>NC_135901.1:19585222-20785222 GCF_964194155.1 Cetorhinus maximus
TCAGCTATGATGGTTCAATTGTTTCAGATGCTTCCTGGTGCTTCAGATGTCTTTCAGACACAGATTTGTTTTGTTGAGGTTGTATTATACTGCAGTCACTGACAGTTAATTCCAGTCACAGGGTTAACATTTCTAGGGTCCAGACCACCATGAAACAAAAGAAGTTGATAATGGTCATTCACTCTTATCTCTACCCATCCTTGAGCTCAAATATCCTCCTTTGTTCGATATGGCACTCTGAGACCGACAGTATAGAGACTTCATATTCCCCACATGCCTGTTCATCCTTACACAGTGAGATGTTTAAACTTCACAGGTGCCTGTGAAGTTCCCTTATTCAGGTCCATGTTTAACTAAATATTGGCCACGGAATCGAACACTGTCCACAGTTTAATGACCGTAGTCACATGTTAAATTGCAGCCATCTTAACAGAGTTTTTTGGCCAGTTTCACAAAGTATGATCTTACAGTCTCTAATATCCAATATCTCATACTTGTACTGAGCGTGACCCCCTGGACCTGCTCCTGGGCCAGGTTAAAACAGTCATTTGTAGATCCAGGATGGGTGAGTCCCATGGGGAGGGTGGTGGGGGGAATTACCCTGGCCACCAACCGCTTTTCCGTGGTCTTGTCTGTGCCCAGGTGGCCTTGGAGAGGGAACAGTGTCCACTGGTACTCTTGGTACATTCCACAACTGGTGGGCACCTCAGGGTACAGAGTGTCTCAGTCACTGGAAACAACATTCTGGTTTAGCCGGGAAAGTTCCCTTTGCTTTTGTTGGGACTTTGTTGCTGATTTTGGTTTCTTTTAGTTTGATTGGGCAACATGCTTGGAGGAAACAAGGAAGAGGAAAAAATGTTCCATAGAAACTAGAATAATCTGTTCTGAATTTCTAACCTGCACTGACAGTGATGACTTTTGTAAACTCCTTTTACAGGATATTAGAATGGGAGGAGTTGCAGGGAGAAATCTCAAATCAAACATCATGTCAAGATCTGACAGTCGCTCGATTCATCAGGACCTGAATGTCATTGGCCATTGAATGTGGAAGGAGAAATGTTTGTCTGTTCTGTCTGTCGGAAAAGATTTTAAACATCAGTGTGACTGGAAAAGTACCGAGACACATACAAACATCCGAGTGAGAGTGTCCAAGTGCACGGACCGTGGTAAGAGCTTTAACCAGCTACACAGCCTGGAAAAAAAAAATCACACCATTCACAGCGGGGAGAAAACGTGCACGCGTTCTGTGTGTGGACGAGGCTTCCATTGATCATTCAACCTGGAGAGACATGAGGACACTGGCACCATTGTGAAACCGTGGAAATGTGGCGACTGTGAGAAGGGCTTCAAATCCCCGTCCGTGCTGGAAATTCATCGACGCAGTCACACCGGGGAGAGACCGTTCACCTGCTCCGTATGTGTGAAGGGATTCACTCAGTCATCCAGCTTACAAAAACACCAGAGAATTCACACTGGGGATAAACCATTCACCTGCTCCGAGTGTGGGAAGGGATTCAGTCAAGTAACCGACCTCACGTCACACCATCTTATTCATTCTGACATGAGACCTTTCAAATGTGCTGACTGTGAGAAGAGCTTTAAAAGCAAAAAGATTTTGCTGATGCACCAACAAATTCACACTGAGGAGAGGCCGTTCACCTGCTCCATGTGTGGGAAGGGATTCACTCAGTCATCCAGCCTGCTGAAACACCAGAGAACTCACACTGGGGAGAGACCATTCACCTGCTCTGAGTGTGGGAAAGGATTCACCATTTCAGCCCACCTGCTGAGACACCAGCGAATTCACTCTGACACGAGACCTTTTAAATGTTCCGACTGTGAGAAGAGCTTTAAAGGCAAATTAGATCTGCAGATTCACCAGCGCACTCACACTGGAGAGAGGCCATTCACCTGCTCCATCTGTGGGAAGGGATTCACTCAGTCATCTACCCTGCTGAATCACCAGCGAGTTCACACTAGGGAGAGGCCAATCACCTGTTCCGTGTGTGCAAAGGGATTCACTCAGTTATTTCACTTGCAGAGACACCGACACACTCACACTGGGGAGAGACCGTTCACCTGCTCTGTCTGTGGGAAGGGATTCACTTGTTCATCGTACCTGCTGAGACACCAGCAAGTTCATAAGTGACTGCAGGAGTTGGATTCTGCTGTTATGATGTTAATGTCCATTCTGACAGCTGGAGTTTGTTTCAGTTGATGTTAATAATCTCTGTAACTAGGCTGGAGTTTAATATTCTGGATATAGGTTAAATAAATCAGCTTTGTGTCAAACACACAGTGTTTGAGTCCTTGATTTCTCTAAGATAAGAGGACACTGATTGATGTCCTGTTACCGACTGTTCCATTTTTGGGCCTTTTCTCCTTTGTTAATGGAGACTTGTATTTATATAGCACCTTTCACAACTTCAGGATGTCCCAAAATGCTTTACAGCCAATTAAGTTCTTTTGAAGTGTAGTCACTGCTGTAATGGAGGAAATGCAGTTGCCAAATTGTGCACAGCAGGATCCCATTAATAGAAATGTGACTTTGACCAGGTAATCTGTTCAGTGATGTTTATTGAGGGATAAATATGAAGCAGTACACCAGGGAGAACTCCCCTGCTCTTTGGAATAACATTATAGGAACTTTTACACCAACTGAGAGGGCAGATGGGACCGTAGTTGAATGTCTCATCTGGAAGATGGGACCTTTGACAGTGCAGTGCTCCATCAGTACTGCATCAGAATATCAACCTTGATTTTATGCTCATGTTTCTGGATGTGGATTTGAACCCACACCCTCCTGACTCAGAGATAAGATTGCAACCACTGAGCCACAACTAACACTTCATCATTACTCTCTATTTCAGTTCTCGCACCTTCAGTTACTCTCATGGACAAGCGTAATATTTTAGTCCAGGAGTCACAGTTTATCCAAAAAGGGGGTCGAAGGCATAGGCGATTTTAAAGCATTTTATTAAGAAGCAACAGTTTAGACACGATACAACAGTTAAAAAGACAGAAAAGACATACAACCCATAACAGGTGAGAATGGTTTACTGATCCCGGGTTGGACAAGTGGATGGGGAAAAAGCAGGGGGGATGCTGATCTCCGTATCTGGAGGTGACAGTCTCCTCGGAATGGTTTACGGGTCCTGGATCAGGAGGATGCTGATATCCGTGGCTGGAGATGGCAGTCTCCTCGGAATGGTTTACTGGTCCTGGATCGGGGGACGCTGATCTCCGTGGCTGGAGATGGCAGTCTCCTCGGAATGGTTTACTGGTCCCGGATCAGGGGGATGCTGATCTCTGTGGCTGGAGGTGGCAGTCACATCTTTTCTCAGTCTCTTTGACCCAAAGTGTTTGGCCAAATCCAGCATGGATCACTTTGAGAAGCTGTTTCTTGTCTGAAGTGATTTCCTTCTCAGAAGCTAGTTCTTGTACCTTATTCCTGGGGGTCTTTTGTCAATCACTTATTCAATTGTCCATTAGCAAGGGACAGATATTCAAGTTAATCACTCCTGTTTCCATCAGCAATCCATGAAGTCATTTCATGGCTCATCACGTCCTAGGACATCCTGTTTAACCTTTAATCAGACAGTTGGTTTACACATGGACTGCAGCGGTTCAAGTAAGCAGCTTACTGCCACCTTCTCAAGGGCAATTAGGGATGGGCAATAAATGCTGGCTGAGCCAGAGATGCCCACATCCCGTGAACGAATAATAAAAAATAACATGGTTCATGAGAACCCCCACTCTATCTGAGTTTTCACAACTGATTTCTGTCCAGCCCAGCTATTTCTAAGCTACGAGTTTGTTTTCCTAATTTTTTGATTACAAACCGTTGATAACATACTAAAGCCACTAGAATTAGCAGAATCAGCAACACAAAACCCTTGAGCTGCTACCAAGAATAAATGTAAAAACTTTCTGAGTAAAATGTGATAATTATTGACTTCGATTCATCCTCCCCATCTGCAGATCATCTCACACAATTCTAAATTATTGGCATGTCGTAAATACATATGGTTCAAACAAAAGTTCATGCACTGAGTTTAACGATTCTCCAGCTCTTTGTTCACCTGCATCCACCTTGTGAATATTTTCTAAATCCAGATTCTATATGCCCCTTCACTTTAATTTTACTCCCTCTGATAGATACCAGTGTGATTAATTCTATCTGGATTGTTTTAAAGTCAGTTTCCCTATGGAGTTTGTGCCAATAGCTTGATGATTTAAATGTTATCTCATTCTCCTGACCACATTAACCACTTCAATGAGATTCTGTTGTCGAGTATTGAGCATGTCTGGGACCTGTTCTTCAGTGCAGGCTCAACTTGCATTTCCCCGTGTTAGTTACTCCAACACATAACAAATCACATCTGCACACTCACACCGGGATCTCATATTGATACAAGTCCCTCTAGACTTTTAGGTAAACTTACCAAAGATCAGGGGTGTTGGGGTGCAGTGGTGTCTCTCTCAAGATCTTTGCTTATCTCCCTCTGCAAGTTGTGATGCCCCAGATAATGGCCAGAGGCAGTTTTCTGAAAGAGCTCAGAGGCAAGAATACAAGCATCTCCAAGAGATTTACTAGTTTCATGTACACTTTCACTAGAATGTACACAGATGCCAGATTTGTTCTTTGATAATTTACTCTCATAATGGAGGTGCCACTGTGAAGAATGTGTAAGTTATTGATAATCATCAGCAAGGATTATTCAGCACTTTCTAATTGGAGATGTTAATCAGTGGAGCCTTTCAGACACTGGGTTGTAGAGTTTTCACCAAAGATCAATTTAGGATTGAAGTAAAAGTTCAAAATGTTATTGCAAGTGAGTTCCTGTCGAGAGTTCTTGGATTAAGAGGAAAAATCTCAGATGGCCCCTTAAAAAAGGACATTGCAGCCCCGAAAATCAACGACAACTTCAAAATATTAAACTCCAGTCAGATATAGGGATTGTTAATATCAGCAGAAACAAACCTAATATTGTCAGACTATCAATGCTGGATGTGATTAACAGCAGCAATAAGAGCAGAATCCAACCCCGGCAGTCATTTATGAACTCGCTGGTGTCTCCGCTCTTTAGCTGCCTCAGCAAATCCCTTCCCACACACGGAGCAAGTGAACGGTCTCTCCCCAGTGTGAATTCGCTGGTGTATCACCAAGTTGGAGGACTTGGTGAATCCCTTCCCACACACAGAGCAGATGAACGGCCTCTCCCCGGTGTGACCTCGCTGGTGTTCAATGAGGTTGGAAGAAGACCTGAAATTCTTTCCACAGGAAGTGCAGCTGAATGGCCTCTCCCGAGTGTGAACTCCCTGGTGATACTGGAGGCTGGATAACCGAGCAAATTCCTCCCCACACACAGTGCAGGTGTACGGCTTCTCCCCAGTGTGAACTCGCTGGTGTGCAGTAACGTTGGCTGAAGATCTGAACCTCTTTCCACAGTAAGTACAGCTGAATGGCTTCTCCTCAGTGTGAATAAGCTGATGTGTCAGCAGATGGGATGAATTTGTGAATCCCTTCCCACACACGGAGCAGGTGAATGGCCTCTCCCTTGTGTGAACTCGTTGGTGTAATGTGAGGCCGGCTAATTGAGTAAATCCCTTCCCGCACACAGAGCAGGTGTACGGCTTCTCCCCAGTGTGAATGCGTTGATGGTTTTTCAGCAGGGATGGGTAATAAAATCCTTTACCACAGTCCTCACATTTCCATGGTTTCTCCATGGTGCCGGCCCCAATGTGACTGCGTCGATGGATTTCAAGATGGGATGGATAATTGAATCCTTTCCCACAATCCTCACATTTCCACGGTTTCTCCATAAAGCCGGAGCCCTGTGTCTCACCAAGTTGGATAATCAGTTGAAGCCTTGTGCACACACAGAACACGTGTACACTTTCTCCCCGCTGTGAATGGTGTGATGTTTTTTCAGGCTGTCGAATCAGTTAAAGCTCTTTCAGTTAGTTCACTGGAACACTCAATTGGGTGTGTCTGTGTCTCGGTGCTTTTTCAGTTACACTGATGTTTGAAATCTTTTCCCACAGACAGAATCGAGAAACATTTCTCTTTCCAAATTCAGAGGCCGATGATATTCAGATCCTGGTGAATAGAGTGACACTGTCAGATCTTGACGTGATGTTTGGTTTGAGTTTCTGGTCTGCAAATCCTCCTTCTAACATCCTGTAAATAGAGTTCCAAAAAAGTCATCACTGTAAGTTTAGGGTAGAAATTCAGAACAGACAATTTTAGTTTCCATGGAACATTTTTTCCTCTCCTGGTTCCCCAAAGCTGTAAATCCCCGTCCCACACACTCTCCCTCCTCCCTGGGTTGAATTCTGAATGAAGTGTTGGATAATTCTTTCTGTAATCTTTTAACAAATTTGTACAATGAGAGATAGCAACATGTTTGATAATTCACTTCATTCATGACAACATTAACCTGAATCACCCTGACGACCAGGCAGAATAACAGACATTTACCTTGTGTCCAGAACTGACTGTGTGGAGATTTTCTCAGAGGGGCCTCAGTCACCATCACTAAGACTATCTTTATATTCCAGATTGTATTAATTTAATGGATTTAAATCCATGTCCCTAGAACATGACCCTGGGTGTCTGAATTACTGATCCAGTGACATTCCCACTAGGCCACTGTCTTCCCCTGGTCTCTTTGTTTGAGGTTGTTCCCGGAGAGAAGCCGGAAGCGGCGGATAGTGAGAGTGGAGAATGTTCATTGTTTAATATTCGGTTCTGGGGCCGCACTCGGGATTTGTAAACCCCGCCCCCACCCCCGCGCCCGGGGTTTATTAACCCGCTCCCGTGACCTCTCACCTGACACCTCACAATGCTCGGCTGATTGACGGCAGAGCCGGATAAATGGGACGAGAGGGGGCGGGACGGGAGGACCGGGCTGGAGCGGCCGGTGCTCCAGCCAATCGGAGTGAATGAGAGGCGGAGCCCTATCATTATTGCAGGACACACCAGCGCAGGCGGTTTATAGGTCTGTGACTAGAGCATGCGCAGTGCGGGTGCTGGAGCCGAATGGAGGCGGTGTCGTGGCACCCGCAGGTGGTGAGAAATGTCCCCGGGCGGGAGAGGAATGGAGCCGGCAGCCGGACCGGGAGGTTTCACAAACTCCTTCAGGAGGATTCATACACCCAATAAGAAGCTATCGGGATAAAAACAAAAAACTGCGGATGCTGGAAATCCAAAACAAAAACAGAAACAGAAATACCTGGAAAAACTCAGCAGGTCTGGCAGCATCGGCGGAGAAGAGTACAGTTGACGTTTCGAGTCCTCATGACCCTTGCCCCTTCACTTCCTCTCTCCTCACTGTCCAAGGGCCCAAACACTCCTTTCAAGTGAAGCAGCATTTCACTTGCACTTCCCTCAATTTAGTCTACTGCATTCATTTCTCCCAATGCGGTTTCCTCTACATTGGAGAGACCAAACGCAGACTGGGTGACCGCTTTGCAGAACACCTTCGGTCTGTCCGCAAGCATGACCCAGACCTCCCTGTCGCTTGCCATTTCAACACTCCACCCTGGTCTCTTGCCCACATGTCTGTCCTTGGCTTGCTGCATTGTTCCAGTGAAGCCCAACGCAAACTGGAGGAACAGCACCTCATCTTCCGACTAGGCACTTTACAGCCTTCCGGACTGAATATTGAGTTCAACAATTTTAGATCTTGAACTCTCTCCTCCATCCCCACCCCCTTCCCGTTTCTTCCCCCTCCTTTTTGTTTTTTCCAATAATTTATATAGATTTTTTCTTTTCCCACCTATTTTCATTATTTTTAAATGTATTTCCACCATTGTTTATTTCTACCTTTTAGTATTCCCCCACCCCGACTAGAACTATCTGTACCTTATCTGTCCTGTCTTATACTCTTAATTAGCACATTCCTTTAGATAATATCACCACCTTCAACACCTTTTTGTTCTTTTGTCTGTGACATCTTTTGGTTATCTCCATCTATCACTGGCTGCTTGTCCCAACAAACCCCCCCCCCCCCCTTAAATCAGCTTATATTTCACCCCTTTCCTAATTTTACTTACTTCTGTTGAAGGGTCATGAGGACTCGAAACGTCAACTGTACTCTTCTCCGCCGATGCTGCCAGACCTGCTGAATTTTTCCAGGTATTTCTGTTTCTGTTATTGTGTTGAAGAAGCTATCAGGCCCGCGTTGGGGAGGATTCCGAAATACCCGGTGGAGGCCGCAAACCCCCAATAAGATCCTGCGGGTCCCGGGATCGCAGCTCAGGGGGAATTTTCTCTCTCCCTCTGGGTTCAGTTCAGCAGCCCCGGGGGATCAGACCGATCCCCCGCTGCTACCTGGTGGGGGGGAGGGGTGGGGGGAGAAAGAGAGAGGGGATTCCCTGGAGGAATTTTCTTGGGAACCATTCAAGAACTGAAACACCACAGTCTTCCTGCACTTTAAAGGGAAATTTTAGAAGCTGGAATGTTTAAATATTTAAATATAGTTTATTTTTTATAGACAGCAATGATTTAAATGGTTAGTGTGGCACCTTCCCCCCTCCCCCCCACCCTTGGGAAAGAAAAACACGGGATGGCCTAGCATATGCGACACAGAAACAGGCCATTCAGCCCCAACACTCCCTGCCAGTGTTTATACTCCACTCGAACTTCCTCTAAATCTACCATCGTAACCATCTATTCCCTTCTCTGTCATATGCTTGTCCAGATTCCCTTTAAATTCATCATGACTATTCACTTTAACCACTCCCTGTGGTAGTGAATTCCACATTCACACCACTCTTTGGGTAAAGAAGTTTCTTCTGAATTCCCTGTTGGGTTTCTTGGTGACTATCTTACATTGATGGTCTCAGTTTTATTCTGCCCCCATTCTCTCTGTATTGTCTCTATCAAAACCTTTTGGAAACTGCTAGAAATCCTCAGCTTCTGCAGAAAAACTTTTCACACTAAGCTTCAGCTGAAATATTAACTCCGTTTCCTTCTCCACAGATGCTGCAGGAACTCACCTGACTTGCTAAGGATTTCCAGCATTTTCTCTTTATCTTTTGGATTTCCAGCATCAGGGTTTTGCTTTTGTTTTATTGCAGGTTTTATAGAGATTTGCAAAAGAAAAATTCTTCTGAAGTGGCCACCGCTGGCAAGGCCCAGGTATCTGCCTTCAATTACTATCCTGTACTGACAGGGATATATTACAATCGCCAGCTGCCCTTTGAGATGGTGATGCTGGCCACCTTCTTGAACCGCTGCAGCCATGTGGTGAAGGGGCTCCCACAATGCCAACAGCTTTAGGATTTTAACTCAGTGACATTGAAGCAACAGTGATATTTGTCCAAGTTAGGATAATGTGTGGTTTTCCCATGCACCAGCTGCTCTTGTTCTTCCAGATGGTGCAGATTGTGGGTTTGAGATATTCTGTCAAAATCCTGGTTGAGTTGCTGATGTATAAAGTCCCTCTCCCTCTCCTCTCATAAAGGCTGGAGTCTTATGTAGGCTCAGACTGGATATGAGCATATGTACGAACATACGAATTAGGAGTAGGAGTAGGCCACTCAGCCCTTCAAGTCTGTTCTGCCATTCAATCAGATCTACCTACCTCTGCCTTAAAGACATCCAAAGGCACTGTTTCCACTTCCTTTTGAGGAAGAGAGTTCCAAAGACTGAATATCCTCTGAGAGAAAAATTTCTCCTCATCTCTGTCTTAAGTGGGTGACCCCTTAATTTTAAACAGCGACCCCTAGTTCTCCAGCCTCACCTGTCCAATCTTTCCTCATGAGATAACCTTCCCATTCCCAGTATGAGTTTAGTAAACCTTCTCTGAACTGTTTCTAATGCAATTAGATCCTTTCTTAAATAAGGAGACCAAAGCTGTCCAGTGGGTTCCATTCCGTGAAGGACATTAGTGAACCAGTTGAGTTTTTATGACAATCCAGCAATTTTCATGGTCACTTCTTCCTGGTGTCAGCCCCACAAATTACCAGATTCATTCAGCTCAATTTCACAACCTGCCTTTGTGTTTTTGTGGCTTCTCTCTCTCATGTTCCCCCTTTTCTGTTTTCAATTCATTTTCCAGGTATTAGAAGAGGAGGAATTGCAGACAATATCAAACCAAGCATCGCATCAAGATGTGACAGAGTCACTCGATACATCAGGATCTGAACATCATCAGCCTTTGAACATGGAAGAAAGAAGCACCGTTCACAGTGGGGAGAAACCGTATATGTGTCCCGTGTGTGGACAAGGCTTCAGCCGATCATCTGGCTTGACAAGACACAAGCGCATTCACACCGGGGAGAAACCGTATAAATGTGGGGACTGCGGGAAGGTATTCAATTATCCAGTTGAGCTGGAAAGTCATTGACGCACTCACAGTGGAGAGAGACCTTTCACCTGCCCCGTGTGTGGGAAGGGATTCACCCAGTCAGCTGGCCTGTTGATTCACCAGCGCATTCACATCAGGGAGAGGCAGTTCACCTGCTCCGAATGTGGAAAGGGATTTACTCAGTCATCAGCCCTGCTGACACACTGGCACATTCACACAGGGGAGAGGCCGTTCACCTGCCCCGTGTGTGGGAAGGGAAGCACTAATTTATCTGCCCTGCAGAGACACCAGCGAGTTCACACTGACAAGAGAGAGTTTAAATGCTCTGAATGTGAGAAGAGCTTTAAAAGTCCATGCACACTGAGGGAGCACCAGTACCTTCACGCCGGTTCCACACCGTTCAGCTGCTCTCACTGCGGGAAGGGGTTCAGGACATCATTCCACCTTGTGGCACATGAGCGCATTCACACTGGGGAGAGGCTGTTCACCTGCTCTGAGTGTGGGAAGGGATTTTATCGATCATCCAATCTGCAGAAACACCAAAGCGTTCACAGTGAGGAGAGACCTTTCTTGTGCCCAGACTGTGGGAAGTGTTATAAAAGTTCTGAGGAACTGCAGCGCCATCAACATGTTCACTCTGACGAGAGACCACTCACGTGTCCTCGCTGTGCGACTGGGTTCAAGCGATCAGGCGACCTCACTGTACACCAGCGAGTTCACACTGGGGAGAGGCCGTTCACCTGCACAGAGTGTGGGAGGGGATTCACTTGTTTATCACATCTCGCTTCACACCAACTTGTTCACACAGATAAGAGACCTTTTCAATGTTCTAACTGTGAGAAAAGCTTCAAAAGCAGAAAAGATCTGTTCACACACCAGCGTAATCACTCTGGGGAAAGACCATTCAGCTGCACTGAGTGTGGGAAGGGATTCACTCGCTCATCCACCCTGCTGAGGCACCAGCACGTCCACAGTGGGGAGAAGCCCTTCACTTGTTCCATGTGTGGGAAGGGATTCACCCAGTCATCCAACCTGCTGAGACACCTGCAAGTTCACCGGTGATCACAGGGGTGGGATTTTGCTGTTAATCACATCCAGGGCTGAACCAAGTTCATTCTGACAGCTGGAGTTCATTTCATATTTAAATTGCCCGATTGGACTTTGTGTGTGCCCCACAGTCTCTCTCATACACGTGTGAAAAGACATTTACACCTGCAAACCTTGTCTTAAATGTAAATCACTCAGAAACTGTATTGAACTTAAGGTGAACAATAAACAGATCACAGTGCAGTCCTGCAGCTCTATACTGACGGGATAAAGTCTGTTCTGTAACTCGAAGATGAGGCTCGGTAAGTTCTGAATGTTTGGAATCACAAGTGGGCTCGAGCTATTTGAGAGACGGGCTGTTCAAAACTATTAACTTGTCAGATATTGAAGGAATTACTCTGAAAGTAAACTCACCAATTGATAACCTCAGGACCTGCTCCCTGCTGTAATTAATACTCAGCATCCATTCATGCTGATTTACAGTGAATCACTGAATATCCTGTGGAGTCTTTGTTCCTTGTTTTGTGAAATAGCTCTCCCCATTAGTGCAGAACTGCTGGATAACTCTGATTACATTTAGACACATCTAGAAAGGGACTGTGATTTGGAAACAATAAACAATGTTCATGGCCTGACTTGTAGTCTGGTATCCGGGTGATTTGTGAAGAAAGATTTAATTCACTCACTCAGCAGCTTGAGGGGAACCAGACTGACAAATGAACATAAGAAATAGGAGCAGGAATAGGCCATTTGGCCCTTCAATTCGGCTCCGTCATTCAAAAAGATCGTGGCTGATCACCTATTTCAACTCCACCTTCCTACCCTCACCCCATATCCCTTCAATTCTCTTTGTACCCAAAAAACTATTGATCTTCGTCTTAATTACACTCAGCGACTGAACATCCAAAACTCCCTGGGATAAAGAATTCCAAAGATTCACAGCCTTCAAGTGAAGAAATTCCTTTTCATCTCAGTCCTAAATGTTTGACCTCTTATTCTGAGACTGTTCTGCATTGCCCCAGGCAGGGAAACATTTTCACAGCATCTAACTGTCAGACCCCTTAAGAATCACATGTCCCAACAAGATCACCTCTCATTTTTCTAAACTCTATGAAATTTGGGCCTATTCTGATTTGATAAGGTTCCTGTTACCATGTCCCTAATAATACATTCAAGTGTTTTGCCTACAACTGATGTTAGGCTAACTAGCCTAAAGTTCCCTGTTTTCTCTCTTCCTGCTTTCTAGAATAGTGAGGTTATATTTGCTACCTTCCAATCCTTGGGAACTGTTCTAGAATTTGAGAAATCCTGGAAGATCAAAAACAATGCATCCACTATTTCTGCAGCTCCCTCTCTTAAATCCTGAGGATGCAGGTCACCTGGTCCAGGGGACTTGTCACAGCTTATTCCCATTAATTTCTCCAGTGCTATTTCTTTAAGTTCCTCCTTCTCAGTAGACAAGGGGGTCTGTAACCTGTGTCTCCAAAGCTAGTGCAGCTCACTAAGGACTCATGCAGCAACCACTCTTCATCGATCAAATCCATTTTGATGGTAATTAAATGGTCTGATCCATTTTTAAAAACTTTTAGTAACATTGTACTTGTTAGAAAGTATCATTCAATTAACAATTTTTCAGTAACAATCCATAAAATGTTGTTGAAACGTTTCTCTGTCTGGTTTTCCATTATATCCGACATTTGAATAACAGCATTATGGCTCTTCGGATATTGTATTTTTGACCATTTTTTAAAAAATGGCTCTTCCTTCTATCCAGGTTGCTGACCCCTACACTGAACCCTCAGTTCCCCATCACCAGAATTTTTTCTGTCTTCTACCATGAAGAGAGATACAAAGTATTTGTTTCATGTCTCTGCCATTTCCTTAGTCCCCATTATAATTTCCCCTGCATCTGCCTCTAATGGGGGCATGTTTACTTTCACTCATCACTTCCTATTTACATACCTACAGAAGCATTTTCAATCTGTTTTTTAACTCTTTGGAGTCAAAATTCATATTCTCCATTCACATTTAACCAAGACTGTTGGTTCTCAAGCCTATGGTCTCGACCACTCCTAACACCAGTTGTAAGATTTAGGTCCGGGAGTCACAGATAACCCTAAAAGTCAGCTCAGAAGTGATTTTAAAGTAGTTTATTGAGAAGCAAGAGTTGTAATATGATGCAGGAGTTAAATAGTCAGGAAAAGCATACGAGCTGTGACAGGTGAGAACGGTTTAGTGGTGCCGGAGGATAAACGGACGGATGATGCAGAGCGAATGTCAGTCTCCGTAGCTGATGGTGGCAGTCTCCTCTGAATGGCCAGAGTGTGGGTGTCGGGGTGAAGCCAGTATGGATCACTTAGAAATCTTTTTTTGGTCTCGAGAACCTGTTTTAACCTTTACACAGGCAGTTGGTTTACGTATAGGTCACGAGATCCAATCATATCAGGGTGAGAAATGTCTTGTTTCAGGGCCCGTGCTAGAGACATGACCTCAGCAGAAATAACAGGCCTGCCCTGTGTTGTTAGCCAGCAAGCTGCTATGGAAGCTTTCTTCATGAGAGAGAGAAAGAGAGTGAGCTATTTTTATAATATTCCATAAATTTCTGAAAATTTTCTAAGGTTATTAGATGGCAATTTCTTACAGTCCATTACTTGGCTTGTTACTTTGACTTGTACCAGATGGGAGAGGTAACATTTGGGGACTCTCGATTCTCCACCAAATCCCATTCCCCTTTTTGGTGGATAATGGAGGTGTCACTGTTTGTAATGTGCAAGTCAGTAAGAATTGTCAACAAGGATTAATCAGCACTTTCTAATCAGAAATGTTATCAGTGGACCTTTCAGACACTGAATTGTAGAGTTCATTCCAAAGATTAATTTAGGATTGAAGTAAAAGTTCATGACTTGTTGTAAACTAATTTCTGAAGAGAGTTCCTGAATTATGGGGAAGGATCACAGACAGTGGTTCTTAAAGGGACACTGCAGCTCTGAAAACACAATCGGCTATAGATCCAGAATATTAATAATCCCTGTAACTAGGCTGGAGAAACAATCAGAAGAAACAAGCCTGACCCATCAGTATGATCATGATTCAGGCCTGGTTGTAATTAACAGCGTCCATAACAGCAGAACCCAACTCCTGCAGTGATTTTTGAATTCACTGGTGTCTCAACAATTGGGATGAATCAGGAAATCTCTTCCCACACTTGGAGCAGGTAAATGGTCTCTCCCCAGTGTGAACTCGTTCATGTCTCAGCAATTGGCATGAATCAGTGAATCCCTTCCCACAAATGGAGCAGGTGAACGGTCTCTCCCCAGTGTGAACTCGCTGGTGTAATGCCAGATTGGATGATTGAGTGAATCCTTTCCCACACGTGCAGCAGGTGAATGGCCTCTCCCCGGTGTGAACTCGCTGGTGTACAATGAAGCTGCTAGAATGCCCGAAGCTCTTTTCACAGTCAGTACAGCTGAATGGTTCCTCCTCAGTGTGAACTCGCTGGTGTGACATGAGGTTGGATGAATTAATGAATCCCTTCCCACACATAGAGCAGGTAAAAGGCCTTTCCCCAGTGTGAACCCGCTGGTGTAATGCTAGGTTGGATGAGCGAGTGAATCCCTTCCAACACAAAGAGCAGGTGAACGGCCTCACCCCAGTGTGGGTGCGTTGATGAGTTTCCAGCTGGGATGGGAATGTGAATCCTTTCCCACAGTCCCCACATTTCAATGGTTTCTCCATGGTGCAGTGTCCATGTATCTCTCCAGGTTGGATGATCAGTGGAAGCCTCATCCACCAGAACCTTTGTACAGTGTCTCCCCAAAGTGAATGGTTCAGTATGTTTTTCAGGCTGTGAAACTGGTTGAAGCTCTTTCCACAGCCAGTATACCGGAACACTCTCCGTCAGGTGTGTGTGTCTCGGTGCTTTTCCAGTCACACTGATGTTTGAAATCTCCCACAGAGCAAACATTTCACCTTCCACATTCAAAGGCAGATAATATTCAGGTCCTGATGAACTGAGTGACTGTCAGATCTTGACATGATGTTTGTTTTGACTTTCCCGTCTGGAACTCCTAACCCCCTGTAAAAGGAGTTTACAGAAGTTATCACTGTCAGTCCAGAATTGAAATTCAAAACATTCCTCTTCCTGATCCAGAATCTCCGCGCATGCGCCCTGCTGCGCAGTGTCCCGCATTATTAGAGTCGCGCATGCGCCCTGATTCTCATTGCTCCTATAAAAATGGCGGCCGTTACCTGGGCCTGATCTCAGCCGCACAGCTACAAGCGCGGGCCTGGTAACTGCTCATTCAGGGTTTGAAGCTTCCACGGGGTGCTTATGAAGTCTTTCAGATCACACCACTGGCTTTACTGCTCCCCGTTTACCCAGCGGCTCGATTACCCAACTGCTCGCGGTGATTTCTCAACCACTCAGTCCAGCTCCAGCAATGCACCTGCCCCAGACACAGCCCGCAAGGCGCATGCTCCAGTCACATCTGAGCATTGCCCCTGCGCAGAGAGCTCCTGATCTGCTAATAGGGCACATTCTGCAACGCGGGGAGTGCTGGGTTAGAGCCCCGCCATTTGTGGATCGAAAATTATGTTTTGTGGTCCGATTTCGATTGGAGCTATAAGGACGAGATATAAAGTAACAAATACGGCAACCAAAGTGCACGGGCTCTCCACCATAGTTCTGTGCTGAGTGTGATTGAAAGGGTCGAGAGCGAGAGGGCACAGTTTTAAAGTAATTGATAAATTAAGCAAAAGTGATATGAGGAAAAACCTTTCTCATGCAGCGAATAGTTAGGGCCTGGAATGCACTGCCTGAGAATGTGGTGGATGCAGGTTCATTCTAGGCACTCAAAAGGGAATTAGACTGTTACCTGAAAAGAAAGAATGTGCAGGGTTACACAGAGAAGGAGGGGGAGTGGCACTTGGTCATTTACTCATTGGGAGAACTGGTGCAGACACGATGGGCCAAATTGCCTCCTCCATCACCAAAACAATTCTGTGAACAGCAGAACAAACCCCTACAATCAGATGTGAACTCACTGGAGTCTCAGCAGGTGGAGCGAACAAATATTTGTTTCTACCATATACAGAACAGTTCAACTGCCCCTTGCCAATAAGACGCCATCGATTGTGAATTAAATTCTTTAAACTTCTAAGGCTGGAATGTTAACATATGGGGAAACAGTAAATTCCTTCACACATGTGTGGAACCTGAATGGTCTCCCTGCTGTGTTGACTGCACTCTGTGTCAGTAAATGGATTCACCGAATGAATCCCTTTCCAATTTCAGCTGGTGAACGATCTTTTCTTGATGGGAATTGACCCATTAGTTTCCAGCTCACATGGAAATCTCAAACACTTCTGGTAATGAGCTCCACATTCTCAGCACTTCCCATATAAAGAAAAGCAAAATGATGTAGATTCTTGGAATCTGAATTAAAAGCCCAAAATGATGGAAATATGATAATAATTATAAGTTAGTCAGCAATAAATCTAATGTGCAATTCGGGAGCAACTTCTTTAACTGGAGGTTAAAACACAAAATGCTGAGCATATCTTGCAGCATCTGTAGTTTGAGAAATGGAGTTAATGTTTCAGGTCACTTCTGATAACATTTCAGATAAAAGATCATAGACCTGAAATGTAAACTATTTCCTTAGGAGAGGGGTCAGTAGCTAAAGGGCGGGGGGAGTGGTGGAGGGGGGCATAGATTTAAAGTGATTGTTAGAAGGGTTAGAGATTTGCCGGGGGGGGGGGGGGGTGGGGGTGGGTGGGTGGAATCAGCCAGAGGCTGCAAGGGGTCTGGAACTCCCTGTCTGAAAGGGGAGGAGAGGCAGAAACCAGGGGGTCTGGATATGCACCTGAAATCCCTTACCCTCCAGGGCTATAGACCAAGTGCTGGAAAATGAAATTGGGCTGGGTGACTCATTTTCCATCTGGCACAGACACGGTGGGCCGGGTGGCCTCCTTCTGTGCCATAAACATTTCTACAATTTCTGAATTTTCTAAACACCTGAAAGGCAGGGATGTGGGGAGAGGGTGGGGGAGTGGCAGGACGTGAATTACTCCTTAGGAGAGCCAGCAGAGACACGATGAGCCGAATGGCCTTCTTCTGTGATTCTATGATTTAAAGAAAGAAGTATTTACGGGCCAGAAGGAGACCATTCCATCCATAGTGTCCATGCCAGCAGAAACAGAACAATCTGGTCTAATCCCATGTTTTAGCTCTTCTGAAGGTTGTGGCGCCTCAGATGTTTTTCCCAAGTGCTCCTTTCTTTAATTCAAAGGGGGATTTTGCCTCCACCACCAGCTCAAGCAGTGATTCCCAGGTCCCCACCCCCGTCCCCCCCGTGAGAAATAAATTACTCCACAACACTGCTCTAATCCATCCACCAATTAGGATAATTTGGATTGTTTAGTCAACCGTGGGTCAGACACTCTCACCTCTAAGTCAGAACTTTATGAGTTCAAAATCCGATTCAGGATGTGAGCACAGCAATCTGGACTGGCAGAATACTGAGAGAGTGCTGCACCATTGGAGGTGCTGCCATTTGGATAAGATGTTAAGCTGAGGCCCCCTCTGCTATTTAAAATGGATGTAAAAGATCACTATTTTGACAATGAACAGGGTTCTGCACCCAAGCCAATATTTATTCAACCAACAGCACAAGAACAGATGATTTGGTCATTATTATGTTGCTGCTCGTGAGTTTGCTGCGTTTCCTACTTTGCAACATGTACTTCACTGGCTGTAAAGTATTTCGGGATTCCAGGGGTGGTGGAAGGTGCTACATAAATGTGAGGATTTCTTTCTTCCTAAATCTAAGCCCCTGGTTATTGATCTCATTGCTCACTGAAACAAGTTCTCCCTATCCACTGTATCTAGGTCCCTCACAATTTTAAAGCACCACAATTAAATTTCCCCTGAGCCTTCCCTGTTCCAAAGAATACAAACCCATTGTATCCAATCCTTCCTCCTCGCTCATTTTGATGTGAATAATGTTCAAGGGGAGCTCCCGAATCCTGTCCCCAATCTGATGTATCAGATCATTTCTCTCTGGATCAGGTTTAATGTTCACCAGCTGCTGTTGGTCCCCCAGGAAGTGGCTATTCTAATTCTGTGACTCGGAGCAGTTTTGTTGATATAGGGACTTGACTGGAACTTCTTGTTTTAAAGTTTCATCATTCATTATACATTCGGCCTCAGCTACAAACATGTATCTTGTGCTTCCAGTGAAGCAGAGGAGAGTTTTCACTCATAAAGCAGAAATATTGATATTAACAAAAGCATGCAGGAGAAAAGCTCAGTTTCAGAGTAATGTTACTGCCACAGAAATGGAGAGCTGGGCTTCATGCATTAAAGCAGCAAAGTTTTGTTTTACTGGTTGAGCTGGCCGGACATGCAGTAATTGTACATCCAAATCTCTTATCAGAGCAAGGCAAGCAGTGGTTTCCACTGGTGACTCAGTTTGCTCTGAATGCAACAGCTGAAAGGAAATCAACCAACAAATGTCCACTGCTTCCTGCTCAATCATCGATAACATCACTCACAACTTCCACTTCTTGCTGCACATCCTTCCAGACATTGTGATCCATTTTTTCTCAGGTTTTGTTTCTGGATTTAATATTGACCTGCTTTGTGACCTCATTTTGAAATCAGATTCGCTTCAATCTCCAACACAAACTGAATTGCAAACCTGATGGACAACAATGGAAAATGAGTCAGTCGGTAACACAAATCCCATGGTGCTCATTTTCAGATTCACCACATTCAGCTCTTAAACAAAAGGAAGGAATATTGCAGTGAAAAGATTTAGAAAGTTGTTGTTGTTTTATTTGTGACCCACTCACTCCGGTATTCCTCTGGGGAATGCAGCCACGCTCATGACACTTTGAGTGGCTCAACTGCAGGAGGGGGAGGAAAAAGAGGGGAAGAGCAATAGTGGTAGGAGACTCAATAATAAGGGGAACAGACAGGCGTTTCTGTGGCCGTAGACGTGACTCCAGGATGGTATGTTGCCTCCTTGGTGCCAGAGTCAAGGATGTCACTGAACGGCTGCAGGGTATTCGAAAGGGAGAGGGCAAACAGACAGAGATCGTGGTACATATTGGTATCAATGACATAGGGAGAAAGAGGGATCCTGCAAGCAGAATTTAGGGAGCTAGGAAGCAGATTAAAAAACCGGACCTCAAAGGTAGTAATCTCTGTATTACTTCCAGTGCCATGCGCTAGTGAGTATAGAAATAGTCCAGATGAATGTGTGGCTGGAGAGATGGTGCAGGAGGGAGGGCTTTAGATTTCTGGGACACTGGAACCATTTCCGGTGGGACCTGTACAAGGCAGACGTGTTGCACCTGAGCCAGAATGGGACCAACATCCTTGTGGGGAGGTTTGCTCGTGCTGTTGGGGAGGGTTTAAACGAACTTAGCAGGGAGATGCGATCCTTAGAGGAGGTTCAGCAGGGGGAGATGCAAAACCAAAATTAGAAGAGAGAGCAAGTGAGTCTGGAAGGCATAGAAATTATAGGCCAGTTAAGGCACAAGGGAGTTTGGCAAGGTTGGATGGTTTTTATTTTAATGCAAGGAGTCTGATGAATAAGGCACATGAGTTGAGGGCACAAATTAACACATGGAAGTATGATGTCATTGCTGTCACAGAGACATGATTGATAGAGGGGCAGGATCGGCAGCTCAATATTCCAGGATATAGGGTCTTCAGGCAAGACAGGGAAAGAGGTAAGAGAGGAGGGTGTATTCCAATATTGATCAAGAAATCAATTACAGGAATAAGGAGAGATGACATCTTAGAAGGTTCCTCAAGTGATGCCACATGGGTAGAACAGAAAAACAAAAAAGGAGCAATCACATTGCTGGGAGTGTACGATAGGCTCCCAAACAGTCAGAGAGAAATAGAAGAGCAGATGTGGAGGCAAATTCCAGAGAAGTGTAAAAATAATAGGGTAGTAAAAGTGGGCAATTTCAACTTGCCCAACATTAACTGGGTTAGTTATAGTTGTGATAGGTTTAGAGCGAGCGGAATTCTTAAAATGCATCCCGGAGCTTATTAAGCCAATACATAGAAGGTCCTACAAGAGAGGAGGCAGTCCTGGACTTAATATTAGGGAATGAAGCCGGGCAAATGGTAGAGGTATTAGTGGGGGAGCATTTTGCAGATAGTGATCATAACTCCGTTAGGTTAAAGGTTGTTATGGAAAAGGGCAAGGATGGGCCAGAAATCAGAGTTCTAAATTGGGGGAAGGCCGATTTTAATAAGGTCAGATATGATTTGGCCAGAGTGGACTGGGAGCAGCTACTTTTAGGTAAATCTGCGTCAGAGCAGTGGGACTCATTCAAGAAGGCAATAGGGAGAGTACAGGGCCAACATATTCCAGAAAGACAAAGGGTGGTACCAACAAGTTATGGGAACCCTGGATGTTGAGGGATTGGATAAAGTGAAAGAGGGAGGCTTATGGCAGATACTGAGGGCTCAAAACAGCGGAAGCCCTACAGGAGCATAGAGTGTGTAGGGAGGAACTTAAAAAGCAAATTAGGGAGCAAAAAGGGGGCATGAGAAAACATCAGCAGGTAAAATAAAGGAAAATTCAGTTATTTTACAAGCACATGAAGAGTAAGAGGATAACTATGGAAAGAGTACGGCCCACTAAGGACCATAGTGGCAGTTTGTGTGTGGAGCCGGAAGATGTAGGTAGAGTTCTAAATGAATACTTTGTGTCGGTGTTCACAGTGAGAGGGATGACGTGGGTATGAAAATCAGGCAGAAGGACTGTGATATAATTGAAGAAATGAGCATAGAAATGGAGGAGGTTCTAAGTGTTCTGGCAGGCTTAAAAGTAGATAAATCTCTGGGCCCGGATGAAATGTATCCCAGGTTGTTGAGTGAGGCAAGGGAGGAGATGGCAGGGGCGCTAGCAATAATTTTCAATACCTTTCTGGCCACAGGATAGGTGCCAGAGGACTGGTGGACAGCCAAGGTGGTACCGTTATTCAAGAGGGGAGGAAGGGATAAACCAGGGAACTACAGGCCAGTCAGTCTAAGCTCAGTGGTGGGGAAACTATTGGAAGCAATTCTGAGGGTCAGAGTTAATCAACACTTGGAGAGGCAGGGATTAATCAAGGACAGTCAGCATGGTTTTGTTAATGGGAGGTCATGTCTGACGAATTTGATTTAATTTTTCGAAGAGGTGACCAGGAGTGTAGATGAGGGCAATGAATTTGACATAGTTTACTTGGACTTCAGCAAGGCATTTGATAAGGTCCCGCATGGGAGACTGACAATGAAGGTAAGGGCCCATGGGATCCAAGGCAGTTTGGCAAATTGGATCCAGAATTGGCTGAGTGGCAGGAAGCAGAGGGTGATAGTCGAGTAGTGTTTTTGTGACTGGGTGCCTGTGTCCAGTAAGGTTCCACAGGGATAAGTGTTGGGTCCCTTGCAGTTTGTGGTGTATATGAACAATTTAGACTTGAATTTAGGAGGGTTGATCAATAAGTTCGCAGGTGACACAAAAATTGGTGGGGTGGTAAATAGTGAGGAGGATAACCTTAGATTACAGGAGGATATAGACAGGCTGGTCAGATGGGCTGATCAATGGCAAATGGAATTTAATCTGCATAAGTGTGAGGTGATGCACTTGGGCAGGACAAAAAAGGCATGGGAATACACAATGAATGATAGGACCCTGGGAAGGATCGAGGATCAGAGGGGCCTTGGTGTGCATGTCCACCGGTCCCTTAAGGTAGCGGGACAGGTAGATAAGGTGGTTAAGAAGGCATATGGGATACTGGCTTTTATTAGCCAAGGCATAGAATATAAGAGCAGGGAGCTTATGCTGGAACTATATAAAATGCTGGTTCGGCCACAGCTAGAGTATTGCATGGAGTTCTGGAATCCGCATTATAGCAAGGATGTGATTGCACTAGAGAGAGAGAGCAGAGGTGATTTACCAGGATGTTGCCTGGGCTGGAGAGTTTTAGTTATGAGGAGAGATTGGATAGATGGGGTTATTTTCCATGGAGCATAGGAGATTGAGGGGGGACATGATTGAGGTGTATTAAATTAGGAGGGGCATAATAGGGAAGACAGGAAGGAACTTTTCCCCTTGGTGGAGGGATCAATAACCAGGGGGCATAGATTTAAGGTAAGGGGCAGGAGGTTTAGAGGGGATGTGAGGAAGAATTTTTTCACCCAGAGGGTGGTGGGAATCTGGAATTCACTGCCTGAAAGGGTGATAGAGGCAGAAACCCTCATAACATTTAAGAAGTATTTGGATGTGCACTTGCGATGCCATGGCATACAGGGCTGGGCCTAGTGCAGCAATTAGAATAGTTTGGTACTTGTTTGACTGGCGCAGACTCGATGGGCCAAAGGGCCTTCTTCAGTGCTGTAGACCTCTATGACTCGAAATATTGCCATCTAGGGAAGAGTGGCCATAATGGTATTTTATATTGTGTTTGAAAGTGATTTAGTCAAGTCATAGAGGTCTACAGAAGGAGGAGGAGGAAGAGGTGAAGGAGGAGGAGGAGAAGAAGGACAACAAAACAATATTCTTTCCATCATTCATTAGGTATGGACATCACTGACTAGGTCAGCATTTATTGCTCATCCAAAACTGCCCTTGAGGTGGTGGTGAGCCACCTCCTTGAACCACTGTAGTCCATGTAGTGTAGATGGTGACTGGCTTGGAGGGGAACTTGCAGGTTGTGGTGTTCTCTTGTGTCTGCTGCCCTTGTCCTTCCAGGTGGTAGATTTGCAAGTTTGGAAGGAGCTATTGAAGGAGCCTTGGTGAGTTGCTGCAGCGCATCTTATAGATATCACTGTGGATCGGTTGTGGAGTGAGTGAATGTTGAACGTGGTGGATTGGACACTAGTCAAGCGGGCTGCTCCGTGCGGGAGCGACACTCATCCAGGCAAGTGGAGAGTATTCCATCACACTCCTGACTTGTGCCTTCTAGGTATTGGGGAGGCTTTGGGGAGTCAGGAGCTAAGAAACGCGCTGCAGAATTCCCAATCTCGACCTGTTCTTTTTACCGAACTGTATCTAGGGGTTTTCCAGTTCAGTTTCTGGTCAATGGCAATCCCTAGGATGTTGATAGTGGAGGATTCAGTGATGGTAATGCCATTGAACATTAATGGGAGATGGTTAGATTCTCTTGTTGGAGCTAAAGTAACTTGCCATGTGTCAGCCCAAGTCTGAATGTTGTCCAGGTCTTGCTGCATTTGGACACGACTGCTTCAATATCTGAGGAGTCATGAGTGGTGCTGAACATGTGCAATCATCAGTGAACATCCCCACTTCTGACCTTATGGAGGGAAGGTCATTCATGAAGCAGCTAAAGATGGTTGGGCCTAGGACACTACACTGAGGAACTCCTACAGCGATGTCCTAGGACTGAGATGATTGACCTCCAAAAGCCACAACCATCTTCCTTTGAAGAAGATAAAAACAGATCCCAATGAACATATTTCAGTCCTGGATGTGGTTAACAGCAAAACAAAATCACAGTAGTTACTTGTGAACTCACTGGTGTGTCAGCAGGTGGGATGACTGAGTGAATCTCTTCCCACACACAAAGCAGGTGAATGGTCTCTCCCCAGTGTGAATTCACTGCTATACAATAAGTTGAAGTGATTGCTTGAACCCAATCGCACAGTGAGAGCGCCTGAACAGTATCTCGTCAGTGTGAACACGTTGATGGTGCATCAGTTCCCTGAAACCTTTATAGCACTTCCCACAGTCTGGGCATTTAAAAGGTCTCTTGACAGTTTTGAACTCGCTGATGTGTCAGCAGGTGGGATGACTGAGTGAATCCCTTCCCACACTCGGAGCAGGTGAACGGCCTCTCCCCACTGTGAAGTCGCTGGTGCACAATGAGTTCAGATGATCGCTTGAACCCAGTCCCACAGTGAGAGCACCTAAACGGTCTCTCATCAGTGTGAACACATTGATGGGACATCAGTTCCCCCGAACTTTTATAGCACTTCCCACAGTCTGGGCATTTAAAAGGTCTCTCATCAGTGTGAACGCACTGGTGTGTCAGCAGGTGGGATGACTGCTTGAATCCCTTCCCACACACAGAGCAGGTGAACGGTCTCTCCCAGTGTGAGTGAGTTGGTGTAAATTCAGGCTGCCGCATTGAATGAATCCTTTCCCACATACGGAGCAGGTGAACGCATTGATGTGCAGTGAGGGCTGATAACTGCCTGAAACTCTTTCCACAGTGAGTGCAGCTGAATGGCTTCTCTTCGGTGTGAATTCGCTGATGTGACAGAAAGCTGGATGATTTAGTAAATTCCTTCCCACACACAGAGCAGGTGAACGGCCTCTCCCCAGTGTGAACTCGCTTGTGTGCATTGAGGTTGGATGAAGACCTGAATCTCTTTCCACAGAAAGTGCAGCTGAACGGCCTCTCCTCAGTGTGAATTCTCTGGTGTGAGAGCAGTTTGGATGACAGAGTAAATCCCTTCCCACACACGGAACAGGTGAACGGCTTCTCCCTTGTATGAATTCGCTGGTGTAATGAAAGACCGGATCGCCCAGCGCAATCCTTCCCACACAAGGAGCAGGTGAATGGTCTCTCCCCAGTGTGAACTTGCTGATGTGCACTGAGGTTGGATGAAGACGAAAACTTCTTTCCACAGTAAGTGCAGCTGAAAGGTCTCTCCTCAGTGTGAACTCGCTGGTGTAAAAGCAGGTGGGATGACAGAGTAAATCCCTTCCCACACACTGAACAGGTGAATGGCCTCTCCCCAGTGTGACTGCGTCGATGGTTTTCCAGCAGGTATGGATAATTGAATCCTTTACCACAATCCTCACATTTCCATGGTTTCTCCATGAACCTGGTTTCCTTGTGTCTCTCCAGGTTGGACAATCAGTTGAAGCCTCAGCCACACACAGAACACGTGTATGATTTCACCCTACTGTGATGTTTTTTCAGGCAGAATAACTGGTTAAAGCTCTTTCCACAGTCATTACACTGGAACACTCTCACTTGGGTATATGTGTGTATCTTGGTGCTTTTCCAGTCACACTGAATTTTGAAATCTTCTTTCACATACAGAAGAGGGAAATATTTCTCCTTCCATGGTCACGGGATGTGGGTTTCACTGGCTGGGCCAGCATTTATTGCCCATCCTTAGTTACCCTTGAAAAGGTGGTGGTGAGCTGCCTGTTTAGGTTGTGATGAATCAAATGGCTCTGTCAGACCTTGATGTGAAGTTTAGTTTGAGATTCCTGTCTGTAAATCCTCCTCTTCTAATACCCTGGAAAAGGAATTCACAAAATTAATTCAGAACAAACAATTCTAGTTTCTGTGGAACATTTTTCCTCTCATTTACTCAGAGCTATAAATCCCTGTCCCACACACACTCCCTCATCCAAACTTATTGCACCATCTGAAGTCTCCACTCTGAGCTTCCCCCCAAGCTCCCCGCACCCCCACCCCAGACTGGCTGAATTCAGTTTTCTGTCCTGTGTGCAGAGTGAGAGTAAAATCAACGAGTCAAAAATTTTCTCTCCTGGTCACAGGACCCTGAAGACCCACCCACTCTGTGTTGCATTACCACAATGACCACACATGTGCTCTGCTCGCCGCTGAAACATGAAGACCACCAACATGGGCCTGTTCCCGGGAAAGGCTGCATTTATTTGTGCCACAACTTCCACCCTGGTGGAAGTACTTCCTGCATTGACACAAAGACAGTGTCGGACGCGAAAAGTGTGAGATGGTTTCAAGTGCAGCTGGTGCCTTATATCTCATTTTACTATTTGCTGCTGGACTGACATTCTAAATTAAGTTTTGAAATACGAGCTGAAATCTGAGTAAATTAAAACACAATCATGTTAGGATCGACTGTTCCCCAAAATCCTGTCAGTCAAATTCTCATCAGAAACACATCAGGGGATTGTATTTTAATAGGTCTTTTCACAGATGCCATTACATGACTTATTTTTATATATATGAACATATTCTTGGGTAGATAAATAATAAATAACGATATTTAATAAAACAACCACCCAATGTGGGGTTCGACACTCTGACTCTGGGTTTCTGATCTCCATTAACCACTAACTGAGCGGCCGCTTTGCGGATCCATAAAGTGTTTCCAAATCCTCCCTGTCCAGCCGCCGGCTCCATCGCTCCCTCCCCCCGGGCCTGTCACCGCGGGGTAAACACGGGGCCTGGGGCCTACCCCAGAAGTTGATCCAGTTCCCATTCCAGCCGCGGTTTCCATTCC
Organism: Cetorhinus maximus; assembly: GCF_964194155.1. Classification (NCBI taxonomy): domain Eukaryota; kingdom Metazoa; phylum Chordata; class Chondrichthyes; order Lamniformes; family Cetorhinidae; genus Cetorhinus; species Cetorhinus maximus. The sequence continues at coordinate 19,611,845 of NC_135901.1, forward strand.
TACCCTGTGCCCACAATCTCCTCCCGCCTCCCAAACCGTCCGCTCCTCCTCACTCTGTCACCGTGACCGACACTGAGCATGCTCAGAGCGCACACCCACACTGCACCTGCGCACTGAAAACGGGCTCTCCGGACGCCGCCATCTTGGGAGAGGAAGTTGGGTCTTGTTCAGGGAGCCGGACGCATAGGCGGCCATCTTCGTGGGGGATGTCGGGCGTGAGGGCGGGGCTCTTTCCCCCCCCCCCCCCCCCCCCCCCCGGTGACAGGCCCGGGTTACCCGGGCAACCGGCCGCCGCCATCTTGTGTTGAGGGTTTTCCATCCGGGTCCTTAGTGAAGGAATGGACAATGAACTGGAGTCAGTTTGAAAACTGTTCAGAGGAAGGTCTGAAATCAGATTTACATCCAGATACCTGTAAGGACAATAACGTTTACATCAATTATGTGTTTAAAATGAAATCAGAATGCTGGAAATACTCAGCTCTGAAGAAGAATCAAATTGGATTGGAAATGTTAAATCTGTTTCTCTCTCTTCACAGAAGCTGCCAAACCTGCTGAGGATTTCCAGAACTTTCTGTTTTTATTTCAGATTTCCAGCATCCACCGTATTTTACTAAAATTATGTTTCTTTGCAATTTTGTTGCATATCAAGTTAAGAGTAAAATAATTGTTACCATTTAAATGTACAAATCAGTGATATTTATTTGTGTAACTGAGACTCGGCTGTTCAGGAACAATGTTAGAAATCAGTTCACAGAAAATATAGTGGAAATCTGGAATTCTGTTGAGATTTGATGAATTGAAAATTCAAAAACTGAGATTGCTGGACATTTGTGAGGCAAGAGAGAATTAAGGGTCATGGAATCAAGGGAGATGGATGGAATTAACATAAAAATCAGGCATCTGCATACGAGAGCTCAGTGTCTGAGGTTGGACTGATTCTGATTGTATTTTGAAGGCAGTGTTCGTTTCCTGTTTCTTTTGTAGATTATCTCCACGCCTGTGGACAATTTGCACGAAGTGAGATACAGGGAAGAAACTGAAGAAGAGGGTTAGTGCAATGACACTGCCTTGTCTGATCCCAGTTTTCACTGAGATAGGGTCTGTAGTGTTTCCATTGATGAGGATTACGGCTTGGAGAAGGATACAGGATAATACTTTACATTTGAACTTGTAAACGTCTTTTTTGAGGTCCAAAATGATCAAGCACAGTGGTTGGTGCTGTTACTTGCATTTTTCTTGGTTTTCCACACAGTGAAGATCATGTCTGTGATGTCTCCCAATGGGGGAAACCTCACTGTGACTCTGGAAGGAGCTCTTTGGCCACAGAGAGAAAGTGATTGAGGAGGCTCCTTGTAATGAATTTCCCTGTGGCAGACAGTAGGGAGTCTCCTCTGTAATTACCGCAATTAGACTTGTCTCCCTTCTTGAATATATTCACAATCTGAGTGTCCCAGAGATCCCCCAACATGGATCCCTCTTCGCTGGTGAGGAATATGTGGCTATGCAGCGGGGCCAGGAGTATAACTCCACTGTGTTTCAGAATTTCAGCAGGGATTCCATCTGCTCCAGAATATCTTGTTGTTTGTCAGCTGTCAAATAGCTTTTACATTTTTGCTGTGGACCATGGGAGCACCGAAACTGAGCAGGACAGGGTATTGAGGAATGGAGTTGTGGATGTTCAATTCAAGAAAGGCAGTACAAAAGCAACGTCCTCTCCCAAGCCAACTCACCCAGCATCGCGGGGCTAATCACTCAAAACCAGCTCTGCTGGATGGGACACGTTGCTTGTATTCCTGACACCTGACGCATAAAGCAACTGCTCTACTCAGAACTCAGTCACAGCAGGAGACTCCAGGAGGACAGCAGAAATGCTTTAGAGATCTCCTCAACATTTTTTTTTTTTGTAAAAATATACTTTATTCATAAAATATCTTCAATCACATTCCAAACCATTTCAAAAACAACATTACAAGGGTACAATCCAGGTTAAACTTTTACAAAATGTATCACCAGGTGCATCAGTACAAACAATATTACAATCATTTACAGCCTTTCATTTTGATCTGTACAGCCCGAGGGGCTCTAAACAGTTAAACTGATAAGAACAGATTTTTTTTTTTTTTTTTTAGATCTCCTCAACATGCCCTTGAAGAGATCAAAATATCCCCACCAACTCCCTGGATTGTGAATGGTCAAAATGGAGAAGGCTCATTCGGAAGGCACCACATCAAAGTTTATTGCAGAAAATAAAAGCTCATGGTGTAGGGGGTAACATATTAGCCTGGATAGAAGATTGGCTGGCTGGGAGAAAACAGAGAGTATGCATAAATGGGTCTTTGTCTGATTGGCAGGATGTGACGAGTGGGGTCCCACAGGGGACTGTGCTGGGGATTCAACTTTTTCCAATTAAATCAATGACTTAGATGAGGTGAGCGAAGGTATGGTGGCTAAATTTGCAGACAACACAAAGATAGGGAGGAAAATATATTGTGAAGAAGACATAAGGAGTTTTCAGATGGATATGGATAAGTTGAGTGAGTGGGCAGATGGAATATAATGTGAGAAAATGTGAAGTTGTTCACTTTGGCAGGAAGAATAAAAAAGCAGAGAATTACTTAAACAGAGGACTGCAGAACTGTGAGGTGCAGAGGGATCTAGGTGTCCTCGTGCATGAGTCACCAGAAGTTAGTATGCAGGTACAGCATGTAATACAGCATGCTAATAGAATGCTATCCTTTATTTCAAGAGGAATTGAACATAAAAGTAAGGATGTTATACTTTAGTTATACCGAGCAGGGCATCGGTGAGACCACATCTCAAATATTGTGTGCAGTTTTTGTTTCCTTATTTAAGAAAGGATGTAAATGCATTGGAGGCGGTTCAGAGGAGGTTTACTAGATTGATATCTGGAATGAGTAAGTTGTCTTATGAGGATCGGTTGGACAGGCTGGGCTTATTTCCGCTGGAGTTTAGAAGAGTGAGGGGTGGCTTGATTGAAGTATAGAAGATCCTGAATGGTCTTGATAAGGTGGACATGGAAAGGATGTTTTCTCTTGTGGATGAGTCCAGAACTAGGGGGCACTGTTTGAAAATTAGGGATCGTCCTTATAGGACAGAGATGAGGAGAAGAAATCTTTTCTCTAGGAAGGTTGTGCGAGTTTGGAACTCTGCCTCAGAAGGTGGTGGAGGCGGGGTCACTGAATATTTTTAAGGCGAAAGTAGATAGATTCTTGTTGGCAAGGGAATCCTAGATTATCGGGGTAGATGGGAATGTGGAATTCAACACAAACAGATCAGCCATGATCTTATTGAATGGTGGAGCAGGCTCGAGTGGCCTAATGGCCGACTTGTGGTCCTGTTTCATATGTTGGAATACATCGAGACACTTGGTCGGGAACACGCAGAGGGGAAGTTGAAGCATCTGAGAGAACGCACGACCCTGCAAACTACCCATCTACCCAACCCTTCAGGCAGTACCTGCCCCACATGTGTCTGCAGATCAGGCATTGGACTTATCAGCCATTTCAGAACATATCAGATCAGAGTGGAAGCAAGTCATCCTCGATCCTGAGAGACTGTCTGAGAAATAGAGAGTCAGGATCCAGGATGTTGGCCTTCCTTCCCGGTGACAGGCCCAGGTTACCCCAGCTGCAGGTTGCCAGTTGAGTGAGGAAGGTGGGGCTTGTTCAGCAGGGTGCATGTGGCCATCTTGATAAGAGGACTTCAGGGTACTAGTGACCAGGAGAGAAGATGATTGATTAATTGATTTTACTCTCAGTCTGCAAACAGGGAGTGGCAAACTGAACCCAGCCAGAGTGGAGGGAGAGAGAAAACTGGGGATGGAGGAAAGAAACTTAACTGGATTCTGCAGAGGCAAGAGGGAGAGTGTGTGGGATGTGGAGCAAAAATAAAAAGCGTTCCACAGAAACTAGAATTGTCTGTTCTGAATTTCTAACCTGGACTTACAGTGATGACATTTGTAAACTCCTTTCACAGGGCATTGAAAGGAGAGGATTTACAGACAGGAAACTCAAACCAAACATCACGTCAAGACCTGATAGAACCACTCAATGCATCTGGACCTGAATAACATTGGCCGCTGAATGTGGAAGGAGAAATGTTTGTCTGTGGGAAAGGATTTCAAACATCAGTGTGACTGGAAAAGCACCGAGACACACACACCTGAGGGAGAGTGTTCCAGTGAACTGACTGTGGAAAGAGCTTCAACCATTTACACAGTCTGAAAAACATCACACCATTCACAGTGGGGAGAAACTGTACACATGTTCTGTGTGTGTACAGGGCTTCAACTGATCATCCAACCTGGAGAGACCCATGGACACCCACACCACAGAGAAACCCTGGAAATGTGGGGAGGGGATTCACTTGGCCATCCCAGCTGGAAATCCATTGGTGCAGTCACACTGGGGAGAGACCGTTCACCTGCTCTGAGTGTGGGAAGGGATTCAGAGAGTCATCCAACCTGCTGACACACCAGCAAGTTCATACTGAGGAGAGATCTTTTAAATGCCCAGACTGCGGGAAGTGCTATAAAAGTTCTGGGGACCTGATGTCCCAACGTGTTCACACTGACGAGAGGCTATTCAGGTGCTTTCAGTGTGGGACTGGGTTCAGAAAATCATCTGAGTTCACTGTACACCAGCGCACTCACACTGGGGAGAGACCGTTCACCTGCTTTGTGTGTGGCAAGGGGTTCATTAATTCTTCCAATCGGCTGAGACACCGTCGTATTCACTCTGAAATGAGAACTTTTAAATGTTCTGACTGTGAGGAGAGCTTTAAAAGCAACAATAATTTGTTGAGACACCGACGCTGGAGAGAGGCCCTTCACCTGCTCTGTTTGTGGGAAGGGATTCACTCGGTCATCCACCCTGCTGACACACCAACGAGTACACACTGGGGAAAGGCCCTTCACCTGCTCCGTGTGTGGGAAGGGATTCATTTGTTCATCCCATCTGCTGAAACACCAACGCACTCACACCGGGGAGAAGCCATTCACATGCTCTGTGTGTGGGAAGGGATTCACTCGGTCATCTAACCTGCTGACTCACCAGCGCGTTCACAAGTGAATGCAAAGGCTGGATTCTTCAGTTATTGCTGCTGTTAATCACATTGAGGACTGAACACTTGGGTTAATCCTGGGGTGTGTAAGAAATGTGTCCCAGCCGCTCTCTTCCATGGTTCAGAGCTCCTAGACACAGAATTGAAGGCGCCTTTACAACTGGGTTTAGAATGAGGAAGAAAAATGGTGAATACTGGAAATGTGCTGTCAAATCAGAGATTGGTGTAAAACCGTGATCTGTTCCTGACTGAAAGTGAAACGGCAGGTTTAAGTTTCCAGTCGGAAACTGATTGTGGTAATTATGGTATGAGGATTTAGTGTTGTGTGGTCTTTCTGATTCCACAAATGCAAGGTTGCAAGTTGCATTTGGTGACCATGAAACTATCATCAATTGTTGTAAAACCCAGCTGCTTCACTGACGTCCTTTAGGGAAGGAAATCTGCCATTCTTATCTGGTCTGGTCTACATGTGACTCCAGATGCACAGCAATGTGGTTGACTTTTAACTGCCGACTGAAATAGCCTCACGAGCCACTCAGTTCAAGGGCAATTAGGGATGGGCAACAAATGATGGCCTAGCCAGTGTCACCCACATCCCATGAAAGAATAAAGAAAAAAATTTATGGAACTTTTAACACAGTAAAACATCCCAAGGTGCTTCACAGATGATCAGAAGCTTGGTCAAAGATTTTAAGAAGTATCTTAAAGGAGGTGGGAGAAGTTTAGGGAGAGAATTCCAGAGCTTGGGACCTCAGCAGCTGAAAGCACAGCCGCCAACGATGGAGGGATGTGGGCGGGTGGGTGAGGAAGGGGTCAGAATTGGAGGAGTGCAGGGAGCTTGGAGGGTCTTTGGGCTGCAGGAGAGACCAGAGACTATCTGTCATGGAGAATGTGGCTGCTTTCATTGGAGCCCATAGGCCCCGTGTTTATTGAATCAGATCAGCAATGAGCTTATTGAAGGGTAGGGCAGGCTCGAGGGGCAGAATGGTCTTGTCCTGTTCCTATTTTGTATGACCTAATGAAGGTGGGCCTGTTCAGCGAGCAGGGAGCGTGCGTGGCCATCTTGGTGAGGGAACCGAGAATAGGTGGAGCTTCAACATCCCAGTGACCAGGAGAGAAAATGACGAGGAAGAGTTGGTGGGACAGGGAGTTAAACCTTTGGGGAACAAGTGAAGGAAATATGTTTCATAGCAACTAGAATTCTCTTGACACTGACAGAGTGAACTTTTGTAAACTCCTTTTACAGGATATCAGAAAGGGAGCATTTGCAGGTGGAAAACTCAAAACAAACATCAGATCAAGATCTGACAGAGTCACTCGATTCTTAAGGACCTGAATATTATCGGCCTTTGAATGTGAAAGGAGCAATGCTTACCTGTTCTGAATTTGGGAAAAGATCACAAACATCAGTGTGACTGGAAAAGCACCGAGACACACACACCCTAGTGAGAGTGTTCCAGTGAATTGACTGTGGAAAGAGCTTTTACTAATTACGCAGCCTGAAACAAACATCGCACCATTCACAGTGAGCAGAAACCGTACACGTGTTCTGGGTGTGGACGAGGCTTTAACTATTCATCCAACCTGGAGAGAGACAAGAACAACCGCACCATGGAGAAACTGTGGAAATGTGGGGACTGTGGGACGGGATTCAATTACCGATCCCAATTGGAAAACCATCGACGCAGTCACACTGGGGAAAGGCCATTCATCTGCTCCGTGTGTGGGAAGGGATTTTCTCAGTCCTTCTGTCTCCAGTCACACCAGCGAGCTCACACTGAGGAGAGACCTTTCAGCTGCTCTGACTGTGGGAAGAGGTTCAGGTGTTCATCCAACCTCACTGCACATCAGCGAATTCACACTGGGGAGAGACCATTCACCTGCTCCATGTGTGGGAAAAGATTCACTCAGTCAACTACTCTGCTGACACACCAGCGAGTTCATACTGGGGAGAGACCGTTCACCTGCTCCATGTGTGAGAAGGGATTCACTAATTCATCCCAGTTGCTGAAACACCAAAGAGTTCACACTGGGGAGAGGCCATTCACTTGCTCTGAGTGTGGGAAGGCATTCGCTCAGTTAAACAACATGCTGAGACATCAGCGAAGTCACACTGGAGAGAGGCCATTCATATGCTCTGTATGTGGGAATGGGTTCACTCACTCATGTAACCTGCTGACACACCAGCGAATTCACAGCGGGGAGAGACCGTACACCTGCTCCGTGTGTGTGGGAAGGGATTCACTCGGTCCTCTCACCTGCTCACACACCAGCGAGTTCACACTGGGGAGAGGCCGTTCACCTGCTCCGTTTGTGGGAAGAGATTCACTCAGTCACAACACCTGCTGACACATCAGCGGGTTCATAAGTGATTACAGGGATTGGATTCTGCTGTTGTTGATACTGTTAATCACATCCATGACTGATAGTCTAACAATATTTAGTTTGTTCATTTTAATGTAAACTGGCAGGAGTTTAATATTTTGGATCTGTCACGGATTTTCGGGGCTGCAGTGTCCCTTTTTAAAAGCACCATCTGTGACCTTTCCCCTTAATTCAAGAACTCTCAACAGGAATTCATTTACAATAAAATTATGAACTTTTACTTCAATCCTAAATTGATCTTTGGTGCAAAATCAAATTCAGTGTCTGAAAGGTTCCACTGCTTAACATCTACAAATAGAAAGTGCTGATTAATTCTTACTGACAATTCTGACTGACTTAGTAGTAAGTTTCTGTCCAGTGTGATGTGTTATACACTGACAGCCTCTATCCAGTGTGGTTTGTTAAATCCTGACTGCCTCTATCCAGTGTGGTGTGCTATATACTGACTGCCTCGATCCAGTCTGTTGTGTTAAATCCTGACTGCCTTTTTCCAGTGCAGTATGTTATATGCTGACTATTTCTATACATTGTGGTGTGTTATATACTGAATGTCTCTATCCAGTGCTGTGTTATACACTGACTGCTGACTGACTTATACATTCTTCACAGTGACGCCTCCATAATGAAATTAAATTATCAAGGAATATAAACAAAATAGTAAAAGATTTTACAATATCTATAAAAAAAATGATGGCTGTAATGGGAATTGGACCATTAAGGGATTAGACAGGATAATAGCACAGGGAATGATAGGGAGATGGCAGAAATATATTAAATAATTATTTTGCCTTGTTTCCCAGGGAGAGAGAACAGGCCAACAGGGCATTGAATTATTGAGATGAGTAATGCAATAAGTGCATTGAAAGTCAAGAAAAGATGTATTGAATAAACTAAATAAACTCAAAGGGGATAAAGTGGTCCGGATGGATTGAATTCACGTATTTTAAAAGAGTGTAGGGAAGAAATAGCAGTGGCAGTACTGCTCATACTTAATAATTCATTCAAAAGGCATAGCATTAGAGGACTGGTGGTTAGTCAATATAATTCCTGTATTTGAGAAGGGGGTCAGAACATGTCCAGGGAGTTATAGACCATTCAGCTTAACATTGGTGGCAGGAAAAATAATAGAATCTCTACTAAAGGTGAGATAGAAGAACATCTAGAAATGTCAGGATGGATTTCAAAAGGGAAAATCTTGTCTGACCAATCTTATTGAATGTTTTGAGGAGAGGAGAGAAGAGAGAGAGAGTAGATAATGGTAATATATTAGGTATAATTCATCTGGATTTTCCAAAGGCCTTCGATAAAGTGGCCCATAATAGACTAATGAATAAGATCCGAGAATGTGGATCAGGGGAACAAGTGACAGAATGGATTGCTTGCTCGATTCAAGACAGAAAGCAGAGAGTGGGAGTAAAGGGGAGTTATTCAGAGTGACAGAAGGTGGGAAGTGATGTTCCACGAGGATCAGTGCTGGGACCACGGCCATTCACAATTTACATAAACCATTTGGACTTTGGAATCTAATACATAATCTCAAAATCTGCAGATAGAACCAAATTGGAGAGTTTTTCAGCACTGAGGAGGACTGCAATAAATTACAGGACTTTTGGGTGAAGAAGTTTCTTTTGAATTAGCCTATGGATTTCTTGGTGACTATCTCATATTGATGGTCTCTAATTTTGCTCTTCCCCACAAGAGGAAACATTCAGGAACCTCACTCTGACAGGACAGTATCTGCTGTAATTGCTGCAGAGGAAGACCATGGGCTGAGAAGGTGCAGGATTCACTGGTCTCTGTTTTCTCTGGACCCTTTTCTCAGCAAACTGAGCTTTCCATTTCTCTGGCTTCCCATATTATAAAAAGGATGTAGAGACACTGGAGGGGGAGCAGAGAAGATATACAATGATTATATCAGAAATGTGGAGGTTTATATATCAGGAAAGTATTGACAGGTTGGGTCTCCTCTTTCAAAAAGAAGGCTGAGGGGGTGACCTAATCAAGGTCTTTAAAATGATTAAAGGTTTTGATGGAGAGGATACAAGGAGAATGTTTCCTCTTGTGGGGAAGAGCAAAACTAGAGACCATCAATATGAGATAGTCACCAAGAAATCCATAGGCTATCAGAAAAAACTTCTTCACCTAAAAGTGCTAAGAATGTTGAACTCGCTATTACAGGGAATGGTTGAAATGAATAGCTTGGATGTATTTAAGGGGAATCTAGACAAGCATTTGATGGAGAAGAGAATAACGGGTTATGATGGTAGCTTTAGGTCTACAAAGATGGGAGGAGGCTTGAGTGTAACATAAACACCCGACATGGACTGGTTGGGCTGAATGGCCTGTTTCTGTGCTGTATATCCTATGTAATCCTATGTAAGGCTTCAATTGATCGTCCAACCTGGAGAGACACAAGGACAACCGCTCCAGGGAGAGACCGTGGAAATGTGGGGACTGTGGGAAGCGATTCAGTTGTCCATTCCTGCTGGAAACACACCAATACTGCCACAAGGGGGAGAGGCTGTTTATCAGCTCCCTGTGTGGAAAACGATTTATAAAATCATCCAGACCCCAGAAACACCAGTGTATTCACACTGGGGAGAGGCAGAAAAACTTGTTCTTTGTGTGGGAAGAGATTCACTCAGTTATCCAGTCTCTGGATACACCAGCGACTTCACACCTGGAACATGCTGTCCATCTGCTCCATGCAGGGAAAAGATTCACTTGTGTGTCCAGCCTCATCTACAGAAAATGCTGGAAAAACTCAGCAGCTCTGGGAGCATCTGTGGAGAGAGAAACAGAGTTAATGTTTCGAGTCTGTATGACTCTTCTTCCTCAGCTGCAATGTAAAGCTAGTCTCAGTAATGGTGACCAAGACAACTGTCATCAATTGCTCTAAAACCCCACCTGGTTCACTGATGTCCTTCAGGGAAGGAAATCTGCCATCCTTACCCAGTCCGGCCTACATGTGACTCCAGACCCACTGCAATGTGGTTGACTCTTAACTTCCCTTTGAACTGGCCGAACAAGCCACTCAGTCGTATTCAAGAAGGCAGCTCACCAGCACCTTCTCAAGGGCAATTAGGGATGGGCAACAAATGCTGGCCTTGTCAACAATGCCCACATTCCATAAAGAATAAAGAGAGAAATTACATTCAGGAATGAATCATGCTCATTCTGACAGTTGGAATTTATTGATGAGTTGTGATGAATTGTTGATTTCTCTTTGATAAGAGGCCATGTGATGTCCTGTTACTTTTTATTCAGTTTCTTGTCACTTCTCCTTTCTTGCTCAAGATTGTTTCAGTTCTTAAGCCTTCAATTACAAGTCCCAGCTCCCCAATCCTGCCACTGAATTTTCAGTCTCACTACACTGTGTTATTCCCTCAAATTCTCCCTGCTGTCTGTCCTGAAGCAATGCATTTCAATAACAAATGTTGAAGTGTTTGCTCCACACCCACAGGGTTTCATCTGTTTAAAGCCACAAACAGAAAGGTCCAGTTTTCTCCTGGAGTTTGAGGCAAATCAGCTTCCAAAATGATGCAGCATTTCAGCCAACGAGGGAGATCCAGGCTCAGCTCCCTGCCCTCATTCACTTGAATTGGTTGGAGGACCAGGGGCTGCCACTAGGTCCTCCTGTCCCGCACCCTCTTCCTGTTGGTCTGGAGCTGCTGTCAATCACCCGGGCATTGTGAGCGTCAGATGAGAGGTCACTGGATGGAGCTTCCTTCTCTGCTGTTCTTTTAGGAGATTCTTCGACCTATAATAATATAATGATTCATAGTAAACATCGTATGATAGAATCATAGAGCATGGATGATGGCCATTCAGCCCCATGTGCCTGTATTTCTGAAAATGCTACCAATCTATCCCACTCCCCTGCTCTTTTCCGAGAGCCCTCCAAACCTTTCCTTATTAAATCAAAGTCCAAATCAGTTTTGAGAGTTTAACAGAATCTGCTTCCACCAGTTCAGACAATGTGTTCCAGATCACCATAACTCACTGAGTAAAATAATCTCTCCTCATCTTCACCCTGGATTTTTGCCAATCATTTTAAACCTGTATCCTGCGGTTACCAACCATCTTGCCAATGGAAAAAATTCTCCCTGTGTAGAATTTCTCCCTCTGTTAAATCACTCCTCAACCTTCCCTGCTCTAAAGAGCTTCTCCGGTCTCTCCACATAACAGAAACCCCTCATCCCTGATACTATTCTGGTCAATTTTCCATGTACTCTCTCCAAGGCCTTGACATCTTTGCTAAAGTGTGGTGCTCAGAACTGAACACAATATTTCAGTTTAGGATTAACCCCAGATTTATAAAGATTCAGGATAACTGACTTGCTTTTGTACTCCATGCCTCTATTGATAAATCCAAGGTCCCTATTAGCATTTTTCAAACAGCTTGATCAACTTGTCCTGTCGTATTCTAGGATTTGTTCACTTACACTCCCAGGTCACTCTGTTCCTGCATTTTGTTTAAAATTATACCAATTAGTTTATACTGCCTCTCCTCATTCTTCCTCCAAAATGCATCATTGACTGTGGATCACTTTGGGATGTTCTGAGGTTCTAAATGAACACAAGAACTTATTTCTCTTTTACAACTGATTAAAAGCTGTAGATTTTGCTCCAAAGATTAAATTGGGATTGATATTCAAAGTTAACTATTTTACTGCAGAAATAACTTCAGCTGGGAGTCAGTGAATTAAGAGGAAAGATCCCAGACAGCAGTTCTTCAAGGTACAGTGCAGGCCCGACAGCTCAATCATCTCCACTCTCAGCTCAGGAGATCTCAACATCTCCACATACTGTCCACAGGGGAGTTCTCCTGGTGCAGTGGGACCAACATTTGTGTTTTAACTAACACCACCAAACAAAAATTGGATTAATCAGTCACTGGTCTCATTGCTGCTTATGGAATCTAACTGTGCACAAACTGGCTGTTGTGAAACAGTAACAACATGTATTTATATAACACAATTAATGTGCTTCAGACGAGTTTCATAAAACAAAAGTTGACACCGAATCACATTGGGGTTATTTTGGTAAATGGCCAAAACATGATTGGAGAGGCAGATTGTAACAAGAATCTCGAATAGGAGAGAGGTTAAGAGGTTTAGGGAGGGAATTTCAGAGCTTCACACCTAGGCCTGGTGACCAATGGAGTAATTAAAATCAGGGGTGCTAAAGAGGTCAGAATGTGAAAAGCGCAGATATCTCAGCGGGTGTGTGATTGGAGATTACAGAGATAGGGAGGGAAGAGGGCATGGAACAATTTGCAAACAAGGATACAAATTTTGAAATCGAAGCATTGCTTGACCAGGAGCCAATCATACACGATAGCCCCATATGAACATTATCATTGACCAGAAACGGAACTGAACCATCCATATAAATACTGTGGCTACAAGAATGGGTCAGAAGCTAGGAATTCTATGGCAGGTAACTCAGCTCCTGACATCCCATAGCCTGTCCACCATCTACAAGGTACAAGTCAGGAGTGTGGTGGAATGCTCTCCACTTGCCTGGATCAGTTCAACTCCAACAACACTCAAAAATCTCAACACCATCCAGGACAGAGCATCCTGCTTGGTTGGCACCCCGCTTGCTTGGCACCCCATCCACCACCTTAAACATTCACGCCCTCCACCAGTGATGCATAGTGACAGCATTGTGTACTATCTACAAGATGCACTGCAGCAACTCACCAAGGCTCCTTCAACAGCACCTTCCAAACCTGCAACCTCTACCATCTAGAAAGACAAGGGCAGCAGATACATTGGAACACCACCACCTGCAAGTTCCCCTCCAAGAGACACTCCATCCAACTTGGAACTCTACGGTCATTCCTTCACTATCACTGGCTCAAAGTCCTGGAACTCCCTTCCTAACAGCACTGTGGGTGTACCTACACCACATGGATTGCAGCGGTTCAAGAAGGCAGCTCACCACCACCTTCTCAAGGGCAATTAGGGATGGGCGACAGATGCTGGCCTAGCCGGGATGCCCATACCCTGTAAAAAGGATAAATCAAAAATGATGAGGAATGGGTGAACAGGACTTGGTGTGAAAAAGCACAGGGGCAGAGTTTTGGATGATCACATGTTTCCGCATGCGGGTGGGATGAATATGAGAGTCTGGCCTGGAATGTATTGGAATCGTCAAGTCTAAAGATAACATGGGTGTGGATGAGGGTTTCAGCAGCAGATGAGCTGCGGTGGGGTGGAGACAGGCAACGTTGTGGAGGTTGAAATATCTGGTATTAGTGATGGTGTGGATATGTGGTCAGAAACTCATCTTGGGGTCAAATCTGACACCAAGATTGTGAAGAGTGTGGTTCAGTCTCAGACAGTTCCCAGGGAGAGGGATGGACTCAGTAGTTAGGGAACGGAATTTGTAGTGGTGACCGAAGACAGTGGCTTTGTTCTTCCCAATTTTTAATTAGAGGAAATTTCTGCTCATCCAGTAGTGGATGTCGGATAAGCAGTTTGATAATTTAGTAGTAGTGGAGGAATGGAGAGGGATGGTGGGGAGGTAGAGCTGGGTGTTGTCAGTGTACATGTGAAAACTAACATGGTGCTTTTGGATGATGTCACCCACTGGCAGCATGTAGATGAGAAATAGGAGGGGCCAAGGATAGATCCTTGGAGGACACCAAGTTCAAGGGGTTTGGAGAGGAAATGGAAATTGGAGATGGGGAGTAGTTTGCAAAGACAGTGGAGTCAAGGGTTGTTTTAGGATGTGTGGTGATGATGCAGTTAAAGATGAGAAGGACAATACCAAAAGAGAGAGAAAATTGTTAACAATATCAGCTAACAAGGGGAAGATGGATGGTCAGTAGTGTAGTGAGAATAGGGTGAATGGAGCAGAAAGTGGGTCTCATAGACAAGATGAGCACTGAGAGGGAAATAGAAGAGAAACTAGAGAAAAATGTGAGTTCAGGGCGCATACAAACGGGAATTTTAGAGACAGTTTGGCCCAGTGGGCTAGTGGAAGGAGGGAAGCAACAGATTCAGCTGATCAGAGGGTCTGAATCTTAGTGACAGAGAAGATCCCTGATGTCCTCACACTTGTTGTTGGAGGTGAGGATGGAGGAGTCAGGGGAGAGGGAGAGCCCTTCAAGAGGAACAAACTTATGTTTGAGATATTAAAAAGATTCAACACACTGTGTTTAGCGCAAAACTGATTTATTTGACATTTATGCAAAACCTTAACCCCTATAATTGGGCTGGAGTTTATTACCATCAGCAGAAACAGAATCCAATGAATATGGTTCAGTCCTGAATGTGGTTAACAGCAAAATCCCATCACTGTGGAAACTTGTGAACTTGCTGGTGTTTCAGCAGGGTGGATGACCGAGTAAACCTCTTCCCACACTGAGAGCAGGTGAAAGGCCTCTCCTGTGTGGCATCACTTATGGACAGTGAGTTCAGATGATTGCATGAACCCAGTCCTGTACTGAGAGCACCAGAACGGTTTCTCATCATTGTAAATGAACTTGTTGGTGTCTCAGCAAGTGGGATAACTGAGTGAATCCTTTCCCACACTTGGAGCAGATGAATGGCCTCTCCCCTGTGTGGACTCGCTGGTGATTCAGCAGGTGGGATCTTTGAGTGAAGCCCTTCCCACACTCAGAGCAGGTGAATGGTCTCTCCCCAGTGTGAACTCGCTGGTGTACAGTGAGGTCAGATGATCGCCTGAACCCAGTCCCACAGTGAGAGCACCTGAACGGTCTCTCATCAGTGTGAACACGTTGATGGGACATCAGTTCCCCAGAACTTTTATAGCACTTCCCGCAGTCTGGGCATTTGAAAGGTCTCTCAGCAGTGTGAACTCGCTGGTGTGTAAGCAAGTGGGATGAATAAGCAAATCCCTTCCCACAGTCAGAGCACGTGAACAGTCTCTCTCCAGTGTGAATTCGCTGGTGTACAATGAGTTGTGATGATCGCCTGAACCCAGTCCCGCAGTGAGAGCACCTGAACGGTTTCTCGTCAGTGTGAACACGTTGATGATGCATCAGGTCCAGGGAACTTTTATAGCACTTCCCGCAGTCTGGACATTTAAAAGGTCTCTTGTCAATATGAACTCGCTGGTGTCTCATCAGGTTGGATGAATTAGTGAATCCTTTCCCACACTCAGAGCAGGTGAGTGGTTTTTCCCTAGTGTGAACTCGCTGGTGCCTCAGCAGGTGGGATGACCAAGTGAATCCTTTCCCACATTTAGAGCATGTGAATGGCCTCTCCCCAGTGTGTATTTGCTGGTGAGTCAGCAGGTCGGAAGACTGAGCGAATCCCTTCCCACACTCGGAGCAGGGGAATGGCCTCTCCCCAGTGTGAACTCGCTGGTGTGTCAGCAGGTTGGATGACTTAGTGAATCCCTTACCACACTCGGAGCAGGTGTACGGCCTCTCCCCAGTATGAACTCGCTGATGAATTTCCAGCTCAGATGGGTAATTGAATCGCTTCCCACAGTCCCCACATTTCCATGGTTTCTCCCTGTTGTGAACAGTGCTTTTTGCTTCCATGTTCAAAGGCTGATAATATTCAGGTCAGGGTGAATCGAGTGACCCCGTGAGATCCAGATGAGATGTTTGGTTTCAGTTTTCTGACTGCAAATCCTCCCCTTCTAATACCCTGTGAAATTGATTTAAAACAGAAAAAAGGGAGTGAGAGAGAACCCACAAAAACACAAAGGCAGGTTGTGAAATTGAACTGAATGAATCTGGTAATCTGTGGGGCTGGCACTAGGGAAAAGTGACCATGAAAACTACTGGATTGTCCTAAAAACGTGACTGGTTCACTAATGTCCTTCTGGGAAGGGAACCTGCCACCCAGTCTGGGTCTACACAAGACTCTGGTCTCTATGGGAAGAGAGGAGGAAGAAGGCAGGGAGCAAAGGAAAGGGATAGGAGGGGGATTTTATATATATACAGCTTGACCATAACTCTGACAGAATCTCCAAAGCCTTCAACCTACACACCACCTAGAAGGACCAGGGTAGCAGGTGTATGTGAACACCTTCACTTCCAAATTCCCCTCCAAGTTACATACCGTCCTGACTTGTCTGACATCCAGTACTGGATGAGCAGAAATTTCCTTCATTTAAATATTGGGAAGACTGAAGCCATTGTCTTCAGTCCCTGCTACAATGTCCACTCTCTAACCAACTCCATCGCTCTCCACAGCAACTGATCACAGTGAAATATTTTACCCCAAGATGAACTTCCAACCATATATCCACATCATCACCAAAACCGCCTATTTCCACCTCAATAACATTGTCCAACTCCGCCCAGTCTCAGTTCACCTGCTTCTGAAACCATCATCCCTTTGTTACCTCTAGACTGAACATTTCACCTCTCTGTAATCTTGTGGTCATCCAAAACTCTGCTGCTCGTGTGCTACTCACACCAAGGGTAGAGTTTTGCCCTCGTCGGGTGGGCTCGGCAGGGGCGAGCGGGAGCGTTTGGGGAGCTGACTACCGCCTGTGATTGGGGCCCAAGCACGATTTCACGCTGGCAGACCAATTAAGGCCTGCCCAGCATGAATCGCATCCTGCAGCATTGCCTGTGTGGAGGAGGGCGAATGGGCAAGTTCGCTCATGCGTGCCTGTGGAAGGTGCTCTCGAAGGAGGCTTGGTGAGTTGCTGCAGTGCATCTTGTAAGTGGTACACACTGCTGCTACTGTGCGTCAGTGGTGGAGGGAGTGAATGATTAAGGTGGTGGATGTGGTGTCAATCAAACAGGCTGCTTTGTCCTGGATGGTGTCGAGCTTCTTGAGTGTTGTTGGAGCTGAACTCATCCAGGCAGGTGGAGAGTATTCCATCATACTCCTGACCTGTGTCTTGTAGATGGTGGGCAGGCTTTGGGGAGTCAGGAGGTGAGTTGCTCCTCACAGGATTCCTCACCTCTGACCTGCTCTTTTAGCCACGGTATTTTTTTAGTCTAGACCAGTTCAGCTTCCGATCGTTGGTAACCGTGCCCCCTCCCCCACTGGACGTTGACAGTGGGGGATTCAGCGATGGTAATGTCATTGAATGTCAAGCGGAGATGGTTAGATTCTCTCTTATTGGAGATGGTCATTGCCTGGCACTTGTGTGGCGCAAATGTTCACCCATCTTCCCTGTGCTCGCTGACCTACAAAAGCTCCAGGTATGAAATATCAAAATGTTAAAATTCTCACCCTTATTTTCAAATCCTTTTGCCCTCCCTATCTCTATAATCTCCTTCAGCCCAACCAACACCACTCTCGTCCATCCCCACACACAGATCTGCACTTCTCTCATTCCGACATCCTGAGCATTCCTCATTTTAATCGCTCCGTATTTGGTGGCTGCACCTTCAGCTCCAAGGCCATAAGCTGTGGAATTTCCTCCCTCAACCTCTCCATCTCTCTGCCTCGCATTCCTCCTTTAAGATACTTCTTCAAACTTGCTACTTTGACCAAACTATTGGCCATCTACCCTCATATCTCCTTATGTAGGTCAGTGTCAAATGTTATTTGTAGCATTTCTGTGAAACACCTTGGAAATTTCTCTTCCATGAATGGCGCTATATAAATACAAATTGTTGTTGTTGATTTGGACATATATCACTTCCTTCATCATTGCTGGGTGAATAACCTGTAACTTCTTACCTAACAGCTTTGTGGGAGCACCTTCACCACGGACTGCAGCAGTTCAAGAAGATCAAACATCATCTTCTCCACAGGTAACTGGGGATTGGTCATATCTGCTGCTGGTCTTGTGTTCGTGAAAGGGCAGGGAAATGGGACTAGCTGATTTACACTTGCAGACAGCCAGCACAGGCAGAACGGGTTGAATAGCCTCCGTCTGTATTGTAATCATTGAATGATTCTATGACTTGACGAAAAAGGACCCAGACTGGAGTCAAGGAATTAACATCTGCAATGAAAAGGCCACTGTCCTATAAACTGGCTCTTAACTGGTCTGTCGGTGATTCTAGTCTCAGTTCTGTGAGCAATACCTGCAATAAAATATGTCAGAAAGATATAATAATTCTCATTATATTGTTGGAATTTATTGTAAAATAAAGTATTTGTAGGATGTGTCTATATGCGGGTGTGTGTGTGTGTGTGTGTGTGTGTAGGACTTGATTGAATAAGAGGCAGCTAGTCTGGGTGCTTTGATGTAAGGAGGAGTTAGGTTTGAAATGTTAATTAGGTAAACATGGAGAAGTTTAGAAACATAGGTGTCAAGGGAACATTTGTATTTTTAAATAAGCCAGGCTGGATTGTTTTCAAAAGAGGGAGTGAAATGTGTCACATAGCCAGGTGAAGTTTAGAAAGAGTGTGTTTATTTTTCCCAAAGATGCATAGTAAAGCTTAGTGCCATGAGAGGTTTTTATTATCAGGGAGATAAAGTCCAATGACATAATGAAACAATGGGTATTTGCATTCAAAGAGGGAAATATGTATAAAGGAGAGAAGACTGTTTGTAGGGGAAGGCAATTTTAAGAGCTTACAAGTGTGAAAAAGCCTTCAGCTTCTATGCCTCAAGTTGCTGTCTTCAAAGGACTGAAGTTAAGAAAATTCATTTTGAATTCGACTTGTTCAGGGTATTATGTTTCTTTGCCTTGGTCTTTTAAAATCTGTGTCTTACTGTTGCGTTAACGAGTTAGGTTGATTAGGGGATTTAGAAGTTATCATAGTAGTAATTTGTAGATCTATGTATGTATTTAAAAATCATTTCTCTTATGAATAAATGTTTAATTTAGTTTTATAAAAACCTGTAAGACTTGGTGGTCTTATTACTACTGAATTCAAGGCACACATCTCAAAATTTACACAAACTGCAAAACAAGTTGTGGCAGTTGTTTCAAGTTTTCCTTTGGGATTTGAACAACTCAGCATTTACCATCAACTGTCATAACAAATAATAGCAAAATACCACAGCTGATGGAAATCTGAAATAAAAGGAGAAAATGCTGGAAATACTCAGCAGATCAAGCAGTATCTGTGAAGAATGAAAGAGTTAACATTTCAGGGTGTGTGGAATGAATTATGGAGAATAAAAATGGTGCAGAATTTGACGGTCAACATAAGCTCAGAAGCAGAAGAGAAATGGCCGATCGTGCAGAAAAAACAATTCTTGACTATGAAAGGTACTGTGGGAAGATAAGCTGGGAAGCCAGCAGCATATGGTCGGGGGAATGGGCAGCAGTGGAAACCACATTTAGGCATGGTTGGCAGAAGTAACAATAAAATACTAAACATAGCTAAAATACACCCAATATTAGAGACAGAGGACGTTAGACAGTAGCAGAGAGATGATCAGGAGGGCAGAGGTGAAACAGAGCAATGGATGCACATGGATTCAGATCCACAATAAAGGAGCCACACCAGCCCCAGGGCCACGGAACCAGACCACAGATAACAGAGTAGAGCAGTAAAAACTCTAACTTGTAAACGAATGCTCAAAAATACTCACCTCTGAAACAATTTCACACTTTTCAATTTTATAATCTCCTGCTGGAGCCTGCAGCTGGAAAGATATCAGAAGCACTGGAGTCAGAGAAAAATCTCCCAGTTGAGGAAGTACCCGGGGTGCGGGGTGATGTCACTGAGCAATTGTCGGTGTGTGATGACATCACAGTCACGAACACAGAACATCTGGGTCTGTGCAAACCAGTGATCACCACACATTATGAAGGATGTGAGGGCCCTTGAGAGGGTGCAGAGGAGATTTACCAGAATGGTTCCAGGGATGAGGGATTTTAATTGAAAGGTAGGTTGGAGAAACTGGGGTTGAGAGAAGATTTGATAGAGGTGTACAAGTTTATGACAGGTTTAGCGAAAGTAGATAAAGAAAAGCTGTCCACATTAGCTGATTATAAAAGGATTTCAGGACACAGATTAAGATTTTGGACAGAATCTACAGGATCGATGTGAAGAAGAACAGTCACATGCAGTGAGTGGTAATGATCTAGAACTCAATGCTTACACTCAAAAGACGATTATATCCAGGTTCTGATGAATTGAGTGCCGCTGTTAGATTTTGATGTGATATTTGGTTTGAGTTTCCTTTCTGGAAGTCCTCTTCTAATACACTGTAAAAGAAGTTTACAAGTCATCACGGACAGACCAGGTTAGAACTTCAGAAGAGACAAACATTTCCCTTGGTTTGAGTTTGCTCTGTGTTAATCCTCCCCTTCCAACCCCTTGTAAAAGGAGTTTCCAAAATCCATCCCTGACAACCCAGGATAGAAATTCACAGCATCCTCTCCTCCTGCTATCTGTCCTAGGATGAGCGCACATGCACCCTGCTGCAGATTGCCCCTCATTGTCATCAGCAGTCCCTCGGTTTGAGGATGGCGTCTACTCAGGGTCGTGAGTTTCTGCCGTGGGTCTTCATGCGACTGGACAGACCCGCAGATCTTTGGACACATGGGGCAGGACATCCCATGAGGTAGTGGGATCAGGAGAGTAGGATTTGCTTCCTTTTCTTTGCTGCTCTGCCTCATTAATAAGACATTGGGACTCAAAGCGTGATGCAGCTTGATGGACAAGTTGTCCCCATTCTAAACTATTGGCCACAGGCACACCCCGGTCATTGAAAACATTGCCCAGGGCGGCCGTTAACCCGCGCCAAGCCCTGGAATCTGCGGCCACGCTCGGTCTAAACGGGGACCGTTAAGTTCTTTTTCGGGGTTTGCGGTTTACACATCTTTACGAAGCCTCTCCGCCCACCCGCCGGATCCACCGGTCCCTCCAAATGCAGACCCGAGAGAAAAAGCCTCTCCATCGCCATTACCCTCACTGCGCATGCTTCAGTCATTGTCCCGCCCCTCACTCACTCCGATTGTTTGGAGGACCAGCCGCTCCAGCTCGGTCCTCCAGTCCCGCCCTCTCTTCCTATTGGTCCGGAGCTGTCGTCAATCACCCGGGCATTGTGACGGTTTCCAAAGCTGAGAGCGGCCACAGACTCAGCCTGACTTGCTGATTCTTGGCAGCATTTTCTGTTTGGGAATTAGAGCTAGAGATGGATGGTCAGTTCCCCTCTGTCCGGGGGGGATTCACACTCATTTCCCCAGTGTAATGATTATCACCTTTACTTTATATGAGAAAGTGTCCGGTTCAATCCCGGCTGGAAACTTTGTGTTTAAAGTTGTTATTGATGATGAATAAGCAGAGTTTAGTTTCATGTTGAACATAGTGGAAGTTACTGTTGTCTCAATCTTTAAAATTTATTTCTCTTACTTATTTAAACACTAACGTTAAGTGATTCAAATCTGATCCACCGTGATCCAAGAACAAGATACCGCAGATGCTGAAAATTCTACCTCAAACTTAAGAAATAGAAGCACCATTAGGCCATCTGGCCGATCGAGGCTGCTCTGCTATTCATTTAGATCATTGCTGATCATCTAGCTCAACACCACTTTCTCACCCTCTCCCCATATCCCCTGATGACATTAATATCCAGAAATCTATCGATTTCTGTCTTGAACATGCTCAATGATTGAGCTTCCACAGCCCTCTGGGGTAGAGAATCCCAAAGATTCCCCACCCTCTGAGTGAAAAAAAATCCTCCTCATCTCACCCTTAAATGGCCTGACCCTTATTCTGAGACCGTGTTCCCTGGTTCTAGACTCGCCAGCCAGATGAAACATCCTACCTACATCGATCCTGTATGAGTTTTGTAAGTTTCAATGAGATCACTTCTCATTCTTCGAAACTCTAGAGAAGAAAGACCCAGTTTCCTCAATCCCTCCTCATAAATCAATCCCGCCATCCCAGGGATTAGTCTGGTGAACTTCTGTTGCACTCCCTCTATGGAAAGTATATCCTTCCTTACATAAGGAGAACAAAACTGTACACAATACTCCAGGTGTGGTCTCACCAAGGCTGTACAATTGCAGCAAGACATCTTTACTCCTATAATCAAATCCCATTGCAATGAAGGTCAACATACCATTTGCCTTCTTAATTGTTGCTCCACCTGTATGATAGCTTTTAGTGACTCATCAACAAGGACACGCAGGTTCCTTCGGACATCAACACTTCCCAATCTCTCATCATTTAAGAAATAATCTGTCTTTTTCTACCAAAGTAGATAACTTCATACTTATTCACATTATATTCCATCAGCCATGTTCTTGCCCATTCACTTAACCTGTCCAAATCTGCTTGAAGCCTCCTTGCATCCTCCTCACAACTTACATTCACACCTAGCTGTGTGTCATCAGCAAATTTGGAAATATTACATTTAGTCCTACATCCAAATCATTTATATAGATTGTGAACAATTGTGGCCCCAACACTGATCCTTCAGGTACCCCACTTGTAACAGCCTGCCACACTGAACATGACATGTTTTTAATTGAATGAATTTAATTTATCTTTTAATCAGGAAAATGCACAAACAAGGTGCACACAAATTTCAAATCCACCATCTCGCTGCTCAGCAATCATATTAATTTAGTCTGTCCTAGTGTCACCATGCTGAAATCCAGTCATTCTCCAACATTGTTCTTCATAGCATAATTGCTGAATTAAGAGTGAAAATGGACCTCTATTTCATTATAATCGTAACAGACAAATTTGTAGATGCTCCATAATGTCACAGAGTGGCTCATTGGATTTGTTCATTTAAACTGGTCTTATTTTCTGTTAATGCGAAAAATGGCTGAATAGGGGATGTTGAATTACAGCTGGAGACCACAGTCCTCTCTCCTATTGATCCTTCCAACAAACAGACATTTGTGAGTTGTGAGCAAATGGTGAGTTGGATACTCAGATTAGCACGGTCTCCATATTATATAATGGATCTAGGAACACTGAAGAAAATGTAAGAAAGATCTACTGGAATGATGCCAAAAATGAAAAGTTGTATCAATCACAAAAACTGAGCATGTTAAATAGGTTTTCTCTAGAAAAGAAAGTGAGGAATGCCTGATCGAGGAATTTAAGATTATTCAGGGATTTGACAGGGTTGACAAGTGGAAGATGTTTCCACTTGCATATAGATGAGAATAAATATAAGTTAATCATGAATAAATGTAACGTCCAACTTCTTTAACCAGAGATAAGAGCATAAAATGCCAGAAATACTCAGAATATCTGACACATCAATGGATTGAGAAAATGGATGGGCTCTCGCTCTCCCCTGTCTCCTCCATCCTCAGCTCGAGCAAAAAAGTATGAGGAGCTCATGGAGCTTCTTTGTACTAAGATTGAGACAGTCTGATCTGCTGCTTCTCTATCTTCCACGAACCCATCGGGCCAAACTGCCTCTGAAGCTGCTCCTTCTCCAAGCCCTGAACCAGCATCTTTCTCCCTAATGCCCTCTCAGAGCTCATCTTGTCCATGAGATCCACCTCTTCCCTCAATCCTATTCCCACTAAACTGCTGAACACCCCGCTTGCCCATGTTCACTGATATTGTTCACAGTTCCCTTTTCTCGGATACAGGGAATAAAAGAACATAAAAAACTGGAGCAGGAGGCCATTCGGCCCATTGAGCCTGCCCTGCCATTCAATAAGATCTGATCTGATTGTGGCCTTAATTCCACTTTCCCACCTACCTACATAATAACCCTTGACTCCCTTGAAGATCAAAAATCTCTCTAACTCAGCCTTGAATCTATTCAATGACCCTGTCCCCACTGCTCTCTGTGGGAGAGAATTCCGAAACTAATGACCCTCTGAGAGGAGAAATTCCTCATATACTCCTTGTATCTTCCTCTCATCAACAGGCAAATGCTGTTCGCATGAACACACCTGTGATTGGACAAGAGCCACGTGATTGTGTAGTGAAATGTACATGGACAGTTCTGATTAGTAGCCTCAGGGAAGTGAGTTAGGGGGGGTTTCCAGCATAAGAACAATCCTCTCAAGGGGTTTGGTGCAGTGCAGAAAAGAACAAAGGGAAGACGGCAAAGAAATAATAAAGAAGCAAGAAAGCTGGAAACTCCACAAGAAAACCAGAAGCTACGGGGAAAGAAGTGCGCTCTGCTGTCCAGATACTACACGGGAAGTATAGAGCTCACATTGTTCTGTAAATCACTGTCTGAACTTTACCTTTAGTCTAGAAGTTTGTCCTGCCTTTCTCTTAATAAAGCTGCTCAATAACTGAACTCTATTGTCACATCCGATCCTGTTGTAAGTAAGGAGTTTAATCCCTACGACCCGTGAGTTCACACCAGGGAGGTGCTGTTCATCTGCTCCATATGTAGGAAAGGATTCACTTGTGTGTCCAGCCTCACTACCCATCAAGTTGTTCACTCTGATAAGAGACCTTTTAATTGTTCTCACTGTGTGAAGAGTTTTAAAAGCTCTCAAGATCTGATGAAATACCGACTCACTCGTACTGGAGAGAAACCATTCACCTGTACTGAGTGTGGGAAGAGATTCACTCAGTCATTTAACCTGTTGACACACCAACCATCCTGCCAATGGAAACAATTTCTCCCTATGCAAACAAAAACTCCTAAAAATAAATATTACCACACCTCTATTAAATCACTCCTTAACCTTCCCTGCTGTAAAGAGAACAATCCCAGCTTCTCCAGTCTCTCCACAACTGAAACCCCTCATACCTGATACTATTCTGGTCAATTTTCTCTGCACCATCTCCAAGGCCTTGACATCTTTCCCAAAGTGTGGTGCTCAGAATTGAGCACAAGATTTCAGATGAGGATTAATCGTGATTTATAAAGATTCGGTATAATTGTCTTGCTTTTCCACTCCATACCTCCATTAGGAAACCAAGGGCTCCATGAGATTTTTATAAACAATTTGATCAACCTGTCCTGATGGATTCAAAGGTTTGTGTCTATACACTCCCAGGTCACTCTGTTCAAAACTGTACCATTTAGTTTATTCTGCCTCTCCTCATTCTTCCTTCCAAAATGCATCATTGACCATGAATCACGTTGTAATGTTCTGAGGATGTGGAAGGTGCTAAATGGATACAAGAATTTTCTTTCCCTTTGACGGATGATTTAAAATTGTAGATTTTACTTTAATGAATATTAGTCCAATTTAATCTACGTTAACTATTTTGCTGCAGAAACAATTTCACCTGGAAGTCAGCAAATCTTACTTTGCACAAACTGCCTGTCATGAAACAGTAACATGGTGAATTTATATAACACGATTAATGTAATAAAACATCCCGAGGTGCTTCAGAGCAGTTTCAGGAAGAAAATGTTGATACCGAGTCACAGGGCGATATTTGAGTCGATGGCTGAAACCCTGATTGGAGAGGCAGATTTTAACAAGCATCTTTCATCAAGAAAGAGAGGTGGAGGGGTTCAGGGAGGGAATTTCAAAGTTTCATGCCTGGACACGGCCAAGAATGGTGGAGTGATTAAAATCAGGGATACTAAAGAGGCCAGAATGGGAGAAGTGCAGATATATCAGTGGGTGTGTGACTGGAGATGACAGACACAGGGAGGGACAAGGCCAGGGATGGGTTTATAAGCAGAATGCAAATTTCAAAGTCTTGGTATTGCTTGACCATGAGCCAATGTAGTGAGCATAGAGGTGATGGGCGAACGGGACTTGGTGTGAGAAAGCACAAGGGCAGCAGAGTTTTGCACGATCTCACATTTCCAGGTGGGGGTGGGGTGAATGTGAGAGGCTGGTCAGGAATGTATTGGAATCGTCAAGTCTAACGGTAACACGGGCACGGATGAGGGTTTCAGCAGCAGATGAGCTGGGGTAGGTTAGAGACAGGCGACGTTATGGAGATTGAAATATCTGATATTAGTGACGGTGTGGATATGTGGTCAGAAACTCACCTTGAGGTCAAATCTGACAAGATTGTGAAGAGTGTGGTTCAGCCTCAGACAGTTCCCAGGGAGAGGGATGGACTCAGTAGTTAGGGAACGGAATTTGTAGTGGTGACTGAGACAATGGCTTTGGTCTTCCCAATTTTTAATTGGAGGAAAGTTCTGCTCATTTCTGCTCAGTGAGGTAGAGCTGGGCATTGTCAGTATACATGTGAAAACTAACACGGTGCTTTAGGATGATGTTACCTAGTGACAGAGTGCAGATGAGAAATAGGAGGGGCCAAGGATAGATCCTTGGGGGGGACACCAAGTTTGGAAAGGAAAGGGAGGTTGGAGAAGGGGCAGCAGTTTGCAAGGACAGTGGGGCCAAGGGTGTTTTTTTTCAGGAAGGGTGAGGATGGTGTATTTAAAGGTGAGAGGGACAAAACCAGAAGAGAGTGAGAGAGAACTGTTAACATATCAACAACATGGGGAAGATGGATGGTCAGCAGTTTAGTGGAAATGGCATCATGGACAAGACGAAGTCTGACAGGGATTGACAGGAGATAGAAGAGAAACTGGAGAAAGATGTGAGTTCAGGGCTCAAACAAAAGGGAACTTTAGACACAGTTTGGTCCGGTGTGTTCGTGGAAGGGAGGGAAGCAGGAGAGGCAGCTGCTCCGATTGTCTCAATCTTAGTGACAAAGAAGCTCCATGAGCTCCTCACACTTGTTGTTGTTGATGAGGATGGAGGAGACGGGGAGAGGGAGAGCACTTCAAAAGGAACTAACTTACGTCAGGGATATCAACAAGATTCAACAGACTGTGTGTTTAACAAAAAGCTGATTTATTTTACTTTTACCCAGAATAATAACACATGTAATTGGGCTGGAATTTGCTAACATCAGCAGAAAAAGACCCAATGAACATGGTTGCATCCTGGATGTGATTAACAGCAAAATCCATCTCCTGTCGTTACTTGTGAACTCGCTGGTGACTCAGCAGGTTGGATTTCTGAGTGAATCTCTTCCCACACTCGGAGCAGGTGAATGGCCTCTCCCCGGTGTGAATACGCTCATGTACAGTGAGTTGAGATGATCGTTTGAACCCAGTCCCACAGTGAGAGCACCTGAATGGTCTCTCATCAGTGTGGATACGTTGATGGCACATCAGATCGCTGGAACTTTTAAAGCACTTCTCACAGTCTGTGCATTTAAAAGGTTTCTCCTCAGTGTGAACACGTTGATGGGACAACAAATTGCTGGAACTTTTGCAGCACTTCCCGCAGTCTGGGCATTTAAAAGGTCTCTCATTAGTGTGAACTTGCTGGTGAGCCATGAGGTGGGATGACCGAGTAAATCCCTTCCCACACTCAGTGCAGGTGAATGGTCTCTCCCCAGTGTGAATTCGCTGGTGTTCAATGAGCTGAGATGGCCACCTGAACCCAGTCCCGCAGTGAGAGCACCTGAATGGTCTCTCGTCAGTGTGAACTCGTTGATGAAACATCAGTTCCCTGGAACCTTTATAGCATTTCCCACAGTCTGGGCATTTAAAAGGTCTCTCCTCACTGTGAACACGTTGATGGAACATTAGTTCCTTTAAACTTTTATAGTACTTCCTGCAGTCTGGACATTTAAAAGGTCTCTCCTCAGTGTGAACTCGCTGGTGTGTCTGCAGGGTGGATAACTGACTGAATCCCTTTCCACACTGGGCACAGGTGAACGGTCTCTCCCCAGTGTGAACTCGCTGGTGTCTCAGCAGGTTGAAAGACTGAGTGAATCCCATCCCACATTTGGAGCAGGTGAAGGGCCTCTCCCCAGTGTGAACTCGCTGATGTGTCAGCAGGGTGGAAAAATGAGTGAATCTCTTCCCACATACAGAGCAGACTAATGGCCTCTCTCTGCTGTGGCTGCGTTGGTGAATTTCCAGTTCAGACGGGTAGTTGAATCTTTCCTCACAGTCTCCACATTTCCCCGGTTCTTCCCCACTTGAACTGCACTTGTGTCTCGACAGGCCAGATGATTGGCTGAAGCCTCGTCCACACACAGAACACGTGTACAGTTTCTCTCCACTATGAATGGTGCTTTTTCCGACCATGTTCAAAATCCAATGACATTCAGGTTTCAATAAATTAGGCAACTCTGTCAGATACTGATTTGTTGTTTCATTTTGCAAATGCTCCCCTTCTAATACCCTGTGAAACTGATTTAAAACAGACAAAAGTGAGTGAGAGAGAACCCACAAAAACACAAAGACAGGTTGTGAAATTGAACTGAATAAATCTGGTAATTTGTGAGGCCGGCACTAGGAAAAATTGACCATGAAAACTGCTGGATTGTAATAAAAACCCAACTGGTTCACTGATGTTCTTCAGGGAAGGGAACATGCCTCCTGGTCTGGGCCTACACAAGACTCTGGCCTCTATATGCAGAGACAGAGAGAGAGATACAGAAAGAGAAAAACCCTCAACCTCCACCACCTAGAAGGACCAGGGTAGCAGGTGTAGGTGAACACCGTCACCTCTGAATTCCCCTGCAACTCACAGACCATCCTAATTGTCTGACAACCAGTGCTGGATGAGGAGAAATTTCCTTTAATTAAATATTGGGAATTTAAAAGCCATAGTCTTCAGTCTCCACAACAAATTTCATATCCTAGCCACCGATTCCATCTGTCTCCCTGGCAACTGTCTGGGGTTGAACCAGACTATTCACAACCTCAGTAACATGCTTCATCCCAAACTGAGCTTCCGACCACATATCCACATCATTACCAAGACCGTCCATTTCCACCTCAGTAATATTGCCCCACTGCACCCGAGTCTCAGCTCATCTGCTTCTGAAACTCTTGTCCATTCCTTTCTTACCTCTAGACTTAACTATCCAAACACATTCCTGACCAACCTCCGACATTCAAGCTCTCTGTAATCTTGAGGTCATCCAAAACTCTGCTACCTGTGCGCTTGCCCACACCAAGTCTTGTTCACCCATCGCCCCTGTGCTCGCTGACCTAAGAGGTTCCAATTTAAGAAGCACCAAAATTTAAAAATTCTCCTCCTAGTTTTCAAATCCCTCCATGCCTCTTCCCTTTCCTTCCCTATCCCTGTAATCTCCTCCAGCTACAACCCTCTGAGATCTTTGCACTCATCTAATTCCTGCCTCTTGAACATTCCTGATTTTAACCGCTCTGCCATTGGTGGCCGTTCTTTCAGTTGCCTCAACTCCAGGCTCTGGAATTTCCTCCTTAAACCTCTCCATCTCTCTACCTCACTTTCCTCCTTCATGATGCATCTTAAAACCCAGCTCTTTGGCCAAGCTTTTGGTCACCTGCTCTAATATCGCCTCATGTGGCTCAGTGTCAAATGTTGCTTTGTAACATTTCTGTGAAATGCCTTAGAACATTTTATTGATTTGGACATATATCACTGTTCCTTCATCATCACTGGGTGAATAACCTGTAACTCCTTATCTAACATCATTGTGAGAGCACCTTCACCACACGGACTGCAGCGGTTCAAGAAGGTCAAACATCATATTCTCCACAGATAACTGGGGATGGGTGATATCTGCTGCTGGTCTTGTTAGTGACGCCCAAATCCCAAGGATATTATAAAAATATGTATAAGTAAAATAGATAAAAAACATCTGCAAGAACACCTAATCCTAAAACGATCCCTTTTTACATTGTACAGTGTCCGTTTAACAACCTGATCTCTCCTAGAATCTACCTTCCTTGACATTGGAAATTGCCAAGCCTGACTGGGTTCCACCATCTCGGGGTTAAACCCAGCAGCTTCTCCTCCATTTACCCCTCCAGCTCAAACTGATGTAACAAAGGCCTTCAAAAGAAATTGGACAAGACCCTGGAGAGATAAAAAAAATACTGTTGGGCTATGAGGAAAGGGCAGGGGAGTGGGACTCGCTGATTTTCTCTTGCAGAGAGCCAGCATGGGGAGGAGGGGTTAAGTGGCCTCCGACTGTATTGTAATCATTCTATAACTGCATGGAAACGGTGCTAGACAGGAGGCCAGGGATCAACCTCGGCAACCATCCGACATAAACCGACTCTCAGTTGGTTCATCTCTGTTTCTAGACTCAATTCTGTGAGAAACGCCTGCAATAAAACAAAAGCAAAATACTGTAGCTACTGGAAATCTGAAATAAAAAGAGAAAATGCTGGAAATACTCAGCATGTCAGGCAGTAACTGTGGAGAGAGAAAGAGAGTTGACATTTCAGGATGTGCAGGATGAATTATGGAGAGTAAAAATGGTGCGATAAAAATGGTCGATATAAGCACAGAAGCAGAAGAGAAATGGACTAAAGTGCAGGAAAATCAATTCCTGACTATGGAAGATAAAGCTGGTAAATCAGCAGTGAGTAGGCCACGGCATGGACAGCAGTGGAAACCTCATTTAGACAGTTTGTGGAAATAACAGTAAAATACCAAACATGGTTAAATACACCCATGATTAGAGGCAGAGGAAGTTAAACAATGGCAGAGAGGTGATCAGGGAGGGGAGAGATGAAACAGAACAATGGATGGACATGAATTCAGATCCACAGTAATGGATCCACACCAGCCCCAGAGCCTTGGAACCACAGCACAGCATGAAAAGCTCTAAATTGTAGATGGATGCTCAATAACACTCACCCCTGAAACAATTTCACTGTTTTTAAATTTAAAATCTGCTGGAGTCTGCAACTGTAAAGTTACCAGAAGTGCTGGAGTCAGAGAAAGGTCTCACAGTCTTCATATCTTCTAACTCCCTGTAAAAGGAGATTACAAAAGTCGTAAGTGCCAGTTGAGGTTAGAAATTCAGAAGAGACAAACATTTCTCTTGATTTGAGTTTGCTGTGTGTAAATCCTCCCCTTCTAACTCCCTGTAAAAGGAGTTTTCAAAACCCAGGATAGAATTCACAACATTCTCTCCCCCTGCCTGCTGATCCAAGATAACTTGAGCAGGGACATAGTTGCATTGAAGCAGTTCAGAGAAGGTTCACTGAGCTGATTCTTGGAATGAGGATGTTTGTATCATGAGGAAAGGTTGAGCAGATTGGGCCCATACACATTGGAGTTCAAAAGAATGAGAGGTGATCTTATTGAAACATGTAAGATTCTGAAAATGCAGGAAAAACTCAGCTCTGAAGAAGGGTCAGACTCGAAACGTTAACTCTGTTTCTCTCTCCACAGATGCTGTCAGACCTGCTGAGATTTTCCAGCATTTTCTGTCTTTATTTCAGATTTCCAACATCAGCAGTATTTTGCTTTTAATTATGTAAGGTTCTGAGGTAGCTTAACAGGGTAGATGCTGAGAGGATGGTTCCCCTCATAGAGGAATCTAGAACTAGGAGGCTCAGTTAAAAAATAAAGTGACTCTCATTTGGCACTGAGAGAAAGAGAAATTTCTTCTCTCTGAGGGTCATTAGTCTTTGGAATTCTCTTTTCCAGTGAGCAGTGGAGGCTGAGACATTGAATATATCCAAGGCTGAGTTCAACAGATTTTTGATCCATAGGGGAGTCAAAGGTTTGGGAGGGGTTGGTTGCAGGAAAGTGAAGGCCACAATCAGATCAGGCATGATCTATTAAGTGGGGAACCAAGGTTGATGGGACAAATGGCCTGCTCCTAATTCTGATGTTCTTGTTTTTATGTTCTTCAGAAGGCCACACATGCGCCCTACAGCACATTGTCCATCTGTTAACCTGGACCTGTCACCAGTTCCTGTGTGTGGAGTGAGAGTAAAACCAATGAGTCACCGATTTTCTCTCCCGGTCACTGGAACCCTGAAGTCACGCCCACTCCGTTACATCACCAAGATGGTCACACAAAAGAATTCTGAGGGACAGAATATATTTGCACTTGGAGAGACACGGATTAATCAGGGATGGTCAGCATATATTTGTTAAAAAAAGGTCGTGTTTGACAAATTTGATCGAATTTTTTGAGGTTGTAACCAGGAATGTTGATGAGGGCCACATTTTATGTGGTCTGCAAGGGCTTTAGCAAGGCTATTGATAAGGTCCCTCATGGCAGACTGGTCAAGAAAGTAAGAGCCCATGGTATCCAAGGCAATGTGGCATGTTGGATCCAAAATTGGCTGAGAGGCAGGAAGCAGAGGGTGATAGTAGAGGGATGTTTCTGTGTCGGTTTCCAGTGGGGTTCCACAGGGCTCAGTGCTAGGGCTCTTGCTGTTTGTGGTGAACATAAATGATTTGGACTTAAATGTAAGGAGTATGATCAAGAAATTCGCGGATGACACAAAAATTGGTGGGGTGGAAAATAGTGAGGAGGATAACTGTAAACTGCAGGAGGATATCAATGGACTGGTTAGGTAGGCGGAGCGATGGCAAATGGAATTCAACCCGGAAAAGTGTGAGGTAATGCACTTGGGGAGGGCTAACAAGGTAAGGGATTATACTGTGAATGGTATGACATAAAAAGTACGGAAGATCTTAGGGACCTTGGTGTGCATATCCACAGATCCCTGAAGGTAGCAGGATAAGTAGGTAAGGTGGCTAAGAATGCATATGGGATACTTGCCTTTACTAGACAAGGAATAGAATACAAGAGCAGGGAGGTTATGCTGGAACTGTATAAAACACTGGTTAGGCTACAACTGGAGTACTCTGGACAGTTCTGGTCACCACATTATAGGAAGGATGTGATTGCACTGGAGAGGGTGGAGAGATTTACCAGGATGCTGCCTGGGCTGAAGGGTCTGAGTTATGAGGAAAGATTGGATAGGCTGGGGTTGTTTTCCTTGGAGCAGCAAAAGTTGAGAGGGGACCTGAAAGAGGTGCATAAGATAGAGATAGATAGAGATAAGATAGATAAGATAGGGGCATAGATAGAGGGGATAGGAAGGCACTTTTTTCATTAGTAGAGGAGTCAATAACCAGGGGGGCATAGATTTAAGGTAAGAGGTAGAAGGCTAAGAGGGGAGTTGAGGAGAAATGTTTTTACCCAGAGGATGGTGGGAGTCTTGAACTTAGTGCCTGAAAGGATGATTGAGTTAGAAACTCTCGTAACATTTAAGTATTTAAATATTCACTTGCGTCGCCATAGCCTCCAGGGCTATGGGCCAAGAGCTGGAAAATGGGATGAATGACGTCAGATCCTTGTTGACCATCACAGACGCGATGGGCCGAATGTGTTGTAAACGTCGAAGAGTCTGAGCTCGCGCATGCGCATTGCTGCCTCTGAAACAAGATGGCAGCCGCTAACCTGGGCATGTTGCCCGGAAACAAAGCCTCCGAGCTGCAGACGCGGGACCTACAATGTCTTATTCGGGGCTTGAGGCCTTCACTGGGTTTTTATGAAACTTCCCCTCCCTCCCCACTCTCACCTTTGGGTTCCATTCCTCCCTCCGCCCCGCCCGCTCTCACCTATTTCCAAAAACCCAGCACTCGCACGGCCGCCCCGAACTAGGTGGCACTGCGCATGTTCCTGGTAGTTCAGCACCGCGCCTGCGCACTGAGTTCCTGTAGTGTTAATTGAGCATATTCATAGCCGCAGGGAATGTTGGGTATCAGCAGCGCCATTGAAATATCCAATACTCGAAAATAATTTTGTTACGCAATTAAAATTTCTAAAAGTGATTTAAACTGCTGCTCTCTGGTGGGTGCTTTTAAAACTTTTCCCAACTGGTTTCCCTCCCTCTCCTCCCCTGAAGGTGCTGACTCTAGCTGGGTTCAATGCCACAGTCACTGGTTCCTCGCTCTTCCTCTCTTTATCCTGACACTGAATGTTCACTGTTTTGTAAATAACACAGCACAGATGGCTTTTTGGAATAGCTATCCAATTAATTCCATATCCCTGCTGGCACTGTCAGAACAATGTCTGTCTACTGTAGAAATGGAAGAGGTGAATAGAAAAGGTTTTCCGGCTGGGTACCTCTCAGAACAAAAACAGAATTACCTGGAAAAACTCAGCAGGTCTGGCAGCCTCGGTGGAGAAGAAAAGAGTTGACGTTTTGAGTCCACATGACCCTTCAACAGAACTGAGTGTAGTTAGGAGAGGGGAGAAATATATATTTCTTATATTTCGCCCCTCTCCTAACTACACTCAGTTCTGTTGAAGGGTCATGTGGACTCGAAACGTCAACTCTTTTCTTCTCCACCGATGCTGCCAGACCTGCTGAGTTTTTCCAGGTAATTCTGTTTTTGTTTTGGATTTCCAGCATCCGCAGTAGTTTTTTGTTTTTATCTCTGGATACCTCTCCGACTCACTGACCCCTGTGGAAAGATCAATT
Source organism: Cetorhinus maximus (assembly GCF_964194155.1). NCBI lineage: Eukaryota > Metazoa > Chordata > Chondrichthyes > Lamniformes > Cetorhinidae > Cetorhinus > Cetorhinus maximus. Next base: position 19,646,294 of record NC_135901.1, read on the forward strand.
GACCAGTGTACTGAGCAGATATTAAGGGTTCACTGAAATAAAAACGAAAGCGTGGAAAAACTCAGCAGGTCTGGCAACACCATTGGAGGGAGTAACAGAGTTAATGTTTCAAGTCCAATACGACTTCTTCAGAACAGAACTGGACAATCTTTTGTTCTTTATTCTGATTTTAAAACTGACTGTGCTTTGTTTATTACAACCATTACCATTCTCTTTGCCTTTCGTTCAATCACACCATTATTTAATTTCTCCTGACTTCGTCTTCTCTTTTGTTCTACCTGACACGCCCCACACACTTTCAATGCCTATTTCTCCCTCTCTTCAGTTCTGAAGAAAATAATTTTGCACTCGAAACATTATCTCCGTTTCTTTTTCCACATCAATACCTTTATTTCAGATCTCCAGCATCTGCAGCATATTGCTTTTAATTAAGGGTTCAGTGGTTAGTTAAGTATAGAGTACCTGGTAGAGTTTAATTCAATAATTCTACGTGCCCCCAGATACCACAGTGACATTATTAATAAAGGGTCAAGTGAAGGGAGTATCCCCAGTGTGATAGAGTAGATGAATTATGGAGTTACAAATCAAGGGTATTAAAATGCTGTAATCTCACAAATACCAATTGTCTGGGATGTTACAGTATGAAAGAAACCCACATACTTGTCAGGTGAAAGAGGCCGTGTTCAATTAATGTATTAAATCCACACCACTATCCAATTCCACTGGTGTTTATGTGGATGGGTCTTGGTTTTATGAACAAGGGCTGTATCAGACTGGTGCTGCATCCTTGCTTCCCCTTGACAATGAGGACAATAGTTTTACCTCATTCTGGGATGTGGTGCACCTGGCAAGCATCTCCTGCCACGTCATGACACTCCCCAAAGCCTCCCCATCATTTACAAGGCACAAGTGAGGAGTGTGATGGAATACTCTCCAATTGTCTGGATGAGTGCAGTTTCATAACACGCAATAAACCAGCATTTATTTCCCATCCCTGATTGCCCTTGAGAAGGCTGTGATGAGTTGCCTTCTTGAACAACAGCAGCCTATGTAGTGTGGGTACACCCACAGTGCTGTTAGGTGGGGGGGGGGGGGGGGGGGGGTGGAGTTCAGCATTTTGACCCAGCGACAGTGAAGGAACGGCGATATATTTCCAAGTCAGGTTGGTGAGTAGCTTGGAGGGGAACTTCCAGGTGGTGGTGTTCCCATGTGTCTGCTCTCCTTGTCCTTCCAGATGGTAGATGTTGCAGGTTTGGAAGGAGCTGTCAAAGGAGCCTTGGTGAGTTACTGCAGTGCATCTTATAAGATGATGTCACTGTGGGTCGTTTGAGGAGGGTATGAATGTTTAAGGTAGTGGACGGGGCACCAGTCAAGCTCGCTGCTCTGTGATGGATGTTGTTGAGCTTCTTGCGTGTTATGAAACTGCACTCATCCAGACAATTGGAGAGTATTCCATCACCCTCCTCACTTGTGCCTTGTAAATGATGGGGAGGCTTTGGGGAGTGTCATGACGTGGCAGGAGATACTTGCCAGGTGCACCAAATCCACAAGGGAAACTTGGCGATGCTATCACAATGGTTTTGCAATTTGTATTTATTTCAAAGAGCTTCATGCACTGTTCAGAAGTAATGAGTCGACTAACACCTTTAGAGACTTAAACTAAATTGAAACATTTATTAACAAAAGAAAAGATTTCAAGCACATACATAAGATTACAGTTACTTAATACTATAACAAATCTCAAAATTCCTAATTAACCTGACTCCCAACTACACACCCACTTTAAGGCAACAGTCCAAATAGATTTTAAATTTAAATAGCAAACCAGCAAGTCTACCACAGCACATACTCAACTGAATTCAACTGAATTCCAAAGGCTTTTCTCCAAATTTAGTTACTGGACACAGTAGAGTTCTGCAAAAATGGCCGGAGATTTCTCTAAGGCTGTTTTACATACTCCTCTTAGATCTTACATGGCCCCACAACAACGCTTTTCATTCCTCTTTACATATATTTCTCGCTCTTTAATCTGTAAATTCCACTGTTCTATATGTCTTTGGAAATTTAGCTTTCCCATAATATAAAAATCTTTCATGTTGCCAATATGGTCAGTACCTTTGGAAAAATAAACACACTGCTTGGCCTTGCTTATCTTGCTAGTTGTAAACATCCTATCATCCCTTTGAAACCCAACAACTCATTCATTTATCTAAAAATTCAAATTTCCTTCACATCTTATATGCTAAGCCCTCGTCCAGATTTACTCATTAGTATTTATAATACCATTTGTACACCTAACTTCTTTTGATAACTTCAACCTAACAGTCTACATGACTAATTAAATCTCACAGACAGAACCATGTACATTCACATCCATAAACCTACTTTACAATAAACCACAATAATATTATGAAAATTATTATAGTTTTGTGACAGGAGACAGGAGGTGCGAAACACACCACAGAATTCCCAGTGTCAACCTGTTCTTGTTGCCACACTATATATAAATATATATGGCCAGTCCAGCTCGGTTTCTGGTCAATGGTGACCCCCATGATGTTGATGTTGATCGTGGGGGTTTCAGTGATGGTAATGCCATTGAATGCCATGGGGAGATGATCATTGCCTGGCACTAGTGTGAAGCAAAAGTAACTTGCCACCTGTCAGCCCAAGCCTGAAAATTGTCTGGGTCTTGCTGCATATGGACACGGACTGCTTCAGTATCCAAGGAGCCATGAGTGGTGCTGAACATTGTACAATCATCAGTGAACATCCTCACTTCTGACCTTATGATGAAGGGAAGGTCATTGATGAAGCAGCTGAAGATGGTTGGGCTGAGGACACTTCCCTGAGAAACTCCTGCAGCGATGACCTGGGGCTGAGATGATTGACCTCCAAAACCACAACCATCTTCCTTTGTAGAAGGGGAAAAACAGATCCCAATGAACATGATTCAGTCCTGGATGTGATTAAAAGCAAAATGAAATCACAGTAGTTACTCTTGAACTTACTGGTGTGTCAGAAGGTGGGATGATTGAGTGAATCCTTCCCAATCTTGGATCAGGTGAAAGGCCTCGCCCCAGTGTGAACTCTCTGGTGTCTCAGGAGGCTGGATGACAGCGTGAATCCCCTCCCACACTCAGAGCAGGTGAATGGTCTCTCCCCAGTGTGAACTCGCTGGTGTATAAGCAAGGTGGATGACAGAGTGAATCTCCTCCCACAGTCAGAGCAGGTAAATGGTCTCTCCCCACTGTGGACTTGCTGGTGTTTCAGCAGGTCGGATGACAGGGTGAATCCCCTCCCACACTCGGAGCATGTGAATGGTCTCTCCCCAGTGTGAACTCGCTGGTGTGTCAGTAGGTGCGATGATTGAGTGAATCCCTTCCCACACTTGGAGCAGTGGAATGGTCTCTCCCCAGTGTGAATTCTCTGGTGTGTCACTAGGTGGCATGAGTGAGCGAATCTCCTCCCACACTCTGAGCAGGTGAATGGTCTCTCCCCAGTGTGAATTCGCTGGTGTGTCAGTAACTGGGATGATGAAGTGAATCCCTTCCCACACTTGGAGCAGTGGAATGGTCTCTCCCCGGTGTGAATTCTCTGGTGTGTCACTAGGTGGCATGAGTGAGCGAATCTCCTCCCACATTCAGAGCAGGTGAATGGTCTCTCCCCAGTGTGAACTCGCTGGTGTGCCAGTAGGTGAGATGACTGAGTGAATCCCTTCCCACACTCGGAGCAGGTGAATGGCCTCTCCCCAGTGTGAGTGCGCTGATGTGCCAGTAGGTGGGATGACGAAGTGAATCCCTTCCCACACTCGGAGCAGGTGAATGGTTTCTCCCCAGTGTGAACTCGCTGATGTGTCAGCAAGAGAGATAATGCAGTGAATCCCTTCCCACAGTCAGAGCAGGTGAACGGCCTCTCCCCTGTATGAAGTTTCTGGTGTGTCAGCAGGCTGGATGACCAAGCGAATCCCTTACCACACTCAGGGCAGGTGAATGGTTTCTCCCCAGTGTGAACTCGCTGGTGTGTCCGCAGGTGGGATGACGCAGTGAATCCCTTCCCACAGTCAGAGCAGGTGAACGGCCTCTCCCCTGTATGAACTTTCTGGTGTGTCAGCAGGTTGGATGCCTGAGTGAATCCCTTACCGCACTCAGGGCAGGTGAATGGTCTCTCCCCAGTGTGTACTCGCTGGTGTATCAGCAGGTAGGATGACTGAGTGAATCCCTTTCCACAGTCTCCACATTTCCATGGCTTCTCCCTGTTGTGGCTGTGCTTGTGTCTCGACAGGCCAGATGATCGGCTGAAACCTCGTCCACACACAGAACACGTGTACGGTTTCTCCCCACCGTGAACGGTGCTTTTTCCTGCCATGTTCAAATTCCGATGATATTCAGGTGACAATAAATTGAGCAACTCTGTCAGATTCTCATGTGAGATTTGGTTTTAGTTTTCTGACTGCAAATCTTCCATTTCTAATATCCTGTGAAATTGATTTAAAACAGATAAAAAGGGAATGAGACAGACCCCACAAAAACACAAAGACAGGTTGTATAATTGAGCTGAATGAATCTGGTAATTTGTGGGGCTGTCACGAGGAAAAAGTAACCACAAAAGCTGCTGGATTGTCATCAAAACCCAACTGATTCACTAACGTCCTTCAGGGAAGGGAACCTGCCACCCAGTCTGGGTCTGGCTGTACACAACAGTCTGGAAACTAGGTGAGGAGAGAGGGAGACGTAGGAGAGGGGGTAAAGGAGAGGGATTTTATATGTTTACGGCTTGACCAGAACTTTGACAGAATGTACCAACCCCTCAAACTCAACCATCTCGAAGGACCAAGGTGGTAGGTGCACGTGAATATCATCACCTCTAAGTTCCCTTCCAAGTCACACACCATCCTGATTTGTCTGACATCCAGTACTGGATGAGCAGCAATGTCTTTCATATAAATACTGCAAAAACTTTCCTTTCTTTCTTTCATTCATTCATGTGATGTAGCCATCTCTGGCTCGGCCAACATTTATTGCCCATTCCTAATTGCCCTTGAGAAGGTGGTGGTGAGCTACCTTCTTGAACCGCTGCAGTCCCTGTGGTGTAGGTACACCCACGGTGCTGTTCGGGAGGGAGTTCCAGGATTTTGACCCAGCGACAGTGAAGGAACAGCGATATATTTTCAAGTCCGGATGTTGAGTGGTGTGGAGATGAACTTCCAGGTGGTGGTGTTCCCATATATCTGCTGCCCTTGTCCTTCTAGATTTGAAACATGCTGTCTTAAGAGCCTTAGTGAGTTCCAGCAGTGCATTTTGTAGATGGTACACACTGCTGCTACTCTGTGTCAGTGGTGGAGGGAGTGAATGTTTGTGGATGTGGTGCCAATCAAGTGGCTGCTTTGTCCTGGATGGCGTCAAACCTCTTGAGTTCTTGAGTGTTGTTGGAGCTGCACTCATCCAGGCAAAGAGGGAGTATTCCATCACACTCCTGACTTGTGCCTTGTAGATGTTGGACCGGCTTTGGGGAGTCAGAAGGTGAGTTACTCGCTGGAGCATTCCTAGCCTCTGATCTGCTCTTGTAGCCACAGTATTTATATGACTGGTCCAGTTCAGTTTCTGGTCACTGGTGACTCCCAGGATGTTGATAGAGGGGGATTCAGCAATGATAATGCTATTGAATGTCAAGGGGAGATGGTTAGATTCTCTCTCGTGGAGATGGTCATTGCCTGGCACTTGTGCGGCATGAATGTTATTTGCTACTTGTCAGCCCAAGCCTGGATATCGTCCAGGTCTTAGAACCATAGAAAAGTTACAGCACAGAAGGAGGCCATTTGGCCCATCTTGTCCATGCCAGCCCAAGGACACCCAGGTGTCCTTTCTAATCCCACCTTCCTGCACCCGACCCGTAGCCCTGCAGCTCACAGCACTGAAGGTGCAGATCCAGGTACTTTTTGAAAGAGTTTAGAGTTTCTGGCTCTACCAGCAACTTGGGCAGCGAATTCCAGACACCCACTACCCTCTGCGTAAAAAAGTTCTTCCTCATGTCCCCCCTACACCTTCTGCCACTTATCTTGAATCTATGTCCCCTGGTTCTAGAATTCTCCACCAAGGGAAACAATTTTATCCTGTCCACTCTATCTATTCCCCTCATAATTTTGTACACCTCAATCAAGTCACCTCTCAGCCTTCTTTGTTCTGAGGAAAATAACCCCAACCTATCCAATCTCTCCTCGTAGCTACACTTATCTAACCCTGGCAACATTCTTGTAAACCTCCTCTGCACTCTCTCCAAAGCTATTACATCCTTCCTGTAATGTGGTGACCAGAACTGCACACAATACTCCAGTTGTGGCCTCACCAGTGTTTTATACAATTCCAACATTATATCCTTACTTTTATATTCTATAGCTCTGCCAATGAAGGAGAGCATTCCATATGCTTTCTTTACAACCTTGTCCACTTGAACTGCTGCCTTCAGGTACCTGTGTCCTTGTATGCCAAGATCTCTCACTTCATCTACCCCTCTTAGTGTATTCCCATTTACTGTGTAATCCCTGTAACTGTTTGACCTCTCTAAATGTATGACCTCACATTTTTCTATGTTAAAATCCATCTGCCACTTTACCGCCCACTCCACCAATCCATCTATATCGTTTTGGAGATTTTGGCTACCCAACACTATCCACTACTCGACCGGTCTTTGTGTCATCTGCAAATTTCCCAATCGTGCCCCCCACGTTCACGTCCAAATCGTTAATATATAACACAAACAGCAAGGGTCCCAACACCGAACCCTGTGGAACACTACTTGAGACAACTTTCCATTCGCAAGGGCATCCATCGACCATTACACTTTGTTTCCTGTTATAAAGCCAACCTTTTATCCAGTTTGCCACATTACCCTGAATCCCATGGGCTTTTACTTTCCTGGCCAATCTGCCATGTGGGACCTTGTCAAATGCTTTGCTAAAATCCATGTACACAACATCGACTGCACTACCTTCATCAACCCTTCTTGTCACTTCCTCAAAGAATTCAATCAAACTTGAGAAACAAGACCTTCCTTTAACAAATCCATGCTGACCATCCCTGATTAGTCTTGCTGCATTTGGACATGGACTGCTTCAGTAACTGAGGAATCGCACATGATGCTGAACATTGTGCAATCATCAGCGAAAACCCCCACTTCTGACTTTATGATGGAAGGAAGGTCAATGATGAAGCAGCTGAAGATGGTTGGGCCTTGGACACTACCCTGAGGAACTCCTGCAGTGATGTCCTGGAACTCAGATGATTGACCTCCAACAACCATAATCTTCTTTTGTGCTAGCTATGACTCCAACCAGGGGAGAGTTTCTCCCCTCATTCCCATTGACTCCAGTTTTGCTAGGGCTCCTTGATGGCACACTCAGTCAAATGCTGCCTTGATGTCAAGGGCAGTCACTCTCACCTCACCTCTGGAGTTCAGTTCTTTTGTTCATGTTTGAACCAAAGCTTTAATGAGGTCAGGAGCTGAGTGTCCTTGGCGAAACACAGACTGAGTGTCATTGAGCAGGTTATTGCTCTGCAAGTGCTGCTAGATAGCATTGTTGATGAACCCTTCCCTCACTTTACTGATTATCAAGATTAGACTGATGGGTCTGCAATTGGCCAGGTTGGACTTGTCCTTTTTGTGTACAGGACAAATCTAAGCAATTTTTCATGTTGCCAGGTACATGCCAGTGTTGCAGCTGTACTGGAACAGCTTGGCCAGGGGCGTGGCAAGTTCTGGAGCACAAGTATTCACTACGATTGCCAGAATATTGTCAGGGCCCATAGTATTTACATTATCCACTGCCTTCAGCCATTTCTTGATATCACATGGAGTGAATTGAATTGGCTGAAGACTGGCATCTGTGAGGACGGGGACCTCTGGAGGAGGCAGAGCTGGATCACCCACTCAGCACTTCTGGCTAAAGATTGTTGCTCATCATTGAGGGTGGGGATGTTTGTGGAGCATCCTCCTCCAGTGATGTTTAATTGTCTACCACCATTCACGACTGGATGTGGTAGGACTGAGAGCTTAGATATGATCCGTTGGTTGTGGAATGACTTAGCTCTGTCTATCGTTTGCTGCTTATGCTGTTTGGCACTCAAGTAGTCCTGTGTCGTAGCTTCATTTTTACATTTGCCTCGTGTTGCTCCTGGTATGCTACCCGCACTCTTGATTGAACCAGGCTTGGTGGTAATGGTAGGGTAGGTGATATGCTGGGCCATGAGGTTACAGACTGTGGTTGAGTACAATTCTGGTTGTCCTGTCTTGAGTTGCTAGTGTTGTGCCACACAACACGATGGAGGGTATCCTCAATGTGAAGGTGGCTATGATTCCTTGAGTATGAGCATGTCAGGCTGTTGCTTAACTCATCTGTGAGACAGCTCTCCCAATTTTGGCAGCAGATAAGGAGGACTTTGCAAGGTCGACAGAGCTGAGTTTGCTGTTGCTGCTTCTGGCCTAGGTCAATGCCAGGTGGTCCGTCTGTTTTCATTCCTCATCCAATTTCTGGCAGTTGTTTGATAGAGTCAACCACATTGCTGTGGGTCTGGAGTCACATGTAGGCCAGTCCAGGTAAGGACAGCAGATTTTCATCCCGAAAGGGCATTAGTGAGCCAGATGGATTTTTACAACAATCAACAATGGTTTCATGGTTATCATTAGACTTTTAATTCCACCCATCTGCCATGGTGGGATTCAAACCTGGGTCCCTAGGGCATTACCCTGATCTCTGGATTACTTGTCCAGTGACAATACCACTATGCCACCGCCTCCCCTATCACTGAAACCATTGTCTTCAGTCCCTTCTCCACTCAATAGCCACTGACTCCATCCCTCTCCCTAGAAACTGTCTGAGGCTGAACCTGACTGTTCACAACATCGGTGTCATGTTTCACCCCAAACTGACCTTCCAAACACATATCCACGTCATGCGAACATGCAAAGTAGGAGCATAAATAGGCCATTCGGCTCCTCGAGCCTACTTCGCCATTCAATATAATCATGACTGATCTACTTGTATTTCAAATTCCACAGTCCTATCTATCCCCAATAATCCTTGATTCCCTTGCCTAACAAAAATCTATCTACGATAAAAGCAAAATGCTGCGGATGCTGGAAATCTAGAACAAAAACAAAAATACCTGGAAAAACTCAGCAGGTCTGACAGCATCTGTGGAGAGGGATACAGTTGACGTTTCGAGTCCATATGACCCTTCATCAGAACTAAGACATATAGAAATGAGATGAAATATAAGCTGGTAGAAGGGGGTGGGACAGGATAGCTTGATAGGGGGCCAGTGATAGGTGGAGGCTAAGGAGAGACTGCCAAAGGTGTCATAGACAAAAGGACAAAGGGATGTTGACAGTGGTGATATTATCTAAAGAATGTGCTAATGGGGACATTAAGAGAAGCAAGCAGGACAAGCTAGTGGCAGATGGGCCTAGTGCGGGTGGGGTGGGGGAAGGAATCGAAATGGGCTAAAAGGTGGAGATGAAACAATAGATTGAAATAAATCTAAAAATAGGAGGGAAAAGAAAAAAATATAGTTGTAAAAAAATTATAAATTAGGGGGATCGGAAAGGGGGTGGGGATGGAGGAGAGAGTTCATGATCTGAAATTGTTGAACTCAATATTAAGTCTGGAAGACTGTGAAGTACCTAGTCGGAAGATGAGGTGCTGTTCCTCCAGTTTGCGTTGAGCTTCACTGGAACATTACAGCAGGCCAAGGACGGACATGTGGGCATGACAGCAGGGTGGTGTGTTGAAATGGCAAGCGACAGGGAGGTCTGGGTCACGCTTGCGGACAGGCCGAAGGTCTATCTACCTCTGCCTTAGAAGTATTTAATGAACCAGCTACCACCGACTTCTGAGGCAGAGAGTTCCAGAGTCGCACAACCCTCAGAGAAAAAAATTCTCATTTTTGTTCGAAAAGGTCGACCCCTAATTTTCAAACAATGTCCCGAGTTCTGGATTCACCAACAAGAGGAAATATCCTTTGCACGTCCACCTTGTCAAGACCATTCAGGATCATATATACTTCAATCAAGTCACCCCTCACTCTTCGAAACTCCAGTGGAATCAAGCCCAGCCTGACCAACCTTTCCTCATTAGACAACCCACTCATTCCAGGTATCAATTGAGTAAACCTCCTCTGAACCACCTCAAACACATTTATATCCTTCCTTAAATAAGGAGACCAAAAACTGCGCACAGTATTTGAGATGTGGTCGCACCAATGCCTTGTATAACTGAAGCATAACATCCTTACTCTTATGTTCAATTCCTCTCGTAATAAAGAAAAACATTCCATTCGCCTTCTAAATTACTTGCTGTACTTGCATAATAACTTTTTGTGACTTATGCATTAGAACACCTAGATCCCTCAGCACCTCAGAATTCTGCAGTCATTCTCCATCTAAGTAATACTCTGCTTTTTTATTCTTCCTTCCAAAGTGAACTTCACATTTTCCCACATTATACTCAATTTGCCAGATCTTTGCCCGCCCACTCAACCTATCTATATGCGTCTGCAATCTTCTCATGTCATCTTCACAACATACTTTCCTACCTATCTTTGTTTTATCAGCAAATTTAGCTCCCATGACTTCGCTGCCCTCATTTAAGTTATTGATGTAAATTGTAAAACGTTCAGCACAGACCCCTGCAGGACTCCAGTCATCACATCCTGACAATCAGAAAAACACCCATTTCTGCACACTCTCTGTTTTCTGTCATCCAGCCAATCTTCTATCCATGCTAATATGTTACCCACTACACCAGCTGCTTTTATTTTCCGCAATAACCTTTGATGTGGCACCTTATCAAATGCCTTCTGGAAATCCAAGTACAGTATTGCTGCAGGCTCCCCTTTATCATCACCATGACCACCCATTTCCACCTCAGTGACATCGTCCAACTCCATCCTTATCTCAGTTCATCTGCTGTTGAAACCCTCATCTATTCCTTTGTTACCTCTAGACTTAACTATCCTAACAAAATCCTGGCTGGCACGATATAAATACACATTGTTGTTGTTGACTTAGACACATGTCACTGTTCCTTCATCATCACTGAGTGAAAATCCTGTAACTCCTTATCGCACAGCATTATGGGAGCACCTTCACCACACGGACTGCAAAAATTCAAGATCAAACATCATCATCTCCACAGGTAACTGTGTTGTACAATTCTAGGACTCAACGATTCTTTACAGGCATCAGCATGTTCCCTTCCTTTTTAAGCACTCCATGCTCAGTCATCATTTCCTTCATTTGCAGACATTTCCTGACAATCACCATTTTTACAGACGCTCCCTAACCTTTATCACTTTCCATCCATTTACAGACGCTTCCTGAACGAGCTGACACTGCGCATGCGCTGGGCCTCGCCGGCCTCACCCCAGAGTCAGACCCGAGTGGGAGAAACCGAAAACCGGGGAGTCGGGATAATTTTCACGCTTTCTATTCGGGTCTTAGGTAGAAAATGTAGCCGGTTTTATTTTGGGCTCCGGATCCGCACTCAGTGTTTGTAAAAACCTCCATTTTAAACCCGCTCGCTCGAGCTCTCTTACCGTCTGACGCCATTGTCTGCGCATGCTCAGATTACAATGCCTGGGGTGTGATTGACGGCAACTCGGGAGCAATAGGAAGACAGGACGGTGCTGGAGGACCCAGCGGAAATGGCTGATCCTCCAACCAATCAGAGTGAATGAAGGGCGGGGCTGAGCCCGGATCTCCCTCATTGGCTGAAACTCGGCATCATTTTGGAAGCTGATTTGTCTCAAACTCCAGGAGAAAACTGGACCTTTCTGTTTGTGGCTTTAAACTGATGAAACCCTGTGGGTGTGGAGCAAACATTTCAACATTTGTTAGTGAAATGGATTCATTCAGGACAGACAGCAGGGATTATTTCAGGAAATTACACAGTGTAGTGATTGATTCTCTTTGAACTCATCCCTTGGAGAACAGTGTGAATTAGTGGAAGAATTCACAGGCTGCTTAACCCCCCTTCCGTTTCTGGAACCATTTAATTCCAGCCGATTTTTTGTTCCGGCTTCAGCGGGAAAGTTTGATGAGCTCCCACAACTCATAATGGGAGAGAACAGCCAGACCCTCCGGACACACCTATCCTGCCTGATGTCAACCCAGAATGAGCTGGAAAGCCGCCTCCACTCGCGAGGACTGTCTGCAGAGAGGTTTCTGGCTCAGAGGCGGGAATGTTTCATTTTTATCAACAACCGTAAATCCCTCAAGTTCCATTTAATTGACAGGGCCTCTTCATTTCTAAATCCAGCACATTTTTTAAATAAAGTCTTGATTTTATGTTTGCAGCTTAATGGTGACACTTACATCATCCAACCACCTACTTCCTTGTGAGAGTGCAGAACTACAGTAGTTGCAGAAGACACACCCTTGTGTATCCTCTAGCAAGCCTCTCCTCATCCCCTCAGAATCAAATTATTCCTATCTTTGTCCAGTATTTTCATTATCCTACAATGAAAGGTCTCTGTTTATTATGCTTAGTTATTGTGAATCTAATAAAGCTGCTCCAATGGTCATTCTAATTCAGTTTGCATTATGTTTAATCTTGGGCTATCATGTCTGCTTCTGTTTCTGCCTCATCTTCACATTCAGTCTGGTTTCACTGGAATGAGCTTTCTATGGTCAGAATTCAGTTAAACAACCTGTTCTCTCGTGCATGTATTCTCTCAGTGCCCTGGTGCCTGTGTTAGTTATTCAGTCATTGTTTAATACTTCGTCAGCAGCCTCACGATTCAAGGATGACATCTATTCAGCGTGGTGGGTTTCTGCCATTGGTCTTCTTGTGACTGAACAGACTGATTGCTGACCTGCAGATCTTTGGACTCATGGGGCAGGACATCCATGAAGTATTGGGATCTGGAGCACAGCATTTGCTTCCATTTCTTTCCTTCTCTGCTGCTGCTCTGCCTCATCATGAAGACGTTGTGACTCAAAGTGTGATGCAGCTTGATGGAAAAGTTGTCGCCATTCTGAACAATTGGTAGAAAGCTCCTCCAGGTCATTAAGGTCAATGCTGCTGCACTAGAAGGTGAGCAGGCTGCAGAAAATTGGTTTGCATTTCATTAAATATTGAAGTTTCACAGTTGATATGATGCTGGTTTTTAAAAAGATCAATGTGATTGTGAGATACAGGGAAACTATTTGCTCTGCTGTGGAATCGAGAACAAGGAGGCAGAATCAAAATAATAGAACCTGGAGTGAAATCAGGAACAACGTGTTCAGACAAAGGTGATGGAAATCAGGACCAATCTCCCCAAAAAGCTGTGAAAGCTGGGGGGGTCAATTGAATTTTTCAAAACATGAATCGATCGAATTTTGTTAATTAATAGCAAAGTAATTTGATCAAAGGGAAAAGGGAGTTGTGGTTGTCATGTGGCTGTAATACATAATATTTAACAACACAACTGAATTATCAAACTTCTCTTCACATTTAAATGTAAATGTTTTGATAATGTTTCTGCTCAGTTTCAAACCAGGGTCCTTTTGCGTGTTTGGTGAACGTGATAACCACTACAGCACAGAATCACTGCGCTGCCAAAACCCGATGGACCTGTCCACAGTGTTGACCTGTGTGGTCATGAAGCAGCACTTTGGGTCTTTGATTTGAAGAAATGGAATTCAGCTGCTATAATCCGTAATGCTGGAATCAGACTGATTTAGCAATGTCATCATAAAATGACACAGCACATTAGGAGACAATTTGGCCCATCGTGTCTATGTCAGTTTTTGCAATGAGCTTTCTGATCAGTCCCAATTTCCTTCTCTTTTTCCATTACCCTGATTTTTCTGCCTTTCAAGTCATTGTCCAGTTCCCTTTTGAAAACTCGGAGTGAAGGGAAGCAATATTGAAAGAGGTGCAGGAGTTTCTGCAGTGTCCATGCGCACTGTGTGATCATTAACAAAGTCTCCCTGACTCAATGACATGAAGAGTTGGACTCGAGATTCTTCTATAGTTTTTGAACAAAAAAAAGTATTTATGCAGCTGATTTCATACCGAACTTTCCAAAGAAGTTTAATCAGGCCAAGCATGTCCTCATTTTTCTCAGTCACGCTGTACAATCCAGTTCTCCTTTCTGTATAACCTTGAACAGATGCCATTAGAGGAAAGGAGTAGTGTGGCCGATTGGTCTAAGGCTCCAGTCTCTATGGAGACATGGGTTTGAATCCCACCACTGCCGGAGTTTCAGACGGTTCATCTTTTCAGTCAATTTAGCCAAATCCTTCCATCTGTGTCCAGGACATGTGCAGTGCTCCATTCTGGCAGAAAGATCGAGGGGAGGCAGCAGAAATTGCAGGACAGCCAGGAATAGGTGGGGATGCATGTCTTTATTCGCTGCTGTAACCATTGTATGCTCTTAGGTACAGAACATTAAAAGGTACATGGCGCTTGTGTACAAAGCTGAGCTGTAAAGGTAATTGGGTTTGAAATCCTTCAGAGTTTTCTGATACAAGTTCACGTCCTGCCAGACTACATTTCTCACTGCTCCTAATTTAAGAATGATTTATTGAATTAATTATCTATTAAATGGACGAAAAGATTTTCCAAATGCTCCTGTGTATTTTTCATTTCCGTTCTGTTCATCTGCAGGCACTCACCAAAGTTGCAGGTGGAAATGGAACAAAAATGGAGCCAATTTGGTGACATCCATGCTTTCTGGATGTTTGTCTTCCCTGGCACCTCTGTCACTCTCGGTGTCTATGTCTGTGTGTGTTTCTCACTGTGAGTCAATGTGGTTCAGTTCCCTGAACGGGGAAACGCATTTTTACCATCGCAACCTTGACTCACTTTCGTTATGTATCTTCATGGAAATGGCACAGAAAATAACAGTCAGTTTAAAAGTTGCAAGAGGAGATTGATCTTTCTGTATTCTTTCAGCAGTTGGCTCCGTAGCCCAGTGATTAGTGCACTGGCCTTGTAAACCAGGGATCATGAGTTTAATCCTTGCTGGACCTCCAGTTGAATTTAGCTTTTGCTGAGGTTAGCTGTGGGGAAGAATACAGATTGGCTTTAAGGAGATTTGGGCAACAAAGATAGCAGATAAAGCATAATTTCATCATAGGTGAAGTTTTTGATTTAAAAATTGGTAAAGTGAGAAGTTATGTGACAAACTGAAAAAGCAAGGAGGTTATGCTTCAGTTGTACTGCGCACTGGTGAGACCACGTGTGCAGTAGTGGTCTCCTTCTTTAAGGAAAGATGCAAAGTTAGAAGTAGTTCAGAGAAGGTTTACAAGACTAATACCAGGAATGGGTGGGTTGCCCAAGTAGATTCTCTCTATTCCTACAGATATTACCGACATAGTTATGCATTGTAGGTTGGACAAATTAGGTTTGTATCCTGGAGTAAACTGGAGTTTCGAACAGTAAGAGGTGACTTGATCAAAACCTTTAAGATCCTGAGGGGTCTTGACAGGGTGGGTGTGGAAAGGAAGTTTCCTCTTGTGGGAGAATCTAGAACTGGGGGTCACTGTTTAAAAATAAGGGGTCGCTCATTTAGGACAAGAATTAGGAGGATTTTTTTCTCTCTCAGAGAGCCGGGAGTGTTTGTAACTCCTTTCCTCCAAAGGCATTGTAAGCAGAGTCCTTGAATATTTTAAAGGCAGAGCTAGATTTCTAGTTAACAAGGGGGTGAAAGGTTATTGGGGGTAGGAAGGAGGTTACCATCAGAACATCCATGATCTTATTGAATAGTGGAACAGGCTTGATGGGTCGAGTGGCCTACTCCTGCTCCTAGTTCGTATTTTTACATGTTCTTTGAGTCCAGGCTGCTTACCAACTCAGTGCCCATTTTTCACAAAGTTGAGAATGTTTGAAATTTTCACTGAGCAACATGTAAACAGGCAATGGATTTACTCGGTGCGAGGGTGTGTTCCAGTTCTATATGTGTAATCATAGAATCATTTTATATTTGTTGCTTTGAACCCAATATTTCTCATGGGTTGGATGTGATGCACATGTTTGATCTAACTTATCTCATTTTCTTTGAAATAAATATTCATAAAACTATTTGCCTGCGAACTTACTGGATAACAGCAGGGCTGGCAAAGTTTGGACAACATTTCCTTGTAGCCAAAGGACACAAAGCAAAACTGTGTCGGTAATATGAGCAGAAGCAGGAATGGAGAGAACCTACTTGGCCCTAGATGGCGTAAAACCACCAATGTTTGGATTAACAGCTGAATTCACTAAACAATATGTTACACAAACACCCTGGTGACCTAGTGGTTAGGATTCGATGCTCTTAGGTTTGATTCCCGGTCTCGCTGTTGTGCAAAATATCACAACCAGAAATTAATTACTGATTCAAAAATGTCTATCATCCCCAACACCTCATCCCTTTCCCAAGGCACCTTCCCGTACAATTGCAGGAGGTGTAACACCTGCCCCTTAACCTCCTCCTTCCTAACTGTTCAAGGTCCCAAACACTCCTTCCAGGTGAAGCAGAGATTTATTTGCATTTCTTTCAATTCTATCCACTGTATTTGCTGCTCCAAATGTGGTCTCCTCTACGTTGAGGAGATAAACACAGACTGGCTGCCTGCTTTGGGGAACGCCTTCACACAGTCTACAGGCATGACCCAGACCTGCTTGTACTTGCCATTTTAATTCACCATCTCGCTCTCATGTCCTCAGCTCTCTACAATGTTCCAGTGAAGCCCAAAGCAAGCTGGAGTAACAGCACCTGATCTTCTTTACAGCCTTGTGGGCTCAGCATTAAGTTCAACAAATTCAGGCCATGAACTCTGTCCTCCATATTGTATTTTTCCATTCATCACCATCCCGCGCCCAAGAGTCGGTCTGTATCTTGTTCTCAGACAGAGCTGACCCTTTGGGCGGGATTTTCCGGCCCCACCTGCTGCCAGGATCATCCGGTCCCGCCGAAAGTCAATAGGCTTTTGGCTGGGCCGCGAATCTCCCGCAGCGGGTCCCGCCATGACGGGGCCGGAAATTCCCAAACTTTCTCTGCAATTAACACATTCAGCTACTTTGCTTTCAGACAGTGCTGACATTTATTCTGCGGTCAACACCTGCTTTAGTCGTGAATACTATCATTATCATTCCCTTTGTCTTGTGTTCTATGACATCTTTGTCATTTATTCTCTCCTGGCCTCCAACATATGCCTGACCTTTTATTTTGCTCCACCTGCTCCCTCCCCCACCCCTGCAACTGCATTAAAACCATCACATTCCTAGTTCTAAGAAGAGTCACATGGACTCGAAACTTTAACCACGTCCCGTCTCCACAGGTGCTGCCAAACCTTCTGAGTTTTTTCAGCACTTTCTGTTTCTTTTGTCAGATTTCCAGCAGCTGCAGCATTTTGCTTCTATTATTTAAAAAAAATCACATTCGACTCAAACATTAACTCTGTTTCTGTCTCCACAGATGCAAACAGACCTGTCGATAACTTTAGTGCCCTCTGTTTTTATTAGAGCACGAATTACTGGCTTTATCATAACATAAAATACATAACAAGTTGGTGAGATCAGTGGAATGATGGGCAGAGTTAAAGTTCCACGTGGATGATATTAGATAGAACTGGAAATGTCTGAGATGGAGAGTGGGAGTTAAAAGGTGTAACACGAAAGTGGAAGAATTTGATGTCAGTCAAATCCTTTTCATGGTGAAAGTCTGCCATGCATTACCTTGTAAGTTTCACAGGAGCTGCAATAATTAGGTTGGTGGGTTTTGGATGTGGAAATTTGCATTTCTACAGCTTCTGGTACTATTTTGCCACACTGTCTATTTCATATTCCAGCCAATAGCGAAGGTTGTTTTAATTGTCTGAAGAAGTAATTTGTGTTCTATTTGAACATGTCATTTTGTAGGAGGTCTCGGTTGAAAGTGTTCTGGAACGAAAAAAACAATGGCAGAAGTAACCTCGATAAATTCTATTTCGGGGCATTTTGCATGATGGTCTAGTGAATAGGGTTCTCCACTCTCAGCACCATAACCTAGGCTGGATTGCCAGTCAGGGAATAAAGATTTATTGCTCCTAAAAAGATATGCTTTAATTCCTGATTGAAAACAAAAAACACAACAGCTTTTTCAGAATCAGTGGAATGAGTTGAAGTTTCGCATCAGAAATGGAAATATCACACCTGCAACAGGTCAAGAACAAATACAGATGCTGAGCTGGGAAGTGAAAGAAATGAAAAGGAGGGCTGCGTTAGGTTGCAAAGCATTGGCTGTGGAGATGTTGGTGCAAGGCAGAATATGAGTGGGAATGGGGCAGATTTTATTGAAGTACTGTGTGTAGTTCTGAGAATGGCACCTTAAAAAGGATCAATATTGATCATGGAACAGCGCTGTGCTGATCCACCAGGACATCAGTTCTGGGATGTAAGTGGACATTTTACCCTCCATAAGATTGAGGTCATTTGAAACTGCTGCCCGTATCTAAATTCACAGCAAGTCCCATTTCCCTATCACCTCTGTGCTTGCTAACATACACTGGCTCCTGGTCAAGCAGTATTTTTAGTTAAGATTCTCCTCCTTGTTTTTAAATTGCTTCATAAATTTGCTCATCCCTATCTCTAATCACCCAGAATCTCAAAACCCTCTGAGATATCTGTGCTGCACTAATTCTAGCCTCATTCCTAATCACAATTGCACCACTATTCGTGACTGTGATTTCAGTTGCCCAGGCTCCAAGCTCTGGAATTCCCTCCCTTCATCTCTCCGCCTCTTTACCTCACTCTCTACCTCACTCTTCTCCTTTTAGACACTCCATAAAACTTACCTCTTTGACCAAGCTTTTGGTCATCTGATCCAATATCTTCTAATGCGGGTCAGTGTCATACTTTGTTACATAATGCTCCTGTGGGATGTTTCGCTGTGTTAAAGGTGCTATAAAAATAAAAGTTGTCGTGGCTGTATTGGTTAAGGAAAGCATTGCAGTGCTGGAGAAAGAGGATGTCCCAGAGGGCTCAAGGGCAGAATCGATTTGGCTAGAGCTAAGGAACAAAAAGGGTGCAATTATATTGCTGGGTGTAGTCTATATACCACCAACTAGTGGGATGGATGTAGAGGAACAGATCTGCAGGGAAATTACAGGGAAGTGCAAACATCATAGTGTAATTATAATGGGGACTTTAATTACCTCAATATTGACTGGGATAGTGTAAACAATGGAGAGGGGAAAGAGTTCTTAGTGTGTTTTCAGGAGAACTTTCTACAGCAGTGTGTGTCCAATCCAACAAGCAAGGAGGCACTTCCAGACCTCGTTCTTGGAAACAAGGTGGGCCAAGCAGATCAAATGTCAGTAGGGGAACATTTAGGAGACAGTGATCATTGTATTATAAGGTTCAGGATGACTGTAAAAAAGGACAATGGGCATAAAAGCAAAATACTGTGGGTGCTGGAAATCTGAAATAAAAACATGAAATGCTGGAAAACCTCAGCAGGTCTGACAGCATCTGTGGAGAGGGAAACAGAGTTAACGTTTTGAGTCTGTATGGCTCTTCTTCAGAGCTAAGGAGAAGTAGAAATTTGATGAAAGTTATACCATTTAAGGGGGTGGAGCAGGTGAAGCTGGAAAGAAGGTCAGCGATTGGTGGGAGCTAAGGAGAGATTGACAAAGATGTAATGGACAATAGGCAATCCAGAGTAAGAATAATTAACTGGGGAGAGCCGACTTCAATGGGACAAGAATGGAGCTGGGCCGGATAGACAGGAACCAAAGGTTGGCAGGAAAAACTGTAACAGAATAATGGGCTACCTTCAAAGAAGAATTGGTTTGGGCAGTCAAGCTATATTCCCTCAAAAGGGAAAGGTAGGGCAAACAAATACAGAGCTCCCTGGACAAAAAATGAGACGGAAATTAAGATTAAAAAGGAAAAAGTGTGATTATCACAAGTGTCAGGTAGAAAATACAATTGAGAACCAAGCAGAATACAGGAGGTTCAGAGGAGAGATGAAGAAGCAAATAAGAGAAGCGAAGCTGGATTATGAGACAAGACTCTCAGTCAGGGAATGAAGTTTACAGCAAAATTCAGTTAATGTTGGGAATCTGAATTAAAACTGAATATGCAGAAAATACTCGGCAGGCCCAGCATATATGGAGAGAAAAATTGAGTTATATTATGATCCCTGCTGATGTTACTACTGGACAAATCATATATTAGGGTGGAACACGGCTTGATAGATCCTAATTTTTATTTTTTGTTTAGAAACGTGGAGGGCAGCTACTGAACAGAGTCACAGAAGTCAGCTGATGAACTTTTAACAAAAGAATAAAGCATTTATTAAACAAGAAAAGATTAACTATATTACAATACTCCTTCACCCACAACTATATCTTTACAGATATATACAGATTTGTAAGAATAACACAAGTTACAAAGGCTATCTTATACTCTAATGTTCACAGTTAGTACACACTCTATGTAAACCAATAGGAGACTTGTGGTCAGGTGCACCACACTCTGAAACCAAGTGACAGATGCCACCCCAAACAGATGCAATGGATCTTTCATCAAATCCCCCTTCCCCAGACACATATCACACCATGAGCCAACCGGTCTCAATGAACTCAGTCTTTGCCACTCTCAAAGAACCTGCATGGAATCTTCTCCCAAATGACACGTTTTAAGACCTTGGACCATAAGACATAGGAGCAGAAATTAGGCCATTCAGCCCATCGAGCCTGCTCCGCCATTCAATCATGGCTCAGATGCCTTCCACAAGGTTCCACCTCCAGGGTTTCAAACTCTCCATCTGATGTACCTATCCCCTGGATCGCCATGTTCATTCAAGCCTTCTTCCACACACTCTCTCTCTGGTTCAGCCATGCCAACAGAACACCACTGCTTCACATGCCATAGTAAAGAGTTACAGACCTTCAACTGTCTACTTGGATCGTCTGACTTCTTGCAAGCCTATTTTGCTTTAAGTCTGCTTCCTGCAGCTTTCTCCCCTTTAAGCTTGGAGCCTTCCTTTCTGCTCCTTGCTTTCACTTGCACTAAACAGGATCTTTTCCAGATTCCTGTCCTTGTCCTTAGACTTAACTGTCCTCTTGGGACCTTTCCTGTTCCACTCCCTGATTTTGGGGACTTTCTTCTTTAGTTTTTGGAACCTGCTCCTGAGTGTTCCATCTCCTGTGTCTAGCTTCTCCTGGCACCTGACTTCAACTGAACTCAAACTGATTTCTCTGTGTCTCTCTGTCTGAGTCCCAAGTTGTGAGGCAACAGCACTGTTTTTTTCTACCTTGTGTTTGTTTAACTCTCCTTCAAGAGTCATAAAAACCTAATTAAAATGCAGGCATCTTTTAAAGTGAAACTGAAACTCAAGTTCCACCCTTTCTTAACACACAAATACAGAAATATAAATCAAACTTAAACTTAAAGATAAAACTAATTCCTAACACCCACAAATACAAACGCAGTTTACTTAAACTTCCTATAGTTCATAACAGTTTATCCCTTGAAAGAAAGAAAGCTTCACAGCAGTGAATGTGTCTTTACAATGGCCTTACATCCGCCAAACACAAACTTAACATCATAAATCTCTAACAATAGCTTATTACATACTGTATTAATAAACCTACCATCTATTTCCACAACTACACATGTTATATTGTACAATTACAAAAATTTAAGCAAAACAAAGTCAATAAATGTAACAAAACTGGCAGAATTTGTCCATCATGGTATTATCATAACTCAACCCCTGTGTTTCTTTTTTCTCTTATTCCCAGTCATTAACTCAGCAAAGAATGTTTCATTTAAGGCCACAACCCAATCGTCCTTTTCATCAACTGTAGGTGTAATTCCATCCTCAAGCTCATTTTCCGAACTCATTTGTGGTAAATTCTCATTTCGATTTGTCAAGGTCAAAATGCAATTTTTGCACATTAACATCTCATTTCTTCTTTGATCAAAATCTCTTTTCATCATTTCATGGATGGTGTTGAGATGCCTTTTATGTTTACACAAACGGGTTTAATACTCCTGCTTGGTTTGATCTTTAATTTTTTTATGATCTTGTTTCTCCCAATCCCACTTTAAACAGGCCTTTTCCACTTCTCTTTCAGTAGCATTAATTGTTTTCTCCCTTTGGAATTTCATTGTTCTAACTCTTCAACTCTTTTGCACAATCCATGAACCATATCTTGCCACTGCTCAGCAGGCTTTGAATGGTCATTTACAAACTGTCAAATTGCCTGGATTCCAACTTCTGTATCTTGTATATTAGCACTGGCAAGCACTTGTAAATCAGTGTCTCTAGTGAATGAACTGAAAGGGTCATTTGGCGCTTTTTGTTCATGTTTCTTAGTTTCCAATTCTGCAGGCACTTCAGTTTTTTCTGTCCAGCCCATTACTGAAATTGATATACCAGTAATGTTACTTGGATCCGTTTTTTTGCACAATTGGACCACAATTCAGCAAGAAATGTTTACTCACAGAATAACTTCAGAACGGTGACACTCCATACCACACACTTTCTCTTTCATTTCCTCCAGTTTGCATTGAAGTTAGAGAATCTCATTATTCTTTTCCTGATGAAGCTCTAACCATTCGTTAGTTTTGTTTTTTAATTCTGCATTCAACCAATTATTCTAATTTACCAACAATTTCTTTTCTTGTTGAAGGCATTTTCCACAATATTTCATAAGGACTTCTGATGCTTGAAGCTCATCAAGTTTTAACTGAAGATTGACCTTTGTTAAATTTGCTTCTACAAATAAATCATTCAGACATTTCAAGTCCTCTGCCAAGTGCCTTGGCTGATTCTCAATTATTCTCACTAATTCTCATTTTTCATTAGAAAACTCCTCTTTTGTATGTGAAAGTTGGTTTTCCACATTAATAAGGTTTTCCTTCAATAATTGCTTCATTTCTGGCCACAGTAATTTTCTGAAGTTTGTTAAGGTCAGCATGATCAACTACCTGCTGCAATACAGTTATCGCCACATTACTGTCTCCACTAGCCAAATCATTACCGAGAACAAAACCTACCCCCTCAATAGCTGATTTAGGAATTATTCCCACCGTAACAATTCCATTTACAAAGTGACTTTACAAGCTGACTCTACACAAAGAAATAGGTTAATAAATTCTATTAATACCTCGTATTGATACTTCTTCCTTCATAAAACTGCCTGAAACACAAATTGTATCATCAGCCACCATCAATGGCTGACCTGCTCCAGTATTCCTAAACATTTTGATCTATTTACTTATTTTGCTTGAGGAATAAGGGAACACTTATCCCTTCCAGGCTAAACATCGAGAACCTCTAATAGCCTGCCTTCCTTCACCAGTAATCAAATAAGAATTCTCTGGACTATCCTGAACCATACCCTCCTTTCTTGTGGGTTCTAAGGGCACACGTTTCACCTGGACCACTGCTACAGTTTTAACAACCATTTCCTTTTCTGATGCAACCTTTCCTGAGGATTCCATAGTCCTTAGACTGCTCATATGCCCATCGTAAAGAGTTACATATCCACACCATCACTAATACCAGATATTTCAATCTCCATAACGTCACCTGTCTTCACCCCACCTCATTTACTTGCTGCTGCAACTGGTCTCAGCTGTCTCCTTGGATCTCCTTACTTCTCGCAGGACTATTTTGCTTTAGATCATGAACTCTCTCCTCCAACCCCACCCCCTTTCCAATTCCCCGCCCCCCCACTTTCCAATAATTTATATAGATTTTTCCTTTCCCACCTATTTCCATTATTTTTAAATGTATTTCCATCCATTGTTTTATCTCTACCTTTTAGCCGTTTTTGATTCCTTCACCCCACCCCACCCCCACTAGGGCTATCTGCACCTTGCTTGTCCTGCTTTCTACCCTTAATTAGCACATTCCTCAGATAATATCAACACCTCTTTGTCCTTTTGTCTGTGACATCTTTTGGTTATCTCCACCTATCACTGGCCCTCTATCCAGCTCTACCCCCCCCTCCCACCCCCCCCCCCCACTCCCCCCCAACCCCTTAAACTTCACCTCTTTTCTATTTTTACTTAGTTCTGTTGAAGGGTCATTCGGACTCGAAACGTTAACTGTGCTCCTCTCCGCAGATGCTGCCAGACCTGCTGAGTTTTTCCAGGTACTTCTGTTTTTGATTTCCAGCATCCGCAGTTTTTTTGCTTTTATCTCTTTTGCTTTGAGCCTGTTTCCTGCAGCTTTCTCCCTTTTAAGCTCGGAGCCCTCCTCTCTGCCCCTTGCTTTCACTCCCACTGAACAGGATCTTTTTCAGGTTCCTATCCTTGTCCTTGACTTAACTGCCCTCTGCTACCTTTCCTGTTCCACTGCTTGGTTTGGCTGATTTTCTTCTTTAGTTTTTGGAACCTGCTCCTGCAGTTCCCACTCCTGTGTCCAGCTGT
Source organism: Cetorhinus maximus (assembly GCF_964194155.1). Taxonomy (NCBI): domain Eukaryota; kingdom Metazoa; phylum Chordata; class Chondrichthyes; order Lamniformes; family Cetorhinidae; genus Cetorhinus; species Cetorhinus maximus. The sequence goes on from NC_135901.1 coordinate 19,670,691, forward strand.
TCCTGGCACCTGGCTTCATCTGAACTCAAACTGCTTTCGGTTTCTCTGTGTCTCTCTATGTGGGCCTCCTTTTGGCAAACAACAGCAGATTTTTTCTACCTTGTGTTTAGCTCCCCTTCAAGAGCTATGAAACCTAATTGAAATGCAGGCATCTTTTAAAGTGAAACTGAAACTCTAGCTCCCCCCTTTCTTAACACACAAATACAGAAATACAAAACAAATTTAAACATAAAGCTAAAACTCATTCCTAACATTCACAAATACAAATATATCTTACTTAAACTATCTCTACTTCCCAACAGTTGCAGCAGCAAGTAAATGAGGTGGGGTGAAGACAGGTGACGTTATGGAGATTGAAATATCTGGTATTAGTGATGGTGTGGATATGTGGTCAGAAGCTCATCTTGGGGTCAACTCTGACACCAAGATTGTGAACAGTGTCGTTCAGCATCAGGCAGCTCCCATGGAGAGGGTTGGACTCAGTACTTAAGGAAAAGTATTTGCAGTGGTGATCGAATGGCTTTGGTCTTCCCAATTTTTAACTGGAGGAAATTTCTGCTCATCCAGTACTGGGTGTGGGATAAGCTGTTTGATAACTAAGCTAAATGGAAGAATGTAAAGGGATGGTGGTGAGGTAGAGCTGGGCGTTGTCAGTGTACATGTGAAAACTAACACGGTGCTTTTGGATGATTTCACCTAGTGGCAGCATATAGATGAGAAATAGGAGGGAGCAAGGATAGATCCTTGGAGGACACCAAGAGCATGAACTTTGGAGAGGAAGGGACGGTTGAGATGGAGTGGTAGTTTGCAAAGATGATGGGGTCAAAGGTTGATTTTTAGGATGGGCGATGTCAGTAGATTTAAAGGTGAGAGAAAAAATACCAAAAGAGAGACAGAACTGCTAACAGTATCAGCTAATGTAGGGAAGATGAATGATCAGCAGCTTTGTGAGAATAGGGCCAAAGAAGTAAAAGATCAAGGACAAGATGAGCTCTGAGAGGCCATAACAGGAGACAGGAGCAAAACTGGAAAAATATGTGAGTTCGGGGCTCAGATATGAGAGAACTTTAGAGACAGTTTGTCCCGGTGGGCTAGTGGAAGGGAGGGAAGCAGCAGAGGCAGCTGATTGGATTGTCTCAATCTTAGTGACAAAGAAGCTCCATGAGCTCCTCAGACTTGTTGTTGGAGATGAAGATAGAGGAGATGGGGAGAGGGAGAGCCCTTCAAAAGTAACTAACTTACATTTGAGATATTAAGACTCAACACACTGAATTTAACACAAAGATGATTTATTTTACTTTTATCTTCAATATCAGCAGAAACAGACCACAATGAACATGGTTCAGTCCTGAATGTGATTAGCAGCAAAATCCAATCACTTGTGAACTCGCTGGTGCGTCAACAGGTGGGATGACTGAGTGAATCCCTTCCCACACTCAGAGCAAGTGAACGGTCTCTCCCTAGTGTGAACTCGCTGGTGTCTCAGCAGTGTGGATGACTGACTGAATCCCTTCCCACACTCAGAGCAGGTGAATGGTCTTTCCCCTGTATAAGTGTGCTGGTGTACACTGAGTTGAGATGATTGCCTGAACCTAGCTCCACAGTGAAAGCACCTGAACGGTCTCTTATCAGTGTGAACACGTTGATGAACATCAGCTCCTGGGAGCTTTTATAGCACTTCCCACAGTCTGAGCACTTAAAAGGTCTCTTGTCAGTGTGAACTCTTTGATGTGCCATCAGGTTGGATGAATTAATGAATCCCTTTCCACACTCAGAGCAGGTGAATGGCCTCTCCCCAGTGTGAACTCGCTGTTGTGTCAGCAGGTGGGATGAACAAGTGAATCCCTTCCCACACTCAGAGCAGATAAATGGATTCTCCACAGTGCGAGGTCGCTGGTGTGTACTGAGGTCAAATAAATGCTTGAAACCAGTCCCACAATGAGAGCACGTGAATAGTCTCCCATCAGTGAGAATTCTTTGGTATGTCAACAGGTTACTTGAATGAGTGTATCCTTTCCCGCATTCGGAGCAGATGAATGGCCTCCCCCCGGTGTGACTGTTCAGAAGATTTTCCAGTTCAGATGGGTGATTGAATCCCTTCCCACAGTCCCCACATTTCCACATTTTCTCCCCATTCTGGCTGCATTTATGTTTCGACAGGCCAGATGATTGGCTGAAGCCTCGTCCATACACAGAACACGTGTACGGTTTCTCTCTGCTGCAAACTGAGCTTTCTGCTTCCATGTTCAAAATCCAACAATATTCGGGTTACAATAAATTGGGTGACTCCATCAGATTCTGAAGTGATATTTGGTTTCAGTTTCCTGACTGAATCCTCTCCTTCTAATACCCTGTGAATTTAATTTAAAACAGAGAAAAGGGAGTGAGAGAGAACCCATTAAAACACAACAGCAGGTTGTGAAATTGAGCTGAATGAATCTGGTAATTTGTGGGATTGACACGAGGAAAAAGTGACCATGAAAACTGCCGGATTGTCATAAAAATCTAACTGGTTCACTGATGTCCTTCAGGGAAGGGAACCTTCCAACCAGACTGGGCCTATGTAAGACTCTGGCCTCTATGGCAGGAGAGAGAGAGAGAGAGAGAGAGGTGATAAAGGCAGTGGGTAAAGGAGAGGGATTTTATATACCTACAGTTTGACCATAACTCTAACAAAATCTCCCAAACCACTAACCTCCCACCACATAGAAGGACCAGGGTAGCATGTGTATGTGAACACCATCATCTCCAAGTTCTCCTCCAAGTCACACACTATCCTGACTTGTCTGATATCCAGTGTTGGATGAACAGAAATTTCTTGCATTTAAATACTGGGAATCCTGAAGCCATCAGTTTGCACTACAAACTCCATTTCCCAGCCACTAACTCTATCCTTCTCTCCGACATCTGTCTGAAGCTGAACCAGACTGTTCAAATCTTCAGTGTAATATTTCACCCCAAGATGAGCTGACAACACACATCCACATCATCAGGCAGACTGCCTATTTCCACCTCATTAACATTACCCGACTCCATCCTAGTCTCAGCTCACCTGCTGCTGAAACTCTCATCCATTGCTCTGTCACCTCTAGACTTAACTATTCTAACGCACACCCAGCCGGGCTCCCAGATTCAACTCCATCATCTAAAACTCTGCTTTCCATTTCCATACTCGCACCAAGTCTTGTTCACCCATCGCCATTGTGCTTGATGACCTACAAAGGTTTCCGGTTAAGAAGAACCTAAATGCTCAAATTCTCATCCTTATTTTCAATTTCCTTCAGGGCCCTCCCTATCTCTGTAATCTACTCCAGTCTCACAACCCACCACAATATCTGCGCTCATCTAATTCCCACCCCCTGAGCATTCCTGATTTTAACTGTGCCACTTTGGTGGTTGCGCCTTCAGATTCCAAGGCCATGAGCTCTGGAATTTCCTCCAAAAACCTCACTGCCTCTCCACCTCAATTTTCTACTTTAAGACACTCCTTAAAACCTATTTAACCCAACCTTTCACCACCTGCCCTAATATCCGCTTATGTGGTTCAATGTCGAATGTTGCTTTCTAACATTTCTGTGAAATGCCTTGGAACATTTTATTTTGTTAAAGGTGCGTTAGAAATACAGTTTGTTGTTGCTGATTTGGACATTTATCACTGTTCCTTCATCATCGCTGGTGAATAACCTGTAACTCCTTACCTAACAGCATTGTGGGAGCACCTTCACCACACGGGCTGCAGCGATTCAAGAAGGTCAAACATCCTCTTCTCTACAGGTAACTGGGGATTGGCAATATCTGCTGCTGGTCTTGTTAATGATGCCAAATGACACCAAAATCCCATTTAAACTTTTAAAATATATATCTTTGCAAAGCAAGTTAAAAGCATCCACGGAAATATCTGTTTCTACAACAATACTCGTTTATGTTGTACAGTGTCTGTTCAATAACATGATCTCCCTAGAAACTACCTCCTTTGACAATTTCACATTGAAATTTTCTAGGCCTGACTGGGTTCCATTATCCTCAGGGTCAAACCCAGCTATCTCCTCTCCTCTATCTCCACAACAGCTCAAACTGATGCAACAAAGGCTTTGAAAAGAAAATTGGATAAGCACCTGGAGAAAAAAAAGTTGGGCTGCGAAGAAAGGGGAGTGGGACTAGTTGATTTGCTCTTGCAGAGAGCCAGCACAATGGGTGAAATGGCCTCCTTCTGTTTTGTAATCATTCTTGGATTGCATGAAAAAAGACCAACACTGGAGGCCAGAGGCCAAGCTCTGGAACAAACACTCACCCCAATACAATTCAGTTTCTAATTAGTTCATCTCTGTCTCTAGACTCGATTCTGTGAGCAACACCTACAATCAAACAAAAACAAAATAATGTAGTTGCTGGAAATCTCAAACATGATGAGCAAGTGCTGGAAATACTCATAAGGGTAGGCAGTAACTAAAGAAGGCAAAGAGAGTGAATGTTTCAGGATGTGCAGAATGAATTAAGGGGAATGAAACTGGAGCAGAATTTAATGGTCAATTTAAGCTCAGAAGAAGAAGATAAATGGTCTCTAATGCAGGAAAAACAATTCCTGACCATGGGAAGATAAAACTGGTAAATCAGCAGTGAATAGACAGGGAATGAGCAGCAGTGGAAACCTCATTTAGACACAGCTGGTAGGAATAGCAGTAAAGCACCAAACATGGTTAAAAGATACCCATTGCTCAAGGCAGAGGAAGTTACACAGTGGCAGGGATTGAGGACAGCAGAGGTGAAACAGAAGGATAGATGGACATGGATTCAGATCCACAGAAAAGGAGCCACACCAGCTCCAGAGCAATGTAACCACAGCACAGCACTAAAAGCTCTAAATTGTCAATGAATGTTCAATAATACTCACCTCTGAAACAATTTCAGTTTTCAATATTAAAATCTCCTGTTGGAGTCCGCAGCTGGAAAGATATCAGAAGCACCAGAGTCAGAGAAAAATCTGGCAGTTTTCAAATCTTCTAACTCCCTGTAAAGGGAGATTACAAAAGGTATAAGCATCAGTCGAGGTTAGAAAATCAGAAGAGACAAACATTTCTCTTGGTTTGAGTTTGCCGTGTGTAAATCCTCACCTTCTAACCCCCTGTAAAAGGAGTTTCCAAAATCCATCATTGTCAGTCCAGAATAGAAATTCACAGCAATTCAAGAGACCCCTCTCTTGCCCAGGATTACTTAAACAAGGGCATAGGTGCATTGGAAGCAATTCTGAGAAGGTTTGGAATGAGGATATTTATCTTCTGAGGTAAAGTTGAGCAGGTTGGGCCTATACTCATTGGAGTTTAAAAGAACAAGAGGTGATCTTATTGAAGCATGCAAGATTCCGAGGTAGCTTGACAGGATAGACACTGAGAAGATGTTTTCCCTCACAGAAGGATCTAGAATCAGGGGGCACAGTTTAAAAACAAAGGATCTCCCATTTAACACTGAGGAGAAGTTTCTTCCCTCTGAGGATTGTCAGTCTTTAGAATTCTCTTCCCCAGTGAGCAGTGGAGGCTCGTCATTGAATATATTCAAGGTTAAACAGCCATGACATTACTAAGAGGGGAAGCAAACTTGATGGGCCGAATGGGTGCTCCTAATTCTGATGCTCTTATTTTTATGTTCTTCAGACAGCCACCCATGCACCCTGCAGCATTATTGCCCATCCTCTAATCTGGGCCTATCATTAGCTTTTGTGCACAAAATGGGCGTGAAATCAATGAGGGAATTATTTTCTCTCCTGGTCACTGGGACCCTGAAGCCCCATTACGTCACCAAAATGATCCCGCATGCGCACTGCTGCCGCTGAAGCAAGATGGGCCTGTTCGCGGGGAAACGCCCCGGAGCTGCAGACTCGGGACCAGCAAGGTTTTATTTGGGGCTTGATACCTACATCAGGTTTTGCATTGCCTTACATCTCCCTCCCCACCCTCACTTCCCGGCTGCGTTACTCCCGCCAGCCCACACGCCCTCGCCCATCGCCAAAATCCTCCCGCATTCGCACGGCTTCGAGCAAAGTGAGACTGCGCATGCTCCGAATAACTCCGCGCTGCGCCTGCGCACTAGCCTCCTGCAGAGAGAATATAGCACATTCACACCCGCAGGGAATCCTGGGTAACAGCAGCGCCTTTGTAATATCCAAACACAGAAAAGAAAATCATTTTGTTACGCAATTAAGATAAATTCATTTTAAAAATCCCTTGAATCTGTGCGCTGCTATGTTCTATTTCTAAAAGTGATTTAAACATCTGCTCTCCTGTGGAAACACCCTGAGATTTTAGAACGTTTCCCATTGGTTTCCCTCTCTCTATCACCTCTGAAGGTTCTCACTTTGCCTGGCTTCAATCCTACAGTCACTGGTTGCTCTCAATTTCCTTCGCTATCTCCTGATACTGAATATTCGCCGTTTTATAGAATGATACAGCACAGATGGAAACCATCTTGTCCACCATGCCTGTGCTGGCTCTTTGAACGATAGAAACATAGAAAGTAGGAGCAGGAGAAGAGGCTGTGCACCATAGGAAAGACTTTCCCTCATCCCTCGCAGCTAATAAGGACTCACCCATCCTACATGATTAGGTTTTCTATCACAAGGGTGGTCTCAATTTGAATTGGGTCTCAAAAATAATTAATTTTGTTTAGGGATCAAATAAGGAGCATGTTTCCCTTTAGAGCCCTTGGAGAATAAACACTGTGTTTGATTTTATCCAACTGGAACACAATGTGAATGGTGATCGTGCTCCTGGACTGTATCCAGGCTGAAGTTCTGTTCCTGCTATATGATCCTCCCCCAAGGTTGTCCTTTCAGAGCTATTTACTATTGGTGGCTGAGCATGCACCCAGACCTGTGTGTCTCATCTGTGTCCAAATTAATCCGGCCCTGCAAAATGAAAGGTCCCAATGGCTATATCCTATCTAAATGATGGCCCTGAGGAACATTGCAGATTTATGATACAGGCCCACTACCCACAGTAAAAGGAGACCAGTATATCCTCATAGCGAATGGAATGTTTACCTAGTGGATTGAAGGATTCCCTTTCTGTAAAAATGATGCAGTCACTACAGCTAAAATCTTCTGGAAACAGATCTTTACCAGATAGGACTTTCTGAAAAGGATAGAGAATGATAATGGTTCGCATTTCACAGCAAAAGTAATGCAGAAGCTCTGTGATCTTATGGGTGTGCAATAACATTTCCACATCCCCTACCACCCAGAATCCAGTGGGATGGTCGAGAGCTTTAATCACTCTATAGAAATGACACTGAAAAATCTGTCATGAATGGAGCTGATGATCTGGTCAAGGTCAATGACTGGGTCACTGCCTTGCCTGGTGTCTTAACCATTCACTCCCCTCCTGTTCAGTCCCGGTCACGGCCCATGATAGGTCGGCCAATCCAGATTGTTAATCCTCCCAGGGTCCCACTCCTCATTGCTACTCAACAGGCTCAGGACCAGTTTCTCCAGAACCTCCAACAAACCTCAGCATCTTCCCTGCTAAAGGCAGTGGAGAAGATGGTGCTGCCCATCTCAACACCTCCAGGGAGAACCGCCCCACCCATTACTTTAATTATTCAATGTGAGATGAAGGTATGTTAAAAGCATTATGAAAAGGGGTGGGATTGGAAAGCTAATTGGGAAAGTCCATTTGATGTTCTAGATAGATTGGGAAAAGCAAATCTTATATTAGCGAATTGGAAAGGAGAGAAGGGAACACAATATCTGAGTTACCATGAAGATCAGTGCAAACTGTACAAAACTAAAAGGTCAGATAACCAGATGGAGAATAAATACTGTGTTTGATTTTATTTGTTCAGGGACAAGATTTGAATGGTGATCGTGCTCCTGGACTGTGTCCAGGCTGAAGTTCTGTTCCTGCCATATGGATCTCCAGCCAGGTGATGTTAAACACTCAGGTGGGAAAGACAAAAATCCAGAACAATAGTTTCAAAACAAAGCTGATTGATTTCATATTTACCCAGAATATTAAACTCCAGCCAAGTTAGAGAGGCTATTACCATCAGAAACAAACACTGACTCTCAGGATGAACATGGTTCTGCCCTGGATGTGATGAACAGCAGCAATGATAGCAGAAGCCAATCCCTGCAGTCACTTGTGAATGCGTTGGTGTCTCACCCGGTTGGATGTCTGAGTGAATCCCTTCCCACACCCATAGCAGGTGAATTCTATCCCACACTGATTGTGACACTGACACTCTCAGCTCCTTTTACAGGATAGCAGTGAGGGATGATTTACAGACAGAAACCTCAAACCAAACATCACATCAAAATCTGACAGGGTCACTCAGTTCATCAGGATCTGAATATCATCAGCGTTTAAATGTGGAAGGAGCAACGTTCTGCCTATGGAAAAAGATCTTAAAAATAAGTGTGCCTAAAAAATCCTGATGTACACACACCCGAGTGAGAGTGTTACAGTGTACTGACTGTGGAAAGAGAACCAGTTACACATCCTGAAAAAACACCACACCATTCACAGTGTGGGGGTGCAGGGGTGCGGGGGTGAGGTGGGGGGGTGGTGGGGGGGGGGGGGGGTGGGGGGTGGGAGGTGGCACAGGGATAAACTGTACACGTGTTTATTGTGTGTGAACAAGGCTTCATCTGATCATCCAACCTGGGGAGACACAAGGAAACCACACCACAGAGAAACCGTGGAAATGTTGGGACTGTGGGAAGGGATTCAGAACTCCATCAGGGATGGAAATTCATCGACAGTAAGATAAGAGCCCATGGTGTTAGAGGCAAGGTACTAGCATGGATAGAAGATTGGCTGTCTGGCAGGAGGCAGAGAGTGGGGATAAGGGGGTCCTTCTCAGGATGGCGGCCGGTGACTAGTGGAGTTTCGCAGGGGTCAGTGTTGGGACCACAACTTTTCACTTTATACATTAATGATCTAGATGAAGGAACTGAGGGCATCCTGGCTAAGTTTGCAGATGATACAAAGATAGTTGGAGGGACAGGTAGTATTGAGGAGGCAGAGAGTCTGCAGAAGGATTTGGACAGGTTAGGAGAATGGGCAAAGAAGTGGCAGATGGAATACAACGTGGGGAAGTGTGAGGTCATGTATTTTGGTAGGAAGAATAGAGGCATAGACTATTTTCTAATTGGGGAGAGAATTCAGAAATCTGGAGTGCAAAGGGACTTGGGAGTCCTAGTCCAGGATTCTCTTAAGGTTAACTTGCAGGTTGAGTCGGTAGTTAGGAAGGCAAATACAATGTTGGCATTTATTTCGAAAGGACTAGAATATAAAAGCAGGGATGTGCTACTGAGGCTTTATAAGGCTCTGGTCAGACCACATTTAGAATATTGTGAGCAATTTTGGGCCCCGTATCTCAGGAAGGATGTGCGGGCCCTGGAGAAGGTCCAGAGGAGGTTCAAAAGAATGATCCCAGGAATGAAAGGCTTAACATATGAGGTACATTTGAGGACTCTGGGTCTATACTCGGTGGAGTTTAGAAGGATGAGGGGGGATCTGATTGAAACTTGCAGAATACTGAAAGGCCTGGATAGAGTGGACGTGGGGAATATGTTTCCATTAGTAGGTGAGACTAGGACCTGAGGGCACAGCCTCAGGGTAAAGGGAAGACCTTTTATAACAGAGATGAGGAGAAATTTCTTTAGCCAGAGAGTGGTGAATCTATGGAATTCATTGCCACAGAAGGCTGTGGAGGCCAGGTCATTGAGTGTATTTAAGACCGAGATATAGGTTCTTGACTGGTAAAGTGATCAAAGGTTACGGGGAGAAGGCGGGAGAATGGGGTTGAGAAACTTATCAGTCATGATTGAATGGCGGAGCAGACTCGATGGGCCGAATGGCCTAATTTCTGCTCCTATGTCTTATGGTCTTATGGACACAGTCATACTGGGGAGAGGTCATTCGAATATGGGAAGGGATTCACTCCACTATCCCATCTCACTGCATACCAACTCAGGTAAGAGAGTTTTTAAATGTTCCAACTGTGAGAGGAGCTTTAAAAGCAAAATTAATCTGCTGACTCACCAGCGAGTTCATACTGGGGAGGGGCCATTCATCTGCCCTTAGTGTGGGAAGGGATTCACTCAACTAACCCACCTCACCTCACACCAACATGTTCACTCTGACACAAGGCTTTTTAAATGTTCCAACTTTTAAAAGCAAAATAGATCTGCTGACTCACCAGCGCATTCAGACTGCAGAGAGGCCGTTCTCCTGCTCCAAGTGTGGGGGGGATTCACTCAGTCCTCCAGCCTGCTGACACACCAGTGAGTTCACACGAGGGAGAGGCTGTTCATCTGCTCCGTGTGTTGGAAGGGATTCTTTCATTCATCCACCCTGCAGGCTCACCAATGAGTTCAGAAGGGACTCCAGGGTTTGGATTCTGCTCTTACTGCTGCTGTTAATCACACCAGAAGGGAAACATGTTCATTCTGACAGTTGGAGTTTGTTTCACTTGATGTTAATAATCGCTGTTCTTGGGTTGGAGTTTAATATTATGGATGTAGGTCAAATAAATCAGCTTTGTGTCAAACACACAGTGTTCAAGTCCTTGATTTCTCTCAGATATGAGGAGACTGGTTGATGTCCTGTTACCGACTGTTCCGTTTTTTGGGCCTTTTCTCCTTTGTTAATGGAGACTTGTATTTATATAGTGCCTTTCGCAACTTCAGGATGTCCTAAAGTGCCTTACAGTCAATGAAGTTCTGTTGAAGTGTCGTCACTGTTGTAATGTAGGAAATGGAGTCGCCAAATTGTGCACAGCAAGATCCCACTAATAGAAATGTGATTGTGACCAGATAATCTGTTCAGTGATGTTTGTTGAGGATAAATATGAAGCAGTACACCAGGGAGAGCTCCCCTACTCTTTGGAATAACATCATGGGAACTTTTACACCAACTGAGAGGGCAGTTGGGGCCATAGTTGAAGGTCTTATCTGGAAGATGGGACCTCTGACAATGCAGTGCTCCCTCAGTACTGCATCAAAATATCAGCCTGGATTTTCTGCTCTTGTTTCTGGATGTGGATTTAAACCCACAACCTCCTGACTCGGAGAAATGAATACAATCACTGAGCCACAACTAACACCTCATCATTACTCCAGATTATTTCAGTCCTCATACCTTCAGTTACTCTCATGGACGAGTGTAAGATTTTACTCTGGGAGTCACAGATTACCCAAAAATGGGGTTGATGTCGGTGATTTTTAAGCATATTATTAAGAAGCAACAGTTTAGATATGATACATCAGTTAAATAGGCAGAAAGGACATACGACCCATAACAGGTGAGAATGGTTTACTGGTCCCAGAGTGGACAAATGGATGGCGAGAAGCAGGGGAGGGAACCTGATCTCCATGGCTGGAGGTGACAGTCTCTTCGGAATGGTTTACTGGTCCTGGATCAGGGGGATGCCGATCTCCACGGCTGGAGGTGGCAGACTCCTCGGAATGGTTTTCTGGTCCCGGATCAGGGGGATGCTGATCTCTGTGGCTGGAGGTGGCAGACTCCTCGGAATGGTTTTCTGGTCCCGGATCAGGGGCATGCCGATCTCCGTGGCTGGAGGTGACAGTCTCCTCGGAATGGTTTACTGGTCCTGGATCAGCGCAATGCTGATCTCCGTGATGAAGGTTAAAGTCTCCTCAGAATCGTTTTCTGATTCAAGATTTGATGAAGCTGATCTCCGTGGCTGGTGGTGGCAGTTTTTTTCTTTCCTCAGTCTTCTTGAGCCAAAGTGTTTGGCCAAATCCAGCATGGATCACCTTGAGAAGCTGTTTCTTGACTGAAGTGATTTCCCTCTCAAAAGGGCGTTCATGTACCTTATTTCTGGGTTTTTTTGTCAATAACTTATTCAATTGTCCATTAGCAAGGGACAAATATTCAAGGTAATCCTTGCTATTTCCATCTGAAACCATGAAGTCATTTTGTGGCTCATTACTTGCTGGAACATCCTGTTTAACCTTTCTTCATACAGTCAATTTACATATGGTTCATGAGAAATCCTCCACCCTATCAAGTTTGTCTTGTTTCAGGGTCTGTGCTAGGGAAATATTGTTGGAAGAGATAACAGGGCTACACTGTCCTGTGTTTGTCAACCCAGGAAGCTTTCTTCATAAATGTGAGAAAGAGAGCAAGAGAGAGAGAGAGAGAGAGAGGGCAAGAGAGAGAGAGCGAGCTATTCCTATAATCAATAAATGTCTTAAAAAATTACGAAGTTATTTGGCAGTGTTTTCTTACTCATTTCCCAACCTTGAGAAGAGAACATCCTTACTGAGTTTTCACTACTGCTTTCTGGCTAACCCAGCTAAGCTACGAGCTTGTTCTCCTAATTTCTTGATTACATATACGATAATATACTAAAGCTACTGGAATTATTGGACTCAACACAAGCCCTTGAGCTGCCATCAAGAATACATGTAAAAACTTTCCAAGTAAAATGTGATAACTATTGACTTTGATTCATCCTCCCCACTTGCAGATCATCTCACACAATTCAGAATTATTGGCATGTTGTAAATACATATGGTTCAATCAAAAGTTCATACATGGACTTTAAAGATTCCCCAGCTCTCAGTTCACTTGCATCCACCTTGTGGATATTTTCTAAAACCAGATTGTAAATCCCTCTTCACTTTAATTTTACTCCTTCTGACAGATACCAGTGTGATTAATTCAGTGTGATTGTTTTAAAGTCAGTTTCCCTATGGAGTTTGTGTCAATACCTTAATGATTTAAAATGTTGTCTCATTCCCCTGCCCACATTAAGCACTTCAATGTTTTTATGTTGACAAGTAGCTGAGCATGTCTGGGAACCATTCCTTAGTGCAACTTCACCAAGCATTTCTGCATTTTAGTTACTCCACAAATAGCAAATTACATCTGCACACTCATACCAGTATCCCAAAATAGTGCTACATTTGCCACCTGATATAAGCCACTCTTGACTTTCAGATAAGCTTACCAAAAGATTAGGGGAGTGTCGATCTGAAGATCTTTGCTTCTGTTCCCCTGCATGATTCAGTACCTTAGGTGATGGCCAGGCTATTAGACGCAGTTTAGAGGCAAGGGTACAAACATCTCAAAGCAATCAATTTACTAGCTTGATTTACACTTTCCTGGCCTTCACTCGAATGTACCAGATACCAGATTAATGTACTCTATTGAACTATACCCAGGGTTAATCATTCCAATTCCCAGTTGGTGGTGTGATTTTTCTCTCTTATTCTAAGTGGGCCATCCCATTAATTATCATTCTATCTCATTCAGGAGCCCTGGAGAACTTTATTGACCAATTCAATATTCTCATAATATGGTGTTTTTACATCAGTGACAGAAGTATTTGCAATCAGTTTGGAAATAACTCCCATATCTCCCATTCTCAAGCACTTTGTCTTTGAAAGATAACAAATGGGATAAAGTCAAACCTTTAAAAGGCAAAGTCTTTAGTTCAAATCATCACTATGTTGTCAGTGAAGAGGGTTAACCCCTCTGCTTGTTTGCAGAAGGGTTGGAGCTCAAATGTGTGCACAATTGTGTCAACTTTGCATAACTTTATTTTCAGATCAAAGACAAACCAGATACCATTTTTATCTTTGTTTTTCCAATTCTTTTGGTATTTTCTCAGCTTTGACCAAACATGAGTGGGTTTTTTTTGTCCTTTCTTCAAACACCTTTCCAAACGATTGAAGAAAAATCACAAAAAAATCAGCTTTCACAGGTAAACAAAAGCTTCAACCTTCTTCGATCGAAGAGTGAAAGAGTGTGGAGGTTCCCACAGCTGGTGAGCTCTGGGTCATAAGCTCAAGGCTGAAGCTTATCTTTACAGAATCAAACATTTCAATACCTTTCACAATTATACAAGTAAATTGTAATTCACACTTAAAGAAATACTTTCACTCAGTAATTATAATGTTTCACTTTTCTCAGCACAGAAGCTGGCAGCATATTAGCTTTAATACTAATTGTACACTTTGCTTGTAGCTGGCGTATGGAGAAGATCATGTTCACTGTAGATCTGCCAGCACAGAAACCGCACTGTGCTTCTGGATACACTCGGTATGCAACTAGATGGAGTCTTTTAAATGTGACCCGAACAAAGGCCTTCCCCATGATGCTAAGGAGTGAGATGCCCCTTTAGTTCCAATCCACTCTGTCACCTTTGTTTTTGTTTATTGCCATGATTTTTCCATCACACATGTCCTGTGCAGTGGATCCTACCTTCCAACAGAGAAGGAGGAGGTCATGAAGGTGTGGCAGTAGATGGGACTTTCCATGCTTGAACAGTTCAGCTGGAATTCCATCCTTGCTGGTGCCTTCCCACTTGCTAAGCAATCAATGGACTTTTCGAGCTCAAGTGATGAGGATTCCTTGTCCAACTCAACCACGGGAGAGAGTCAAACAGAGACTTGGAGATGTCCGTTTCAGGGAGTACAGCTCACAGTAAGGTTCAACTCAATGGGACATGTGTTTACTTCTGTCGGTGAGTACTTCATCATCTGCCAAATTCAGGGGGACAACTTTGATGATGGTCGGACCAAGCGCCCTCTTGATCTCATCATGCATAGCACATAGATTTCTGTTGTCACAGGCAGTTTGGATCTCTTGATGTAGGCTGATCCAGTGTTTATTTGCGCAGCATCGCCCTCTCTTTTACACAACTGTCTTGGCTACTTCAAAGTTAAGCAATGCTCTAGCTGTTCTGTTTATTTTTGCACCAGGTAGGCTTTGCTTTTTGCTTCAATGACAGTTGTCATCTCTGCTGAGTGGGTCTCAAACCAGCCTTTGTTGTGGGTTCCACCTTCAACAAATGTTGCTGCTGCTGTGTCAGAAATGATTGAATCAGCGACTTTCAAACTTCATCTATATCAATGTTGATTGATGAAGCTTTTATTGATGTGCCAGTAAAATATTTTACTGTTTTTTTGATGTTCCTTATTAATTTAATTTCATAATGGAGGTTACACTGTGAAGAAAGTGTAAGTCAGTAAGAATTGTCAGCAAGGATTAATCAGCACTTTCTAATTGGAGATGTTAATCAGTGAAATCTTTCAGATTGTAGATTTTGCATCAAAGATCAAGTTAGGATTGAAGTAAAAGTTCTGTTGAAGGCTCATGAGGACTCGAAACGTCAACTCTTTTCTTCTCCGCCGATGCTGCCAGACCTGCTGAGTTTTTCCAGGTAATTCTGTTTTTGTTTTGAAGTAAAAGTTCATCATTTTATTGTAAACAAGTTCCTGGTCAGAGTTCTTGAATCAAGAGGAAGGATCACCAGTGGCATTTTTAAAATATGACATTGCAGCTCCAAAAGTCAGTCACATCTCCAGAATATTAAACTCCTGCCAATTATAAGGATCATTAACATCAGCAGAAATAAACCTGATATTGTCAGGTAATCAATCCTGGACATGATTAACAGCAGCAATAACAACAGAATCCAACCCCTGTAATCATTTATGAATTTGCCGGTGTCTCAGCAGGCTGGAGGACCTTGTGAATGCTTTCCCACATGAGGAGCAGGTGAAAGGTCTCTCCCCAGTGTGAGTGCGTTGGTGAGTCAGAAGGTTGGATGACTGCCTGAAACTCTTTCCACAGGTAGTGCAGCTGAATGGACTCTCCTCAGTGTGAATTCGGTGGTGTGACTGGAGGGTGAATAACCGAGCGAATTCCTTCTCACACATGGAGCAGGTGAACGGTCTCTCCCCAGTGTGAAGTCGCTGGTGTCTCACCAGGTCGAATGACTGAGAAAACTTCTTCCCACACCCGGAGCAGGTGAACGGTCTCTCCCCAGTGTGAGTGCGTTGGTGCGCAGTGAGGGTGGACGACTGCCCGAAACTCTTTCCGCAGTGAGTGCAGCTGAATGGCTTCTCCTCAGTGTGAACTCGCTGGTGTGTCCAAAGGCCGGATGACCAAGTGAATCCCTCCCCACACACGGAGCAGGTGAACGGCTTCTCCCCAGTGTGAATTCGCTGGTGTGTTGCGAGGGTGGATGAACTGTTGAACCTCTTCCCACAGTGAGTGCAGCTGAAGGGCCTCTCCTCAGTGTGAATTCTCTGGTGTAACATCAGGTAGGTTGTCTTCGTAAATCCCTTTCCACACACGGAACAGATGAACAGCCTCTCCCCAGTGTGAATGCGTTGATGGATTTCCAACAGGGATGAAGAATTGAATCCTTTCCCACAATCCACACATTTCCATGGTTTATCCATGATGCGGGTGTCCTTGTGTCTCTCCAGGTTGGACGCCTCATCCACAAACAGAACACTGGTATGATTTCTCCCCACTGTGAGTAGTGACATTCCTTCAAACTGTGTGACTGGTTACAGCTCTTTCCACAGTCAGTTCACTCGAACACTCTCACTTGAGTGTGTGTGGCTTGGTGCTTTTCCAGTCACACTGATGCTTAAAATCTTTTCCACAGACAGAACAGACAACATTTTTTTCTTCCAAATTCAAAGGTTGATGAATAATCAAGTGACTCAAAATAAGACATTTGTTTTGAGTTTTGTGTCTACAAATCCTTCCTTTCTAATACCTGTAAAAAGAGTTTACAAAATTAATCATTGTAAGTACAGGATATAAATTCAGAATAGACGATTCCAGCTTTGATGGAACATTTTTCCTCCCGTGTACCCCCAAAGCTGTAAATCTCCATCCCACACACACTCTCTCCTCCCTGGGTTAAAATCTGAATCCATCGCACCATCTTTTTCTTCCACTCCCAGTTTTCTCCCTCCCTCTACTATGGCTGGGTTCAGTTCTCCAGCCTCTCTGTATAGAGTGAGAATAAAATCAAGAAATCAATCTTTTTCTCTCCTGGTCACTGGGACCCTGAAGCCCCGCCCACTCTGTTGTTTCAAACAACATGTAAAGCAAAAAGCCCCAGAGCTGCACGTGCTGGACATGCAGGTGCTTTGTGGGATGTGTGCGTCACTGGCTAGGCCAGCATTTATTGCCCATCCCTAATTGCCCGTGGGGACAGGGAGAGCTGCATATGGTTCACTTTTACTGATGGCTGAAGAGACCAATCTGTGAGAAGCAGGTTCTGCCACAAATGTCACATGTGAAGTGTTTATCAGGTGTGGTTGTGGGTTATTGTTTTTGGTGTTGGCACTTGTTGCCAAGCCGCTGTAGTGACCATCCTCCATCTTGTGAACATACCCGAGCCAGCGAAGTCACCTCTGCTTGATGAGAGCCAGCGTATTTGGGAGATTTGTCTTTCAGAGGACTGCTGCATTCCTGATTCGGTCTCTGAGACGCCCAGAATGTGCTGCAAATAGTGAAGGTGAAAGTTGTTAAGCTTCCTTTCCTGATCACTGTAAATCGTCCATGTTTCACAGACAACAAGGTGCTGAGGACACAGGCCTCAAGAAACCAGCATCTTGGTGCTGAGAGGCAGCTTGATGTTATTCCATGTACGATTTGTGAGGCCAAAGGTGGAGCTGCTTTCCCTACGCGTGTATCGAGCTCTGCATCAAGAAATAGATTAACTGTCACTATGGACTCGAGGTCACAGAATTCACTGACCACTTCTAGAGGGGCATTATTTAGTGGGATCAAGGGCAGAGTTGTGATAACCTGTCCCATAACCACAGTTTTCTCAATGCCTAGGGTAATGGAGAACCATGTACAGGCAAGCGAGAGACAATCTATGAGACTTTGTAACAGAGAGGGAAGTGGTCATGAAGGTGTGGAAAGCGTTGGGAATTTCTATGTTTGAGCAGTTCAGCTGGAATTCCACCCTTGCCGGTGCCTTTCTCCTTGCTAAGCAATCAATGGGCTTTTCAAGCTCAAGTGATGAGGGTTCCTTGTCCAACTCAACCAAAACAGAAGGCTGTGGGAAAGAGTCAAACTGAGACTGGGAGATGTCCATCTCATGGGGGTACAGCTCGCAGTAATGTTCAACCCAGTGGGACATCTGTTTACTTGTGTTGGTGAGTACTTCATCCCCTGCCGATTTCAGGGGGGCAACTTTGGTGATGGTCGGACCAAGCGCACACATAGATATCCACTGTCACAGGCAGTTTGGATTTCTTGATGTGGGCTGATCCTGTGTTTTTATTTTGTGCATGAGGTGGGCTTTGCTTTTTGCTTCAATGACAGATGTCATCTCTGCTGAGTGGGTCTCAAACCAGTCTTTGTTGTGGGTTCCACCTTTACCAAATGTTGCTGCTGCTGTGTCAGAAATTATTGAACTCAGCGACTTCCAAGCATCATCAATATCAATTTTGATTGCTGAAGCTTTTATTGATGTGCCTGTAAAATATTTTACTGTTTTGTTTAATATTCCTTGTTAATTAAATTTCATAATAGAGGTGTCACTGTGAAGAATATGTAAATCAGTAAGAGTTGTCAGCAAGGATTAATCAGCAGTTTCTAATTGATCAGTGAAATCTTTCAGAAACTGAATTGTAGAATTTGCATTAAAGATCAATTTAGGATTGAAGTAAAAGTTTATAATTTTATTGCAAAAAGTTCCTGTTTTCAGTTCTTGAATTAAGGGGAGAAATCACAGACAGCGCTTTTAAAAAGGGACACTGCAGCCCCGAAAATCAGCAACACATCCAGAATATAAAATTTCTGCAAATACGGGTTAACATCGGCAAAAACAAACCAAATATTGTCAGACTATCAATCCAGGACGTGATTAACAGCAGAATCCAACCCCTGCAGACATTTACAAACTCGCTGATGTGACAGCAGGTTAGATGATTGAGTGAATCCCTTCCCACATGCAGAGCAGGTAAATGGCTTCTCCCCAGTATGAGCGCGCTGATGTGTCAGCAGGATGGAAGACTGAGTGAATCCCTTCCCACATTTAGAGCAGATGAATGGCCTCTCCCCAGTGTGAACTCGCTTGTGTGCAGTGAGGTCAGATGAACACTTGAACCTCTTTGCACAGGAGGTGCAGCTGAACGGCCTTTCTCCAGTGTGAACTCGCTGGTGTGTCAGTAAGGTGGATGACCGAGTGAATCCCTTTCCACAAATGGAGCAGATGAATGGCCTCTCCCCAGTGTGAACGCGCTGGTGTTCAATGAAGCTGGATGAACTCCTGAACCTCTGTCCACAGGAAGAGCAGCTGAATGGCTTCTCCTTAGTGTGAATTCGCTGGTGTGACCAAAGGCCAGATGCATGAGTGAATCCCTTCCCACACATGGAGCAGGTGAACGGCTTCTCCCCAGTGTGAAGTCGCTGGTGTGCAGTGAGGCTGGACGAACACCTGAACTGCTTTCCTCAGGAAGGGCAGCTGAAAGGCCGCTCCTCAGTGCGAATCCGCTGATGTGACATGAGGCAGGTTGTCTGAGTAAAACCCTTCCCACACACAGAACAGGTGAACGGCTTCTCCCCAGTGTGACTGCGTCGATGGTTTTCCAGCTGGGATGGATAATAGAATCCCTTCCCACAGTCCTCACATTTCCATGGTTTCTCCAGGGAGTCAGCATCAATGTGACTGCGCCGATGGATTTCCAGCAGGGATGGATAACTAAATCCTTTACCACAGTCTGCACATGTCCACGGTTTCTCCATAGTGCTGGTATCCTTTCTTCTGTCTCCAAGTTGGACGATCGTTTGAAGCCTTGACCCCAATAGAAAAGATGTACGGTTTCTCCGCACTGTGAATGGTGTGATGTTTTTTCAGGCTGTGCAACTGGTTAAAGCTCTTTCCACAGTCAGTTCACTGGGACAAGCTCACTCGTGTGTGTATCTCGGTGCTTTCCCAGTCACACTGATATTTGAATTCATTTCCCACAGACAGAACAGACAAACTTTTCTCCTTCCAAATTCAAAGGCCCAGGATATTCAGGTCCTGATGAATTTTGATTCAGATTTTGACCTGATGTTTGATTTGATTTGGTTTTCCGTCTGACAATCCTACTTTAAACTCCTGGAAAAGGAGTTGAAAAGAGGCCTCACTGAAAAGCACAGGACAGAAATTCAGAACAGACAATTCTAGTTTCTGTGGAATATAATTTCCCCAAATCTGTCAATCCCAGTCTCTGCCTCTCATGGGAAAGACCTGAACCCTGTCCAAGATGGCGGCCGGGTTGGTAATAGTAACCCGAGTCTGTTACCGGGGAGGAAGGCCCGCCTCCCTGATCCGCCCTGAACACCTCACGCAAGATGGCGGCCAGTGAACCCCCCCTCCCCCCCCCGGGACTGTCACCGGCGAGGAAACCACGCCTACTCCCTCGCCAAGATGGCCGCCCATGCCGCCTCGCGCCATGAACAAGCCCCGCCTTCCTCACCATCATGACGGCCAGTTGCCTGGGTAACCCTGGTTGTCACCGGGGAGGAAGCCCCGCCTCTCTGAACGGCCCTGACCACAGCACGCAAGATGGCGGCCAGTGAACCCCCTCCCCCCAGGGCCTGTCACCGCGGGGTAAACATGGCGCCTGGGGCCTACCCCAGAAGTTGATCCAGTTCCGAGTCCAGCCGCGGTTTCCATTCCTCCCTGTGCTCACAATCTCCTCCCGCCTCCCGAACCGTCCGCTCCTCCTCACTCTGTCATCATGACTGACACTGAGCATGCTCAGAGCGCACACCCACACTGCACCTGCGCACTGGACTCCTATAGTCATTGATAGGGGACTTTCTGCAGCGCGGGGTGTTCTGGATACAGAAGCCGCCATAGGGACGAGTCAATGATCAGGAAGATTTTCCCGCAGTAAGCAAAATAGAAGAGCCACGGATAAGGAGGATACTGGACACGAAGCACAATGAGCAGTTCTGACACTTTATTAAATGCAGGAGCACATTACACTGAGAGGATATCAGTTAGACACGATGGTGTGGAGCCTCCTGAGAGTCCGCCCCCTTTACCTCGAGTATTTGCAGGAGCTAGGACATGGAAAAACCATCTCACTTAAATCAGTGATATATTTGTTTTATGCTTATAATTGCCACTGGGGTCACATTCAAACTTCATTCAACCTGCAGCTCCCCGGTTTTATTAACCCACTTCCTCCAGACTTCTTTCACCCCCAAGAATCTTGTCATTGGTCTCAGTTTTTTTTCTGTTACACTCCCCAGCAGGTAGCCGCTCCTGCACTGGTGCACTGCATTTCTCTTATATCATCGTATCATACAATGGTTATGGCATAGAAGGAAGGCATTCAACAAATCATGTCTGTGCCAGCTCTCTGCATGAGTTGCTCACCTAGTCCCATTGCACACATTCCTCCCCTCCACCCCCCCACCCCCCCCCCCCCACCCCAACACCCCAATCTTTGGCACATAGCCCTGCTTTTTTTTTCACTTCAGATAATTGTCCAATTCTCTTTGGAAGACCGCAATTGAATCTGCCTCCACCACATTCTCAGGCAGTGCATTCCAGATCCCACTTGCAACACAGAAACCTTTTCCTCATTTCACAACTGCTTCTTTTTTCAATCACCTTCTATTGCTGTCCTCTGGTTCTAATCTTATCTTAAATATGACTTGCTAGAAACAGCTTTTATTGCAGATCTTCAGTTTTAATGTGTGCAAGCGCCTTTACTATACAGAAATGCTTAATACAGTTATTAGAATTATTTATGAACAGAGGGCTTAGGAGCAGGAGTAGGCTATTCAGCCCTTCGAGTCTGCTCCACCATTCAATAAGATCAGGGCTGATCTGGTTGTGTTTCAACTCCAATTTGCTATGTGTCCTCCATAACCTTGAACTCCCTTGTCTATCAAAAATCTGTCTAACTCTGCCGTAACCCAGCTTCTACTGCTTTCTGGGGAAGATAATTCTACATTCCAGCAACCCTGCAAGAGAAAAACTTTCTCCTCATCTCAGTCTTAAACGGAGGCCTCTTATTCTTAAACTGTGTCCCCTGGTTCTAGTCCCTCCTACAAATGGAAACATCGCCCCAGTATCTCCCCTATCAAATTTGTGTCTTCCACATCTGGCTTCCCTCTGTCTATATTCTCCACCTCGGGACTGAAATGTATTATTCATTTTGTAGCTTCGAAGATTATTTCCTTGTCAGTGCAAACATGTCCATGACATTCTTTCTCCTTGTAACCTACCTAAGAATTATCTTCATCAAGGAGAAGATCAATATAAGGAGAATTAACTTCATCTGTAAAATCAGGAGGAAAATAATGGCTGAAATTATCTAAGGATGTTGTCCTGTATTGTATAATATCTTTCGCTGGGGCTGTTCACAAGGGTGGCAATATAACTCTCAATGTTGTTTTTTTGTTGTTTCTCTGCCAGATGTTATTCAATATTGATTTAAGGTTCAGAGAAAGGGGTGGAATTGGACAGCCAAAACTGCTTGCAGTCCCTGAAGGGTAATGTTCACTTGAATTTCTGGAACATTGTGGCTCTTATCCCAAGTATTGATCAGGTTGGTCGTTGTGAGGCAAAACGTTGTCCACCTGATCAGACAGGAAGCGTCCCCATGTGTGTCTGTGAGCATGTTTGTGTGTTTGTGTGTGTCTGTGTGCCTGTGTATGTGAGTGTTGTTTAAACCTGACATTTACACACGCAGACCCCACTTCTCCTGGAACAACATGAAGAGTCTGCTGCTTTCCAGATCCTTCCTTTCCCTTCACTATTATCCTCAAGTAGTTCTCAAATTCTTTTTGTACATCATCCACCAACACGTCTATGTTCTCCATTTTAAATACTCCCATTGATCAAACCAACAGAGAGCAACGAGATTGCTGCTGTCGCAGGATTCAGTTCTGAAATATTGTCAACTTGATTTTAATGCTTCCTGGAGTACATGCGAGTATATGAATTAGGAGCAGAAATAGGCCACTCGGCCCCTCGAGCCTGCTCCACCATTCAATAAGATCATGGCTGATCTGATTGTAACATCAACTCCACAGTCCTGCTTACCCCCAATAACCGTTCACCCCCTTGTTCATCCAGAATCTATCTAGCTCTGCCTTAAAATAGTCAAAGACTCTGCTTCCACCACCTTTTGAGGAAGAGAATTCCAAAACCCACAACCCTCTGAGAAAAAAACATTTCTCCTATCTCTGTCTTAAATGAGCGACCCCTTGTTTTTAAACAGTGACCCCTAGTTCTAGATTCTCCCACAAGAGGAAACATTCTCTCCACATCCACCCTGTCAAGACCCCTCAGGATCTTAAAGATTTCAATTAAGTTGCCTCCCACTCTTCTAAGTTTCAATGGCTGCAAGCCTGACCTGTCCAGCCTTTCCTCATAAGACAACCCGCCCATTCCTGGTATTCGTCAAGTTAACCTTCCTTGAACTGCTTCTAACGCATTTACATCTTTCATAAATAAGGAGACCAGTACTGTACACAATACTCCAGATGTGGTCTCACCAATGCCCTGAACAACTGAAGCATAACCTCCCTACTTATGTAATCAATTCCCCTCACAATAAATGGTAACATTCTATTAGCTTTCCTAATTATCTGCTGTACCTGTATACTAACCTTTTGTGATTCATGCACTAGGTCCCTCTGAATCTTAGAGCTGCTCAATCTCGCACCATTTAGATAATATGCTTCTT
The DNA here is from genome assembly GCF_964194155.1 of Cetorhinus maximus. NCBI lineage: Eukaryota > Metazoa > Chordata > Chondrichthyes > Lamniformes > Cetorhinidae > Cetorhinus > Cetorhinus maximus. The sequence continues at coordinate 19,694,179 of NC_135901.1, forward strand.
TTTATTCTTCCTGCCAAAATGAACGATTTCACATTTGCTCACGTCATACTCCATTTGCCAGATCTTTACCCACTCACTTAACCCATCTATGGCACTTTGTAGACTTCTTACGCCCTCTCCACAACTTCCTTTTCTACCTATCATGGTGTTATCAGCAAATTTAGCAACCATTCCTTCGGTCCCTTCATCCAAGTCAGTTATATAACTAATAAAATGCTGAGGCCCGAGTGCTGATCCCTGTGGCACACCAGCCATCACATCCTGCCAACCAAAAAAAGACCCATTTATGCCAAATCTCTGCTTCCTGTTAGCTAGCCAATCTTCTATCCGTGCCAATATGTTACCCCCTGCACCATGAGCTTTTATTTTCTGCAATAACCTTTGATGTGGCACTTTATCACTGATCCAAATCTGCCCACCTAATCACCATCTATGTTCCAGATTTTAATATTATTGTTCAGGGTAGAAAACGTGCATCATTAAAACCCCGTTAAACCTGATTCAGCACAATATACTACAAGAGATTGTCTTTGAGATCATTTTTTTTATGTGTAGTTCTGAATGATAACAGTTTTAAACCTCTCCCGAACCTGTCCTAACCCTTCTGCCGGGTTCATTTATTGAAATCAAGGACTTGCCTTGTTCTAATGGTGACATTCCCTGTCTGCCCAGTGATACCTTGAAGTGAGCCCTTGAATTATTTGTGCATTGTTTCAACATGTTGCCACATTTCACTTAGATATGTTGAAATGTTTGCTCCACACCCACAGGGTTTCATCTGTTTAAAGCCACAAACAGAAAGGTCTAGTTTTCTCCTAAAGTTTAAGACAAATCAGCTTTCAAAATGATGCAGAGCTTCAGCCAATGAGGGAGATCCGGGATCAGCCCCGCCCCTCATTCACCCCGATTGGTTGAAGGAGCAGCTGCTCCCTCTCAGACCGCCAAACCTGCCCCTCTTCCTATTGGTCCGGAACTGCCGTCAATCAGCCGGACATCGTGAGCTGGAGCGTGCGCAGTGTGGCTGACCAAGCTGGACACCAGTACGCAGGCGCAGTGTCAAAGAGTCTGGAGCATGCGCAGTACGATTGATGTCCTTGCGGGAAGAGGTGCCTGTTTGTCCCGGAGAAGCGGAGTCAGAGCGAGGCGGTGGGTGGGAGGATTTGGAAACACTTTGTGGATCCGCAAACCCTGAGGAATAATTGTCAGCTCCTGCTTTGCAGCTGCGGGGCTTCTCCCTCCCGGGAACAGGCCCAGGTTAACGGCCGCCATCCTGGGTCAGCGAGTGGAGGATGGTTCACATCAGAGGATGGGGGAGGGGGGAACAATAAATAAGAGGTTACACTTTGGGCTCAAATCAATGAGGAATCTGATCTGTGGGAAGGAAGGAAACCCTGGGAGGTGGGCGGGGAGGATTCAGAAACACCCGCTGGAGGCCCCAAACTCCCAATAAGACTCATTGATTTTATTGTCAGTCTGCAGACAGGAGCTGGAGAACTGAACCCAGGCAGAGGAGAGGGAGGGAGAAAACTGGGAGTGGAGGAAAGAAATGGTGGAGATGGTGAGATGGGCTTGGATTTCAACCCAGGGAGGAGGGAGTGTGTGTGGGACGGGGATTTACAGCTTTGGTGTGACAAGAGAGGAATAAATGGTCCATAGAAACTAGAATTGTCTTAATTGAATTTCAATCCTCAACTTAAGGAGATGACTTTTGTGATCACATTTTACAGGGTATTGGAAGAATGCAAAACTCAAACCAAACATTACATCGAGATCTGGTGAGTCACTCGATTAATCAGGGCATGAATATCATCGGCAGTTGAATGTGGAAGGAGAAATGTTTGTTTGTTCTGTCTGCAGGAAAAGATTTCGAACATCAGTGTAACTGGAAAAGTACTGAGGCACACACATACCTGAGTGAGAATGTTCCAGTGCACTGACTGTGGAAAGAGCTTTAACCAGTTACACAACGTGAAAAAAAAACACACCATTTACAGCAAGTGGAAACCATACATGTCTCCTGTGTAAACAAGGCTTCAACTCATCATTCAACCTGGAGAGACACGAGGATACCCACACCACGGGGAAACGGTGGAAATGTGGAGACTGTGGGAAAGGATTCAATTACCCATCTGAATTGGATATTCATCGACGTAGTCACACTGGAGAGAGGCCATTTACCTGCTCTGAGTGTGGGAAGGGATTTGCTTACTCATCCAGTCTCTACACACACCAGCGTGTTCATACTGGTGAGAGGCCATTCACCTGCCCCGAATGTGGGAAGGGGTGTAATGCTTTATCAAACCTCCTGATTCACCAGCAGGTTCATTCTGAGCAGAGACCTTTTCAATGTTCTGACTGTGAGAAGAGCTTTAAGAGCACAAAGGACCTGCAGAGACACCATCACATTCACATGGTCAGTGTGTGGAAAGGGATTTACTCAGTCATCTCACCTTCTGACACACCAACTTGTTCACTCTGATCAGAGACCTTTTCAGTGTTCTCACTGTGAGAAGAGTTTTAAAAGTAAAAATGATTTACAAACCCATCAACGCACTCACACTGGGGAGAGGCCATTCACCTGCTCCCTGTGTGGGAGACAATTCAGACTTTTATCCCAGCTGCTGACACACCAGCGAGTTCACTCTGATAAGAGACCATTCCAATGTTCCGACTGTGAGAAGAGCTTTAAAAGCAAACAGGATCTCGTGACACACCAGCGAGTTCACAGTGGTGAGAAGCCATTCACCTGCTCTGTGTGTGGGATGGGATTCACCCGTTCATCCCACCGTCTGAGACACCAGCGCGTTCACACTGGGGAGAGGCCATTCATTTGCTTTGTGTGTGGGAAGGGATTTGCTGATTCACCCCACCTTCTGATACACCAGCGAATTCACACTGGGGAGAGACCGTTCACTTGCTCTACATGTGGCAAGAGATTCACTCAGCCATCCCAATTCACTGAACATCAACTTGTTCACACTGATCAGAGACCTTTCAAATGTTCTGATTGTGAGAAGAGCTTTAAAAGCAAAAAGTATCTGCGAACACACCAGCAAATTCATACTGGTGAGAGACACTTCACCTGCTCCAAGTGTGGGAAGGGTTTCAATCAGTCATCCCACCTTCTGAGACACCAGCAGGTTCACACTGGGGAGATGCCATTCCCTTGCTCCGTGTGTGGGAAGAGATTTGCTCGTTTATCCAACTTGCTGAGACACCAGCGAATTCACACGTGACTCCACAGGTTGGGTTCTGCTGTTGTTGCTGCTGTTAATCACATCCAGGACTGAACAATGTTCATTCTAACAGTTACGGTTGGTTTCTGCTGATGTCAACTTCCATGATAACTGGGATGGAGCTTAATATTCTGGACAGAGATCAAATAAATCTTGATGACAAGCTAATTGATCAGCCAGAGTCTATCTGAATGGCGGAGCAGGCTCAAAGGGCTGAATGACCTGCTCCAGATCCTGTGTAGTTTCTGCCAAAACTTCTCTCACTCTCTAACTCTGCTCCAGTGCTGGTTTCTGGTGAACTGTCTTCTTCCCAGTTCTCCCATGACTTTCCATTCATCAGCTGGTGTTTGAGTCCAAGTTTATTAGGAGCAGGAGAAGGCCATTTATCCACTCGAGCCTTTTCTGCCACTCATTGTGGTCATGGCTGATCTATGATCTAACTGCATTTACCCAGATATTATTTTAATCCTGGTTTCCCCAGTCTGTTACAGTTTGATTGAAAAATAACTTTCATTTATATCTCACCATTAGGAGAATGTCCCAAGGCGAACCATAAACTGACATCCAAAAAAAAATTGACACGGAGTCAAAGAAGGAGATGTTAGGAGGGCTGACTAAAGGCTTAGTGTAGTGTAAAGGGTTAATATTAAATATGTAAATCTTCTACATCATCAGTGATGTAAGATTATGTGACAAGTGTGCTGAGAAATGGTTCTATGTGAAGCCTCGTGCTCAGCCTTGTACTGTACAGAGAAGAACGTGCAATGAAAGGTTAAGTTTATCAACAGCCTTGCACCCAGCAGTCTCTATCGATCCTAACCAATTTCCTTGTCTGTTTGATCTAAACCTGTCCGAATGGTGTTCACCTCAATCACCAAACTTACTAATTAGCCCAGTTACATTTTCCTCCAAATCATTTATATATACTACAAACAGCAAAGGTCACAGCACTGATCCCTGTGGAACACCACTAGTCACAGCTCTCCATTCAGAAAAGCACCCTTCCACTGCTACCCTCTGTCTTCTATGACCAAGCCAATTCTGTATCCATCTTGCCAGCTCACCTCTGATCCCGTGTGACTTTACCTTCTGTACCAGTCTGCCACGAGGGACCTTGTCAAAGGCCTTACTGAAATCCGTGTGTATAACATCCACTGCCCTTCCATCGTCGATCATCTTTGTCACTTCCTCGAAAAACTCGATCAAGTTAGTGAGACACGACCTCCTCTTCACAAAACCATGCTGCCTCTCACTAATACGCCCATTTGCTTCCAAATGGTAGTAAATCCTGTCACGAAGAATCTTCTCCAATAATTTCCCTAGCACTGATGTAAGGCTCACCGGCCTGCAATTTCCTGGATTATCCCTGCTCCCTTTCTTAAACAATGGAACAACATTGGCCATTCTCCAGTCCTCTGGGACCTCACCCGTAGCCAGTGAGGATATAAAGATTTCTGTCAAGGCCCTCGCAATCTCCTCCCTTGCCTCCCTCAGTACTCTGGGGTAGATCCCATCTGGCCCTGGGGACTTATCCACCTTAATATTCTTCAAGATGCCTAACACCTCTTTTTTGATCTCAACATGATCCAGGCTATCTACACACTCTTTCCTAGACAAATCGACCGCCAAGTCCTTCTCTTTGTTGAATACTGATGAGAAGTACTCATTGAGTAACTCTCCCATTTCTTCTGGCTCCACACACAGATTCCCACCTCTGTCCCTGATTGGGCCTAGCCTTTCCCTGGCTACCCTCTTGCTTTTTACATATTATATAAACTTAAGAGTTACTTTCTTTATAAGAGGGGAATCTGTTAGGGAAGTAAACAGTTAAAGAAGTTCAATTGCTAATTATTATTTGTTTAACTAAGTAGCCGTTTGGTTGTACAAAAGTGTTAACAGCTGAGACTAGTGGGGGCTGTGGAGGGTTTTGACAAACAATAAAACTCTGTCTGAAGGAGTATGTCTTGGTTTCGGTCTTCATTTCTAAACAACTATTGGAGCTTAACAGAAATTATGTGCGACACAGAGAATTCTGAGGCTGAAGATAATTAGAATAATCACTCTGAAGGAATTGTACTAGTCACAAGGAGCTTTGGTCCAGTCCAATGTTGAATATCTTGGTCACAGACAAATTCAACTGTGCTGTGTTAGATAGTGACTGCACCTCGACAGTATGTGGATCAGATTGGTGAAAATGTTATCCAGACTCACCTCATGGTGAAGATAGACACAAAGTTAGGGAGAATGAAAGTTATCCTTGTTTCGATTTGGTAATGTCACACATTGTCCTGAATCTTAAATTTGACTCTGATCATTAATATAACAGGATTTCATTATTAATGCAGTGGGATTCTGATTATTAATCTAACAGTATCCTGATTATTGATACATTGTGATCCAGCTTATTAATACATTGTGATCCTGATTATGAATACATTATGATCCTGATTATGAATACATTATGATCCTGACTATTAATATATTACAATCCTGATTATTAATATATTACAATCCTGATTATTAATACATTGTGATCCTGATTATTGAAAAAAATCAGCTTTCCAGAAAAAAATGAACACTGACCTTTTCACAAGCTTTTTTTGCAGCAGCAACTGGGCCTCAATTGGGTCCATTGGGCTGCGCCCAACAACAAAAAAAAAACTGGGAGGATTTAAAGGGGCCCCACAGCTGTCAGGAAGAGGTTGGAGCTACATGGCAGCCATTGCTGCCACAGAGCTCGCAAGCCCGAAATCTCATGTCTGATCCCACTGGGGGTCACAGACCCTCAGTTTGGGAAGCCCTGAATTACACTGAGACTATAAAATGGGAACAGTGCTTTTCACAGAATCACAGTGTAGTAGAGGCCCTTCGGCCCATCGAGTCTGCACTGACATGTAAGAAACACCTGACCTACCTAATCCCATTTACCAGCACTCGGCCCATAGCCTTGAATGTTATGATGTGCCAAGTGCTCATCCAGGTACTCTTGTCACAGTCTAAGTGTTTAAACCCTCTCTCTCTCCAGTATGAATTGACTGGTGTGTTCGGAGGCTGGTTAACTGAGTGAATCCCTTCCCACAAATGGAGGAGGTGAACAGCCTCTCCCCGGTGTGCATGTGCTGATGACTTTCTAACTTAAATGATTAATTGAATCCCTTCCCACTGTCCCCACATTAACACGGTTTCTCCCCAGTGTGACTAGGCTTGTGCCTTGACAGGCCAGATGATCGGCTGAAACCTCATCCAGGGATATGGGGAAAGAGTGGGAGAGTGGGATTAACTGGATTTCTCTTTGAAAGAGCCAGTACATATTCGATGAGCCGAGTGGCCTCCTTCTATGCTGCACCATGATGAGATCCTGTGATTCTATAACAGGATGATGATTCATAATAAACACTATACGATCAATTCATAGAGCTCAGAAGGTGGCCATTCAGCCCATTGTGTCTGTACTGTCTCTCTGAAAATGTTCCCATTCTGTCCAACTCCCCTGACCTTTCTCCTGAGCCCTGAAAATCTTTCCTTATTCAGGAAAAGTCCAAATCCCTTCTGGGAGTTACCATTGGATCTGCTTCCGCCAGTCATTCAGACAATGTGTTCCAGATCATCAGAACTCACTGAGTAAAATAATCTCTCATCTCCATCCTGGACTTTGGTAATTATTTTAAGTCTGTGTTCTGTGTTTACCATCCATCCTGCCAATGGAAACAATTTCTCCTGATTTGATAAAAATTCTACAAAAATGTCCACACCTCTATTGGCTTAACTTTCTCTGCTCTAAAGAGAACAATCCCAGCTTCTCCAGTCTCTCCACATAACAGAAACCCCTCATCCCTGATACTATTCTGGTCAATTTTCCATGTACTCTGTCCAAGGCCTTGACATCTTTCCTGAAGTGTGGTGCTCAGAACTGAACACAATATTTTAGTTGAGGATTAAAAAGTGATTTATAAAGATTCAGTGTGACTTCCTTGCTTTTGTCCTTCATGTCTCCATTAATAAATGGAGGACCCCCATTCGTTTTTTTTAAAACAGCTTGATCAACTTTTCCTGCTCCCTTCAAAGATTTTTGCCCACACACACCCAGGTCAGTCCGTTCCTGCAATCTTTTTAATATTGTACCATTTAATTGGTTGATTTCTTACCCTAAAGGACATCAGTGAACCAGGTGGGATTTTACAACAATCAACGATAATTTCATAGCATCATTACTGACACTAACTTCCACACAGACGGCAAACATTTTCCGTCTGATTCAGGTCACTGTGTTTGTGTATAAATACTATTTGGAAATTTATTGCTAAAAATGTCTGCAGAAGGTTTGGGTGGAATGTGGGAATTGAACCCACGTTCCCAGATCATAAGCCTCGGCCTCTGGAATACTCGTCCAGTGACATTATCACCGTGACACCATTTCCCCCTCCATTTAGAGTGAGAAAGCACACGGGCAGCAGAGCTTTGGATAGCCTAGGCGACAGGGTGAATGTGAGAGGCTGGCCAGGAATGTATTAGAATAATCCAGTCATGGGTATGAGGGGGATTTCAGCAGCAGATGAGCTGGGGTAGACTGGAGACGGGTGATGTTAGGGAGGTGGAAATATCTGGAATCTGGTATTAGTGATGGTATGGATATATGGTCAGATATTCATCTTGGGGCCAAGTCTAACACCAAGATTGTGAAGAGTGTGGTTCAGCCTCAGACAGTTCCCAGGAAGAGGGATGGACTTGGTAGTTAGGGAACAGATTTTGTCCTGGTGACCGAGGCAATAGTTTTGGTCTTCCCAATCTTTAATAACAGGAAATTTCTGCTCATCCAGTACTGGGTGTCAGATAAGCAGTTTGATAATTTAGTAACAGTGGAGGAATGGAGAGAGATGGTGGTGAGGTAGAGCTGGGCATTGTCAGTGTACATGTGAAAACTAACACAGTGCTTTTGGATGATGTCGCCTAATGGCAGCATGTGGATGAGAAATAGGAGGTGCCAATGATAGATCCTTGGGGGACACTAAGTTCAAGGACTTTGGAGAGGAAAGGGAAGTTGTAGTTGGGACAGTAGTTTGCAAGGAAGATGGGGTGAAGGGTGTTTTTTTTCAGGAAAGGTAAGGATGTTGTATTTAAAGATGAGAGGGGCAAAACCAGAAAAGAACCATTAACAATATCAGCAACATGGGGAAGATGGATGGTCAGCAATTTAGTGGGAATAGAATCGAGGGACTAGGAGGTGGGTCTCCTGGACAAGATGAGCTCTGACAGGGCATGATCGGAGATAGGAGAGTAACCCTGAGTTCAGGGCTCAGACAAGAGGGAAATTTAGACACAGTTTGGTCCGGTGGGCTAGTGGAAGGGAGGGAAGCAGCAGAGGCAGCTGATCGGACTGTCTCAATCTTAGTGACAAAGAAGCTCCATGAGCTCCTCACACTTGTTATTGGAGGTGAGGATGTAGGAGACAGGGGAGAGGGAGAACCCTTCAAGAGGAACTAACTTGTGTTGGATATAGTAAAGGGGGAGATGGTGGTGGCAACATAGTGGTATTGTCATTGGACTAATAACTCAGAGACCCAGGCTGGAGACCTGGGTTCAAATCTCACCACGGTAGATGGTGGAAATTAGATTCAATAAAAATCTGGAATGTAAGTCTAATGATGACCATGAAACCATTGTTGGTTGTCGTAAAAACTCATCTCATTCACTGGTGCCCTTTAGGGATGGAAATCTGCCATCCTTTTGTGGTCTGGTCTACATGTGACTCCAGACCCACAGAAATGGCCTAGCAAGCCACTCAGTTGTATCAAACCACTGTGAAGTCTGTAAGGAATAAAACTGGACCTACACCCCATGGACAGCAGTGGTTCAAGAAGACAGCTCACCACTACCTTCCCAAGGGAAATTAGGGATGGACCAATAAAAAACAAAAACAGAATTACCTGGCAAAACTCAGCAGGTCTGACAGCATCGGCGGAGAAGAAAAGAGTTGGCGTTTCAAGTCCTCATGACCCTTCAACAGAACTGAGTAAAGTTAGGAGAGGGGTGAAATATAAGCTGGTTTAAGGTGGGGGGGGGGTGGTGTGGCGGGGGAGAGCAGTTGGGGGGGGGGTGGTTGTAGGGACAAGCAAGCAGTGATAGGAGCAGATAATCAAAAGATGTCACGGATAAAGGAACAAAGACGTGTTGAAGGTGGTGATATTATCTAAGAGAATGTTCTAATTGAGAATGGATGGCAGGACACTCAAGGTACAGCTCTAGTGGGGTGGGGTGGAAAGACTGACAGGGCATTACAGGTATAGATTTAAAAATAATGGAAATAGGTGGGAAAAGAAAAATCTATATCAATTATTGGAAAAAGCAAAAGGGAGGGGGAAGAAATGGAAAGGGGGTGGGGATGGAGGAGGGAGTTCAAGATCTAAAGTTGTTGAATTCAATATTCAGTCCGGAAGGCTGTAAAGTGCCTCATCGGAAGATGAGGTGCTGATCCTCCAGTTTGCGTTGGGCTTCACTGGAACAATGCAGCAAGCCAAGGACAGACATGTGGGCAAGAGAACAGGGTGGAGTGTTAAAATGGAATCCTGGGTGGGTTCAAAACAAGAGGGATGGAATTTCAGTTGAAATCCACGTGGGGTAAGTCAGAGATGGAGACAGTCACTGAGAAAGGAAATATGGCTGTGAAAGCAGGTATTAGTAAACACCTTGTCAAACACCAGGAGAGAAATGGAAAGCAATGAAGGTGAACAAGGCAGAAGAGATATACGAAAATCCTGTCGGAGAGCTGTCAGTCTTTCCACCCCACCCCCACTAGAGCTGTACCTTGAGCGTCCTGCCATCCATTCTTAATTAGCACATTCTCTTAGATAATATCACCACCTTCAACACCTCTTTGTTCCTTTGTCTGTGACATCTTTTGATTATCTGCTCCTATCACTGCTTGCTTGTCCCAACAACCCCCCCCCCGCCACAACTTCTCTTCCCGCCACCCCCCCCCCCCGCCCCTTAAAGCAGCTTATATTTCACCCCTCTCCTAACTTTACTCAGTTCTGTTGAAGGGTCATGAGGACTCGAAACGTCAACTCTTTTCTTCTCCACCGATGCTGCCAGACCTGCTGAGTTTTTCCAGGTAATTCTGTTTTTGTTTTGGATTTCCAGCATCCGCAGTAGTTTTTTGTTTTTGTCTCTGTGTTTAATTGACTGCCACTCCAAGAAATGCCTACCTTGATGCTGAACTCTTCTTCTGCCGTCTTCGTCTCCGGGCTCACTTCTTTGGGCAGGAGTCCTCTCCCCATTCAACGGATCCTTTTACCCACCTCCAATACTCTCCCTCCACCTGGACCCCTCCCTCTGGATTCTTACCTTCTCTCGATCTTTTCATTGAGAACAGTCGGCGTGACATCAGTCGTCTCAATTTCTCTGCTCCTCTCACCCATTCTAATCTGTCTCTCTCTGAACTTACTGCACTCCGTTCTCTCAGGTCCAACCCCAACTTTGTCATCAAACCCGCTGACAAGGGTGGTGCTGTTGTTGTCTGGCGCACTGACCTCTACCTCGTGGAGGCTGAGCGTCAACTCGCAGACACTTCCTCCTACCTCTCCCTGGACCATGACCCCACCACTGAACATCAAGTCATTGTTTCCAGGACTGTCACTGACCTCATCTCCTCTGGAGATCTTCCTCCCACAGCTTCCAACCTGATAGTCGCCCAACCTCGGATGGCCCGCTTCTACCTCCTACCCAAAATCCACAAACAGAACTGTCCCGGCAGACCGATCGTGTCAGCCTGTTCCTGCCCCACGGAACTCATTTCTCGTTATCTTGACTCCCTTCTCTCTCCCCTTGTCCAGTCCTTTCCCATCTACATCCGTGATTCCTCTGACACCTTACGTCACATCAACAATTTCCAGTTCCCTGGCCCCAACCGCTTCCTCTTCACCATGGACGTCCAATCCCTCTACACCTCCATCCCCCACCAGGATGGTGTGAGGGCCCTTAGCTTCTTCCTTGAACAAAGGCCCGAACAATCCCCATCCACCACTACTCTCCTCCGTCTGGCTGAACTTGTTCTCACACTGAACAATTTCTCCTTTAACTCCTCTCACTTCCTCCAAATAAAAGGTGTGGCTATGGGTACACTGCATGGGCCCCAGCTATGCCTGTCTCTTTATGGGGTATGTGGAACATTCCTTGTTCCAGTCCTACTCCGGCGCCCTCCCACAACTCTTTCTCCAGTACATCGATGATTACTTCGGTGCTGCTTCATGCTCTCGTCGGGACCTGGAAAAATTTATTAATTTTGCTTCCAATCTCCACCCCTCCATCATTTTCACATGGTCCATCTCTGACACTTCCCTTCCCTTCCTTGACCTCTTTGTCTCAATTTCTGGTGATAGACTCTCCACCAATATCCATTACAAGCCTACCGACTCGCACAGCTACCTCAACTACAGCTCCTCACACCCCGCTTCCTGTAAGGACTCCATCCCATTCTCTCAGTTCCTTCGCCTCCGTCGCATCTGTTCTGATGATGCTACCTTCAAAAACAGTTCCTCTGACATGTCCTCCTTCTTCCTTAACTGAGGTTTTCCACCCACGGTCGTTGACGGGGCCCTCAACCATGTCCGGCCCATCTCCCGCGCATCCGCCCTCACGCCTTCTCCTCCCTCCCAGAAACATGATAGGGTCCCCCTTGTCCTCACTTATCACCCCACCAGCCTCCGCATTCAAAGGATCATCCTCCGCCATTTCCGCCAACTCCAGCATGATGCCACCACCAAACACATCTTCCCTTCACCCCGCCCTGGCGGCATTCCGTAGGGATCGTTCCCTCCGGGACACCCTGGTCCACTCCTCCATCACCCCCTACTTCTCAACCCCCACCTATGGTACCTCCCCATGCCCACGCAGAAGATGCAACACCTGCACCTTCACTTCCTCTCTCCTCACCGTCCAAGGGCCCAAACACTCCTTTCAAATGAAGCAGCATTTCACTTGCATTTCCCCTAACTTAGTCTACTGCATTCGTTGCTCCCAATGCGGTCTCATCTACATTGGAGAAACCAAACGCAAACTGGGCGATTGCTTTGCAGAACACCTGCGGTCTGTCCGCAAGAAAGACCCAAACCTCACTGTCGCTTGCCATTTTAACACTCCACCCTGCTCTCTTGCCCACATATCTGTCCTTGGCTTGCTGCATTTTTCCAGTGAAGCCCAACGCAAACTGGAGGAACAGCACCTCATCTTCCGACTAGGCACTTTACAGCCTTCCGGACTGAATATTGAATTCAACAACGTTAGATCTTGAACTCCCTCCTCCAACCTCACCCCCTTTCCGTTTCTTCACCCTCCCTTTTGTTTTTTACAATAATTTATATAGATTTTTCTTTTCCCACATCTTTCCATTATTTTTAAATCTATACCTGTAATGCCATGTCAGTCTTTCCACCCCACCCCCACTAGAGCTGTACCTTGAGTGTCCTGCCATCCATTCTTAATTAGCACATTCTCTTAGATAATATCACCACCTTTAACACCTCTTTGTTCCCTTGTCTGTGACATCTTTTGATTATCTGCTCCTATCACTGCTTGCTTGTCCCTACAACCACCCCACTCCCCCAACTTCTCTCCCCCCAGCCTTAAACCAGTTTATATTTCACCCCTCTCCTTACTTTACTCAGTTCTGTTGAAGGGTCATGAGGACTCAAAACGTCTACTCTTTTCTTCTCCGCCGATGCTGTCAGACCTGCTGAGTTTTTCCAGGTAATTCTGTTTTTGTTTTGGATTTCCAGCATCCGCAGTAGTTTTTTGTTTTTATGGAGCAATAAATGCTGGCCTAGCCAGCAAGGCCTGCATCCCATGAGTTAATTTAAAAAAAAAGATTCAACACACTGTGTGTTTAGCTGATTTATTTTTTTTTTGTCAACAATATTTTCCCCTATGACTGGTCTGCTGTTTATTTACATGAACAGAAAGAGACCCCAATGAACATAGCTCAATCCTGGATGTGATTCGCAGCAAAATCTAATCACTGTAGTTACTTGTGAATTTGCTGGTGTTTCAGCAGGTTGGATGACTGAGTGAATCTCTTTCCACACTCGGAGCAGGTGAATGGCCTCTCCCCAGTGTGAACTCGCTGGTGTTTCAGCAGGCTGGATGTCTGAGTGAATCCCTTCCCACACTCAGAGCAGGTGAGTGGCCGCTCCCCAGTGTGAATTCGTTGGTGTACAGTGAGGTCAGATGATATCCTGAACCCAGTTCCACAGTGAGAGCACCTGAATGGTCTCTCATCAGTGTGAACACGTTGATGGCGCATTAGCTCCCCGGAACTTTTATAGCACTTTCCGCAGTCTGGACATCTAAAAGGTCTCTCGTCAGTGTGAACTCGCCGGTGTCTCAGCAGGTTGGATGAGTTAGAAAATCCCTTCCCGCATACGGAGCAGGTGAACAGCCTCTCTCCAGTGTGAATTCGCTGGTGTGTCAGCAAATTCGATGATCGAGTGAATCCTTTCCCACATTTCGAGCAGGAAAACGGCCTCTCCCCAGTGTGAATTCTCTGGTGTACAGTGAGTTGCGATGATCGCTTGAACCCAGCCCCGCAGTGAGAGCACTTAAATGGTCTCTCATCAGTGTGAACCCGTCGATGGGACATCAGTTCCCAGGAACTTTTATAGGACTTCCCGCAGTCTGGGCATTTAAAGGGTCTCTCGTCTGTGTGAACACGTTGATGGTATATCAGTTCCCCAGAACTTTTAAAGCACTTCCCACAGTCCAGACATTTAAAAGGTCTCTCCCCATTGTGAATTCGCTGGTGTCTCAACAGGGTGGATAATTGAGTGAATCTCATCCCACACTCTGAGCAGGAGAATGGTCTCTCCCCAGTGTGAACTCGCTGGTGTTTCAGCAGGGTGGAGGAATCAGCGAATCCTTTCCCACACATGGAGCAGGTGAACAGCCTCTCTCCAGTGTGAACTCGCTGGTGTATCACCAAGATCGATGATCGAGTGAATCCCTTCCCACATGTGGAGCAGCTGAATGGTCTCTCTCCAGTGTGACTGCGTCGATGAGTTTCCAGCTCAGATGGATAACGAAATGCCTCCTCACAGTCCCCACATTTCCACGGTTTCTCCCCCTTGTGACTGCGCTTGTGTCTTGACAAGCCAGATGATTGGCTGAAGCCTCGTCCACACACAGAACACGTGTATGGTTTCTCCCCAGTATGAACGGTGCTTTTTCCTTCCATGTTCAAACTCTGATGATATTCAGGGTAGGATAAATTGGACTACACTGTCAGATCCTGATGTGATGTTTGGTCTCAGTTTCCCTAATGCAAATCTTCTCCTTCTAACACCCTGTGAAATCGATTTAAGACAGAATAAAGAGAGTGAGAGGGAACCCACAAAACCACAAAGGCAGGTTGTGAAATTGAGCTGAACGAATCTGATCATTTGTGGGGCCGGTACTAGAAAAAAGTGACCATGAAAACTGCTGGATTGTCGTAAAAACCCAACTGGTTCACTAATGTCCTTCAGGGAAGGGAACCTGTCACCCAGTCAAGGCCTTTTTAAAATGTTTCTGTTTATTCATTCAAGGGATGTGGGCTTCACTGGCTGGGCCAGCATTTATTGCCCATCCTAATTATCCTTGAGAAGGTGGTAGTGAGCTGCCTTTTCCAACCTCTGCAGTCCATGTGGTGTAGGTACATCCACAGTGCTGTTAGGGAGGGAGTTCAGGATTTTGACCCAGCAACAGTGGAGGGACAGCGATATATTTCCAAGTCAGGATTGAGAGTGACTTGGAGAGGAACGTTTATGTTCCCATCTATCTGCTGCATTTGTCCTCCTAGGTGGTCGTGGTTCTGGGTTAGGAAGCTGCTGTCTAAGGGGCCTTGATGAGTTTCTGCAGTGCATCTTATAGGTGGTACACAATGCTGCCAGTGTTTGTCTGTGTTAATGTTTGTGGATGTGGTGTCAATCAAGTGGGCTGGTTTGTCCTGGATGGTGTCAAGCTTCTTGAGTGTTGTTGGTGCTGCACTCATCCAGGCAAGGGGAGAGGATACAAAACTCTTCCCTAAATGGGGAGAGGAGAGTGAGAGAGGATTGGGAGCAGAAGCAGAGAACAGGGCTTTTATATATCTGCAACTCGACCAGAACTTTGACAGAATCTCCCAGATGCTCAACCTCCACCACCTAGATGGACCAGGGTAACAGGTGTATGTCAACACCATCACCTCCAAGTCACACACCGTCCTGACTTGTCTGACATCCAGTACTGGATGGGCAGAAATCTCCATTTAAAAATTGGGAAGACTGAAGCCATTGTCTTTAGTCCCCACTACCAATCCCTAGACACTGACTCCAGTCCTCTCCCTGACAACAGTCTGAGTCTGAAACCGATTGTTCAAAATGTCAGTGTCATATTTGATCCCGAGACAAGCTCACTGCCACATATCTGCATCATCACCAAGACTGGATTCCACCTCAGTAACATCGCCGGACTCACCACCAGCGTGCTTTCACCGCTGCTGTACAACATCTACATGAATGACCAACCTATAGACGGTGTCACACGCCATTTTATACATGCTGATGACTTATGTGTCAATGCCCAAAGCACTGATTTTAACACCACAGAGAAAACACTTTCTGAGGCCTTGGAGGGACTAACATTCTACTATGAAGAAAACCACCTTCATGCAAAACCATCAAAGACGGAAGTTTGTGCATTCCACCTCAGAAACTGTGAAGCCAAATGCCAGCTTAAAGTAACATGGTGTGGAGCAACACCGACGCATTGCGAGCACCCTATCTACTTAGGAGTCATCCTTGACAGATGCCTCACTTCAAGAACCACATCGAAAAGACAAAGGCAAAAGTGAGCGCATGAAACAACATCCTGAATAAGCTCCCTAACACAAAATGGGGAGCAATCTCGAAAACATTGCGAACCAGTGCACTTGCTCTTTGCTATTCCACTGCTGAATACGCCTGCCCTGCATGGGAAAGATCTACTCATGCTAAGAAGATGGATGCCGTTCTGAATGCAAGCTGCCGACTTATCACAGGTTGTTTAAAACCAACAAACACCAACAGCCTATATATCCTGGCGGGTATCGCTCCCCCTGATATAAGAAGAACGGTAGCCAGCAAGAAAGAGCGACTCTGTCAAACATCAACGAGGCACCCTCTATATGGACATACACCTACACCCAGCCGCCTAAAGTCAAGGAACAGCTTCAAGAACAGTGTTATTCCATTACAATCAACCCCATCTGAAGCCTGCATGGCCTTGTGGAAAGACCGGCTCGCCAGTCTCGAACAACCCCCAGTGATGGAAATTCTACTGGATGAAAGCCTTCCCCCAGGAGCTAATTGCAACTGAGCAACCTGGAAGTGCCTTAACAGACTTAGGACTGGTGTAGGTCGTTCAAAGGTGTCATTAAGCAAATGGGGATATACAACCAGCCCGACAACTTGTGAATGTGGAACTGAGCCACAGACTATGCAACATCTCCTGCAATGCCTATCGCTAGAGGAACCCTGCACTGTGCAGATCTTGCCGAATTCAACAACAAGGCACAAAAATGTGTCCAGTTCTGGCTGGGCCTTGTATAGACTGTCTGTGGACACGCTAAGAAGAACCCCAGTCTCAACTCATCACAGCATCTTTACAATGCAGAAGGAGGCCATTCGGCCCATTGAGTCTGCACTGGCTCTCTGAAAGAGCATTCCACCTAGTCCCACTCCCCTGCTTTATCCCTGTACTCTTGCACATTCTCTCTTTTCAGATAGCAATCCAATTCCCTTTTGAATACCTCGATCGAACCTGCCCCCACCATCTCTTTAGGAAGTTTGTTCCAGACTCCAATCATTCTCTCGGTGAAAACATTTTTCTTCACATCACACTTACTCATTTTACCAATTATTTTGAATCTGTGCCCTCTAGTTCTTGGTGTTCTCTTGAGTGGGAACAGTTTCTCACTATTTACCCTGTCTATACCCCTCAGGATCTTGACTACCTCTATCAAGTCTCCTCTCAGCCTTCTTTCCTCCAATGATAACAGTCCCAACCTCTCCAATCTATCCTCATAGCTACAATTCTTCATCCTGGGAATCATTATTGTGAATCTCCTCTGTATTCTCTCCAATGCCTTCACATCCTTTAAGTATGGTGCCCAGAACTGGATGCAGTACTCCAGATGAGGCCTACCTAGTGTCTTTTACAAGTTCAACATGATCTCCATACTCTTGTACTCAATGCCCCTATTAATAAAGCCGAAGATACTAGGTGCTTTATTAACTGCTCTCTCAACATGCCCTGCCATCTTCAATGACTTATGTACATCTACACCGAGGTCCCTCTGTTCCTGCACCTCCTTTAGAGACTCTCCCTTTATGTTATACAGTCTCATCATACCTTTCCTGCCAAAACAAATCACCACACACTTCTCTGCATTGAACTCCATCTGCCTCTTCTCTTTTGATTCCCTTTTATGTTCACTGCCAGCATCTTCTCATGCTCTCCCCTTGCTTTTCTTATTAGTTTCTTCACTCCCCCTCTGGTCCTTCTATATTCAGCCTGATTCTCCATTGAATTTTCTACCTGCCATCTGTCGTATGCGCACTTCTTCCTTTTCATCTTTACCTCTATCTCTCTCATCATCCAGGATACTCTGGATTTATTTGTCCTAAGTTTCCCCTTCAAGGGAATATGCCTTAACATTGTCTGCAATACTTTTTCTTTGAAGGTGGCCCCATTGTTCAGCCACTGTCTTCTCTGCCAGCATTTGATTCCAACTCACTCGACTCAGATGCATTCTCATCCTATCGCAGTTGGCTTTCCCTCAATTAATTATCTCTGCTCTGGATTGTTCTCTGTCCTTTTCCATGATTAACCTAAACCTTCTGATACAATGGTCCCTGTTCCCTCGAGCCTCTCCCACTAATATTTGATCCATTTGGGCCAACTCATTCGATAGAACTAGGTCCAAAAGAGCATGTCCCCCTGTTAGACTGGAAACATACTGCTGTAGAAAATTATCTTGAACACATTCCAGGAACTCTTGCCCATCTTGTCCTTTTGTACTATTCCTATCCCAGTCTACATTTGGATAACTGAAGTCACCCATTATGATTACTCTATAATTCTTGCACCTCTTTGCAATTTCTTTGCAAATTTGTTTCTCCAAATCTCTTCCACTAGTTGGTGGTCTATATCCTGCACCAATCAATGTTATTGCACCTTTCCCATTCTTTACCTATAGCCAGAGAGATTCTGTCCTTGACCCTCTGGAACATCCTCCCTCTCCAGTATTGTAATGCTATCTTTAACCAATATTGTCACTCTCCCCCTTTTCTTCCTTTCCTGTTTCTCTCCTAAACACCTTATACCCAGGAATATTTAACACCCAGTCCTGCCCTCCTTTGAGCCATGTCTCTGTTATAGCAGTAATATCATAATTCCATTTGTTAACCTGTGCCTGCAGTTCACCAATCTTACTAATCCTGTTCTGTGTACTCACATACATGCACATTAGCCCTGGTTTAGGCTTTTTTGACTTTCCCGCTTATTATGACCCCATCTAATGACTGAGTGTTGCCTACTCTAATTCTATCAAACTCTCCAAGTATTCGATCTACCTTGATGGAACTCTCTGATATACCTTCATTATCAGTCGATACTTCACTACTTCCCACTGCCAGTTTTTCTCCTCTGCACTCTGAATTTCCCCTCAGGTTCCCAACCCCCCCACCAATCTAGTTTAAACCCTCACCAACAGCACTAGCAAACCTCCCTGTGAGGATATTAGTCCCAGTCCTCTTAAGGTGTAACCCATCCTTCTTGTACAGGTCCCACCTGTCCCAGAACTGATCCCAATGCCTCAGAAATCTAAAGCCCTCCCTCCTACTCCATTTCTCATGCCACGTGTTGAACTGCTCAATCTTCCTATTCTTATGCTTATTAGCATGTGGCACTGGGAGTAATCCTGAGATTAATGCTCTTGATGTCCTGCTTTTTAATTTCCTTCCTAACTCCCTAAAATCTGATTTCAGAACCTCATCCCTTTTCCTACCTATGTCATTGGTCCCAATGTGGACCACAACTTCTGGCTGTTCACCGGCCCCCAAAAGAATGTCCTGCAGCTGCTCTGTGACATCCATGACCCTGGCACCAGGGAGGCAACATACTATCCTGGAGTCATGTCTATGGCAGCAGCCTGTCTGCTCCCCGAACGATGGAATCCCCTACTACTATAGCATTTCCACTCTTCCTCCTCCCCTCCTGTGCAGCTGAGCCACCTGTGGTGCCACAGACTAGCTTTTGCTGCAGTCCTCTGAGGAACCATCTTCCTCAGCAGCATCCAAAATGGAAAAGTGGTTAGAGAGTGAGACATCCTCAGGGGATTCCTGCACTACTTGCCTGTCTCTCTTAGATACTATGGCGGTCACCCTTTCCCTCTCTGCCTGTGCACTTCTTAGCTGCGGTGTGACCACCTCTCTCAACATGCTATCCACGTAATCCTCAGCCTTGTGGATGTGTCACAGTGACTACAGCCACCGCTCAAGCTCCACAACTCAGAGCTCAAGTTTCTGCAGCTGGTCACCGTTCCTGTAGATGTAGTTATCAAGGGCACTTTGTGCCTGCATGACTTCTCACCAGAGAAAGATGCACATTCCACATGGCCGAGCTGCACTGACATACCTTAAACTTCATACAAAGCATTTTCTATAGTGTTTATTTACTAGTTTATTTTAATTATTTTCTTAATTTAGAATAATTCCTATGTACACTCCAGTTTTCTGTGTTTATCTCAGTCTCGCCCTTTCTCCTTAAAACTGACCTCTGCTTCTGGTACCCTGTAAGTTTACCGGAGCAATCACTGTCAGTCCATGATAGAAATTCAGACGAGACAATTATTTTTCTTGGTTTGAGTTTGTTGTAAATCCTCCTCTTCTAACCCCCTGTCATTCAGGATAAATTCACAACATTGATTCCTGCTTCCTGGCCCAGGATGACCGTGCATACGCCCAGCTGTACATTGCCCCTCATTGTTGTCGGCAGTCACTCGATTCGAGGATGGTGTTTACTCAGGTTCTGCCGTGGGTCTCAATGTGACTGAACAGACCCACAGATCTTTGGACACATGGGGCAGGATATCCCATGAGGCAGTGGGATCAGGAGAGTAGGATTTGCTTCCTTTTCTTTCCTTCTCTACCGTTTCTCTGCCTCATCAATAAGACATTGGGACTCAAAGGGCAATACAGCTTGATGGACAAGTTGTCACCATTCTGAACAATGGGTAACAAGCTCCTCCCAGTCAGGAAAAACATTGCCCCCTACAAAGATGGCTGCTGCGCATGCGCCCTGCTGCGCGTTACCCCAAAAAAGATGGCGGCCGTTCACCAGGCCTGGTCACTGGAGGCTATTGGCCTGCTCCATGCAAACAGGGGGACCGGTAAGTTCTGTTTCGGGGTTTGGGCTTGTACAATATATTTACGAAGCCGCCCAGCCCACTTATCGGATCCATCGCTCCCTCCGCCCCGCCATCTCCCTCTTACCCATTGCGGATCTGAAAAAAGCCACTCACCATCGCCATTAGCCCCACTGCGCATGCTTCAGTCACAGCCCGGCCCCGCCTCTCGCTTACTCCAATTGGTTGGATGACCACTCGCACACTTTCGGGCCTTCATCCCGCCCCCTCTTCCTATTGATTCTAAGCTGCCGTCAATCACCCGGGCATTGTGACGGTCTCGAACGCTGAGAGCGGCCCCACACACAGCCTGACTTGCTGATTTTTGGTAGCATTTTCTGTTTCGGAATTAGAGCTAGAGATGGATGGCCAGTTCCCCTCTGACCAGGGGGATTCACACTCTTTTTCCCAGTGCAGTGATTATCACGTTTACTTTACATGAGAAAGTCCCCGGTTCAATCCTGACTGGAAAGTTTGTGTTTAAAATTGTTACCGATGAGGAATTAGCAGTGAGTTTAGTTTCATGTCGAACAGGGCGACAGTTCCTGTTGTCTCAATTTTTAAAAGCTCCTTCTTCACCTTTAAACAGTTAACAATAAGTGAGAGAAGACTGATCCACAGTGACCCAAAAAAAGGATACTGCAGATGCTGGGAATCCGACCTCAAAACAGAAAATGTTGGAAACACTCAGCAGGTCAAACAGCATCTGTGGAGATGGAAACAGAGTGAATGTTTCAGGTCGGTGACCCTTCAACCAAACAGGAAGGATTTAGAGATGAGATGTAATAGTTTTCCGGCAAATATAGTGTCAGGGAAAAGGGAGGGGGAGAGGAGGAAAGAACAAATGGTGTTGCGATAGGATGGAAAACTGGTGAGAGTAAATGATCAAGGGGATGATGATTCAAGGTGAAATTGGGCTATAATGAGACAAGTAAATAAACTAATAAGACAAGTGAACAAAGAAAAGATAGGTCCAGATGAGGCATAAATGGTAACAACAGAATCATTGCCAACACCTACCGTCTGAAAGAATGGGAGCTGTGATCTGAAATTGTTGAAATGAATGTTTATTCTGGAAGGTTGTAAAGCGCCATAGCAAAGATGAGCTCCTATTCCACGACCGTCTATTGAGCTTCATTGGAACAGTGCAGGAGACCGAGGACTAGGTGGTCAGAGCAGGAGAGAGGGCGGAGAGTTAAATTGCTAAATGATCAGAAGCTCAGGATCACACTTGCTGACTGAATGGGGATGTAGCACAAAACAGTCACCCAGTCTGGATTTAGTCTCCTCAGTTTCAGGGAGACTGCATCTTGTGCAGGGAAAATACACAATAGTAAATAGCAAGAAGTACAAGTAAATCACAGCATCACCTGGAAAGTATGTCGAAAGCCTGGAACATGGGAAGGAAGGAGTTGAAAGGGTGGGTGCTGCATCTCTGTGCTTGCATGGAAATGATTCGCAGTGATGTTCATAAGACCATAAGAAATAGAAGTGGTGGAGACCATACCCTGAGCCTCTACACCATTAAATGATCTTCCTCCATAATTCCATTTTCCTGCCCTATCCAAAAATCCATTGATTCCCCTGATATCCAAATCTTCTTGGATTTGTGTCTTGAATATACTCAAGGCAGAGATCAATTAATTTTAATCTGGAAAATGCACAATGAAGATGCATATTAATTGCAAGGTCTCCATATCACTGCTCAGCAATCACATTAACTGAACTTAACCTGACTGAGTGTCACCACGGTCAAATCTTGTCATTCTCAGACACGTTATTCTTTATGTCATAATTGAAGAATTAAGAGTGAAATGGCCAGCTGATTCACTGTAAGGGGAAGACACAGCTTTGTAGATCCTCTGTAGTGTCACAGACTGGCTCGTTGGATCTGCTCACTCCATCCCATCTTTTATAAAGCTCATGGAAAAATGACTGAAATGCTGTAACATTTGGGGAGTTTGCTGCTCAGATTAGCCCACGTTTCCTTATTAAAAGAGGACTGGAGAAGATGCAAGAAAAAAATACTGGAGTATTACTGACAAAGTACACCCACCAAGAGAGATTGAACAGGCTGGAGATGTTTTCTCTGGAAAAGTGAGTGAGGGGTGACCTGATCAAGGAATTTAAGATAACAAAAGTGTTTTTACAGTGTAGATGATTGGGAAATGTTTCCATTTACACAAGGTCAAAAATAAATATAACTTAGAAACAAAGAAACTAGGAGCAACAGTAGGCTATTCGGCCCTTCGAGCCTGCTCCACCATTCAATATGATTATGGCTGATTACTCAGTCAGTAATAAATCTAATGTGCAGTTCAGGAGCGAATTCCTTAACCAGAGATAAAACAGAAAATGCTGGAAGAACTCCTCATATCTGGCAGCATCTGGAGATTGAGAAACAGAGTTAACATTTCACATCTATGAACTGATGCAGTGCACTTAGGATGAAAGGTCATAGACCTGAAATGTAAACTATGTCTCCCTTCCACAGATGCTACTAGATCTGCTGATTATTTACAGCTTCTTTTTGTTGTTGCTGATTCAGATTTCCAGCATCTCCAGTATTTTGATTTTCTTTAACTGGATAGTGTTAAAAATGTGGGTCTCATTACCAGAAGAGTTTTGGATGCTCGCCTGAACTGGAAACTGATGAGTAAAATCTCACCACAAAATATCATTCACCAGCTGAACGTGGAAATGGATCTTCTTGGTTATCCCAATTACTGACACAACAGATCAGTCACGCTGGAGGAAGACCATTTAGATACTTCACTTGTGCGGAGAGATTTATTCAATTTTCCCACCTGCTAGCACTCAAGCTTTAAAAGTTCAAAGGATCTGTTGCACAATCAGCACAATCTTATTGGCGAGGAGCAGTTGAACTGTTCTGTTGAAGGAAAACAAATCAGTTGTTCACCCCACCTGCTGAGACTCCAGTGAGTTCACATCCGACAGGAATGATTAGTTCTCCTGTTAGTCGCATCCAAGACAGAAATATGGTGGAAGGCCCATGCAATTTGGTTGTTGTGTGATTTGATTTTAATAAGTTTATTTCTTGGCCCTAATGGCTCCAAATGAAATCGGAACACGAAATGAAGCATAATTTTCAACAGCGATGTCTTTAAATGGCGGGGTGTTTACCCAGCATTCTCCGCGAAGAATAATGTGGCTAATCCAGACCACAGGCGCTTTCTGCGCAGGCGTATTGCTGGGCTGTAACCGGAGCCTGCGCAATGCGGTCGCTGACTGGGGCATGCGCAGTGCGGGTTGTGCCTGGAGTTCGACGGAGAAGGGAGAAACAATCGAGTGAGGGTGAGTAATGGGGCCGTTGGGTGGATGGAGAGGATTAGAGCCAGCGAAGTAGACGGGGAGGCTTCATAAACACCCGGTGGAGGCCTCAAATCCCGACTAAGAAGCTACCGATCCTATTTACACGGGACGGGGCGCGAGAGCTCGTGAACTCCTCTCGGTCAGAGATCCGGGTTAACGGCCGCCATCTTGAGCGGGGTCAATTTGCGGCAGGGCGCATGCGCGGACATCCCTGTCCCAGTCAGCAGGAGGAGAGAATGTTGTGTATTTCTATCCTGGACTGACAAGGATGGATTTTGGAAACTCCTTTTACAGGAGGTTAGAAGGGGAGGATTTACACACAGCAAATTCCAACCAAGAGAAATGTTTCTCTCTTCAATTTCTATCCTGGATTTACAGTGATGGTTTCCGTAAACGTACAGGTTACTGGAAGTGGAAGATTGACAGACGGGAAACTCAAACCAAACATCACATCAAGATCTGACAGAGTCACCTGATTCATCTGGAACTGAATATCATCGCCCTTTGAATGTGGAAAGGAAAAGGTTTGTCTCAACTGTCTGTGGGAGAAGATTTCAGGTATCAGTGTGACTGGAAAAGCACTGAGACACACAAACCCTGGTTAGAGCACACAAATCAGTCGTCTCAATTTCTCTGCTCCTCTCACCCACTCTAACCTGTCTCTCTCTGAACTTGCCGCACTCCGTTCTCTCAGGTCCAACCCTGACATTGTCATCAAACCTGCTGACAAGGGTGGTGCTGTTGTTGTCTGGTGCACTGACCTATACCTCGCAGAGGCTGAGCGTCAACTCGCAGACACTTCCTCCTACCTCCCCCTGGACCATGACTCCACTACTGAACATCAAGCCATTGTTTCCAGGACTGTCACTGATCTCATCTCCTCTGGAAATCTTCCTCCCACAGCTTCCAACCTCATAGTCTCCCAACCTTGGACGGCCCGCATCTACCTCTTACCCAAAATCCACAAACAGGAGTGTCCCAGCAGACCGATCGTGTCAGCCTGTTCTTGCCCCACGGAACTCATTTCTTGCTATCTTGACTCCATTCTCTCTACCCTTGTCCAGTCCCTTCCCACCTACATCTGCGATTTTTCTGACACCCTACATCATATCAACAATTTCCAGTTCCCTGGCCCCAACCGCCTCCTCTTCACCATGGACGTCCAATCCCTCTACATCTCCATCCCCCACCGGGATGGTCTGAGGGCTCTCTGCTTCTTCCTCGATCAGAGGCCCAAACAATCCCCATCCACCACTACTCTCCTCCGTCTGGCTGAACTTGTTCTCTCACTGAACAATTTCTCCTTAAACTCCTCTCTCTTCCTCCAAATAAAAGGTGTGGCTATGGGTACCCGCATGGGCCCCAGCTATGCCTGTCTCTTTATGGGGTATGTGGAACATTCCTTGTTCCAGTCCTACTCTGGCCCCCTCCCACAACTTTTTCTCCGGTACATCGATGACTGCTTCGGTGCTGCTTCATGCTGTTGTCTGGACCTGGAAAAATTTATTAATTTTGCTTCCAATTTCTACCCCTCTATCATTTTCACATGTTTGATCTCTGACACTTCCCTTCCCTTCCTTGACCTTTCTGTCTCAATTTCTGGTGATAGACTGTCCACCAATATTCATTATAAGCCTACCGACTCCCACAGCTACCTTGACCACAGCTCCTCACACCCCGCTTCCTGTAAGGAATCCATCCCATTCTCTCAATTCCTTCGTCTCCGTCGCATCTGTTCTGATGATGCCACTTTCAAAAACAGTTCCTCTGACATGTCTTCCTTCTTCCTTATCCGAGGTTTTCCAACCATGGTAGTTGACAGGGCCCTCAACCGTGTCAGGCCCATCTCCCGCGCATCCGCCCTCATACCTTCCTCTCCCTCCCAGAAACATGATAGGGTCCCCCTTGTCCTCACTTATCACCCCATCAGCCTCCGCATTCAAAGGATCATCTTCTGCCATTTCTGCCAACTCCAGCATGATGCCACCATCAAACACGTCTTCCCTTCACCCCACCTGGCGGCATTGCGCAGGGATCGTTCCCTCCGGGACACCCTGGTCCACTCCTCCATCACCCCCTACACCTCAACCCCCTCCCACAGCACCTTCCCGTGCAACCGCAGAAGATGCAACACCTGCCCCTTTACTATCCCCCTCCTCACCGTCCAAGGGACCAAACACTCCTTTCAAGTGAAGCAGCATTTCACTTGCACTTCCCTCAATTTAGTCTGCTGCATTCGCTGCTCCCAATGCGGTTTCCTCTACATTGGAGAGACCAAACACAGACTGGGTGACCGCTTTGCGGAACACCTTCGGTCTGTCCGCAAGCATTACCCAGACCTCCCTGTCGCTTGCCATTTCAACACTCCACCCTGCTCTCATGCCCACATGTCCGTCCTTGGCCTACTGCAATGTTCCAGTGAAGCTCAACGCAAACTGGAGGAACAGCACCTCATCTTCCGACTAGGCACTTTACAGCCTTCCGGACTGAATATTGAGTTCAACAACTTAAGATCATGAACTCTCTCCTCCATCCCCCCCACCCCTTTCCAATCTCCCTTTTTTCCAATAATTTATATATATCTTTCTTTTCCCACCTATTTCCAACATTTTTAAATGTATTTCCATCCATTGTTTTATCTCTACTTTTTAGCCTAATTCGATCCCTTCCCCACACCCCACCCCCACTAGGGCTATCTGTACCTTGCTCGTCCTGCTTTCTACCCTTAATGTCACCTATTAGCACATTTCTTAACTAATATCACCACTGTCAACACCTCTTTGTCCTTTTGTCTATGACATCTTTTGGCAATCTCCACCTATCACTGGCCCTCTATCCAGCTCTACCTGTCCCACCCCACTTAAACCAGCTTATATTTCACCTCTTCTATTTTTCCTTAGTTCTGTTGAAGAGTCATACAGACTCGAAACGTTAACTGTGTTCCTCTCCGCAGATGCTGTCAGTCCTGCTGAGTTTTTCCAGGTATTTTTATTTTTGTCCTGGAGAATTGTGTTCAGTTCTGGGCAACAAACACCAGGAAGGATAGAATGGCCTTAGAGGGAGTGTAGCACAGATTTATCTGTGTGATCTGAGCTCCAAGGGTTAAATTACAGAATGATATTACACAAAAGAGTCACAGAGTCATTATGACACAGAGGAGGCCATTAGGCCCGTTAAGTCCGTGCCAGCTATGTAGAGCAATCCAATCAGTCCCTTTCCCCTGCTCTATCCCTATATCCTTGCAAGTTTATTTCCCTCATGCTTCTATCCAATTTCCTTTTGAAATCATTCATCATGTCCATTTCCATCCCTTCGTAGGTAGTAAGCTCCAGGTCTTTCCCACTCACTGTGTAAAAATATTCTTCCTCACATCTCCCGTACCTTTTATCCAAAACCTTAAACCTCTGTTCTTGAGTCCTTGTACGATCAGTTGATGGGAATAGCTTTTCTTTGTCCACCTTATCTAAACCTGCCACAATCTTGTGCACCTCTATCAATCTCCCCTCAGCCTCCTTTGCAGGAACCATTCTGGTAAATCTCCCCTGCACCTTCTCAAGGACCTTCACATCCTTCCTGAAGTGAGGTGACCAGAACTGGATGCAATTGTCAAATTGTGGCCTAACCAGAGCTTTATAAAAATTCAGCATAACTTCCCTGTTTTTGCTCTCAAAACCACCATTTATGAAGCTCAAGATCCAACCTGCTGTGCTAACTTCTCTCTTAATACATCCTGTCACCTTCAGAGATCAAAGCCATGAACACCCAGGTCCCTCTGTCCCTGCACACTCTTTAGAGCTGTGCCATGAATTATATCTTCCCTCTCTCTATTCCTCCTGCTAAAATCCATCACCTCACTGTGAGGGTTGTAATGCCTGGAATTTAAAAGATTAAGACCTGATTTGATCAAAGTTTTCGGGATATTAATTGGAACCGACAGGGTAGATAGGATGAGTGGGCGGAGTCTACACACAGAATCAGGTTCCAGCATCGTTTCAGGGAGAGAGTTCCAGATCCTCACAACTCTCTGTTGGTGCACTTCCCTGTTTTTGTACTCAGTGCCTCTATATCTGAAGCCCAAGACCCCATATGCTTCACTGATACCCCTCAATCTGCCCTGCCATAAGAAATCAATCCCACAAATGGTTTAATCATCACCCATACTCACAAAGCCTATATGATTATACAAGATTTAAAATAGTTCCTGTACTATGTGCCCTGAATACCACACACCGGTCCCCAAGGTTATGTCATCCCATCTACAAGGACCTTGATGTTTGGATGATAAGGGAATTATCCGGGGATTTCAGAAGTCAGAACGCAGAGAGAGAGAGATGGGTGGACTATGACCACCCAGTAGCCAAGACCCCGGTGTTAAGGCAGTTTTGGGAAAACACCGCAATCGTCCCTGTGATAGTGACATCAGTAAAAAGGGTGGAGGGAAGAGAGGGATCAGTGACTGGGCTGGAATAGGGGCCACGGCTGGCACGGCCGCTGGGAAGCACTTAGACATGGAGAATATGTGGGAACAGGACGAGGCTGTGAGGCAGCAATGGACAGGAATCTTCAGTAAAAGAAATAAAAGGCAGAGAGATGAAATCCTGGAACAACAAGAAGGAGTGAAATTCAGAAAAGAGATGGTGGACGGACTGATCGAGAGAAAGGGAACGGTCAGTGAGATCATTCAGCAGAATAAGATTGAGGTGAAAAGTCAGAACATGTCTAAAGCTGTTCCCTGTGTGATGTAAGGAGGGTTTTTATTGGATCAGGTACAACAAGGCCAGGAGGGCATTGAAAAACAATACAGAGTCCAACATTAGACAGTCCAAAGGGCCTGGAGGGGGGAGAGTTAATAAACTCAGGGAATCACAGGCTGCACAAACTTCAAGTGTGACCCCAGACCCATTGTAAAACAGTGAACAAATAAATCCCTGATTTTACTGAGACTCTTTTCCATGTCCCAGCTCCTGTAAATACTGATGGGAAAGGGACCGGAATCTCCGGAGGCGCCACTCCACTGGCTGCTCATGAGGAAGTGATCTCCAATCAGATTAATGTGCTTCTGCTGTGAGTATTTAATAAAGTGTCCGAACCTCTCATTGTGCTTCCTGTCCAATATCCCCCTCATCCATGGATCTTCTGTTTTACCAACTGGGAAAATAATTGCCTGTCCACTGATTGGTCTCGATGGCAGCTGGTTTACCCAGAGTGCTCCATGTGTCAGAAAATCCCCCACCAATGAGAACAGGAACCCAGAACGCCAGCGTGGGGGCCGGGCTGTGCTTGGAGCATGCTCATTGCGGCTGGTGGAGACGGACTGGGGTGGAACAGGCAGCTCAGGAGGCTGGAGGAGATTGTGGACGCATGGGAGGAATTGGAGCCGGGGGTGGGTCATGATTAGATGATCGCAGATAATTCTGGAGGGCTGGAGATCCCCACAAAGATGGTCAGCAAGCACAGGGGATGATGGGGAACAAGACTTGGTGCGAGTAAGCACATGAGCAGCTGTGTTTTAGGTGACCTCCAGTTTCTATGGAGCTGAATCTGGGAGGCTGACAAGATGCACATTCGAATAGTCCAGTTTAGAGGGAACAAGGGAATGGATGAGTTTCAGCAACAGATGAAGTGAGGCAGGGTCACAGCTGGGTGATGTTACTGAGGGGGAAATGGGTGGTTTTAGTGATATGTAGTCAGAAACTCAGCTTGGGCTGAAATATGACTACAAGATTGTGAACAGCCTAGTTCAGCCTCAGAGAACTGCAAGAGGGATGGAGCTGGTGTCTGGGGAGTGGATTTTGTAGTAGGGACTGAAGATAATGGCTTCCCGCTTCCCAATATTTCAATGGAGGAAATTTCTGCTCATCCAATACTGGATGTCCAACAAGTCAGGAGATTGTGCGAGTTGGAGGGGAACTTGGAGGTGATGGTGTTCACATACACTCTCTACCTTGCTCCTTCTCGGTAGGGGAGGCTGAATGTTTGGCAAATTCTGTCAAAGTTCTGGTTGACTTGAAGATGCATTAAATGCTCCTTCACCTTTCATGAAACAGCTTTTCATGGTCACTCTTTCCGAGTGTCAGCCCCACAAATTACCAGATTGATTCAGCTCAATTTCACAAACTGCCTTTGTGTTTTTGTGGGTTCTCTCTCACTCCCTTTTTTATGATCTACATCAGTTTCACAGGGTTTAGAAGGGGAGAATTTGCAGTTGGGAAACTGGAAACCAAACATCACATCAGATTCTGACGCAGTCACGCAAGTTATCGTAACCTGGATATCATCGAATTTTAAACATGGAAGGAGAAAGCACCGTCCACAGTGGAGAGAAACCATACACATGTTCTGTGTGTGGACAAGGTTTCAGCCAATTGTCTTGTCTGTCAGAACATAAATGCAGTCACAACAGGGAGAAGCCATGGAAATGTGGGGACTGTGGGAAGGGATTCAGATCCCCGTCTGACCTGGAAAAGCATCGGCGCACTCACACTGGGGAGAGGCCATTCACCTGCTCCACGTGTGGGAAGGGATTCACTATTTCAGCCCACCTGCTGACACACCAGCGAGTTCACAGTGAAGAGAGACCTTTTGGGTGCCCAGACTGTGGGAAGTGCTATAAAAGTTCTGGGGAACTGATGTCCCATCAACGTGTTCACACTGACGAGAGACCTTTTAAATGCCCAGATTGTGGGAAATGTTATAAAAGTTCCAGTGAACTGATGTCCCATCAACGTGTTCACACTGATGAGAGACCATTCAGATGCTCTCACTGCGGGACTGGGTTCAGGCGATCATCTCAACTCATTGTACACCAGCGAGTTCACACTGGAGAGAGGCCGTTCACCTGCTCTGAGTGTGGGAAGGGATTCACTCAGTCAACTGACCTCCTGACACACCAGCGAGTTCACACTGGGAAGAGACCATTCACCTGCTCTGAGTGTGGGAAGGGATTCACTCAATCATCCAACCTGCTGACACACCAGCGAGTTCACACTGGTGAGAGGCCGTTCACCTGCCCCAAGTGTGGGAAGGGATTCACCACCTCATCCAGTCTCCTAAGACACCAGCGAGTTCACAAATAATTACCTGGACTGAAGGATGTTCATTGGGGTCTGTTTTTACTGATGTTAATATTCTCCAGCCCAGTTATAGGGGCTAATATTCTGGCTAAAAGTCAAATAAATTAGTTTTGTGTTCAACACAGTGTTTTGAATCTTTTTAATATCTCTAACATAAGTTAGTTCCTTTTGAAGGGCTCTCCCTCTCCCCTGTCTCCTCCATCCTCACCTCCAACAACAAGTGTGAGGAGCTCATGGATCTTCTCTATCACCAAGATTGAGACAATCCAATTAGCTGCCTCTGCTGCTTCCCTCCCTTCCACTAGTCTACTAGGCCAAACTGCCTCTAAAGTTCCCCCTTGTCCCAGCCGTGCACTCGCATCTTTCCCTACTTTCTCTCCCATCTCCTCTCATGTCCTCTGAGGTCTCATCCTGTCCATGAGACCCACCTGGTCTATCGATCCTGTTCCCACTAAACTGTTGATCAATCAACTTCCCCATATTAACTGAGTTTGTTAACAGTTCTCTCTCTTCAGGCACTGTCTCTCACTCCTTCAAAAAACAAACTCTTGACCCCATTATTCTTGCAAATTACTTCCCAATCTCCAACCTCCCTTTCCTCTCCAAAGTCCGAGAACATTTTTTCGCCTCCCATATCTGTGTCCATGGTTCCTCAAACTCCATCAGATTTCTGCCCTGCACAGTACTGAAACAGCTCTTACCAAATTTACAAATGATGAGGAACTTACCTCCTGACTCCACAATGCCTGTCCACCATCTACAAGGTACAAGTCAGGAGTGTGATGGAATACTCCCCACTTGCCTGGATGAGTGCAGCTCCCACAACATTCAAGAAGCTTGACACCATCCAGGACAAAGCGGCCCACTTGATTGGCACCACATCCACAGACATTCCCTCCACCACTGATGTACAATAGCAGCAGTGTGTATCATCTACAAGGTGCACTGCAGGAATTCACCAAGGCTCCTTAGACAGCACCTTCCAACCCATGACCACTACCACCTAGAAGGACAAGGGCAGCAGACACATGGGAACACCACCACCTGGAACTTCTCCAAGTCACTCAGCATCCTGACTTGGAAATATATCACCGTTCCTTCTCTGTCACTGGGTCAAAATCCTGGAATTCCCTCACTAACAGCACTGTGGGTGTACCTACACCACATGGACTGCAGCAGTTCAAGAAGGCAACTCACTACCACCTTCTCCAAGGCAACTAGGGATGGGCAATAAATACTGGACCAGCCAGCGAAACTCACATCCCATGAATGAATAAAAAATACATCTGATGTGACTGTGACAAAGATAAACTCTCCCTCTCGACCTGTCTGCAGCCTTTGACAAGGTTGACCACATCATTCTGTTCCATCACGTCTCCACTGTCATCCAGCTGGGTAGGGCTGCTCTCTCCTGGTTCTGTTCTTCTCTATGTAATCAGAGTCAGAGAATCACTTCCCTTGCCACTCCCACAGATACTTCTGGTGTCTCCAAAAGATCCTCTTATTTCTCATTAACATACTCCCCACAACGACATTAACTGAAAACATTTGTGTGTCTCGACGATTTTCCAGTCACGGTGATGATTTAAATCTTTCCCACAGACAGAACAAACATTTATCCCTCCATAACCAGAGGCCAATTATGCATGAATTCTCTGAAGAAGAATCATATGAACTCAAAACGTTACCTCTGTTTCTCTCTCCACAGATACTGCCAGGCCTACTGAGCTTTTCCAGCATTTTCTGTTTTTATTTCAGATTTCCAGTATTCACAGTATTTTGCTTTAATCGTACATGAATTCAGCGATTCCTCAAGATCTTGTCGAGATTTTTGGTTTGCGTTTCCCATCTGCAAATACTCATCAAAAGCCATCACTGTCCATACAGGATAGAAATTCACAGCAGATAATTCTAGTTTCTATGAAAGGTTTTTCCCTCTCATTCCCACAAATCTATAAATCCCTGTCCCACAAACTCCTCTCCCTCTCAGCTCATTGTTCAGTGTCCAGTCTCCTACTTATTCTTT
Organism: Cetorhinus maximus; assembly: GCF_964194155.1. Lineage (NCBI taxonomy): Eukaryota > Metazoa > Chordata > Chondrichthyes > Lamniformes > Cetorhinidae > Cetorhinus > Cetorhinus maximus. Next base: position 19,727,296 of record NC_135901.1, read on the forward strand.
TCTCCTCTCCAGATTCTCTCTCCTCCTGTCCTTAAGCTGGTGACTCAGGCTGTGGATCAATCCCACTCCTTCACTCTAATTCTACCAGATAATGCAGCTCACAACAACAAACCATCTTTAATGACTTTATTAGTAATTTTCAATGTTTGGAAACATTCACCTTTTCCCAATTGTGCAGAACAGGAAGTCCAGTGGTCAGTTCAGAGCTTCCTTCTCCCGAGATCTGTTTCAACAAGCTGTGTCTGTCTGAGTTACATTGATACAGACTCACTCACTCAGAAAATGATCAGGTCTGACTGAACTATAACAACAAATGCAACAACTTATATTTATATCGAGGTTTTAATATGATAAAATATCCCATGGAGTTTCACAGGAGCTTAAGGACATATTAGGTCAGATGACCAAAAGCTTGGTCAAAGAGGTCGGTTATAAGGAGTGTCTTAAAGGAGGAAAGTGAAGTTGAAAGGTGGAGAGGCTTAGGGAGGAAATTCCAGAGCTTAGGGTCCAGGCAGCTGAAGGCACAGCCACCAATGGTGGAGTGATTAAAATCAGGGATGAAGGACGTTGGGTAATGGTGCTCCATGTATGTGGGCCCGATAGCCCAGGCTCAAGGCCCAAATCTGAACTTTGGGACATAGTTTGACCGTCCCTGGTCTCAGAAAAAATCAATTCCCCATATGGACATTTGTTTATTGATACCATAAAAAGTTAGGACCAGTTGAGTTCTCCTGCGTACTCAGTGGGGATTGACTTTAACAGACTTCAAACTCTCTGGATTTCAGCGTTACAAGAATATGTTTCAGTAGAAATAAAAAATATATAAATCCTGGAACACTGAAAGAACAAAATGGGGAAATACACAGTGGCTCAATCATTTCAAAGTGATAAATGAATGGTCACTGTTTCAGGTGGGACTCCTTCAGAATGAACACTTCCCACCAGCAGCACCAACACCCCCTCCCCCTCCCTGTTCACTGAACATTCCTTCACCCACTCATCCACCCATTGCACATCCACCCAATGGCTCCCAGCCCGGATTGACATTCAGCATGGTATGATTTTGGAAGTTTTCCTCCCTTTTTCAGTCAGGAACAGACTTGGCAGCAGAGCTTAGTTGGGAATCAAATTCATTGAGAAAAAAGTCAGGACAAGTTTATTGAATTTCAAGCAAACTCCAGTGACAAACCCAGGCAGTGCTTTACAGTTTAATGCAGGTTATACCACCCATGTCGAGAACCAGACAGTTATGCGTATCAAGGACTTCTCACAGTGTTGATCTTTGAGCTTTTCCTATCTCTCTCGGGTTTTAATCTTCTTATTCTGGTTCCTCTCCCCCACACAGCCTTGTCTCGGAGGATCTCATTTATCCCATCTGATCAATCCCTCCCTGCTTCTGGTCATATCCATGTGAGCAAAACTAGCTTCACTGAGTCATGTTAGTTTATCATATTCACAGTTCATGTGCGCAATGCAAGTTTCACTGAGTCGCATTAGTTTATCGTATTCAAAGTTCACATAAACAATACTAGCTTCACTTAAATCACATAAAAATGTTCTGCTTATTCCTCACTGTTCTGTTTTCCACTCATCTCAAAGCTGCTAAATCCTGTTGTCATTTATTTCACTGATGTCATGTATTAACTTACATAAACAGCTTCGAGGCATTTTTTAACTTTACTTGCACTGAGCTTTTTAAAACTTGACATAACTTCCCAGGATCCCTCGAACTTGGCATCTTTTCTATACCATGTCCTATTTCCTACCTTTGCCCATGGCACTATTCTACAAAGGAGTGTTTCAGGTGAAGTTGGATGTCAGATTCTAATTATCAAAAGTTAAATGTTAACATTTTTTAATTCATTCATGGGAGGTGGGCCTTGCTGGATAGGCTGACATTTATTGCCCATCCCTAATTGTCATAGAGGAGGTGGTGCTGAGTTGCCTTCTTTAACTGCTGGTGTGGGTACACACACAGTGCTGTTAGGGAGAGAGTTCCAGGACCTTCACCTAGTGACAGTGAAGGAGCAGCGATATATTTCCAAGTCAGGATGATGAGTGACTTCAAGGGGAACTTCGAGGTAGTGGTGTTCCCATGTGTCCACAGCCCTTGTCCTCCTCGATGGTAGTGGTCATGGGCTTGGAAAGTGCTGTCTAAGGAAGATTGGTGAGTTCCTGCAGTGCATCGTGTAGATGGTACACACTGCTGCCACTGAGCGTTGGTGGTGGAGGCAGCGAATGTTTGTGGACGGGGTGCCAATCAATGGGGTGTCAATCTGGATGGTGTTGAACTTCTTGAGTGTTGTGGGAGCTGCACTCATCCAGGCAAGTGGAGAGTATTCCATCACATTCCTGACTTGTGCCTTGTAAATGGTGCACAGGTTTTGGGGAGTCAGGAGGTGAGTTACTTACCACAGGATTCCTAGCCTCTGACCTGCTCTTGTAGCCACAGTATTTACTGGCTAGTCCAGCTCAGTTCCTGGTCAATCGTAACTCCCCGAATGTTGATAGTGGGGGAATTCAGTGACTGTGATGCCATTGAATGTCAAGGGGGCGATAGTTAGATTTTCTCATGTTGGAGGTGGTCATTGTCTGGCACTTGTGTGGCACAAATGTTACTTGCCACCCCAAGCCTGGATGTTGTCCAGGTCTTACTGCATTTGGACAGGGACTGCTTCAGTATCTGAGGAGTCGTGAATGTTGCTAACCACTGTGCAATCAACTGCGAACATCCCCACTTCTGACCTTATGATGGAAGGAAGACCACTGATGAAGCAGCTAAAGATGGTTGGACCTAGGACACTACCCTGAGGAACTCCTGTAGTGATGTCCTGGAACTCAATGATTGACCTCCAACAACCACAACCATCTTCCTTTGTGCTAGGTATGACTCCAACCAGTGGAGGGCTTTCCCCTGATTCCCATTAACTCTAGTTTTGCTAGGGCTGCTTGATGTCACACTCGGTCAAATGCTGCCTTGATATTGAGGGCAGTCACTCTCACTTCACCTCTAGATTTCAGCTCTTTTGTCCATGTTTGAACCAAGGCTGTAGTGAGGTCAGGAGCTGAGTGGCCCTGGCGGAACCCAAACTGAGCGTCAGTGAGCAGGTTATTGCTAAGCAAGTGATTCTTGATAGTACTGTTGATGACCCCTTCCATCACTTTACTGATGATTGACAGTAGACTGATGGGCCGGTAATTGGCTGGGTTGAATTTGTCCTGCTTTTTGTGTACAGGACATACCTGGGCAATTTTCCACACAGCTGGGTAGATGCCAGTGTTGAAGCTGTACTGGAACAGCCTGGAATTATCTTGTTAATAACCTAATAATCTTACAGCATGAACCCAGTGAGAGGGTGAGCTGGCCCTCGGGATGTAAAAACGGACAAAGCTGGAAGTGGTTCCCATCAATACATTTTCTGTGTTGTCATTTAAATGGAAATTAATATTTTGTCCCATGTGCACTCCCTTGGTGAATTACAACTTCTCGCCCAGACCCTTCCTTTTGCTTATACATGGTGCATCCTGTGTGGTTCCAGCAGAGGGAGAGACAGGCTGCTCACATCCCTGCTCTCACTGCCGAGAGGCTTGTGGTCTCCACCCTTTGGGTGTCAGAGCCCCTCAGGATCCCGGCAAAGACTGATCCACCTGTATCTGTGCAGGGGCAGATTCAGCTGGTGGGAGATGGGGCAGGAGATGGGTTTGCGTGTCGAGAGCTGGGGCCACATGTCAGGTGCTGCTTGAGATTGGGGGGTGCTTAATGGGTGAGAAGTTGGAAGACTTTGATCAGAGTTCCCACTTCCATGTCTCCTTTCTCCATCATCCCTCTCCTGGACCTGAGTCATATCATTCCTTCCAATCTGCTGCAGACCAGCTTGGCAGAAATCAGTGACATGTTGTCAAGTCACGGATACAGTGTCTGTCATCCTGTTTAAGGCAGCAGACATCTCCTGCACGGCCATGGTCATGACCTGCATGGACCCATTTCAGAGCCGTGCTTGAAGCTGCATGGAGGCAGCCACTCTCTCCATGACAGACAGTCTCCGGAACCTTCTCCAGCCCAACGACCCTCTGAGCTCCCTGTGCTCCTCCAATTCTGACCCTTCCTCACACCCCCACCTACATCACACCACCATTGGAGGTCCCGAGCTCTGGAATTCCCTCCCTAAACTGCCTCTTCTCCTTTAAGAAGGTTCTTAAAATCCACCTCTTTGACCAAGTTTTTGATCATCTGTGAAGTACTTTGGGATGTTTTACTATGTTAAAGGTTCTAGATAAATGCTAGTTGTTGTTGTCATTGCCTTATATTGGTAGCCTCAGGAAAGTCACACAAACATTTTAAATCCTTGTACCATAATTACCACAGTCATTTCTTCGTCTGGAAACTTAAACCTGCCGTTTCGCTTTCAGCCAGGAACAGGTCACAGTTTTACACCAATCTCTGATTTGACAGCACATTTCCAGCATTCACCATTGTTCTTCCTGACTCTAAACCCAATTGTAAAGGAGCCTTTTGTTTCATGTCCAAGAGCTCTGAACCATGGGAGAGCGCGGCTGGGGCACATTTCTTACACATCTCAGTCCTGGATGTGATTAACAGGAGCAAAAACAGCTGAATCCAACTCCTACAGTCATTCATGAACTTGCTGGTGTTTCAGCAGGTTAGATGGTTGAGTGAATCCCTTCCCACAGTCAGAGCAGGTGAACAGCATCTCCTCAGTGTGAACTCGCTGGTGTGTCAGCAGATTACCGAACCTACTGAATTCCTTCCTGCATACAGAGCAGGTGAATGGCCTCTCCCCAGTGTGAATTCGCTGGTGTGTCAGCAGGTTAACTGACTGAGTGAATCCCTTCCCACACACAGAGCAGGTAAAAGGCCTCTCCCCAGTGTGAGTGCGTTCATGTGCCTGGAGGTGTTGTGAACGAGTGAATCCCTTCCCACAATCTGAGCAGGTAAACGGCGTCTCCCTTGTGTGAGTGCGTCGATGTCTCTGCAAGTGCCATGAATCAGTGAATCCCTTCCCACACTCGGAGCAGGTGAACGGCCTCTCCCCTGTGTGACTGCGTTGATGAATTTCCAGCTCAGACGGGGTTCTGAATCCCTTCCCACAGTCCCCACATTTCCAGGGTTTCTCCACGGTGTAAGTATCTTTGTGTCGCTCCAGCTTGGACGATCTGTTGAAACCTGATCCACACAGAACACGTGCACGGTATCTCTCTTCTGTGAACTATGTGATTTTCTTTTCAGGCTGTGTAACTGGCTCAAACTCTTTGCACAGTCAGTGCACTGGAACACCCTCACTCAGCTGTGTGTGTGTTTCAGTGATTTTACAACTACACTGATGCTTGAAGCTGGTTCCCACAGATAGAACAGACAGACATTTCTCCTTCCACATTCAAAGACTGGTTATATTCAGGTCTTGATGAATTGAGTCACTCTGTCAGATCAGGCCATGATGTTCGATTTGAGCTTCCCATCTGTAAATCCGCTCCTTCTAACATCCTGTAAAGGGAGTTTACAAACGTCATCACTATAAGTATAAGATAGAAATTCAGAACAGATAGTTCTAGTTTCTATGGAATATTTTTTACTCATAGATGTTTACAGCACAGGAGGCCGCCATTTGGCCCATCGTGTCCTCACTGGTCAACAAAGATCTGACTACACTAATCACATTTTCCAGCGCTTGGTCCATAGCTCTGGCAACGCAAGTGAATATCTAAATACTTCAATGTTATGAGAGTTTCTGACTCAACCACCCTTTCAGGCAGTGAGTTCCAGACTTCCAACACCATCTGGGTGAAAAATTTTCTCCTTAATTCCCCTCTTAGCCTTCTACCTCTTACCTTACATCTATGCCCCCTGGTTATTGAATTCCATTTGCCACTGCTCTGCCCACCTGATGAGTCCAATGATGTCCTCCTGCAGTTTACAGCTATCTTTCTCACTATTTACCACCCTACCAATTTTCGTATCATCCGCGAACTTCTTGATCATACTCCATTTAAGTCCAAATCATTTATGTACACCACAAACAGCAAGGGCCCCAGCACTGAGTCCTGCAGAAACCTACTGGAAACAGACTTCCAGTCACAGAAACATCCCTCTATCATCACTCTCTGCTTCCTGCCTCTCAGCCAATTTTGGATCCAACGTGCCACTTTGCCTTGGATCCCATGGGCTCTTACTTTCTTGACCAGTCTGCCATGAGGGACCTTATCAAAAGCCTTGCTAAAGTCCATGTAGACCATATCAAATGCATTACCCTCATCAACATTCCTGGTTACCTCCTCAAAAAATTCAATCAAATTTGTCAAACACGACCTTCCCTTAACAAATCCGACTATCCCTGATTAATCCATGTCTCTCCAAGTGCAGATATATTCTGACCCTCAGAATTCTTTCTGGAACTTCCCCACCACCGAGGGTAATCTGACTGGCCTGTAATTTCCAGGTCTACCCCTTCCTCTTTTTTTAAATAATGGGACAATGTTAGCAGTCCTCCAATCCTCTAACACCTCCCCTGTGGCCAGAGAGGATTTGAAAATTTCTGCCAGGGCCCCAGATATCTCTTCCCTTGCCTCTCTCAACAACCTGGGATGCATCTCATCCAGGCCTGCAGATTTATTCACTTTTAAGGCCACTAAACCAGCTGGTACCTCCTCTCGCTCTATGTTAATTTCCTCAAATATTTCATAGTCCTTCGCCCTGATGTGGAGACTGCGTCGTCCTTTTACATTGTGAAGACCAACGCAAAGTATTCATTAAGGACCATACCAATGTCATCCAGATCCACACATAGATCACCTCGATGGTCCCTAATTGGCCCTACTCTTTCCCTAGTTATTCTCTTGCTCTTTATATATTTAAAAAACTCCTTTGGGTTTTCCTTTATTCTACCCACGAATGCTTTCTCATGCACTCTCTTAGCTTTCCTAATTTCTATTTTAAGTTCCCCTCTGCACTTTTTATGCTTCTCTAGGGACTCTGTCACATTGAGCCCTCAGTATCTGCCATAAACTGTTCGTTTTTTCTTAATCCTAACTTTTTTGTCCTTTGACATCCAGGGTTCTCCAGACTTGGTCCCTCCCTTTGTCTTTATGGGGGCATATTTACCCTGCACTCTCGCTATTTCCTCATTGAATACCTCCAACTGCTCTGATACAATTTTATCTGCAAGTAGCTGCTCCCAGTCTATTTGGGCCAAATCTTTCTCCCAAAGCTGGAAATTCCCATCCCACACAATCTCCCTCCTCTCGGGGCTGAAATCGCACCAACTCCACCATTTGTTTGTACCATTCCCAGTTTTCTGCCTCCCTCTGAATGGATTCATTTCTCCAGCCCCTCGACAGAGTGAGAAAAAAAAATCAACGAATCATTTTCTCTCCTGATCACTGGGATGCTGAAGCCCCCAAATGATCAGATTCATTCAGGTCAATTTCAGAACCTGTGTTTGTAGATTCCCTCAAACTCCTTCTTCCTGTTTTAAACCGACTCCAGGAGCTTCTAATTCGGATCCTGAATTCTACACCAAGTGTTTGTGAACCTTCCCAGTCCATCCTCCGGCTCCATTCCTCTCCTGCACTCAGCCCGTTCTCACCCGCTGCGGTTTCTGATAAGTCCATCGACCTGAATCCACAGACGCTGCCGGACCTGCTGAGTTTTTTCAGCAGGGATCAACACCACCACCTTCCTCCGGCTCCCGCACCTGCACTGCGCATGCCTGATGCACAGCGCAGCCACGCCCTTTAGTCACTCCCATTGGTTGGAGGACCAGTCGTTCCCGTTCGGTCCTCCAGCCGCCGTCCCCTCTTCCCATTGGTCCGGAGATGACGTCACTCACCCGGAAATTGTGAGTTGAAGTATGCGCAGTACAGATACTGGTTTTGTGTCCAAACTCGGAGTGGGTGAGAAACCGCGGGATGGGAAGCATTGGAGACAGCGGGTGAGTTGAGAGGTTTTATAAATATTTGGTGTAGGCCAAATATTAATAAAACGTTCCCGATCCCGCGTTTGAACTGGCAGCAGCTGTTCGGGTTTCATCCGATGACAGGCCCCAGTCAACGCCCGCCATCTTTTTGGGGGAATGATTGTGCTGCAGGGCGCATGCGTAGCTAATGTGAGCGACTGGTCTTAGCCCCGCCCCTTATTGATTCCAATTGGTTGGAGGACCAACAGCACCAATGTGGTCCTCCAGACCCGCCCCTTCATCCGATAGGTCCGGAACGGCAGCCAATCTCCTGTGCATTGTGAGCTACACATGCGCAGGAAGGAAACCCTGGGAGGTGGGCCGGGAGGATTCAAAAACAGCTGCTGGAGACCCCAAAGCTCAATAAGGAGCTGCAAGAGGGAAGGGAGGGGGGGGAGACAGCTGGGGTTTGCTTCTTACAGAGGCTGCAAATCCAGATTAATAACCCGTAGGGGATAATTAATCAGAGGTAGAGTTTGGTGTGAAATCAAAAGAAAATACTGCGGATGTTGGAAATCTGAAATAAAAACAGAAAAATGCTGGAAAAACTCAGCAGGTCTGGCAGCATCTGTGGAGAGTTAACGTTTCGAGTCAGTGTGACTCTTCAGAGTTTGGTGTGAAATCAATGGGTTGTTGGAAAACAGGAGGTCAGGGTTACAGTCAGCAATAACAACAACTTCTATTGATATAGCAGCTTTAGCATAGTACATCAACCTAACTGATTTCACAGGAAAATTGTAAAACAAAATGTGACAAGGCACATTAGAAGATATTAGGCCAAATGACCTTGGACAGAGAGGTATGTTTTAAAGAATGTCTTAAAGGAGGAAAGTGAGACAGAGAAATATAGATAGGTGTAGAGAGGGAATTCCAGAGCTTGGGGCTGAAGACACAGCCATCAGGGGTGGAGCAATAGGGAATGCACAAGAGGCTAGAATTAGAGCAGTGCAGATATCTCAAAGGGTTGTGCAGCTGGAGGAAATTACAGAGATATGGAGGGACAAGGGGTTTGAACACAAGGATGAGGATTTTAAATCAATACATTGCTTTTTGTCTATTCGTTCATGGGCTGTGGGCTTCGCTAGCTAGGCCAGCATTTCCTGCCCTTATTCAGAGGGCATTTAAGAGTCAACCACATTGCTGTTGGCCTTGAGTCACATGTAGGCCAGATTTCCTTCCCTAAAGGACATTAGTGAACCAAATGGGTTTTTACAACAATCTTTTTGTGGTCATCATCAGACTTTGAATTCCAGATTGTTATTGAATTTAAATTTCAATTTGAACCCGGGTCCCCAGAGCTTACCATGTATCCCTGGATTGTTAGTCTAGTGATAATAATACTGCGCCACCACTTTCCCGGTGACTGGGAACCAGTGTACGACTAGGGAGCACAGGGATGATAGGGGAACAGAGCTTGCTGCAAGTTAAGACAAAGACAGTGAACTTTGGGATGGCTTCAGGTTTACAGAGGGTAGAATGCGGGAGATAACATATTGTTATCTCTTGTACAAAGTTTTAATAAGGTAAGCAAGGAATTATTCAACACTGCATTTGGATTCCAACACAGGGAGGTGGGAGGGTGAGCTTTGAGGGAAAAAGAGAGGAAAAAATGTTCCATAGAAACTATAATTGTCCATTCTGAATTTCTATCCTGTGCTCACAGTGATGATTTTTGTAAACTCCTTTCACAGGGTATTATAAGGGATGATTTGCAGACAGAAAACTCAAACCAAACATTACATCAATATCTGACAAAGTCACTCGATTCATCAGGACCTGAATATCATTGGTCTTTGACTGTGAAAGGAGAAATGTTTGTCTGTTGTGTTTGTGGGTGAAGGTTCCAGACAGCAATGTGACTGGAAAAGCAACGAGACGTACAAACACACACCGAGTGAGAGTGTTTCAGTGCACTGACTGTGCAAAGAGCTTTAACTAGTTAGACAGCCTGAAGAAACATCGCACCATTCACAGTGGGGAGAAACTGTCCACGGGTTCTGTTTGTGGACGAGGCTTCAACTTATCATCCAACCTGGAGAAACACAAGGACACCGACACTGGGCAGAAACCGTGGAAATGTGGGGACTGTGGAAAGGGATTCAGTTATCCATCCCGTCTGGAATATCATCAACACAGTCACACTGGGGTGAAACCGTTCACTTGCTCCGAGTGTGGGAAGGGATTTATTCATTCATCCCATCTTTTGAGACACCAGCGAGTTCACACTGAGGAGAGGCCGTTCACTTGCTCCTTTTGCGGAAAGGGATTTAATCAGTCAGCCAACCTTCTGACCCACCAGCGAGTTCACACCAGGGAGAGGCCGTTCACCTGCTCTGTGTGTGGGAAGGGATTCACTCAGTCAGCCAGCCTCATGTTACATGAGCGAATTCACACTGAGGAGAGGCCGTTCAGCTGCACTTACTGTGGAAGGAGGTTCAAGCTTTCAGGAAACCTTACTGTGCACCAGCGCATTCACACTGGGGAGAGGCCATTCACCTGCTCCCTGTGTGGGAAGGGATTCACTCAGTCATCCCACCTAATGACACACCAGCGAGTTCACACTCAGGAGAAGTTGTTCACCTGCTTCTTGTGTGGGAAGGGCTTCACTCGGTCATGCACCCTCCTGAGACATCAGCAAAATCACAAGTGACTGCAGGGGTTGGATTCTGCTGTTATTTCTGCTGTTAACCACATCCAGGACTGAACCACGTTCATTCAGACATTTGGAGCTTTGTTTCTGATGATGTTAATAATCCCTGTAAATGGGCTGGAGTTTAATATTCTGGATCTATAGCTAATTGTGTTCTTTAGGCCGCAGTGACCCTTTAAGAACCGCTGTTTGTGATTTATCCCCAGAATTCAGGAACTCTCATCAGAAATTTGTTCACAACAAGATACTGAACTTTTACTTCAATCCTAAATTGATCTGTGGTACAAACTATACAATTCAGCATCTGAAAGGTTCCACTGATTAACATCTCTAATTAGAAAGTGCTGATTAAGCCTTGCTGACAATTCTTACTGACTTACACATTACACACAGTGACACCTCCATTCTCCACCAGAAAGAAGGGGAATGGGAATTGGTGGAGAATCAAGAGTTTCCAAATGTTACCCTCCCTATCTGGTACAGAAATCCCCCCGGTGTGGGAATAAAGACAAGTCCAATCCAAGTAACGGACTGTAAGAAATCGCCTTATAAATAAGGTGATAGCCTTATAAAATTCTAAATTTATGGCATATTATAGAAATGACTCACTGTCTCTCTTTCTTATGAAGAAAGCTTCCATAGCTTGCTGGCTGACAAACACAGGACAGGCCTGTTTTCTCTGCCAAGGGCATGTCTCCTGCACAGGCCTTGAAACAAGAAACAAGTTTGTACAGGCATAACCCTGATATGATTGGATCCCATGACCCATACATAAACCAACTCTCTGTGTAATGGTTCAAATAGGCTCTCAAGAGCAAAAAGATTTCAAAGGGATCCAAAATGCTCTGAAGAAGAGTCATACGGAATGTTAACTCTATTTCTCTCTCCACAGATGCTGCCAGACCTGCTGAGTTTTTCCAGCATTTCCTGTTTTTATTTCAGATTTCCAGCATCTGCAGTATTTTGCTTTTATCAAAGTGATCCATACTGGCTTCAGCCCAACACCCACACTCTGGCTCACACCAGTAAACCGTTCAGAGGAGACTGCAGCCATAGGCCACTGTTACTTCTTAAAAAATATTTTAAAATCATGTATGATCTCGCTCCCATTTTTTGGCTAATCTGAGATTCCTGGATCAAAAATCTTACCAACCACTGTGTGCTGTTCTGGCCACCATATTATAGAAAAGATATCGAGACACTGGAGTGGGAGCAGAGAAGAGTTATAATGATGAAACCAGAAATGTGTAGGTTTGCATATCAGGAAAGGATTGACAGACTGGATCTCTTCTCTCTTGAGAAATGAAAACTGAGGGGTGACCTAATCGAGGTCCTCAAAATGATGAAAGGTTTTGATAGAGAGGATACAGAGAGAATGTTTCCTCTTGTGGGGAAAAGCGTAACTAGAGGCCATCAATATAAGATAGTCACCAAGAAATCCAATAGGGAATTCAGAAGAAATTTCTTCACTCAGAGAGTGGTGAGAATGTGGAACTCACTATCACAGGGAGTGGGTGAAGTGAATGGTCTTTAAGGGGAAACCAGACAAGCACAAGAGGGAGAAGGGAGTAGAGGCTAACAATGATAGATTTAGATGAGGAGAGATGGGAGCATAAACACTGACCTGGACTGGTTGTGTCAAGTGGACTGTTTCTGTGTCATGAGTCCGATGTAATTCCACTCCTGAACGTCTGGTTCTAACTTTTAGACTATACCACCTATTCATAAACTGTCTAACCAGCGGAAATAATTTATATTTACCCTCTGATCCTCTTAATATGTTTGATTCTGCTGTTCCTGCCACTGTTAGTCACAAACACAACTGAACCATGTTCATTCTGACAATTGGAGTTTATTTCTACTGATGTTAATAATCCCTGTAACTGGGCTGGAGTTTAATATCTTGATGTCTGTTAATAAATCAGCTTTATTTAAACACAGTGTGTCAAGTCCTTGACTTCTCCAGGATAAGAGGAGACTAATTGATGTCCTGTTACTGACTGTTTTGTTTTTGAAGTTTTACTCCTTTCGAACTTTAGGTTATTTCAGCTCTCATACCTTTAGTTACTCTCATGGACATGTCCCCGCTCCCTGTGCCTTCAGAGTGTCTGTCTGCGCCTTGAGATCTAGGGAAGTTTTCAGTATTAAAAACAGAAAATGCTGCAAATAATCCATACTTTTCCAAGTGCCAGTTGATTTTGTCCCAGATTATTGGCTTCAACTTTTCCCCACCACTGATGTTAAGCTGATTGGCTGTAATTGCTGTGTTTTTGTGCAGGGATGTAACATTTGCAATCTCTCAGTCCTTTGGCACCACTACTATATAAGGAGGATTGGAAGATTGTGGCCAGAGCCTCCACAAGTTCCATCTGAAGGACACTGTCTCTCACGGTGCAGCAGTCCCTCAATGTCACACTGGAGTGTCAGCCTGGATAATATGCTCGGGTTTATTAATAATTCCTGTTGTTTTCGATGTGGATCATTAAGAAACAATGGACTATTATGATGTCATCCAGTCATGGTGAGATGATGTCATGAAGACTATTAAATATGGGCAGAGCCTTAGTGGTGAAAACAGTTTTGTTCGAGATGGCAGCAAGTCCATCACTAATAGACCTGCAAATGAAATTAATGGAAAAGAAAGTGCCCAAAGGTGCTTCTGAGGAGTTTCATAAAGAAAAAATTGACACGAGGTCAGGGCGATATTTGGACAGATGGCTAAAAGCTTGATTGGAGAGGCAAATTTTAACAAGATTTTTAATCAGGAGAGAGGTGGAGAATTTAGGGAGGGAATTTCAGAACTACATGCCTAGGTCCTGCCACCAATGGGGGAGTAATTAAAATCAGGGATGTTCAAGTGGTCAGAATGAGAAGCGCAGATATCTCAGATGCTGTGAAACTGGAGATTAAAGAGATAGGGAGGGACGAGGCCATGGAGGAATTTGAAAACAAGGATGCGAATTTTAAAATCGATGCAAACCTTGACCTGGAGGCGATGTAGGTCAATGAACACAGGGGGTGATAGACGAACGAGACTTGGTGTGAGAAAGAACATGGGCAGCAGAGCTCTGGATGATCTCATGTTTCTATATGATGGAGGTGGTGGGGCGGTTGTTGGTGGAGGTGAGTGACAGGGTGAATGTGAGAGTCTGGTCAGGAATGTATTGGAATTGTCAAGTCTAAAGGTAACACGGGCATGGATGAGGGTTTCAGCAGCAGATGAGCTGGGGTGGAGTGGAGACAGGCGATGTTATGGAGATTGAAATATCTGGTATTAGTGATGGTCTGGATATGTGGTCAGAAACTCATCTTGGGGTCAAATATGACATCAAGATTGTGAAGACTGTGGTTCAGCCTCAGAGAGTTCCCAGGGAGAGGGATGGACTCGGTAGTTAGGGAACAGAATTTGTCCTGGTGACTGAAGACAATGGCTTTGGTCTTCCCAATTTTAAATTGTAGGAAATTTCTGCTCATCCAGTACTGGGTGTCAGATAAGCAGTTTGATAATTTAGTAACAGTGGAGGAATGGAGAGGGATGTTGGTGAGGTAGAGCTGGGCGTTGTCAGTGTACATGTGAAAACTAACCCGTGGCTTTTGGATGATGTCACCTAGTGGCAGCCTGTAGATGAGAAATAGAAGGGGCCAAGGATAGATCCTTGGGGGACACCAAGTTCAAGGTCTTTGGAGAGGAAAGGAAGGTTGGAGTTGGGGCAGTAATCTGAAAAGATGATGGGGTCAAAGGTTATTTTTTACTTTAGGATGGGTGATGACGATGGATTTAAAGTATCAGCTAACATGGAGAATTTGGGTGGTCAGCAGCTTAGTGAGAATGGGGTTAAGGGAGCAGAAAGTGGGTCTCTTTTAAAATTCATTCACATGGTGTGGGTTTTTCAGGCTGGGCCAGCATTTATTGCCCATCTCTAGCTGCCCTTAAGAAGGTGGTGATAACTGAGTGGCTTGCTGGGCCACTTAAGAGTCAGCCACATTGCTGTGAGTCTGGATTCTGTAGGGGAGACCAAGTAAGGACGGCATATTTCCTTCCCCAAAGGACATAGTGAGCCAGATGGGTTTTTACAAAAATTTCACGGTTGTCATCAGACTTTTAATTCCAGATTTTTATTGAATTCAAATTTCACTATCTGCCGTGCTGGGATTTGAACCCAGGTCCCCGCCAGGTTTCTGGATTACTCATCCAGTGACAATGCCACTACGCCATTGCCTTCCCTAAATGGGCAAGATGAGCTCTGACAGGGATTGACGAGAGATAGGAGAGAAACTGGAGAAATATGAGCATTCAGAACTTGGAATAAAGGGGGCTTTAGAGGCAGTTTGGCCCGGTGTCAGCAACACGGGGAAGATGGATGGTCAGCAGTTTAGTGGCAATAGGATTGAGGGACAAGGAAATGGGTCTCATGAACAAAGATGAGCTCTGACAGGGCATGATGGAAGATAGCAGAGAAACTGGAGAAAGATTTGAGTTCAGGGCACAGGCAAGGGGAAACTTTAGATATGGTTTGTCCTGCTGGGCCAGTGGAAGGGAGGGAAGCAGCAGAGGCAGCTGATCAGATTGTCTCAATCTTAGTGACAAAGAAGCTCCATGAGCTCCTCACACTTGTTGGAGGTGAGAGGGAGAGCACTTCAAAAGGAATGAACTTGTGTTCGAGATATTAAAAAGACTCGACACAATGTATGTTTCACACAATGCTGATTTATTTGATTTATATCCAGAATATTCTCCCTTATAATTGGGCTTGAGTTTATGAACATCAGCAACAAGTGAATCAGTGAACATACTTCAGTCCTGGATGTGATTAACAGCAGAGTTAAATCATTGTCATTTCTTGTGAACTTGCTGGTGTGTCAGCAGGTTGGAATACTGAGTGAATCCCTTTCCACACTCGAAGCAGATGAACAGCCTCTCCTCAGTGTGAATTCGCTGGTGTCTAAGCAGGGTGGATGACTGAGTGAATCTCTTCCCACACTCAAAGCAGGTGAATGGCTTCTCCCCAGTGTGAATTCACTGGTGTCTTAGCAGGGTGGATGATTGAGTGAATCACACCCCATATTTGGAGCAGGTGTACAGTTTTTCTCCGCTGTGAGTGCGCTGGTATGCACTGAGATGAGATGATCGCCTGAACCCGGTCCCGCAGTGAGAGCACCTGAACGGTTTCTCAACAGTGTGAACACGTTGATGGTACATCAGTTCCTGGGGAGTTTTATAGCACTTCCCGCAGTCTGAACATGTGAAAGGTCTCTCGTCAGTGTGAACTCGTTGGTGTGTCAGCAGGTTGGCTGCAAAAATGAACCCCTTCTCACACTCAGAACAGATGAGTGACCTCTCCCGAGTGTGAACTCACTGATGTGTCAGCAGGTTGGATGACTGAGTGAATTCCTTCCCACAATCGGAGCAGGTGAAGGGCCTCTTCCCAGTGTGAGTGCGCTGGTGTGTCAGCAGGGTGGATGACTGAGTGAATTCCTTCCCACAATCGGAGCAGGTGAACGGCCTCTCCCCAGTGTGATGGCGTTGATGAGTTTCCAGTTCTGATGGGTAATCAAATCCCTTCCCACAGTCCCCACATTTCCACGGTTTCTCCCTGTTGTGACAGCATTTATGTTTTGACAGGCCAGATGATTGGTTGAAACCTTGTCCACACACAGAACACATGTACGGTTTCTCTCCACTGTGAACCTTGCTTTTTCCTTCCATGTTCAAATTCAGATGATATTCAAGTTACGATAAATTTGGTAATTCTGTCAGATTCTGATGTGATGTTTGGTTTCCAGTTTCCCAGCTGCAAATACTCCCCTTCTCATCCTATGTGAAACTGATTTGTCCTTGCAGAGAACAAGCACGGATTGCCAGAGTTTTTTCCGTTTTTGTTGAGCGAGGAATATGGAGGCAAGGGAAAGATGCTGATAGGCAAATCAACAATTCTCTTAGTGAATTCTGAGCAGCGTTAATGACTGAATGACCTCCTCCTGTTTCTATTGAAGAACAATATATATTCCAAATACTGTGGGAGTGGGATTGATGGAGAATGATGCAGAGTGAGAAAGACATAGATAAAAATAGAGAAAGTTAGGCTGGCAGAGAGAAGTAATGATCAATTTATTTCCTAAAAAGGCAGGTTTGGCACAGAGAGTGACCATCACAGATGAGTTGAAGAGTTTAAAAGGAGCCCTTGGAAAGCCGAGTATTGAAGACAAATAGAATTTAAAAGACTAAATCTTGGAGTGTTTAACAAAATAATGAAGCAAACTGTGTGGGGCGGTGGTGTATGAACTCTTCTTATTTCCCTATTTTCTTACAATTAAATAAAAACAACCAATCAGAAATGGAATGCCTAAGACTGCTGGGAACAACACATTTCCCTTCTCTAGTCTCAGTATTTGAGAGAAGTGTACCTGTTAAATATTTTCTGCTCAGTTTCTCATTTCCACGCAGAACAGTTAAACAAATTGTTTCTGCAGTGCAGTCACTGACAGCTAAATGTTCACTGATCAGTAAAACCATATTCGGTTACGTTAAACTCACTCAATAGGACAAGATTAAAACACAAACAGCTGGGAATCAGAAATTGCATCAGTTTCACAAGTTAAAAGGATTTTCTGGACATGAGTTCATGAGAAATAGCAGCAGAATGGTCCATAGAGCCCCTTGAGCCTGCTCCATCATTGAATATGATCGTGGCTGATGTCTGGCTTCAACTCCACTTTTCCACCTGTTCCCCATTTACGTTGATTCACCAAGAGGCCAAAAATTTGTCTCTCTCAGCCTTTAATGTATTCAACAATGACCACCCACAATCCTCTGGAGTACAGAATTCCAAAGCCTCACAACAGCATGAGTGAAGAAATTTCTCCTCATCTCAGTCTTAAATAATCAGATCCTTATTCTGAGACTGTGCCCCGTGTTTTTGATTCTTCAGCCGGGGAGACAACCTCTCCATGTCTGCGTTGTCAAGCTCCTTAGAGTCTTAAATGTTTCAATGAGATCACCTCTCACCTTTTAAACTCCTGAGATTGTAGACCCAATTTACTCAGTCCCTCACCATAGGACAACCATTTCACCCCAGGGGCCAATGTCGTGAATCTTCACTCTACTACCTCCAATGCAAGTATATCCTTTCTTAAATGTGGAAGCCAGAACTGCACACAGGGTTGCAGTTGTGGTCTCAGCAAAGCCCTGTATAATTGTAACTAGACAACTTCCTTCTTGTACTCCAATCCCCTTGCATTAAAGGCCAAATAAGGATGATGAAAGGCAGTAAAGGCCAATGAAACAACAAAGGGCAATGGGCACATTCTGATTGGAGAGGGAATGAATGAGAGAATAATATTGCAGAGAGAAAGAATACTTTGCATCTGTCTTTACCAAGGAAGATACTACCAGGCTACGGTGAAATAGGAGGTAATTAAAACAATAGAAGTATTTAAAATTGGTAAGAAGGAGACATTAGGTAGGTTGTCTATGCTTAAAGTTGATAAAGCACCAGGACTGGATGAGTTGCATCCAAGGATAATGAGGGAAGTGAGAGTGGAAATTGTGGTGGCGCTGGCCATAATTTTCCAATCATACTTAGACTCAGAGGTGGTTCCAGAGGACTGGAGAATTGCAAACATTACAACTTTGTTGAAAAGGGGTAAAGATAAGCCCAGTATGTTTGTTTCCCAAATCCACAATGGGTAAAGCGGGGCGGAGGGAGCGATGAATCCGGCGGATGGGCGGAGAGGCTCCAGAAACATGTTGTGTGAACCGTGAACCCCGAATGAGAAGCTACCGACTCCCCGTTTGCACCGAGTGGACCCGAGAAGAAATGTCCCAGTGACAAACCCGGAGCAGGAGGAGAGAATGTTGTGAATTTCTATCCTGGACTGACAGGGGGCTAGAAGGGGAGGATTTACACATAGCAAACTCAAACCAAGAGAAATATTTGTCCCTTTTCAATTTCTATCCTCGACTGACAGGGATGGGCTTTGTAAACAAACAGAAAAATTACAGGTGTTGGGAAAGTTTGGATTGGGGCCTTTTTTCTTTAGAAAAATGAAGAGTGAGCAGTGAGCTGATAGAGGTCTTTACAATGACCAATGGGTTGGACGGGGTAGAAATGGAGACAATGTTTCCACTTGAAATTTCTTTACTCAGAGAGTGGTGAGGATGTGGAACTCACAGGAAACCATTGAGGAAAGAAAACTGATAATTTCAACAAGAAACTAGATGCGTACGTGAGAGAAAAGGGATTAGAAAGATAAACTGAAAGGCAGAGATAATTTGCATGGAATGGGAGGAGAAGCATAAAACTAGCAGAATAGTTGGACAGAATGGCCTGTTTGTTTATTGCATATTTTGAGTATTTCAAATTAAACTCCTTTTACAGGGCATTCGGAGGGTTTGATTTGCAGATGGGAAATTCAAACCAAACATCACATCAAAATCTGACAGAGACAATTGCTTCACCAGGACCTGAATATCATCGGCCTTTGAATGTGGAAGAAGAAATGTTTGTCTGTTCTGTCTGTGGGAAAAGATTTCAAACATCAATGTGACTGGAAAAGCACGAAGACAGATGCACACCTGAATGACAGTGTTGCAGTGAATTGACTGTGGAAGAGTTTTAACCAGTTACACAGCCTGAAAAAACATCACAGTGGGGAGAGACTGTACACGTACTGTATGTGTGTGGCCTGGGTTCAACTGACCACGCAACCTGGAGACACCAAGGACATCCGCACCAAGGGGAAACCGTGGAAATGCGGAGACTGTGGGAAGGGATTCAATTCCCCATCTGAGGTGGAAACTCATCGACACAGTCACACTGGGGAGAGACCGTTCACCTGCTCTGTGTGTGGGAAGGGATTCACTCAGTCATCTAGCCTCTACACACACCGGCATGTTCATACTGGTGACAGGCCATTCACCTGCCTTGAATGTGGGAAGGGATTCAATGCTTTATCAAACCTCCGGACTCACCATCGTGCTCACTCTGATGAGAGACCATTTAAATGTTCTGACTGTGAGAAGAGCTTTAAAAGCAGAAAGGATCTACTGACACACCAACGTACTCACACTGAGGAGAGGCCATTCACCTGCTCAGTGTGTGGGAAGGGATTCACTCAGTCATCCCACCTCCTGACAAACCAACTTGTTCACACTGACAAGAGACCTTTTGAATGTTCTGACTGTGATAAGAGCTTTAAAAGTAAAAAGGATTTACTGAACCATGAATGCACTCACACTGGGGAGAGGCCACTCACCTGCTCCATGTGTAGTAAGAGATTCACTTGTTCATCCCACCTTCTGACACACCAATTTGTTCACACTGATCAGAGACCTTTTCATTGTCCTGACTGTGAGAAGACATTTAAAAGCAAAAAGGATCTTCTGAAACACCAACACACACACACTGGGGAGAGGCCACTCACCTGCTCTATCTGTGGGAAGGGATTCACTCGGTTAGCCCACCTGGTGAGACACAATCGAGTTCACACTCGGGAGAGGCCATTCACTGCAGTCAATGTGGACAGGAATTCATTGATTCATCCGACCTTCTGATACACTAGCGAGTTCACTCTGGGGAGAAACCATACACCTGCCTTGTGAGCGGCAAGAGATTCACTCAGTCATCTCATCTCACAACACACCAACTTGTTCACACTGATCAGAGACCTTTTAAGTGTTCTGACTGTGAGAAGAGATTTAAAAGTAAAAGGAATCTGCTGACACACCGGCGAGTTCACACTGGGGAGAGGCCGTTCACCTGCTCGATGTGTGGGAAGGGGTTCGCTCAGTCAAATAACCTGCTGAGACACCAGCAAGTTCACATGCGACAGCGGGGGTTGGATTCTGTTGTTATTGCTGCTGTCAATCACATCCAGCACTGAATCATGTCTGGGCGCCTGTTTCCAGTGGGGTTCAGCAGTTTGTGGTTTATATCAATGATTTGGACTTACTCATTGCTCCTACATTTAAGAAGTTTACAGATGATACAATAGTTGCTGGTGTGGCTGACAATGAGGAAGAAGGCTGTGGACTGAAGGAAGATATCAAAGGACTGGTCAGATGGGCAGAAAAATGGCAAATGGAATTCAATCTGGAGCAGTGAGATAATGAATTTGGGAGGGTAAACAAGACAAGGGAATGAACAATATACTTCTCAGTATCATCCCGTTTTGTGGAACAAAGAGACCTTGGAGTGCAGATCCACAGATCCCTGAATGTGGCTGGACAGGTAGATCAGGTGGTCAAAAAGGCATTTGGGACACTTCCTTGTCTGAGGACTAGAATGTAAGAGCAGGGAGATTATGTTAGAATTGTGCGAAACACTAGTTAGAGCACAGCTAGAGTACTGAGTACAGCTCTGGTCACTGCATTAATCAACTATAAAGTAAACATTTAGCCTAAAACTAAAGACAAATTGATAATTTATCATATAATTAGAGTCAGTATTTAATTAATAAAATCTAGGGGATAATGATAAAGCTAGCTAACCAGCAATTGAAACAGTGAAGAAGTCTGAATTTTTCAGGAAATTAAACTCTGAGGTGTGTAGGTATTCGGAGTTAAGAAAAACATAGAAACTAGGAGTAGGCCATTCGACCCTTCGAGCCTGCTTTGCCATTCATTATGATGATCATGGCTGATCATCCAACTCAATAGCCTGCTCCAGCTTTCTCCCCATACCCTTTGATCCCTTTCACCCCAAAAGCTATATCTAACTCCTTCTTGAAAACATACAATGTTTTGGTCTCAGCTACTTTCTGTGGTAATGAATTCCACAGGCTCACCATTCTCTGGGTGAAGACATTTCTCCTCATCTCAGTCCTAAATGGTCTACCCCATATCCTCAGACTGTGACCCCTGGTTCTGGACTCCCCCACCACTGGGAACATTTATCCTGCATCTACCCAGTCTAGTCCTGTTAAAATTTTATAGGTTTCTATGAGATCCCCCCTCATTCTTCTGAACTCCAGCAAATATAATCCTAATCGATTCCAACATTTCTGTTAATTTCCTATAAAAATAAGGTGACTTCAACACAATGGAAGAAGCTGATTGGAGAGTAGCCGATGAATCTTTATTTATTTTAATTATTAGTTTATTTTGCTTAAGTGAATTAATAATTGGATAAACAAAGGGATGGCAGGGCATCCGAGTCCTGTGAATTGCACATCTGGTTCCATGTGGGAAATCCAGGATGCATCCTATGCATCCTATATATCATGCTCCTGGGGCCGAACTCTAGTTCAAATAGGGTTTGAAGACACTTCTAGCAGAGCTAGATAGATTCTTGATTAACAAAGAAGTGAAAGGTTATTGGGGGTAGGTGGAAGGTTACAATCAGATCAGCCAAGATCTTATTGAATGGCGGAGCAGGTTTGAAGGGCCAAGTGGCCTACTCTTGCTCCTAGATCATACATTTGTATGTTTGTAAGTATTAAACAATGTGCTGGACGATCACGAAGGGGAATGGTTGAGAGGTGTTTTTGGGACAAGAAGGCTGTTTCCAGTGGAGCTCTGGATGGCTTACTGCAGGATCCCATGCTTTTATGGTATAAATCACTGATTTAGACTTTAATATAGGGGCCATGATTTAGATATTGGGAGCCTTGTGGTTAACAGTGGGGAAGAAAGCTATAGGCTGCAGAAAGATATCAATAGACTGATTAGGTGGGCAAAAAAATAGCAAATGGAGATCAGCCTGGAGAAATGTGAGGTAATAAATACATTTGGGGAGGAAAACCAAGGCAAAGGGAAAGAATATTACTGGTATGATGGTGAGAAGTATAGAGGAAGAGAGGGACATTGGAGTGCATGTCCACAGATCCCTGAAGGTGACAGGAGATGCAGATAAGGTGATTAAAAAGGCAGACAGGATAATTTTTTGTTATTAACTGAGACATAGAATACAAGAGCAGGAAATTTTTCCAGCATTTTTGGTTGATGAAAGATCACAGACCTGAAACCCCTTTCTCTCCACAGATGCTGCCAGAGTTGCTGAGTATTTCTAACATTTTTTGTTTTTGTTCCAAACTCAGGGAGGTTATACTAAAGCTGTATAAAACACTAGTTAGACCACAGCTAGATTACTGACTAAAGTTCTGGTTGCTGCATTACAGGAAGGATGTGTTCACAACAGAGAGGGTACAGAGGAGATTTACGAGGATGTTGACAGCGCTGGAGAATTTTAACTGTGAGGAAAGATTGCATTGGCTGGGGTTGTTTTCTTTGGAACAGAGGAGGCTGAGCGGAGATTTAACTGAGATGTATAAAATTATGAGGGGCCAGATAGAGTTGATAGGAAGGACCTACTTCCGGTAACAGAGATGGCAATGACCAGAGGGCTCAGATTTAAACAAATTAGCAAATGACTGGGAATGGGATGGATTCACTGAATCATCCCACCTTCTGAGACACCAGCCAGTTCACACTGGGGAGAGGCTATTCACCTGCTCTGAGTGCAAGAGGGGATTCACTCAGTTATCGACCTTGCTGAGACACCAGCGAATTTACAATAGGGGAGGCCATTCAACTGCTCTGAGTGTGGGATGGGATTTACTCAGTTATCCACCCTGCTGAGATGCCAGTGGGTCCACAAGTCACTGAAGGAGCTGTATTCTGCTGTTATGCCTGCTGTTAGTCTCATTCAGCATTGAACCATATTAATTCTGGTTTTTGCTGATGTTAATAACACCTGTAATAGTAATTTGGCCGCACAGGACATGAGTATTGCTGAAAAAAGAGACTGGTCTATGCTTTTCATCTTGCACTCATCAGGACACTTCGCAAGAATAAGACCATAAGACATTGGAGCAGAAGTAGGCCATTCGGCCCATCGAATCTGCTCCACCATTCAATGAGATCATGGCTCATCTGATAATCCTAAACTCCACTTTCTTGCCTTGTCCCCATACCCCTTGATTTCCTTACTGATTAAAAATCTGTCCAAAGAATATCAATAACAACAATTTTTACTGTGTGTGAAGAGAGTGCGGATTGGTTGGCAAGTGGCATTGTCATGGCGAATGCACCATTGATGGTGACTGACAGTTAACTGCTAAGCATTGTTTGAAATTTCAACCAGGCAGCTTGTCCCTGATTGGTCAAGGCATTATCTGAGGAATGAATCAGCCAATGGCTGTCATTTATTTTGTTTCGCTGAGCATACATTGCGCCTTTCTCAGCTAAACAATATAACTGACAGCCATTTGCTGACTCGTTTCTCAGGGCAATGCCTTAACCAACCAGGGTCAAGCTGCGTGGTTCAAATTTCAAACACTGCTTGGCAGTTAACTGTCAGTCACCATCAGTGGTGCGTTCTCCATGGCAATGCCACTTGCCAACCAATCACCTACTCTTCACATGCAGCATAAATTGTTGTTATTGGTATTCTTCCAAAGTGTCCTGATGAGTGCAAGACAAAGTTTAGACATGTCTCTTTTTTCAGCAATCTCCTGTAATGTGGTTGGAGTTTAATATTTTAATGCATCAAATAAATCAGCTTTGTTTCAAACATACAGTGTGCCGTGTGTTTGATTTCTCTAAGATATCATGACCTTGTTCCCTTAAATCCACTCAGGAAATGTATTTAACAGGAAATCAACAATTAAACACATCACATCAAATAATTGGCAAAAATCCATCAGGAAGATGAGGAACCACTTTTTACTCAATAAGTTATGATCTGGAACGTTCTGCCTGAAAGGCGATTGAAGCAGGTTCAATAATAACTTTCCAAAGTGAGTTGGATCTCCAGTTAAAAGGTAAAGTTTGCAGGGCTCTGGGGAAAGGGCAGGGGAGTGTGGGCTAATTGGCAGCTCTTTCAAAGGTGGTCACAACCCTATAAGGCAGCTCTATGTCGACAGGAGAAAGGCTGGCGTTCAGCTCCCTGAGAATAACAAAGAAGTTATGCGAAACCAGAATAAAACACTGGTTCAACCACAGCTGGAGTATTGTGTCCAATTCTCCAATTGGCAAAGCTGGGGCTGATCCCTTTCGAGAAGAGAAGATTAAGAGGAGATTTGATAGAAATGCTCAGAATCATGAGGGATCTGGACAGAATAGATCGGGAGAAATTGTTCCTATTGGAAGAAGGGTTGAGAACCAAGAGAACATGGGTTAAAGGTGAATTGAAAAAGAAGCAATGGTGACATGAGGAAAACCCTGTTTATGCAGTGAGTGGTTAGAATCTGGAGTGCACTGATTGAGAGTGCGGTAGAGGAAGGTTCAATCATGCATTTCAAAGTAGAATTGGATAATTATCTGAAGAGAAAAAGTCTGTAGGGCTATGAGGAAATGGCCAGGGAGTGGGACTGGCTGAGTAGCTCTTTCAGAAAGCTGGCATAGACATGATGGGTCGAATGACCTCCTTCTATGCTGTAACCATTCTATGATTCTAATGAAGGCTCTGGGGAAAGGGCAGGGGAGTGGGACTCATTGGCAGCTCCTTCAACGGCGGTCCCAGCCCTACAATGGAGCTCCATATTGAAAGGAGAAAGTCTGATGTCCAACTCTCCAAGAATAAAGAAAGATCTCAACTCTCCAAGGAGCCCTTCAATTCTCTGTAAATATCTTTCAAATGCTGACAGATTCCTTCCTTTTGAAATTCCATTTCCTTGTGCCAGGGACGCAGACAGTGCTGGACACAGAGAGAGCAGCAAACCTGGTTCAGAGTAGATACGCTGGATCTATCCTTCCTTAAGTAAGGAGACCAAAACTGTACACAGTACTCTAGGTGTGGTTTCACCAATGCCCAGTACAGCTGTAGCAAAACTTCCCTACTTTTATACTCCAACCCTCTTGCAATAAAGGCCAACATTCCAGTTGCCTTCCTAATTTCTTGCTGTATCTGCATGCTAACTTTTTGTGATTTATATACCAGGACACCAAGGTCCCTCTGTACTGCAGCATTCTGCAGACTCTCTCTACTTAAATAATTCTCTGCTTTTCTATTCTTCTTTCCAAAGTGGAAACCCTCACATTTTCCCAAATTATGCACCATCTGCAAGTGTTTTCCCATTCATTTAACCTAGCTCTTTGTCTCCTCACAACTTGATTTCCTACCCATCTTTGTATCTCAGCAAATTTGGCTGCAATACACTTGGCCCATTTAACCAAGTCATTAATATAGATTGTAAATAGTTGAGGTCCCAGCACTGATCCCTGTGGCATTCCAGCAGTTAGATTGCCAACCTGAAAATGACCAATTTATCCAGAAGCTCTGTTTCCTGTTGTTATCCAATCCTCTATCCAAACTAATATATCACCCCAACACCTTATCACTTAGACTGTGCAGTTAATTTTTATGTGACAGCTAATTGAACACTTTTTCAAAATCCAAATACACTACATCTACTGGTTTCCAGTATCCACCCTGCTGGTTACATCCTCAAAGAACTTGAATGAAATTGTCAAACATGATTTCCCGTTCAGAAAACAACGTTGTCTCTGATTATATTATGAAAGTGATTGTTTTTGGATTTATTTTCAGAGGAAGAGGACTTACACACAGTTATTTCAAACCAAAAGAAAAGTAAGGTCTGAATTTCTAACCTGAACTTCCAGTGATCTCTTTTGGAAACCCCTTTTACAGCAGGATCTGCAGACAGGAAACACAAACCAAGCATCACATCAAGATCTGACAGAGTCACTCAATTGATCAGGACCTGAACATGGAAGCAAAGAGCCCTGTTCAAAGTGGGGAGGTAAGATACACGTGATCTGAATGTCCAGTAAGTCTGGTTGTCCACTCCGATTCTGTGAGTTTGTGGGAACTCATCAAACTCTCCCGGTTGAAGCCGGACCAACAGATCGGCTGGAATTAAATGGTTCCAGACATGAAAGGAGCGTTAAACAGCCTGTGAATTCTTCCACTAATTCACACTGTTCTCCAAGGGCTGAGTTCAAAGAGAAAAAATCACTACACTGTGTAATTTCCTGAAATAATCCCTGCTGTCTGTCCTGAATGAATCCATTGCATGAACAAATGTTGAAATGTTTGCTCCACACCCACAGGGTTTCACCTGTTTAAAGCCACAAACAGAAAGGTCCAGTTTTCTCCTGGAGTTTGAGACAAATCAGCTTCCAAACTGATGCAGAGTTTCAGCCAATGAGGGAGACGCGGCCTCAGCCCCGCCCCTTATTCACTCCGATTGGTTGGAGGACCAGCCGTTCCTGCTCGGTCCTCCAGCCCCGTCACCTCTTCCTATTGGTCCGAAGCGTCAGTCAATCATTCCCCGAGCATGGTGATCTGGAGCATGCGCAGTGTGGGTGATGTCCAAGGACAGACGCGTGTTTGTCTCATCTTCAGGCGGGAAGGAGGCGGATAAGCGGAGGCAGCGTTAGGGGCAGTGGGTGGGAGGAGAGGCTTCACAAACACCCAGTGGAGGCCTCAACACCCCCATTAAGAAAGTACCGTGCCCGCCTTTGCACCGAACGGAACGGCAGCTGCGGGCTTTCTCCCGGTGCCAGGCCCGAGTGGACAAATGTGGGTTAATGAAGGAAATGCAGCAATGGGTTTGTTAGTGAGAAATCACCTTTAACTCACTTTACTGATCCTGGAGCAGGAGGAGAGAATGGTGTGCATTTCTATCCTGGACTGACAGGGATGGATTTTGGAAACTCCCTTTACTGAGGGTTAGAAGAGGTGGATATACAGACAGAAAAGTCAAACAGACCTGGAGCCTGATCCCCCTCCCTGAAGGATATTCGTGATGCAGTTTACTAGATTCATTCAGCTCAATTTCACAACCTAGGTTTGTCTTTTTGTGGTTTCTCTCTCACTCCCTCTTTTTTGTTTTAAATCAGTTTCATAGGATATTAGAAGGAGAGGGATTGCAGTCAGGAAATTGAAATCAAACATCACACCAGGATCTGACAGTCTCTCGATTCATCAGGACCAGAATATTATCAGTCTTTGAACATGGAAGTAAAAAGCACCATTAACACTGAGGAGAAACCAGGGAAATGTGGGGACTGTGGGAAGGGATTCAATTACCCATCTAAGCGAGAAATTCATCAGCGCTGTCACACTGGGGAGAGGATATTTCCCCACTCTGACTGTGGGAAAGAATTCATTGATTCAACCAACCTGCTGACACACCAGCGAGTTCACACTGAGGAGAGGCCGTTCACCTGCTCCGAGTGTGGGAAGGGATTCACAAAGTCAAACCACCTGCTGAAACATCAGCGAGTTCACACAGGGGAGAGACCATTCACCTGCTCCGAGTGTGGGAAGGGGTTCATTAATTCATCTGACCTGCTGACACACCGAAGAGTTCACACTGGGGAGAGACCGTTCATCTGCAACAAGTGTGGGAAAGGATTCGCTCAGTCATCCACCCTGCTGATACACCAGCGAGGTCACACTGGGGAGAGACCATTCACTTGCTTTGAGTGTGGGAAGGGATTCACTTGTTCATCCAACTTGATGAGACACCAGCAAGTTCATACTGACAAGAGACCTTTTAAATGCCCGGACTGTGGGAAGTGCTATCAAACTTTAGATAAACTTATGTCCCATCAACATATTCACACTGACGAGAGACCGTTCAGGTGCTCTCACTGCGGAAGTGGGTTCAGGCGATCATCTGAACTCACTGTACACCAGCGAATTCACACTGGGGAGAGACCATTCCTCTGCTCCGAGTGTGGGATGGGATTCACTCAATCAGCCAATCTGCTGTCACACCAGCGAGTTCACACTGACGAGAGACCTTTTAAATGCATAGACTGCAGGAAATGTTTTAAAAGTTCTGGAGAACTGATGCGCCATCAACGAGTCCACACTGATGAGAGACCTTTTAAATGTCCAGACTGTGGGAAGTGCTATAAAAGGTCTGGGGATCTGATGTCCCATCAACGTATTCACACTGATGAGAGACCTTTCAGATGCTCTCACTGTGAGATTGGGTTCAGGCAATCATCTCAGCTCACTGAACACCAGCGAATTCACACTGGAGAGAGGCCGTTCACTTGCTCCAAGTGTGGGAAGGGATTTACTCAGTCATCCCATCTGCAGACACACCAACGAGTGCACAGTGTGGAGAGACCTTTCACCTGTTTCGTGTGTGGGAAGAGATTCACTCGGTCATCCACCCTGATGAGTCACCAGCGAGTTCACAAATAATTACAGTGATTGGATTTTGCTGTTAATCATGCCCAGGAGTGAACCATGTTCATTGGGGTCTGTTTCTGCTGATTTTAATAAACTCCAGCCCAGTTATAATGGTTAATATTTTGGATAAAAGTCAAATAAATCAGCTTTGTTCTAAACGCACAGTGTGGCGAATCTTCTAATACCTCTAACAGTAGTTAGTTCCCTTTGAAGTGCTCTCCCTTTCCCCGTATCCTCCTCCTCCTCACCTCAAACAACAAGTATGAGAAGTTCATGAAGCTTCTTTGTCACTAAGATTGAGACAATCTGATCAGCTGCCTCTGCTGCTTCCCTCCCTTCCACTAGCCCACCAGGCCAAACTGTATCTGAAACGCCTTCTTGTCCAAGCTCTGCACTTGCATATTTCTCCAGTTTCTCTCCTATCTTCTATCTCCCTCAGCTCATCTTGTCTCTGAGACCTGCCTTCGGCTCCCTTGACACTATTCTCACTAAACTGCTGACCATCCAACTTCCACATTTTAGACAATATCCTTAACGGTTCTCTCTCTTTTCGTACTGTCCCTCTCACCTTTAAATCCACTGTTGTCTCTCATCATAAGAAAATCCTTCGACCCTACCATCCACCCCCACTCTCTTTTCTCTAACTTGGTACTTGCTGGTAAACTGTTTGATCTCTAATTCTTTTCCAGTTTGGATCAAAGATTCCTGACCTGAAGCATTCACTCTTTTTCCCTCTCTGCAGATGCAGTTTGACCTGCTCAGAGTTTCCAATATTTTCTGTTTTGAGGTCAAACAAATATATGAACTAGGAGGAGTAGGCCACTCGGCCCCTTGAGCCTGATCTAATTGAGCTGATCTAACTGTAACCTTAACTCCACATTCCTGCCCATCCCTGATAACCTTTCACCTTCTTGCTTATCAAGAATCTACCGAGCTCTGCCTTAAAAATATTCAAAGACTCTGCCTCCACCGCCTTTTGAGGGAGACAATTCCAAAGACTCATGACCCTCTGAGAGAAAAATATTCTCTTCAATTCTGTCTTAAATGGGCCACCCCTTATTTTTAAACAGTGACCCCCTCGTTCTAGGTTGGATTTCCACCTAGGGTATTACAGTATTTTGCTTTTGGGTCAGAGTGGATTAGTTTTCTCTGGAATGAGACAACAGTAACTGTCACCCTATTCGACATGAAACTAAACTCACTGTTAATTCCTCATCAGTAACAATGTTAAACTCAAGGTTTCCAGCCGGGATTGAACCGGGACTTTCTCATGTAAAGTAAACGTGATAATCACTGCACTGGGGAAATGAGTGTGAATCCCCCCCGGACGGAGGAGAACTGACCATCCATCTCTAGCTCTAATTCCCAAACAGAAAATGCTGCAAAGAATCAGCAAGTCAGGCTGAGTCTGTGGCCACTGTCAGCGTTTGAAACCATCACAATGCCCAGGTGATTGACGGCAGCTTCGGGCCAATATGAAGAGAGGGCGGGACTGGAGGACCCAGCCGGCAGGACTAGTCCTCCAACCAATCGGAGTGAATGAAGAGGCAGGCCAGTCTGTGACTGGAGCATGCGCAGTGCGGGTAATGGCGATGGGGAGACGGGTCCACAATGGATAAAGGGGGGGATGGCGGGGCGGAGGGAGCGATGGATCCGGCGGGTGGACGGAGCGTTTCCGGAAACATGTTCTATAAACCGCAAACCCCGGAAATAAACTGACCGGTCCCCCTCCCCCGTTTGCACCGAGCGGGGCCGCAGCTCCCAGATCACTGAAAAGCCGGTTTAGACCATAAGACGTAGGAGCAGAAATTAGGCCATTCGGCCCATCGAGTCTGCTCCGCCATTCAATCATGGCTGATAGGTTTCTCAACCCCATTCTCCCCGTAACCTTTGAACCCCTTACCAATCAAGAACCTATCTATCTCGACCTTAAATACACTCAATGACCTGGCCTCCACAGCCTTCTGTGGCAATAAATTCCATAGATTCACCACTCTCTGGCTAAAGAAGTTTCTCCTCATCTCTGTTTTTGAAGGTCTTCCCTTTACTCTGAGGCTGTGCCCTCGGGTCCTAGTCTCTCCAACTAATGGAAACATCTTCCCCATGCCCACTCTATCCAGGCCTTTCAGTATTCTGTAAGTTTCAATCAGATCCCCCCTCATCCTTCTAAACTCCATCGAGTAGAGACCCAGAGTTCTCAAACGTTCCTCATATGTTAAGCCTTTCATTCCTGGGATTGTTCTTGTGAACCTCCTCTGGACCCTCTCCAGGGCCAGAATTTCCTTCCCTAGATACGGGGCCCAAAATTGCTCACAATATTCTAAATGTGGTCTGACCAGAGCCGTATGAAGCCTCAGCAGTACATCCCTGCTTTTATATTCTAATCCTCTCGAAATAAGACCATAAGACATAGGAGCAGAAATTAGGCCATTCAGCCCATCGAGTCTGCTCCGCCATTCAATCATGGCTGATAAGTTTCTCAACTCCATTCTCCCGCCTTCTCCCCGTAACCTTTGATCCCCTTACCAATCAAGAACCTATCTATCTCGGTCTTAAATACACTCAATGACCTGGCCTCCACAGCCTTCTGTGGCAATGAATTCCATAGATTCACCACTCTCTGGCTAAAGAAGTTTCTCCTCATCTCTGTTCTAAAAGGTCTTCCCTTTACTCAGAGGCTGTGCCCTCGGGTCCTACTCTCTCCTACTAATGGAAACATCTTCCCCACGTCCATTCTATCCAGGCCTTTCAGTATTCTGTAAGTTTCAATCAGATCCCACCTCATCCTTCTAAACTCCATCGAGTATAGACCCAGAGTCCTCAAACGTTCCTCATATGTTAAGCCTTTCATTCCTGGGATCATTCTCGTGAACCTGCTCTGGACCCTCTCCAGGTCCAGCACATCCTTCCAGAGATACGAGGCCCAAAATTGCTCACAATATTCTAAATGTGGTCTGACCAGAGCCTTATAAAGACTCAGCAGCACATCCCTGCTTTTATATTCTAGTCCTCTCGAAATAAATGCCAACATTGCATTTGCCTTCCTAAATACCGACTCAACCTGCAAGTTAACCTTAAGAGAATCCTGGACTAGGACTCCCAAGCCCCTTTGCACTCCAGACTTCTGAATTCTCTCCCCATTTAGAAAATAGTCTATGCCTCTATTCTTCCTACCAAAGTGCATGACCTCACACTTCCCCATGTTGTATTCCATCTGCCACTTCTTTGCCCATTCTCCTAACCTGTCCAAATCCTTCTGCAGCCTCCCCGCCTCCTCAATACTACCTGTCCCTCCACCTATCTTTGTATCATCTGCAAACTTCGCCAGGATGCCCTCAGTTCCTTCATTTAGATCATTAATGTATAAAGCGAAAAGTTGTGGTCCCAACACTGACCCCTGCGGAACTCCACTAGTCACCGGCCGCCATCCTGAGAAGGACCCCCTTATCCCCACTCTCTGCCTCCTGCCAGACAGCCAATCTTCTATCCATGCTAGTACCTTGCCTCTAACACCATGGGCTCTTATCTTACTGAGCAGCCTCCTGTGCGGCACCTTGTTAAACGCCTTCTGGAAGTCCAAGTAGATAACATCCATTGGCTCTCCTTTGTCTAACCTACTCGTTACCTCCGCAAAGATTTCTAACAGATTTGTCAGGCATGACCTCCCCTTGATGAAACCATGCTGACTTTGCCCTATTTTACCATGCACTTCCAAGTATTCTGAAATCTCATCCTTAATAATGGACTCTAAAATCTTACCAACAACTGAGGTCAGGCTAATCGGCCTGTCATTTCCCGTCTTTTGCCTCACTCCCTTCTTAAACAGGGGGGTTACATTAGCGATTTTCCAGTCATCTGGAACCCTCCCTGACCCCAGTGATTCCTGAAAGGTCACCACTAACGCCTCCACTATCTCTTCAGCTATCTTCTTCAGAACTCTGGGGTGTAATCCAACTGGTCCAGGTGATTTATTCACCTTCAGACCTTTCAGTTTTTCTAGCACCTTCTCCTTGGTAATGGCCACCATACTCACCTCTGCCCCACAATTCTCTTCAACTTTGGGGATGTTACTCGTTTGTATCAGGTTGGGTATTGGTTCCAGAGGCTGGTCCCTGGTCTCCAGTGTCGGTTCTTTATCATTGAACCATTGAATGGTTACAAAACAGACAGAGGAGTGCAGAGATCTTGGAGGGTTGTGAGACTGGAGGAGATTAGAGAGATAGAGAGAGGCAAGACCATGGAGGGATTTAAAAACAAGGATGAGAAATTAAAAGTTTTATTGCTTTTTAAAAGTAACCTTTGTAAGTCAGTGAGCACAGGGGTAATGGGTGAACATGTCCTGGTGTGAGTAAGCACACAGGCAGCAGAATTTTGGATCACCTCAAGATTACAGGGAGGTTAATTGTTAGGAGAGAGCCTAAGAACATAAGAAATAGGAGCAGGAGTCGGCCATTTAGCTCTTCGAGCCTGCTCCTCCATTCAATGAGATCATTTATACTTAAGTACCATTTTCCTGCACTATCCCCGGATCCCTTTATGTTTCTAACATGTAGAAATCTATCGATCTCAGTCTTGAACATACTCAATGACTGATCCTCCACAGCCCTGTGGGGCAGTGAATTTCAAAGATTCACCACCAACTGAGTGAAAAAATTCCTCCTTGTCTCAGTTCCAAATGGCCTGCCCTTTATTCTGAGACTCTCTCCCCTGGCTCCAGAACCTCCAGCCAGAGTTAAGTCTAGAAATAACAAGGGAATGGATGACAGTTTCTGCATCAGACGAAATGAGACTAGGGTGGAGTCAGGAGATGTTACCAAGGTGGAAATAGGCAGTCTTGGTGATGATGTGCATATGTGTTTGAAGGTTCATCTTGGGGTGAAATATTTTGCCATGGTTTTGAACAGTCTGGTTCATCCACAGACAGTTGGCAGGTAGAGGGATGGAGTTGGTGGCTCGGGAGTGGAGTTTACAGAGGGGACTGAAGACAATGGCTTTGGTCTTCCCAATATTTAAATAGAGTAAATTTCTGCTCATCCAGTACTGGATGTCAGTCTCCCTCCCACTTCTTTCCTTTCCTTCTCTCTGTCTTTCTTGGTACAAAGAATTCTCTAGCCCAGAGGTTTCTGGATGCTCCATCTTTATAAGGCTGAGATTTTTGGTCTCTCAGGGAATCGAGGGATATGGGGAGTGGGCGGGAAAGTGGAGTTGAAGACCAAGATCAGCCACGATCATGTTGAACGGTGGAGCAGGTTCCACAGGGTGTTTGTTCTTATAGAGGCTAGAGTCTTGTGTCGGCCAGACTGGGTGGCAGATTCCCTTCCCGAAAGGAAGTTGGTGAACCAGTTGGTTTTACAAAAAATGCAGCAGCTTTAATGGTCACTTCTTCCTAGTGCCAACCGTACAAATTACCAGGTTCATTCAGCTTAATTTCACAGCCTGCCTTTGTCTTTTTGTGGGTTCTCTCTCACTCGTTTATTTTTTGTTTTAAATTAATTTCACAGGGTATTAGAAGGGCAGAATTTGCAGTCAGGAAATTCAAATCAAACATCACATCGGGACCTGACAGAGTCGCCAATTTACCATAACCTGAATATCATCTTGTTTTGAACATGGAAGGAAAAAAACACCATTCAGAGTGGGGAGAAACCGTGGAAATGTGGAGACTGTGAGGAGGGATTCAGATCCCCGTCTGAACTGGAAGCTCATCGGTGCAGTCACACTGGGGAGAGGCCGTTCACCTGCCCTGAGTGTGGGAAAGGATTCAGTCGGTCATCCAACCTGCTGCAACACCAGAGAGCTCACACTGGGGAAAGGCCATTCACCTGCACCCAGTGTGGGAAGGGATTCGCTTAGTCATCCCACTTAGTGAGACACCAGCGAGTTCATAGTGGGGAGAGGCTGTTTACCTGTTCCGAATGTGGGAAGGGATTCACTCGATCATCAGGGCTGCTGACGCACCAGCGAGTTCACACTGGGGAGAGGCCGTTCACCTGCTCCCAGTGTGGAAAGGGATTCGTTGTCATCCAACCTGCTGAAACACCAGCCAGCTCACACTGATAAGAGACCTTTTAAATGCCCAGACTGCGGGAAGTGCTATAAAAGTTCCCTGGACCTGATGCGCCATCAACTTGTTCACACTGATGAGAGACCGTTCAGGTGCTCTCACTGCGGGACTGGGTTCAGGCGATCAGAAGAACTCACTGTACATCAATGAATTCACACTGTGGAGAGGCCGTTCACCTGCTCCGAGTGTGGAAAGGGATTCACTCAGTCATCTGCACTGTTGACACACCAGCGGGTTCACACTGGGGACAGACCATTCGCCTGCTCCAAGTGTGGGAAGGGTTTCACAGATCCATCCACCCTGCTGAAGCACCAGAGTGTTCACATTGACGAGAGACCTTTTAAATGCCCAGAGTGTGGAAAGTGCTATAAAAGTTCCCGGGAACTTGATGCGCCATCAACGTGTTCACACTGACAAGAGACCATTCAGGTGTTCTCACTGTGGGACTGGGTTCAGGGGCTTAGAACAACTCACTGCACACCAGCGAATTCACACGGGGGAGAGACCGTTCACCTGCATCACGTGTGAGAAGGGATTCACTCAGTCATCCACCCTGCGGACACACCAGCACGTTCACACTGGGGAGAGACCGTTCAGCTGCCCTGACTGTGGGAAGGGATTCACTATGTCATCCACCCTGCTGAAACACCAACGAATTCACAGGTAACAATGGTGATGGGACATTGCTGTTAATCACATCCAGGACTGAACCATATTCATTGGCGTCTGTCGCTGCTGATGTTCATCAACTCCAGCCCAGTCATATGGACTAATACTCTGGATAAAAGTCAAATAAATCAGCTTTGTGTGAAACACGGTGTATTGAATCTTTTTAATATCTCTAACATAAGTTAGTTCCTTTTGAAGGGCTCTCCCTCTCCCCTGTCTCCTCCATCCTCACCCCCAACAACAAGTGTGAGGAGCTCATAGAGCTTCTTTGTCACTAAGATTGAGACAATCTGATCAGCTGCCCCTGCTGCTTCCCTCCCTTCCACTGGGCAAAACTGTCTCTGAAGTCTCCCATTGTTCAAGCCCTGAACTTGCATCTTTCTCCAGTTTTGTTTCTATCTTCTATTTCCCTCAGAGATTACCTTGTCCATGAGATCCGCCTTCTGCTCTCTTGATTCTCACTAAACTGCTGACCATCCAATCCTTGGCACCTCATATTTCTCATCCACATGCTGCCACGAGATGACATCATCCAAAAGCACCGTGTTAGTTTATACATGTACACTGACAACACCCAGCTCTACCTCACCAACATCCCTCACCATTCCTCCACTGTTACTAAATTATCAAACTGCTTATCCAACACCCAATACTGGATGAGCAGAAATTTCCTCCAATTAAAAATTGGGAAGACCAAAGCCATTGTCTTCACTCACCACTACAAATTCCGTTCCCTAACTACCGAGTCCATCCCTCTCCCTGGAAACTGTCTGAGGCTGAACAACACTGTTTACTTATTTTATATTGTCTGTCCATATTTTTCCTCCCAAAATCCATCACCTCACATTTCTCCACATTGAACTTCACCTGCCACCTATCTGCCCATTCCCAGCTTTGTATCATCTGCAAACTTTGAAATTATCCCCTGCATACCAAGATCTCAATCATTAATATATATCAGGAAAAGCAAAGGTCCCAACTCTTCCCTGGGAACTCCACTACAAACCTTCCTCCAGCCTGAAAAATATCCATTGACCACTGCTCTCTGCTTCCTATTCCTCATCCAATTTTGTATCCACATTTCTAATGTTCCTTTTATTCCATGAGCAATAACTTTTCTCACAAGTCTGTTGTGTGGCACTGTATCAAATGCCTTTTGAAAGTCCATGTACACCACATCGACAGCATTACTCTCATCGACCTTTTCTGTTACCTCTTCTGCTTGCTAAGCAATCAATAGCCTTTGTGAGTTCAAGTGGTGAGGTTTCATCATCCAATTCAACCATGAAGCTGGAGAGAGTCAAACTGAGACTGGGAGATGTCTGTCTCATGGGAGTACAGCTCACAGTAATGTTCAACCCAGCAAGACATATGTTTACTTCGAATGGTGAATACTCCACCAACTGCTGATTTCAGGGGGTCAACTTTGGTGATGGTCGAACCAAGCGCCCTCTTGATCGCATCATACATAACACATCGATTTCCGTTGTCACCAAGAGTTTGGATTTCTTGTAGGTTGATCCAGTGTTTATTTACAGAGTGTCTCCCTGTCTTTTACATGACAATCTTGGCTACTTTCAAGTTATGCAGTGTTCTAGCTTTTGGGTTTATGTTGTGCATCAGGTAGGCTTTGCTTTTTGCTTCAATGACAGATGTCATCTCTGCTGAGTGGGTCTCAAACCAGTCTTTGTTGTGGGTTCCACCTTTACCAAATGTTGCTGCTGCTGTGTCAGAAATGATTGAATCAGCGACTTCCAAACTTCATCAATATCAATGTTGATTGATGAAGCATTTATTGATGTGCCTATAAAACATTTTACTGTTTTGTTTCATGTTCCTTGATAATTTAATTTCATGATGGAGCTGCCACTGTGAAGAATGTGCAAGTCAGTAAGAATTGTCAGCAAGGATTAATCAGCACTTTCTAATTGGAGATGTTAATCATGGAACCTTTCAGACACTGAATTGTAGATTTTGCATCAAATATCAATTTAGGATTGAAATAAAAGTTCATAATTTTATTGTAAGCTAATTCCTGGTAAGAGTTCTTGAATCAAAGGGAAATATCACAGATGGTGCTTTTACAAAGGGACATTGCAACTGTGAAAGCCAGCAACACCTTCAGAATATTAAACTCCAGCCAGTTATAGTGTTGCTAACATCAACAGAAACAAACTAAATATTGTCAGACAATCAATCCTGGATGTGATTAACGGCAGCAACAACAGCAGAATCCAACCCCTGCAGTCACTTATGAACTCACTGATGTGTCAGAAGATTGGATGACTGAGTAAATACCTTCCCACACAAGGAGCAAGTGAATGGTCTTTCTCCCCAGTGTGAATTCGCTTGTGTACACTGAGATCAGATGAATGCCTGAACCGCTTTTCACAAACAATACAGCCGAATGTCTTGTTTTCTGTGTGAATTCGCTGGTGTGACCAAAGGCCAGATGAATGAGTGAATCCTTTCCCACATACAGAGCAGATGAACGGCTTCTCCCCAGTGTGAACACGTTGGTGTGCAGTGAGGGTCGATGACTGCCTGAACCTCTTTCCACAGGAAGAGCATCTGAACGCCCTCTCTTCAGTGTGAATTTGCTGGTGTGACATGAGGAAGGCTGTCTTTCTAAATCCCCTCCCACACTCAGAGCAGATGAACGGCTTCTCCCCAGTGTGACTGCGTTGATGGATTTCCAGCAGGCATGGATAATCAAATCCTTTACCACAGTCCTCACATTTCCATAGTTTCTCCATGGTGTTGGCCCCAATGTGACTGCGTCGATGGTATTCCAGCCGGGATGGATAATTGAATCCTTTATCACAGTCCCCACATTTCCATGGTTTCTCCATGCTTTGATTACCCTTGTGTCTGTCTAGTTTGGTTGATTGATTGAAGCCTTACCCCACACTGAACAAGTGTACAGTTTCTTGCCGCTGTGAAAGGCGTGTTTTTTTTTCAGGCTCTGTAACTGGTTAAAGCTCTTTCCACAGTCAGTGCACTGGAACACTCTCACTCGAGTGTGTGTGTGTCTCAGTGATTTTCCAGTCACACTGATGTTAATTTTTTTTCCCTCAACCAGAACAGTCAATCATTTCTCCTTCTACATTCGAAAGGCTGATGATGTTCAGGTCCTGGTGAATCGAGTGACTCCATCAGATCTTGATGTGATGTTTGGTTTGAATTTTCCGTCTGCAAATCCTCCCATTCTAATATCCTGTAAAAGGAGTTTACAAAAATCATTACTTTAAGTTCCAGATAGAAATTCGGAACGGACAATTCTAGTTTCCATGGATCATTTTTTCCTTTCTTGTTCCCCTAAAGCTCTAAATTCCTGTCCCACACACTCTCCCTCCTCCCTGGGCTGAAATTCAAACTCATCTCACCATCTCCATCATTTCTTTCCTCCACTCCCAGTTCCCTCTCTCCGTCTCCTCTGCCTGGGTTCAGTTCTCCAGCTCCTATCCACAGAGTGGCAGTAAAATCAATGAGTCCATCATTTCCTCTGCTGGTCACTAGATCCAGAAGCCCCGCCTACCATTATGTCAC
Source organism: Cetorhinus maximus (assembly GCF_964194155.1). Taxonomy (NCBI): domain Eukaryota; kingdom Metazoa; phylum Chordata; class Chondrichthyes; order Lamniformes; family Cetorhinidae; genus Cetorhinus; species Cetorhinus maximus. The sequence continues at coordinate 19,766,311 of NC_135901.1, forward strand.
GGGATGACTGCGCATGCGCTCTGCTCCCAGCTGAACCAAGATGGCCGCTGTTAACGTGGGCCTATTCTCAGGAGAAAAGCGCCGGAGCTGCAAACGCGGGATCCCCAGGGTTTTATTCGAGGTTTGAGACCTTTATCAGGCGCTTAGAAACCCTCCCCGTCCAACCGCCGGCTTCATCGCTCCCTCCGCGTTTCTAGATCATTACTGGCTGCAGATGCGGAGAAGGAGCTTCTCGCCCCATCGCCATCACATCACTCATGCTCCAGACAGTGATCGGTACTGCGCCTGCGCACGGCTCTCCTGTGGTTATAGATAGGGGACATTCACCATCGCGAGGAATGCTGGGTAAGATTCCCGCCATCAAAAGTCCTAATTAGTGAATAGTGATTGTCTTTTACAATGATGTGGAGATTGGGGCGCGGGTCGGGCAATGGATAAATTTAAGAAGCAAATTGTACAGAAACCCAAGTGCACAGACCCTCCATTATCCACTAGAAAGAAGGGGAGTAGCAATTGATGGAGAATCGCGAATCCCTCAAATGTTTCCCAAAACAACAGCAATGGCAGAAGAATCCAAACCCTCCCAGTCAAACATGATTTCAGTAGATCAGGAGGAAGAGCCTGCAAGACTAAATTAGGGCTCATTCTCGTGAATACTCTTGGTCATGTATTTTCAGTTATGCTGCCACATATCAATACCACAGGGAATTATTTTTCATTCATCACTGTATGCGGGTGTCACTGGCAAGGTGAGCATTTATTGTTATCCCTCACTGCCCTCAAGATCACTGCCCTTGGTACACCATCTTCTAGAACTACTGCAGTCCATGAGGATTTTAGGTTCTCTGAGCAGTTTTGATACAACCAAGTAGCTTTTAGGCCATTTGAAAGGGTCAAGCACATTGCTGTTGTTCTGGAGTCACCTGCAGACCCATGAGGTTGGGATGGCAGGTTTCTTGTCCTAAAGGATGTCCAATGGACGCTCAGTTGGACAATCCTGTAGTTTTATGATCACTGATACCAGCTTTTATTGTAGATGTTTATCCCAGATTTACTTAATTAACTGAATTTAAAATCTCTAACTGCTGTGGTGGGATTTGAACTCCAGATTATTATTCCAGTCTCTAGATTACTAATCCAGTAATGTTAATACTATGTCTGGATATGTGATCAGAATGCCCGAATTCAGATTGCACAAACAGGTGCTGTGCTCAGAACTACACCAAGGCACTCCTTCACTTGGAGCCAAAGCAAATGTTTCAAAGACAATACCAAAGCCTCCATGATGGTCTGCTCTATGAATATAAACACTTGGGAAGCAGATGCCCAATCACGACCCAAGTGGTGAATCATCATCAAAAATGGTGTCAAAATTTTCCAATCAACAAGAATATCCAACAAGAGATGGCCAGAGAGGGGAGTTGCTCAAGCCAACAATCCACCACCAACTCAACTGGCTGACAACCCCCATGTTCTGACTGTAGGAAGAGCTTGCAAGGCTAAAATAGGGCTCATTAGTCACCTGTGAACCCACTGACATCTCACTGCCACCCAGTCATCCAAAAGAAAGAATCATCCCCGATATAAGGGATAACCAATGGACAACCACGATGTTATCATACCCTTCTTTACCTGGAGATCAAATGCTTGATGTATAATTGTTGTAGCAGTTAGCAACCTGATGTGAACTCCATGTGGTATTTTAGTGCATAACTTGAACAATTTATTTTGAGTGTGTTTATGTTAAATAAATTAACGCTTGATTTTATAAAGCACTGGTTAGACCTCAATGGGAATGCTGTCTTCAGTTCTGGGCGTCACACTTGAAACGGGACGTCAAAGCCAGAGACATGTCCCATCCCCACCAGAAGGGCCGTAACGCGCAGGTGCGGAAAGGCCCCGCCCCCTGTGTCCGCCTGCATGCACAGAGCATGCGCGATGTGGAAGCCTCAGGAACAGTGAGTGCGGCTCTCAGACACCGAATGAGAGCGGCCGGGCCCGGCGGCCGTGCGGTGATCTCCCCGGGCTGGGGGGCTGGGGTGCCCATTAAAGCGATGCTGCAGCGCCTTCCCCATCCTCGCCGCTGCTTCCCGGTTTCTTCTCCGGTTTCCACCGAGTCCGACTCACAAAAAAGGAGCCGCCCAGAATGCCCGCTGCTGGTCCTGGGGAGCATGCGCACTTTCAGCGCCTGGGGAAAGGAGCGAGTTGGATAGAGCGGTTTCTGGGTTGCGGGGGATTGTGGGAATCACAGCCACCATGAGTGCCTGTTAGTAAATGTTTTGTTGCAAACTCTGTCTCTCCACTTCTCCACAGATGCTGCCTTAACCAGCACTTTAAAAAAAAATTCAGATATCCTGCATGTGCATGTTTTGTTTTTGTTTAATTGTACGCGTTGCTGACAAATCCGAGTATAGAAACACAGACGGACCAATTAAAAGCCATGTTTCAAGTGGGAGAAAGTATTTCTGTCTACGCTTTATATTTTAAATACACAAACTTTTAAAATTAGCTATTGGGACATGGGCAACACGAGCATGACCAGCAACTCGCTAAGCCTTCTTCAACAGCACCTTCCAAACCCACGACCTCTACCACCTCGAAGGACACAGGCAGCAGATGCATGGGAATATCGCCTCCTGCAAGTTCCCCTCCAAGCTACACACCATCCTGATTTGGAACTATATCCCCATTCCTTCACTGTTGCTGGATCAAAACCGTGGAACTCCCTTCCTAACAACACTGTGGGTGTACCTATACCACATGCACTTCAGCCTTTCCAGAAGGTGACTCACCTCTGCCATCTCAAGGGCAGTTGGGGATGGGCATTAAATGCTGGCTTAATCAACGACACCCACATCTGTGAATGAATTCAAAAAATTATTGACAATCAGCAGTTTCCCCTTGAGAAGGTGATGCTTGATCAATCGCTGCAGTCTGTGTGGTGAATGTACTGCCACAGTGCTGTGAGTTAAGGAGTTACAGGATTTTCACCCAGCAACAATGAGGTAATGGCACTGTAAGTGTGAGTCAGCTTGGTTTGCGATTGGAAGGGGAATTTGCGGTAGATATTGTTCCCGTGTCCTTTGGGATGGTAAAGGTTCTCATTCACTCCATCCCTCTCCCACCTCAGTCTTTCTCCTCCCATCGAGACTGGATTCTTGTGTAGGTCCAGGCCAGATTCCCTTCACTGAAGGAACAGTTGAGTTTTTAATGACAATGGCAGCTTTCATGGTCACTTTTTCTTAGTGCCCTCCCCACAAGTTACCAGACTCATTCAGCTCAATTTCACAACCTGCTACTGTGTTTATCACTTCTCTTTCTCCCATTTGAATTAATTTTACAGGATATTAGGAGATGATTTGTGGATGGGAACCTCAAATCAATCATCGCATCAGAATCTGACAGTCACTCAATTCATTGGGACATGGACAAGGTCAGCTTTTGAACATGGAATCAGAAAGCACTGTTTACAATGGGAAGAAGCCATTCATGTGTTCTCTGTGTGGAGGAGGCTTCAGACGATCATCTAACCTGTTAAACCACAAGTGTTATCCAACCGGGGAGAAACCGTGGAAATGTGGGGACTGCGGGAAGGGATTCAATTACCCGTCTGAACTGCATATTCATCGCCGCAGTCACACTGGGGAGAGGCCATTCACCTGCTCTGTGTGTGGGAAGGGATTCACTAAATCATCCCACCTTCTGAGACACCAGCGAGTTCACACAGGGGAGAGACTGTTCACCTGCTCCGTGTGTGGGAAAGGCTTCACTAACTCATCCCACCTCCTGTCACACCATCGTATTCATAGTGAGGCGAGACCTTTTCAATGTTCTGACTGTGAGAAAAAGTATAAAAGGAAGAATGATCTATTGAACCATAAACGCACGCACACCGGGGAGCGGCCATTCACCTGCTCTGTGTGCAGGAAGGGATTCACCCGTTCATTCGACCTTCTGTCACACCAACTTGTTCATACTGATAAGAGACCATTTAAATGCTCTGACTGTGAGAAGAGCTTTAAAAACCTAAAGGATCTGCTGATGCACCAACACACTCACACTAGGGAGAGACCATTCATCTGCTCTTTCTGTGGGAAAGGTTTCACTTGGATGTCCAACCTACTTAATCACCAGCGGAGTCACACTGGGGAGAGGCCATTCATCTGCTCAGTGTGTGGGAAGGGATTCACTCAATCATCCACCCTGCTGACCCACCAGCAAGTCCACAGTGGCGAGAGGCCATTCACCTGCCATGTGTGTGGAAAGAGATTCAGTCGTTCATCCACACTGCTGAGGCACCAGCGAGTTCACAAGTGACTGCAGGGGTTGGATTTGGATCCTGTTGTTATTGCTGTAGTTAATCACATCCAGGACTGAACCATGTTCATTCTGACAGTCAGAGTTTGTTGCTGCTGACATTAATAAGCTTGATAGCTGGGTTGCACATTGATGTTCTGTGTAAATATTGACTCAATCAGCTTTGCTTCAGACACACGGTGTTTTGAAGATTTGATTTCCCCAATGATAAGAGGAGACTGATTGATCTTCTGTTCCTGACTGGGCCATTATTTGGGGCCTTTTCTAACTCAAGGTTATTTCTGTTCTCATCGAGTTCATCGTCTCCATATTAAGCTCCGAACTTTCATCAATCCCATAAATCTGTTGAAGACATTGGTGAAATCCACCTGATGTTGGTGTCAATTGCCTTTTGGAAGATTTCCCAGTTTTCTTTTTTGAAATTCCATCGTGTTTCTGCTGTTGATGTGATGACAGGATTTTCATTGCCAATGATGGGATGATGGGAAAACCTGTGCTGACTGTTAGGAATTTGTCAGGAATGGTTTTGGAGGTGATGATTGGGTTTCCTTTGCTTTAGTTGGAGAAGAAGCATAGATCCAAGTTATATTCTCTCTGCCACCTTGAGTAATGGAATGTACCTTGAACCTTGACAACAAAAAAGAGGAAGTTATTCTCTAGTGAAGCTCACTACAATTGCTTCTCCATTATAGTTGACATCTACATAGCCCCACATTGTGTGGTAGATATTGAAGACTCTGAGATGGAAGAATGGACGTTGATGAGGAGGAAGCAGTGGGTCAGGTCACTGTACAATTGTTGGCTTATAGTCATCTGTAGATTGTTAACTCTCCCACACTTATTGCCGTAGTGAAAAGTCGAGAAACACTGGTCTGCTTCAGTTTGGTGCAGCCCTCAATACTTTATTTGATGTAACAGACCTGACCAGGGGGTGAAATGTTATTGGGGGTAGGTGGAACCATGATCTTATTGAATGGTGGAGCAGGCTCACGTGGCCAAGCATGTTTGTGCCTCTGACCATATTGGGATGGTCATTGCAAGTGCTTAGGTCAAAACCTATAATACGTCCTCTTGTGTTGAACTGGTGAACGTGTTCGATATGTGTTTCTTGAGGAACCAGGGCATCAATGCTGTGTTTCCTGAGTAACCTTTGGAGAGACTGGCATTTTGAGTGAGAGATACTTTGGATGTTAAGTTCTCTGTGTGATTGGGATGGCCGGTTTAATGTGTGGTTTTCTTTGGTCCTGAACAGGACAGTTTCATTTGATTTGCTGCTCTCGCCCGGAGTTTGATTCAATGACAAGTTCAGAGTCCTTTGCGATGATGTTAGTTGTGAACTAAGATCATGTAACAGGATGGGCCCTGAGAAGGCTGTGATCATCCACCCCTGAAGAGCCTCAGACCCGGTCATGGTGGATGCTGCCACCTTCTCAATAGCTGGAAGATTAAAACATCTCCATCATGAGAGATTGATAGATTTCTGATTAACAATAACATAAAAGGTTATGGGGATTGTGTGGGGTAAAAGGCATTGAAGTGTTCGATCAGCCATGATCGTATTGAATGGTGGAGCAGGCTCGATGGGCTGAGTGGCCTTCTCCTGTTCCTATCATGGGACTGTGGAGCTCCTAAACAGACCCTGCAGCACATGGTCAAACTTTGTCCTCAGAGGAAATTCACAGGCAGCTTATCAGATATCCACACTGTTACACCAGAAGCTTTGGCCCGGGTGTCTGACTCAGATATTGATATTTAAGGTGATTTTTGCTTCTACTCCCCGACAGCAGAAGAAAAGAAACCCCAAGCTTGTTCCGTTTGATTGTGCTGCTTGTGGGAGCTGAACTGTAATGTTTCACTTTATACACATCTGGATTTCATTTGCACAACCCTGTATAGAACAATCTTGTATGAGATTTGAAATCTGTTATTTTCTGTGTTATTTTACCCTTTTGGAATCTGATATGGTAAAACTCCTCCACATGTACTGTGTGTGAGAGCCTTTGAAATGTTCTTATCTTTGTAATTTTCATTGCTGATTTTGATGGTCTCATTGATTTAATCTCTTGTTACGAACATACCTTGTACTATTACATTAATTGAGAGAATTGTTTCAAATTCTTCCTGTGTCAGCCCTTTAGCCCCTCCATAGCTACCTGTCAATGATCCTTGGTTAAGGTTAGGTGCTGGTCTTAGTGATTGGGGCTGGGGTTAGGGATTGGGCTAGGGTTCGGGTGTCGTTAGTAGTTATTGATTAGAATTGGGGTCAGTGTTTGCAGCAGTGGTTATTGGTTAGGGTGGTGTCAGTGTTTGGGGTTAGTTGCTATTGGTTCAGATTGGGGTCAGTGTTCGGGGTTATTGATTGGGTTTGGGATCAGTGTTTGCAGGTAGTGGTTATTGGTTGGGATTGGGGTCAGTATTTGTGTGTTCGTGGTTATCGATTGGGGTTGGGGGTCAGTATTTGTGCGTTCGCGGTTATCAATTGGGATTGGGGTTAGTGGTTGGGATTGGGATTATTGGTTTGGGCTGGTCAATAGGATGTTAGGTTTGGAAGTTAGTGACGAGAGTTAGAAACAACAATTGATAACACCAGTATCACTTGACACATCCTTTTCCATTTCTTGTATTTGAACCTCATACAGACGAATCACAAAACAGCTTCATGAATTGTTCATTCGAAGACCCTTGCTTCTGGCTCGAGCCCGATTTCCTCCCTCCTTTCACATCTTGACATTTCGCACAGAAACAAACATCAGGGACATTAGACTGCGGGACAAGAGCAGGTGGATCCAGATGTTGAGCTGCTTACAGCCAATCATCATCCTGCCTGAAAAGAGATTTTGACAATAACCAATCAGCAGCCCCACTGGTCACCATCTGATTCCATCATCATCGCTTCATCTATTCCTCACCTTTCACCCTCACTAGAGCTGGTTTCACCACCAGGACCATTCCCCAGACTGAGACTCTCTGATTCCCATTTTATACTCTGTGTTCATGGTCCCTGGATTTGGTGTCTCGGTGTAAGCACTCCCTGGATTTGGTGTCTTGGTGTAAGTGTTCCCTGGATTTGGTGTCTCACTGCAAGTGGCCCCAACTCTGCTTTCAACCTGACTCTCCAGTCTCTCTCTCACCTTCCATTGACTTCAATGTAACGGAAACTGACAGCTGGATCCTATCGGCATTTGAAAGATATTTACAAATGATTCAAAGGTTTCATATATTTGGGATCTTTCTCTGTTTCATCCACTCGAGGTGTTGGATACAGACTTTCCCCTGGGAATATTGATCTGCAGTATTGGGCCCTGATGTGTTTAATTGCTCATCTTGTTGACTCTAAATGTTGAAATTTGTGGTTTCAGACACCAGATAATTAAGCTACAACAGATTGTTTTTTACCGACTTTATTAATATCCTGGGAATAATACAGTATAGTTACTTTTTCTTGATAACAGGGATAATACAGAACTCTCTTCTCAGCTGTGATCTAACAAACCGTGGCTACACAGGAGGTATTTAAATTTAACTTGTTCACTACATTTGTGATCTGACTCTGCTCAACATATAACCACAAGGATATTTGTGCATTGTTCTGAGTGTGAGCACAAGGCTGTGTCACTATCAAACACAGGTACCGTTTCCTTGGTTCACATCTCCATACAAAGACCAGCTCTTTACACATCCCCTTTATGCACAATTGCAGCAGACATGAGCAAGGATGTGAGGCTCATTAATATACACCCTCATTTCATAACAGGAACAAAAGGTTCAGTCATTTTCCATTACAGGCAGAATACAGAACCACACTGATAGTTTAACAGAGTCTCATGAGCCTGCAGGCTCCTGTTAAATACAGAGCAGTACAGGAGCACACTAGCAATTTAACAGAGTCTCATCAGCCTGCAGGCTCCTGCTAAATACATACACAAGGGAATGGTGGTAGAGTGTTAATTCTACTGGACTAGTAATCCAGAGACCTGGATGATTGTCTGGAGACATGAGTTTGAATCCCACTGAAGGTATCTGGGGAAATTTAAATATAATTAATTCATAAACCTGGAATAAATCTAAAAAGGCTGGTCATGATGATCATAAAACTATTAGATTTTTATAAAGCCTCATGTGGTTCCGAATGCCCTTTAGGGAAGGAAATCGGCCGTCCTTACCTGGCCTGGCCAACATGTGACTCCAGGACCACAGCAATGAAGCGGACTCCGAAAAGGCCGAGTCATTCAGTTGTATCAAAGTTCTACAGAAATTAATAAAACCAGACAAACCACCCTCAATGACCCTGAAAAGTCCTCCCTATAACAGCTGGACTTTATGACAATTTCTGTCAGATCTAGGGTTTGCTTTAACTTAATTATAAAACTTAAGTCAATTACAATTATTAGACTTGAGTTGGGGTAGATGATATAAAAGGACTTTCAGTTCCGACTCACTACAGGATCATGCTGGTCACAAATGAGCTGTCACGAGCATCACAGAATTTACTAAGTTAATCACAATAAGTACAAAATGCTAAACTTACCAAAGGCATGGAAACAGTCAGTTCACTTTGGAACACTCGCTCATGACTTCTGGCCAACTAAGGTGCTGTCTCTTGTTCTGTTGACTGTAATCTATCTTTTTCCTGCTCATCTTCCTGGAGCTGCTGCAATGCTCCTGAAAGCTGGTGCTTATGAACCCTTTCTAGACACAGCTCCTGTGCACGATCAGTAGTGTTCCTGAACTCTGGTTCAGACGATGCATGATCAGTCCGATTGGATTCGGTGGTGCGTGATTAGTTTCTGATGGGTCATCTACTGATGCCATTTCCTTTAATCTCCTGACTCTCCACACTCTAATGTGTCAATAACTTGTGGGACTGTGCCCCTCATTATAGATTTTCCTGTCATTTCATGAAATTTTGTAGCCTTCTACTGAGATAATCGGATGCCTCAAGATGTTTTCTTCGTCCGCTTATTTGAGATAAGAAAGCATGTTGAGTCAAGTCTTAATGGTTAACACTTCGAGGGAGGCGGTGGCATAGTAGTATTGTCACTGGACTAGTATTCCAGACACCAGGGGTAATGCTTTGGGGACCCAGGTTCGAATCTCACCACGGCAGATGGTGAAATTTGAATTAAAAGTCTGATGACGACTGCAAATCCATTGTCGTAAAAACCCATCTGGTTCACTAATGTCCTTAAGGGAAGGAAATCTCCCATCCTTACCTGGTCTGGCCTATATGTGGCTCCAGACCCACAGCAATGTGGTTGGCTCTTAATGCCCTCTGAACAAGGGCAATTAGGGATGGACAATAAATGCTGGCCTAGCCAGCAACACTCTCATCCCATGAATGAATAAAAAAAAACTTGGGCTCACTGTTCCAAATGCCTAATTGATGTATAGAAATCCTGTAGAGTTCTCATTAGGGCAGGCGCCTATCAATATGTTTTGGTTAAAGAAACTGCTTGCTGGTGTATGTTTTCGTAGTGGCTGCCAGGGATTGGAACGCAGTTAATTAAAAAGGTACAAAGTGGTACACAGCCTTAAACTGATACCGAAAATACAAAGTTACTTCAGACCTAAAATCGACAGGTAATGTGCATAAAATCAGTGCATAAAGGTGATCAGTGTCAAAGTTGAGATAGCAAGATACACATAAAAGTGCATACAATTGATACATTTAATTGATACATGTTCATAAGTAATATGAGTCAAAAGAACTACAGAGCTACAAAAACTGATTGGAGCACTTAATTCTTTAAGTTTACAGAACCAGGTTATATATTGTTCAGGAAAGTGACTGCTTCTTTGAAGACACGACAAGTTAAAAGGATAAACTGATTTAAGACATTAGGTTGAAGGTTTGAAACCCCACAGCTGTTTTCTTCACACAATAGGGTCTTCTAACTCAAGAATAGCTGATCAGTGCCAATGGCTGGGGAGTTAACAGTTCCAGACCTTAGCTCATCCAACCAAGATGGGGTTTGCAGCACTTACTCTGCAATTAAACCATTAAAGTGTAGCTTTGTACTAGCCTAGGGCCATGTGCTATATTTCACTTGCCAAGTAAGGGTGCAGCTACAGACAAAGAGCCAGTCACGTGCTACTAGTGTTCTACATTGATTACAATTAAACAGAATATCATATTAGGTTATTTGATTAATACACTTCAATTCCTTGATCATTACACATAACTAAACTAGAAACTAATTATTAAACATGAACTTGGCTACAGTCTCACAGACTAGTCAAGCAACAGCCTGACACAGTCACACTCAGAGACAGGCCCTAGTAGAGATGGCAGCACAGAGGTGTACAGGGTGAGAGAGTGGCCCTGGGAGTCCTCCACATTGACTCCAGTCCCCATGAAGTCTCATGGCATCAGGTCAAACATGGGCATGGAAATCTCATACTGTCTTCCCTCAGCTGATGAATCAGTGCTCCTCCATATTGAACACCACTTGGAAGAAGCACTGAGGGAGGCAAGGGCATTGAATGTACAGTGGGTGGGGGAATGTCCATCACCAAGGCTGGCAAGCTCGCACCAATATCAACTGAGCTGGCTGAGTCCTGATGGACATAGCTGCTAGACTGGGTCTGCAGTAGGTGGTGAAGGAACCGAGAGGGAAAAACCTACTTGACCTCGTCCTCACCAATCTACCTGTTGCAGATCCTTCTGTCCATGACAGTATTGGTAGGAGTGACCATCGCACAGTGCTCATCCACTTTCGGGTTGACAGACTGTAACTGGTGGAGTGTCACAGGGATCAGTGCTGGGGCCTCAACTATTATCATCTGACTCGGATGAAGGAATCAATTGTGTTATATTCAAATTTGCTGATACAAAAATGTGGGAAAGCAAGTTGTGAGGAGGATATAAAGATATAGATAGGTTACTTGAGTGGGCAAAAATTGTGGCAGGTATAATGTGGTAAAATGTGAGGTTGTCTACTTTGGCAGGAACAATAGTAAAACCATTTGATTTAAATGTGGAGACACTGCAGAATGCTGCGGTACGGTGGGATCTGGGTGTCCTGGTACATGAATGACAGAAAGGTAGCATTCAGGAATAGAAAGTAATTAGGGGGGCATTTTTGAAAGGGGGCTGAAGTATAAAAGTAAGGAAGTCTTGCAATGACTGTACAGATCATTGGTGCGAACACAGCGAGAGAACTGGGCAGAGTTTGCATCCCCTTACTGAATGAGAGATATACTTGCATTGGAAGCAGTTCAGAGAAGGTTCACTATACTGATTCCTGGAATGAAGGGATTGTCCTATGAGGAAAGGTTGAGCAGGTTGGGCCTATACTCACTGGAGTTTAGAAAAATGAGAGGTGATCTTATTGAAACAAGATCCTGAGGGGGCTTGACAGGGAAAATGTTGGGAGGATGTTTCCTTTCGTGGGTGAATCTTGAACTAGGAGGCACAGTTTAAAGATAAGGGGTCTCCCATTTAGGACAGACACAAGAAGGAATTTCTTTGCTGAGGGTCATTAGTCTTTCGAATTCTCCTCCCCAGAGAGCAATGAAGGCTGGATCACTGAATATATTCAAAGCTGAGTTGGACATGTTTTTGATTGACAAGAGAGTCAAGAGTTATGGGGGCAGACAGGAAAGTGGGAGTTAATGCAACAATCGGATCAGCTATGATCGGAGCAGGCTCGAGGGGCCAAATAACCTACTCCTGCTTCTAATTCTTGTGATCTTATAAGACAAATTCCCGTCTTCACACTGAGGATGCCGTCCATCATGTTGTGAGGCACTATCACCATGCTAAATGGGATAGATTCAGAATAGGTTGAGATATAAACTGGGCATCCATGAGGTGCTGTGGGTCATCAGCAGCAGCAGAATTGTATTCAGCCACAATCTGTAACCACATGGTCCACATATCCCTCACTCTACCATTACCATCAAGCCAAGAGACCAACCCTGGTTCAACACGGAGTGTAGGAGCAGCACCAGGCATTCCTAAAACTCAGATTCCAATCTGGTGACCCTACATGATGGAACAATGTGCCTTCTAAACAGTGGAAGCAGCATGCTCGAGGCAGGGTTAAGCAATCCCACAAACAACGGATCAAATCACAGATCAACCTGCCATATCCAGTCAAGAATGGTGCTGGACAAGTAAACAACTAACAGAAAAAGTAGGCCCCACAATCATCACCATCCTCAATGACGGCCGAGCCCAGCACATCAGTATAAAAGACTGGGTTTTGTGTTTAGTGATCCCGGGAGTGTTACCAATACCTTTTCTGGACAACAAGGCTAGGAGGGACAGTTTGGAAGGTATGGGACTTGTCCGTGAGAGTAATTAAAGGCATGAGAACTGAAATAATCTAGAGTTAGAAAGGAGAAAAGGCTCCAAAATTGGAGCAATTAGCAACTGGACATCAATTAATCTCATGTTGGAGAAATCAAGGTCTCAAAAGTGTGTCTGTGACAACATTAGTTCACTTGACATTTATCCAGAATATTAAATTCCAGCTCAGATATACGGGTTACTTACATCAGCTGAAACAAAACCCAGCTGTCAGAATGAACAAGGTTCATTCCTGGTTCTGATTAACAGCAGTAATAACAGCAGAATCCAGTCCCTGCAGACTATTGTGAACTCGCTGGTGTGTCAGCAGGTGGGATGAGCGAGTGTATCCCTTCCCACAGTCGGAACAGATGAACGGTCTCTCCCCAGTGTGAACTCGCTGGTGTCTCAGCAGAACACTTGTGGTTTTAAAGCTCTTCTCACATTCAGAACATTTGAAAGGTTTCTTATCAGAGTGAACAAGTTGGTGTGATCTGAGGCTGGTTAAATAAATGAATCCTTTTCCACACAGGGAGCAGGTGAACGATTTCTCCCCAGTGTGAACTCGCTGGTGTTTCTGGAGGCTGGATGACAGAGTGAATCCCTTCCCACACACTGTGCATCTGAATGGCCTCTCCTCATTGTGAACCCGCTGGTGGATCAGCAGATCACTTGTGGTTTTATAACTCTTTTCACAGTCAGAACATTTGAAAGGTCTTTTATCTGTGTGAACTAGTTGGTGTGTAGCGAGGTGGGATGACCGAGTGAATCCCTTCCCACACAAAGAGCAGATGAATGGCCTCTCCCCAGTGTGAGTGCGTTTGTGTTCAATGAGGTTCTGTGATCTTTTAAACACCTTCCCGCAGTGAGAGCAACTGAACTGTTTCTCGGTGTGAACAACCTGGTGCCTGACCAGGTCCTTGGAGCTTTGAAAGCTGTTCTCACTGTCCGAGGGGTTACACAGCCTCTCATCAATGTGAACTTGCTGGTGGGTCTGTAGGTGGGATGACTGAATGAATCCCTTCCCACACACGGAGCAGGTGAATGGCCTCTCCCCACTGTGACTGCGTCGATGCATTTCCAGCAGGGATGGGTAATTGAATCCCTTCCCACAGTCCCCACATTTCCACGGTTTCTCCATGGTATGGGTGTCCTTGTGTCTCTCCATATTGGTCGATCAGTTGAAGCCTCATCCACACACAGAGCATATGTACAGATCTCCCCACTGTGAACAGTGTAATGTTTTTTCAGGCTGTGTAACTGGTTAAAGCTCTTTCCCACAGTCAGTTCACTGGAACACACTCACTCGGGTGTGTGGGTGTCTCGGTGCTTTTCCAGTCACACCGATGATTGAATTCTTCTCCCACAGACAGAACAGACAAACATTTCTCCTTCCACCTTTTAAATGTTCAAAGGCCGTTGATATTCAGGTCCTGATGAATCGAGTGGCTCTGTCAGATCTTGATCTGATGTTTGGTTTGAGTTTCCCATCAGCAAGTCCTCTCCTTCTAATACTCTGTAAATAGAGTTGACAGAGTCAGTATCACGATCAGTGCAGGATAGAAATTCAGAACAGACTATTCTTGTTAGACTTATTTCTGTGGAACATTCTTTCCACTTGTTTCCTCAAACACGTGATCCAATCAAAGTAAAAGAAACTAAAATTAGCAACAAAGTTCCATCAAAAGCAAAGGGAGCCTTCCCAACTAAACCATATTATTGTTTCCAGAGTCTATGAGACACTTTGTACCCTGAGGTACCACCGGTTGTGGAAGGTATCAAGTCTATTGGTGGACACCGCATGTTCCTTGTCCAAGGCCACTCGGACACAGACAAAATCACGGAAGAGAGGCCAGCAGCCATAGATCCCACCCACCCTTGATCTCCAAAATGCTGTTTTAACCGAGAGCAGCTCCAGTAGAAGATCCTCTGTCTTAACCACCTCCCACTGGGCAGCAAGATCAGGAGCTTGGGGCTGAAGCGTAAACTAACATGGAAGAGCAGCCCCTCAGGTAACCATACAGGGCTGCTACCTCTCATACTGAATATATACATGGTCTCCTCTGGGCTGCAAACATCACCTGCGGTCTGGGAATAGGTGAAGCTGTTTAAAAACCGAGGCCGCTGTTTACACATCACGGGCACTAGGACCCGGTGGGGAACAGAGGTTCTGAAGCCCCGCCCACCCCGTCCCCAGTCGCCAACGCATGCGCTCTACTCCTCGCTGAACCAAAATGGCGGCAGTTCACCTGGGCCAGTTCTCGAGAAAAGGACTCGAAGCTGGAAACCCGGGACCTGCAAGTTCTTATTCGAGGTGTGAGGCCTTCAGCGGGTGTTTCGAAACCGTCCCCGTCGACCCGCCGGCTCTATCGCTCCCTCCGCGTTTCAATTTCCTTACCGGTTGCAGATGAGACAAAAGAGCGTCTCTCCCCACCGCCATCACTCTCACTGCGCATGCTCCAAACAGTGATCAGACCTGCGCACCACTCTCCTGTGGTTTGGATGGGGGACATTCACCACCGCAGGGAATACTGGGTAATGACCCCGCCATCGCATGTCCTAATTAGTGTTTTTTCAACTGATGGGCAGATTGAGGCGGGAGGCAATAAATAAAATTGGGAGCAAAATTATGCATCAACTCAAGTGCACGGACCCTCCACTAACCACGAGAAAGAAGGGGAGTGGGAATTGGTGGGGCATTGTCCATCTAAGCATTGGAAATAGAAACATGAGGGGGAAATCAATTTATATATTTTTTACAAATATCGACATGCAAAGAGAGAGAAGCATGACCTTGAAACCTTCATCCACGTGGCACAGAATGTCTGAAACTCATAATCAGAGCCTCAGGAAATCAAAATACTGACAACATTTAAACTACTCTGTCACTTTCCAGAGACCCAGGGGACCGGGGTTCAAATCCCACCACGGCAGATGATGAAATTTAAATTTAATAAAAATCTGGAATTAAAAGTCTGATGACCAGGAAACCATTGCTGATTGTCATAAAAACCTAGCTGGTTCACTAATCCCCTTCAGGGAAGGAAATCTGCCATCCTTACCTGGCCGACATGTGACTCCAGATCCACAGCAATGTGGTTGACTTTTAAATGCCCTCTAAACAAGGGCAATTAGGGATGGGCAATAATTGCTGGCAAAGCCAGTGACGCTCACATCCCCAAAAAAAGAATTTTTTAATGATAACTTGTCTACCAGGGGTTCCAACTGACTCACTTGACTGGCCAACTCAGGTTCCAGGCCTCAATTGCTCCAATTGGTGAACTCGCTGCTTCCTTGCTCCTCGGGCCTCTGAGCTCCTCTTGCTGTTGTTTCCCAGGACAGTCAATGCCCGCTCTCCAACATGACCCTGTCAGATGGAGTTCAGGGGCTCAGAGGAAGAAAATAAAATGAGGCGATGAATCTGAGTTGGGAAAAACAATGAGAGAAACAGGATTCAATGGAGAAACTGAGCGGGGGGGCGAACGCAGCCTCAGGAACAGTGAGTGCGGCTCTCAGGGGCTGAATGAGAGTTGCTGGGCCCGGCAGCCGTGTGGTGATCTCCCCGGGCTGTTGGGATCTGTTTCTGATGATTTTGATAAACTCCAGTCTAGTTACAATTGTTCAAATTCTGGATAAGTGTCAAATCAGCTTTGTATTAAACACAGTGTGTTGTGTCTTTTTAAAAGCACGAAGACAAGTTAGTTCCTTTTGAAATGCTCTTTTTGTTCTTTCACAATAGCCAGTTTGTGTCCAGCAAAATCCCAGAAACCAGTAATGAGACAAATGACCAATTAATCCAGATTTTTTTTTGGTGGTGTTAGTTAAAACACGAATGTTGGTCCCACTGCACCAGGAGAACTCCCCTCTGGGTAGTATGTGGAGTTGTTAAGGTCTTCTGAGTTGAGTGTGGAGCTGATTGAGCTGCCGGGCCTGCAGTGTACCTTGAAGAACCGCTGTCTGGGATCTTTCCTCTTAATTCTCTGACTCACAGTTGAAGTTGTTTCTGCAGCAAAATAGGTAACTTTTAACATCAATTTCAATTTAATCTTTGGAGCAAAATCTACAACTTTTAATCAGCTGTAAAACAGAAAGAAAGTTCTTGTGTTCATTTCGCACCTTTCACACCCTCAGAACATCCCAAAGTGATTCACAGTCAATGATACATTTTGGAAGGAAGAATGAGGAGAGGCAGTATAAACTAAATGGTACAATTTTAAACAGAGTGCAGGAACAAGAACACCTTGTATGTAGAGGAATCTTTGGAGGTAGCAGGACTATTTGATAAGGCTTTAATAAAGCACAAAGGATCCTGTCTTCATTGAAATAGGCTCAGAGTGCAAAAGCAAGGAAGTTATTGTAAACCTTTATTAAACCACTGGTGAGACCTCAGGTGGCTATCATTACCAATTTTGGACACCTCAGTTTAGAAAGGACGTCACTATCTCAGAGAGGGTGCAGGAGAGATTCAACAGAATTATACCAAGCCTGAGGGATTTCAGTTCTGTGGAGGGATTTCCCTCCTTGGAGCAAGGAGGTTAGGGAGAAAGTTAATGGTGGTGTTCAAAATGCTGAGAGGTTTCGACAGGTAGATAGGAAGAAAATGTTTCCACTGTAGGAGAGTCAGTTAGCTCTGGAATTCCTTCTCTAAACATCTCCACCTCACTTTCCTCCTTTAAGATACTCCTTAAATCCTACCTCTTTGACGAAGTTTTTGGTCTCATCTGCCCTGTTAATCCTTACATGGCTCATTGTCAAATGGTGATTGATAACTCTCCTGTGAAATGCTTTGGGATGTTTCACAATGTTAAAGGTGCTACATAAATACAAGCTGTGGATGTGAGAATCATACTGGATTATGGATTATAAATTGTACAAACATTAAAAAAGGAAAAGAGGATTTAAATATGTCTGGTCTTTGATTATCTCTCCTCCAGATCCAAACAAATGTATTAAACAACAATACTGAAGCAGTCACTGTTCAAATGCAGCAAGACCTGGGCAATATCCAGGCTTTGGCTGACAAGTGGCCAGTAACATTCGTGCCTCACAAGTGCGGGACAATGACCATCTCCAACAAGAGAGAATCTAACCATTGCCCCTTGACATACAATGGTATTACCATCACTGAATCCCCCACTATCAACATCCTGGAGGCTACCATTGACCAGAAACTGAACTGGACGAGGCATATAACTACTGTGGCTACAAGAGCAGTCAGAGGTTAAAGATCCTGGGGCGATTAGCTCACCTCCTGACTCCCCAAAGTTGTCCATCTGCAGGCACAAGTCAGGAGTGTGATGGAATGCTCTCTACTTGTCTGTGACTGCAGCTCCAACAACACTCAAGGAGCTTGACACCATCCAGATCAAAGCAGCTTGCTTGATTAGCACCCCATCCACAAACATTCACTCCCTCCACCATGACAAACAGTGGCAGCAGTGTGTACCATCTCCAAGATGCACTGCAGAAACTTGCCAAGGCTTCTTAGACAGCACCTTCCAAACCCACAACTGCTACTATTTAGAAGGACAAGGGCAGCAGATACATGGGAACACCATCAACTGGAAATTCTCCTCCAAGCCAATCACCATCCTGATTTGGAAATATATCACCGTTCCTTCGCTGTCACTGGGTCAAAATCCTGGATCTCCCTCCCTAACAGCACTGGGTGTACCAACACCACAAGGACTGCAGTGGTTCAGGAAGGTAGCTCACCACCACCAACTCAAGGGCAATGAGGGTTGGGCAATAAATGGTGGTCTAGCCAGTGATGCCCACATCCCATAAATGAATAAAAAAAGGGTATGGTGGCACAAAAATAAAATATTTCAGATGCTGAAAATCTGAATTCAAAAGCAAATAGAAAATGCTGACATCCAGTGGTATCTGCTTTTATTTCATGGAATAGTGGGACTTGGTGCCTGTAGGACCAGACCTCGTTCTCCACGGGACTGAACCCCTGGCACCAGTGGGACTAGCCCCCTGGTCCCAGTGAGACTAGACCCTGGTTTCCATGGGACTGAAACCTCAGTCACCAGCTCTTCTGAGCCTAAAATCCCTACCCCTGCGTTGTGATTGTTTTTGACCGAGTCGGCCCCGGACTCTCGTGCTTCAGTTTTTTGTTACCCTCCCTGTTCTGAAAGGGCTTTTGCCCCTCAAATCTCCATGCTGCCAGAGAAAACCAATGTTTGAATAGGAGATTCGCTGCTTCGATGGTGTGTGTCTGTACCCAGAATGCACAGCAGGACAGAAAGCCTGCCACTCAGTCTGTCGGGGGAACTCTCCTCGGTTACGTGCAACATTGTTTGTATTTTTCCACAAGTGGATAAGGGGTTTGTACTGAGGTCCCAGTGGTGTAGTTTGGCTGCACAGGGGCCTTCCATGTCCTGAACCTGTTCAGCAAGGACCACTCTCATCGTGGCAGTTCAAAGCCATTCAGCAGATGAGGTTTGTCACGAGGAACTTGTCAGTGACTCTCTGTGGTTCCTTTGCTTGATCCAAAGGAGTCTGCTGGTAGATCTTGCTCAGGAAGGGTGCTCCACATGGGGCGGCAAGATGGATGGCAGGCAGTAGATAGGTTGAATCGGTCATCATGGAGTGGTTAGTGAGGAGCAGCACGGATGGTTTCAACCAGCTTGTGGGTTTTAGTCAGTTGGCGGATATGTGGCGGAGTGATGTTTGCGAGGACAGGAAGCCAGGGGAAGGGTGTTGAGTGGAGAGTTCCAGTTATGATGTGCATTGACAGTGAGATAACAGCAAACAACAATATAAACCTCCAATAACAGCCTCCACCACTTCTCTCCGAGCCGAATCACAACAAAAACCTGAGAGCAGAGACAGTCCCAAAATCCAGGACAGGCAGAGTGTGTCTGTAAATGGAGGAGAAATGGAGACTGGTCAGGGAGCGTCTGTAAATGTAGGAGAAATGGAGACTGGTCAGGGAGTGTCTGTAAATGGAAGAGAAATGGAGACTGGTCAGGGAGCATCTGTAATTGGTGATGACAGGTCTGTTATCTCAACTTTCAAATGCCTGACATTCTAGGGGAGTACAAAGAAAATGCTTCAAAGACACTCTGAATGTCTCCATGAAGCACAGTGACTTTGACCTTCGTGACTGGGAGGAGTTTGTTACCAATTGTTCAGAATGGCAACAACTTGTCAATCAAGCTGCCTCAAGCTCTGAGTCCCAACAGCTTAATGAAGAGACAAAACAGTGGCAGAAATGGAGAAAAAAGGAAGCAATCCTGCACTCTGATTCCCACTACCCCATATGCCCAACAATCTGTGGGTTAAGAATCGGCCTGTTCAGTCACATGAAGACCCATGGCAGAAACTCGTGGCCCTGAGTAGGCATTATCCTCAAAATGAGGGAATGCTGATGACCTTCCAGAGGAGGAGGTCATGAAGGTGTGACAGGAGATGGGAATTTCTGTGCTTCAACAGTTCACCCGGAATTCCATCCTTGCCGGGAGCCTTTCTGCTTGCTACGCAATGAATGGACTTTCCAGCTCAAATGAAGAAGATATCTGGTCCAACTCAATCATGACAGGAAACTGTATGAGAGTCAAACAGAGTCTGGGAGATGTCTGTTTCGCGGGAGTACAGCTCACAGTAACGTTCAATCCAACCCAGCGGGACATCTGTTTACTTCTGTCAGTGAGTAATTCATCTGCCAATTTCAAAGGGGCAACTTTGGTGATGGTTGGACCAAGCGCCCTCATGATCCCATCATACATAGCACGTAGATTTCCTTTGTCACAGGCAGTTTGGATTTCTTGATGTAGGCTGTTCCAGTGTTTATTTGCACAGTATCTCCCTGTCTTTTGCACAACTATCTTGGATAATTTCAAGTTACGCAGCATTCTAGCTGTTGGGTTTATGTTGTGTATAAGGTAGACTTTGCTTTTTGCTTCAATGATAGATGTCATTGTGGATTGAGGCTGCTCACTTAACTATTTTTGGGAAATCTATGTTGGTAGCTCTATGTCACAAATATTATAGGTGGTGCTTGGTAGATCAGTCTATTTTGTTTAAAGTTAAGGACTTTAGGCAAGATTGTTCCAAATAATTGAGGGTTCTAGATCATCTTAATCAAATTCATCTTCATTTCATGGTGAGTATGGAGACATAACTAGTCTGAAGGAGTAAGGTAGTTTATGCAAGAATAATAGTAGTTCTCCAAAAAGATGCTAGTATTTTGTCAGGGGGCATATCTGAAAACAGGTGATCAATTGAAGTAAAAGGTAAAATGTAGACACTTATTTCACATTTGGAGAAGTTAAAACAATTGAAAATTTGATCTAGTTTTAATTTTAAATCTGCTTTGTGGTGAAGTTGATGTTTAGTGGTTTTAAGTCTTGATTAAATGTTTTTGTATCAAATATGACACTGACATAACGTGATTATTTTAGCCTGCCGTATTTACAATAGGTTAAGCTTCCTGCTAATGCACTCAGAAAACATGCCGGAAGGCCATATCATGAAATAGTGCACACTAACCTAAGATTTTCCATCTATTGAAATTATAAACATAAAAGATCACAATTTATGCTACGAGCAATTCAGCAGAAATTTACACCTAACAGTATTTGAAGACAGCTTTTTAAAGTTTTCTCAGGTGACAGTGGTATCTACCTCCAATGTATCAATTTAGGTGTACCCCGTTGGCTGTTGCTGCCTTTACATGTCCCAACCTAGTGTTTACAGAATGAGATACTCTTCAATTTTACCTTCTGTGTACATATACACATATATTTTATATATTATTTTATATTTGTTCCAAAAAGGTAAACTTTGCATCAAAAGTCCCTATTTGGGAAGGCAAGGGTTTATATCAACAACAGTATTTGGGTATATTAGCCTAATTATGGGTTATGTAATGAAATGTGTAGGTTTACATTTGCCTGTCGCTTGTTTTTATATATTAGCAATTCTAATTCCCAATTGCCTATCTCACACATTTCATTGTCCCTATTGTTGTCTTCCTACCACATTTTCTAGAGTGCTCTGCTGCTGAAAATATTGGAGGGATGATATTAGCTTAGTTGTAGGAGACAGAGGGTGATGACAGAAGGCTGCTTTAGTGACTGGAAGCCAGTGTCCAGTGGTGTACCACAGGGATCTGTGCTGGGTCCCCTATTATTCGTCATTTATATAAATGATATAGATTACTATGTGAAGGGTAGGATTAGTAATTTTACGGGTGACACAAAGATTGGCTGGGTGGTTAACAGTGAGGTTGAGTGTCTTGGGCTACAGGAAGATACAGACGGATGGTCAAATGGGCAGATAAGTGGCAGATGGAATTTAACCCTGAAAAGTGTGAGGTGATACACTTTGGAAGGAGTAATTTAACAAGGAAGTATTCAATGAACAGCATGACATTGGAAGTTCTGAAGAACAAAGGGACCTTGGCGTGTGTGTCCATAGATCTCTTGAGGGCGGAGGGGCATGTTAGTGGGGTGGTGAAAAAGGCATTTGGGACACTTGCTTTTATCAATCGAGGCATAGATTACAAAAGTAGGGAGGTCATGTTGGAGTTGTATGGAGTGGCCTTGGTGAGGCCACAGCTGGAGTACTGTGTGCAGTTCTAGTTGCCACATTATAGGAAGGATGTGATTTCACTGGAGGGGGTGCAGAAGAAATTCACCAGGATGTTGCCTGGGATGAAACATTTAAGTTATGAAGAGAGGTTGGATAGACTTGGGTTGTTTTTGTTGGAGCAGAGAAGGCTGAGGGGCGACCTGATCGCTGTGTACAAGATTGTGAAGGGCATGGACAGGGTGGATAGGGAGCAGCTGTTCCACTTCGTTGAAGGGTCCGTCACAAGGGGGCATAAGTTCAAGGTGAGGGGCAGGAGGTTTTGGGGGACGTGAGGAAAAACCTTTTTTACCCAGATGGTGGTGACGGTCCGGAATGCGCTGCCTGGGAGGGTGTTGGAGGAGAGTTGCCTCACACCCTTTAAAAAGTACCTGGATGAGCACTTGGCACATCATAACATTCAAAGCTATGGGCCAAGTGCTGGTAAATGGGATTAGGTAGGTTGGTCAGGTGTTGGTGCAGACTCGATGGGCCGAAGGGCCTCTTCTGTACTGTGCGATTCTGTGATCTCTGCTGAGTAGGTCTCAAACCAGCCTTTGTTGTGGGTTCCACCTTTACCAAATGTTGCTGCTGCTGCATCAGAAATAGAAACATAGCAAATAGGAGTAGGTCATTCGGCCCTTCAAACCTGCTCTGCCAGTCAATATGATCATGGCTGATCCTCTATCTCAACAACATAAACCCACTCTCTCCCCACACCCCTTGATACCTTTAGAGTCTTGAAATCTATCTATTTTCTTCTTAACTATATTCAATGACTTGACCTCCACAAGCTTCTGTGGTAGAGAATTCCACCCTGTGTGTGAAGTTTCTCCTCATTTCAGTGCTAAATAACCTACCCCGTAGCCTGAGATTGTGACCCCTTGTTCTAGACCTCCCAGGCAGAGGAAACATTACCCCTGCATCCAGTCTGTCCAGCCCTGTCAGAATTTTATATGTTTCAATGAAATCCCCTCTCATTCTTCCAAACTCCAGTGAATACAGGCCTAGATGACCCAATCTCTCCTCATACCACAATCCTGCCATCCCAGGAATCAATCTGGTAAATGATTGAAATCAGCAACTTCAAAGCTTTGCCAATATCAATGCTGATTGATGAAACTTTTATTGACGTGCCTGTAAAATGTTTCACTATTTTGTTTCATGATGAAACTATTTTGTTTCATTTGATTTCATAATGAAGCTGCCTCTATGAAAAATGTGCAAGTTAGTAAGGCTTAATTAGCCTTTTCTAATTGAAGATGTTAATTGGAGATAGAACCTAACAGGGGAGTTGAGGAGAATTTTTTTCACCCAGAGGGTGGCGGGAGTTTGGAACTCACTGCCTAAAAGGATGGTTGACTCAGAAACTCTCGTAACATTAAAGAAGTATTTAGATATTCACTTGTGTTGCCATAGCCTCCAGGGCTATGGGCCAAGTGCTGGAAAAAAGGGACTGGTGCAGTCAGACACGATGGACCAAATGGCCTCCTTCTATGCTGTAGACATCTATGAGTCTATCACCTTACATACACCAAATGTAGATTTGCAAAGATCAATTTAGGGTGAAATAAAAGTTCATTTTATATTTTATATAAAGGTTCCTGTAGAGAGCTCTTGTATTAAGGGGAGAGATCGCAGATGGTGCTTTTAAAAAGTGACACTGCAGCCCCAAAAATCAGTGGCAAATCCAGTATGTTAAACTCCATCCAGTTATAGGGATTGTTAACATCAGCAGAAACAAACATAATATTGTCAGACTATCAATCCTTGACGTGATTAACAGCAACATAACAACAGAATCCAAACCCTGCATTCACTTGTGAACTTGCTGATGTCTCAGCAGGTCTCGTGACTGAGCAAATCCTTTTCCACACAGGGAGCAAGTGAAAGGCTTCTCTCCAGTGTGAGTGTGTTGGTGTATCAGCAGGTTGGAGGATGTGGTAAATCCCTTCCCACACACTAAACAGGTAAACGGTTTCTCCCCAGTGTGAACTCGCTGGTGTGAAATGAGATCGTTCGACTGTCTAAAATGCTTTCCGCAGTCAGTGCAGCTGAATGGCTTTTCCCCAGTGTGAACTCGCTGATGTACAATGAGATGGCCTGACTGCCTGAAACTCTTCCCACAGGAAGTGCAGCTGAATGGCTTCTCCTCAGAGTGAATTCGCTGGTGAGTCACCAGGTTGGATGACTTTGTGAATCCCTTCCCACACATGGAGCAGGTGAACGGCCACTCCCCAGTGTGAACTTGATGGTGTGCCATTAGGCTGGATGAAGACCTGAACCTCTTTCCACAGGAAGTGCAGCTGAACGGCCTCTCCTCAGTGTGAGCTCGCTGGTGTGACATGAGATTGGTTGTCTGAGTAAATCCCTTCCCACACACGGAACAGATGAATGGCTTCTCCCCAGTGTGACCACGTCGATGATTTTCCAGCAGGGATGGATAATTGAATCCCTTCCCACAGTCCTCACATTTCCATGGTTTCTCCATTGTGCCAGTGTCCTTGTGTCTGTCCAAGTTGGATGATCAGTTGAAGCCTGATCCACACACAGAACATGTATACAGTTTCTTCCAGCTGTGAAAGGTGTGATGTTTTTCTAAGACTGTGTAACTGGTTAGAGGTCAGTCAGTTCACTGGAACATAATCTCTCGGTCTGTGTCTCTTGGTGATTCTCCAGTCACACTGCTGTTTTTAATCAATTCTCTCAGACAGAACAGAGAATCATTTCTCCTTCTGCATTCAAAGGCTAATGATATTCAGGCCTTGATGAATCAAATGACTCAACCAGATCTTGACGCGAAGTTTCGTTTGAGCTTCTGCAGATCCTCCTTCCTAATATCTGTAAAAAGAGATCACAAATGCTATCACTGTCAGTACATTGGGAACAGACATTTCTCGTTTCTAAAAAATACATTTTTAAATCTCTTGTTCCACCAAAGCTGTAAATCCCCGTCCCACACACACTCCCTCTCCCTGGGCTGAAATCCAAACCCATCACCACCAATTCTTTCCTCCACTCCCAGTTTTCTCCCTCCCTCTCCTCTGCCTGGGTTCAGTTCTCCAGCTCCTGTCTGCAGACTGACAATAAAATCAATGAGTCTTATTGGGGGTTTGGGGCCTCCAGCGGGTGTTTCTGAATCCTCCCCGCCCACCTCCCAGGATTTCCTTCCTTCCCACAGATCAGATTCCTCATTGATTTGAGCCCAAAGTGTAACCTCTTATTTATTGTCCCCCCTCCCCCATCCTCTGATGTGAACCATCCTCCACTCGCTGACCCAGGATGGCGGCCGTTAACCTGGGCCTGTTCCCGGGAGGGAGAAGCCCCGCAGCTGCAAACCAGGAGCTGACAATTATTCCTCAGGGTTTGCGGATCCACAAAGTGTTTCCAAATCCTCCCCGTCCAGCCGCCGGCTCCATCGCTCCCTCCCCCCCGGGCCTGTCACCGCGGGGTAAACACGGGGCCTGGGGCCTACCCCAGAAGTTGATCCAGTTCCCAGTCCAGCCGCGGTTTCCATTCCTACCCTGTGCTCACAATCTCCTCCCGCCTCCCAAACCGTCCGCTCCTCCTCACTCTGTCACCATAACTGACACTGAGCATGCTCAGAGCGCACACCCACGCTGCACCTGCGCACTGGGAGCCGGCTCACCGACCGCTGCCATCTTAGGAGAGGAAAGCGGGACTTGTTCAGGGAGCCGGGCGCATGGGCGGCCATCTTGGTGAGGGAAGGGTGGTTGAGGGCGGGGCTTTTATTCCGGTGACAGGCCCAGGTTACCCGGGCAACCGGCCGCCGCCATCTTGTGCTGAGGGTTTTCCATCCGGGTCTTTAGTGCAGGCATGGACAATGAGCTGGAGTCAGTTTGAAACTGTTCAGAGGAAGGTCTGAAATCAGATTTACATCCAGATACCTGTAAGGACAATAAAGTTTACATCAATTATGTGTTTAAAATGAAATCAGAATGCTGGAAATACTCAGTTCTGAAGAAGAATCATATTGGATTGGAAATGTTAAATCTGTTTCTCTCTCTTCACAGAAGCTGCCAAACCTGCTGAGGATTTCCAGCACTTTCTGTTTTTATTTCAGATTTCCAGCATCCACAGTATTTTACTAAAATTATTATGTTTTTTAAATTTTATTGTACAACTTAGTTAAAAGCAAAATAATTGTTACCATTCAAATGTACAATGTGATAAAGGCAAAATACTGCGGATGCTGGAAATCTGAAACAAAAACAAAAAGTGCTGGAAAAACTCAGCAGGTCTGACAGCATCTTCTTCAGAAGAGTCATACGGATTCAAAATGTTAACTCTGCCTTTCTCTCCACAGATGCTGTCAGACCTGCTGAGTTTTTCCAGAACTTTTTGTTTTTGGTACAAATCAGCGATATTTATTTGTGTAACTGAGACGAGGCTGTTCAGGACAATGTCAGAAATCACTTCACAGAAAATATGGTGGAAATCTGGAATTCTGTTGAGATTTTGTCAATTGAAAATTTAAAAAAACTGAGATTGTTGGATGTTTGTGAGGCAAGGGTATTAAGGCAGTTATGAAATAAAGGCAGTTGGATGGATTTAAAATAGAAATCAGGTGTCGGCATACTGGGGTTCAGGGGTCTGAGGTTGGACTGATTCTGGTTTTGTTTTCAAGGTGGTGTTGGTTTTCTGTCTGTTCTGTAGATTATCTCCACGCCTGTTGGTAATTTGCTTGAGGTGAAATGCAGAGAGGAAAATGCAGATAGGGCCTGTGGTCGTTCCATTGATGAGGATCATGGCTTTCATGAAATCGTGGAGTAGGCGGAGGATGGTGACAAATTTCAGAGGGAAGCTAAATTTGAAGGGGATACTGCAGAAAACTTCACGAGTGACAGTGTAAAAGGCTTCTGGGAGGTTGAGAAAGGCCAAGTACATAGGTTGATGCTGTTCCTTACATTTTTCTTGGGTCTTCCACACAGTGAAGATCATGTCTGTGATGTCTCTCGATGGGGGGAAACCGCACTGTAACTCTGGAAGGAGCTCTTTGGCCACTAAGAGAAGGTGATTGAAGAGGATCCTTGCAATGATCTTCCCTGTGGCAGACAACAGGAAGACTCCTCTGTAATTACTGTAATCAGACTTGTCTCCCTTCTTGAATATAATCACAGTCACAGTGTCCCAAAGATCCCCCGGCATACACCCCTCTTCTCAATGAGGAATGTAACAGCAGCAGCAAAGCCCATATCACGTAAATGAATAAAAAAAGTGGAAGACAGAGTCTCGATTGAGGAGTTCTTCAAAATATTCTCTCCAGTGAGCACTGACTGCCTCCACGTCCTTGATGAACTCCCTCCAAGCTTGGCTTTCAGTGGGGTGGGTCCTTGAGTGTTTGGGTCATAGATGGTCTTGACAGCGCTGAAGTGTTGGTGTCCTTGAGTTGTTGGACCTCCTACTCACCATTAGTTATATATCATGTGTGTTTTAACACCTCCCCTCATCGATTATTATCAACGGCAAGATCCAGGAAAATGTGGATCAATTTCCATATCTTGGTAGCTTCTTTTGTCGAAGGCAGACTAGATGATGAAATTCATCATCACCTCTAATATTCCAGCTCAGCCTTCAGCCAAAAGAAGAACAGAGTATTTGAGGACCAGGATGTCAAACCCGAGACTAAGGTCATGGTTTACTGGGCAGCATT
This sequence comes from Cetorhinus maximus, assembly GCF_964194155.1. Classification (NCBI taxonomy): domain Eukaryota; kingdom Metazoa; phylum Chordata; class Chondrichthyes; order Lamniformes; family Cetorhinidae; genus Cetorhinus; species Cetorhinus maximus. The sequence continues at coordinate 19,794,174 of NC_135901.1, forward strand.
GATCCCCACACTCCTAAAGTCCTCAGAGACTTGGACAACCTAGAGCAGGCACCTCAGAGCACTGGAGAAGTCCCACCAGTGGTGCCTTCACAAGATCCTCCAAATCTGGTGGCAAGAAAAGTGGTCAGCCAGCAGCATCCTCTCCCAAGCCAACGTGCCCAGCATTAAGGCGCTAACCACTCAAAACCAGCTCCACTGGGCAGGACCTGTCGTTCGTGTGTCTGACACCAGGCTCCTGAATCAACTGTTCTTCTTGGGACCTTGGTCACAGCAGGAGACTCTCAGGAGGATAATGGGAACATTCAGGGATGTCCTCAAAGCATCCCTGGAATGAACAAACGACCCCACAGACTCATAGGACTCCCTGGGTTGCAGCCGACCAAACTGGAGGTTTATTTGTGAAGGCACCAAACACATAGAAAGACTTCATGAGGAGTATGCAGGGGTGAAGTCGAGACTTCAGAGAGCACACAAACCACCAAATACCTCATCTACCCAACCCTTCAAACACCACTTGCCCACATGTGACAGTCTGCCGAATACGCACTGGACTTATCAGCCATCTCTGAGTGCAATGAGCGAAAATGGAAGCAAGTCATCCTCAATCCAGAGGAACTGCTTAAGTAAGAGAGTCAGGATGAATCAGGAGAGTGAGGTTTCCTTGGTGACAGGCCAGGTTACCCAGGTGATTGCCACCATCTTGGTAGAGGCGTGTTCAGCAGGCAGGGTGCATCTTGGTGAGGTAACAGAGAGTGGGCAGGGCTTCAGGGTTCCAGTGAGCAGGAGAGAAATTATTGACTCATTCTTTTTACTCTTACTTTGCACTCAAGGGCTGGAGAGCTGAATCCAGTCAGAGTAAAGGGAGAGAGAAAACTGGGAGTTGAGGAAAGAAATGCTGGAGATGGTGAGATGGGTTTGGATTTTAGCATTGGGATGAGAGAGTGCGTGGGATGGAGATTTACAGCTTCAAGGGAAACACTGTTCCATAGAAACGAGATTTCTCTGTTCTGAATTTCTGTTCTTACAGTGGTGACTTTTATAAACTTATTTTACAGGGCATTAGAAGGGGAGGATTTACAGATGGGAAACTCAAATCAAACTTTACATCAAGTTCTGGTACAGTCACTCACTTCATCAGGACCGGAATATCATCAGATTTTGAATGTGGAGAGAGAAATGTTTGTCTGTTCTGTCAGTGGGAAAAGGTTTTAAACATCAGTGTGACTGGAAAAACACCGAGACACATACACACTCGAGTGAGTGTTCAGTGCACTTACTGTGGAAAGAGCTTTAACCAGTTACGCAGCCAGGAAAAACATCACACCATTCACAGTGGGGAGAGACTGTACACGAGTTCTGTAAGTGTACAAGGCTTCAACTGATCATCCAACTTGGGGAGACAGAAGGACACCAGCAACACGGAGAAACCATGGAAATGTGGGGACTGTGGGAAAGGATTCAACTACCCATCCCTACTGGAGATTCATCGACGCACTCACACTGGGGAGAGACCGTTCACCTGTTCCAAGTGTGGGAAGGGATTCACTCAGTCCTGCCACCTGCTGACACATCAGCAAATTCACATTGGGAAAGGACCTTTTAAATGTCCAGACTGCGGGAAGTGCTATAAAAGTTCCAGGAAACTGTTGTGCCTTCAACATGTTCACGCTGATGAGAGACCGTTCAGGTGCTCTCACTGTGGGACTGGGTTCAGGAAATCATCTCAACTCACTGTACACCAACAAATTCACACTGGGGAGAGACCATTCACCTGCTCCGAGTGTGGGAAGGGATTCACTCATTCATCTAAGCTGCTGAGACACCAGCGTATTCACTCTGATTTGAGACCATTTAAATGTCCTGACTGTGAGGCGAGCTTTAAAAACAGCAGTGATCTGCTGAGACACCAACAGAGTCACACTGGAGAGAGGCCGTTCACCTGCTCTGAGTGTGGGCAGGGATTCACTCGGTCATTCACCCTGCTGGAACACCAGCGAGTTCACACGGGGGAAAGACCATTCACCTGCTCCATGTGTGGGAAGGGATTCACTCAGTTATCCCACTTGCAGAGACACCATCGCACTCACACTGGGGAGAGGCCGTTCAACTGTTCCATGTGTGGGAAGGCATTCACTCAGTTATCCCACTTGCAGAGACACCAACGCACTCACACTGGGGAGAGGCCGTTTACCTGCTCCGTGTGTGGGAAGGGATTCACTCGGTCATCCCATCTGTTGACACACCAGCGAGTTCATGAGTGACAGCATGGATTGAATTGTGCTGTTTCTGCTGTTAATCACATCCAGGTCTGAATGTGTGGTGTGTAAGAAATGTGCCCCAGCCGCTCTCTTCCATGGTTCAGAGTTCCCAGACATGGAACAGAAGGCTCCTTTACAACTGTGTTTAGAGTCAGGAAGAACGGTGAATGCTGGAAACATTCTGTCAAGCCAGAGATTGGTGTAAAACTGTGATCTGTTCCTGACTGAAAGTGAAACGGCAGGTTTAAGTTTCCAGTCAGGAACTGATTGTGGTAATTATGCTACAAAGATTTAAAATGTTTGTGTGACATTCTTGATTCTACCAATGTAAGGCAATAACAACAAGTTGCATTGATATAGAATCTATAACATAGTAAAACATCCCAAGGTGCTTCACAAATGATCAAAAACTTGGTCAAAGAGGTAGATTTTAAGGAGGAGGGAATTCAAAACATGGGGCATCGGCAGCCAGTGGAGTGATGTGGGTGGTGGATGTGCAAGTGGTCAGAATTGGAGGAGTGGAGGGAGCTTGGAAGGTCATGGAGCAGGAGGAGGAGGTTCCAGAGACTGTCTGTCATAGAGAGAGTGGCTGCCTCCATGAAGCTTCAAGCATGACTCTGAAATGGGTCCCTGCTGGTCATGACCATGGCCGTGCAGGAGATGTCTGCTGCCTTAAACAGGATGACAGACACTGTATCTGTGACCTTACAACAGGTCACTGATCTCCACCAAGCTGCAGCAGAGTGGGAGGAATGATGCGGCGCTGGTCCAGGAGAGGGATGATGGAGAAATGGTGGAAGTGGGAACTCCGATCAAAGTGTTCCAGCCTCTCACCCATTAACCACCCCCCAACCTCAAGCCATATGTGGCCCTGGCTCACAACACGCTCCCCCCCCTCCCCTGTCTCCCAGCAGCTGAATCTGCCCCTGCACAGATACAGGTGGATCAGTCTTTGCCGGGATCCTAAGGGGCTCTGAAACCCGGAGGGTGGAGACCACAAGCCTCTCGGCAGTGAGAGCAGGGATGTGAGCAGCCTGTCCCCCCCTCTGCTGAAACCACACAGGATGCACCATGTAGAAACAATAGGAAGGGTCTGGGCTGGAAATTGTAATTCACCAAGGGGGTGCACAGGGGCGTTTGACAAAATATTGATTTCCTTTTTAAATAATGACACAGAAAATGTATTGATTGGAACCACTTCCAGCTCTTGTCCATTCTGACATCCCAAGGGCCAGCTCACCCTCTCACTGGGTTCGTGCTGAATGTCAATCCAGGCTGGGAGCCATTGGGTGGATGTGCAATGGATGGATGAGTGGGTGAAGGAATGTTCAGTGAACAGGGAGGGAAGGGGAGGAGGGGTGGGGAGTTGGTGCTGCTGGTGGGAAGTCTTCATTCTGAAGGAGTCCCACCTGAAACAGTGACCATTCATTTGTCACTTTGAAATGAGGGAGCTGCTGTGCATTTCCCCATTTTTGTTCTTTTAGTTTTCCAGGATTTATATATATGTTTTCTTTTTACAAAAACATTCTTGTTGTAACACTGAAATCCAGAGGATTTTAAATCTGTTAAACTCAATCCCCATCGAGTACACAGGAAGACTCAACTGATTCTAACTTTTTCTGTTATCAATAAACAAAGATCTTACAAGATGTTTATACGGGGAATTGTTTTTCTCTGAGACTAGGGATGGTCAAACTATGTCCCAAAATTCAGATTTGGGCCTTGAGCCTGGGCTATTGGGCCCACATACATGGAGCACTATTACCCGATGTCCTCCATCCCTGATTTTAATCTCTCCACCATTCGTGGCTGTGCCTTCAACTGCCTGGACCCTAAGCTCTGGAAGTTCCTCCCTAAACCTCTCCACCTTTCTACTTCACTTTCCTCCTTTAAGACACTCCTTATAACCGATCTCTTTGACCAAGCTTTTGGTCAGCTGACCTAATATGTCCTTATGTTCATGTGAAACTCCTTGGGGTGTTTTATTATGTTAAAAGCTCCATTTAAATATAAGTTGTTGCAGATGTTATTGTATCTCAGTCAGACCCGATCACTTACTGAGTGAGTGAGTCTGTATACATGTAACTTGGACAGTCACAGCTTGTTAGAACAGACCTGGGGAGAAGGAAGCTCTGAACTAACCGCTGGACTTCCTGTTCTCCACAATTGGGAAAAGGTGATCCTTTCCATACATTCAGAATGACTAATAAAGTCATTAATGCTGATGTGCTGTTGTGAGCTGCATTATTTGTTAGAATTAGAGTGAAGGAGTGGGTACCTGAGTCACCAGTTTAAGAACCTGGACCTTGGTGTGCAGGACACAATTTCAAAGTTTGCAGACGATACAAAACGTGGAAGAATTGTGAACTGAGTGCAGAATTTCAAAAGGACATAAATAAGTTGGTAGAACTATAGAAAAGTTACGGTGCAGAAAGAGACCATTCAGCCCATCATATTTGCACCGGCCAAAAAAAAGTTAAGAAACTAACTGATCATTTTAACCCCACTTTCCAGCACCTGGTCCGTAGCGTTGCAGGTTTCAGTGCTTCAGATGCAGATCCATGTACATTATAAATGAGTGGAGCTTTTCAGCCTCAACCACCAACTTAGGCAGTGAATTCCAGACGCCCACCACCCTCTGGGTGAAAATGATTTTCCTTATGTCCCCCCTAATCATCTGAAATCTGTGCCTCCTGGTAATTGACCCCTCAGCTAGGGGAAACAAGTCTTTCCTGTCTACCCTATCTTGGCCCCTCATAATTTTGTACACCTCAACTAGGTCACCCCTTAGTCTCCTCTGTTCAAAGGAAAACAACCCTCGCCTATCCAATCTCTCCTCATAGCTGCAATTTTCAAGCCCTGGAAACATTCTTGTAAATCTCCTCTGCATTTTTTCCAGAGCAATTATGTCCTTCCTGTAATGTGACCAGAACTGTACACAAAATTCCAGCTGTGGCCTAACCAACGTTTGATACAGTTCCATCATTGCATCCCTGTTTTGGTGTTCAATAACTCACCCAATAAAGGAAAGCATTCCACCTGCTATCTTTACCACCAAGTCCACCTGTCCTGCCAACTTCAAGGACCTATGGACATGCACTCCAAGGTCTCTAAGTTCCTCAAACCCTCTCAATAACTTTCTGTTCATTGAGAATTCCCTTCCTTTATTTGCCCACCCCAAATGCATTACCTCACACTTTTCAGGATTGAATTCCATTTGCCACTTCTCCGCCCACTCAACCAAACCATTGATATCACTCTGGAGTCGACAGCTATCCTCTTCACTATCAACTACATGGCCACTTTCTTTGTCATCTGCAAATTTCCCAATCATGCCTCCCACATTTCAGTCTAAATCATTAATATACACAACAAACAGCAAGGGCCCCAACACTGAGCCCTGTGGAACACTACAGGAAACCATTTTCCATTCACAAAAATAGCCATTGACCATTACCCTTTGTTCCCTGTCACCGAGCCAACTTTGGATTCAACCTGCCACCTTCCCCTGTATCCCATGAGATCTCACTTTCCTGACTAGTCGGCCATGTGGGACCTTATCAAATGCCTTACTGAAATCAATGTAGACAACATCCACTGCACTATCCTCATCAATCCTCCTATTCACTTCCTCAAAAAATTCTGTTAAGTTAGTAAGACATGATCTCCCCCTAACAAAACCATGCTTACTATACCTGATCAATCCGTGCCTTTCTAAGGGACAAGTTATCCTGTCTCTCAGAATTGTTTCTAATAATTTGCCCACCACTGAAGTCAGACTGACCGGCCTATAATTTTCTGGCCTATCCTTCGGACCCTTTTTAAATAGTGGTACAATATTCACAGACCTCCAATTCTCTGGGACCTCGTCTATATCTAGTAAGGATTGGAAAATGATCCTCAGAGCATCTGCTATTTCCTCCCTTGCTTCCTTCAATAGCCTGGGATACAATCCATCTGGCCCTGGTGATTTATCCGTCTCCAGTACTTCCTCTCTCACTATGCTTATTGTATCTAATAATTCACACTCCTCTTTAACTAGAATGTCTGTATCATCCCTCTCCTTAGTGAAGACAAAGACAAAGTACTCGTTGAGAACCCTGCCCACAGCATCTGTACCACAAGTTACCTTGTACATCTCTGATTGGCCCCAGCTTTTCCTTAGTTATTCTCTTGCTCTTAATGTACTGGTAAAACATAGGATTTTCTTTGATTTTACCTGCCAATATTTTTTTAGATCCTCTCTTTACTTTCCTAATTTCCATTTTTACTTCACCCCCGTACTTTCTATACTCCTCGAGGCTTCCTGCAGTATTAAGTCTTTTGTGACTGTCATAAGCTTTCTTTTTATGCTTTATCTTGGCCTGTATGCTTCTGGACAACCAGGGAGATCTAGATTTGGCAGTACCACCCTTTTTCTTTGTAAGGACATGTCTGCACTGTGCCCGTGGAATCTAGCCTTTGAATGCCTCCCACTGGTTTGACAGTTTTTCCTTCTAATAGCCATATCCAGTGCACTCTTGCCAGCTCACCTCTCAGCTTTGGAAAATTTGTCTTCCCCTAGTTTAGAACTTTTACTCCTGTTCTATCTTTGTCCTTTTCTGTAATGATGCTAAATCTAACCAGATTATGGTCACTATCTCCAAAATGGTCCCCCACTGTTACTTCATCCACTTGCCCAGCTTCATTTCCTAAGACTAATTTTAGAATTGCACCCAGTCTCATTGGGCTTGTTACGTGCTGGCCAGAAAGGTTCTCTTGAATGCAGTTCAAGAATTATGTGCCCTCTGTACCCTTCACACTGTGTTCATATCCCAATTGATATTAGGGTAGTTGAAGTCCCCAACTATTACTGCCCTATTGTTTTTGCACTCAGAAATGTGTCCACATATTTGCTCTTCTAACTCCCTTCCACAATTTGGGGGTTGATACTACACTCCTAGCAGTGTGGCTGCCCTTTTTTATTTCTGAGGTCAACCCATATGGCCTCATTTGATGCTTTATTTAGTATATCATCCCTCCTCACAGCTGTAATTGATTCTTTAATCGATAATGCTGCACCCCCAACTTCTTATCCCCGTCCCTATCCTGCTTAAAACTCTATATCCAGGGATGTTGAGCTGCCATTTTTGCCCCTCCTTTAGCCAGATTTCCATTATAGCAATGATATGCTGCCATGTGCCCTCAGCTCATCGGCTTTATTTACAATGCTCCTTGCATTTATGTATACATCTTTTAATACTGCCAAGTTTAAACATTTGTTAGTGAAATGTGGGAACATGATGAAATAATGCACAAACAATTCAGGGGCTGAGTTAAAGGAATAACTGGGCAGACAGTGAATGTCACCATTAGAACAAGAAGAGTCCCTGGTTTCAATAGATGAAGCGGTAGAAAGTTTAGGACAGGTTAGGGGGAAGGTTAATACTGTCATCATTCAGAACAACACAGAATATAAAGGAAAAACTGATCTCAAAGACATCTCTTGCAGTATGTATGGATGAGGTATGCTGAACAAATTTTAAAGGCATTAAATGATGTATGTTTTCTCAATCGAAATATTGTGTTCTGTGGTTACCTACCATCCTGCAGGTGAAAACAATTTTTCTCTGTGTAGATGAAAATTCCTCAAAACCTCAACATCTCTATTAAAACTCTCCTTAATCCCATCTTCTCCAGTCTATCCACAAAACTGAAATCCCTCATCCTTGAGATGATCCCAGTTATTCCTACCTAGACCCTTTCTAACTCCTTGATACCTTTCCCAATGTATCGTACTCAGAATTGAACATAATAGTTCAGTTTAGAATTAACCATAAATTTATAAAGATTCATTGTATCTTCCTTGCTTTTGTACTCCATGGTTAATAAAACCAAGGTCTCCATGAGCTTTTATCAATCGCTTTGATCAACTAGTCCTGTCACATTCCAAGACTTTTTTTAACTTACACTCCCAGGTCACTCTGTTCCTGCACTCTGTTTAAAATTGTACCATTTAGTTTATTCTGCCTCTCCTCATTCATCCTTCCAAAATACATCATTGACTGTGAATCACTTTGGGATACTTTGAGGGTGTGAAAGATTCTAAATTAACACAAGAACTTTCTTTCTTTTTTACAACTGATTTAAAATTCTTGATTTTGTTCCAAAGATGAAATTGAGATTGATGTTCAAACTATTTTACTGCAGAAACCACCTCAACTGGGAGTCAGTGAATAAAGAGGAAAGATCCCAGACAGCGGTTCTTCAAGGTACACTGCAGGCCTTACAGCTTAGTCAGTTCCACTCTCAGCTCAGGAGACCTCAACAACTCCACATACTGTCCACAGGAGAGTTCTCCTGGTGCAGTGGGATCAACATTTGTGTTTTAGCTAATACCACCAAAAAACTGGATTAATCGGTCACGTGCTTGCCACCTGTGGAATCTTACTTTGCTCAAACTGGCTGTCGTGAAACAATAACAACTTGGTATTTATGTAACATGTTTAATGTAATAAAATGTCCTAAGGTTCTTTAGAGGAGTTTCATAAAGAAAATTTGATACTGAGTCACATAGGGTGATCGAAGGGTAGATGGTCAAAATCTGGATTGGAGAGCCAGATTGGAACAAGCATTTTTAATCAGGGGAGAGGTTTAGGGGAGGAATTTCAGAACTTCGCACTGAGGCATGGCAACCAATGGTGGAATAATTAAAATCAGAGATGCTAAAGAGGCCAGGGTAAGGAGTGCGTATATCTCAGAGGTTCTGCGAGGCATTGTTTGACCAGGAGCCAATGTAGGTCAGTGAGCACAGGGGGTGATGGATGAACAGGACTTGGTGTGCGAAAGCACACGGGCAGCAGAGTTTTGGATGATCTCACGTTTCCGTGTGGGGGTGGGGTGAATGTGAGAGGCTGGTCAGGAATGTATTGGAATTGTCAAGTCTAAAGGTAACATGGGCATGTTTGAGGGTTTCAGCAACTGATGAGCTGGGGTGGGGCGGAGACAGGTGACGTTATGGAGATTGAAATATCTTGTATTTGTGATGGTGTGGATATGTGGTCAGAATCTCATCTTGGGGTCAAATATGACACCAAGATTGTGAAGAGTGTGGTTCAGCCTCATACAGTTCCCAGGGAGAGGGATGGACTTGGTAGTTTGGGAACAGAATTTATTGTGGTGACTGAAGTCCAAGGCTTTGGTCTTCCAAATTGTTAATTGGAGGAAATTTCTGCTCATTTCAGTACTGGATGTTGGATAAGCAGTTTGATAATTTAGTAACAATGGAGGAATGGAGAGGGATGGTGGTGAGGTAGAGCTGGGCGTTGTCAGTGTACATGTGAAACCTTATGTGGTGCTTTTGGATGGTGTCACCTAGTGGCAGTGGGTAGATGAGAAATAGGAGGGGCCAAGGATGAGCTGAGACTGGGGTGGAGTCTGGCGATGTTACTAAGGTAACAGTCTTCATGATGATGCAGGTATGTGGTTGGAGCTTATCTTGGGGTCAAATATGACACCAATGTTTTGAACAATCTCTTTCAGCCTCAGGCAATTGACAGGGAGGGGGCTGGAGTCGGTGCCTAGGGAGTGAAGTTTGTAGTAGGAACTGAAGAAAACGGCTTCAGCCTTCTCAATATTTAAATGGAAGAAAATTCTCCTCATCCAGTGCTGGGTGTTGGGCAAGTCAGGATGGTGTGTAACTTGGAGAGGAACCTAGAGGTGATGGCGTTCACATACACCCACTACCCTGGTCCTTCTAGGTGGTGGAGATTGAGGATTCATGAGATTCTGTCAAAGTTCTGGTCGATTTGCACAAATATAAATAATATTCCTCTCTTTCTCTACTTCTGCTCCCAGCTCTCTTTCACTCTTCTCCCCCCATATTCCAGAGTCTTGTATAGGACCAGACTGGGTGGCACCTCAACTCCACCAAGTCTTGTTCACTCATCACCATCGTGCTCGCTGAGGTACAAAGTTTCCAGGCTAAGAAGCACTTAAATTTTAAATTTATAATTTTTGCTTTCAAATCCCTTCATGATATCGCTCCTTCCTATCTCTGTGATCTTCTCCAGCCTCATACCCTCCAAGATAATTCTTAAAACCTATCTCTGACCCAACTTTTGGCCATCTGCCCAAACATCTCCTTCTGTGGGCTCAGTGGCAAAAGTTGCTTCATAAAACTCCTGTGAAACACTTTGGAGTTTTCTATTAAATGAAAGGCGCCATTGTTGTTGTTGATTTGGACATGTCACCATTCCTTCTTCATCACTGAGTGAAATTCCTGTAACTCCTTATCTCACAGAAATGTCGGAGCACTTTCACCACACAGACTGAAAAGGTTCAAGGTCAAACATCATCTTCTTCACAGGTAACAGTGTTATACAATTCTATGAGTCAGTGATTCTTTACAGACATTCTCTGTTCATCAGCATGTTTCCTTGCTTTTTAAGCACTCCATGTTCAGTCATCATTTCCTTCATTTACAGACATTTCCTGACAATCACCATTTTTAGAGATGCTCCCTAACCTTTACCACTTGCTCTCCATTTACAGACGCTTCCTGAACGAGCTGACACTGTGCATGCGCTGGGACCAAGCCGGACTTACTCTAGAGTCAGACCCGAGTGGGAGAAACCGGGGAGTCAGGGATAATACCAAACATGAAAACAAAAAACTACTGCAGATGCTGGAAATCCAAAACAAAAACAGAATTACCTGAAAAAACTCAGCAGGTCTGGCAGCATCGGCGGAGAAGAAAAGAGTTGACGTTGACCCATCAGCAGAACTGAGTATAGTTATGGGAGGGGTGAAATATAAGCTGGTTTAAGGTGGTGGGGCGGGGGGGGGGAGGGGAGAGAAGTTGGGGGAGGGTGGTTGTAGGGGCAAGCAAGCAGTGATAGGAGCAGATAATCAAAAGATGTCACAGACAAAAGGAACAAAGAGGTGTTGAAGGTGGTGATATTATCTAAGAAAATGTGCTAATTAAGAATGGATGGCAGGACACTCAAGGTACAGCTCTAGTGGGGGTGGGGTGGAGAGACTGACAAGGTATTACAGTTATAGATTTAAAAATAATGGAAATAGGTGGGAAAAGAAAAATCTATATAAATTATTGAAAAAAACAAGAGGGAGGGGGAAGAAATGGGGTGGGGATGGGGGTAGGGAGTTTAAGATCTAAAGTTGTTGAATTCAATATTCAGCCCGGAAGGCTGTAAAGTGCCTAGTCGGAAGATGAGGTGCAGTTCCTCCAGTTTGTGTTGGGCTTCACTGGAACAATGCAGCAAGCCAAGGACAGACATGTGGGCAAGAGAACAGGGTGGAGTGTTAAAATGGCAAGCGACAGGGAGGTTTGGGTCTTTCTTGCGGACAGACCGCAGGTGTTCTGCAAAGTGGTCGCCCAGTTTGCGTTTGGTCTCTCCAATGTAGAGGCAATTCACCTCCGTCGCATCTGTTCTGATGACGCTACCTTCAAAAACAGCTCCTCTGACATGTCCTCCTTCTTCCTTAACCGAGGTTTTCCACCCACGGTCGTTGACAGGGCCCTCAACCCATATGGGCCCTCGGCCCATATCCCGCGCATCCGCCCTCACGCCTTCTCCTCCTTCCCAGAAACATGATAGGGTCCCCCTTGTCCTCACTTATCACCCCACCAGCCTCCGCATTCAAAGGATCATCCTCCGCCATTTCCGCCAACTCCAGCATGATGCCACCACCAAACACATCTTCCCTTCACCCCCCCGGCGGCATTCCGTAGGGATCGTTCCCTCTGGGACACCCTGGTCCACTCCTCCATCACCCCCTACTCCTCAACCCCCACCTATGGCACCTCCCCATGCCCACGCAGAAGATGCAACACCTGCCCCTTCACTTCCTCTCTCCTCACCGTCCATGGGCCCAAACACTCCTTTCAAGTGAAGCAGCATTTCACTTGCATTTCCCCTAACTTAGTCTACTGCATTCGTTGCTCCCAATGCGGTCTCCTCTACATTGGAGAGACCAAACGCAAACTGGGCGACCGCTTTGCAGAACACCTGCGGTCTGTCCGCAAGAAAGACCCAAACCTTCCTGTCGCTTGCCATTTTAACACTCCACCCTGTTCTCTTGCCCACATGTCTGTCCTTGGCTTGCTGCATTGTTCCAGTGAAGCCCAGCGCAAACTGGAGGAACAGCACCTCATCTTCCGACTAGGCACTTTACAGCCTTCCGGGCTGAATATTGAATTCAACAACTTTAGATCTTAAACTCCCCCTCCCCCCATCCCCACCCCGTTTCTCCCTCCTCCCTTTTTTTTTCAGTAATTTATATAGATTCTTCTTTTCCCACCTATTTCCATTATTTTTAAATCTAAAACTAAAACTTTGTTAGTCTTTCCACCCCACCCCCACTAGAGCTGTACCTTGAGTATCCTGCCTTCCATTCTTAATTAGCACTTTTCTTAGATAATATCACCACCTTCAACACCTCTTTGATCCTTTTGTCTGTGACATCTTTTGATTATCTGCTCCTATCACTGCTTGCTTATCCCCAAAATCACCCCACCATCAACTTCTCTCTCCCCCTGCCCTTCTACCTTAGACCAGCTTATATTTCACCTCTCTCCTAACTATACTCAGTTCTGCCGAAGGGTCATGAGGACTCGAAACATTAACTGATTTCTTCTCCACTGATGCTGCCAGACCTGCTGAGTTTTTCCAGGTAATTCTGTTTTTGTTTTGGATCTCCAGCATCCGCAGTAGCTTTTAGCTTTTTGTTTTTATCTCTGTGTTTAATTGACTGCCACCTCTCTTCAAGAAATGCCCTCTCTGAAGAAGTATTGTTCTGTTCTCCGACAGGATTTCCGCCTGTCTCTTCTGCCCTGCTCACCTTCATTGCTTTCCATTTCTCTCCTGGTGTTTGACAAGGTGTTTACTAAAACCCGCTTTCACAGCCATATCTCCTTTCTCAGTGACTGTCTCCGTCTCCGACTCACCCCATGTGGATTTCAACTGAAATTCCATCCCTCTTGTTTCGAACCCACCCAGGATTAAAGGTAGCTCCGGGACATAAAACGTTTCTCGGACTGTTCCTGTCGCATTCTGAGATCCACACTCAGTGCCATGCGCCGCCATATGAACACACTCGACCTCTCCCTCCAGCAGCACCGCCGCACCCTTTTTCAAAGCTGCGCGTGCCCCCTGTTTCATTTTATTCTTCGCCTCATCCGTTGCCTCAACAAGAAACTTTTTCTCTTTCTCTCAAGTGCTAAGGAACGCAAGCTCCAACAACTCATCGACACCAACACCCATCTGGGACCCTCCACCCCTGCTTGTCCCTCCGTCCCCACCCCATCTTCCAATCCCAGCCCCAGCCGCGTATTCACTATACCCCCTGACCTTCCCCTCTCTGATGCTGAACGTTAAGTGCTCAGCAAAGGACTTAGCTTCATACCGTTACGCCCTCATCTCAATGAATTTCGGGCTCGGCATGATGCTGAACTCTTCTTCCGCCGTCTTCGTCTCCGTGCTCACTTCTTTGGTCAGGAGTCCTCTCCCCGTTCAACGGATCCTTTTACCCACCTCCAATATTCTCCCTCCACCTGGACCCCTCCCTCTGGATTCTTACCTTCTCTTGATCTTTTCATTGAGAACTGTCAGCGTGACATTAGCCGTCTCAATTTCTCTGCTCCTCTCACCCATTCTAATCTGTCTCTCTCTGAACTCACTGCACTCCGTTCTCTCAGGTCCAACCCCAACATTGTCATCAAACCCGCTGACAAGGGTGGTACTGTTGTTATCTGGCGCATTGACCTCTACCTCGTGGAGGCTGAGCGTCAACTCGCAGACACTTCCTCCTACCTCTCCCTGGACCATGACCCCACCACAGAACATCAAGCCATTTCCAGGACTGTCACTGACCTCATCTCCTCTGGAGATCTTCCTCCCACAGCTTCCAACTTGATAGTCGCCCAACCTTGGACGGCCCGCTTCTACCTCCTACCCAAAATCCACAAACAGAACTGTCCTGGCAGACCGATCGTGTCAGCCTGTTCCTGCCCCACGGAACTCATTTCTCATTATCTTGACTCCCTTCTCTCTCCCCTTGTCCAGTCCCTTCCCACCTACATCCGTGATTCCTCTGACACCTTACGTCACATCAACAATTTCCAGTTCCCTGGTCCCAACCGCTTCCTCTTCACCATGGATGTCCAATCCCTCTACACCTCCATTCCCCACCAGGATGGTGTGAGGGCCCTTAGCTTCTTCATTGAACAAAGGCCCGAACAATCCCCATCCACCACTACTCTCCTCCGTCTGGCTGAACTTGTTCTTACACTGAACAATTTCTCCTTTAACTCCTCTCACTTCCTCCAAATAAAAGGTGTGGCTATGGGTACCTGCATGGGCCCCAGCTATGCCTGTCTCTTTATGGGGTATGTGGAACATTCCTTGTTCCAGTCCTACTCCGGCCTCCTCCCACAACTCTTTCTCCGGTACATCGATGATTACTTCGGTGCTGCTTCATGCTCTCATCGGGACCTGGAAAAATTTATTAATTTTGCTTCCAATCTCCACCCCTCCATCATTTTCACATGGTCCATCTCTGACACTTCTCTTCCCTTCCTTGACCTCTCTGTCTCAATTTCTGATGATAGACTGTCCACCAATATCCATTACAAGCCTACCGACTCCCACAGCTACCTCGACTACAGCTCCTCACACCCAGCTTCCTGTAAGGACTCCATCCCATTCTCTCAGTTCCTTCGCCTCCGTCGCATCTGTTCTGATGACGCTACCTTCAAAAACAGCTCCTCTGACATGTCCTCCTCCTTCCTTAACTGAGGTTTTCCACCCACGGTCGTTGACAGGGCCCTCAACCGTGTCCGGCCCATATCCCGCGCATCCGCCCTCACGCCTTCTCCTCCTTCCCAGAAACATGATAGGGTCCCCCTTGTCCTAACTTATCACCCCACCAGCCTCCACATTCAAAGGATCATCCTCCGCCATTTCCGCCAACTCCAGCATGATGCCACCACCAAACACATCTTCCCTTCACCCCCCCGGCGGCATTCCGTAGGGATCGTTCCCTCCGGGACACCCTGGTCCACTCCTCCATCACCCCCTACTCCTCAACCCCCACCTATGGCACCTCCCCATGCCCACGCAGAAGATGCAACACCTGCCCCTTCACTTCCTCTCTCCTCACCGTCCAAGGGCCCAAACACTCCTTTCAAGTGAAGCAGCATTTCACTTGCATTTCCCCTAACTTAGTCTACTGCATTCGTTGCTCCCAATGCAGTCTCCTCTACATTGGAGAGACCAAACGCAAACTGGGCGACCGCTTTGCAGAACACCTGCGGTCTGTCCGCAAGAAAGACCCAAACCTCCCTGTTGCTTGCCATTTTAACACTCCACCCTGTTCTCTTGCCCACATGTCTGTCCTTGGCTTGCTGCATTGTTCCAGTGAAGCCCAACGCAAACTGGAGGAACAGCACCTCATCTTCCGACTAGGCACTTTACAGCCTTCCGGACTGAATATTGAATTCAACAACTTTAGATCTTAAACTCCCCCTCCCCCCATCCCCACCCCGTTTCTCCCCTCTCCCTTTTTTTTCAATAATTTATATAGATTCTTCTTTTCCCACCTATTTCCATTATTTTTAAATCTAAAACTAAAACTTTGTCAGTCTTTCCACCCCACCCCCACTAGAGCTGTACCTTGAGTATCCTGCCTTCCATTCTTAATTAGCACTTTTCTTAGATAATATCACCACCTTCAACACCTCTTTGATCCTTTTGTCTGTGACATCTTTTGATTATCTGCTCCTATCACTGCTTGCTTATCCCCACAATCACCCCACCCTCAACTTCTCTCTCCCCTCGCCCCCCCACCTTAGACCAGCTTATATTTCACCTCTCTCCTAACTATACTCAGTTCTGCCGAAGGGTCATGAGGACTTGAAACGTTAACTGATTTCTTCTCCACCGATGCTGCCAGACCTGCTGAGTTTTTCCAGGTAATTCTGTTTTTGTTTTTAACTTTAGATCTTAAACTCCCTCCCCCCATCCCCACCCCGTTTCTTCCCCCTCCCTCTTGTTTTTTTCAATAATTTATATAGATTTTTCATTTCCCACCTATTTCCATTATTTTTAAATCTATAACTGTAATACCTTGTCAGTCTCTCCACCCCACCCCCACTAGAGCTGTACCTTGAGTGTCCTGCCATCCATTCTTAATTAGCACATTTTCTTAGATAATATCACCACCTTCAACACCTCTTTGTTCCTTTGTCTGTGACATCTTTTGATTATCTGCTCCTATCACTGCTTGCTTATCCCTACAACCCCGCCCCCCAACTTCTCTCCCCCCACCACCCCCACCTTAAACCAGCTCATATTTCTCCCCTCTCCTAACTATACTCAGTTCTGTTGAAGGGTCATGAGGACTCGAAACGTCAACTCTTTTCTTCTCCACCGATGCTGCCAGACCTGCTGAGTTTTTCCAGGTATTTCTGTTTTTGAGTCAGGGATAATGTTTACGGTTTCTAGTCGGGTCTTAGGTAGAAAATGTTGCCGGTTTATTTTGGGCTCTGGATCCGCACTCGGTCTTTGTAAACCCTCCACTTTAAACCCGCCCGCTTGAGCCCTCTTACCGTGCGTCGCCATGGCCTGCGCATGCTCAGATCACAATGCCTGGAGACTGATTGAGGGCAACTCGGGACCAATAGGAAAAATGGGCGGGACTGGAGGACCCAACGGAAACGGCTGGTCCTCCAACCAATTGGAGTGAATGAGGGGCGGGGCTGAGCCGGATCTCCCTCATTGGCTGAAACTGCATCATTTTGAAGCTGATTTGTCTCAAACTCCAGGAGAAAACTGGACCTTTCTGTTTGTGGCTTTAAACAGATGAACTTGTCCACACCTGTGGGTGTGGAGCAAACATTTCAACATTTGTTGCTGAAATGGATTCAGTCAGGACAGGCAGCAGGGATTATTTCGGGAAATTACACAGTGTAGTGATTGTTTCTCTTTGAATTCATCCCTTGGAGAACAGTGTGAATTAGTGGAAGAATTCGCAGGCTGCTTAACCCCCCTTCCGTGTCTGGAACCATTTAATTCCAGCTGATTTGTTGTTCCGGCATCTGCTGGGAGAGTTTGATTAGCTCCCACAGCTCACACAATGGGAGAGAACAGCCAGACCCGCCGGATACACCTATCCTGCCTGATGTCAACCCAGAATGAGCTGGAGAGCCGTCTCCACTCGCTAGGACTGTCTGCAGAGGAGTTTCTGGCTCAGAGGCGGAAATGTTTCATTTTTATTAATAACCCTAAATCCCTCAAGTTCCATTGAACTGACAGGGTCTCTTCATTTCTATATCCATTTCATTGCTTAAATAAAACCTTGATTTTATGTTTGCAGCTTAATGATGACACTTACATAATCTAACCACCTTCCTTGTGAGAGTGCAGAACTACAGTAGCTGCAGAAGCCACACCCTTTGTCTATCCTCTACCAAGCTTCTCCTCATTCCCTCAGAATCAAACTATTCCTATCTTTGTCCAGAATTTTCATTATCCTATCTCTGCTTATTATTGCTTAGTTATTGTGAATCTAATAAAGCTGCTCCAATGGTCATTCTAATTCAGTTTGCATTATGTTTAATCTTGGGCTACCATGTCTGCCTCTATTTCTGCCTCATCTTCATGTTCAGTCTAGCTTCACTGGAATGAACTTTCTATGGTCAGAATTCTGTTAAACAACCTGGTCGTCTGCATGTATTCTCTCAGTGCCCAAGTGGCTGTGTTAGTTGTTGTTTAATACTTCGTCAGCAGCCTCTCGATTCAAGGATGACGTCTACTCAGGGTGGTGAGTTTCTGCCATGGGTCTTCTTGTGACTGAACAGGCTGATTCTTGACCTGAAGATATTTGGACTCATGGGGCAGGACATCCATGAAGTATTGGGATCTGGAGCGCAGCATTTGATTCCACTTCTCTGCTGCTGCTGTGCCTCATCATGAAGACACTGTGACTCAAAGTGTGATGCAGATTGATGGATAAGTTGTCGCCATTCTGAACAGTTGGTAGAAAGCTCCTCCAGGTCATTAAGGTCAATGCTGCACTTCAAGGTGAACAGGCTGCAGAAAATTGGTTTGTATTTCATGAAATATTGAAGTTTCAGGGGTGATATGATGCTGGTTTTTAAAATGATCAATGTGTTTGTGAGGGTAGATACAGGGAAAACATTTGCTCTGCTGGGGAATCGAGAACAAGGGGGCAGAATCAAAACAGTAGAACCTGGAGTGAAATCAGGAACAACGTGTTCAGACAAGGGTTGTGGGAATCAGGATCAACCTCCCCAAAAAGATGTGAATGCTGGGGGTCAATTGAATTTTTCAAGACATGAATAGATTGAATTTTGTGAAGCAAAGATATAAAAGTAATTTGATCAAAGATGGGAAAAGGAAGTTGTGGTACAGATCAGCATCAATGGAATAGAATGGTGGAGCAGGTTTGAGGGGCTGAATGGCCTGCTTCTGTTCCTATGTGCTGGATGCTATACCTCCAGCAATGAGTACCCAAGAAAGGGGGCAGTTTGTGATGTCCGTGTGGGCTGCAGTGTGTTCAGCATCTGACTCTGAGCTGCCTTCTCTCATCCGGCTCTCGGGAGCAGTCACTTTCCTCTCAGATGTAGTTTAAAGGAAGGTCTGCCCCATCTGACACAGGCGATCCTTGGGATTTCAGTGCCACTAACAAGACCTGCAGCGGATATTGCCCATCCCCAGATACCTATGGGGAAGATGATGTTTGACCTTCTTGAACCTCTGCAGCCCGTGTGAAGGTGCTCCCTGTTGTTAGATAGGGAGTTACAGAGCTTTTCACCCTGTGGTGATGAAGTAACAGTAATATATGTCCAAACCAACAATAATTTGTATTTTTATAGCATATTTAATGTAATTGAATGTTCCAAAGCATTTTGTAGAAATATTACAAAGCAACATTTGACAGCGAGCCACATAAGGAGATATTAGGGCAGGTGACCAAAAGCTTTGTGAAAGAGTAAGTCTAAGGAGTATCTTAAAGGAAGAAAGTGAATAGAGATGTGGGGAGGTTTAGGGAGGAAATTTCAGAGCTTGGGGCCTCGGAAACTTAAAGAACGCAACGAGTGGTGGAGTGATTAATTGAGAATGGTCAAGAGATCAGGATTAGATCAGCGCAGAGATCCAGAAGGGCTGTGGGCCTGGAGGAAATCACAGAGAAAGGGGTGATTGCAGCCACAGAGGGATTTGAAAACAAGGATGAGAATTTAAAAATTTTGGTGCTTCTTAAACGTGAGCCTTTTTAGGTCAGCGAGCACAGAGGTGATGAGTGAGCAAGACTTAGAGCGAACAAACACATGGGTAGCAGAGTGTTGCATCACCTCAAGTTTACTGGGGAGGTGAATGTGCGATGCTGGCCTGGGGTGCGTTAGGGTAGTTAAGTCTAGAGATAATAAAGGAATGGATCAGAGTTTCAGAATTGGATGAGCTGAGACTAGGACAGGGTTCGGTGATGTTACTGAGGTGGGAATTGGCGGTCTTGGTGGTGATGCAGATATGTTTGAAGCATGACATCAAGTTTGAGAAGAATCTGGTTCAGCCTCAGACAATTGCCGGGGAGAGGGAAGGAGCCAGTGGCTAAGGAGTGACGTTTGTAGGGAGGACTAAAGACAATGGCTTTAATTTTTCCAATATTTAATTGGAGGACATTTCTGTTCATGCAGCACTGGATGCCAGACAAGTCAGGATGGTGTGTGCGTTCGCATACACCTGTTACCCTGCTCCTTCTAGATGGTGTAGCTTCAGGGTTCGGGACGTTCTGTCAAAGTTCTGGTCGAGTTGATATGAAATCCCTCTCTCTCACCCCTGCCACTCTCACCTCTCTCTCTCTTTCTCTCGGTCTCTCTTCTCTATCTCTCTCTCCCTCTGAACCTTACCCTCTCACGTCACTCTCTGTCTCTCCTTTTGCATATCTCCCTCATTTTCTTTGTCTATCTCCATCTTTATCTCCCCCTCTCTCCTCCTATAGAGGCCTTGTGTAGGCCCAGACTGGGTGGTAGGTTCCCTTCCCTGATGAACATTATTGATCCAGCTGAATTGTTATGACAATCCAGCAGCTTTGAATGTCATTTTCCCTAGTGTCAGTCCCACAAATTTCCAAATTTTCAGTTCAATTTCACAACCTGCCTATGTGTTTTTGTGGGTTCTCCCTCACTCCCTTTTTTCTGTTTTAAATCATTTTCACAGGGTATTAGGAGGGGAAGATTTGCAGTCAGGAAACTCAAACCAAACATCACACTAGGATCTGACTGAGTTGCCCAATTTATCATAGTCTGAATATCATCAGAGTTTGAACATGGATGGAAAAGGCACCGTTCACAGTGGGGAGAAACCATACACGTGTTCTGTGTGTGGACGAGAATTCAAGGGATCATCTGACCTGTCAAAATACAAGCGTGGTTACACTGATGAGAATCTGTGGAAATGTAAGGAAGGATTGAGCCACCTATCTTAGCTGGAAACTCACCAATGCAGTCACACTGGTGTGAAGTTATTAACCTGCTCCATGTGTGGGAAGGGATTCACTCAAACATCCATCGGCTGAGACACCAGCAAGTTCATACTGGGGAGAGGCCATTAACCTGCTCCGAGTGTGGGAAGGGAAAACATCACAGAGAGTTAACTGTCTGAATGCAATGGTAGAGAAGGGAATTGACCACCAGAAGCCCAAGGGTCCAATGCTTTCCTGTAAATCATCAATAACATCATTCACAGATTCCATTTCTTAGCTGCACCTCCTTCCAAACATTGTGATCTATTTTCCTCAGGATTTGTTCCTGGGTTTAATATTTACCTGCTTTGTGACCTCATTCTGAAATCAGATTCGCTTCCATCTCCAACACAAATTGAGTTGCAAACCTATCGGACAAACAATGGAAAACAAGTCAGTCAGTGACACAAATCCCATGGTTCTCATTTTCAGATTCACAACAGCCAGTTTTTAAAATAAAAATATGGACTTTCACAGTGAAAAGATTTAGAAAGTTGTTGTTTTTATTTGTGACTCCCTCACTCGGGTATTCTGTGAATGCTGCTCGGGATATAATTTGCCTGCCTTTCCCTGAGCCTGTGCTCGGTGTATTGGAAGGTTTAGCCCGGTTTGGAGTATCTTGCATCCCAGGGATGGACACTGATTGAAGCTGCAGTCGCTGCTTTCTGCTGGCAGCGAGTGATTGGAGAGTGTGGGGCCGGATATTGCTGCTTCTCTGCTCTTCCCTGTCCCACTCACTGTGGAGCTGAGGAAGAGAGAATCACTGATGGGTTCGTTTGAATCTCATAACTTCATATCTTTCCAATGGGTTAGATATAGGTGCATGGCAGGTCTGATCATTTTCTCTTTACATTTGAAATATTCATAAGAAAGCGACTGTTTGTGTGGGATCACTGAATAATAGAAACGCGTGCCTCGATTGTGGATTAATTTCTTGAAGTCAGTATGCACCTTGACAACCCAGAGCTGTGGGGTGATGAATGTGATGGGCTGACAAACAGTGAAAGCTTCGTCCCCGGGTGGTCTCGAATCACCAACCTTCTGGTTAACAGCCGAACACGCTGACCAATTGCACCACAGAAAAAGTCGCAAGATATGTACTTAAAGGTTCAGATTGCCGCTATCAGAATGATCATTGTTCTCTACGAGTTTTACTTTTCCAAAATAAAGGGTGAGGCATTGATTTGGATACATGGAAACAGCCTGATCCCACCCACTGCAGACACATCCATGTCACCCGGAACCAGCTCTCCTACAGTCTCCCTTCGAGCCTTTTGGTGCCTTGTCTGTCACCAAGTGTTCTGATTGTCCCGAAACCAATATTCGGTTTAAATTGCTGATGTGCAGTAAGGAGAATCCTTTCAATGTCTCAGATCAGTTAATTTCAATGATAAAATCAGAGTCAATTTTCCAGTGCCTTAAAGAAGCGAACGGTACCTTGAACGGTCAGTCGGACAGTTCACACTTCATTCTCCTCTGGTCCCGGTTCCCAAAGAGTTTCGAAAGATTTGAAAAGCTGGAGACTGGGTTTTCTGCTTTGGTCCTTTTCCATCTTCCCAACTGCCAGCTGGCAATATTTTCTAAAATCTCATTGCAATTTTCCACCTCACATCATGTCCATAGATGAGGAAATTCAGTTTTGTGGGGAGATTATAGAGGCCGCGATTGTTCTCTTTCGAGAAAAGGAGGGTAAACAGAGATTTCATGGAGCTTTTGAAAGTTATGAAACAATATTGAAAGAGGTGCAGGAGTTTCTGCAGTGCCTATGCGCACTGTGTGATCATTAACAAAGTTTCCCAGACCTAATGGCATCAAGAGTCAGACTTTAGATTCCGATATAGTTTTTGAACCAAAAATGTATTTATGCAGCTGATTTCATACCGAACTTTCCAAAGAGGTTGATTCAGATCAGGCATGTCCTTGTTTTTCTCAGTCGCCCTTTACAATCTAATTCCTCTTGCTGTACAACCTGTTACAGAGGCTGTTATAGAAAAGAGGGAAAGGTTTGCTGCAGCTGCACAAAGCCCTGGTTAGATCACACCTGGAGGACTGTGGATAGTTCTGGGAACGGCATCTTATAAAGGATCAATATTTGCCTTGAAAGTTTCAGAGGAGCCGCATTGATTCTGTTGGTGGGTTTGGAAATTGAAAGTTGTACATCCGCAGCTTGTGGCACTATTTCCCCTCACTGTTCACGTCATGTTCATGTCGAACACACTCGATGCTGTTATTGGCTGAACAAGTCTTCTGTGTTATAACTAAACAGGCTGTTATTCGGCGCTCCCACTCCTGCCGCCCGGGTTTGGCCTTCATCAGAGAATGTTGTTTTCTTGTTGCTGTGTGAACTATCACAATGAACTGATCCCGGAGTCTCTTTCCCCCGGGATCCACAAAACCCGTCACGTCTCTTCTTTCATTCTCACTCTTTCATTCCAAGTTTGAGTCGGTTCTCCTTTCGGGTTCTTCAACAAATCCATTTGGACGGACAAGTGGCAGCTGAAATTTAATGTCCGGAAATGTGAAGTGATTCATTTTGGTCGGAGAGAAGAGGAAACAGAAAATAAAGGTTACAATTTTAAAGGAGCTTCTGTGTTGCACAGCGAGTGGTTCGGATCTGGAATATATCAATTCGGTTCAGTTCCGCGAGGGGATGGACGTATTTTTACATCCCAAACTTTATTCACATTAGTTATGTAGCTTCACATTAAAAAGGTTCAGGGAGAAAAAGCAGGTTGGGGAGATGCAAGAGGAGATTGTTTCTTTCCGTATGTTTTTACATTGGAGGCCGTTCAGTTACTGAGCGTTACAAAGTGGACGGCGATTGAAATTTCCAGTCAAGGCAATGGCAATTTTAGACGTCGCAGTAACCGAGCGGTGTAAGGCGCTGGATTTAAGTTTCAGTCTGAATGGAGGCGTGGCTTGAAACCCCATCGCTGCCAAAGTTTCAGACTGTCCGTAATTTCAATAAATTTTGCCATACCCTTCAGTCATTGAGTTGGAGAGGGCTGCAGCACAGCAAAAGGCCCTTCGACCCATTGAGTCTGCGCCTGTCACACAAATACCTAACTATTCTAATCCAAATACTTCTTAAATGTTATGAGGGTTTCTGCCTCTACCACCCTTTCAGGCAGTGAGTTCCAGATTCCCACCACCCCCTGGGTGAGAAAATTCTTCCTCGCATCCCCTCTAAACTTCCTACCCTTTACCTTAAAATGCATCCACCAAGGGGAAATGTGTGCCCTATTATGCCCCTCATAATTTTATGCACCTCAATCATGTCCCCTGTGTGCGCTCGGTGTGCAGTGCTCCATTCTGGCGGAAAGATCGAGGAGAGGTAGCAGAAATTGCAGGAATGCCAGGAATAGATGGTGCTGCATTTCTTCATTCCCTTCTGTAACTACTCTGTCGTTTTAATTACAGAACGTTAAAAGGTACATGGCGATGATATACGGAACTGACTTGCTTATGTAATGGGTTTGAAACTCTTTACAGTTTCCTGATACAGATGAAAATCCGACATTTTGAACCTGCAATCTACATTTAGTAGCTTACATTTGTCACTGTTCCTGTTTTAAGAATGAGTTACAGAATTGATTATCTATTAAATGGACTAAAAAACCTTTCAAACGCTTCCCTGTATTTTTCATTTCCGTTCATCTGTCGGCATTCATGAAATTTGCAGTTGGAAATGGAACAAAAACGGAGCCAATTTGGTGACATCCTTGCTTTCTGGATGTTTGTCTCTCCTTAGGCCGCTGTCACTATCGGTGTCTATTTCTGTGTGTGTTCCTCTGCATGTGTCAATGTGATTCAGTTCCCTGAGGGGGATGAATGCATTTTTACCATCATAAACTTTATTCACTTTCGTTGTGCATCTTCATAGTAAATGGCATAGAGAATAACAGTAGGTTTAAAAGTTGGAAGAGGACCTTAACCTTTCTGGCGCTGTTGGCGTAACCCGTGGTTAAAATAGTGGACTTATCAAATCAGATGCCGTGAGTTCGATCCCTGCTGGTGCCTGTTGGTAAAGTTTAGCTGAGGGAAGCGGTGGAAATGTAAACTGTGGGGAGGAGTATCTCGGCTATGAAGAGATTTAGACATGTCAGGGTAACAAGGATAGAACATGGGAGAATACTTTCCAGATGTGCAAAGCTATTAAGAAGGTCTGACAGAAATTGAAAAAATGCTGAACCATTTAGGCAAAACAAGTAATTAGGAAAGCTAATAGATTGTTATCATTTGCTGTGAGGGGAATTGAAGTAAGAAGGTTATACTTCAGTTGTACAGGACAGTGATATCAGGAGTACAGTGTAGAGTATTGGCCTCCTTATTTAAGGAAAATGTAAATGCGTTAGAAGCAGTTCAGAGAAGGCTTACTGAACTAATATCAAGAATGGGCGGCTTGTCTTATGAGGAAAGGTGGCAGGCTAGGCCTGCATCCGCTGGAGTTTAGAAGGCTAATAGGCGACTTGATCGAAATCTTTCAGATCCTGAGGGGTCTTGACAGGGTGGATGTGGAGAGGATCTTTCGTCTTGTGGGAGAATTTAGAACTAGGGGTCACTGTCTAAAAATAAGGGGTCGCTCATTTAAGACAGAGATGAGAGAAGTTTTTTCTCAGAGGGTCGTGAGTACTTGTAACTCTCTCCTTCGAAAGGCGGTGGAAGCAGAGTCTTTGAATATTTTTAAGGCAGAGCTAGATTGATTCTTGATCAACAAGGGGGTGAAAGGTGATCGGGGTAAGCAGTGGGTTTCAATAGGATCAGCCGTGATTATTGAATGACGGAGAAGGCTTGAAGGGCCGAGTGTCCTACTCCTGCTCCGAGTTTATATGTTCACATGTTCTTTGAGTCCAGACTGCTTCCCGGCTCAGTGCGCAAATGCCAAAAAGTCAAGGATGATTGAAATTTTCACTGAGCAACATGTAACCTGACAGTGGATTCACTCGGTGCGATGGTGTGTTCCAGTTCTATATGTGCAATCGTAGAATCAATTTATATTTGTTGTTTTGAACCCAATATTTCTAATGGGCTGGATATGTTATGCACATGTTTGATCTAATTTATCCCATTTACAAAAATAAATATTCGAAAACTATTTGTGTGGGAGGTTACTGGATAACAGCAGGCCTGGAAATGGAGCAGCGAGAGAGGATCCCTGGAGTGATGTTCAGTGAGTTCAGGAGGATGGTATCAGAGGGAATGGAGAAGGGAGAGAGGATCCCTGGGGTGATGTTCCGTGAATTCAGTTGTTTGTTGCACCAGGCAGGCCGCAGGGCCTGGGAACTTCCTTGATTTGTGCTCCCTGGTGTTCCTAATAAGCCCCAAACTGTGGTAATAATTTGCAGGATTCCTGCTCGATAATGTGTCTGTGTTAGATCGGCCCTAGTCTCTAGGAACCATCACATGGCTTGTTCAGTCAGCGGTATTTGTGTATTTTTTGTTATTTATTTATGCGATGTGGGCGTGGCTGTCTGGGTCAAGCATTTATTGCCCATTCCTAATTGCCTTGAAAAGGTGGACTCTGACGTCTCTGCCTTGTGAGTGTTTAATTGGACAAGGTAGAGAGTCCAGGCGAATGCTCTGGCGGTACGGGTTCAAATCCCAACATATCAGCTGCTGGAATGTGAGTTCAATTAATAAAACCTGGAATTGAAAACTAGCCTCAGGAATGGTGACAATGACAACTATCACCGATTGTCGTAAAAACCCATCTGCTGCACTAATGTTCTTTAGTGAAGGGAATCTGCCACCCTTACCCGGCCTGGCCGACATGTGATTCCAGGTCGACAGCAATGTGACTGACACTTAACTGCCCTCTGAAATGGCCTCGGAAGCCGGGCTGTTCTGGGCGGCCTTGCCAGCGACACCCACACCTCATGAAAGGGTAAAGAGATAAAAAAAACTTTTACTCCCTATCTAACCCCTGCTGCACGGACCCTGGGAGTGTTTATTGGGACAATGTAAAGGAAACTTTCGTCCTTCATATGCTGCCCTGTATCGGCCTCTGATGAAGCAGATCCCTGTTGTTTACAATTACCTGACATGTGACTGTGACAGACCTGAGTATGTGTGAAATCACCGAGGCTCCCCTCGCTGTGCAATCATCCTGGCTCTGGGGTTTGCCATAAAAAGGCAGAGGTAAAGGTGTATTAACACCAATGGGTCGCTGGGTGGCGCAGTGACTCTTTCACTGAAGGACCTTGGGCTCTGAAGAAGAGTCATGAGGACTCGAAACGTTAACTCTCTTTTTTCTCCACAGATGCTGTTGGGCCTGCTGAGTTTTTCCAGCATTTTCTGTTTTTGATTCACAAAAACACCTGTCTGGGAAAGGGGAGGAAACAGTGTAATATTGAAAATGGAGTGGTGTCGATGGGCCTGGGGCAAAGTCAGTTCGTTTCACATTCATGATTTATTAACAATTTCGGAGAACATTTTACAGAAAAGTTTATTTTAAAGTCAACTGGACTGAATATGATGACTGAGAATCACATTGAGAACAGAACACTTTCGCTCTGAACTGCCAACTACATGTACAGCTGAAACAGACACCAGAAAGAGAAAACAGGAGCTCAACATAAAGGGAAGGGAATAATTGTGAATGAGGAATGAGAAGAGCTACTTATTTACACATGGAATTCAAACTACTGGGGAATTATAAGCTACAATTACAATACAGCCATAATTATCTCGCACATTTCAAACAGAGAAGCGGAAATACCGTCCATGACTGTCTTAGATACAAATTCGGAAACATGAACTGAAGGTATTTCATTTTTAGATTCACCGAGAGGACATATTTTAAATTCGTAATACAGAGATCTCAATAAACGGCTGAGGAAAATCTACAGTGTCCAAAATTCAACCAGTCACTTGATTTGCAAAAGACGATAAAATAATGAAGCAGATGTTTAGAATCTGGGACATTTATGTTAGTGTTTTAATCAATGAAACATTGAGAGATTTTTCAAACCGCTTCTGTCAGTTTGAAGTGTGAGTTGATTGAATCTTCTCACCTTCACCAGAGTGACGGCAGTGCTGTAGAAAATGCTCAGGAAGAACAGGATGATGAATGTGGAAGCGGTTGTCCAGATGTTGCCGTTATCATCCTCAGAGGCTTCAATCCAGGTGCGGTCTGTGGAATCTACGGGGATATAACCGAGCAGATAGAATTAGATTGTTTATTAATCAAGGATATCTTTTTAAAAATATTCTCTTTACTCTTTCCTAAATTATTAATGTATTCTCTAATTTAATGTTTAATGTATATCTATTGTTAAGCTCGTGAATTTCAGCAACCTATCTCTGTAACTATCAACACAGCTGTTCTTCCTTTACAATCCTTGTACAGTCCGAGTCGGAAAATATGGAAAATTATCTCCAGTATCAGTTCATTTTCGAACAATTTCGTACGATCCATTATTGGAGAATATTATGATGGATATCGAGAGAGATTCACTGAGCTACTTATTTGGAAACTGTGAACGTTGCTTTTTAAAATCTCGGATGCGATTTGCCATCTTGTTTGTCTATTTGTGATGGAAATGTTTGGTGCGTCATTAACTTAAATCAGTTTCTCAGTAAGAACATTGTTTCAGTGTGTTTATCGGATCATTACGTAATAGGGACAATTTCCGGAGGATACGTCGGTTAAAAAAGTACATTCGAATTATACCTTCTTCAATAGCCTGGCGTTTGTGTCATGCTTTAGCTTTTATGTATGTCTGCATGAGTATATCGTGCCTTGCATCACTCTTTGTTTGTGTGTCCATATGAGTGTATGAGTATTGAGGTGTGTTCATTCGCCAATGAGTGCTGACTTGTGCATTTTTGTGTCTGCGTCTGCATGTATATTTTGTTTTTTTGCCAATAAGTATGTATGAGTGTGTTATTGTGTGTGTTTATATATTGATATCCATGTTTATTTATTACTATCTGTGTTAATGTGTGTTTATGCGTTCTTGTCTGCTAATATGAATGTTAATGTTTCTTTATGTGTTCCACGTATGTGTCAGCATATTAATGTCTGTGTCACGGCGTGTGTGTGTGTGCGTACGTGTGTGTGTGTGTGTGTTTGTGAGAGAGAGAGAGAGTTTTTAATGTGTGAATTTGTGTGTTGATGGATATTTAGAACTGTGTATCAATGTATTTTTATGTTTTCATACGTACTAACGTGTGTTTTTTGTGTTCTCATATGTATAAGCGTGTTTCATATTTGTGTCTACATGTGTGCCTGTGAATGTGTTAGTCTGTTCCTCTATCTGTTTGTCTGTCTGGTTGTCATCTGCTCATGTGTGTGCATGTGTTCATGTGTATCCATGCACTTGTTTTAATGTGTATGATGGTGTGTGTCTTTTTGTCTGCATTTCTGTCATTGTGAATGTGTGATGATGCATATTTGTGTCCTTGTATGAGTCTGCTTGTCTGGTTTTATCTGTTTGTGTGTGTGATTGTGTATATGTGTGTGAGTGTGTGTGTGTGTGTATGTGTGTGTGCGCGCGTGTATTTGTGTGTGTGTGTGTATGTGTGCGTTCCCGTGCCTACATTTGTGTGTGTATTTGTGTTTGTGTGTGATTGTGTTTGTGTGTGATTGTGTGTGCGTGTGTGTGCCTGTCTGTGCGTCTGTGCCTATGTGTTTGTGTGTGCGCGTATGTGTGTTTGTCTATGTGTGTGTGTTTGTGTGTCTGCTTGTGTTTGTGTGTGTGTCTGTGCCTGTGTGTGTGCCTGTGTATGTATGTGTGTGTGTGTGTCTGCCTGTACTGTGTGTGTTTGTGTCTGCGTGTCTGTGCCTATGTGTGTATGTATGTATGTTTGTGTGCGTCCATTTCTGTCCCTTGTGTGCATTTTTACTATTTTTCCGAGTTTCACCAGGTCCCAACGATCGAGTCTGACCCTGATGGTGAAAATTATATTTTCAATGTTCTGTATAAACGTGTTTTCTGTGAGATGCAAGGTGATATCAGGTGAACGAATGCAAACAATCAACCATCTGCCTCATAAAATTCAGGGGCAGAACCGTGAACAACCCAGGGAGGATTTAATAACCGGTTTAGATTCGGATGATAGGAAATCAATCTTAGCATAAGATTAACAGGAACAAGAGTGTTAAAACTTCTTAAAATTATGTTGCATAAATATTTATTTTACAACATTTCAAGCATGATGGGACTTTAAAACCTGTGGCCAGTAAGCTAGAAGCCGACTTCTGCTGTTGGTAACTGGGTCCTTACAGTAGAGGCCCGTTCCCATCCAGATTCTCTGCTCGGGGACTGAGGGTCCAGTGAGTTAATAGTTTTGCTCTGTCTGGTTGGCTGAGCTATTTCCCTTTCGGTTCTCTCTGCTGAGAAGGTGGAGACACACCGGGTTAACCAATGACCTTCCTCGTCTTTCTGTTTAGCAAGTGGAAGTAAAATTGGCTAAAAATTTTCCTTTCAGTTTTCTCTGTTAGGAAAGTAGGGGTACAGTGGGTTAATAATTTCCCTTCCCCCTCCGTCTCTTGGGGAAATGGGGGTACAGTGGGTCAACAATCCCCCCCTCTCTCTGTTGGAGAAGTGGGGGTACAGTGCGTTAACAATTTCCTTTCCCCCTCTCTCTGTTGGGGAAGTGGGGGGTACAGTGGGTTAACAATTTTCCTTCCCCCTCTCTCTGTTGGGGAAGTGGGGGGTACAGTGGGTTAACAATTTCCTTTCCCTCTCTCTCTGTTGGGGAAGTGGGGGGTACAGTGGGTTAACAATTTTCCTTCCCCCCCTCTCTGTTGGGGAAGTGGGGGTACAGTGGGTTAACAATTTCCCTTCCCCCTCTCTCTGTTGGGGAAGTGGGGGTACAGTGGGTTAACAATTTCCCTTCCCCCTCTCTCTGTTGGGGAAGTGGGGGGTACAGTGGGTTAACAATTTTCCTTCCCCCCTCTCTCTGATGGGGGATTGTTGGGACATGTTTCTGTGTGACCCTCACTTCAGTTCCTAGTGGGTGTGGTGCAGCAGCTTAAAGCTGGCATCCATTTTAAAGGAATGGACAATAAGAGAAGCAGCAACGCCGAGATCTAAATGTGCTGCGTTTGTTTGCCGGAAATGGGAATGGTCAGATTTCTTCTCAATGGGAGGAGAGTTGGTGATATTATTTTGCAGAATCCCGTAATGAATGAGCTTTACTCTGTCTCTAACCCAGGGTGTATCTGAGCTGGGAGCACTGGATGTACAAGACTTGGTTCTGAGCCCTGGAAATATCCGATTTTAACTAAACAGCTCTAACATTAGCAAAAGTGGGAAACAATATTAATTAAGCGATTGTGCATTTAAATCACGATTGGAGAAAAGGACTTTATTATTTTTTTTATTGAAGTTTGAAATGTAACCGAGAGACTCTCATTGACATGAATTAACGGTGTCCATCAGTGCAAGGGAAATGTTCACAAAACTCGGTTTACCGCTTGATTTATCAACCGTTCTGTTGATGATCTTCAAGGGGATCGCTTCATGCCCCACCACACAGGAGTAAGAAGCGCCGCTGGCCCACTCCTCCGCTGCAATGGATAACAGGCTGTACATGAGGAAGGAGCGATTGCCGTTCTCCGCCACCACCTCGGTATTCTTGTAGTTCCCGGGATTCACCGGCTTGTCACTGACGGTCCACTTGACGAAGATCTCTCGCGGGGAGAAACCTCTCACTAAGCAGCTGAGGGAGACGAATCTCTGAGCGGAGACATCTTCTGCCGAGGTCAGGAGGACAGACACGGACGGTTCCTGCGGATTTTTACCTGCAGAAAATGTACAATAAATGTCAATAAACTGGATAATTTCGGAGACAATAAAACCACTGGTTAGGGTGAGCGAAGTGTTTTTGGGTTGAATATTAAAGGTTTACATTATCCGCTTCTAGGAAATAAATCGCCGTTCCTTTACTGTCGCTGAGGCAAAATCCTGGAATTCCCTCCCTGACAGCACTGTGCGTGTACCTACACCACAGGGACTGCAGCGGTTCAAGACGGCAGCTCACCACCACCTTCTCAAGGGCAATTAGGGGTGGGCAATAAACCCTGGCCCAGCCAGCGAAGCACACATCCCATTAATTAATAAATTAAAATCTTTGGGATCTGTCCGGTTTTCCAGCTCGGAGCAGAGGTGGACACAATCCTTTTCCCTGAGAACTTATGGGGTTGGACTAGAAAGTTTCTCAAAGCTTACAGCACAGAAACAGGTCATTCGGCCCAATTGGTCTGTGTTGGTGTTTAAGCTCCACACCAGCTCATCCCACCTTTCTTCATCTAAACCCAATGGCACAGCCTTCAATTCATTGTTCATTCATCTACTTATCAATTTCCTCCTTGAAGTCTACAGGCCCAGATCGTTTAGTTAGTGGAATTGCCATTACGGGTAGACCATGAACACACTGAATAGTAAATATTGACCCTTACACTGGAAATAGACACAATGACTCACTTATTGCTTCAATCTCACCGCTCACCTGGTTCATTGTGGATGGAACTTCGTAACGGAGTCGGCAGATCCTGATTGCTCACCACGCAGTAGATTTCAGCCCCACTCAGACAGGCTTGTGTCGAGATGTTTACGTTGCTGACCACGCTGCCGGGATCCTCTCCCGGTTGGACGGCAATCTCTGATTTCAAAGGCTTCTTTTCTTGCGTCCAGGACACGAGTACTGGTTGATGAGCATCAGAAACGATGCAGGTTAATGTCACCGTCGCTTCCAGCAAGATCTGTTCTATGGCGGTGGCAGTAGAGTAATTGTGGCATCTCTGCTGTTGGAACATTCTGTGAGACAGAAATGAAAATCAACCAAAGTTTCACCCTCAGAAGCAGGACATCAGCATTCAGCCTTCACTCTCCA
Organism: Cetorhinus maximus; assembly: GCF_964194155.1. Taxonomy (NCBI): domain Eukaryota; kingdom Metazoa; phylum Chordata; class Chondrichthyes; order Lamniformes; family Cetorhinidae; genus Cetorhinus; species Cetorhinus maximus. Next base: position 19,826,816 of record NC_135901.1, read on the forward strand.
AAGGAGAATAAACGTCCTTCGACATATCAACATCTAACTATCGTCTGTAATCGTCTTTACACAATGCAAAACCAGCTTGGTCTGTGTAAATTGTTCTCATAATTTCAGTCGTTCAGCCCCGGAAACATTCTAGTGAATCTGCGTTGCCCCAGTCCCAATACAAATATACCATTCCCGGGCCCTGGAATGCAGTACTGAACGCCGCTCTATGAATAGGGTGGATGCACTTTCCAGCCCTTTATTCCGAAGCTGTTACCAGTTACTGTAATGGGTTTGTATCTCTTACCAGACCCGGTGGTGTTTCGACTTAGGGTGACCCCTTGATGAGTGACCTGACAGGTATAGACCACGCCGGTGAACAATTCCCCAGCGGAGACTTTCAGCCGACTGGTCGCCGAGAAGTTCCCGTTCATTTCAAAGGCGGGAGAAGTGACAATTCCTGAATCCATGGGTTGTCCATTCTTCAGCCACTTCACAGTGATTGACATTGGACGGAAATCGATGATTGAACAGACGACGTTATCTTCCCGGCAACTCACGGTGAGGAGAACAGTTGGAGGGTGGATGTCAGGACCTTCAAAAAACACAGGTTAGACATTTCTTGCAGAAGAAATTGATAACAGATACAATGAGTTCATTTATTTTAACAGGCTTTTTCCGTTAATAGACACCTGGATTTTCCAGGGATCAGAACTATGCAGAGCACTATAAATGCGTTATAACCAAGGCCCCATACAGGTTAGTCACAGCCTTTCTTTTCTCACAGGCTCCCCAACACTTACATTGCATTCCAATGCTCTTGTCTGAGCCGCTGTGTTGAACCTCATAGTTGATATTACTGCATTCCCCCTCTGACTCGGTGATGGTTAACTGGCTGCTCAGGGTGTAGGTTCCCTTCTGGTTTCTCACTGACGGGTAAGTCTTAAAGCCAGTGGTGAGCGGCTGCCCATCTTTCTTCCAGGTCAGGCTGGTGATTTCTGGGGAGTAGTCCATCGCCAAACAGCCGTAGGTGATGGAGCCGTCGGTGTTGTGTTGCTGACAGGAGGAGACCAGACTGTAGAGAGTGGGTAAGACGGTGTCGCTGGGAAAGAATGGCCGATTGAACAAGTTAGACTCCGTGATTTGTGATCATTAAGTAACCAAACAACTCAAAATTTGACTATAACTATAAACATATCCAAATATATTCCAACTAAAAACCACACCCACATTTGTTCATTTATTATTTCCATCATTTGGTGACCCTCACCTGTCGGTTCCCTCTTTAGAAACCCACACCTCTTTCTCCACCTCTATTCCACGACTAAAAGAGAACATTTTGATGTCATCTGAATGACGTACTTTTCATTGGATTAAAGTGGAAGAGCAGAGAATTTTCCCCATTATTTCGCCACCACTTATTTCTCAAACAACAGCACTTGGTGATAGAGAAATTGTCTGGTCATTTATATCATTGAAGCTTTGGAAATTGGCTCTGTTCAAATTGAGTGATGCCCCCTTCCCACTCCACGTCCCCCAAAACAAAGAATAGCAACGGCCCTTCGAAAGTACCTTTGTAATGGTACCTTTATAATGACCAGTGAACTCTAAATTGAATAACAGTTACAGTAATTACGACATTTTCCAATCGTATGTACATGTGAACATGCGGATCAGTAGCAGGAGTAGGCTATTCGGCCTCTGGGGCCTCCTCCACCATTCACTCCGATCATAGCTGATTGTGGCGTTAACTCCACATTCCCGCCTACTCTCGGCTAACCTTTGACTCCCTTGTCAATGAAGAATCTCTCTACCTCTGCCTTGAAATTTTAATGACTCCTTCTCCATCGCTCTCTGGGGAAGAGAGTTCCAAAGTTTCACGACCCTTTGAGAGAAAAATAAAATCTCCTCATTTCCATCTGAAATGGGAGACCTCTTATTTTTAAACTGTGTTCCCTATCGTTAGTCTCTGCCACAAGGGGAAATGTCCTTTCAGCATCCACCCTGTGAATTCCCCTCAGGATCTTGTATGTTTCAATAAAATCAGCTCTCAGTCTTCTAAACTCCAATGGATACAGGCCCAGCCTATCCAAACTTTCCTCATGAGATAACCGACAACACCTTCCAGTATCATTTGAACGAACATTCTCTGAACAGCTTCTAATGCTTTTATATCCTTTCTTAAAGAAGACCAAATCTGTACACAGTAATTCAGACAAGGTCTCATCAACGCCCTATTAAACTGTAGCAAAACATCCTTATTTTTATATTCTATTCCCCTTGCAATAAATGACAAGATTCCCTTTGCCTTCCTCATCACTTGCTGTTCCTGTATTGTATTTTTTTGTGATTCATGCACGAAGGGATCCAGATCCCTCTGTCCCTCAGGGTTCTGCAATTTCTCTCCCTTTCAATAATATGCTGCTTTTGTATTCTTCCTGCCAAAGTGGACAAGTTTATATTTTCCCACATCATACGGCATCTTCATTTTTTTGCCCACTCACTTAACCTATCTATAATCCCTTTGTCGACCCTTTATCGCCTCTTCACCACTTACTTTCCTATCTATCTTTGTATTATCAGCAAATTTAGCAAATTCATCCAGTCCTTTCGTTAAGTCATTGATATAAGTTGTAAATAGTTGAGGCTACAGCATTGATCCCTATGACATTCCACTTGTCACATCTTGCCAACCTAAAATAAACAATTTACCCCTACTCTCTGTTTCCTGTTAGGTAACCAAACTTCTACCCATGCTGAAATGTTACTGCCCACACCATTATTTTGTGTAGTAACCTTTGATGTGCCACTTTGTCAAATGCCTTTTGGCAGCGCAAGCACAGCACATCCACAGGTTCTGCTTTATTCATGTTCCTTGTTGCTTCCTCGAAAGGCCTCAAATAAATCAGCCAAACATGATTTCCCTTTCACAAAACCATGATGGATCCACATAATTGCATTTTGATTTTCTAAGTGACCCGTGATAGACTCCATAATAATAGATTCCAGCATTTTCACTCTTTCAGCAGTAAAAGTGGGCGACAGGCAGGTTGTAATTGGAGGGTCAGCGAACACCCGCTGGAGAAAGGAGCAGGGAGCCAGGGGGAAGCACACAGAGACATTGTCTCCCCTCCATCCCAGGCACTTAGCACCTTTCCCCGGGAATGGAAAGGATTTCAGGAGGAGGAGAGACAATGAGGGAGAGATAGAGGGAGAGATAAAGAGAGAGGGGTCCAGGGCGCCTGGTGCCTCGGCTCGTAGCTGCTTTCCCCCGGTTCTGCCCGCTATAGCCCAGCTCTCAGCGCTTCCCCCCGGCCTCTCTGCCCTTACCCCACCCCGCCTCCCTGCCCTTACCCCCTCCCGCCTCCCTGCCCTTACCACCCCCCCCCCGCCTCCCTGCCCTTACCCCCTCCCGCCTCCCTGCCCTTACCCCACCCCCGCCTCCCTGCCCTTACCCCCTCCCGCCTCCCTGCCCTTACCCCCTCCCGCCTCTCTGCCCTTTCCACCTCCCGCCTCTCTGCCCTTTAACACTCCCGCCTCTCTGCCGTTCCCCCCCCCCCCCCACCCACCCCGCCTCTCTGCCCTTTCTCCCCCAGCTCTCTGCACTTAAATCCACGGATCGCTGCCCGTTGACCTTTGCCTCATCTCTATGCACTTTCCGCTGGATCGCTGCCCCTTTCCCCGACTCTCTTCCCTTCCCCCCGCCTCCCTGCCCTTTCTCCCAGGCTCTTTGCGTTTTAGCCCCGCCTCCCTGCGCTTTCCCCCCGCCTCCCTACCCTTTCCCCTAGCCTCTCTGATCTTTCCCTCCCCCGCCTCCCTGCCCTTTCCACCGACGCTCGTCGCTCCTTTCAGCCATGCTCCACTTTCCGGAACTGCTAGGCCTCAGGCCTCGCTTCCAGGTCTCTCTTCCCCGCAGTTCCCGCCTTCCCACACACCAATTTAGGAAAACTGATCGAGTGAGTGAGCGTGTGCATGATTGACAAAGTGAGGGTGGCTGAGTGACAGAGTGAGGGCGGGTGGCTGAGTGAGTGAGGGCGCGTGGTTGAGTGAAGGAGTGAGTGAGGGTGGGTGGTGAGTGAGCGTGGGTGGGTGTCTGAATGTGGGTGAGTGAGAATGGATGAGTGAGTGAGGGTGGGTGATTGAATGAGGGTAGATGAGTGAGTGAGTGAGGGTTGGTGGGTATGTGAGTGAGGGTTAGTGGGTGTGTGAGGGTGGGGAGGATGAGTTATTGATTGTGAGTGCAGGTAGGTGAGTAAGGATGGGTAGATGAATGAGTTTGAGTGAGGGTGGGTGAATGAGTGTGAATGAGGCTGGGTGAGTGAGTGAGGGTGGGTGAGTGAGTGAGGATGAGTGAGTGTGAATGAGGCTGGGTAGGTAAGGGTGACTGAGGATGAGTGAATGTGAGTGAGTGAGGGTGTGAGTGAGTGAGGGTGAGTGAGTAATTGATGGTGAGTGAATGAGGGTGAGTGAGTGAGGGTGAGTGAGTAATTGATGGTGAGTGAATGAGGGTGAGTGAAGGTAGGTGAGTGAGTGATGGGTGAGTGAGTGAGGGTGAGTGAGCGAGGGTAGGTGAGGGAGTGCGTGAGGGTGTGTGAGTGAGGGTGAGTGAGTGAGGGTGAGTGAGTGAGGGTGGGTGAAGGAGTGAGGGTGAGTAAGTGATGGTGAGTGAGGGTGAGTGATTGTGGGTTGTGAGGGTGCCCAGGTGCAGGAGGCTCATCAAGGCGATGTTTCTCCAGATGATTTTCCGCTCCGGCTCAGCTTTCCATTGCCTGTTGTCCACAGCCGAGCTGGGGGCTCCTCCATTCATCTCCAACACCTCCACTTCCTCCTCTTCCTCTCCATCGATCCTGTCCCGATTCTCCATATTGATCAGCTTTCAGTAACACTGGCTGTGTAAAGTCAGGCAGCAGTGTCGATCACTGGCCAGCTGCCTTAATGCCGATTCCTTTCTTTGAGAAACCCGTGTCAGTGCGCGAATAGGCAGACTGAGGGGGCTGGGGGGGAAGGTTACAGCAAAACCAGGATGGGCCGTGCAGGCACCTTGCACCAAGTGCGCACCAGTATTGGGGATCCAGGCAGCCGTGGTCTCCACCATCTCCCTCCCTTTTTCTTGTTTCTTTGTGTTTGGTTCCACACTTGGAAATTCTCCACATATATAGTGATGTCACCTGTGTAATTTCATTTTACACAAAAAGACATCAGAAATGGAACAATGAACATGCCTGCAGCTTAACGGATTTTCATTCTGCAATTAGTATTTTCAGCCCACTTCTGTGTGTGAGAATGTGTGTGTGTGCGTGAGAAAGAGAGAGAGAGAGAGAGAGAGTGCATGCAAGTGTATGTGTGTTTTCGAGAGAGAGAGACAGAGACAGAGAGAGACAGAAAGTGTGTGTGTGAGAGAGTATGCGTGTGTGAGATCGGGAGTATAAGTGTAAGAGTGTGTGAAATAGAGAATCTGCGTGTGTGGGAGAGAAAGAGTTTGTGTGTAGGAGAGAGTGAGAATGTGTGTGAGTGTGAGATTGTCTGAGATGGAGAAATGTGTGTGTGGGGGGGAGAGAGAGGGAGAGAGAGAGAGTGTAGGGGTGTGAGTGATAGGTAGTAAAAGTGTGTGAGAGTGAGTGTGTGAGAGAGAGAACGTGTGTGTGGGAGAGAAAGAGTGTGTGAAAGAGAGAGCCAGCGTATGTGTCAGAGAGAGAGAAAGAGAGAGAGAGAGTATGTGACTGTGTGTGTGAGAGAGAGAGAATTAAAGAGAATGCATGTGTGAGAGAAACAGTGTGTGTGTGAGAGGGAATTTGTTTGTGTTTCTGTGTGTGCGTGAGAGAGAGAGAGATTGAGGATGCATGTGTGTGAGAGAGAGTGTTATGTGTCTGTGTGTGAGAGAGAGATAGAATGGAGAGTGTGCGCATGTGTGAGAGTGTGTATGTGTGTGGGAGAGAGGGTGCATGTATGTGAGAGAGAGTTGGTGTGCGTAAAAGAGAGGGAGTGTACGTGTGTGTGTGTTTGTGTGTGAGAGAGAGAATGAGTGTGTGAGAGTGCATGTGTGAGAAAGAGTGCATGTGTGTGTAGGAGAGACAGTGTGCACGTGTGTGAGTGTGTGTAGTTGAGATAGTATGTGTGAGAGTGTGTGTGAAAGAGAGAGGCAATGTGTGAGACAGAGTGCGTGCGTGTTAAAGAGAGTTTGAGTGTGAGAGAGAGAATGTGAGAGTATGTGTGTGTGTGTGTGTGTCTGTGTGTGACAGAGAGAGAAAGAGACTGTGTGTCTGTCAGAGAGAGTGCGTGTGAGAGAGAGAGAGAGTGCACGTGTGTGAGAGAGAGCATGTGTGAGAGAGAGCATGTGTGACAGAGAGAGTGAGAGAGTGAGGGTGTGTGGTAAAGAGACTGAGTGTTGAGGTAGATGAACCATGATCTTACTGAATGAAGGGCAGGATCGAAGGGCCGAATGTCCTCCTCATGCTCAATTTCTGTAATTCACTCCTCCCCCTGCAGGCTGCAATCCAATGGCGGCTCCTTTTCCCCAAATCCCCCGCGGCTGGTTGTTGGGAGCGGGAGCCTGGTCATTGTCCATTTCAATCATTTAAATAACTCGCAGCCTCTGATCAGATCAGAACAGGCGCTGCTCTCTGGAGCTTCACTGTCACTCCCTGATTCTGTTTGTTCTGAAATTGTGCTCAAGTTCAGGTCACTCACATTCAATGATTTTCTGATACTCAAAATGCTTAAACATAATTAACTCATTAAAATTTATACATGTTCTCTCCAGAAATATTGTTAAAACAATTAACGTGCGTCATTTCAACCGAGCAATGGAACAATTTATTTTCACAGATCTGGCTGGAGGACTCACAGCCAGTTAGTTCGATGCTGATTTAGTTTGTTTGATCTCTACGGGAAGAAGACTCTCAGGTCAGTAACAGAACAAGTTAAGATATGGATTAAAGCCCCCATTCCTCCCCCGGTACACTCCTGTCATCAGCTGCAAGGGTGGGATTCAACAAAAAGCCAACTCTCCACTGAACTGTCAAACACTCCGGGGCAGGTACAGCACCGGATGGATATCAAATAAAACTCCCTCTACATTGTCCCATAAAATATGCCCCGAGGAGGGTTCAGTCCGGTTTTGATATAAATGCTGTGGCTGCAAGAGCCGGTCAGAGGCTGGGAATTCTGTGGCGAATCATTCTCCTATCAAATTACTAGGTGGTAACATTCAGGCAAGTATATCAATTTTGCTTAAATCTAATCACTATTTATTATTTTACTTTTACTTCTACTGCTCTGTTTTAACGTACAAAATTGTAAACTATGCGTGTTTCTGAACGCATTGAGAAATCATAAATTCCACCTATTCTCATTGCGTAATTCACAGGGCGAATTTATGAGTGGAATATTTTAAATACTTTCAAATCTGGCCGGGGTCACATCGCATTAACTGTCCATGAGGTGTAACATCATCTGTTTGCTAAAGCAAACTTGTCTTAACTCCAAGCTATATGTTAAAAAAAATGTTCCTAGCAGTTACTTATCAATAAAAGTGCTTCCCAGATAACAATCCCTATAATTTAATTGTTAAATATATTGTTCATTGAAAGAAGATCCAAATTGATCAATATAAAACTTGATGAGAACAATTCATTCAGATCATCTGTGATACTCAAATATAATCAGCAAATTGATTCGAGATTTTGTTCTTCAATTTAATATTTAATAAGAATTAAGCATAAAGCTTAGATATAATCTATTCTTCTCCTCTAATTCTATCCTGTGTACAGCACAGCTATGGGAGACAGGATGTTGTTATTAAGTTCCAAACTAATATTAATGTTTGCAATTAAATTAATCTGTTCGAATTTCAAGCTTTTGCTTGTCAATCTCTATTCATATGCAGTCTGCACCTTCCTACAGTTCAAACAAAGTGTAAGAACAATTCCTTTACTGACAGCGAATTCCACCCCCCAGAAAACTGTCTAAGATTAGATTAGTGACAATTATCTCACTGTCCAAATCCCAATGACATTGAAGGAATAATATAGTTACGGCTGCACAGAAAGAATGTAATAACCGGATAGACATATTGCCAAACTGCAATGTCAAACTCCTCTGTAAGTCAATGCAAACGTTTTCAGGGATAAAATAAATAATTCAAAATATTTTGTGAAACTGAACAATCCTGTAGAATCAGTATATTCTTATTGAAATGTTTTCATGCATAATCACAAAATGTTTCCAGCCTAAAAACTTTTCCGATCATGTTAACAGTGCGCAGCAGAATTGTGAAAGGCGATTAATGATCAACTATGTTAATATGAAAGCTGTTCAGTCAATATGGAGAAATATTACCACATTATAATTGTTTGAATTATATTAATTTTACTCTACAATTTGAAAGCTTGGTACTCATATAGTTTCTGATTACAGTAAGGAATTATGTTCTGAATGAGCGTCATAATCCATGGTTTAGTTTAATCTGCAAATATCACTTAAAATAAAAACAATATGTTCTAACACATCTTTAAATGCTTTCCCCCCATTTCTGAACGCTGTCTGTTTTCTGCCTACAATCGCGCTTCAAGCAGAAACAAACGCGTAGACAGTTCCATTCGATCACAAAACGTGTAACCGCTCAATGTCACCGAGTTTAAACAATGCGGAAACAATGCAGAATCGCCAAACCGTTTCACAAATTCTACTTATTCAAAGTCACCCAGACACACATTCTCCTCAGTAGAAACACACCAATCTGCGGGGCTGAAACCCGGTTCATGGAGCAGCAGCTCAATTCTACAAACACTTCCAACAGAGTCAAATGTAATATTGCAAGAAAATCTCAATATCGAATCCAAATAACCCGCTCGTCACTAAATGAATAATTAAACTAAACAGAAATGTGGAATAATATCAACAGCATTGTGAGTAGGCGGAGCATGTTCAATAAATTAATATTGAAACTCAAGCATAATTTGTTAATATTAGGTTTGATTTCAAACACACATAAACCCTTGTGCAGAAGTTGATAAAACACGCAGATGTCACCGAGATTAAACATTGCAGAAACGTCAAACTGTTTCAACAAACGTTAGATATTTCAAGTAGCCCGGCCACACAGTATCCTCAGCAGATAATCACCAAATCACAACAACCAGGGACTGAATCCGTCAGCAGAACTTTTTTGTCGAGTCACAGCGGAACTATATAATTCAATTTCAGCAGAATCACGTGAAACATTGTAAAAAAATCTGCATACAGAATCCACCAAACCCACGTTTCAGTGAACGAATGAATTATTAAAATAGACAAAAATATAAAGCAAAGACTCAAGTAAAACAATCAATAAATATATGTGTGGTTCTTACCTGCAGTTACCGTCACCATGGTCCCTTGTCCCCAGTAGTCGAAATAATCACATTCCCTGGGCTGTGCCATACATTAACTGGCCCTGCACCAAAAAGACAGAAATCCACCATTATTTTAAATATTCATAAGTCAGAGGCAAAGTAAAGTCACGCTGAATCTTCACGAAATTATATTTGCGTTTCTAGATATCTTTAGCTATTCATCAACGAGCCTCATGTTTTATAATTCACAGAGTAACACATGAACATGTTTTTGAAATCACCAACTGATGAATAGATAATTATCACAGTTTTTCCATTTTAAACCATGTTTTTTGGGCAGTGCTGGACATAAATAATACCTCACTGTAAATAGAGTTGGATTGTAAAAGCCAGCACAGACACAGGTAGACTCAATTAATGCTGAGGGGTTTTTGTATTGACAGTAACTGCTCTGCCATCCAGTGTATCACAGTGAGACACACCATGTCAAATACTCCGGCAGACTGTTCACTGAAAATACAGAGATTTAATTTCACTGCGCTCTCAAAAACCTGATTCCGACTCACTTAAGAGTGAATCAATGAGATATTTCAGCCTGTGCTGGTCATTATATTTATAAATGTGACTGGAATACTTTTAAAGCCTCTGTGCAGATTTAGCGTGTCCGTCAACACTAGCAAAGCGGAAGACTTTTACACCTTTTTGCAAACCTCGACCCATTATTTTATTTAACTCTCATTTTCTTTGACGTTCCTGCGACGTTAGTGATCACCAATTTAAATAAATTCCTCTGAGGTTTTTGTATGAGGATGTCGCTGTGCACAGCACTGTGACCCACTGCTGTAGTATCACAGTGAAATACACCCGCACAAAAACTGCATCCACTCTCTGTTCAGTGCTGCCTCAATATTCACTTCAAATAGACGGTTACTTCTGACCTGGTTCAGAATTCATGCAACAATTTACAAAACTCAATGAACAGAGACCCTCCTCCAAGTATCAGACATATTAAAATTAACATGATATCCAGGTCTGTCATTGCGGTAACTGTTAACAGTAACTATAAACACAGCCAACATCTCAGCCCATTTTATCGGTTGGTTTGTTAGGTTTTACTGTTAAATTTGTTGTGTTACTTTTGTCAGAAGCGGCTTGTTGTCTGGTTCTGATCATTGCAGTTACTATTACATTTAAAACAAGTACTGACCGTCAGGTTATGATGGTTGAGTCCATCCAGATCTGTTCTTGTTCGGGTCCAGCCCTGGTTCCTCTCGCTGTGGTCTCTTGCACAGTAATACTTGGCGGTGTCTTCATTCTTCAGGCTCGTCATGTCCAAGGAGAAGATGTTCCTTGAAGTGTCTTTGGACGCAGTAAATCGATTCTTAATTCCTGGGGCGTAGTAGTTGTCCGATGAAGTATAGTAGCGAACCAGCCACTCCAGCCCCTGTCCGGGAACCTGTCGGACCCAGTTCATGCCGTAGCTGCCAAGATCGAAGCCGTTGGTTTTACAGGTCAGTCTCAGGGAGCCTCCGGGACGCCCGGTCTCTGCCTCTGGCTGAGTCAACACAACATCCGACTGGACACCTCTAAAAATATATCAAAACCCCGAGGATTAATCCTGGTGAAATGATTCCTGACTCTGTAACATTCAGAGAGAGTTTAACACTGAGACAGTAACAGTGAGAGACTTGGACAATAAAATTTACTCACGGGATAAGAAAGTCAGCAACAAACTGAGAGAAATCGCCGACCTCATCCTTCTGGTCATTTGGGGAAAATGATTCTGTCCAGAACTCAGTGAACAAACCAGCTCCCGGACTGTTGGATTCCGGCTCCAGTGAGCGGCATTTAAATACCCGGCAGAAAGGGCGGGTTTCCAGGCGCCCCCTGTTGATTGCCTGATGGAGGCGGCGACTGGATCCACACCCCACCTTCCACATCCCCAACAGAATGGATTAAGATATTTACAATAGGTTATTGTTAAAAGTGGACATTTTATCCGTATCGGGATATTTGGCTGAGTGGATTCATTATAATGTCTCCAGGGATTCTAATGGTGAAATTCCAGTTGAGCATCTGTTAATAAAAATCTAATTCCATTGTAAATTAAGCCCCTTTATTTCTACACTACCTCACAAAGGGATGAAACTAAAAAAATAAATTACATTATCAGGGAATAAAGGGACTGTCAGTCTGTGTTGTGGCAGCTCCGGGTCTCTATCTCATTACCACAATAAAGTGTCATCAATCATAGGAATTATTATTGATTTATGTAACTCAATGCGGGGGATGAACAAAGTGATTCTATTAACAATATGGGTGGCTATCGCTGTAAAATTTGGCTCCGGAGATAAGAAGAATCTCCTCACATTATACAATGTCTCTCCTTGCATTTCTCGAACTGCTCCTGACACTAAGACAGCCCTGAGAAAATTAGCGGTTAAAGAAGTCCGCCTACCTGATAATTCAACAGTGAGTTTACAGAGAAATATAAAATTTACAACTTTTGACAGAGAAGTTAATGAATCAGAACGGACACGGAGATCAGCAAAATTATCCTTCAGCATCCAAATCATTGCAGCTAATTTTATTGGCCTCCCGCTGTCTACCATTCACTGGTATTAGGAACACAGGATATCAGGACTTTGCGGCATATTACACAATATCACAAGAATAAATGTTTTATCTTCCACTGAAGCGGGTCATGAACTGGTCATTTCTCCACTCATTGGCAGCTATGAGACAGACTGTTAAATAATCGAAATCAGCACAAATTAGACTGTACAGTACACGGTGCTAATGACGTATAAGAGATCCCTCAAGTTAAATGAAGCGCACAACTCGGAGAATATTCAAGGAATTCCTGCGGGTTCAAGGCAATTCTATGATTTTCTTTTAATTTAATTTATTTTATTTTTTTGCCACTCTACTCAACTCATTAGACTGGGGGGTTGGGGCCGTTAACATCACCCTCTCGCACTTCATGAAGCTCTTAATAAACCGACTTTAATAATTGGAATGCCCTTTACTCAGAAATAATATAAATTTTGTTCACCATTCAGGATTTTATCACATCACGTCTCTACATTGACGTCATAGAGTGTGTGAGGTGGACTTGATATCAGCTTTACCCTGAGTCAGCTGATCAAAGTTGGAGAGGCAGAAGGTGTCTGGAACCCTTCACTGGTAACAGCTTCGGGATAGAGTGTTGGAAAGTGCATCCACCCTATTCATAAAGCGGCTTTCAGTACTGCATTCCAGGGCCCAGGAATGGTGTGTTTGTATTGGGACTGGGGCAACGCAGAGTCCTTAGAATGTTACCGGGGCTGAACGGCTTAAATTATAAGAACGATTTGCACAGACCAAGCTGGTTTTCCATTGTGTAAAGAAGATTAAAGATGATAGTTAGGGTTTGATATCTCGAAGGTGATTTATTCCCCTGAAGAGAGCGAAGGATTAGTAATTAAGAAGGCAAATGGACTTTTGGCCTGTATTGCTAGGGGGTTGGAGTTTAAAAATAGGGAAGTCTTGTTACAAGAGTACAGGGTGTTGATGAGGCTGCACCTGAAGTACAATGTACAGTTAAGAAAGGATATACTTGCTTTGGAGGCAGTTGAAAAGGGATTCGCTAGGCTGATTCCTGGGATGAAGGGGTTGACTGATCAAGGAAGGTTAGGCCTTTATTCATTAGAGTTTAGAAGAATGAGGGGTGATCTTATTGAAACGTACAAGATTCTAAGGGGGGCTTGAGAGGGTAGATGTTGTGAAGATGTTTCCACTATTGAGGGAATCACTCACTAGGGGAAATAGTTACAGAATAAGGGGACACTCATTTAAAATTGAGATGTGAAGGAATTTCTTCTCTCAGAGGGTAGCGAATATCTGGAATTCTCTACCCCAGAGAGTTGTGGAGACTAGGTCACAAAGTATTTGAAGAGGAGATAGGTAGATTTTTGAAACATCGGGGAGTTGAGGGTAATGAGGAGTTGAGCATGAAAGAGGAGTTGAGGCCTGGGGCAGATCAGCCGCGATCTTATTGAATGGTGGGGCAGGCTTGAAGGGCCGAATGGCCTATTCCTGCTCCTAAATCTAATGTTCTTATGTCCTTATGAATAATGCTGCCCTGATTCTTAAGGTGAAACTTTGGTTGATTTTCATTTCTGTCTTACAGGTGATCACCACTGCCCCAACGATCCCACAATTACTCTACTGCCACCACCAATAGAACAGGTCTTACTGGAGGCGACGGTGACCTTAACCTGCATCGTTTCTAATGCTCATCATCCAGTCCTCGTGTCCTGGACCCAAGAAAAGAAGCCTTTGAAACCAGAGATTGCCGTCTAACCGGGAGAGGATTCTGACAGCGTGGTCAGCAATGTAAACATCTCGATACAAGCCTGGCTGAGTGGGGCTGAGTTCTACAGTGTGGTGAGCAATCAGGATCTGCCGACTCCTTTAAGAAGTTCCTTCCACAAGGAACCAGGTGAGTGGTGAGATTGAAGCATTAAGTGAGTCATTGTGTTTATATCCAGTGTGGGGGTTAATATTTACTGTTCAGTGTATTCATGGTCTACTCTGGTAATTCCACTAACTAAACGATCTGGGCCTGTAGGCTTCAAGGAGGAAATTAGTAAGTAGATGAATGAACAATGAATTGAAGGCTCTGCTGTTGGGTTTCGATGCAGTAAGGTGGGAGGAGCCTGGTGTGGAACTTAAACACCAACACAGACCAGTTGGGCCGAATAGCCTGTTTCTATGCTGTAAACTTTGAGAAACTTTCTAGTCCAACCCCATAAGTTCTCAGGAAAAAGGATTATGTCCACCTCTGCTCCGAGCTGCAAAACCGGACAGATCCCAAAGATTTTAATTTATTAATTAATGGGATGTGTGCTTCGCTGTCTGGGCCAGAGTTTATTGCCCATCCCTAATTGCCCTTGAGAAGGTGGTGGTGAGCTGCCTTCTTGAACTGCTGCAGTCCCTGTGGTGTAGGTGCACCCACAGTGCTGTCAGGGAGGGAGTTCCAGAATTTTGACCCAGCGACAGTAAAGGAACGGCGATATATTTCCAAGAAGCAGATAATGTAAACCTTCAATATTCAACCCAAAAACATTTCTCTCACATCTAACCAGTGGTTTCATTGTCTCCGAAATTATCCAGTTTATTGACATTTATTGTACATTTTCTGCAGGTAAAAATCCGCAGGAACCGTCTGCGTCTGTCTTCCTGCCCTCGGCAGAAGATGTCTCCGCTCAGAGATTTGTCTCCCTCAGCTGCTTAGTGAGAGGTTTCTCCCCACGAGGGATCTTCGTCAAGTGGACCGTCAATGACAAGCCGTTGAATCCCGGGAACTACAAGAACACCGAGGCGGTGGCGGAGAACGGCAATAGCTCCTTCTTCATGTACAGCCTGTTATCCATTGCAGCGGAGGAGTGGGCCAGCGGCGCTTCTTACTCCTGTGTGGTGGGACATGAAGCGATCCCCTTGAAGATCATCAACAGAACGGTTGATAAATCCAGCAGTAAACCGAGTTTTGTGAACATTTCCCTTGCACTGATGGACACCGTTAATTCATGTCAATGAGAATCCCTCGGTTACATTTCAAACTTCAATAAAAAAATAAGAAAGTCCTTTTCTCCAATCGTGATTTAAATACACAATCGCTTAATTAATATTGTTTTCCACTTTTGCTAATGTTAGACCTGTTTAGTTAAAATCGGATATTTACAGGACTCACACCCATGTCTTGTACACCCAGTGCTCCCAGCTCAGATACACGCTGAGTTAGAGACAGAGTAAAGCTCATTCGTTACAGGATTCTGCAAAATAACTTCACCAACTCTCCTCCCACTTGGGAGAAATCTGACAATTTCCCATTTCCGGCAAACAAACTCAGCACATTTAGATCTTGGTATTCCTGCTTCTCTTATTGTCCATTCCTTTAAAATGGATGTCAGCTTTAAGCTGCTGCACCACACCCACTGGGAACTGAAGTGAGGGTCACACAGAGACATGTCCCAACAATCTCCATCAGAGAGAGGGGGAAGGAAAATTGTTAACCCACTGTACCCCCACTTCCCCAAGAGAGGGAGGGGGAAGGGAAATTTTTAACCCACTATTCCCCCACTTCCCCAACAGAGAGAAGGGAAAGGGAAATTGTTAACCCACTGTACCTCCACTTCCCCAACAGGGAGAGGGGGAAGGGAAATTGTTAACCCACCGTACTCCCACTTCCCCAAGAGAGGGAGGGGGAAGGGAAATTGTTAATCCACTGTCCCCCTACTTTCCTAACAGAGAAAACTGAAAGGAAAATTTTTAGCTAATTTTACCTCCACTTGCTAAACAGAAAGACAAGGAAGGTCATTGGTTAACCCGGTGTGTCTCCACCTTCTCAGCAGAAAGAATCGAAAGGGAAATTGCTTCGCCAACCAGACAGAGTAAAACTATAAACTCACTGGACTCTCGGTGCCCGAGCAGAGAATCTGGAAGGGAATGGGTCTCTACTGTAAGGACCCACTTACCAACAGCCCAAGTCGGCTTCTAACTTACTGGCCACAGGTTTTAAAGTCCCATCGTGCTTAAAATATTGTAAAATATATATTTATGCAGCATAATTTGAAGAAGTTTTGACACTCTTGTTCCTGTTAAGCTTATGCTAAGATTGATTTCCTATCATCCAAATCCACACTGGTGATTGAAGCCTCCCTGGATTGTTCAAGGTTCAGTCCCTGAATTTTATGAGGCACATGGTTGATTGTTTGCATTCGTTCACCTGATATCACCTTGCACCTAACAGAAAATACGTTCATACACAGAACATTGAAAATATTCACCAAAATTTTCACCATCAGGGTCAGACTCGATCGTTGGGACCTGGTGAAACTCGGAAAAATAGTCAAAATGCACACAAGGGACAGAAATGGACGCACACAAACATACATATATACACACATAGGCACAGACACGCAGACACACACACACATACATACATAGGCGCACACACACACACACACACACACACACACACACACAGGCACAGACACACACAAACACAGGCAGACACACAAACACACACACATAGACAAATACACACGCACGCACACACAAACACATGGGCACAGACGCACAGACAGACACACACACGCACACACAATCACACACACGCACACAATCACACACACACAATCACACAGAAACACAAATACACACACAAATGCAGGCACAGGAACACACACACACACACAATCACATACACACATATACACAATCACACACACACAAACAGATAAAACCAGACAACCAGACTCATACAAGGACACAAATATGCATCATCACACATTCACAATGACTGAAATACAGACAGAAAGACACACACTATCATACACTTTAAAACAAGTGCATGGACACGCATGAACACATGCACACACATGAGCAGACGACACCCAGACAAACATATAGAGGAACAGACTAACATATTCACAGGCACACATGTAGACACAAACATGAAACACGCTTATACACACGAGAACACAAAAAACACAAGTTAGTACGTATGAAAACATAAACACATATTGATACATAGTTCTAAATATTCATCAACACACAAATACACAAATTAAAAACTCTCTCTCTCTCTCACACACACGCACACACACACACACAGACGCTGTAACACAGACTTTAATATGCTGACACATATGTGCAACACAAAAAGAAACATTAACATTCATATTAGCAGACAAGAACGTATAAACACACATTAACACAGATAGTAATAAACAAACAAAGATAGCAACACATAAACACACACAATAACACACTCATACATACACATTGGCAAAAAAACAAAATATACATGCAGACGCAGACACAAAAATGCACAAGTCAGCACTCATTGGCAAATGAACACACCTCAATACCCATACACTCATATGGACACACAAACAAAGAGTGATGCAAGGCACGATATACTCATGCAGTCATACACAAAAGCGAAAGCACGACACAAACGCCAGGCTATTGAAGAAAGTATAATTCAAATGTACTTTTTTAACGGACGTACCCTCCGGCAATTGTCCCTCTTACATAATGATCCGATAAACACACTGAAACAATGTTCTTACTGAGAAAGTGATTTAAGTTAATGATGCACCAAACATTTCCATCACAAATAAACAAACAAGATGGGAAATCGCATCTGAGCTTTTAAAAAGCAACGTTCACAGTTTCCAAATAAGTTCTCAGTGAACCTCTCTCGATATCCATCATAATATTCTCCAATAATAGATCGTATGAAATTGTTCGAAAATGAACTGATACTGGAGATAATTTTCCATATTTTCTGACACGGACTCTACGAGGATTGTAAAGGAAGAACAGCTGTGGGTATAGTTACAGAGATAGGTTGCTGAGATTCACGAGCTTAACAGTAGTTAATTGAACATTAAAATAGAGAATTCATTAATAACTTAGGAAAGAGTAAAGAGAATATTTTTAAAAAGATCTCCTAGATTAATAAACAACCTAATTATATGTCCTTGGCTATATCCTCGCAGATTCCACAGATCGCATCTGGATTGAAGACTCTGAGGATGATAACGGCAACATCTGGACAACCGCTTCTACATTCATCATTCTGTTCTTCCTGAGAATTTTCTACCGCACTGCCGTCACTCTGGTGAAGGTGAGAAGATTCAATCCACTCACACTTCAAGCTGACAGAAGCGGTTTGAAAAATCTCTCAATGATTAAAACATTAACATAAATGTCCCAGATTTTAACATCTGCTTCATTATTTTATCCTCTTTTGCAGATCAAGTGACCGGTTGAATTTTGGACACCGTAGATTTTCCTCAGCTCTTTATTGAGATCTCTGTATTACGAATTTAAAATATGTCCTCACGGTGACTTTAAAAATGTAAAACCTTCAGTTTATGTTTGCGAATTTGTAACTGAGACAGTCATGGACGGTATTTCCGTTTCTCTGTTTGAAATGTGCGAGATAATTATGGCTGTATTGTAATTGTAGCTTATAATTCCAGAGTAGTTTGAATTCCATGTGTAAATAAGCAGCTTTTCTCATTCCTCATTCACAATTATTCCCTTCCCTTTATGTTGAGCTCCTGTTTTCTCTTTCTGGTGTCTGTTACTGCTGTACATACAGTTGGCAGCTCAGAGCGAATGTGTTCTGTTCTCAATGTGACTCTCAGTCATCATATTCAGTTAGTTAACTTTAAAATAAACTTTTCTGTAAAAGGTTCTCCGAAGTTGTTAATAAATCATGAATGTGAAACGAACTGACTTTGCTGAGCTCCTTTCCCCCAAACCCATCGACATCACTCCATTTTCCCTATTACACTGTTTCCTCCCCTTTCCCAGACAGGTGTTTTTAACCAGTCCTGTCTGGAATGTGAAACAAAAACAGAAAATGCTGGAAAAACTCAGCAGGTCTCACAGCATCTGTGGAGACAAAATAGTGTTAACGTTTCGAGTCCTCATGACTCTTCTTCAGAGCCCAAGGCCCTTCAGTGAAAGAGTCACTGCGCCACCCAGCGACCCATTGGTGTTAATACACCTTTACCTCTGCCTTTTAATGGCAAACCTCAGAGCCAGAATGATTGTATAGCGAGGGGAGCCTCGGTGATTTCACTCATACTCAAGTCTGTCACAGTCACATGTCAGGTAATTGTAAACAGCAGGTATCTGCTTCATCAGAGGCTCATACAGGACAGTATATGGAGGATGAAAGTTTCCTTTACACTGTCCCATCAAACACTCCAAGGGTCGGTGTAGCAGGGGTTAGATAAGAGTAAATGTTTTTTTACCTCTTTACCTCATATTGCTGAATGATACTTTTGCCATTTTTTTTCGTTTCAGACCACTTTCTCCAGAGTCAAAATGACCTATTCAGCCAATTAAAACAACATTGCCATTGGCAAGAACATGAAATTGATAGTGTGGTGAAATAGCACCAAAAGCTGTGAATTGAAAAATTCAATTTCCAAAATTTACCCTTTCATGAGGTGTGGGTGTCGCTGGAAAGGCCGCCCCGAATAGCCCGGCTTCCGAGGCAATTTCAGATGTCAGTTAAGTGTCAGTCACATTGCTGTAGACCTGGAATCCCATGTCAGCCAGGCCGGGTAAGGGTGGCAGATTTCCTTCACTAAAGGACATTAGTGCAGCAGATGGATTTTTATGACAATCGGTGATAGTTGTCATGGTCACCATTACTGAAGCCTGTTTTCAATTCCAGATTTTATTAATTGAATTAACATTCCAGTAGCTGCCATG
This sequence comes from Cetorhinus maximus, assembly GCF_964194155.1. Classification (NCBI taxonomy): domain Eukaryota; kingdom Metazoa; phylum Chordata; class Chondrichthyes; order Lamniformes; family Cetorhinidae; genus Cetorhinus; species Cetorhinus maximus. The sequence continues at coordinate 19,846,414 of NC_135901.1, forward strand.
TTGAGATTTGAACCCATGCGCCCAGACCATTCGCCTGGAATCTCTGTACTTTGTCCAATTAAACACTCACAAGGCAGAGACGTCACAATCCACCTTCTCAATGCAATAAGGGACAGGCAATAAATGCTGGCCCAGAGCCACGCCCACATCGCATAAATGAATAACAAAAAATACACAAATACCGCAGACTGAACCGTTGACACAAATCATGGGATGATTTCTAGAGTCTAGGGCCGATGTCACCCAGACACATTATCGAGGAGTAATCCTGCGAAGTATTACCACAGTTTGGGGCTTATCAGGAACACCAAGGAGCACAAATCGTGGAAATTCCCAGGCACTGCAGCCTGCCTGACGCAACAAACAACTGAATTCACGGAACATCACCCCAGGAATCCTCTCTCCCTGCTCCATTCCCTGATACTATCCTCCTGAACTCACTCAACATCACCCCAGGGATCCTCTCTCCCTGCTCCATTCCCTTTGATACCATCCTCCTGAACTCACTCAACATCACCCCAGGGATCCTCTCTCCCTGCTCCATTCCTCCTGACACCATCCTCCTGAACTCACTGGCCATCACCCCAGGGATCCTCTCTCCCTGCTCCATTCCCTCTGATACCATCTCTGATGGGATGCTTCAAACTCTCACTCCGCTGATTCGGTTATGCGTTTTCAGTTTTTAATCAATAATAAAATCGCTCTGTTTAAACAGTGTGGACATGAGCAAAGAACCCTCATTCCCACACGAGAAATTGAACCCGGGCCACAGAGGGTCCCAGCCACAAGGCCAGCAGGGAGGCTTCCCCTGCATTTTGCTGAATGATACTTTTGCCATTTTTTTTCGTTTCAGACCACTTTCTCCAGAGACAAAATGTCCTATTCAGCCAATTAAAACAACATTGCCATTGGCAAGAACATGAAATTGTTAGTGTGGTGAAATAGCACCAAAAGCTGTGAATTGAAAAATTCAATTTCCAAAAGCCACCAACCTAATCACTGCAGCTCCTGTGAAACTTGCAAGGCGATATCAAATTCCTCCACTTTCATGTTACATCTTTCAAATCTCAACCTCCGCCTCAGTCATTTTCAGTTCTATTTAATACCCAGGTGGAACTTTAACTCTGCTCCTCGTTCCATGGATTTTGGCCGATTTGCTATGCATTTTATATTATGATAAAGCCAGGAATTCGTGCTCTAATAAAAACAGGGGGGCGCTGAAGTTCCCGACAGGTCTGGCAGTATCTGTGGAGACAGAAACATAGTTAATGTTTCCAGTCCATATAACCCTTCTTCAGAACTGAAAGGAGGTAGAAATCTAATGGGTTTTATGCTGCTGACGAGGGTGGGTGGAGCAGATGGAGCAAAAAAGTTCAGGGATAGGTTGGAGGTCAGGAGAGGTTTAATGACAAAGATATCATGGAACACAAGTCAAAGGCAACGGGAATCATATTATTAATTATGAAAGCAGGCATTAATATCTAGACAAAGGTCAGCACTGACTGGAAGCAAAATAGCAAAATGTGTTAATAACAGAAAAAGGGTCAGCGCTGTCTGAAAGCAAAACAGAAGAATAAGATGCAGACTGGCACTTGGTGGACGGGGGTGCTGCAGGGAAATTAAAATGGAGGATGGAGTTCATGGTGTGAATTTGTTGACCTCAGTGTTGAGTCCAGAATGCTGTAAAGTGCCTAATGAGAAGATGAGGTGCTGTTCCTCCAGTTTGCGTTGGGCTTCACTGGAACAGTGTAGAAGGCTACGGACAGAAATGTGAGCGTGAGGGCAAGATGGTGAATTACAATGGCAAGTGAAAGACAGGTCTGGGTCATTCTTCTGGACTGTGTGAAGGTGTTCTGCAAAGCGGGCAGCCAGTCTGTGTTTATTCTCTCCAGTGTGCAGAAGACCACATTGTGAGCAGTGAATACAACAGCCTGAATTGTAAGAAGTGCAAGTAAATCTCTGCTTCACCTGAAAGGACTGTTTGGGGCCTTGAACAATGAGAAGGGAGGAGGTAAAGGGGCAGGTGTTACAACTCCTGCGATTGTATGGGAAGGTGCTGTGGGAAGGGGATGAGGTTCTAAGGGCGATGGACTTTTTGAATCAGAAATTGCTTTCTGGTTGTGACATTTTGCACAACAGCAAGACCGGGAATCAAACCTGGGCAATGAGATCACCGAATCCTAACTAGTAGGTCACCAAATGTTTGCGTAACATCTTGTTTCGCGAATTCAGCTACCAACCCGATCATCGGTGGTTTGACACCATCGAGGGCCAGTCGATTCTCTCTATTGATTCTACTTATATTACCAACATAGTTCTGCGTCGTGTCCTTTGGCTACAAGGAAATGTTGTCCAAACTTTGCCAGCCCTGCTGTTATCCAGTAAGTTCCCAGACAAATAGTTTTATGAATATTCATTTCAAAGAAAATAAGATAAATTAGATCAAACATATGCATAACATCCAACCCATTAGAAATATTGGGTTCAAAGCAACAAATAAAAATTGATTCTAGCACATCTAGAACTGGAACACACAACTAGAAAGTGGGGGGGGGGGAAGGGAAGGGTAAAACTCCAAGAAGTATGATGAATGGGAAACAAAGCAGCAGGTTAGCATGTGGGTGGTGGTTGGGGGGGTGGGGGGGTGGTGGGGGGGTGGGGAGGTGGATTCAACTTCATGGAAAATTATGAAAAAACTGAAAAGGAAGGAGAGCCCAAGAGAGGCTATTAAAGTCTCCAGAACACGAAATAGGACAGAGTGTTAGGAAAGGGCTAGGAATCTAACTTCAAGCACATCAGATAAAGGGACGACAATGAAAAGGGGGACGGGAAACACAGGACTAAATGTGTTGTATCTGAATGCACGCAGTGTACGAAATAAGGTAAATGAGCTTGTGGCGCAGATTGAAATTGGCAGGTATGATATGGTGGGCATCACGGAGACATGGCTGCAGGGGGATCAGGACTGGGAGCTAAATATCCAACGATATACACCCAATCGAAAAGATAGGCAGGTTGGCAGAGGGAGTGGGGTTGCTTTGTTAGTAAGAAATGAAATTAAATCGATAGCAAGAAACGACGTAGTTTCAGATGATGTAGAATCTGTGTGGATAGAGTTGAGGAACCGCAAAGGCAAAAAACCCATAATGGGAGTTATGTACAGGCCTCCAAACAGTAGTCAGGATGTGGGGCATAAGATACACCAGGAGATAGAAAAGGTGTGTAAGAAAGACAAGGTTACAGTGATCATGAGGGATTTCAATATGCAGGTAGACTGGTAAAATGAAATGGGTAGTGGATCCCAAGAAAAGGAATGTGTGGAATGTCTACGAGATGGCTTTTTGGAGCAGCTTGTGGTGGAGACTACTAGGGAACAGGCAATTCTAGATTTAGTGATATGTAATGAGGCAGATTTGATAAGGGAGCTTAAGGTGAAGGAACCCTTAGGAGGAAGTGACCATAATATGAAAGAATTTACCCTGCAATTTGAGAGGAAAAAGATGGAATCAGATGTAACGGTATTACAGTTGAATAAAGGTAACTGCAGAGGCATGATGGAGGAGCTGGCCAGGATTGAATGGGATATGAGCCTAGCAGGAAAGACAGTGGAACAGCAATGGCAGGAGTTTCTGGGAGCAATTTGGGAGACAAAGCAAAAATTCATACCTAGGAGGAAGAAGCATACTAAAGGGAAGACGAGGCAACCACGGCTAACAAGGGAAGTCAGGGACAGCATAAAAGCTAAAGAGAAAGCATAGAATGTGGCGAAGAGCAGTGGGAAGCCAGGGGATTGGGAAGTCTACAAAGACCAACAGAGGACAAAAAAAAAGAAATAAGGAGGGAGAAGATTAAATATGAGGGTAAACTAGCCAGTAATATAAAAGCAGATTGCAAGAGTTTTTTTTTAGATATATGAAGGATAAGAGAGAGGCAAAAGTGGACAATGGGCCGCTGGAAAATGATGCTGGAGAAGTAATAATGGGGAACAAAGAAATGGCGGAGGAACTGAATAGGCACTTTGCGTCAGTCTTCATGGAGGAAGACACGAGTAACAACCCCAAAATTCAAGAGAATCGGGGGGCAGAGGTGACTATGTTGCCCATTACCAAGGAGAAGGTGCTAGGAAAACTGAAAGGTCTGAAGGTGGATAAATCATCTGGATCAGATGGATTACACCCAAGAGTTCTGGAGGAGATAGCTGAAGAGATAGTCGAGGCATTAGTGGTAATCTTTCAGGAATCACTGGAGTCAGGGAGGGTCCCAGAGGACTGGAAAATCGCTAATGTAACCCCCCTGTTTAAGAAGGGAGTGAGGAAAAAGACGGGAAATTACAGGGCAATTAGCCTGACCTCGGTCGTTGGTATGATTTTAGAGTCCATAATAAAGGATGAGATTTCAGAATACTTGGAATTGTATGGTAAAATAGGGCAAAGTCAACATGGTTTCATCAAGGGGAGGTCATGCCTGATAAATCTGTTAGAATTCTTTGAGGAGGTAACGAGCAGGTTAGACAAAGGAGAGCCAATGGATGTTATCTACTTGGACTTCCAGAAGGCCTTTGACAAGGTGCCGCACAGGAGGCTGCTCAGTAAGATAAGAGCCCATGGTGTTAGAGGCAAGGTACTAGCATGGATAGAAGATTGGCTGTCTGACAGGAGGCAGAGAGTGGGGATAAGGGAGTCCTTCTCAGGATGGCGCCCGGTGACTAGTGGAGTTCCACAAGGGTCAGTGTTGGTACCGCAACTTTTCACTTTATACATTAATGATCTCGATGAAGGAACTGAGGGCATCCTGGCTAAGCTTGCAGATGATACAAAGATACGTGGAGGGACAGGTAGTTTTGAGGAGCGGGAGGCTGCAGAAGGATTTAGACAGGTTAGGAGAATCGGCAAAGGAGTGGCAGATGGAATATAACGTGGGGAAGTCTGAGGTCATGTACTTTGGTAGGAAGAAGAGAGGCATAGACTATTTTCTAAATGGGGAGAGAATTCAGAAATCTGGAGTGCAAAGGGATTTGGGAGTCCTAGTCCAGGATTTTCTTAAAGTTACCTTGCAGGTTGAATCGGTAGTTAGAAGGCAAATGCAATGTTGGCATTTATTTCGAGAGGACTAGAATATAAAAGCAGGGATGTGCTGCTGAGGCTTTTTAAGGCTCTGGTCAGACCACATTTAGAATATTGTGAGCAATTTTGGGCCCCGTATCTCAGGAAGGATGTGCTGGCCCTGGAGAGGGTCCAGAGGAGGTTCACGAGAATGATCCCAGGAATGAAAGGCGTATGAGGAGCGTTTGAGGACTCTGGGTCTATACTCGATGGAGTTTAGAAGGATGAGGGGGGATCTGATTGAAACTTACAGAATACCGAAAGGCCTGGATAGAGTGGACGTGGGGAAGATGTTTCCATTAGTAGGAGCGGTTAGGACCCGAGGGCACAGCCTCAGAGTAAAGGGAAGACCTTTTAGAACAGAGATGAGGAGAAACTTCTTTAGCCAGAGAGCGGTGAATCTATGGAATTCATTGCCATTGAAGGCTGTGGAGGCCAGGTCATTGAGTGTATTTAAGACGGAGATAGATAGGTTCTTGATTGGTAAGGGGATCAAAGGTTACGGGGAGAAGGCGGGAGAATGGGGTTGAGGAACTTATCAGCCATGATTGAATGGCGGGGTAGACTCGATGGGCCGAATGGCCTAATTTCTGCTCCTATGTCTTATGGTCTTATGGTCATCGCACTGAGTGAATCCACTGGCTGTTTACGTGCTGCTCAGTGAAAATTTCAATCATTCTCGACTTTGTGGCATTTGGGCACTGAGTCGGTTAGCAGTCTTGACTCAAATAAAGTGCGAACGCACAAACTAGGAGCAGGTGAGTTCACTCGGCCCTTCAAGCCTGCTTCACCATTCAATAAGATCACGGCTGATCTGATTGCAACCTCCCACCTACCCTTGGTAGCCTTTCATCCCCTTGTTGATCAAAAATCTATCTAGCTCTGCCTTTAAAATATTCAAAGACTCTGCTTCCACTGCCTTTTGAGGAAGAGTTATGAAGACTCATGACCCTATGAGAGAAAAAAAATTCTCCTAATTTCTGCCTTAAATCAGCGACGCCTTATTTTGAAACTGTGACCCCAAGTTCTGGATTCTCCCACAAGAGGAAACATCCTCTCCACATCCACCCTGTCAAGGCCCTTCAGGAACTTAAAGATTTCGATCAAATCATCTCTTACTCTTTGAAACTCCAGTGGACACAAGCCTAACTTGTTCAACATTTCCTCATAAAACAATGAACCCCTTCTTGGTAATGGTCTATGTCATGAAGAGATATTAATGTATATAATGTTATTGGAAATTATTTTTAAATTGGACTTGTAGTGGGGTCTGTGTCTGTGGATGTGTCTGCGTGTGTCTCAATTGGATTAAAGCCAGCTAGTCTGGGTGTGTTGATGTATAGTAGTTTTGAGGTGTAAACAGTAAGGTAGAGAGCACATTTGCATTCTGTTGAATAAACCATTCAAAGATTGGGGGTGAAATCTTGCACCTGGCTAGGAAACACCAAACAATATGTTCATATTACTAATAAAATTGCTGCTATGAAAGGGGTTTATTGTTAGAAGAGTGGAGTTCAAGGGCCTGGTGATACAATGAGATTTTGCGTTAAAAGTGAAGGCTAGGTATTGTGCGTGGAATTCAGAGGCATGGAAGATCTAAGCCTCCTGTAAGCTTACCATTGTGTCTGCGAAGGAGCAAATTGAAAGGAACCTCATTTTGAGTTCGTAAGATAAAATGTGCTTTGTCTGGTGTCTGTTTGAAGTCTATGGGTTATTGTTGCCTTGATGAAGATTAAGTCAGCCTTTACCAACTGCTGTGTCATAGCAGTCCAGTAAACCTTCTCTGAACCATGCTAATGCATTTACATATGTCCTTAAATAAGGAGACCAGTACTGTAAATAGGACTCCAGATGTGGTCTTCCTAATGCCCCATGCTTTTGCATACAGTACAGTACTGGCTGTACTGAAATAGTTCGGCTTTTTAAAAATTCTTTTGGACCGACTGAGCAGCTTCACCTATTCTGAAATGATGTGCCATCTGCTATCTTACTTGCCCTGAGCTGTATATATATATATTTCTTTCAGCCAATCTGCATCCTCCCCCACTGCTTACCTTATCATTAGGCTAAGCTAAAGTTTAATTGCAGGCCACAGCCAGGATCGAACGCTGCACTAATTTACAAGGATTCTACTCTAATCACTGAGCTACAGAGCCAAATACTGACCGAATTTCAGAAAGGTCCATCGCCTCTTGCAACTTTTAAACCTACTGTTATTCCCTGTACCATTTACCATGAAGATGCATAATGAAAGTGAGTTAAGTTTGCGATGGTAAAAATGCGTTCACCCCCTCAAGGAACTGAACCACATTGACACATGGAAAGGAACACGCACAGCCAGAGACAACGATAGCGACAGAGGCGTCAGGAGAGACAAACGTCCAGAAAGCAAGGATGTCACCAAATTGGCTCTGTTTTTGTTCCGATTCCAACTGCAAATTTGATGAATGCGGATGAACGGAAATGTAAAGTACACAGGAGCATTTGAAAGATTTTTTAGTCCTTTTAATTTATAATTAATTCTGTAACTCATTCTTAAAACAGGAACAGTGAGAAATGTAATCTGGCGGGATTTGAACCTGTATCTGGAAACTCTAAAGGATTTCAAACCTATTACCTTAACCACTCAGCTCTGTACGTAGGCGCCATATAAAATATAATGCTCTGTACATAGAATCATAGAATGGTTGCAGCAGAGAACGAAGACATGCAGCCCCACCTATCCCTGGCTGCCCTGCAATTTCCTCAATCTTTCCGACAGGATGGAGCACTGCACACATCCCGACCACACACTAAGGGATTTGACTGAAAAGATGAACCGTCTGAAATTCTAGCAGCGGTGGGATTTAAGCCCACACCTCCATGGGGGCTAGAATCTAAATCCAGCGCCTTAGACCGCTCAGCCACGCTACCGCAGTGGGAATGAATATTGCCATTGCCTTGACTGAAAATTTCAATCATCCTTCACTTTGTAGCATATGGGGGGCACACAGTTACTGACCAGTCTCCACTGAAATAAAACAAACGCAGAAAGAAACAATCTCCGGATGCATCTTTCCAACCTGCTTTTTCTCTCTGAACCTTTTTAACATGAAGTCACACAACTAATGTGAATGGGGTTTGGGATGGTAAAAATGTGTTCATCAGCTCGTGGGGCTGAACCACATTGATATATTCCAGATCCGAACCACTCACTGTGCAACATAGATGCCCCTTTAAAATTGTAACCATTATTTTCTGTTTCCTCTTCTCTCCAACCAAAATGAATCACTTCACATTTCCTTCCATCAAATTTCAGCTGCCACTTGTCTGTTCAAATGGCCCGAAAGGAGAACCGACTCAAACTAGGAATGAAAGTGTGAGAATGAAAGAAGAACAGAAATGACGGGTTTTGTAGATCCCGGAGGAAAGAGACTCCAGGATCAGTTCATTGTGACAGTTCACACAGCAACAAGAAAACAACATTCCCTGATGAGGGCCAACCCCGGGCGGCAGGAGTGGGAGCGCCGAATATCAGCGTGTTTAGTTATAACACAGAAGACTTGTTCAGCCAATAACAGCATCGAGTGTGTTCGACATGAACATGAAGTGAACAGTGAGGGGAAATAGTGCCACAAGCTGCGAATGGACAACTTTCAATTTCCAAACCTACTAACAGGATCAATGCGGCTCCTCTGAAACTTTCAAGGCAAATATTGATCCTTTATAAGGTGCCGTTCCCAGAACTATCCACATTCCTCCAGGCCTTGTATAGCTGCAGCAAACCTTTCCCTCCTTTCTATGACAGCCTTTGTAACAGGCTGTACAGCAAGGGGAATTAGATTATATAGAACGACTGAGAAAAACGAGGACATGCCTGATCTGAATAAATTTCTTTTGGAAGTTCGGTATGAAATCAGCTGCATAAATACATTTTTTGGTTCAAAAACTATATGAAAATCTCGAGTCCAACTCTTGATGTCATTGGGCCGGGGAAACTTTGTTAATGGTCACACATTGCGCATGGGCACTGCAGAAACTCCTGTACCTCTTTCAATATTGTTTTTCTTCACTCAGAGTTTTCAAAATGGGATTGGACAATGACTTGAAAGCGAGGAAAATCAGAGTTATGGAAAGCTCTTTGTAAAATGCTATCATAGACACGATGGGCCGAATTGTCTCCTAATGTATTGTGTAATTTTATGATGACATTGTTAGATAAGCCTGTCACCAGCATTCCTATTTATAACAGTTGAATCCATTTCTTCAAAACAAAGACTCAAAGTGCTGCTGCATGGCCGCACAGGTTAACATTGTGGACAGGTCCATTGTGATCTCAGCAGTGTGTCGTTTCTGTAGTGTAGTGATTATCATGTGCACCTAACATACAGAAAGTCCCTCATTCGAAACTAGGCAAAAAATAAGCTTTGCCAAAAGCCGTTTGTTAAGTGTGAAGGGAAATTCTCTAATTTACATGTGTTATGAAAGACAGCATCATACAGCCACACGACACATCTTGTCGAGGTGAATAACATCCAACAAAATAAAAACAGCCGCCATTCCACCACACACGAACCACTGGAAGTTATTAAACATTTTCAACCGTCACTCGGCAGGCCAATTAGCAGGTTGTGCAGTCAACAAAAAAGGATTATTGATGCAGATTAACATACTTACTCCCCGTCTCAAAGAGTGGCTAACAGCAATGTGTGCTCCTGAAGGCAGATGCAAGCAATACTGCAACTGAAACTGAGGAAATGGCAGACATGCTGCAGAATCACTTTGCATCGGTCTTCAGAATAGAGAGAGAGGAAAAATTACCAGGAAATCGAGGCTCAGTGCAGGTCTGGTGACACCCCTCCTTTCCTATTCAGTCGGGAAAGAAGAGACATGACGGGATTTAAGCACCAGAATGTAAAAGATGCCATGAGCCTATTTGAAAGAAGATCAGGAGAGTTCTCCCCGCTTCCTGGTCAATGTTTATCCCTCAATCAACGGTTTCCATGTATCCACAATGAATGTCCCACCCTTTTGTTTGGAAGAAGGAAACTTTTTAGAACAATTGCAAATGTGGTAGCGACGATCTGAAGTTTTAAGTGGGTATCTTGCCAGGTTGCTTTGCATTAGCTTCTGTGGTGCAATTGTTCAGTATTTGGCTATTTGGTTGGTGGATCGAGTCCATCCACGGGTGGAGTTTTCACTTCATCGGCGTTCATTCACCCACTTAACCTGCAAGAAAATATTTCACAATCGAGGCAAGTGTTTCTGTTATTTAGTGAATTCCCGCGCAAGCAATTTTTTTCTCATGTATATTCACGTCAAGTTTAATGAGAAAACAATTAGACCAACCATATACCTATGTCTAACCCATTGGAAATCTATGAAGTCATTGGATTCAAACAAACCCATTCACTCCTCCTCCTCCAGCTCCACAGTGAGTGGGACAGGAAAAAGCAGAAAAGCAGCAATATTCCGGCCCCACACTCTCCAATCACCCGCTGCCAGCAGAAAGCAGCAACTGCAGCTTCAATCAGCGGGTTACTGCACATCCCTGGGACGCAAGATACTCCAATCCGGGCTAAACCTCCCAATACACCGAGCACAGGCTCAGGGAAACACAGGTAGATTATATCCCGGTCACTAAACCTCCAAACAGCATTTACAGAATACCCGAGTGAGGGAGTCACAAATAAAAACAACAACTTTCTATATCTTTTCACTACAAAATTCTTTCCTTTGATTTAAAAGCTGACTGTCGTGGATCTGAAAATGAGAACCATGGGATTTGTGTTACCAACTGACTTGTTTTCCATTGTTTGTCCATCAGGTTTGCAATTCAACTTGTGTTGGAGATTGAAGCGAATCTGATTTCAAAATGAGGTCACAAAGCAGGTCAATATTAAATCCAGGAACAAATCCTGAGGGAAATGGATCACAATGTTTGGAAGGGGGTGCAGCTGAGAAGCAGAACCTGTGAATGATGTTATTGATGATTAATGGGAAAGCATTGGACCCTTGGGCTTCTGGTGGTCAATTTCCTTCTCTACCATTGCATTCAGACAGTTATCTCACTGTGATAAAGAATATGGACATGTCATCACCACATGTCCCACTAGCTCAGTCGGTGGAGTTTGAGACCTTGAAATGGCCTCGGTTTGAGCCATTCCTCCAAGGTATCACGGGGCTCAAATTAAGTCAAAGTAAGCACTCCATTATTCATATCACGATTGCTGGTTTATGAGTTAAAACTGCCCCCAGCTTCCGTATTGCACTTGAATCTCAGCCTAGGCGGTTGTGCTCATGTCTGGCAATGGCGTTTTAGCTCACAATTTTCTAAGTTAGAGGCAAGAGTGGTACCAGCTGACCCATGGCAGACAAAACAAGTCAAATTAACGTATCTGGCGGAAGAATTAGAGAAAAGCTGTAGAGTAATTTATTTCACACAGGAGGAGGTGGGGGTCTGGAACCCACTGCCTGAGCTGATCATAGAGGCAGAAACCACCATTGAAGTAAAGGAACTAACACATGGAAAAGCATTTGTGGTGCTGTAACCTACAAGGCTATGGAGCAAGAGCTAAAACATGGGATTAGGCTGGATTGCTCCTATTGTACTGGCATGGACATGATGGATCGAATGGTCTCCTTCTGGATCATAAATATTTCTGTTTCATTGTTTCAATGCTTCAATTGATGATTTTCTTTCTTCTGTGCCAGTTGCATATTTGTTCAATTAAATATTTCCATAAGACAATGGAGGAGAAGGATTCAGTTTTCAACATGGAGCAGAAGAGAAATGAATCAACAGTGAAACAACACATTTCCAATCAGAGCGGAAATAGGTGACAGAAACAGAATGGTTCTCCCAACTTTATTTTCTTCACTCGTCCAAATACCATTCCATTCCATTCGCATTGCTTTTGCCTGGCATCCTCATCCCTGATGTTATTTATTCTCTTCTGCCTTCCACCCAATCGCAAAATTTCTCTCCTGCTATTAACGTCTTTAATAATAGCTTCTAACGTTTCCCTTAACATCTGTCAAGCATGGTTTTCTGCAAGGGAAATCATGTTTAACCAAGTTATTGGAGTTCTTGAAGAAGTCACATGTGCTGTGGATAAGGGGGAACCGATGGATGTACTGTACTGAGATTTCCAGAAGGCATTTGATAAGGTACCACATCAAAGGTTATTGCTGAAAATAAAAGCTCATGGTGGAGGGGGATAACATCTTGACATGGATAGATGATTGGCATGAATGGGTCATTTTCTGGTTGGCAAGTTGTAACGAGTGGTGTGCCTCAGGATCAGAGCCGGGACCTCAATTTTTTACAATATATACAAATGACTTGAATGAAGGGACGAAAGGTATGGTTGCTGAATTTGCTGATGACACAAAGAAAAGTAGGAAAGTGAGGTGTGAAGAGGACATAAGGAGGCTAAGAAGGGATATAGGCAGGTTACGTGAGTGAGCAAATATCTGGCAAATGGAGCATAATGTGGGCAAATGTGAACTTGCCAAATGTTGGCAGGAGGAATAAAAAAGCAGCTTATTACCTAAATGGTGAGAGATTGCAGAGCACTGAAATGCAGAGGGGTCGTGGTGTCCTAATGCATTAATCACAAAAGGCATAGCAAGTAATTAGGAAAGCTAATATAATGTTATCATTCATTGTGAGGGGAACTGAATACAAAATTTGGGAGGCTATTTATAATTTATAATACCTTTCGTTTTCTACTTCATTTGATAGTTCACGAACCTGCAGCATTCACAGTGGCGAGGGAAACAGAGTGAATGTTTCAGCTCACTGGCCTTTTATCCAAACTGGAAGAATTTAGAGATTCAATAGTTTAGCAGCAAGGACAGAGTCAGGAGAAAGAGAGGGGGAGAGGAGGGAAGAACAAACGGTCTTGTGACAGGAAGGCTGGAGAGATTAAATGACAAATGGGATGATGATTCAAGGTAAGATTTCGTGATAATGAGACAAATAAATAAACTAATAGGACAAATGAAGAAACAGGAGGAGGTTCAAACGGTAACAGCAGAACCATTACCAACACCTACTGTCTGAAAAGATTGGAGTGTGGTTATGATCTGAAATTGTTGAAGTGACTACAGAGTCGATAAGGGTGTAAAGTGCATGATCAAAGATGAGCTGCTGTTCCTCGTGCTTCCATTGAGCTTCATTGGAACAGTGCAGGGGGCCAAGGACAGAGAGGCCAGAGAATGATCAAAAGCTAGGATCACGCTTGAACACTCAATGGTGATGCCCCACAAGACAGTCACCCAAGCCGGATTTAGTATCCTCAGTGCAAAGGAGACCGCATCGTGAGCAGTGAAAACAATAGCAAAGAGTAGCAATCACTGTGTCACCAAGAAAATGTGTTTGGGGCCCTGGAATGTGGGAAGGGAGAAGGTGAAAGGGCGGGTGCTTCATCGGCTGTGCTTGCATGGAAATGATTCACTGTGATTTTCATAAGAACACGAGAAATAGGAGCAGAGGGAGACCATGTAGCCATCTGAACCTGCTCCACCATTAAATGATCTTGCACATCCATTGAATCGTTTAGTATGCAATAAGTCATGGATTTCTATTTCAATATACTCAGCACCAAGAGTGATAGATTCAATTGATTTTCATCTGGAAAATGCACAAAGTGCATATGAATTGCAAGTGCTCCCTATCACTGCTCGACAATAATATTAACAACTTAACCTGGCCTTGTGTCACTGCACTGAAATCCTGCCATTCTCAGACATGCTGCTCTTCATGTCCTAATTCATGGATAAACAGCCCACTGTTTCACTGTAAGGCAACTTTGTAGATGCTCCATAGTGTTACAGTCTAGATCATTGGGTCTGCTCATTCCATCCATCTTATATTCAGCTAATGGGGAAAATGAAACATACAGCGATTTGTGGACAGTGGTGAGTTTGCTGCTCAGATTAGCTCAGGTCTCCATATTATAACATGTATTTAGAAGCGATGCAAGAAGCGAGCGATGGGGGCGATGCAAGAAAGATTTATTGGACTAATGATATAACTGACAGGTTATACCTATCAAGAAATATTGAACAGGCTGGAGGTGTTTTATGTGGAAAAGTGAGTGAGGGGTGCCTTGATCGAGGAATTTAAGATCACATAAGTGTTTCTGCAGGCCAGACAACTGGAAGGTGTTTCCACTTCTGCAAGGACGAAAATAAATATAATTTATAATGAATCTAATGTAAAGTTCAAGAGAAGCTTCCTTAACCAGAGGTAAAAACAGACAATGCTGGAAATACTCAGCATATCTGGCCGTATCTGGGGATTGAGAAACAGACTCAACGTCCGTTCTAATGAAAACTCATAGGCTTGAAATGTAAACGATGTCTCCCTTTCCACAAACACAACAGATCTGTCGAGTGTTTCGATTCAACAATATCTCAATGGCTGGGTACTTACCCAGCATTCTCCGCGGGGAAGAATGTGTCCTATCCAGACTACAGGGAGTTTATTGCGCATGCGCACTACCGAGTTCGCAGCTGAGTTTGCGCAATGCGAGCCCCAATTGAGGCATGCGCAGTGCGGGTTGTGCCTGGAGTTCGGCAGAGAAAGGAGAAACAATCGAGTGCGGTTGAATAATGGAGCCACTGGGTGGGTGGAGAGGATTAGAGCCAGCGGAATGGTCGGGGAGGATTCATAAACACCCGGTGGAGTCCTCAAACCCCCGCTACGAAGTTACCGATCCTGCGTTTGCACGGGACGGGGCGACAGTTGTTGGCCTGCTCTGGGTCACAGGCCCGAGTTAACGGCCGCCATCTTTACCAGGGCCGAGATGCAGCAGGGCGCATGCGCGGTCATCCCTGTCCCTGTCAGCGGGAGGAGAGAATATTGTGAATTTCTATCTTGGACTGACAGGGATGGATTTTGGAAACTCCTTTTACAGGGGGTTAGAAGGGGAGGATTTACACACAGCAAACTCAAACCAAGAGTAATGTTTGTCTCTTCTAAAATTCTATCCTGAACTGACAATAAAGATCTTTGTAAATTTGTTTTACAGGGTTATTCGAAGTGGAGGATTGACAGACGGGAAACTCAAACCAAACGTCACATGCAGATCTGACAGAGTCACTCGATTCATCAGAACCTGAATATCATCAGCATCTGAATGTGGAATGAAAAAGGTTTGTCTGCTCTGTCTGTGAAAAAGCACCAAGATGCACAGACCCTGGTTTGACCACACCTAGATAATATGTTCAGTTTTGTGCAACAAACTAAGGAAGGATAGAATGGTTTTGGAGAGAGTGTAGCACAGATTTACCTGAGTGATACCTTAACTCCAAGGGTTTAATTAGAAAATGAGATTACAGGAAATATCCAAAGAGTCACTATGGCACAGAGGAGGCCATTTGGCCCATTGAGCCCATGCCAGTTCTCCAGAGCAATCTAGTGAGACCTATTCCTCTGCTCGACATCCCTGTATCCTTGCAAGTTTATTTCCCTCAAGTGCCTATTCTCCCTCACATCCTCCTCTATCTCTTACCCAAAAACTTAAATCTGTGCCCCCTAGTCCCTGTACAATCAACTGATGGGAACAGATTTTCTTTGTCCACCTTATCTAAAGTTAATAATTTTGTACACCTCTAACAATCTGCCCTCACCTCTTTGCTAGAACCATTCGGTTAAATTTCTTCTGCACCTTCTCAAAGACCTTTACATCTTTCCTGAAGTGTGGTGATCAGAACTGGACACAAATACTCGGGTTGTGGCCTGACCAGATTCTAACAAAGATTCGGCATAACTTCCTTGCTTTTGTACTCAATAGCTCTATTTATGAAGCCCAAGATTCCATATACCTTGCTAACTGCTCTCTTAATCTATCCTGTCACCCTCAAAAAATCTCTACACATAAAGGGCCAGATCCCTCTGACTCTGCACAATGTTTAGACCTGTGCCGTGAGGCCACTATTGTCTTTCTCTCTCTATCCTTCCTGTCAAAATCCATCACCTCGCTGTGAGAGTTGTAATCCCTGGAATTTAGAAGGTTACAAGGTGATTTGATATTTCAGGATATTAATTGGAACTGACAGGGTAGATATAGAGGAACCATTTCCACTGGCTGGGGAATCTAGGATGAGCAGGCGGAGTCTAAACATAGAATCAGGTTCCAGCACTTTTTCAGGTAGAGAGTTCCAGATCCTGACAACTCTCTGTTGGTGCAGAAACGGCTGAACTCGATGTTGAGCTTAATGTGGTGTCTTTGATGAATGGACCACAGGAGACTCAGGTACAGGTTACAATTGTTTATTCGAGCAGTTGCAAGGAGGGCACCATCTCAATGCAGCTTGTGACAGTACTCTGCTAAACTACAAGTATTCAACATATTTATACATTATTGGTCACATACAAGAACAATTTCCAGATTCCGATCTCGTCAACATATAGGTTTACATTAAACAGACAGGTCTCTGGTACAAAGGTAACCCTACTTTCACCCAGGCAGAGACCTGCCTTCCTATCTAAGCTGGGACCATCTGTCCTTCCCCTACCTGTTGAAGAGCACACTTAATCTATGTTATTGCCATCCTCTGACTATAGTCTAACTCCCAGGACCTTGCTGGTGATTGCAAACCCTGAGGGTGTACAAAGTTCAGCATTCTCTCTGTCCCAGCCTGAACTTTAAATGTTAACTACTTAGCAATTGTGGTTTTGCATGCTGGGATATTTTAAGTCAAGTCCCTTGACCATTACTGTATTCCTTTATTTCCCCCTAACAAGCTCTAAAGGTTGTAAAGTGCAGAATCGAAAGACAAGCTGCTGTTCCTCGAGCTCCCTTTGAGCTTCATTGGAACAGCTCTGGAGGCCAAGGTCAGAGTGAGATTGGGACGGAGAATTAAAATGACAAGTGACTGGAAGCTCAGGGTCAAGCTCACAGACTGAACAGAGGTCATTCCACAAGTGATCACCTAATCTGTTTTTCATCTTCCCAGTGTAGAGCAGACCAGATAATGAGCAGTTAATACAGTAACTAAGCTGCAGGAAGTACAAGTAAATCACTGTTCATTTCATCCCACAAAATCTCAAACATAACCTGATGAAATATACTTTATTTGGAGAGGAGAGGATACAAAGTAAAGCAAACAGACTGCCAGAATATTAAATTTCACCCTAGCCATAAAGATTGTTAACATCAGCAGAAATAAACCCCAATGTCAAAATCAACATGGTTCAGCCCTCGATGTGATTACCAGCAGCAATAACAGCAGAATCCAACTCCTGCTGTCACTTGTCAACTCACTGGTCGGCCTGCAGGTTGGATGAACAAGTGAAGCTCTTTTCACACACACAGCAGATGAACAGCCCCTCCCCAGTGTGAACTCGCTGGTGTTTCAGCAGATCCCTTGTGCTTTTCAAGCTCTTCTCGCAGCCAGAATATTTAAACAGTCTCTCATAAGTGTGCACTCTCTGGTATGACTGAAAGTGTGATAAAATCCTTTCCCACATTCAGTGCAGGTGAACAGCCTCTCCCCTGTGTGACTGTGGCATTGAGTTTCCAGATCCCAGTCACAGAGGTCTACAGCACAGAAAAAGGCCCTTTGGCCTATCGAGTCTATGCCGGTCAAACAAGTATCTAACTATTCTAATCCCATTTTCCAGCACTAGGCCCATAGCGTTCTGTGCCATTGCATCGCAAGTGCACATCCAAATACTTCTTAAATGTTATGAGGGTTTCTGCCTCTACCACCCTTTCAGGCAGTGAGTTCCAGATTCCCACCACCCTCTGGGTGAAAAAGTTTTTCCTCACATCCCCTCTAAACCTCCTGCCCCTTACCTTAAATCTATGCGCCCTGGTTATTGATCCCTCCATCAAGGGAAAAAGTTCCTTTCTGTCTACCCTATCTATGCCCTTCACAATTTTATATGCCTCAATCATGTCCCCACTAAATCTCCTCTGCTCCAAGGAAAATAACCCACTCTATCCAATCTCTCTTCATAACTAAAACTCCCCAGCCTGGTAAATCTCCTCTGCACTCTCTCCTGTGCAATCACATCCTTCCTATAATGTGGATTCCAGAACTGCACGCAATACTCTAGCTGTGGCCTAACCAGCATTTTATACAGTTCCAGCATAACCTCCCTGCTCTTATATTCTATGCCTCGGCTAATAAAGTATCCCATATGCCTACTTAACCACCTTATCTACCTGTCCCGCTACCTTAAGGGACCGGCGGACATGCACACCAAGGTCCCTCTGATCCTCGGTACTTCCCAGGGTCCTACTATTCATCATGTATTCCCGTGCCTTGTTTGTCCTGACCAAGTGCATCACCTCATGCTTATCCGGATTAAATTCCATTTGCCACTGACCAGCCCGTCTATATCCTGCTGTAATCTCAGGCTATCCTCCTCACTATTTACCACCCCACCAATTTTTGTCTCATCCGCAACTGATCAACCCTCCTACATTCAAGTCTGAATCATTTATATATACCACATGACAGATAATTGAATTCCTTTCAAGATCCCCACATTAAGGAGTCAGTTACTGCAGTAAGGAGAGATGATATCTTGGAGGGGGCATCGAATGAAGCTTTGTGGGTAGAGCTTAGGAATAAAAAAGGGCCAGCCACATTGTTAGGTGTTTATTATAGACCCCCAGCTACTCAATGGGAAACTGAGGAGCAAATATGTGCACAATTTGTAAGGTGTGTAAAAATAATAACAATAGGGTAATTTTATTGGGTGATTTCAACTTTCCCAACATTAATTGGGATAGACATAGTGTTAAGGGCTTGGTTGGAGTGGATTTCTTGAAATGTGTGCAGGAGAACTTTT
This sequence comes from Cetorhinus maximus, assembly GCF_964194155.1. NCBI lineage: Eukaryota > Metazoa > Chordata > Chondrichthyes > Lamniformes > Cetorhinidae > Cetorhinus > Cetorhinus maximus. The sequence goes on from NC_135901.1 coordinate 19,865,311, forward strand.
TAGGTCAATATGTGGAGGGTCCAACAAGGTACGGCGCAGTGCTGGACCTAATTCTGGGGAATGAAGCCAGACAGGTGGCTGAGGTGGTGGTGGGGGAGCATTTTAGCGATAGCAACCACAACATGGTACAGTTTAAGTTCGTTCTGGACAAAGAAATAGACAAGTTGCAAAAAATGTTTTGGATTTGGGGAGAGTGGATTTTAGTAAAATAAGGCAGGATCTGGCCAAGGTAGACTGGGAACAGCTACTTGTGGGGAAATCCACAGAGGAACATTGGGGGCATTCAAAAAGGAAATGGGGAGGGTACAGGCTAAACATGTTCCGTCTAGGGTGATAGGAAGGAGTAACAAATCCAGAGAACCATGGATGACCAGAGATATTCAGGTTACGATGAGAAGGAAAAGAGAGGTTTTTAACAGGTACAAGGGAAGCAAATCAGTGGAGCCATTAATGGAATAGAGAAAGTGCAGGGTGGAGCTTAAGAAAGCAATTAGGAGAGCAAAGACGGGATATGAGAAAGCTCTGGCTGGTAAAAGTAGGGAAAATCCCGAGATATTCTATAAGTATATCAATGGGAAGAGAATAACCAGGGAAAGGGTAGGGCCCATAAGGGACCAAGGGGGCAATCTATGGGTGGAGCCAGAGGACATCGCTACAGTGTTGAATGAATACTTCACGTCCGTCTTCACCCAAGAGAATGAGGATGAAGGCATTGAACGAGGGGAGAGAGACTGCGAGGTGCTTAAGCAAATTGATATAGGGAGTGACAAGAAATTGGAGGTGTTAGCAGGCTTAAAAGTGGACAAACCTCCAGGTCCAGATGATTTGTGTGCCAGACTGCTGAAGGAGGCAAGGGAGGAGATCGCAGGGGCTCTGACCCAAATTTTTAATTCCTCTCTGGCCTCGGGGGAGGTGCCAGAGGACTGGAGAACAGCTAATGTGGTTCTGCTATTTAAGAAGGGCTGTAGAGATAAGCCAAGGAACGACAGGCCAGTGAGTCTCACGTCAGTGGTAGGGAAACTATTGGAGAACATTCTGAAGGAGAGAATCTATCTCCATTTGGAGAGGCAAGGTTTAATCAGGGATAATCAGCATGGCTTTGTCATAGCGAGCTCATTCCTAACAAATTTGATTGAATTTTTTGAGGAGGTGACCAGGTATGTAGATGAAGGTAGTGCAGTTGATGTAGTTTATATGGATTTCAGCAAAGCCTTTGACAAGGTCCCACATGGGAAACTTAGAAAGAAGGCAAATGCACATGCGTTAAAGGGTAATTTGATAAGGTGGATTCAAAATTGTCTTAGTTGTAGGAGACAGAGGATAATGACAGAAGGATGCTTTAATGACTGGAAGCCAGTGTCCAGTGGTGTACCACAGGAATCTGTGCTGGGTCCCCTATTATTCATCATTTATACAAACAACATAGATGACTATGTTGGGGGCAGGATTAGTAAGTTTGCGGATGACACAAAGATTGGCCGGGTGGTTAACAGTGTCTTGGGCTACAGGAAGATATAGACGGGATGGTCAAATGGGCAGATAAGTGGCAGATGGAATTTAACCCTGAAAAGTGTGAGGTGATACACTTTGGAAGGAGTAATTTGACAAGGAAGTATTCAATGAACGGCATGACACTAGGAAGTTCTGAGGAACAAAGGCACCTTGGCGTGTGTGTCCATAGATCTCTGAAGGCGGAGGGGCATGTTAGTGGGGTGATGAAAAGGCATATGGGACACTTGCCTTTATCAATCGAGGCACAGATTACAGAAGTAGGGAGGCCATGTTGGAGTTGTATAGAACCTTAGTGAGGCCACAGCTGGAGTACTGTGTGCAGCTCTGGTCGCCACATTATAGGAAGGATGTGATTGCACTGGAGAGGGTGCAGAGGAGATTCACCAGGATGTTGCCTGGGATGAAACATTTAAGGTATGAAGAGAGGTTGGATAGACTTGGGTTGTTTTCGTTGGAGCAGAGAAGACTGAGGGGGCGACCTGATCGAGGTGTACAAGATTATGAGGAGCATGGACAGGGCGGATAGGGAGCAGCTGTTCCCCTTAGTTGAAGGGTCAGTCACAAGGGGGCATAAGTTCAAGGTGAGGGGCAGGAGGTTTAGGGGGGATGTGAGGAAAAGCTTTTTTACTCAGAGGGTGGTGACGGTCTGGAATGCGTTGCCTGGGAGGGTGGTGGAGGCGGGTTGCCTTACATCCTTTAAAAAGTACCTAGATGAGCACTTGGCACATCATAACATTCAAGGCTATAGGCCAAGTGCTGGCAAATGGGATTAGGAAGGTAGGTCAGGTGTTTCTCACTTGATGGTGCAGACTTGATGGGCTGAAAGGCCTCTTCTGCACTGTGTGATTCTGTGATTGACACAGTTTCTCCCCAGTGTGATTGCACTTGTGGTTTAACAAGACAGATGATCAGTTGAAACCTTGACTACATGCAGTACACGTGTATGGTTTCTCCCTGCTGTAAATGGTGCTCTTTGTGGTGCTGAAGTGAGTCACAGTCCCAGTGACCAGGAGAGAAAATAATTGACTCATTAATTTTCTTCCCACTCTGCAGACAGGAGCTGGAGAACTGAATCCAGGCAGAGGAGAGGGAGGAAGAAAACTGGGGGTGGAGGAAAGAAATGGTGGAGATGGTGAGATGGGTTTGGATTTCAGCCCAGGGAGTGTGGGACGGGGATTTACAACTTTGGGGGAACTAGAGAGGAAAAAATATTCCATAGAAACGAGAATTGTCTGCTCTGAATTTCTATCCTGGACTGACAGGAATGACTTTGTAAACTCTTTTTCCAGGGCATAAGGCGGGGAAAATTTACAGACATGGAACTCAAATCAAACATCACATCAAGATCTGATGGTCACTCGATTCATCAGGACCTGAATATCATCGGCCTTTGAATGTAGAACGAGAAATTTTTGTCTGTAGGGAAAGATTTCAAACATCAGAGTGACTGGAAAAGCAGCGAGACACACACACCCGAGTGAGAGTGTTCCAGTGAACTGACTGTGGAAAGAACTTTAACCAGTTACACAGCCTGTAAAAAAAAATCACACCATTCACAGCGGGGAGAAAGTGTACCCCTTTTTCTGTGTGTGGACAAGGCTTCAACTGATCATTCAATCTGGAGAAGTACAAGGACACCCACACCATGGAGAAACCGTGGAAATGTGGGGACTGTGGGAAGGGATTCAATTATCCATCCAAGCTGGAAACTCATCGACGCAGCCACACCGGGGAGAGACCGTTCATCTGTTCTGATTGCGGGAAGGGATTCACTCAGTTATCTACCTTGTTAACACACCAGCGAGTTCACACTGGGGAGAGACCATTCATCTGCTCTGTGTGTGGGAAGGACTTTACTAAATCATCTACCCTGACTGAACACAAGCGAATTCACACCGGGGAGAGGCCATTCAGTTGCTCTCACTGCGGGAAGAGATTTGGACGGTCATCCAATCTCACTGAACATCTCCGTGTTCACACTGGGGAGAGACCGTTCACCTGCCCCGTGTGTGGGAAGGGATTCACTTGTTTAACCAACCTCACATCACACCAACTTGTTCACACTGATCAGAGACCTTTTCAATGTTCTGACTGTGATTCTGGCTTTAAAAGCACAAGGGATCTGCTGATACACCAACGCAGCCACACTGGGGAGAGGCCATTCATCTGCTCTGAGTGTGGTAAGGGATTCTCTCACGCATCCAACCTGCTGGCACACCAGCGAGGCCACACCGGGGAGAGGCCATTCACCTGCTCCAAGTGTGGGAAGAGATTTCGTCGCTCATCCGATGTTCAGAGTCATCAGCGAGTTCACATGGGGAGGATCCGTTCAGCTGCTCTGTTTGTGGGAAGGGATTCACTCACTCATCCACCCTGCTGAGACACCAGCGAGTCCGCAAGTGACTCCAGGGGTTGGATTCTGCTGTTAATCACATCCAGGAATGAACCATTTTCATTCTGATAGTTGGGCTTTGTTTCTGCTGATGTTAATAACCCCATATAATGGTGTGAATTTAATATTGTGACAAGTATCAATAAATCAGCATTATTTCAACCACACAGTGTGTTATGCCCTTGATTTCTCTAACAGTGACCATAGTCCCACAGCATCTCTCCCACCTTCGATGTGTGAAGAGACCATCACACCTACAAACCTGGTTTAAATTTAAATCTGAATCCACTCAGCAAATTGATGTAACAAAAGGTGAAGAGTAAACCGATCACATCAAATAATTGGAAAAACGCCAGAGGGGAGATGAGAAAAGATGTTTTACTGAGTGAGTTGTGATCTGGAACACACTGCCTGAAAGGTGAACGCAGATTCTATAGGAGCTTTGAAAAGGGAATTGGATCACTAGCTACAGGGCTCTGGGGAAAAGGCAGGGGAGTGGGACTAATTGGCAGCTCTTTCAAAGATGACCCCGGCTCTTTATGCAGTTCTATATTGACAAGAGACAGTTTGATGTCCAACTCCCCAAGAATAAGGAACGATCTTGGCTCTCTGAAAACCCCTTCAGCTCTTTGTAAGTGTCTTTCAAACGCTGACAGATTCCTTCCTTCTTTTGAAATTCCATTTCCATGTTCAGGGGATGCAGACAGTGCTGGACACAGAGGGAGCAGCAAACCTGTTTCAGAATGGACACGCTGGGTTTGTGCTTGGCCTGGCTTTCTGCTGGGCATGTGCTGGGGCCCCTGGGCCTTCACTGCTCAGGGACATTTCTGAGTGTGTCATAGCATCATTAGATATAGGAGGAGGCCATTCAGCCCCTCAAACCTGCTCCACCATTCAGTTAGGTCAGGGCTGATTTGTATCCAAACTCCATTGACCTGCCTTTTAAGATGATGTCCCCTTGTTCTCGATTCCCCCACCAGAGGAAATAGCTTCTCTATTTCGACCCGAATGGCTCATCAAGCAGATTTTGGTCATTTCCCCTTAATCCAGAACAACTGTATAAATTTATCTTTACATTCCAGGAGCAGCAGTACTCCTGGAATTGTTTATCACAAGGAGTTCACAATTCACCCCCTGGTCTCCATCAACAAATGGTTACGGCTATAATTCAGTTTAATCAGTCCGAGTGTTTAATACAGGAGCTGGATGGTTTATTGTTGCTGAATCTGGACATTGAGAGTCATGCGAGATTGCTGAGAGAATTGTAACAAGAATTAACCTGGGTAGGTTCAAGATTCATCTCAAGAAGACAGTGCAGGAGAAGGTAAATGTTTCAGGAGTGAACACAAGTTGGTGAGGCTGGGGTGGTTAGACTGATAAGTTACCAAGAATTCTGGACAGAAGTTGCTCCCACCAACATCTATGAAGGTGGTCTGATCAATCTTGGGAATGATGGTGTTTTTATTGAGGGTTTTGCCCCGTTGGGAGCTCCCCTCTTTGCTTTTTTGAGTGGGAATGGACACCAGCCTGGACAGACGTGGTCAAACTGTCTTGGGAGCTTCACAGAAAGCACCTGCCTCGGTCCCAGTTCAGACCAGAACATGCTGATTGGGATCAATGTGAAATGACCTGGCCCATTATTGGCCTGCATGGGTTTATAAAACCAGGACAGATAAACCTACAAATGTACAATAAACAGGAAACATGGAGTCATCGAGTGATTCAGGGACAGGAGTCCACACCAGCTCCCTGTAGAGGAATGGATGGTCCCATTCCCCCACTCTAACCCTGTCAATCTGCAAGTTAATTTCCCTCGAGTGTCCATCCAGTTTCTGTCTGAAATAATTCATCTCCACTTCCAGCACTCTCATAGGCAGCGAATTGTTAGAATTATTGAGATCTTCCACACCTGGCCTCCCTCTGTCTACATTCCTACCTCGAGGCTCAAGTAGAGGCAGTCGGTCAGTTTTGGGAGAGTCAGGAGCTGGAGGAAGAAGCTCCATACAGCCAAAGTGCTGCTGTTAGCTCTGAGGAGCAGAGAAGAAGGGGAAACCCTTGTAATCAGAGAGGGCTCAGGGGGAAGCCCTGCTAATCGAAGAGGGCTCAGGGGGAGGCCCTGGTAATCGAAGAGGGCTCAGGGAGAAGCCCTGGGAGTCATTTATAGCTGGATACAGCCGGGAGACAGAAGTTCAGAGAAACTCAGGGGCAGCGTCATCTCAGTGAAACTAGCTGTCTAGCAAAGAACTGAAATTACACCATTAAACAGAGGCAGAAATGCAGACTCGGGAATCCAGGGAGACCGAATCTTGGAAGGTGAGATTGAAACCCTTTGAAATGGGACATTGTGAAAGCTGTCCGGGTGGGAGCGACATTTGGAGGGATTTCCAAGGAGAGAATTTCAAAGGTGGAGATTGGTAACCCTCGTGAGAAAGATGGAGTTTCAGTGAGATTGGTTGACTCACAGTGCGAGGAATGTCTGGGTGGGTTGTTGAGAAATCCATGGACTCTGTCTTGGCTGTGTCTGGCATTTACTCTGTTGTGTGGTGTGTCCGACCACAGTTTGTCTGTTAATTCACATGTCCCTCATACTTAACCTGAATGTGAGAGTATAAGAAAGTCATTGTAAATTGTTTTATCTTTCTGAATTTGTATAGTAAATTTTGTTTTTGTTTATTTAAAACTCGTGGAATTTTGTGGCTTTACTCCAAAAGATGTCTTGAATTTATCTACTTTAAACAAAACGTTACTGGTCCCTAGCTGATCGCCCATACATCCCGGGGTCTGGCCAAGGATCATAACAAAAGTGACACCTCCATTATGAAAGTATATTATCAAGATATATGAATAAAATAGTAAAATATTTTACAGGCACATCAATAAAAGCTTCATCAATCAACATTGATATTGATGAAGTGTGGAAGTCACTGAGTTCAATCATTTTTGGAACAACAGCAGCAACATTTAGTAAAGGTGGAACCCACAACAAAGGCTGGTTTGAGACCCACTCAGCAGAGTTGAATCTGTCATTGAAGCAAAATACAAAGCCTACCTGATGCACAACATAAACCCAACAGCTAGAATACTGCATAACTTGAAAGTGACCACGGGAGTCGTGTAAAAGACAGGGAGACACTGTGCAAATAAACACTGGATCAACCAATGTCAAGGAACCCAAACTGCCTGTGGCAAAGGAAATCTATGTGCTATGTATGATGGGATCAAGAGTGCACTTGGTCTTACCATCACCAAAAGTGCCCTCCTGAAATCGGCAGATGGTGAAGTGCTCACTGACGGAAGTAAAAAGATTTCCTGCTGGTAAAATATTTCAAACATCTGTGAAACTGGACACTACAGTGAGCTTTACTGCTCCCGAGATGGACATTTCCCATTTCATACTTCCCCACAGATTCCTGTCATGGTTGAGTTGGATGAGCTCAAACAGGCCATTGATTGCTTAGCAAGCAGAAAGACACTGGCAAGGATCAAATTCCAGCTGAACTGCTCAAGCACGGTAAGTCCCATCTACTGCCACAACTTCATGACCTCATCCTTCTCTGTTATAATGTCTCATGGATTGTTTCTTTTGTGTATTGAACCTTTTTTCTTCAGTAAGCTCATGCTAAATTGCTGATAAAATGTCAACACTATGTTTTTTTATTGAAATGGACCATGTTTACCTATTAATTCATCTGGTAAAATATGTTGTTCTCTCTTTAGTGCATCTGTGTGACATTCTGATTGCTTTTCTCACGGTTTATACCTGAATATTTCATCTCTCTGACAGATTTAATAACATATTTTTATTCGGTTAATCACCTGACTACCAGCTCGGTGAGCAGAATGCACGTTGTCTGTCCTTTCAGATCCTTAATCAGCTCACAGCTTCTCATCTTATCCTTCTGGAGCCTGCTTCTATTGCAGATCCTTAGCTTTATTGTGTGTAAGTGTCTTTACTATAAAGAAATGTTTAATAAAGTTGTTAGAATTATTCAGATCTTCCACACCTAGCCCCCCTCTGTCTACATTCCCCACCTCGAGGCTCAAGTAGATTTTTCCTTTTGTAGCTTCAAAGCATTTCCCTTGGTCAGCACAAACATTTCCATTATATTCATACACCTCGTAACCTGTCTTAGAATTCTCTTCATCAAGGAGACCATCAATATAAGGGGAATTAGTATCACCTGTAATTCCAGGAGGAAAGTAGATACTGTGATCATCCAGGGATGTTGTCCTGTATTTTACTCTATCTCCCACCCAGGGTTGCAGTAGCCTACGCAATGTAAATGTTTTATTGTTGCCTCTGTCCCAGATGTTGTTCAATATACATTTAAGGTTCAGAGGAAGGGTGAATTGGATGGTCAAAACTGCTTGCAGCCCCTGGAGGGTAATGTTTACATGAATTTCTCTTAATGTTATGGTCTTACAATTGACACCGCTAATTTATCCCTGCCAATAGTCAGGTTGGCTGGTGCTGTCCACCCAATAAAACTGGAATTGTCCCTGTGTGATTATGTCTGTGCGTGCAGGGTCGGGGGTGGGGGCGGTGCGGGGGTAGGGGGAGATGGGGGGGGGGGGGGGTGGCGGTGGGGGGTGGCAGTGGGAGGGGGATGGGCTGGGGGGGGCTGCTAACTGTGTGTGTCAGGGCTGTATGTTTGTCTAAATGTGTGCATGAGAGACAGATTGTGTGGGTATTTGTGAGCATGTGTGCTGCTTCTCATTAGCTGTAACACAAACCTTCCTCTCTCTGAGCAGACGATGTTGGTTCTCTGAGACTCCCATCGAGTGATTTCAATGGTACCATTAAGAGATTCTTCATCTAGGGTGTAACCACAGGCTGACCGTGTGCTGTGTAAAACCTGACACCCACACAACCAGGCCCCACTTCTCCAGGAACAACATGAAGTGTCTTCTATTTTCCAGATCCCTTCCTTTCCCCTCCCTGTTATCCTCAGATAGTTCACAAATTCTTGTGTACATCATCCTCTGGCACGCCTATGGTCTCCATTTTAAATAATTCAATCAGTCTTATGTGCTGTAGATAAAGGGAAATCAGTGGATGTACTGTACTTAGATTTCCAGAAATTGATAAAGTGACACATCAAAGGATATTGCAGAAAATAAAAGCTTATGGTGTTAAGGATAACACATTGACATGGATAGAAGATTGGCTAGCTAACAGGAAGCAGAGAGTTGGCATAAGTGGGTCTTTTTCTGGTTGGCAAGATGTGATAAATGGTGTGTCACAGGGATCAGTGCTGGCACCTCAACTTCTTACAATTTATATAAATGAGTTGGATGAAGGGACCGAAGGAATGGTTGCTAAACTTGCTGACACATAAAGATCGGTAGGAAAGTAAATTTTGAAGGGGACGTAAGGAGGCTACAAAGTGACATAGGTAGGTGACATGAGTGTGCAAAGATCTGGCAAATGGAGTATAATGTGAGCAAATGTGAAATCGTTCATTTTGGCAGGAAGAATAAAAAAGCTTATTATCAAAGAACTCCAATAAATTGGTGAAACATGATTCCCCTGTTACAAAACCGCGTTGACTCTGCCTGATTGCGTTGATTTTTTCTGAAGTGCCTGCAATAACATCTTTAATAATAACATCAAACAATTTCCTGAAGACAGATGTTAGGCTAGCTGGCCTATAGTTCTCTGCTTTCTGTCTTCTTCCCTTCTTGAATAAAGGAGTTATATTTGCTATTTTCCAATTGAATGGAACCTTCCCCGAATCTATGGAATTTTGGGAAACTAAAACCAGTGCATCAACTATCTCACTAGCCACTTCTTTCAAGACTAATGTCTTCACCCGAAACGGTGAAGTCCATCCAGGCCTGAAGATTTGTCAACCCGCAGCTCCAACAATTTGCTCACTACCAATTCCCTGGTGATTGTAATTTTCCCGAGTTCCTCCCTCCCTTCTATTGCCACATCCATGAGGGAGAATGGAATAGAAGGATGTGCTGAAAGGGGGAGTTGAAGAGGGGTAAGTGGACATAAATACTGACATAGACCAATTGAGCCGACTGACCTGGACCTGTGCTGCGGACAAAAATGTATTTTATTTAGAGATATCTGCAGTAGTAAGAAAAAAACTATTTATTATCCAGGATAAAATAAACATACTTCACAGCTTTTGCAGATCATTTCAATGCAAATGTGCACAGCCAAGATCAAAGAGTATCAGCCCACTGGAAGCAAAGTTGTGAGACCAGCCAGCCCAGCAGAAAGAAACCCTCCACGTCTTCCATTTTGCTTATTGTTAGAAGAATACAGTTCAATCCTGGAATCACGTGTGAAACCTTCTGGTACTTCTGCATTTTAGATGAATCACTGAATCCCTTCCCAAATCTGGAGCAGGTGAACTCACTTCTGTTTCAGCAGGGCGGATAATTAACTGCATCCTTCCCCACAGTCAGAACAGGTGAATGTCATCTCCCCATTCCCACAAACCTGAGAGGTGAATGGCATGTCCCCAATTTGAACTCACTGGTCTAAAATCAGATGGGATGACTGAGTGAACCCCTTTCCAGTCGCAGAACAGGTGAATGGCGTCTCCCAGCGTTGGTGCATTGATGAGTTTCCAGTGCAGAATGTGGTGTGGGAGGAGTGGGGCGGGTGCAGATGGGGAATGGAATTATGTCCCACAGTCCCCGGGTTTCCCTGGTTTCTCCCTGGTGCAATGTGTCCTTGCGTCTTTCCAAGTTCAACAATCTGTTGAAGTTCATATACATGGCCTCTTCCCGCTGTAAATTTTCAGGCTGTGTAACTAGCTAAAGCTCTTTCCAGAGTCAGTGTCCTGGAACATTCTCACATCGGCGAGTTTGTCTCCATGCTTTTTCAGTCACAATGATGTTTGGAATATTTTCAAACAGACAAATATTTCTCCTTCCACATTCAAGGGCTGATGATTGCCTGGTCCTGATGAATCGAGTAGCTCTGTCATGTCTTCACGTGATATTTGGTTTGATTTTCCCATCCATAAACCCTCCCTCTCCAATGCACATTAAAAGGCATTTACAAAAGCCATCACAAGTACACAATAGAAATTTGAAACTGATTTTCTAGTTGACATTTAAAAATCCTTTCCCCTCCCAAACTATAAATCTTTGTTATCCATATACTCCATTCTCCCTATTGACTGCAACCCCAAAACATCCTACTATCCTCCTCCTGCTATACGACCAATTATCCCCTGAATGTGTTGAATCTCGGGTTCAGTTTCACAGTCACCTATTGCGCTCCCAATATATCACCCAGCTGTCTAAATCTTTACACATGAAGTTAAAAAACAGTTTTGATCTCGCGGCATCAATAAACCCAGTGAACCTCTGAAGAAGGGTCAAACGGAATCGAAGCATTAACTCTGCTTCTTTCCCCACAGATGCTGTCAGACCTGGTGAGTTTTCCAGCATTTTCTGTTTTGTTTCAGTGACTACTACCTACATGTAGTTTGTGCTAGTGTGGGGTCAGTACGACCGCCCACCCACACTTTTCATCCCAGTCCCAGGATTGTGGAGACAGGCCTCCGGCTGAGTAATGGCAGCCGAGGTTCCCACAAGGCCTTGCGCTGAAGAAAACGCTCTATCCACCGCACGGACGGGAGGCCCGGGTCGGCGCATGTGCAACGGGGAGAGGGGTTGCGCATGTGCAGAGAAAGGCTGTTTCCCATTGGCCAACAGTTGAGGGCGTCATGGGGTCAAATTGTCTCCTCCCTGCAGTCGGGTTCATGCGGGGGGACTGACCAATGGGAAGAGTTGGAGGACCGGAAGCTCTCTGGTCCTCCAACCAATCAGAGCGCGGATTTTGTGTCAGTCGCGATTCATCTTCACACACACACAAAGTTCCTCCTGTGTCCAACATCTGTGAGTAAAACACTTTATTTTCTCCCCCTTTCCATTTATTTTCTAATCCTTGGTTTAAATTGTTGACTTGCAGGAACTGAAGGAAAAGGAAGTGAATCCAGGGAGGGTGCAGACTCTGGAAAGGTTGGCCCAGGTCTCTCTCTCACTCTCCCTCTATTAAAGACATTGACATCCTTGGCTCACTCGGCTTGACACATTTATTTGTCTGGCTAAAAGGCTCTTTTCTAATGTTCACAATTAAAGGGATGGCTTCCCCTGGAGATGGCTGACATTTAATGGGACAGTAAATTGATATAAGACTGAGATATGTCTAGTGTTGTTATCTTGTATATATTGGATATATTATTTAGGTTCTGTAATAAGTGTATTAATCAGGATTTCTAGTCTTGTAATATCGTACTGTAGCTATGTTAAATATTTCCAGGCACAGAAGGAATCCATTTGGCAACTCGACTCCATGCCGATTCTTTCTCGAGGAATCCAGTCAGTCCCATTCCCCCGCTATATCCCCGTAAACCTGCAAGTTTATTTCCTTAAAGTTCCCATCCAGTTTAATTTTAAAATCATTGATCATTTCTGCTTCCACCACCCTCATAGGCAGAGAGTTCCAGGCCATGAGCACTCACTGCCTAAATAAAGTTTTTCCTCTTCCCCCGTGTATCATGTAATACAGTACTTTATATTACATGAATTTTGTCCAATAAGTATGTTATATAGAATTGGTAAGCATGAATTTGTTGATTTGGTATGAATTAGCACATTTAGGAGAATTGGGAAGATGTATATTAGTTACAGCAGAGTGACAGAGTGAGAATGGAGGGAGAGTGTGTGGGACGGAGATTTACAGCTTTTGGAGAACAAGGGAGGAAAGAATGTTCTATAGAAACTAGAATTGTTCTAAATTTCTATCCTATACTGACAGTGATGAATTTTGTAAACTCCTTTTTCAGGGTATTAGAAGGGACAGATTTGCAGACAGAAATCTCAAACCAAACCTCATGTCAAAATCTGTTCGTCACCTGATTCATTGGGACATGAACATCAGCGGCCTTTGAATCTAGAAGGAGAATTGTTTCTCTGTTCTGTGAGCTTCAATAGGTATTAAACATAAGTGTGACTGGAACAGCACCAAGACACACACAACCGAATGAGGATTTTCCAGTACACTGACTGTGGAAAGAGCCTTGACCAGTTACTCAGCCAGAAATAAATTGCATAATTCACAGCGAAGAGAGACCATACATTCCTGGACAGACAGAAGGGCATCCGCACCATGGAGAAACCATGGAAATGTGGGGACTGTGGAAAGGGATTCCGTACCCCATCTGCGCTGGAAACTCATCGACGCATTCACACTGGGGAGAAGCCATTCATCTGCTCCGTGTGCGGGAAGGGATTCACACGTTCATCCATCCTGTTCACACATCAGCGACTTCACACTGGGGAGTGGCCATTCACCTGCTCTGAGTGTGGGAAGGGATTCACTCATTTGACCCACCTGCAGACACACCAGCGAGTTCACACTGGGGAAAGACCGTTCATTTGCCCTGTGTGTGGGAAGGGATTCACTCAATCGTCCCGCATGCAGACACACCAGCGAGTTCATACTGGGGAGAGACCATTCATCTGCTCTGTGTGTGGGAAGGGATTCAGTGAATCATCAACCCTGCAGAATCATCGTGTAGTTCACACTGGGGAGAAGCCATTCACCTGCTCTGTGTGCGGGAAGAAATTCACTCGGTCATCCAATATACTGCGACACCAGATGGCTCACACTGAAGAGAGGCCATTCATCTGCTCCATGTGTGGGAAGGGATTCACTCGGTCGACCAGCCTGCTGATACACCGACGCGTTCATACTGGAGAGAGGCCATTCAGCTGCAATGAATGTGGGAAGGGATTCACACACTCATCCAGCCTGTGGAAGCACCAGCGAGTTCACACCAAGGAGAGGCCATTCACCTGCTCTGTGTGTGGGAAGAAATTCAATGATTCATACAACCTGCTGAGACATCAGCGAGTTCACACCATGGAGAGGCCATTCACCTGCTCTGAGTGTGGGAAGAGATTCAGTGAATCATGCAACCTGCTGAGACACCAGCGAGTTCACACCAGGGAGAGGCCATTCACCTGCTCTGAGTGTGGGAAAGTATTCGCTGATTCATCCAGCCTGCGGAGGCACCAGCGAGTTCATACAGGCTGCTCACCTGCTCTGAGTGTGGGAAGGGATTAACTGAGTCATCCAAACTGCTGAGACACCATGGCAGTCATCCCAATTGGAGACTTTTTAAATACTTTGACTGTGGATGTTAATTGTATCAATGGAGGTTAACTATATACAGCTGGAGGGCATTGATTGGATGGTTACATGAGTGCAAATAAAGAAACACTCACCGACATAGAATGGACTGGAGCTAGGAGGTAATTAACTGTAATGTTTCACTCTGTGAATAAATCTATACCAAGTAAAGATTGGCTCCAGTTTCTTCCTTCACCATAAGGCTGTCAGAACTATAACATGGTAACTGAGAATGCTTGTCTAATTTCAATTTTGTTTCAAAATGAAATTTCAGACAGAAGCTTACAATCATAGCAGCTTTTGTAGGAAATTGTCAGGGTCTGATTGCATGCTGATGTTCTTGGAGTCTGAGCCACATGACCAGTGGAAGGATAAATGGTTATGTGGACAAGGGTTATGTCCCTACCAAGGAGGAAACAAGGTTTGGACTTGGCATCATCACTTCTTAACAAAAGTAAAATCAGAAGCAAAGTATTTTCTGAACTGGATTCCTGCCAGTTGGACACTGATGAAGGTTTGGATCTTTTGTTCGGGTTCATTGAAGAGATTTACAGGAAAGATTATCTATTGGATTCCTATGATGCATAGTTGGACATTGAGAGATTCCGAATGAGGGTGAAAGCATCTTTAACAGATCTGGATATCACAACAAAGGACAGGATTGGAACAACAGTAATCGGTGAATGAACCCCAGGAATGACCGGGGAACAATTAACACGTGTTTCAAGTCTAAATAAAAATATCATTTTGTGATGAACTGCCCAAAGTGGAAAATCAGGGTTTTTGAAGTGACACATGACACAGAAAATTCTGAGGCTGAAGATGATGATAATGATCACTCTGAATGAATTGTACTCATCACAAGGAGCTTTGATCCAGTGATGAATGTGTTAGTCACAGACTCATTCAGCTGTGCTGTGTTAGATAGTGTCTGCGCCTTGACAGTATGTGCATCAGATTGGTGAAGATGTTACCCAGACTCACCACATGGTGAAGATAGACACAAGGTTAAGGAGTGTGAAAGTTCTCCTTGTTTCAGTTTGGTGATGTCATAGATTGAAATCACAAAAAAGAGTTGATTCCATACAAAATAGCTGGAGTCAGCCAATTCATCAGGACTGGTGTAGTCTCTGGTGAGATATCCTTACTGTTGAGTAAATCATCCATGAAAGGACACAAATGAAACTGGACACAGAACAGGATAAGACAATTGTTTTTGGAAAGTCAGTGGATCTGCAGTTTAATCAATCAGGACATTATCGTATCCCTTTAACAATACCCGATGTTTCTAATCCGTGTTTGAGAAGGATTAATGGAATCAAGTGATAAGAATCAGAGAGAAAAAAAGCAAATTGTCTCAAAGCTACACAGACAATTTGCTCACCTTTCTTGTCAAAGATTAAAACTCCTGCTAAAAGATGCAGGTTGATGAAGAGCATACGAGGCTCATCGAGGAGATTAATGCAAAGTGTGAAATGTGTGAAAAGTATCGAAGAACGCCGTCACATCCTATTGTAAACCTTCCCTTGGCACATGACTTTAACAAGATAGTTGCCATGGATCTAAAGGTATGGGACATTTTCATTGTAATCTTTATGGACATGGTAACCTAATGTAGTCTTTCTCCAATAATACATAGCTAGAACAAAAGGGTGATTATCGACCAAGTCATGGAGAAATGGATAGGGGCTGGGCCTGGGGCACCAGCTATGTTTCTTTCTGATAATGCAGGGGAATTTGTTAATGACAAGTTTAGAGACGTGTGCGAAAACATGAACATTATGGTCATGAACATCACAGCTGAAAGTCCTTTCAGCAATGGACTCTGTGAAAGGAATCACACGGTGATCAATGAAATGCTGCATAAAATCTTAACTGATCAGCCAAACTGCAAGTTGACAACTGCACTGACATGGATGATTCACATAAAGAATTCACGTCAGTTGGTTGGAGAGTATAGTCCCTATCAATTGGTCTGTGGGAAAAATCCCAAATTACCCTCTCTGCTGGGTGATAGCCCTTCTGCTTTCGAAGGGACTACAATTAGTTCCATTTTTAGTTATCAATTATTGGATTGTTTCACAGAAAGAAGTTCTCAAACTAAGGAACATTTGAGGATTCTAGTTGAGGGGTGTCTTACAATGTAATGCTTTGTACAAAATAAGTAAAATCACATTTTTTCTTCAATTTGTTTTGAAATATTGTTTGTATGAGTTGTTACGATCCCAGTCAGGACCATTAATGTTTAAAGAGAAATTCAAACCCAGCGATAAACTGAAAGAATTACACCACAATATTTATGAAGAGTAAATTATGTTTGACTAATTTGCGAGAGTTCTTTGAAGATGTGACAAGCAAAGTGGATAATGGGGATCCTGTAGATGTGGTATATCTGGATTTCCGGAAGGCCTTTGATAAGGTGCCGCACAAAAGATTAATACACAAGATAAGATCACACGGAATTAGGGGTAATATATTAGCTTGGATAGAGGATTGGCTAACAAACAGAAAGCAGAGATTCGTATAAATGGGTCTTTTTCTGGATGGCAAGCTTCAACTACTGGGGTGCCACAGGGTTCGGTCCTTGGGCCCCAACAATTTACTATCTATAAAAATGACTTGGATTCTGGGATAGAAGGTACTATAGCTAAATTTGCAGATGACACCAAAATATGTGGGAAAGTAAGTTGCAATGAAGAAATAAGAAATTTACAAATGGATATAGACAGGTTAGGTGAGTGGGCCAAAATTTGGCAAATGGAGTTTAACGTGGATAAGTGTGAGGTTATCCATTTTGGTTGGAAGAATAAAAAGGTGACTTATTATTTAAATGGAGAGAAACTTCAGAATGATTCAGTGCAGAGGGATCTGGGTGTCCTCGTGCATGAATCGCTGAAAGCTAGTATGCAGGTACAGCAGGTAATATTGCATTTGTTGCTAAAGGAATAGAGTATAAAAATAGGGAAGTGTTGTTGCAACTGTACAAGGCATTGGTGAGACCGCACCTGGAGTACTGTGCACAGTTTTGGTCCCCTTACTTGAGGAAGGATATAGTTGCACTGGAGGCAGTTCAGAGGAGGTTCACTGGATTGATTCCAGAAATGCGGGGCTTGTCTTATGAGGAGAGATTGAGCAGTTTAGGCCTATACTCGCTAGAGTTTAGAAGGATGAGAGGAGATCTAATTAAGGTATTTAAGATGCCAAAGGGGATAGACAAAGCAGACGTGGAGCGCATGTTTCCCCTTCTGGGGCATTCTAGAATGAGAGGCCATAGTTTTAGGCTAAGGGGTGGTAGATTTAAATCAGAGATGAGGAGGAATTACTTTTCTCAAAGGGTCGTCAATCTGTGGAATTCACTACCTCAGAATGCAGTGGATGCCGGGACGCTGAATAACTTTAAGGAGGAGATAGACAGATTTTTAATTAGTGATGGGTTGAAAGGTTATGGGGAGAGGGCAGGAAATTGGAGTTGAGGCCGAAATGAGATCAGCCATGATTGTAATGAATGGCGGGGCAGGCTTGAGGGGCTGAATTGCCTACTCCTGCTCCTAGTTCTTATGTTCTTATTCCATGTTTTCAACAAAAAACAAACTTTACTGTGTATATCAAACAAAAGAAAATTAAAAACCAGCATCACGAATTTAACACTGTAGTTTACAAAGACTAAAGCCATAAACCCAGTTCTACTTTTTAACTCCCCCCCCACCCCACCCCAAGAGTTCTCTTATACTTAATTATATCTGGGACCATCCCAAAGGTATGTCAAAACTCTCCAGAATTCACTTTAATTCTCCTCAGTATTCCAGCTGTTCTCCAAGCTCCGAGATTTTACGGTGGTCCTTCTATTAGCTTTCAGCTAAACAACCCTCCAACTTCCCTTTAAAACCCCAAAACTGTGGACTCCTCAGTCCAAGCGTGGGCTTCACTGCCTTCTTGCTGAGGGAATTAAACATCAGTAACACCCCTAGTTCCTAATGGCCCTCTAGGCTTCTAGTCCCACAGCTGGTTCACGGCTCCTGGTCCCACAGCTGACTGTTTCCAAGCGAACTGCAGACTGCCTGCTTTCTGTGAGAAACACCCAGAATTCCAACCAAGGCTCCACCCTGAATCACTTATCCCCATGGTAACAGAGACCAGTTGGGATGTCCAATTGATATATAAATTAATTAACTTTTAGCTTCAAAACCTAACCTTTTTTTCCCAGAGGTCTGCATGAAGAATTCACCTGTCTAACAAAGACAGGACAATAATTGTCAGACTCAATGTCTCCCAGTCTCCAGCTAAAAGAGTCCACCTGCCGTTTTACAGTTCTTACCCTTCGAGCTTTGACTTCTTAAATCAACATGGGCCACACCTTGTGATTGCGAATTTCCTTCGGGTGTTTTTGTCAGATTCTCAACCATTATGATAAAAAAATTCCTAAACTAATTACGGAAACATTGAAATTATGAAACTAGATCTTCACAACGTCTTTCCCAGGAAGAAATGAAAATGTCTCACCCCCATAATATCCCATTTAGAATATCACATCTTACAACCTGCTGTATATCTTAACAACAGCCATGATCTGATCAAATGGTGGGGCAGGCTCAAGGGGCCAAATGGCCGACTCCTGTTCCTGAGTCCTATGTTTAACTATCTTATCATGTGCAATACACATAATAATCCCTCCATTGTCCACTTCAAATTTATAACAGCAAATACCAATCCAACAAACTTAACACTACAGTTTATAAAGACTTAAGCTATAAACCCAGTTCTACTTTTACACTCTCCCCCCCACCACCCAAGAGTTTCCATATACTTAATGATATCTTAAAGGTTCATTCACTTCTGCTCCTGGGACCATCCCAAAGGTATGACAAAGCTCTCCAGAATTCACTTTAATTCTCCTCAGTATTCCAGCTGTTCTCCAAGCTCCGAGATTGTATGGTGGCCC
This sequence comes from Cetorhinus maximus, assembly GCF_964194155.1. Taxonomy (NCBI): domain Eukaryota; kingdom Metazoa; phylum Chordata; class Chondrichthyes; order Lamniformes; family Cetorhinidae; genus Cetorhinus; species Cetorhinus maximus. Next base: position 19,884,322 of record NC_135901.1, read on the forward strand.
TTCCATTAGCTTTTGGCTAAACAACCCTCCAGCTTCTCTCTAAGGCCCCAAAACTGCTGGCTCCTCAGTCCAAGCGTGGGCTTCACTGCCTTCTTGCTGAGGGATTTAAACATTAGGAACACCCCTATTTCCTAATGGCCCTCTAGGCTCCTAGTCCGACAGTTGGTTCACGGCTCCTGGTTCCACAGCTGTCTGCTTCCAAGCGAACTGCAGACTGTCTGCTTTCTATGAGAAACACAGTGAGAAATATTCAATCTTGATAACAGCACACTGCTGAATTCCATGTCCAGGAATCACATTCCATTGAAGCTGGAAATATAACAGCTCACAGTATTTTCTGAAAGTTTTCTTCTTACAATAATTATAGTCCAAAGTTCCTTCTGCAAGAGGAGAGTCCTCATTGCTGTTCGTATGTGTATTTTCAAAGTTCAGTTTGAAAATCCACCTGTTCAGAGTTCACTTTTTGAGCTTTATTTTCTTCCATGTTTGTAGTTTCTCCATTGTTTAAATCGAAAAGGAATATCCCAGTCAATTCCGCATTTAACGTGTTTTTTTCATGCTCAGTTGGACGTGGAACTTCATTTTTAAGTTCATTTCCCAGACTCAAACATTTTGAATTCTCTTTTTGAGATAACAAGTTCAGAAAGGCTTCTTTTCGTGCCAATAACTCGTTCCTTCATTGGTCAAAATCTTCTTTAGCCATTTCAAGAATGTTGTTCAAATGCTTTTTATGTTCAAGTAAAAAGGTTTGATATTCCTATTTGGAGCATATGGAACTTTATGCTTTAGAAACAGGGGTATTGAGAACCAAAGCAGGGAAATTATGCCGAGAGTTTATAAAGCTCTGGTGAGGCCACAGGAGAATACTGAGTCCAGTTCTGGTCATCACATTTAGGAAGGATGTGAGGGTCCTTGAGAGATTTACCAGAATGGTTCCAGGGATGAAGGATTTTAGCTACAAGGTTAGGTTGGATAAGCTGGGATTGTTCTCCTTAAAGCAAAAGATGCCGAGGGGAGATTTGATGGTGTACAAGATTATGACAGGTTTAGATAAGGTGGACAAAGAAAACCTGTTCCCATCAGTTGATGGTGTGAGGATGAGTGGAACAACTTGATATTTTTTCATCAAGAGATTGAGAGGGTTGTGAGGAAGAACTGTTTTATGCAATGAGTGGGAATGATCTGGAACTGGCTGCCTATGAGGGGGTGGAAGCAGTGACGATGAACGATTTAACAAGGGAAATGGATGGGCACCTGAGGGAAATAAACATGAAAGAATACAGGGATAGAACAGGGCAATGGGTGTGACTGGTTTGCCCTACAAGAATAATTCCAGGACTAAGAGCATTTAACCCTCAGGAAAGGCTGGGGTGCTCTTCTCTAGAAAATAGAAGACTGAAGGGTGACCTGATGAAAGTCTTTAAGATTACGAAGGAATTCAATAATCCAATAGGGATTTCATGAGAAACCTCTTTACCCAGCGAGTGGTGAGAATGTGGAACTCACTACCACAGTGAATGGTTGAGGCGAATAGCATGAACACATTTAAAGGTAAGCTAGATACATACATGAGGGAGAAAAGAATAGAAGGATATGCTGATGGGGGAGATGAAGAGGGGTGGGTGGAGGCTCATGTGGAACATAAATAATGACAAAGACCAATTGAGCCGACTGGCCTGGCCCTGTGCTGTAGACTCAAAGGAACAGAGACAAATGTATTTATCAGAGATCTACCTGTAGTGGTAGGAAAAACAACATTTCAATCCAGGATAAAATAAATGTCCTTCATCAGCTTCTGCGGATCATTTCAGTGGAAATGTGACCTCCCAGGCTCAAAGAGCATCAGCACGCTGGAAGAAAAGTCGTGAGACAGGCCAGTCCAGCAGAAACCCTCCAACCCTCCCGCTTCACCAAGTGTCAGAATGAATATGGTTCTCTCCGGGATGTGATTAACAGCAGCAATAACAGCAGAATCCAACCCCTGTCATCACTTGTGAACTCACTGGTGCTTACGAAAGTAGGTTGACCGACTGAATCTCTTCCCACACTCAGAGCAGGTGAACGGCCACTCCCCAGTGTGAAGTTGCTGGTGTCTCAGCAAGTTTGATGAATCAATGAATGCTTACCACACTTGGAGCAGGTGAACGGTTTTTCCCCAGTGTGAAGTCGCTGGTGTGCCTGTAAGTGAGATAACCGACTAAATCCCTTCCCACACTCAGAGCAGGTGAACGGCCTCTCCTTGGTGTGAACTCGCTGGTGTCTAAGCAGGTGGGATGAATGAGTGAATCCCTTCCCACACTCACAGCAGGTGAACGGTCTCTCTCCAGTGTGACTGTGTCGATGAATTTCCAGCTGAGATGGGGATCTGAATCCATTCCCACAATCCGCACATTTCCACAGTTTCTCCATGGTTCAGGTCTCCTAACCTGTCTGCAGGTTCGTTGATCAGCTGAGGCGTCCACAAACAGCACATGTACGGTCTCTCCCAGCTGTAAGTGGTAATGTTCTTACAGGCTTTGTAGCTGGTTGAAGCTCTTTCCACAGTCAGTTCACTGGAACATTCTCACTCGGGTTTGTATCTTGGTGCTTTCTCAGTCACACTGATGTTTAATATCTTCTGAAGCAGACAAACATTTCTCCTTCAAGATTCAGAGGCCAATGATATTCAGGTCCCAATAATTGAGCGACTCTGTTCCATTTAGTTTGATTCTCATGTCTGTAAATGCTCCCCTTCTAATATCCTGTAAAAATTTACAAAGGTCATTACAGAATAGAAACTAGAATTGCCTGTTCTTAATTTCTTTGGAACATTATTTCCTTTCTTGTTCTCCAAATAACTATGTAAATAGCTATCCCATACACACTTCCTCCTTCACCTGGAATATTTAGTAGTTTTGGTCTCTTACTAAGGAAGAATGTACTTGTGCAGGGGGAGTGCAGCGAAGGTTCACCAGACTAATGCCTGCAGGAAAGGATTTTCCTATGAGGAGGGATTAAGGAAACTGGGCCTCTATTCCCCAAAGTTTCAAAGAGTGATCTCATATAACAACACTAGACATATCTTTGCTGTTACGATTCCCGTGGAGACCAATAACATTAAAATAAACAAATTCCCAGACAAACCCAACGGAGTAAACTGAAGGACAAGGTTTCGCTTTTGAAGAAAATGCTGAACAATCAAACTAAAATCAGGATCAATGAAGCATGAATTGAGAGACAAATAATACTCGAACAGACAGGATAAATTTGACTTTAAACAGTTTATACGATAAAAACAGGTTCCACAAAATCACCAGCATTTCCCCCCTCAGCATATTTGGTACTAATTCCAGTTACAGATTCCCACAACTCTGTATTTCCCAGGGGAAGGGGGAAAGAAAGTGTTTTACTCCCAGGTGTTGAGGAAGTTTTAGTGTCTGTGTGAAGTTAATCACAAATGTGTTGTTTAAAATTAAACTACATTGGAAAACAATTTGTAAACTTCCCCTCCCTCGCCTGCCAGCCCAGCGCGCAGGCGCAGAAAGCGCTGCTGAACCGAGCTGTCTGGAGCAGGCGCAGTGTAGCTGCCGCCAGCGGTCACTCTCGTCCCCTTTCTGGACCGGCCGCCGTAGACAGTGGGGGAGTTCGCCGAGCGGCTTCTCGCTCTGCCCGGAGACGTCAACCCGGTTACAAAAACAAAACTCGCTGGAAAAACTCAGCCGGTCTGACAACTTCTGAAGAAGAGTCATCTGGACTCGAAACGTTTGCTCTTCCTCTCCACAGAGGCTGTCAGACCTGCTGAGCTTTTCCAGCTACTTTTGTTTTTGTTTCAGGTTTCCAGCATCCGCAGTATTTTGCTTTTATCTTGGACGTCAACCGGTTGCCTGGAAACCTTGGCTTGAGGAGGTGGAGGGGGAGGGGGATCAATGGGTGGAGACGGAGCTCCCGTGTCCGCGCGCCTGGCCTGCAGGCTGGAACCTTAAGGCGTCACCGCGGAGCAGCGTGATTCCTATTGGCTGCCTCGGGCGTCACAATGATTCAGAGGAGCGTTCCCGGCTTACTGGGAGCAATATCATTGGTGGGCAAAATACCTCCCACCCCCAATGTAGGCTCAGGCTACTCTCCTTCATTGCGGTCTGACCCAGGTTAACCAATGGGAAGAGCTGAAGGACCGAAGGTGGATGGTCTTCCAGCCAATCAGAGCGCGGGCATTGTCCCAATGGCTACACGGAGCTTCCCCCATTGTCTGAATGCGGATGTTGGACAATGAACTTGTAAATTTGCTCGTTACTGCCCAGCAAAGCTGCTGCTCCTCTTTGTCTCTGAACTAGCTTCACACAAACGAAAACTTTGTCCCCAGTCCCGTGTCCAATATTTGTGAACAAAACACTTTATTTTCTCCTCCTTTCCATTTCTTTTCTCATTCTGGGGGTAAATTGTTGACTGAAGGGAAAGGAAGTAAATCCAGGGAGGGTGCAGACCCTGGAAAGGTTGGCCCAGGTCTCTCTCTCTCTTAAAGACATTGACACCCTTTGCTCGACACGTTTATTTCAAACAAAAACAGAAAATGCTGGAAAAACTCAGCACGTCTGACAGCATCTGTGGAGAGAGAAACAGAGTCGACGTTTCGAGTCCGTACGACTCCACAGTACTTTGCTTTTATGGCACATTTATTTGCCTGAATAAAAGGATGGCCTCTTTCCCAGCGTTTCCAATTAAAGAGGTGGATTCCCCAGGCTATGCCTGACATTTAAGGCGGCAGTAAATTAATATAGGGCAGAGATATGTCGAGCCTTTTTATATGGTAAATGTTTGGTATATTATTTATTGACCTATATTAAATTTCATTTAGAATTATTTCCAGTCTTGTAATATAGTATGTTATGTTATATATTTCCAGTCTTAGAGTCATTACAGCACAGGAGTGCATTTGGCAACTCGAGTCATGCTGACTGTATAACTATCCAGTCAGTCCCATTATCCTCCTACAAGTTTATTTCCTTGAAGTGCCCTTCCAATTTCATTTTCAAATCATTGATTATCTCCAGTTCCGCCACCCAGATAGGCAGAGAGTTCTAGGTCATGCACACTCGCTCCTAAATAAAGCTCCTCCTTGCATCCTCTCTGTATCTCTGATCAAGTAGTGCGGTGTGTATTACACACATTTTTAATCCAGTAAAAAAAAATCATATATATTACATAGCTAGCAGCCTGCATGATGATTTCCAGGTCTCTGTGCCCTGGAAAGGAAGCAGTGTGCATGGACCTACTGATCAGCATGAATCATCACCTTCAGGAGAATTGGGAGGATGTATATTCGGTAAAGCAGAGTGAGGATGGAGTTAGAGTATGTAGGACAGAGATTTACAGCTTTTGGGGAATAAGAGAGAAAGATTGTTCTATAGAAACTGGAGTTGTCTGCTCTGAATTTCTATCCTGCATTGGCAGTGATGACTTTTGTAAACTCCTTTTACAGGGCATTCGGGGAGGATGTGTATAAGGGAAACTCAAAGCAAATTTTGTGTCAAGATCTGACACAGTCACTCTATTCTTGAGGGCCTGAATATCATCAGCCCTTTGTACGTGCAAGGAGAAAGTTTGTCTGTTCTGTCTGTGGAAAAACATTTTGAGTGTCAATGGGACTGGAAAAGCACCGAGGCACACACACACACACCTGAGTGAGAGTGTTCCAGCACACTGACTGTGAAAATGGCTTTAACCAGTTATACAGTCTGAAAAAACATTGCATCATTCACAGCGGGGAGAGATTGTACTCGTGTTCTGTGTGAGGACGAGGCTTCTACTGAACGGTTAACCTGGAGAGGCAAAAGGACACCCGCACCATGGAGAAACCATGCAAATGTGGAGACTGTGGGAAGGGATTCTGCACCCCATCTGCACTGGAAACTCATCAACGCATTCACACTGGGGAGAGGCCATTCACCTGCTCTGAGTGTGGGAAGGGATTCAGTGATTCATCTGCTCTCCTGGCACACCAGCGTGTTCACAGTGGGGATAGGCCTTTCATCTGATCTGAGTATGGGAAAGGATTCACTCAGTTATCTCACTTGCAGACCCACCAGTGAATTGACACTGGGAGGAAGACATTCACCTGCTCTCAGTATGGGACAGGATTCATTCAGTCACGCAACCTGGTGATGCATCAGCGAGTTCACACTGGGGAGAGGCCATCCACCTGCGAATGTGGGATTCAGAGAAGGAATTCAGAGATTCATCCACCCTGCTGAGAGACCAGCGAGTTCATACTGGTGAGAGGCCATTCAACTGCTCTGTGTGTGGGAAGGGTTTCAGTCAGTTATCCAGTCTGCTGAGACACCAACAAGTTCACACCAGGGAGAGGTTGTTCACCTGCTCTGAGTGTGGGAAAACATTCACTCAGCTATCCAGCCTATTGAGATACCAGTGAGTTCACAAGTGATGACTGGGGTTGAGTTCTGCTGCTCTTGTTGCTGTTAATTACATCCAGGACTGAGCCATGTTCATTCCGACAGTTGGTGAAGTGGGAGGATTGGAGGATTTCTTTCTGCTGGAGTGGCCAGTCTCACGACTTTGTTTCCTGCAGGCTGATGTCCTTTGAGCCTGGAAGTGCAGGTTTCCACTGAAATGATCCACAAAAGCTGATGAAGTACATTTATTTCATCCTGGGTAATAAATCGTGTTTCAAGTACATTTGTCTCTGTTCCATTGAGTCCACAGCACTGGGCCAGGCTGTCGGCTCAATTGGTCTATGTCAGTATTTATGCTCCACATGAGCCTCCATCCACCCCTCTTCATCTCCCACCATTAGCATATCCTTCTACTCCTTTCTCCCTCATGTATCTGGCTTCCCCTTAAATGTATTCATGCTGTTCACCTCAACCACTCGCTGTGGTCGTGAGTTCCACATTCTCAACACTCGCCGGGTAAAGAGGTTTCACATGAAATCCTGATTGGATCATTGAACCCCTTCATAATTTTAAAGACTTCCATCAGTTCACCCTTCAGTCTTCTCTTTTCTAGAGAAAAGCAGCCCCAGCCTTTGCAGAGGGTTAAATGCTCTCAATTCTGGTCTGATCCTTGTGAACATTTTTGGCACCTTCTGTGGTGCCTGTCTCCTTTTTCTATATGAAGATCACAAATGTTGACAGTCCTCCCAGTGTAGTCTAACCATGGTTCTAAACAAGTTGAACATAACCTCCCTGCTTTTCAATTCTGTCCCTCTCGAATAGGAACTCTCTATGTGGGCACCACACTGGAGGAAGGCTGTGAATTTTTTCGAGAGGGTGAGAGATGTACTAGAATGGTACCAGGGATGAAGGGGCTTGGAGGAAGATTCAGTCATGGTTTTCAAAAGAGAATTGGATCATTATCTGAAGAATACACATTGACAGGGTTATAGGGAAAAGGTAGCAGAATGGCACTATGTTAGCCACTCTTGCAGAGAGCTCACACAAACAGGGTGGGCTGAATGGTCTCCTTCAGTGTTGTAACAATTCCATGATTCTAGAACACCAGTTAGCTAATTCTATTCAACAGACAAACAGATGGTGGGTAGCACTCTCACCTCTGAGTCAGAAGATGGGGAGTTCAAATCCCCAGCCCAGACACTCAAGCCTCCCTGACCCAGGGCCGACACTCCCGGTGCCAGCACTGAGTGAGAGCTGTGCTATTGGAGGGACCATCTGCCGAGTGAGACATTAATCCGAGGGCCCTATCTGCCCAGGAGAGCAGGAGGGGGAGGAATTCAACCTCCCCCCCCCCACCACCCCCGTGCCCTGGGGCCCAATATTTATCCCTTAATCAACATCAGTAAAAACAGAACACTGGCCATTATCACATTACCGACTGTGGGAGCTTGCTGTGCACAAATTGGCTGTCATCTTTCCTACAGTGACATTTCTTGATTGGCACTGAAACGCTTTGAGGCTCCCTGAGGAGGTGAAAGGTCCTATATAAATGCAAGTTTCTTTTTTAAATTGACACGCTCCTATCCTTACAGACAGATCATCCAGCAGACTAGGAGCCAGCAGGGGTGACTGTGGGGGTGTGGGGTAGGAACTCTTAGTATGGACTGAGGCTGCTTCCCTTCACAGGCCACTGAATACATTGTGGGAACTGGCCATTTAAAGAAGGTGCCTTGACTTAGTCATCTGAGAATCCAGCCCTTTCCCCCTGAGTAATGCAGGCTGAGAATAGACATCAGGACTGGTCAATGTACTGAAACAACCTCTGCTACTGAAGATGGACAAAGGCAATATTCTTGCCGCTGTTATTCTGTTTGTCTATAAACAATTTATCTCACAAACTAATGGACAGATTTTACTGGAACTTGGTATACTGACAGCATATGGACCATGGAGGAACGGATTCAATTTTGGCAAAGACCGGATCCTGGAATTTTTCCAAGGATCTGTTCACCTTGGGAGAATTGACTTTTTCTTCTCAATTGTTGTGGTTTGTTTTATTTCGAATGGTGATTGTTTTAAAATGTTGTGGATTGTCTCCACTGCTGGGGTGGAATTTGTCCACAGTTGTCAAAATATCAATAGAGTTTTCAGAGCAGCTTGTTGAATGTGGATTCGCCTGATGCCTCTTCAGTGAGATGGTGCTCTTAAGAAAAACATTTATTTTTTTCAGTTTTGTAGTAACAGAGCATGTTTTCATCCCTAACAAAAACAAAAATACCTGGAAAAACTCAGCAGGTCTGACAGCATCTGCGGAGAGGAATACAGTTAATGTTTCGAGTCCGTATTACTCTTCAACAGAGCTAAGGAAAAATAGAAAAGAGGTGAAATATAAGCTGGTTTAAGGCGGGGTGGGACAGGTAGAGCTGGATAGAGGGCCAGTGATAGATGGAGATTGCCAAAAGATGTCATAGACAAAAGGACAAAGAGGTGTTGACGGTGGTGATATTAGCTAAGAAATGTGTTAATGGTGACATTAAGGGTAAAAAGCAGGACGAGCAAGGTACAGATAGCTCTGGTGGGGTGGGGGGAAGGGATCGAAATAGGCTAAAAGGTAGAGGTAAAACAATGGATGGAAATACATTTAAAAATAATGGAAATAGGCGGGAAAAGAAAAATATACATAAATTATTGGAAAAGGGGGAATCGGGAAGGGGGTGGGGATGGAGGATAGAGTTCATGATCTAAAGCTGTTGAACTCAATATTCAGTCCGGAAGGCTGTTAAGTGCCTAGTCGGATGATGAGGTGCTGTTCCTCCAGTTTGCGTTGAGCTTCACTGGAACATTGCAGCAGGCCAAGGACAGACATGTGGGCATGAGAGCAGGGTGGAGTGTTGAAATGGCAAGCGACAGGGTGGTGTGTTGAACTGGCAAGCGACAGGGAGGTCTGGGTCATGCTTGTGGACAGACCGAAGGTGTTCTGCAAAGTGGTCACCCAGTCTGTATTTGGTCTCTCCACTGTAGAGGAAACCGCATTGGGTTTGTTTGTCTGTCTGTTACAATATGTCTCAAAAACTAATGAATGGATTTGAATAAAACATGGTACACAATAAGGTTATGGCCGAAGGAACATTAGATTCGGTGAACATGTGGAACAGATCCAGATCCTGGATTTTTTTATATTCATACACAAGGCCCGGTCTTCTGTAGGCAAATGGAATTTGTCCAGGCATTGCACCTTTTGAATTAAAGGAAAGCTTGGGGGACAATTGTTCCCTGATGCAGTCCCCATGGCGACCAATCAGAGTTAACTTGCCATTTTTGAATTTGAATAAAAGCTTTGGGTAACTGTTCCCTGATGCATTCTCCATGGCAATGCCTCAACCAATCGGAGTCCACTTGCCAACCAATCAACACCCTGTTTCTCAGACAGTATAAACTGTAGTTTCCTTTGAAAATTGGTATTCTTGCATCTATCTTGATGAGTGCAAGACAAAAAGCTTCAACAGCATGTCTTTTTTTCAGTAATATTCAAATTTATAAAGAAGTTTTATCAACATTGGGAGAAATTATGTTTTTTTTCACCAACAGTATATTGTAAACAATGATAACAAATTGCCAGAAAATTCACAAACATTTGCACTGGCAAACTTGTTAATTTTATTGTGAAGTGTTCCTGATCCGGAACATTTCCAGATATGAAGATCATTTATATGCATGTCGCAAAAAATTCTGTTTAGGAAATCACAAGACCGGTTGTTTCTGCTTACCCCACAATGATAAAGGATTGTGCAATCATCAGCTAATCTCACAATCCCAATGAAATATGTAGCCTAGTGTCAACTGATAATGTATTGAGAAAAATGCTGATGTAATCTCATGACATAATTACAGTAAAATGTGATGACATCAGAAGATTAAGCAATCCCATTGGAATGGTGTGATGTCAGCTTTATCTTAGACAAAAGCGGTGTGTTCGGAAATGTACAGAACTGGACCAGTTTTCTTCAGTAGAGAAAGTCTGCTGCCCTGTGAAGCTCCCTGGGATGTTTAAAGGTGCACTATAAATATAGGTTGGTTTTGTTGTGATACTTGAATTATTTTCAGGGGATGCCGTTATTGTTAAGTAGTCAAATGCTTCCTTGGTGTGTCCAGGGAAAGCTATGGGAAAGCTGTTGAATATAATCGGCCATGTCTGGCTTCAATATTTAAACATACAGATATTGTTATATCAGTTACTCCGAGCTAAAGAGAAACCCATCTCTTTAAATACATATACAGGGAAGAGGCTGAAATGAAATCTATCCCTTTTAACCTGCACAAAAGCAGGATGCTCAGATTAACAGGCCACAGAAGGAGTCCATTCGGCCCATCATGCCCTTGCCATCTCTTTGAAAGGCCTCTCTGATTCATCTTACAGCTCTGCTCTTTTCCGACAGCCCTGCAAGTTCTTCCCTTTCAAGTATTTACCCTTTGGAAGGATACTACTGAATTTGTTTTGAGGTGGATCAGAACAACTCACTATGTGAAAAAGGAAAATCTCATCGCCCCCTCTGGCTCCTTGTCTTAGAGTTTCTCACTTTCTGTTAAAGAACCTGCCAATCCCTCTCTGTTAAAGAACCTGCCAATCCCTCTCACCCACTTTCCCTAAAGTGCATAAATCTAATCAGGAAAAGTCCAGCAAAATCAAATACTTCTACTGATAAAAGTTTATTAATGAGACAGAACATAGTTAAAAACAAGACAGAAAATTACTTAATGATCAAAGACAACTAGAATAAAAGGATGCGCACAATGTTCTGGACCTAAACGGTTTCTCTTTAATTCATCTGTCCCCTGCCCTCTTTGTGGAACACCTCTGCTCAATCCACAAGCAGGACCCTGACCTTCCAGTTGCTTGCCATTATAATTCACCACCTTGCTCTCATGCTCACATTTCTGTCCTTGGCCAGCTGCAATGTTCCCAAAAAGCCCAACGCAAGCTGGGCGAACAGCAACTCATCTTCCGAGTAGGCACTTTACAGCCTTCCGGACTCAACACTGAGTTCAACAACTTCAGACTGTCAACTCTGTGCTCTATTCTGATTTTTTTATTGCCAAGTGCCTGTCTGCATCTTGTTTTCATATTTTTGCTTTCAAAGTTGTCCTTTATTCTGCCATTAATACTTACTCTGGACCAATGCTTTGTTTCTTTGCTACAACCATTACCATTCCCCTTGCCTTTTGTTCCATGACATTTTTTCATTTAATTTCGCCCGCCCTCCAACCAATCCCTGACTTTCCCGTTTGTTCAACATGGCCCTCCCACCATTCTCAGCAGCATTAAACCCACCACATTTCCCCCTCTCTTTAGTTCTGAGCAAGAGTCACAATGGACTTGAAACATTATCAAAACATCTCTCCAAAGATGCTGCCAAACCTGCTGAGTTTTTCCAGCACACTATTTGTTTTAGATCTACCTGTAATGGTAAGGAAACATTATTTACTATCCAGAAAAAACAAATCTATTTTATCAGCTTTTGTGGATTATTTCAGTGGAAATGTGAACTCCCAGGCTCAAAGAGCATCAACACACTTGAAGCAAAGTTTTGAGACCGGCCAGAAAGAAACCCTCCAACCCTCCCACTTCATCAACTGTCAGAATAATAATAAATAAATGTAATAAATGCTGGCCTGGCCAGCAATGTCCAAATCCCATGAACGAATATTTTTTTTAAAATGCACATGGTTCAGTCCTGGATGTGATTAACAGCAGCAATAGCAGCAGAATCCAACCCCTGTAATCACTTCTGAGCTTGGTGTCTCAGCAGATGAGATGACTGAGTGAATCCCATCCCACATTCAGAGCAGGTGAGTGGCCTCTCCCGGTGTGAACTCGCTGGTGTCTCAGCAGGTGGGATGACTGAGTGAATCCTTTCCCACACTCAGAGCAGATGAACGGCCTCTCCCCAGTGTGCACACGCTTGTGTTTCTGGAGGTCAGATGAATGAATGAATTGCTTCCCACATTCAGAACAGGTGAATGGCCTCTCCCCAGTGTGAACTCGCTGATGTCTCAGCAGGAGGCATGACTGAGTGAATCCCTTCCCACATTCAGAGCAAGGAAACGGCCTCTCCCCAGTGTGAACTCGCTTGTGTGCCTGCAGGTGAGATGAATGACTGAATCGCTTCCCACATTCAGAGCAGGGAAACGGCCTCTCCCTAGTGTGAACTCGCTTGTGTTTTCCGAGGTCGGATGAACTACTGAATCGTTTCCCACATTCAGAGCAGGTGAATGGCCTCTCCCCGGTGTGAACTCGCTGGTGTGTCTGAAGGTGGGAAAACTGAGTGAATCCCATCCCACACTCAGAGCAAGTGAATGGCCTCTCCCCAGTGTGAACTCGCTTGTGTTTCTGGAGGTCGGATGACTGACTGAATCGCTTCCCACAATCAGAGCAGGTGTACGGCTTCTCCCCGGTGTGAACTCGCTGGTGTGTCTTCAGGTGGGATGAATGACTGAATCGTTTCCCACATTCAGAGCAGGTGAACGGCTTCTCCCCAGTGTGAACTCGCTGGTGTGTCTGTAGGTGGGATGACTGAGTGAATCCCATCCCACACTCAGAGCAGGTGAATGGCCTCTCCCCAGTGTGAACACGCTTGTGTTTCTGGAGGTCAGATGAATTACTGAATCGCTTCCCACATTCAGAGCAGGGAAATGGCCTCTCCCCAGTGTGAACTCGCTTATGTGTCTGTAGGTGGAATGAATGACTGAATCCCTTCCCACATTCAGAGCAGGTGAATGGCCTTTCCCCAGTGTGAACTCGTTGGTGTGACTGCAGTTGGGATAGCTGAGTGAAACCCTTCCCACAATCACAGCAGGTAAACGGCCTCTCCCCACTGTGACCACGTCGATGAATTTCCAGCTGCGATGGATATTTGAATCCCTTCCCACAGTCCCCACATATCCAAGGTTTCTCCATGGTGTGGGTTTCCTTGTGTGTAACCCCCAGTTCAATGATTAGTTGAAGACTTATCCACAGACAGAACACAGGTATGGTCTATCCATGTTAATGGCATGATGCTTTTTCAGGCTGTGAACTGGCTAAAGCTCTTTTCACAGTCAGTGCACTGCAGCACTCTCACTCAGGTGTGTGTGTGTGTCTCGGTACTTTTCTGGTCACACTGACATTTAAAATCTCTTGAAGCAGGCAGAAAGGAAAAACATTTCTCCTTTTAGATTCAAAGGCCAGTGATATTCAGGTCCCATGAATCAAATGACTCTGTCAGATCTTGATGTAACATTTGGTTTGAGATTTCTGTCTGCAACTCCTCCCCTTTTAATATCCTGTAAAAAGAGTTTACAAAAGCCATCAATGTCAGTACAGGATAGAAATTCAGAACAGGCAATTCTAGTTTCTATTGAACATTCTTTCCTCTGTCATTCCCCAATAGCTGTAAATCTCCGTCCCACACACTCTCCATTCTCACTCTGCTGTATCTAATATACTCCCAGTAGTACTTGACTAAAAATGTGAGTAATGTACAGTACTCTATTAGATGATAGAGATACATGGGGCTGTGAGGGGGAACTTTATTTTGACAGCCAGTGGTAATGACCTGGTGCTTGCTGCCTACGATGGCACCTGAAGGAAATAAATTTGCAGGGTAATGGCGATATATAGGTGGAATGGGATCGATTGGATTGCTCTCCAGAGAGTCTGCATGAGCTCCAATTGCCAAATGGACTCCTTCTCTGTTGTAACTCTATGGCTGGAAATATATAATGTAGCTACAGAGCTGTATTACAAGGCCAGAAATAATAAATTAACTTAATTACAGAACCATAAATAATATATTTAATATGTACCATATAACAACACTAGACATATCTCTGTCCAATATTAATTTACTGCCGCTTTAAATGTCAGCCATCTCCTGGGGAAGCCACCCCTTTAATTGTGAACATTAGGAAAGAGGCCATCCTTTTAGCCAGACAAATAAATGTGTCAGGCTGAGGGAGGAAAGGATATCAATGTCTTTGAGAGAAAGAGAGAGATCTGGGCCAACCTTTCCAGAGTCTGCGCCCTCCCTGGATTCACTTCTTCTCCCTTCAGTTCCTGCAATTCAACTATTTAAACCCATAATTAGAAAATAAATGGAAAGGGGGAAAAAGAAAGTGTTTTACTCACAGATATTGGATTCAAGAGGAGTTTACGTCTATGTGACGCTCAATCTTCATTGACACAAAACCCGCGCTCTTACTGCCGGGAGGACCAGCGCTCTTCCGGTCCTCCAAAGCTTCCCATTGGTCAATCTCCCGCAGGGAGACAATGAGAGGAATACGACCCCACGTGGAGGCGGGAGAGACTTTGATCTCCAGACGCGCTGAGCTGTTGTCCAATCCGCAGCATTTTGCCTTCCGAACCAGTGATATTGCTCCCAATGGGGAACTGTGTGCTCGGAACGCAGCTCATTGTGACGTCCACGATTCCGCGGAGCAGAGTGATTCCTATTGGCCTGAATCGCGGTGACGTCGCACCCATTGTTCTCCCTCCCCCGACATCTTCTCCAGCCAAGATTTCCGGGAACCGGCAGCGAGAAGCCGCTCGGCTCCCCGACTCTACAGCGGATGGCTGGTCCAGAAAGAGGCAGCCGTACTGCGCCTGCTCCGGACAGCTCAATCAGCAGCGCTTTCTGCGCCTGCGTGCTGGGCACCCAGCTGACGGGGAGGGGACTTTGCAAAATGTCTTCCCCTTATTTTCTTCCAAGTTTGAGTTAAACAGCAGAGCATTTGTTTTTAGTTTCACACACAATCGAAAACGTCCTCCTCTGTCTAACCCTCTGTGAGTAAAACATTTTCATTCCCTCCTGGGAAATGCAGAGAGTTGTGGGACTCTGTAACTGGAATTAGTGCCAAATATGCTGAGGGGGGAAATGCTGGTGATTTTGTGGAACCTGTTTTCATTGTATGAGATATTTAAATTGAGAAACAGTTATCTGTTCTGCCTCCTTCAAACAGTTTAAACATCAGTGTGACTGAAGAAATACCACGACACACACACCACAGAGAGAATGTTCCGGTGAACTGACTATGGAAAGAGTTTTAACCAGTTGTACAGCCTGAAAAAAAAGGATTCATAGCAGGGAGAGACCATACACGTGTTCTTTGTGAGGATGTCGCTCCAACTGATCGGAGAACCTGGGGAGACACAAGGACACTCGCACCATGGAGAAACTGTGGAAATGTGGGGACTGTGGAAAGGGATTCAATTGTCCATCGAAGCTGGAAACTCATCGATGCAGTCACACCAAGGAGAGGCCACTTGCCTGTTCTGAGTGTGGAAAGGGGTTCAGTGATTCATCTGCGCAGCTGATACACCAGCGAGTTCACACCAGGGGAAACCATTCACCTGTTCCAAGTGTGGAAAGGGATTCACATGATCATCCACCCTGCGGAATCACCTGCGAATTCACACCAGGGAGAAGCCTGCTCTGAGTGTGGGAAGGAATTCAGTGATTCATCCAACCTCATATTCTCATAGACATTTGCAACACAGAAAGGGGCCATTCAGCCCATCGCATCCACGCCAGTCAACAAAGATCTGACTACACTAATCCCATTTTCCAGCACTTGGTCCTTGACCCTGGAGGCTATGGCAGTGCAAGTGAATATCTAAATGCTTCTTAAATGTTACAAGAGTTTCTGACTCAACCACCCTTTCAGGAAGTGAGTTCCAGACTCCCACCACCCTCTGGGTGAAAACATTTCCCTTCAACTCCCCTGTTGGCTTTCCAGTTCTTACCTTAAATCTAGGCCCTCTGGTTATTGACCCCTCTAGTAATGGAAAAAGTGCCTTCCTATCCACCTTATCTATGCCCCTCATAATCTATCAGATTATCCCTCTATCAGAGAGATCCCCTCTCAACCTTACAGGTATATACGTCCAGCTCCACGCTGTATCAGGAAGTGCTCTTTATGTGTACCCATTATGACCATCCAATCAATGCCCTCCAAAGAAAACGACCCCAGCCTATCTAATCTTTCCTCATAGCTCAAGCCCAGGCAACATCCTGGTAAATCTCCTCTGCACCCTCTCCAATGCAATCACATCCTTCCTATAATGTGGCGGCTAGGAACTGCACACGGTCCTCCAGTTGTGGCCTAATGAGCATTTTATACAGTTCCAGTTTAACCTCCCTGCTTTTGCATTCTATGCCTTGGCTAATAAAGGCAAGTATCTTATATGCCTTCTTAACCACCTTATCTACCTGTCCTGCTACTTCAGGGATCTCTGGATATACACACCAAGGTCCCTCTGATCTTCAGTACTTTCCAAGGTACTACCATTCATAGTGTAATTCCTTGCCTTGTTAGCCCTCCCCAAGTGCATCACCTCACACTTTTCTGGGTTGAATCCTGTTTGCCACTGCTCTGCCCACCTGACCAGTCCATTGATATCCTCCTGCAGTTTACGGATATCCTCCTTACTATTTACCACCCTACCAATTTTCGTGTCATCCGTGAACTTTTTGATCATACCCCCTACATTTAAGTCCAAATCATTTATGTACACCACAAACAGCAAGAGCCCCAGCACCAAGCCCTACGGAACCCCATTGGAAACAGGCTTCCAGCCGCAGAAACATCACTCTACCATCACCCTTTGCTTCATGCCTCTCAGCCAATTTTGGATCCAACGTGCTAAAGTTCATGTAGACCACATCTGTTGATACACCAGTGAGTCCACACCAGGGAGAGACTGTTCACCTGTCCCATGTGTGGAAAGGGATTCACACAGTCATCCGCCCTGTGAAATCACCTGCTCTGAGTGTGGGAAGGGATTCACTCAATTATCCAGTCTGGTGGGACACCACCGCATTCACACCAGGGAGAGGCCGTTCACCTGCTCTGTGTGTGGGAAGGGATTCAGTCAGTCATCTAGTCTCCTGGGACGCCAGGGCACTCACACCAATAAGAAACCTGTTCAATGCTCTGACTGTGGGAGCTGCTTTAATAACTCAGCCTACCTGATGATCCACCAATGCATTCACACTGAGGAGAGACCCTTCAGCTGCTCTCGCTGTGCAAAGAGGTTCAGAACATCATCTGACCTACTGAGACATCGGCGAGTTCACACAGGGGAGAAGCCATTCACTTGCTCTGAGTGTGGGAAAGGATCCGCTCCGGCATCCCACCTGCAGACACACCAGCGAGTTCACAGTGGAGAGAACCCATTCACTTGCTCCGTGTGTGGGAAGGAATTCACCTGTTTATCCGGGCTGATGAAACATTATGGCAGTCACACCGATTAGAGACCTTTTAGACACTCTGACTGTGGGTGTTAATTGTATCAATTGAAGTTAAGTATATACAGATGGAGGGCATTGATTGGATGGTTATAATGGGCACATATAAAGAGACACTTACTGTTATAGCATGAGGTGTCAGCTGTGGCTCAGTTCATAGCACCCTCGCCTTTGACTCAGAGGGTTGTGGGTTTATGTCCCACTCCCGGAAATCAAGAACTGTGATTGTACTTGAAAGAGTTGCAATCTGTGACTGTTGATAACTCGAAAGAGTTTCCTGTTATAGCATGGAATTGGAGGTATATACCTGTAATGTTTCACTCTGTGAATAAATCTATACCAAATAAAGATTGACTCCACACTGTGCCTGTCAGGATTATAATATGGTAACACAGAATGCTTGCCTTATGGTGAAGGTTTGAAACTTAGGGAAAATAAGGTTTCAGACAGAGACTTACAATCCTGGTGGCTTTTGTGAGAAATGGCTGAGGGTTGTTTTCCCTGCAATTTAGAAGATTAAGAAGTGATTTGATAAAAACTTTCATGATGGTAATTGGAACTGGTAGGGTAGATAGAGAGAAACTACTCCCACTGGTTGGGGAATCTAGGACTAAGGGACGTAGTCTGAAAGTTAGTGTCTGATTTTCCGGAGTGAATTCGGAAACACTTTTCCATGTAATGTCAATAGAAGTTTGGAACTCTACTCATCAAATGGCCGTTCATTCCAGGTCAACGTTAATTTTAAATCTGACATTGATGAACCAATGTCAATGATGAATACCCAAGCTATTAAGGGACAAGGGGGCAAAGGATCACAGATCAGCCATCATCTCATTTCGTGGTGGAACAGGCTCAAGTAGCTAAATGGCCAACTCCTGGAATCATAGAAACTTGCAGCACAGAAAGAGACCATTCCAGTCTGTTTTTCAAAATTCATTCATGGGATGTGGGCATCACTGACTAGGCAGTATTTATTGCCCATTCCTAATTGCCCTCATTCAGAGGGCATTTAAGAGTCAACCACATGGCTGTGGGTCTGGAGTCACATCTAGACCAGGTAAGGATAGCAGATTTCCTTCCCTAAAGGGCATGAGTGAACAAGATGGGCTTTTACAACGATCATCATCAGATTTTTATTGAATTCAAATTTCACCATCTGCCATGGGATTTAAACCCAGATCCCCGGAGCATTACCATAGGTTTCTGAATTACTAGCCCAGTGATATTACCACTATAACACAATCTCCCCTTTGTTCATGTGCTTGTGATGTCTCTTTGAAAGAGAAGTTAGGTTTAGACCCACACAGCCACTTTCTGTTTGTAATCCTGAAAGTTCCTTACTCCCAAATCCCTGTCAACTTCCTTTTAAAACCTCTTATAGAATCAGGTTTCACCTCCTTTTCAGGTAGAGAGTTCCAGATCCTGACGACTCTCTGTTGGTGCAGAAACTGCTGAACTCGATGTTGAGTTCTAAAGGCTGTAAAGTGTTGAATCGAAAGATGAGCTGCTGTTTCTCAAGCTTCCATTGAGCTTCATTGGAACAGTTCAGGAGGCCGAAGACAGAGAGGTCAGAGTGGGAGTGGGGCGGTGAATTAAAATGACAAGTGACTGGAAGCTCAGGGTCAAGCTCACAGACTGAACGGAGATTGTTCCACAAAGTGATCACCCAATCTGAGTTTGATCTTCCCAATGTAGAGCAGGACACATGGTCAGCACTGAATACAGTAACTAAACTGAAAACATTACAAGCAAATCACTGTTTGTTCTCAGCCGAAGAAAGATGCTTTACTTAAAGAGTTAGGGTTACAAAGTAAAACAAGCTGATTTCCAGAATATTAAACCTCCAGTCCAGTTACAGAGATTATTATCAGCAGAAACAAACCCAAATTATCAGAATGAACATGGTTCAGTCCTGAATGTGATTAACAGCAGACTCCAACCCCTGGGGTCTCTGCTGAATTCGCTGGTGCATCAGCCGGTTGGATGATGGATTAAATCCCTTCTCACACATGGAGCAGGTGTCCGGCCCCTCCCCAGTGTGAACTCGCTGCTGTGTGTCTTGGAGCTGATGGTTTCCCCATGCACCAGCTGCTCTTGTCTTTCCAGGTGGTGGGGGTCATGGGTTTGGGAGATTCTATCAAAAATTCTGGTTGAATTGCAGATCTATGAAGTCCATCTCCTTTCCCCCTCCTCCACCTCTCACTCTCTCCTCCCATAGAGGCCAGAGTCTTGTGTAGACCCAGACTGGGAGGCAGGTTCCCTTCCCTGAAGGACATTAGTGAACCAGTTGCGTTTTTATGACAATCCAGCAGTTTTCATGGTCACTTTTTCCTCCTGCCGCCCCCACAAATTACCAGATTCATTCAGCTCAATTTCACAGCCTGCCTTTGTGTTTTTGTCGGTTCTCTTTCACAGTCCCTTGTTTCAGTTTTAAATTCGTTTTACATGGTATTAGAAGGATTTGCAGTTGGGAAAGTCAAACCAAAATCGCATCAAAATCTGCCAGAGTCGCTCAATTCATCAGGACCTGAATATCATCAGCCTTTGAACATGGAAGCAAAAAGAACCATTCACACCAGGGAGAAACCATGGAAATGTGGGGACTGTGGGAAGGGATTCAGATCCCCGTCTAATCTGCAAACTCATCAATGCAATCACACCGGGAAGAGGCCGTTCATCTGCTCCATGTATGGGAAAGGATTCACTCAATTAATCTTCCTTCAGAGATGCCAGGCACTTCACACAGAGGAAAGGCCATCACCTGCTCCGTGTGTGGAAAATAATTCACTCTCTCATCCCAACTGCTGAAACAGCAGCAAGTTCACACCAACAAGAGAGATTTTAAATGCCCCAACTGTGAAAAGAGCTCTGAAAACCCACACGGACTGAGGGTGCACCAGCGCATTCAAACCGGATATGCACAGTTCAGCTGCTCACAGTGTGGGAAGAGGTTCAGGACATCACCCCACCTTCTGACACACCAATGAGTTCACACTGACGAGAGACCTTTTAAATGTCCAGACTGTAGGAACTACTTCAAAAGTTCTGAGGATCTGATGATCCATCAACATTGTCACACTGATGAGAGACCATTCAGGTGCTCTCACTGTGGGACTGGGTCCAAGCAAGCATCTGATCTTAATGTACATCAGCGCACTCACACGGGGAGTGGCAGTTGACCTGCTTTTAATGTGGAAAAGGATTCACACGACCATCCACCCTGCTGACACACCTGCGGGTTCACACTGGGGAGAGGCCATTCAGCTGCTCAAGGTGTGGGAAGGGATTTAAACGATCATCAAATCTGCTGAGACACTAGCAGGTTCACACTGGGGAGAAGCCATTCACCTGCTCCATATGTGGAAAGGGATTTAATCAAACATCCAGCCTGCTGACACAGCAGCAAATTCACACTGGGGAGAGCCCATTCATTTGCTCCATGTGTGGGAAGAGATTTAATTGATTATCCTATCTGGTGAAACACCAGCAAATTCACGCATGACTGCACTGCTCTGATTCTGCTGCTGTTAATCAAATTCAGGAGTGAACTTTGTTAATTATAATATTGGGTAGGTGTTGATGATACTTCTGCCAACTACAGTAACTGGAGTTAACAGAATTTGCATTTACATAACTCCTTTCACAGCCTTAGGACATCTCTGTGCACAGTAAGCCTCCACAAACAGCAATGTGATCATGACCAGAGATGATCTGTTTTAGTCAGAGTGGTTGAGGGTGAAATATTGGCCTCACGGGGGAAAGCTCCCCTGCGCTCTTTCAAAATAATGGCTGTGGGATCTTTCACATCCGCCTGAGAGGGCTGACGGGATCCTCAGTTTAACATTCTCATATCTCCTTATGTGTCTCAGGGTCATCGCTCCTGTGAAGTCCCTTGGGACGTTTCTCACTGCATGAAAGGAGCTTTATAAATATGAGATGAATGTGACATCACAGACATATTTGTGCTGGGTAAAACTTAACCGGGTACTGCCTACAGCTGAGAGGTGAACACACGGGAACCATCAACAACAATTGGAAATCTACAGTTTTTGTAATACCATGTAAAGAATATAAGGAACAGCAAAGAATGAGTAGGGATTGTTAAAAAGAGGTGGGGATTAGAGTATAAGAGAAAGCTAGCTAGAAATATAAAAACACAATATCCACAAATATTTAAAAAGGAAAAGAATATGTGAAGTGAGTGTTGGTCCTCTGGAGAGTGAGTCTGGGGAATTAATAATGGAAAATAAGGAAATGACAGATGAACTGAACAGATGTTTTGTGTGTGTCTTCACTGTAACGGATACAAATGACACCCCAGAAATAAGTTTGAATCAGGAGGTGAAAGGAAAGGAGGAACTTAAAACAATTATATGGAACTTAAAACAGGCACCAGGTACTGGAAATGGTACAGAGAAAATTATTAGAATTAAAAACTGACAAGTCCCCTGGTCCTGATGGACTTCATCATAAGATCTTAAAAGAAGTGGCTGCTGAAATAGCAGATGCATTGGTTTTAATTTTCCAAAATTCCCTAGATTCTGGAAAGATCCCATCAGATTGGAAAATAGTGAATGTGATTCATCGATTCAAGGAGGGAGACAGAAAGCAGGAAACTACAGGCCAGTTAGTTTAACAACTGTCATTGGAAAAATTCTAGAATCTATTATTCAGGAGGTTTAGCAGGGCAATTAGGAAATCTCAACGTAATCAGGCAGAGTCAACATGGTTTTGTGAAAGGGAAATCATGTTTGATTGATTTATTGGCGTTCTTTGAGGAATTAACAAGCAACAAGGTAAGGGGAACCTGTGGATATGCTGTGCTTAGATTTCCAGAAGGCATTTGATAGAGTGCCACATCAAAGGTTACAGAACAAAATAGGAGCTCATGGTGTAAGGGGTGTTACAGATGGTTTATGGGGTACAACTCATTTGACCCGACGTTCCCTGATTGTGAATTATCCAGCAAATCATTTGGTTCACGCTAGACTCAGCCATTGGGCAAGACTGAATACTTCCGATGGTAAATTCAGAAGATTTGTTAACAATGAAAAGGTAACAAATTAAGAAGATAGAAAACAAGGTTTCAAATAACAGCAAAAGGAAACAGCTGAACAACTAAACAGACTTCTCACGTTTTCCTCAGGTGAACAAGCTGATGGTGTGAAGTGATGATTGGTCGTGAACAGTCGACCTTTCAGAATCCTGTCTTGGACAGTCAGTACGTGGAGAACATGCCAGCAAAATGGCTTCTCCAAGTCTTCATTTTACCCCCTTAACTCATATTTTCTTATCTCGAATTAGTCTAACTGTCAAATAAGCTGGACAAGCCATATAAATACTGTGGCTACAAAAGCAGGTCAGGAGCTAGGGATCCTGCAGTGTGTAATTCACCTCCTGACTCCCCAAAACCTGTCCACCATCTGCAAGTCAGGAATGTGATGGAATACCCGCCACTTGCCTGGATGAGTGCAGCTCTAACAATGCTCAAGAAGCTTGTCACCATCCAGGACAAAGCTCCCCACTTGATTGGCACCCCACCCACAAACATTCACTCCCGTGACCACCGACGCACAGTAGCAGCAGTGTGCACCATCTATAAGATGCATTACAGGAACTCACCAAGGCTCTTTAGACAGGACCTTCCAGTGTGGGTGTACCTACGCCACATGGAAGGCAGCTGTTCAAGAAGGCAGCTCACCACCACCTTCTGTAGGGCAATTAGCGATGAGCAACAAAAAATTGGTTAACTTAACTGCCTGTTATTTATTATTGATTTCTCACATATGTGAACATCTTCCCATCTAGTAATACAATATGGTTCCCTTTCACAAAACCATGTTGAATAACGCTTTATTCATTACCCATCTTTATGTGACTCCGTAGGGTCATGAAGGCTTCGACTTAGCACACCTCATCTTTCTGGACTGCCTTGAGAAACATCATTTTACAATGTTCAGTCTCATAATGTACAATTAGTATATTTAAAATTAATATGTGTAAACATTACAGGCTTTCTGTTAAATGTTATTTGTCCAGCCTTTACCAATACATCTATTGATTAATGACTTATCCTTCAACTGTCACACAATTGAGGCTCACAATTTTGTTCAATCATTCCTGGCTGGTTTCCAATCATGCAGTAACTGGTTAGTTTTAAAATGTCTTCTGGATTAATTCAAAATGGCTGCTTGACCATGTTAGTTTATTATATTAAATAATGTATTGACTCAGATTACAAAACAGTCAAGTCACACTAAAACTATTGATTTTGAAACTACCAACAGTCCCCGGATTGAGGATGAAATATATCGTCCAATATATTGATACTTCGCTATTCAATTTATCTAATTGGTTTCTATTGGGCATCAGAATTGACTTCCAACTCAGATCAGAAGTATGAACTTGCAATCTCCTGGTGAGGACCCTCAAGTAATGAATGATGAAAATAACGACAATTGTGCTTATCAGTTATACGAACACAACAATGGTGGAAATAATTCTTAACCAGTTCATTTGCATTGACAACAGTTTGCCACCAGTGGGTTTTGCCATTTCCAAGTTCCTTAATTCCTTTCTCTCACCTCTCATTATGCATCTTAACCACATGTTTGGGAAGCTTCAGTTCCCTTGACAATATCTTTCAGATTTGGTGACAGTGGAGGTATGGGGTGGCCGAGCTGAATTATGGCCTTCAATGCTCGCTCCTGCATTCCAAACCCGATTCTCAGTTCAGAGACATTGTGAGTAGGTATGGGGAATAGAACCTCACTTCCAATCAGGGTCACTTGAGTGGGTTTGAAACAAAAAGTGGTTCTTGCCGTGGAGCACCATTGTGTCCTATGTTTCATCCACATATCATTCTCAGTGAAACAATAGACCCCTTGGCCTATGTACACGTGGTATTTTTGACCTCATCCTTCCAATTCTTCAAACCCATTTTGCAAGTCGGTGACCGATGATCTAAAGTGAGCTCACAAGCTGGTTTCCCCAGGTTCTTAACATCACAATAACACATAAAAACTCCACCCTTTCTGTACAACATTCAACGTGTGTACCCTCGATTAATCAGGGTATTTGGGTGTGTTACGTGAGATACGTGGATTCCCTCATCATAGGTACCAATGGAGTCTACTTTATAGACTTCCCATTCAGTGCCTTCCTCTAAGATAGGTAACCATAGTACCACAGGCACGACAGTTCCACACTAGTATTTTCCATCTCCCTTTACCAGGTCAGATAACCCAAGCCGTCAGGCCTTTTCCACTCTACCAAGCATGGCATCATTAATATAAGTTGAAATGTGGTTACTCTCTATGCCCTCCAGTATTGTCCCTACCTGACTTCGCATGTAGATCCCATAGATGGAACATGTGATAGCTTTAGCTGTCTCTTTTACTGCCTCATGTTTGTCCCAGATTATACTGCTCATAGTCTCTTGAATTCGTTGCTAAGGGATTACTTCATCTTTAGTGGTTAAGAGACTTCAGCCTATTTCTTCCACTATCTCTTTCCCTCTTTCCCTGTCATCTAACAACATTGCCTGTAGCTCTGTTCTCATTGCCTCATTATGTTCCATCTTACTTTCTATATCGACCCTGTTTCAAATTGCCGTGCCTGTGGTGGCACCAATTCCTCAACATACTTCCTTTCCCTATTTTCTGATTTCCTTCAACATTATCAAAGTTTTTCTCTCATGTTGCGTTTAGTTCTCCCAGGTCCGACAATTCTCCCCAGGCGTTCTGAGCACAGTTCTTGTTCATGAAGTCTTGTATCATCTTTACCACTAACTGATTAAAGAATTCCTGATATTGTTTAGAACACGGGACTTCTGGGAGGGGAATGCCTCTGAACTGTACGAGGACAGGCACAATCTCATCCGCTATGTCATTGTGCAGTTGTTTGTACGCTCTGGTAACCACTACCCATTGATTGGTCCTTTCTTCATTTTAGGGCAATTCAGTTCGATTCCTTTCCTCTGCCTCCTTTTCTATCACTCATACTCCAAGCTGAACTGGGTTATAGACTTTTAACATGTTTGTGGCTCCATGACGCAAGTACCTGTTGGTGCAGCATTTCACTGTTCCCTGATACCTCTTACTTAACTTGGGCCAGTTTCGTGATTTCCTAACATAAGGAATACCAATTTTCTGCCCTGGTGACCCAGTGCCTTCACCCAGACCTTCACCCAATGTGAATGTAGGTATTGCTATGTCACCATAACTCATGCAATTACCGCTTGGTCATACAGAACTTGAGTGTTGATCAAAAAAGACATGTCAAAGCTTTTCACCTTGCACTCATCACAACACTTTTCATGATTACCAATATAAAGGGAAAACAATAATTTATACTGTATAAGAGAGTGCTGATTGGTTGGCAAGTGGACGCTGTTTGGTAGAGGTGTTGCCATAGAGAATGCACCAGTGATGCTGACTGACAGTTAACTGCCGGGCATTACTTGAAATTTAAACCAGGCAGGTTGACCCTGATTGGTCAAGGCATTGCCCTGAGGAATGAGTCAGCGAATGGCTATCACTCATTTTGTTTTGCTGAAACAGGCGCAATTTGTGTTCTTTCTATCAGCTTAGAACAGGGTCGTGTGTATTAATATATGTAGCTTCCAGTACATGCAAATGTGCCAGAATGTGAACCCGACTGACGATCTTAAATTGGTTGTCAGTGTAATTCTTAGCACACTGAGGATTATTCAATAAATGTTGTCCAACCGTGGAACTACATCGAATGTTGGACACTGTTTTGAGTTGTGTAAGCATGGACTGGTTAAGTACGGTCTGTGGACCACAGCTGGGACATACTGTTTGATATGATCCACCAGTCTTTTGGGGCGTACAGCCTACATACCTAGCATCACACTGGCACTGAAATTCATATATCACATTACTTATTTGTGTTATAGGCAGAATTTTTGGTTTGACGGCAGCATCCTGTTAGTGGTGAATACCACTCGTGTTGCTACTGCATAGTAACAGTGTGAAACAGCTAGCTTCACCTCTTGCTCAAATTTGTGAAATACTTTGCCCTTCCAGGGTAATCTAAGGTAGACTGGGCACTTTTCAGGGCTGAAAGTGATGATCTTAGGCCCGTTCAGGATTTTGTGCAATATACAGCATGAAATGCTCTGATCAGGGAAGCTATTATAGCGTAGGATGCCTTTGATGCTCTCTATTTCAGCATTAAGCTTGCAAATGGCTTAGCCCCTATTTACAAGACCAATCTTATAGTGCGTGGAACTGTAACAATCCCAATGTGTAAGTTGACCAGTGAAGGTAGGCTTGCATTAGACCGTGGTTGAGAATCCCTTGGAAGGTTTCTCAACTAGTAGGTCAAGGAAAGGGAATTCATTTGGCTGCTTCATTTCAAAGGTGAATTTGGGTGCAGGATGTAGCCCATTAAGACATGTAAGAAAATTATTACATGCAGCTGCGGATTTAAATATAGTGAACTTATTATCCACATATTGGAAATATGCAGTTTGGCAACACAATTAACAAATCCACTAAACATGTAACACATCTCTCTGGCCATGTACTGTCAGAAAGTGAGGAGTATGTTCCTCCACATGGTTTCAATTCTGGATTACTTTCATCCTAAATCAAATGGGAAGAGGTATTTGCTGAGTTCGAACTCCTGTATCCTCAACTATCCCATCAAAAACCAGCATCAACTAAGGACGCTGAATCCTTGAAAGCGCGATAGCTGATCCAGCACATGATTATTACAGGATTCTGAATGACCTGTCTGATTTTCACATGCAATGCAAATGTCTTACAGTGTTACTTAATCCTGCCTCATTATACATTAACAGAGTTAAGTTAGTCTTTTCCCAAGTTAGCTCCACAATGTATTGTTCGATGAATCTGTCCTGAATATACTCGATGAACTCATCATCAGTGCTACCTCTGCCAATTCAATTTGTCCAATCTATATGCCGATTACAATCATCTGCGATTATTAAATTATCTTTCTCACAAATCCGCATTATTTCTTCAATTATTATCAATCCTACCATTTCAATACTGTTAGGTGACATATAAAATACTCTCAACAGTGACTTCTTACCCTTAATTGCATTATCTCCAAACAAGCTGATTCCACATCTTCATCTTCTGAGCCAAGATCATTTCTCACTACTGTACCAATCTCATCCTTTATTAACAGGCCTAACCTGTGCCCTTTTCATTTCATCTTATCCTTTTAAAATATCAACTACCCCTGAGTATTCAGTTCCTAGCCTTAGTAATTCTGGAAACATCTTTGTAATGGCTATGTTATCATAACAATTTATTTCTATTTTTTCTACCAATTCATCCATCTTGTTACAAATGCTGATACATTCAGATTAACAGTCTTAAATCTGTCTTTCTGTCATTTTTTCCCCTACTGTGACCCTGCTGCTGTTGCACTCTTATATTTGTACGTTCTGCCCCTTCCTATCACACCCTGGTTATCATTACCCACATTGCTAGCCTCCACTAGTGCCTTATCCTTTCTTGTCAACTTTCTAAATTTCCCCTCACGTCATCCCTTTCCCCTCCTCCAATATTTCACTTAAAGCCCTCTCTACAACCCTAGTTTTATGATTCACCTGGGCACTAATCCCAGTGTGGTTCCAATAAACTTCATTGCCAATGGTACAGCTCCCTTTTCCCCCACTACTGGTGCTATTGCCCCATGAATCACAACCCATTTCTCCCACACCAATCGTTGAACCACAAATTCAACGTTTTGATCTCATTTACCACATGCCAATTTACTGGTGGCTCAGATGGTAATCTAAAGGTTATGACTTTTGTGTTCACTTTTTAATTTAGACCCGAGCTGCTTATGCTCCTTTACAAGATCCTTTTACTTGATTCTACCCATGTTGCTGTATCTACTTGAATCAGAAAAAATGGGCCTGCTCCCTCCATCTCCACATTCCTCCGTAGCTCTGAGGGAATGACCTTAAATCTATTACCTGGCAGGCTGCACACCATTCAGGACTCACACTCTTGGCTACTGTCCCCTACTGCTACGACATTCCGTTTTACTCCCCCCACTTGATTGGTTCCCTGGAACTCAGTACCCGGATTACTGGGTCACTTTGCTCACATTTCATGGTGCTGTCCAGGAAAGCTTCAAGAATTTTGAACCCGTTAGACAAGTACACAGACCTGTCTCACGACCTGTCATACCCATACCTATCTCACGAAGTAGTCACACCCTCCTATTCCTGACCACAGACTGAATCTGATTTTACGTAATTTAAGGCGAGTGACTGTTTTCTGGATCAAATTGCCCAGGGAACTTTCTCCCTCCCTGATGTATCACGTTGTCCAAACTTCAGGCCCCAGCTCAACAGCTCTGAGCTGAAATTCCTCGAGTTATGCTTACTGCAGGTGTGGTTGATGTGAATCTTATTGATGTCCACCAGTTCCCACATGCTACAGCTGCATCACACATAAATTCTAGTCCTGATCTGGAAGTTGCTCAATTTCAAAGTATTTGCAGCATTTTCCATTTTTACTTCATATTAACAGCATCCACAGTATTTTGCTTTTCTTGGTCAGGGAACCTCGAGAATGTGGAAATTGTTGCATCGAGTTTGCAAAGTCGATCTGAGCTCGAAACTCACGGGTACAATCACATCACAGAAACACTGTTCATCAGCTGCATGTGGAAAGGGATTCATTTGATCACCCCATTTACTGACACAACAGCAGTCATATCAGAGGGAGGCCATTCGGATACTTCATATGTGTACATATGTGTACTATTCAGTTTTTCCAACAGTTAACATTTCAGTTTTAGATGTTCAAAGCAATTGATATACAATCAGCACATTCTTAGTGGTTAGGAGCTGTTTAATTGTTCTCTATGTGAGAAAGGAAACGCCTGTTCACACCAGCTGCTGAGGTTCCAGTGAGTTCACATTTGGAATTTGTTTTTTCTGGTTTTACTCAAATACAGAACGATGGAGCGGATCCCACGAATTTGGATGCTATATCAGCTGACCTAATCATTTAATACCTAGTATTCAAATCGTAATCGGACCACAAAATATGATTTTTTATTTAACATATCGATTGTCAATGGCGTTGCGCTTACCCAGGATTCACCGAGAGGGAGAATATGTCCTATCTGCACAACATGAGATCATTGCGCATGCGCAATGGCGCTCTCACTGGAGCATGCGCAGTTGGGTGTTGTCGCCCGGGCTGGTGTTGGAGCCGCAGGGCGAGCAGAAACTGATTGGAGACAGCGGGTGAGTGAGGTCGAATGGAGCGGGCGATGGAGAGGGGACGCTTCATAAACACCTGGTGTAGGAAGAGGAGGTTTCATAAACACTGGCTGTCGGACTTAAGCCGCAAATAAGAAGCTCGCGGTCCCGCATTAGGATCGATTTTGCAGCCGCCATCCTAGGAGGCCATGGGCAGCACGGCCACCATCTTTATTGGGGGCAATGGGCAGGAGGGCGCATGTGCGACTGCCATCTTCGGAGGGCAATGTTTCAGCGCGGCCGCCATCTTTGTTTGGGGCAATGGAACACGCGGTCGCCATCTTTGTTCATTTATAGAATGTGGGCTTCGCTGGCTGGGTCATTATTCATTGTCCATCCCTAGTTGCTCTTGAGGGGGCAATGGCCTCAGGGCGCATTCCATCATCTTCAGAGTGGTTTAGCTCGGCAATGTGAATTCTTTCTCACTCCTTTTTTTCTGTTTTCAGTCAATTACACAGGGTACCAGAAGGGGAAGATTTGCGGTCGTCAAATTCCGACCAGATGTCACATCCAGATCTGACAGAGTCACCCAATTTATCATAATCTGAACATCATCGGATTTTGAACATGGAAGGAAAAAGCACGGTTCATAGTGTAGAGAAGCCGTGGAAATGTGGAGACTGTAACGGGGGTTTCAGATCCCCGTCTGAGCTGGAAACTCATCGGCGCATTCACACTGGGGAGAGACCATTCACCTGCTCCGAGTGTGGGAAGGGATTCACTAGGTCATCCAACCTCCTGCTACACCGGCGAGTTCACACTGGGGAGAGGCCATTCACCTGCCCTGAATGTGGGAAGGGATTCACTCAGTTATCCCACTTGCTGACACACCAGCGAGTTCACACTGGGGAGAGGCCATTCACCTGTTCCCAGTGTGGAAAGGGATTCGCTCAGTCATCCGACCTGCTGAAACACCAGCAAGTTCATTCTGGAGAGAGACCTTTTAAATGCCCAGATTGCAGGAAGTGCTATAAAAGTTCCCTGGACCTGATGCGCCATCAACGTGTTCACACTGATGAGAGACCATTCAGGTGCTCTCACTGTGGAACTGGGTTCAGGCGATCAGATGAACTCATTGTACATCAGCGTACTCACACTGGGGAGAGGCCGTTCACCTGCTATGAGTGTGGGAAGGGATTCACTCAGTCATCTGCGCTGTTGACACACCAGCGAGTTCACACTGGGAAGAGGCCGTTCACCTGCTCTGAGTGTGGGAAGGGATTCACACAGTTATCCACCCTGCTGAAGCACCAGAGTGTCCACACTAATGAGAGACCATTTAAATGTCCAGACTGCGCGAAGTGCTATAAAAGTTCACGGGAACTGATGTCCCATCAACGTGTTCACACTGATGAGAGACCTTTTAAATGTCCAGACTGTGGGAAGTGCTATAAGGGCTCTGGGGAATTAATGCGCCATCAACGTGTTCACACTGATGAGACGCCATTCAGGTGCTCTCACAGTGGGACTGGGTTCAGGGGATCAGAACAACTCACTGCACCCCAGTGAGTTCACACTGGGGAGAGGCCATTTACCTGCGCCATGTGTAAGAAGGGATTCATTGGGCCCTCTGAGCTGATGCAACACCTGAAAATTCACACTGAGGAGAAGCCATTTATTTGCACTTACCTTGGAAAGAGTTTCAGGCAGTCAATCCACCTCAGCGTACACCATCGAGTTCACACTGGGGAGAGGCCATTCACCTGTTCTGAGTGTGGGAAGGGATTCACTCAGTCATCCATCCTGCTGACACACCAGTGAGTTCACACTGGGGAGAGAACGTTCAATTGCTCTGAATGTGGCAAGGGATGCACTACTTTATCCAACCTGCTGAAGCACCAGCGAGTTCACAAGTAACGGCAGTGATTGGATTTTTATGTCATTCACATCCACGAGTGATCCATGTACATTGGGGTCTGTTTCTGCTGATGTTAATCAACTCCAAACCAGTTATGTGAACTAATAATTGAGATAAAAGTCAAATAAATTGGCTTTGTGTTAAACATGCTGTGTCAAGTCTTTTTAATATCTCTGACAAAAGTTAGTTCCCTTTCAAGTGTGCTCCCTCTCTCCTGTCTCCTCCATCCTCATCTCCAACAACAAGTGTGAGGAGCTCATGAAGCTTCTTTGTCACTAAGATTGAAACAATCTGATCAGCTGCCTCTGCAGCTTCCCTCCCTTCCAATGGCCCACCGGACCAAACTGCCTCTAAAGTCCACCCTTGTTATGATCCCCGCTGAGCTTACCCCTGGACAAACCTGATCCCAGAGTGGAACCCAGATTGATAGATCCTAACTTTTATTTGTTTGTTTAGATACGTGGAGAGTAGCTACTGAACGGGTCAGCTGGTGAACTTTTAACAAAAGAATAAAACATTTATTCAACAAGAAAAAATGAACTATGTTACAATACTCCTTCACCCACAACTATACCTTTACAGAAATATACAGATTTGTAAGGCTAACACAGGTTACAAAAGCTATCTTATACTCTAATGTCCACAGTAAGTACACAGTCGATGTAAACTAATAGGCACCCTGTGGTCAGACACACCACGCTCTGAAACCAAGTGACAGATGCCACTTAAACCAGATGCTTTGGATCTCTCCTCAGCTCCCCCCAGACTCGTCACTCTGTGAGCCAACCAGTCTCACTGAACTCTGTCTTTCACGTGAAGGGCTCCAATGTCCGCTTTCCAAGAGCTCACCTTGGAATCTTCTCCCACACTGATGCTTTCTGTCAGATGCCTTCCACAAGGGCCCACCACCAGGGTTTTAAACTCTCCTTCTGATGTTCCTCTCCCCTGGGTCACCACATACATTCAAGCTCTCTTCCATGCACTCTGTCTCACTGTCTCAGCTGTTAAAAGTACCACTGCCTCACATGCCCATAGCAAAGATTAAAGACCTTCAGCTGCCTCTTTGGACTTTTTCACCTCGAGCAAGATGTTCTCACTTTAAATCTGCTTTCTGATGCTTTTGTCTCCTTAAATCTGAAGCATGGAGCCTTTCTCTCTGCTCCTTGCTCTTAACTTAACAGGACCTTTACCAGGATCCCGTCCTTCCGTTGACAAGGTGGCCTTCTTTGGACTTTCCCCTCTTCCACTCCTCTGGATTTTTGGGGTTTTTCTTTAGCTTGGGACTAGTTGTCTGTCCACCTTTAGGTGGCTTCTGTTTGGCAGCTGTCTTCCAAACCAGCTGAACTCCAACAGCTTCCAAAACAAAACTGCTGTTCCTGGCTTTTCTGTGTGCCTGTCTGTGGGAGGGAACTGCATCTCCGGACCCACGTTGCTAGGCAACAGTCCAATTCTCCCACCCTTGTTTGTTTACCATCTCCTTAGGAGTCATAAAACTCATTAGAAAAGCAGGCAACTTTTTAAAGTGAAATTTGACCTTTCTTAACACACAGATACAGAAATACAAATTAAACTTAAAGATTAAAGTTAAATTTCATTCCTGACACTCAAAAAATATAAATGTAACTCACTTAAACTATCCCTATTTCCTAACATCCTTCTCTGAGCTCTGAACTCACATCTTTCCCAGTTTCTCTCCTGTCTTCCATCTCCCCCAGAGAAAACCTTGTTCATGAGACCTGCCTTCTGTTCCTTTCACCCAATTCTCACTAAACTGCTCACCATCAACTTCCACATTTTAGCAGATATTGTTAACAGTTCTCTCTCTCTCTTTGTACTGTTCCTCTCACTTTAAATCCACTGTTACCATCCATCCTAAAAAAGAACCCTTTATATCACCAGCCTTCCAAACTACCGCCCATCTCCAACCTCCCTTTCCTCTCCAAAGTCCTTGAACTTGGTGTCCCCCAAGAATCTATCCTTGGTCCCTCCTATTTCTCATCTACATGCTGCCACTCAATGACATCATCCAAAAGCACCGTGTTTTCACATGTACACTAACAATAATAGTAACTTTCAATAAAGTCATAAATCCTTGAATTGGAAAAAGAATACATGTATACGGGGAAAGGGCAGGAAAGTGGACTAGCACAGGCATGATGGGCTGAATGGCCTCCTGCATTGTATCATTCGCTGATTTCATGAACCCGAAGTTCCTCCAATTCTGGTTTCTTACTCACCTAAAAACATGCTCAATGATGCTCTGGGCTCCACCAGAGCCACACGGCTCCAGATCTTATTGCAGCCCTAGTCCAGACATGGACAAAAGAGCTGAATTTTGGGGGTGAGGAGAGAGTGAATGTCCTTAACGTCACAGCAGTATTTGACCGAGTTTTGCATCAAAGAGCCCCTGTAAAATTCAATTCAATGGGAATCAGAGTGGAAACCTTTGCCTGGAATCATGTCTAGCACAAAGAAAGATGATGATGGTTGTTGGAGGTCAAGCATCTCAGTCCCAATACATCGTGGCAGGAGTTCCTCAGGTTAGTATGCTCGACCCAACCATCTTCAGCTGCTTAATCAATAACCTTCCTTCTGCCATAAGTCAGACTTGGAAATATATTGGCATCCCTGCATCATTGCTGTGTCAGAATCTTGGAACTCTCCTCCTAACAGCATCTACACCACATGTACTACAGCAGTTCAAAAGGTGGCTCACCTTCCAAGAGCAATTAGGGATGGACTATAAATACTGTCAGTGATGTCCACATCCCATGAACAAAGTATTAAAAAGGAACTAAACTAGAATTATTCTGTTCTGAATTTTTATTCTGTGCTAACTTTTGTGAACTCCTTTTATAGGGTATTTGAATGGGAGGACTTGCTGACGGGAAAGTAGCAAATATAACCCTTCTACTCAAGAAGGGAGGGAGGCAGAAAACAGTCAGCAGTTAGCTTGACGTCTGTCATGGGGGATGTGTTAGAATCGATCATTAAGGAAGCTATAGCTGGGCACTTAGAGAAACTCAAGGTAATCACGAACAGTCAGCATGATTTTGTGAAAGGGAAATCATGTTTAACCAATTTATTGGAGTTCTTTGAAGGAGTAACATGCACTGTGGATAAAGGGGAGCCTGTAGACGTACTGTACTTGGATTTCCAGAAGGCGTTTGATAAGGTGCCACATCAAAGGTTATTTTGGGAAATAAAAGCTCATGGTGTAGGGGTTAACATATCAGGGTAGATAAAGACAAAAACAGAATTACCTGGAAAAACTCAGCAGGTCTGGCAGCATCGGTGGAGAAGAAATCAGTTAACATTTCGAGTCTTCACGACCCTTCGGCAGAACTGAAGCATAGTTAGGAGAAAGGAGAAATATAAGCTGGTTTAAGGTGGGGGGGCGGGGGGAGAGAGAAGTTGAGGGTGTGGTGATTGTGGAGATAAGCAAGCAGTGATAGGAGCAGATAATCAAAAGATGTCACAGACAAAAGGATCAAAGAGGTGTTGAAGGTGGTGATATTTGTCTAAGAAAAGTGCTAATTAAGAATGGAAGACAGGACACTCAAAGTACAGCTCTAGTGGGGGTGGGGTGGAAAGACTAACAAGGTTTTAGTTTTAGATTTAAAAATAATGGAAATAGGTGGGAAAAGAAGAATCTATATAAATTATTGAAAAAAAAAGGGAGGGGGGAGAAACGGGGTGGGGATGGGGGGAGGGGGGGTTTAAGATCTAAAGTTGTTGAATTCAATATTGAGCCCAGAAGGCTGTAAAGTGCCTAGTCGGAAGATGAGGTGCTGTTCCTCCAGTTTGTGTTGGGCTTCACTGGAACAATGCAGCAAGCCAAGGACAGACATGTGGGCAAGAGAACAGGGTGGAGTGTTAAAATGGCAAGCGACAGGGAGGTTTGGGTCTTTCTTGCGGACAGACCGCAGGTGTTCTGCAAAGCGGTCGCCCAGTTTGCGTTTGGTCTCTCCAATGTAGAGGAGACCGCATTGGGAGCAACGAATGCAGTAGACTAAGTTAGGGGAAATGCAAGTGAAATGCTGCTTCACTTGAAAGGAGTGTTTGAGCCCTTGGACGGTGAGGAGAGAGGAAGTGAAGGGGCAGGTGTTGCATCTTCTGCGTGGGCATGGGGAGGTGCCATAGGTGGGGGTTGAGGAGTAGGGGATTGGCTGGCTGCCAAAAAAAAAGAGAGTATGCATAAATGGGTCTTTTTCTGATTGGCAGAATGGAGTCCTGCAGGGGTCTGTGCTGGGGCTGATCTTTGTACAATTTATATCAATGGCTTAGCTGAGGGGAGTGAAGGCAAGGTAGCTAAATGTTCAGATGACACAAAGATGGGCAGAAAAGTATGCTGTGAAGAGGGCACAAGGAGGTTGCAGATGGATATAGATAGGTTGAGTGAGTGGGCAAAAAACTGGCAGATGGAGTTTAATGTGGGAAAATGTGAAGTTGTTCACTTTGGCGGGAAGAATAAAAAAGCAGAGTATTACTTAAACAGAGAATGGCTGCAGAATTGCGAGGTGCAAGGGATCTAGATGTTCTTGTGCGTGAGTCACAAAAAGTTAGTATGCAGTTACAGCAAGTAATTAAGAAGGCGAATGGAATACTGTCCTTCATTACGAGAGGAATAGAGCATTAAAGTAAATATGTTATGCTTGAGTTATGCAGGGCATTGGTGAGGCCACATCTCGAATATTTTGTGCAGTTTTGGTCTCCTTATTTAAGGAAGAAGATTTACTAGATTGTTAGTTGGAATAACTGGGTTTGTCTTATGAGGAAAGGTTAGGCAGACTGGACTTGTTTCCACTGGAGTTTAGAAGAGTGAGGGGTGACTTGATTGAAGTATATAATATCCTAAATGGCATCGACAAGGTGGATGTAGTAAAATTAGAAGTTTCCCTTTTAGGGGAGATTTTTTTCTCTCAGAGGGTTGTGCAACTTTGGAACTCTCTGCTTCTGAAGGAGGTGGAGGCGGGGTCATTGAATATTTTTAAGGCAGAGGTAGGTAATGTTTGTTGGGCAAGGGAATCAAACGTTATCAGGGTAGATGGTAATGTGGAATTCAAAACACAAACAAATCAGTCATGATCTTATTGAACGAAGGATCAACTGGCTGAATAGCCTACTTCTGCTCCTATTTCACATGTTCGAAACTCAAACGAAACATCACATCATAATCAGACAGAATCACTCAATACATCAAGAGCTGGATACCATTGAACCTTTAATACAGAAGGAGAAATGTTTTAACTAATTGCACAATCTGAAAAAAATATCACACCATTCACAGTGGGGAGAAACTATGTCATCCAACCTGGAGAGACATAAGGATACTGGCACCACGGAAAAACCGTGGAAATGTGGGACTGTGGGAAGGGATTTGATTCCCCATCAAAACTGGAAATTCATCAACACAGTCCCACTGGGGAGAGGCCGTTCACGTGCTCTGTGTGTGGGAAGAGATTCACTCATTCATCCAAACTTCTGAGACACCAGCAAGCTCACAGTGGAGAGAGGCCATTTTTTTTCTCCGTATGTGGGGAGGGATTTATTCAGTTATCCTCCCTGCTGACACACTAGCTCATTTATTTTAGGGAGAGACAATTTATCTGCCCCATGGGTGGGACAGGATGTAATCGGCTATCAAAGCTTCTGAAATACCAATGCATTCTCTCTGGAGAGAGTCCATACACCTGCTTTATCTGTGGCAAGGGATTTAATCAACCATCCAAACTATTGACACACCAGTGAATTCACACTGAGGAGAGGATGTTTACCTGCTCCGTGTGTGGGAAGGGATTCATTCAGTTATGGTCCTGACTGACACGAGGAAGTTCAAAGGTGACTTAGACTCTGGGGTAACTGTTGGTGTTAACCATGTTCAGGACTGAATTCTTTCATGCTGACAATTGGGGTTTGTTTCTGCTGATCTTAATAAAGCATAAAAATGGGCTGCTCTTTAATATTCTGGATAAATGTCAAATATATTGTTATAGATCCCTGTCGTTCGCACCTGAGTGTTTAATATCACCTGGATGGAGTTCAGAAAGGACAACCTGGGGTAGGATCATACGGCAGGAACAGAATTTCAGCCTGGACACTGTCCTTCAGGGTCACACTGAGAGGAACAAATCGTACTTCAGTCTTCCTCGTCTTTCTTCACTGACAGCGAAGCCCCCATGTGGATTAATCCACATGGGATAAATGTAAGAAATGGACTGTGTGGAGTCCAAGGCCACGTAGAAAAATGGATGGAAAATTCAAACACCCTGTAAACCTAAATCCCTGCTTACTGTTATGTAACTATTCTGTTTCAAAGCTCCTAATCACAGGGTAGTAAAATACATATGGAGGAGTTCACAGGATCCCTTTAACTGCTTGGACCATTTGGACCATTATATAACAATCATTTGGTCTCTACATAAAGGACCTGCAGCGTGTTTCCAGAAATTTCTTACTTTATTGATGTTTGTGTGTTAGATCCCAGTGTTTAGTTGCAGTCTTCCTCAGTATTAACTGTACCTCCCAATTTGCTAATGAATAAATTAATTGACATATCACTTAATTACTCCCTCGTGTCATTGTTCAGCCTACTATTGAATTCAAGATTTAATGAGCGGTGCTATAAAGTTTTGTTAATTGAGAATTCTTATCTGTGATTCATTGTAATTCTGCTCCCGACTTTTCAAAGCAGAGTTCTGACCACTTCCCACATTTTGCCAGTCTGAGTAGCAAATCTTTAGCTCTTCTCTCTGTTTTCTGTTTTGTAACCAGTTTGTTGTCCATAACAGTGTGTACTATCTACAAGGTGACCAAGACCAGCCTGTGTGGATTGAAGGGCCAAGCAGCAGAATGGGTGGAAAGATAACGGCAAAACAGAAACCAGAGGGTCAGATTTACAGTGAGTTTGTAGTCATCTTTCCATCCATTCTGTTATGTGGCCTGATCTTCACTGAGATAATCAATATAAGGGGAATTAGCATCATCTGTAATACCAAGAGGATAGTATTAGCTGTAATTAACATGGGATGTGAACTGTTTTTTACAGGATCTCTCATAAGGGCTGATCCCCCAGTGCAGCAATAGACTGCTCATTGTGTACGTTCTGTTGTTGCTTCTGTCCCAGGTGTTCAATATGAATTTAAGGTTCAGAGAAAGGGGTGGAACAGGATGGTGATAACTTCTCACAGTCCCTGCAGGGGAATGTTTATTTGAATTTCTGAAACATTGTGGCCCTTATTCCCAGTATTAGTCAGGTTGGTGGATTTGATTCAAAATGTTGTCCTCCTGTTCAGAATGGTAGTGTCCCCATGTATGTCTGCAAGTCTGAGTTTGTGAGTGCTGTGTAAAACCTGAAATCTATAAAACAGGGTCCCATTTCTTTAGAAATAACATGAAGTGTCCGCTGCTTTCCAGATCCCTTCCTTCCCCCTCACTATTATCCTCAGGTAGTTCACAAATTCCTTGTGTACATCATCCTCCAACATGTCTATGGCTCCATCGATAGTTCCATCTGCCTTGCATACAGATAACAATGGGATTGCTGCTATCATAGGATCAGTTCTGAAATACTGTCAGTCTAATTTTAAGGCTTCCTGATGTAATACCAGAAATTCCCACCCAACATCAATCCATATTCGCACCTGAGATCTAGATTTCACATGAGTGTCCAATGTAGCAAATATCTGACCCCTTTCACCTTATTCAGCACACCACCTCCACACATACTACTCTTTCAGATCATTTTTCCTTTATAGTCTCTGTTGTTCTGAATGATGACAGGATGAACCTTCTCCCTAACCTGTCCTAACCCTTCTGCCGTTTATTTATTGAAACCAGGGACTATCCTTGTTTTAATGGTGACATTCCCTGTCTGCCCAGTTATTCCTTTGTTGGCCCTTGAATTGTTTTATTTTTATTCATTCACTGGATGTGGGCTTCGCTGGCTGGGCCAGCATTTATTGCCCATCCCTAGTTTCCCTTGAGAAGGTGGTGGTGAGCTGCCTTCTTGAACCGCTGCAGTTCATGTGGTGTAGGTACACCCACAGTGCTGTTAGGGAGGGAGTTCCAGGATATTAACCCAGTGACAGTGATATATTTCCAAGTCAGAATGGTGAGTGACTTGCAAGGGATCTTCCAGGTGGTAGTATTCCCATCTTTCTGCTGCCCTTATCCT
The DNA here is from genome assembly GCF_964194155.1 of Cetorhinus maximus. NCBI lineage: Eukaryota > Metazoa > Chordata > Chondrichthyes > Lamniformes > Cetorhinidae > Cetorhinus > Cetorhinus maximus. The sequence continues at coordinate 19,924,307 of NC_135901.1, forward strand.
TCTAGGTGGTAGTAGTCATGGGTTTGGAAGGTGCTGTCTAAGGAGCCTTGGTGAATTCCTGCAGTGCATCTTGTAAATGGTACACACTGCTGCTAATGTGCGTCAGTGCTGGAGAGAGTGAATGTTTGTGGATGTGGTGCCAATCAAGTGGACTGCTTTTTCTTGGATGGTGTCAAGCTTCTTCAACGTTGTAGGAGCTGCAGTCATCCAGGTAAGTTGGGAGTATTCCATCACATTCCTGATGTGTGCCTTGCACTTGGTGGAAAGTCTTTGGGAAATCAGGAGGTGAGTTACTCGTCGTACGATTCCTAGCCTCTGACCTGTTCTTGTAGCCACAGTATTTATACGGCTAGTCCAGTTCAGTTTCTGGTCAATGGTGACTCCCAGGATGTTGATAGTGGGGAATTCAGTGATGGTAATACTATTGAACATCAATGGACGATTGTTGGATTCTCTCTTTTTGGAGATGATCATTGCCTGACACTTGTGTGGTGCGAATATTGCTTGTCCAAGCCTGGATATTATCCAGGTCTTGCTGCATTTGGACATGGACTGCTTCAGTATCTGAGGAGTCGTGAATGGTGCTGAACATTATGCAATCATCAGCGAACACTCCACTTCTGACCTTCTGATGGAAAGAAGGTCTTTGATGAAGCAGCTGGAGATGGTTGGGCCGAGGACACTACCCTGAGAAATTCTGGTGATGTCCTGGAGCTGAGATGGCTGACCTCCAGCAACCACAGCCATCTTCCTTTGTGCTAGGTATGACCCAACCAATGGAAAGTTTTCCCTCTGATTCCCATTGAATCCAGTTTTGCTAGGGCCCCTTGATGCCACACTCGGTCAAATGTTGCCTTGACATCAAGGGCAGCCACTCTCACCTCACCTCGGGAGTTCAGCTCTTACGCCTATGTTTGAACCAAGGCTGCAATGAGGTCAGGAGCTGAGTGGCCCTGGTGGAACCCAAACTTGGCATCAATGAGCCGGTTATTGCTAAGCAAGTGCTGCTTGATAGCACAGTTGATGACCCCTTCCATTACTTTACTGATGATCAAGAATAGAGTGATGGGATGGTAATTGGCTGGGTTGGATTTGTCCTGCTTTTTGTGTACAGGGCATACCTGGGCAATTTTCCACATAGCCGGGTGGAAGCCAATGTTGTAGCTGTACTGGAACAGCTTGGCTAGGGACGCGGCAAGTTCTGGAGCACAAGTCTTCAGTAGTCTTGACGGAATGTTGTCAGGGTCCATAGCCTTTGCAGTATCCAGTGCCTTCAGCCGTTTCTTGATATCACATGGAGTGAATCGAATTAGCTGAAGACTAGCATCTGTGATGCTGGGAACCTCCGGAGGAGGCCGAGATGGATCATCCACTCAGTACTTCTGGCTGAAGATTGTTCTGAATGCTTCAGCCTTATCTTTTGCACTGCTGTGCTGGGCTCCTCCATCATTGAGGATGGGGATATTTGTGGAGCCTCCTCCTCCAGTGAGTTGTTTAATTGTCCATCACCATTCATGACAGGATGTGGCAGGACTGCAGAGTTTAGACCTGATCCATTGGTTGTGGGATCACTTAGCTCTTTCTATCACTTGCTGCTTATGCTGCAAGTAGTCCTGCTTTATCGCTTCACCAGGTTGACACCTCATTTTTAGGTCCAACAAATGTTGAAATGTTTGCTCTACACCCACAGGGTTTCATCTGTTTAAAGCCACAAACAGAAAGGTCCAGTTTTCTCCTGGAGTTTGAAATAAATCAGCTTTCAAAATGATGCAGAGTTTCAGCCAATGAGGGAGATCCGGGCTGAAGTTCAGTACTCCGGTCCCGCCCCCTTCTTCTATTCGTCCTGAGCTGCCGTCAATCAATCAAAATTGTGAGCTGGAGCATGCGTAATGCGGCTACTGGAACTGGACAGCAGTGCGCAGGCGCCTTGTCAAGCATGGCGCCTGCGCATTGGGATCGATGGCCTTGCGGGCAGAGGCGCCTGTTTGTCCCGGAGAAGCGGAGTCAGAGCGAGGCGGTGGGTGGGAGGATTTGGAAACACTTTGTGGATCCGCAAACCCTGAGGAATAATTATCAGCTCCTGCTTTGCAGCTGCGGGGCTTCTCCCTCCCGGGAACAGGCCCAGGTTAACGGCCGCCATCCTGGGTCAGCGAGTGGAGGATGGTTCACATCAGAGGATGGGGGAGGGGGGACAATAAATAAGAGGTTACACTTTGGGCTCAAATCAATGAGGAATCTGATCTGTGGGAAGGAAGGAAACCCTGGGAGGTGGGCGGGGAGGATTCAGAAACACCCGCTGGAGGCCCCAAACCCCCAATAAGACTCATTGATTTTATTGTCAGTCTGCAGACAGGAGCTGGAGAACTGAACCCAGGCAGAGGAGAGGGAGGGAGAAAACTGGGAGTGGAGGAAAGAAATGGTGGAGATGGTGAGATGGGTTTGGATTTCAGCCCAGGGAGGAGGGAGTGTGTGGGACGGGGATTTACAGCTTTGGGGTGACAAGAGAGGAATAAATGTTCCATAGAAACTAGAATTGTCTGTTCTGAATTTCTATCCAGGATTTAAAGTGATGACTTTTGTAATCTCCTTTTACAGGATAATATTAGGGGAGGATTTACAGGCGAGAAACTCAAACCAAATTTCATGTCATGAACTGACAGTCAGTTGGTTCATCAGGACCTGAATATCATCGGCCTTTGAATGTGGAAGGAGAAACGTTTGTCTATTCTGTCTGTGGGAGAAGGTTTGAAACATCAGTGTAACTGGAAAAGCACCAAGAAACACACATCCTAGTGAGGGTATTCCAGTTAACTAACTGTGGAAGGAGTTTTAGCAAGTTATACAGCCTGAAAATTAATCACACCATTCACAGCGGGGAGAAACTGTACACATGTTCTGTGTGTGTGTGGATGAGGCTTCAACTGATTGACCAACCTAAAGGGACATAAGGATACTGGTATCATGGAGAAACCATGGAAATGTGAGGACTGTGGTAAAGGAATCAGTTATAGATCCCGGCTGGAATATCATCGACGCAGTCACACCTGGGCCGGCACCGTGGAAAAACAATGGAAATGTGAGGACTGTGGTAAAGGTTTCAATTATCCATCCCAGTTGGAAAACCATCGACGCACTCACACTGGGGAAAGGCCATTCACCTGTTCCGTGTGTGGCAAGGGATTTACTCAGCCTACCTGCCTAATGTTACACCAGAGAATTCACACTGAGGAGAGGCCATTCAGCTGCCCTTCCTGTGGAAAGAGGTTCAGGTCTTCATCTGACCTCAATCAACATCAGCGAGTTCACACTGGGGAGAGACCGTTCACCTGCTCCATGTGTGGGAAGGGGTTCACAAAATCATCCAACCTGGTGACTCACCAGCGAATTCACTCTGAGGAGAAGCCATTCAGCTGCACTTCCTGTGGAAAGAGGTTCAGGTATACATCTAGCCTTGAAGAACACCAACGAGTTCACACTGGGGAGAAGCCGTTCACCTGTTCAGTGTGTGGGCAGGGATTTACTCAGTCAACCAGTCTGGTAAGTCATCAGCGAGTTCACACTGGGGAGAGGCCGTTCACCTGCACTTCCTGCGGGAAGAGTTTCAAGCAGTCATACGCCCTCGTTGAACACCAGCGAGTTCACACTGGGGAGAGACCATTCACCTGCTCCGTGTGTGGAAAGAGATTCACTGTATCATCCACCCTTAAGTCACACCAGCAAATTCACACTGAGGAGAAGCCATTCAGCTGCACTCACTGTGGAAAGAGGTTCAGATGTTCATCTGCTCTCTTTGCGCACCAGCGAGTTCACACTGGAGAGAGACCGTTCACCTGCTCTGTGTGTGGGAAGGGATTCACTCGCTCCTGCAGTCTAGTGACACACGAGCGACTTCATAAGTGACTGCAGGAGTTGGATTTTGCTCATTTTGCTGCTGTTAATCACATCCAGGATTGATAGTCTGGGTTTGTTTCTGCTGATGTTAACAATCCCTCTAACTGGCTGGAGTTTAATATTCTGGAGATGTCACTGATTTTCGGGGCTGTAGTGTCCCTTTTTAAAAGCGCCATCTGTGATTTTTCCCCTTCATTCAAGAACTCTCAACAGGAACTATTAACAATAAATTATGAACTTTTACTTCAATCCAAAATTAATCTTTGATGCAAACTCTGCAATTCAGTGGCTGGAAGGTTCCACTGATTAACATCTCTAATCAGAAAATGCTGATTAATCCTTGCTGACAATTCTGACTTTCTTGCACATTACATACAGTGACAACTTCATTCTGAAATTAAATTATCAAGGATCTCTCATGAGACAGACATCTCTCAATCTCCATTTAACTATTTCCCGCAGCTTCCTGTCATGGTTGAGTTGGACAAACCAAAAGACACCCGACAAGGATGGAATTCCAGCCAAAATTCTCAAGCACAGCGACTCCCGTTTACTGCTACATCTTCATGATTTCTTTCTTCTCTGTTGGAAGGTAGGATCCATTCCATAGGACATGTGTGACACTCCTTTCCTGATCGCTGTAAATCATCCATGTTTCACAGACAGACAACAAGGTGCTGAGGACACAGGCCTCATAAACCAGCATCTTGGTGCTGAGAGGCAGCTGGATGTTATTCCATGGACGATTCGTGAGTCGGCCAGAAATGGAACTGCTTTCCCTACGCATGTATCGAGTTCCGCATTGAGAAACAGATTTTCTGTCACTGTGGACCCAATCATCCAGACAACAAGTTGCTGAGGACACAGTCATCACCATACACAAAAACAAAGGCGATGGAGGAGATTGCAACAAGAGCTTTGTCCATCAAAGCTCCTCAGTCTCATCCACTCCTTTCATAACAACACACCCTGTACTGTACAGTTGGACTTCTCCACTTCTGACAGTTTCAGGGTGAAAAATGGAGTGAAACAGGGCTGTGTCTTAGCCCTCACTTTGTTTGGTATTTTCTTCTCCATGTTCCTGACCTTGGCCTTCCCTTCAGATATGGAAGGAGTTTCCCTGCATACTCGATCAGATGGCAAACTCTACAATGTGTCCAGACTGAAAGTGAAGACAAAAACATAGCCTGTCTCGATCACAGACCTCAGCTACAGTGATGATGCCGTGCTAATGACTCACACAGAAACTCAGCTACAAAGACTCATGCATTATCTCTCCCATGCCTGTAACTTGTTCTCTCTCACTGTAAACATCAAGAAAACTGTGGTTTGGACACTGGTTGTCACATCTCCATCCTTCATCACACAAAATAACACCCCGCTGGAAGTGGTCAGTGAAATCTATGACCTTGGGTCCACAGTGACAGACAATCTGTCCCTTGATAGAGAATTCGATACACGCGGAGGGAAAGCGGGTCCACTTCTGGCCGACTCACGAATCATCCATGGAATAACATCAAGCTGCCTCTCAGCCCCAAGATGCTGGTTTATGAGGCCTGTGTCCTCAGCACCTTGTTGTCTGTCTGTGAAACATGGATGATTTACAGTGATCAGGAAAGCAAACTCAACAACTTTCACCTTCACTGTTTGAGGCACATTCTGGGCGTCTCAGGGACAGAATCAGGAATGTGGCAGTCCTCTCAAAGACAAATCTCCCAAGTACGCTGGCTCTCATCAAGCAGAGGTGACTTCACTGGCTCGGGTATGTTCACAGGATGGAGGATGGTCATTATAGTGGCTTGGCAACAGGTGCCAACACTGAAAACAACAACCCACAACTGCACCTGAGAACCATTTCATATGTGCCACCTGTGGCAGAACCTGCCTCTTCCAGATTGGTCTCTTCAGCCATCAGTAAAAGTGAACCATATGAAGCTCCCCCATCCCCAACAGTTTGATTTGCTGCACGTCCACCATCTTATGTATGTGGAAGGATGTTGACAACATCAGTAAAAGAGGAAGGCTGGAATGGGAATAGGATCATTAAGGGATTAGGCAGGATAATACCACAGGGAACGATAGATGACAGAAATATTCAATAATTATTGTGTTTCAGTATTTACCAGGGAGACAGAACATGGAGATGTGACATTGAATGATGAGATGAGTCATGAGATAAGTCAATTTAAAGTCCAGAAAGGGGCTGTATTAAAGAAACAAATCAAACTCAAAGAGAATAAAGTCTCGGATCTGAATGGATTGCAACCACATTTTTTTTAAATCTAGGGAAGAGATAGCAGAAGCCTCACTACACAGATTTAATAATTCATTAAAAGGGTGTAGTGCTTGAAGACTGGCAAATAGCTAATGTAACTCCTATATTTAAAATGGTAGACAGAATATGCCCAGGGAATTGTAGACTAGTCAGCTTCACATCCATGGTAGGAAAAGTTGTGAGTCTGGGTGGAGTAGAGAAACAATGGGATCTCAGAGTGCAAACACCCCAAACAATAAAAGCAGTGCCCCAGGTTAGCAAGGCCATAAAACAGCAAACCAAGCACTAGGATTGATTTCTAGAGGGATAAAATTGTAAGTTAAGCTGAATCTGTATCAAGCCTTGGTGAGACCACACTTAGAGTACTGCGTACGGTTCTGGTCACCATATTATGAAAAGGATATAGAGACACTGGAGGGTGCAGAGAAGATTGACCAGGATGATACCAGCTGGTCTGCAGCAGAGTGGGAGAAATGATGTGACGCTGATCTAGGAGAGGGATGATGGATAAAGGAGACATGCAAGTGGGAACTCCACTCAAAGCGTTCTCACTTCTGACCCTTTAACCGGCCTCACCCGCCACTCCCAGGCAGTACCTGACAGGCTGCCTCATCTCCCACTAGCTGAGTCTGTCCCTTCCTCCTCCTCCTCTGCTATGCAATGTTGTGAGGGTGCAGCACATCACTATTATTCTGGAGTCCCTGGCTGCCGAATACTGAAGATCACCTCCAGACCTATCCAGACACCTGAAACACATCTTCAACATTGTGATGCTTTGCTCCTTGACACATCTGGTGGTCATGTGACTCTGGTTGCATCATTCCTGAACCTCATTGGTGCAGTTCCTCACATGAGGCAAGTTTGAAGGGGGGTGTCCCTGGTCTCCAATAATCGGGTCCTTAAATCCAGTTCCTGGAATGAGCACATCTGGAATATTGGAATGTCACAGTCTCTGGGCAGCTCCCAGATCTGGGGGATAATGTTCACTGTTTTATATTCGGGTCTGGGGGGATAATGTTCACTGTTTTATATTCGTGTCTGGGGATAATGTTCACTGTTTTATATTCGGGTCTGGGGGATAATGTTCACTGTTTTATATCCAGGTCTGGGGGATAATGTTCACTGTTTTATATTCGGGTCTGGAGATAATGTTCACTGTTTTATATTTGTGTCTGGGGGTAATGCTCACTGTTTTATATTTGTGTCTGGGGATAATGTTCACTGTTTTATATTCAGGTCTGGGGGATAATGTTCTCTGTTTTATTTTGGGCTCCTGTGTTTATGAGATAGGGTTGATTCTGCCTCTTGGTGCATGCTGGGTTGTTAGACCCACCATTAAAAGCCCTAATCTCAGGTCAGTGACTGAGTTTTCTCCAATAGGATGGGGATTCTGGGTGGGGGTAAAGTGCCTCAGGGACAGTGATGGGCAGGAACGGGTATAAAATAAACCCGGGATGCACCAGGTAATGGTGACCATGATGAAATCATCACGAACAATCTCAGCGCCATGTTCGAAAACTTTGGAGAATATTTTATCAGAATCTTTGATCAATTTTGTTCTATTAAATATTGTAACTGATAAGTTGGATTGCTGGTTATTTTTTAAAAGCAGCTCAGGACCATCCGTTTCACCATGAACCCAGCCCTGGGGTCTGAGGTGAGCTTCAGACCAACAGGAATAAGGGAAAGGGACTTGAGGGCTGAGTGGGAGAGTCTGTCCCTGAATCTCAACATTTGTTAATGAGATGGATTCATTCAGGACAAACAGCAGGAATTATCTGAGGGAATAACACAGTGCAGTGAGCAAGGAAATCCAGTGGATGTTGTGTGGATGGATTATCAGAAGGTGTTTGATAAGTAGCCGGACATGAGGCTTGTTGATAAAGTTAAAGCTCATGGTATTAAACGGAGTGGGGCAGCATGGGTAGGAATTTGGGAAAGGACAGAAAACAGAGAGCAGTGGTTAATGGATGTTCTTCAGACTGGAGGGATGTAACCACTGGTGTCCCCCAGGGTCAGTGTTGGGACCATTGCTCTCCCCAGTACAGAGAAATGACCTGGGTTTGGGTATATGGGGCAAAAATCAAAATCTCCAAACATCAATGTCAGGAGAGTGCGCGTTGTCAGCAACTTGGCAAAAAGACTTGCATTGATATAATGCCGTTCACAACCCCAGGACATCACAACGCACCACAATCTGGGGGGAGGATCATACAGCAGGAATTACTCTTCAGTCTGGACACAGTCCAGGGGCATGATGACCATCCACATCTTGTCCTTTTATTCAGCTTCACCTGCTCCACCCGCCTTAAACAGTATAAATTTAATCACATTTCTACTTCCCTTTAGCTCTGAAAAAGAGTCATACAGACTCTAAATGTTAACTCTGTTTCTCTCCCCGCAGATGCTGTCAGACCTGCTGAGCTTTTCCAGCATGTTCTGTTTTTGTTTTAGATTTCCGGCATCTGCACTATTTTGCTTTTATGACATCTTGTTCCTGTTGGATAAAATCAAACAAAGCATTTATTCTATATCTGGTTATCTGATTTTTCATTTTGCACTGTTTACACTGATCTCCTTTGCAATATAGATATTGTGTTTCCTTCCTTGTTTCCAATTACCGAATATAAGATTTAATTCTCCCAATTGTTCAGAACATCATGTGGACCTTCCCAATTGGTTTCCCAGCCCCACCCCATTTTAACAACGTTTTTAACATGAATTTATCTCCCATTGAACAGTTAATGTAACGGTTGGGGTGGTTCTCCCTCGAGTTTTGAGATGGGCAGCATGCATCTTCTCCACTAGCAGGGAGGTTGTGGAGAAACTTTATGAGTCTGTCGAGTAGTAGTGGGGAGTGGGACCCCGGTGGGGCGGGTGGGGATTCACAATCTGGATTTGCAGACCTGTCATGAGCTGAAATGGTCATGTGAACAGGGGAGTGAACAGGGGTGGAGTGAATGGTCATTAAGACGCCAGGCAAGAGACAAGACATAAAAACAAAAAACTACTGCGGATGCTGGAAATCCAAAACAAAAACAAAAACAGAATTACCTGGAAAAACTCAGCAGGTCTGGCAGCATCGGTGGAGAAGAAAAGAGTCGACGTTTCGAGTCCAATGACCCTTCAACAGAACTGAGTGTAGTTAGGAGAGGGGTGAAATATAAGCTGGTTTAAGGTGGGGGGTGGGGTGGGAGGAGAGAAGTTGAGGGTGGGGTGGTTGTAGGGACAAGCAAGCAGTGATAGGAGCAGAGAATCAAAAGATGTCACAGACGAAAGGATCAAAGAGGTGTTGAAGGTGGTGATATTATCTAAGAGAATGTGCTAATTAAGAATGGATGGCAGGACACTCAAGGTACAGCTCTAGTGGGGGTGGGGTGGAAAGATTGACAAGGTATTAGTTGTAGATTTAAAAATAATGGAAATAGGTGAGACAAGAAAAATCTATATAAATTTTTGAAAAAAACAAAAGGGAGGGGGAAGAAACGGGGTGGGGATGGGGGGAGGGAGTTTAAGATCTAAAGTTGTTGAATTCAATATTCAGCCCGGAAGGCTGTAAAGTGCCTAGTCGGAAGATGAGGTGCTGTTCCTCCAGTTTGCGTTGGGCTTCACTGGAACAATGCAGCAAGCCAAGGACAGACATGTGGGCAAGAGAACAGGGTGGAGTGTTAAAATGGCAAGCGACAGGGAGGTTTGGGTCTTTCTTGCGGACAGACCGCAGGTGTTCTGCAAAGCGGTCGCCCAGTTTGCATTTGGTCTCTCCAATGTAGAGGAGACCGCATTGGGAGCAACGAATGCAGTAGACTAAGTTAGGGGAAATGCAAGTGAAATGCTGCTTCACTTGAAAAGAGTGTTTGAGCCCTTGGACGGTGAGGAGAGAGGAAGTGAAGGGGCAGGTGTTGCATCTTCTGCGTGGGCATGGGGAGGTGCCATAGGTGGGAGTTGAGGAGTAGGGGGTGATGGAGGAGTGGACCAGGGTGTCCCGGAGGGACCGATCCCTACAGAATGCCGCCAGGGGGGTTGAAGGGAAGATGTATTTGGTGGTGGCATCATGCTGGAGTTGGCGGAAATAGCGGAGGATGATCCTTTGAATGCGGAGGCTGGTGGGGTGATAAGTGAGGACAAGGGGGACCCTATCATGTTTCTGGGAGGGAGGAGAAGGCGTGAGGGCGGATGCACGGGAGATGGGCCAGACACGGTTGAGGGCCCTGTCAACGACCGTGGGTGGAAAACCTCGGTTAAAGAAGAAGGAGGACATGTTAGAGGAACTGTTTGACCCAGTCATTGGGCTTGACCAGATCATCAGCTCCCTTCATGATAGCTTTTTCAGTGTCGTTTCTACAGAGTGATTAATGCTCTCGACCATTCCACTGGACTCTGGGTGGTAGAGGATATTGAAATGTTGTCCCACACCTACAAGATGAAAGAGCTGCTGCATTACGTCTGCAGCGTAATGAGAACCATTGTCACCCTCTATCCTTTTCAGAAAGACCCATCTGATTAAGATCTGTTCCCACAAGATTTCAACTGTAGTGACTGCATCAATTTTACAGACAGTGAAAGCTTCAATCCACCAGGTAAACATATCTATAACTACCAGAATATACCAGTCACCTCCTTTTACTGTGGTTTGTGAGACTATAATCAATCTGCAATGTTTCCCAGGCTCATCATTAAGATGGGACATGTTAATGGGACCTTTCATTTGGCAAAAGCTGGCTTAATTTGGACACAGATGAGATGCAGATTCGGGTGGTGATGGACATCATGGTGCATCCTGAGCCACCATTAGTAATTATGTAACAAATCGAGGACTTGAAACATAGTAACATTCCCCTAATTTTACCCATAAACAAAATTCTAAGGTATTGAGATGTGATTCAAATCAAATTAGTGCCATCGTTGTGATAGAAAACCTTATGATATAGGATGGGTAAATCATTACTTGCTGCAAGGGATGAAGGGAAGACTTTCCTATGGTATACAGCTTCTTTGACCAGAGTCACATCAGGTCATGGCCCTGACAAGTTTTTAAATCAGCCTTAACTGGAGTCTGTTATACTGGTGCCAGTGATGGAGTTTTGGGTAGATCCCCTGGAATCCCCTCTGGAGCAGCTTTCCTGCTGAATCAGTCTGCTTGGTTATTACCATCACCCTCTTCACTAGCTCCTGTGGAGTTTGAATTGGAGGGTGGGTGGCTTCCTTTCTGCTGTAGAGAAGCTGTGTTTTGCCAGAGAGGTTGGTTTTCACTGAGGGAGTTACAACCAAAAGATCTTTCAGAATAGTTGCAGATTCTCTCTGCAACGGTTTGAAGGGCTGTGATCACAATTACCTCAGATTTCTGGGCTAAATATTGTGGTGGGTATTTCATAAGGATGTTACAGCTCTCATGGGGAAACAAAGACACAGCACCATTCTGATACAGTCCACGTAAACCCCAATGACTTTAACAGTGATGTGGCTTTAACACGTCCAGTGGACACGGCCTCTCACTTCAATCGTCACAGAATCACACAGTGCAGAAGAGGCCCTTCGGCCCATCGAGTCTGCACCAACACGTGAGAAACACCTGACCTACCTACCTAATCCCATTTACCAGCACTTGGCCCATAGTCTTGAATGTTATGATGTGCCAAGTGCTCATCCAGGTACTTTTTAAAGGATGTGAGGCAACCCACCTCCACCACCCTCCCAGGCAGTGCATTCCAGACCATCACCACCCTCTGGGTAAAAAGCTTTTCCTCATATTCCCTCTAAACCTCCTGCCCCTCACCTTGAACTTGTGTCTCTTCGTGAGTGACCCTTCAACTAAGGAGAACAGCAGCTCCCTATCCACCCTGTCCATGCCCCTCATAATCTTGTATACCTCGATCAGGTCGCCCCTCAGTCTTCTCTGATCTAAGGAAAACAACCCAAGTCCATCCAACCTCTGTTCATAACTTAAATATTTCATCCCAGGCAACATCCTGGCGAATATCCTCTGCACCGCCACCAGTGCAATCATATCCTTCCTATAATGTGATGACCAGAACTGCACACAGTACTCCAGCTGTGGCCTCACCAAGGTTCTATACAACTCCAACATGACCTCCCTACATATGCAATCTATGCCTCGATTGATAAAGGCAAGTGTCCCATCTGCCTTTTTCACCACCCCACTAACATGCCCCTCCGCCTTCAGAGATCTACAGACACACACGCCAAGGTCCCTTTGTTCCTCAGAACTTCCTCGTGTCATGCCGCTCATTGAATACTTCCTTGTCAAATTACTCCTTCCAAAGTGTATCACCACACATTTTTCAGGGTTAAATTCCATCTGCCACTTATCTCCCCATTTGACCATCTCGTCTCTATCTTCCTGTCGCCCAAGACACTCAACCTCACTGTTAACCACCCGGCTAACCTTTGTGTCATCCGCAAACTTACCAATCCTACCTCCCACATAGTCATCTATGTTGTTTATTTAAATGATGAATAATAGGGGACCCAGCAAATATCTCTGTGGTACGCCATTGGACACTAGCTTCCAGTCACTAAAGCATCCTTCTGTCATCACCCTCTGTCTCCTACACCTAAGCCAATTTTGAATCCACCTTATCAAATTACCCTGTGTCCCATGTGCATGTGCCTTCTTTATAAGTCTCCCATGTGGGACCTTGTCAAAGGCTTTGCTGAAATCCATGTAAACTACATCAACTACACTACCCTCATCTACACACCTGGTCACCTCCTCAAAAAATTCAATCAAATTTGTTAGGCATGATCTCCCTCTGACAAAGCCATGCTGATTATCCCTGATCAAAACTTGCCTCTCGAAGTGGAGATAGATTCTCTCCTTCAGAATTTTATCTAATAATCTGGGATTCTTTTATACTGAAACACACCAACCAATTGGTAATTTTGTGGTTTTAGAGTGTTAATACTGCTTTACTACTGTACTCCCTAATTCATCCGCTCTATCACACCGGGGATACTCCCTTAACTTGGCCCTTTACTTATAATGTCACTGTGGCGTGTGGGGAGTGTAGAATTATTGAATTAAGCTCGACCAGATAATATGTGTGCTTAACTAACCAGTAAACCCTTAATATCTGCTTAATACACTGGGCAATCGATCTTTCCACAGGGGTGAGTGTGTCTGAGAAACACACGGAGGAAAACATGTTCAATTAATCCTTGCATTACTACAGCAGATATTCATTGTTTTGTCTCTGCCAGCAGGGCTGTGGAATTGATTGGATACATCTTCCAAAAGAACCAGCACAGGCATGATGGGCCGAATGGTTTCCATCTGTGCTGTTTCATTCTGTAAAGCAGTGAATATAAACTATCAGAGAAAAACAGTGACTGTGGAATTGAACTCAGCCTGTCAGCTCTTTCAGGGGAGGAGTGAGTGGAGAAACAATGTTGATCACTCAGTGTATTTCCACAGGACAGCAGTGGTTTAAATCACTTCAGGAAATGTAGCATGGCAGAGCATCCATTCACTGGGATTTTTGTCTCCTTTTGTTCAGTATCTCAAGTGAATAACAATTATTTTCTATTCCCAGTTTGGACTTTCGATGTCGCTATTTTTACCCAACATTCCGTACGGAACTGAAAGTGCCCTATTCACTCTACAGGTGCCCAGTGCGCAGGCGCATTGCCCTGTCTCTGGAGCATGCGCAGTGTTACTGATCAGCGTCGTGCTGCAGACCGTTTTTGAATTAGGTGAGCGCGGCCGGGGCGCAGGGAGGGAACGGAGCCGATAGGTGGGGAGGAGAGGAAGGGGAGGCTTCAGAAACACCTTGTGTAGGCCGCAAGCCCCGAATAAGAACCTAAAGCTCCTGCCTTTGCAGCTTCGGGCTTTCTCCCGGAAACCGGCCTAGGTTAATGCCGCCATCTTAGTTCAGCGGGGAGCAGAGCGCATGCGTGGCCTTCCTGGCGACGCAACAAAGTGGGCGGGGCTTCAGGGTCGCAGTGACCAGGAGAGTTTTGAACAAAAACAGAAACACAAATACGTGGAAAAACTCAGCAGGTCTGGCAACATCAGCGGAGAAGAACACAGTTAACGTTTCGAGTCCTCATGACCCTTCATGAAACAAAAATAAAAATTGCTGGAAAAACTCAGCAGGTCTGACAGAGCATTATGAAGATGAGTCATCTGGACTCGAAACGTTAACTCTGTTTCTCTCTCCAAAGATGCTGTCAGAACTGCTGAGTTTTTCCAGCAATTTTTGTTTTTGTTTCAGATTTCCAGCATCCACAGTATTTATGCTGGACTGACTGATATCTTTTGACAACTCTTTTCACAGGCTTAGAATGGGAAGACTTACACACTGTAATCTCAAAATGTTTCATCTCTTTTTAATTTATATCGTCGACTGACGGTTATGATATTTGAGATCTCCTACAGGGGGTTGGAAGATTTGAAAGCTGCTAGAATTTCATCTGACTCCAATGTTTCTGATATCTTTCCAGCTGCCATCTCCAGGAGGAGATTTTAAATGTAAAAACAGTGAAATCATTTCAGAAGTGAGTATTATTGAGCATTCATCTACAATTTAGAGCTCTTAGTGCTGTGCTTTTAGCAAGTTCCATATCTCTGGGGCTAGTGTGGCTCCTTTACCGTGGATCTGAATCAATGTCCATCTATTGCTCTGTTTCACCTTTGCCCTTCCCAGTCACCTCTCTGTCACTGTCTAACTTTGTTTGCCTCCAATAATGGGTGTAATTTAACCATGCCTGATATTTTACTGTTATTTCCACAAACTGTGTCCGAATGAAGTTTCTACTGCCATCCCCCAGCTATTCACTGCTGATTTACCAGCTTTATCTTCCCATGCTGACAAATTATTTTTCCTGCACCAGAAATCATTTCTTTTCTGCATCTGAGCTTATAATGATGGTCAAATGATGCTCCATTTTTCTTCCCTGTAATTCAATCTGCACATCCTAAAACATTAACTCTCTTTCACAATTTCACAGGGGGTTAGAAAGGGAGGATTGTGGTCAAGAAACTCAAACCAAATATCACATTAGGATCTGACGAGTCCCCCAATTTATCATAATCTGAATAGCATAGACTCTTACACATGGAAGGAAATGGCACCGTTCTCAGTGGAGAGAAATTGTACACGTGTTCTGTGTGTGGACGAGGCTTCAGCCAATCATCTGGCCTGTCGAAGCACAAACGCAGTCACAGTGGGGAGAAACCATGTAAGTGTGGGGACTGTGGGAAAGGATTCAATCACCCATTGGAGCTGGAAACTCATCGACGCAGCCACACTGGGGAGAGGCCGTTCACCTGCTCTATATGTGGAAAGGGCTTCACCCAGTCATCCCATCTGCTGAGACACCAGCGGGTTCACACTGAGGAGAGACCTTTTAAATGCCCAGACTGCGGGAAGTGCTATAAAGGTTCCAGCGATCTGATGTCCCATCAACGTGTTCACACTGATGAGAGACCTTTTAAATGCTCAGATTGTGGGAAGTGTTATAAAAGTTCTGGGGAACTGATGCGTCATCAACGTGTTCACACTGACGAGAGACCTTTTAAATGCCTAGATTGCGGGAAGTGCTATAAAAGTTCCAGCGAACTGATGTCTCATCAACGTGTTCATACTGAGGAGAGACCTTTTGAATGCCTGAACTGTGGGAAGTGTTATAAAAGTTCAGGAGAACTGATGCACCATCAACGTGTTCACACAGATGAGAGACCGTTCAGGTGCTCACACTGTGGGACTGGGTTCAGGAGATCATCTGGCCTCACTGAACACCAACGAATCCACACTGGGGAGAGGCCGTTCACTTGCATGGAGTGCGGGAAGAGATTCACTCAGTCATCCACCCTGCTGAGACACCAGCAAGTTCACACTGAGGAGAGACCTTTTAAATGCCCAGACTGTGGGAAGTGCTATAAAAGTTCTGGGGAACTGATGCTTCATCAACGTGTTCACACTGATGAGAGACCATTCAGGTGCTCTCACTGTGGAACTGGGTTCAAGCAATCATCTCAACTCACAAAACACCAGCGAACTCACACTGGGGAGAGACCATTCACCTGTACTGCGTGTGGGAAGGGATTCACTCAGTCAAACACTCTGCTGACACATCAGCAAGTTCACAGTGAGGACAGACAATTGAAATGCGCAGACTGTGGGAAGTGCTATAAAAGACCCGGGGATATCTCACCTCATGACACACCAGCAAGTTCACACTGGGGAGAGGCCAACCTCGATCGTGTGTGGGAAAAGATTCACTCAGCCATCCACCCTGATGAGACACCAAGTTCACAAGTGACTCCAGGAGATGGATTTTGCTGTTAATCACATCCAGGACACAACCACATTCAGTGGAGTCCTTTTTCTGCTGATATTAATAAACTCCAGCCTAGTTATGGGTGTTAATATTCTGGATAAATATCTGGATAAATTAGCTTTATATCAAACACATTGTGGCAAATCTTTTTAATGTGTCTAACACAAGTTAGCTCCTTTTGAAGGGGTCTTCCTCTCCTCTGCCTCCTCCATCCTCACCTCCAACAAGTGCAAGGAGCTCATGAACTTCTTTATCACTAAGATCGAGACTACCCAATCAGTTGACCCTGCCATGACCCTCCCTTCCACCATCCTACTGAACCAAACTATCTCGAGAGTTTCTCCTTGTCTGAGCCCTGAAATCTCATCTTTTCCAGTTTCTCTCCCAGCTCCCGTAATGCCCTGTCTAAGCTCATCTTGTTCAAGAGACCCCTCTCAAACCTCTTAGACATATCTGTTCCAAGGAAAACATCACCAGCTTCTCCAGACTATCCATAGACCGGTGGTGATCCATTAACCTGCAATCATTCGAGTAAGTCTCTTTCATACCCTCTCCAAAGCCTTCACATCCTCCCTAAAGTGTGGCACTCCGAATGGGACACAATACTGCAGCTGGTACTGAACTAGTGAATTACATCGGTTCAGCATAATTTCCTGGCTTTTGTTTTCAATGTCTCTATATATAAAGCCGAGAATCGCATACGCTTTATTAGCTGCTTTCTTAACCTGTCCTGCCATTTTCAAATATTTCTGCATAAACGCTCCCTTAAAATTGTCTTATTTCTTATGTCATAGAGGTCTACAGCACAGAAAAAGGTCCTTGGGCCCATCGAGTCTGCGCCGGTCAAACAAGCACCTAACTATTCTCATCCCATTTTCCAGCACTAGGCCCATAGCCTCGTATGCCATGGCATCACAAGTGCACATCCAAATACTTCTTAAATGTTATGAGGGTTTCTGCCTTTACTACCCTTTCAGGCAGTGAGTTCCAGATTCCCATCACCCTCCAAACCTCCTGCCCCTTACCTTAAATCTATGCTCCATGGTTATTGATCCCTTCACCAAGGGGAAAAGTTCCTTCCTGTCTATCCTAACTATGCCCCTCAATTTTATACACCTCAATCATGTCCCCCTTCAATCCCCTCTGCTCCTGTGAAAATAACCCCAGTCCATCCAATCTCTCCTCATAACTAAAACTCTCCAGCCCAGGCAACACCCTGGTAAATCTCCTCTGCGCTCTCTCTAATACAATCACATCCTTCCTATAACGTGGATTCCAGAACTGCATGCAATACTCTAGCTGTGGCCTAACCAGCGTTTTATACAGTTCCAGCATAACCTCCCTGCTCTTATATTCTATGCCTCGGCTAATAAAGGAAAGTATCCCATATACCTTCTTAACCAACTTATCTACCTGTCCCACTACCGATAGGGACCGGTGGACATGCACACCAAGGTCCCTCTGATCCTCGGTACTTCCCAGGGTCCTACCTTTCATCATGTATTCCTGTGCCTTGTTTGTCCTGCCCAAGTGCATCACCTCACACTTATCCGGATTAAATTCCATTTGCCACTGATCAGCCCGTCTATATCCTCCTGTAATCTAAGACTATCCTCCTCACTATTTACCACCCCACCAATTTTCGTGTCATCCGCGAACTTACTGATGAACCCTCCTACATTCGAGTCTAAATCGTTTATATATACCACAAGCAGCAACAGATCCAACATCGATCCCAACACCGGACACAGGTATCCAGGCACAAAAACACCCCTTAACTATCACCCTCTGCTTCCTGCCACTTAGCCAATTCTGGATCCAATTTGCCAAATTGCCTTGGATCCCATGGGCTCTTACCTTTATTATCAGTCTCCCATGCGGGACCTGATCAATCGCCTTGCTGAAGTCCAAGCAGACTACGTCAAATGCATTGCCCTCATCTACACACCTAGTCATCTCTTCAAAAAATTCAATCAAATTGGTCAGACATGACCTCCCCTTAACAAAACCATGCTGACTGTCCTTGATTAATCCCTGCCTCTCCAAGTGTGGATTAATTCTGTCCCTCAGAATTGCTTCCAATAGTTTTCCCACCACTGAGGTTAGACCGACTGGCCTGTAGTTCTCTGGTTTATACCTCCCTCCCTTCTTGAATAACAGTAACACATTGGCTGTCCTCCAGTCCTCAGGCACCTCACCTATGGCCAGAGAGGTATTGAAAATTATTGCCAGAGCCCCTGTTTTCTCCTCCCTTGCCTCACTCATCAGCCTGGGCTTGGAGATTTATCTACTTTTAAGCCTGCCAGACCACATAGAACCTCCTCCCTTTCTATGCTAATTTCTTTAAGTATATCAAGTCCTTCTGCCTGATTTCCATACCCCTTCCTCTTTTACCTCCTTCCCTGTCTCGCCTGAAGTGGGTATGTATTGTGCCTTCTCATTCTTCGTGACAAAATGTATCACCTCACACCTAGCTGCACTGAATGTCATCCGTCATGAGTCTGTCCATTCCCCCAGCTGTGTCTGTGTCCTATTAAAATCTAATCTTATTTTCTTCACTGATTTAGCTACACTTTCAAGTTTTGTCAGCTGAAAATTTCAAAATTGTGCCCTGTACCCCCAATTACAAGCCTTAATGTACATAAAAAGCGGCAGTACTGAACCCTGTGGACAACCACTTTATACCTCCCTCCAGTAAGAAGAACAGCCATTCACCACAACTCTCTCATTTGTAACCCTGATCCAATTTTGTATCTCGCTGCTGCTGACCCTTTTCTGCCTTTATCCCATGACCTCCAATTTCACCAATTGCATTTTGAAAGTCCCAATACACAATATCTACTGCACTTTCTACGTTAACCCACAAACAAAAAAAATCAGTCCAGTTAGTTAAAAATGATTTGCCCTTAATAAACCCATGCTGGCTCTCCTTTTTCAGTCTATACTTGGTAATGTGGGTGTTAATGGTTTCCTGGATTTTTGTTTCTAAAAGTTTCTCCATCACCAGCATTAAACTGACCAGCATTAAACTGACCAGCATTAATTACCAGGTTTATCCATCTCCCCTTTTTGAGCAAGGGTGTAATATTTATAGTCTTCCAGTCCTCTATGTTCACCCGGATATATAAGGTGTTTTGGAAACTTGTGACTAATTGCCTCCCCAGTATTTACCAGCAACCAGGAATGCATTCCATCTGCACAGGGTGACTTACTCACCTTCAGTACTGCCCATCTGTTATTTATCTATTTCTTATCTCTATTATCTCACACCGCTCCATTTTTCATGTAGCGTTGACAAAGTTCACTTCATAAGGAAACCCCTTGATAAAAGAAACATTAGTTATTAAAAATAAAGATGGAAAGTGTTGGAAAAGTTCAGCAGGTCTGGCAGCATCTGTGGAGCGAGAGAAACAGTTTATGTTTTGTTATGATCCCAGCTGATGTTAGTACTGGACAAGTCAGATCCCAGGGTGAAAGCTGGCTTGATAGATCCTTACTTCTTTTCAGAAACCATGGAGGCAAGTTGCTGAACAAATTCACACGACTCTGCTGATTAACTTTTAACACAAAGGATAAAATATTTATTAAACAAGAAAAATGAACTATATCACGCCAGAAAAAATGGTTGGAAAGATCTCAATACAAACACAAGAAAATGCTTCAAAGTTATACTATTCCTTTACTCCAGCAATATCTTTACTGACACATAAACCAGTAAAGAGTCACCAATAGCTTGACATGAGGGCTTTTCGCTTGGGAGTGGCACAGTTGTAAACTGTTTTCTTCTGGTAAATTCCTGAGCATTCACTCAATGTTTTTCACTGAACTTGTATCTCTCCCCAAGACACCTTAAACTCAGTCTTCCAGTAGCACCTCAACTAAACTGATCACTTTTCTGAATTCTATAACTGACTATTCAGTCAACTACTGGTGCTAATGGCCTTAAAAGTTTTCTTATCAGAGGAGTTAAAATTCCTGTCCCTTCCCTCTGACACGCACGGAACTATCTTCCTCCCAACTGTCTCTCTTGTCTTTCTTTCTGTCTGTCCCTGGATCACTGTTGCAAGGCAACAGAAAAGTTTTTTTTCTCTACTTTGTATTTTTTGCCCTGACTCACAAAACTTTTAACCCCATTTGACCCATCTCTTTCACCTCAGGGCTGTAACACCTCATTCAAAATGTACATATACAAACAAACCCAAAAGACCTGACCGTTCAGACTCCCAGACACCAAGGCTGACAGCAACCTTAATGAAACTGAAACCATTTGTGTGTGTGTATATATATGTGTGTACACATATATATTCAACTTTAAATTATACATTGTTCATAACAGTTTCAAGTCCATGTGATTCTTCTTTGGAACTGGTTATTAAGGTTGCTGGAATATATTTTCTGACAAAACAATCGGCTGCAAGGAAATAGACTAAATGTTGTGATGTAACATATATGAAATGCACAATTATCATTTGGGTTATATTACCAGCAGGTCTACAAAGGCATGGCAAACACTGAGCCAGATGATCTGCTGTTTTGCAATGGTTCTGGTGCTGCTCAATGTACCAGACCATTTATCAGAGCAACTGATTTATGTTGGCAAAACAGGTGTATTCTTTTCACAACAAAAACAGAATTACCTGGAAAAACTCAGCAGGTCTGGCAGCATCAGTGGAGAAGAAAAGAGTCGACGTTTCGAGTCCTCACGACCCTTTAACAGAACTGAGTGTAGTTAGGAGAGGGGTGAAATATAAGCTGGTTTAAAGTTGGGGGGGGGGGGGGTGGGTGGGGTGGGAGAGAGAGAGAGAGAGAGAGAAGTTGAGGAGGGGGAAGGTTGTAGGGACAAGAAGGAAGTGATAGGAGTAGATAATCAAAAGATGTCACAGACAAAATGATCAAAGAGGTGTTGAAGGTGGTGATATTATCTAAGAAAGTGTGCTAATTAAGAATGGATGGCAGGACACTCAAGGTACAGCTCTAGTGGGGGTGGGGTGGAAAGACTGACAAGGTATTAGTTGTAGATTTAAAAATAATGGAAATAGGTGGGAAAAGAAAAATCTATATAAATTATTGAAAAAAACAAAAGGGAGGGAGAAGAAACGTCGTGGGGATGGGGGGAGGGAGTTTAAGATCTAAAGTTGTTGAATTCAATATTCAGCCCGGAAGGCTGTAAAGTGCCTAGTCGGAAGATGAGGTGCTGTTCCTCCAGTTTGCGTTCAGCTTCACTGGAACAATGCAGCAAGCCAAGGACAGACATGTGGGCAAGAGAGCAGGGTGGAGTGTTAAAATGGCAAGCAACAGGGAGGTTTGGGTCTTTCTTGCGGACAGACTGCAGGTGTTCTGCAAAGCGGTCGCCCAGTTTGCGTTTGGTCTCTCCAATGTAGAGGAGACCGCATTGGGAGCAACAAATGCAGTAGACTAAGTTAGGGGAAATGCAAGTGAAATGCTGCTTCACTTGAAAGGAGTGTTTGGGCCCTTGGACGGTGAGGAGAGAGGAAGTGAAGGGGCAGGTGTTGCATCTTCTGCGTGGGCATGGGGAGGTGCCATAGGTGGGGGTTGAGGAGTAGGGGGTGATGGAGGAGTGGACCAGGGTGTCCCGGAGGGACCGATCCCTACGGAATGCCGCCAGCGGGGGTGAAGGGAAGATGTATTTGGTGGTGGCATCATGCTGGAGTTGGCGGAAATGGCGGAGGATGATCCTTTGAATGCGGAGGCTGGTGGGGTGATAAGTGAGGGTAAGGGGGACCCTATCATGTTTCTGGGAGGGAGGAGAAGGCGTGAGGGCGGATGCGCGGGAGATGGGCCGGACACGGTTGAGGGCCCTGTCAACGACCGTGGGTGGAAAACCTCGGTTAAGGAAGAAGGAGGACATGTCAGAGGAACTGTTTTTGAAGGTAGCGTCATCAGAACAGATGCGACGGAGGTGAAGGAACTGAGAGAATGGGATGGAGTCCTTACAGGAAGCGGGGTGTGAGGAGCTGTAGTCGAGGTAGCTGTGGGAGTCGGTAGGCTTGTAATGGATATTGGTGGACAGTCTATCATCAGAAATTGAGACAGAGAGGTCAAGGAAGGGAAGGGAAGTGTCAGAGATGGACCATGTGAAAATGATGGAGGGGTGGAGATTGGAAGCAAAATTAATAAATTTTTCCAGGTCCCGATGAAAGCATGAAGCAGCACCGAAGTAATCATCGATGTACCGGAGAAAGAGTTGTGGGAGGGGGCCGGAGTCGGACTGGAACAAGGAATGTTCCACATACCCCATAAAGAGACAGGCATAGCTGGGGCCCATGCGGGTACCCATAGCCACACCTTTTATTTGGAGGAAGTGAGAGGAGTTAAAGGAGAAATTGTTCAGTGTGAGAACAAGTTCAGCCAGATGGAGGAGAGTAGTGGTGGATGGGGATTGTTCGGGCCTCTGTTCAAGGAAGAAGCTAAGGGCCCTCAGACCATCCTGGTGGGGGATGGAGGTGTAGAGGGATTGGACGTCCATGGTGAAGAGGAAGCGGTTGGGGCCAGGGAACTGGAAATTGTTGATGTGACGTAAGGTGTCAGAGGAATCACGGATGTAGGTGGGAAGGGACTGGACAAGGGGAGAGAGAAGGGAGTCAAGATAACGAGAAATGAGTTCTGTGGGGCAGGAACAGGCTGACACGATCGGTCTTCCAGGACAGTTCTGTTTGTGGATTTTGGGTAGGAGGTAGAAGCAGGCCGTCCGAGGTTGGGCGACTATCAGGTTGGAAGCTGTGGGAGGAAGATCTCCAGAGGAGATGAGGTTAGTGACAGTCCTGGAAACAATGGCTTGATGTTCAGTGGTGGGGTCATGGTCCAGGGAGAGGTAGGAGGAAGTGTCTGCGAGTTGACGCTCAGCCTCCGCGAGGTAGAGGTCAGTGCGCCAGACAACAACAGCACCACCCTTGTCAGCGGGTTTGATGACAATGTTGGGGTTGGACCTGAGAGAATGGAGTGCAGTAAGTTTAGAGAGAGACAGATTAGAATGGGTGAGAGGAGCTGAGAAATTGAGACGGCTAATGTCACGCCGACAGTTCTCAATGAAAAGATCAAGAGATGGTAAGGATCCAGAGGGAGGGGTCCAGGTGGAGGGAGAATATTAGAGGTGGGTAAAAGGATCCGTTGAACGGGGAGAGGACTCCTGACCAAAGAAGTGAGCACGG
Source organism: Cetorhinus maximus (assembly GCF_964194155.1). NCBI lineage: Eukaryota > Metazoa > Chordata > Chondrichthyes > Lamniformes > Cetorhinidae > Cetorhinus > Cetorhinus maximus. The sequence goes on from NC_135901.1 coordinate 19,947,941, forward strand.
AGACGAAGACGGTGGAAGAAGAGTTCAGCATCGTGCCGAGCCCGAAATTCATTGAGATGAGGGCGTAAGGGTATGAAACTAAGTCCTTTGCTGAGCACTGAACGTTCAGCATCAGAGAGGGGAAGGTCAGGGGGTATAGTGAATACACAGCTGGGGCTGGGATTGGAAGATGGGGTGGCGATGGAGGGACAAGCAGGGGTGGAGGGTCCCAGATGGGTGTTGGTGTCGATGAGTTGTTGGAGCTTGCGTTCCTTAGCACTTGAGAGAAAGAGAAAAAGTTTCTTGTTGAGGCATCGGATGAGGCGAAGAATAAAATGAAACTGGGGGCATGCGCAGCTTTGAAAAAGGGTGCGGCGGTGCTGCTGGAGGGAGAGGTCAAGTGTGTTCATATGGCGGCGCATGGCACTGAGTGTGGATCTCAGAATGCGACGGTATTCTTTTTACTTTTAGCAATGTTTTGAGCACCAAATTCGAAACATAGCCACAAATATCAAATGTGCATCACTTGATTATTGATGTTATATCTTGGCCCTCTGGAACTGAGCTTACCTCACAAAGGGGGCGATCCGATGGCAGAGGTATTACCCAGCATTCTCCGCGGGACAGACTGTGCCTTGTCCTCACTGCAGGCAGATCTGCACAGGCGCAGTACCGGGCTGTGTCCCGAGCATGCGCAGTGTGGGTGCTGGAGTTCGACGGAGGCGCCAGGAGGTCGTGTCGCATTCGCAACGAGTGAAAGAAACAGCCGAGTGCAGGAGAGGAATGGAGCGGTCTGCCAATGGGTTGATGGGCGGGGATACTTCATAAACACCTAGTGCAGATCTTGAAGTCCTGGTAAGAAACTACTGTTCCCGTATTTGCACCAAGAGGTCCGGCAGTTGTTCACTCGGCATCAGGCCGGGCTTTCGGGCCGCCATCTTTATCGGGGGCAATGTGCATCAGGTCGCATGCGCAACCATCCCTGTCCCTGTCAGCAGGAGAGAATGTTCCTTTTACAGGGGAGCAGAAGGGGAGGATTTACACACAGCAAACGCGAAGCATTGCATCAATGTTCAGTCAATTCAACTGGACCTGAATATCATCGACCTTTGAATGTGCAAAGAAGCAAGTTTATCTGTTCAGTCTGTGGGAAAAGATTTCAGGTGAAAAGATTTTCACATCCGTCTTCACCCAAGAGAATGAGGATGAAGGTATCAAATTTGGGGAGAGAGACTGTGAGGTTCTTGAGCAAATAAATATAGGAAGTGACAAGGTGTTGGAGATGTTGGCAGCCTTATAAGTGGACAAATCTCCAGGTCTGGATGATTTGTGTCCCACACTGCTGAGGGAGGCAAGGGAGGAGATCGCAGGGGCTCTTACCCAAATTTTTAATTCCTCTCTGGCCACGGGGGAGTTGCCAGAATATAAACACCTGCCCGGCTGTAAGGATGGGTAAAATCAGCAGAACGAAGCCCCAGCTGTCAGAATGAACATGGTTCCGTCCTGGATGTGATTAACAGCAGCAATAACAGCAGAATCTGAGCACCTCCATCACTTGTCAACTCACTGGTTAGCTGGCAGCAGGTTGGCTGATTGTTTAAATCCCTTCCTGCACATGGAGCAGGTCAATGGCCTCTCCCCAGCACACACACTGGTTTGTCAGCAGATGGGATGACTGAGTGAATCCCTTCCCACACATAGAACAGGTCAACGGCCTCTCCCCAGTACACACACATTGGTGTGTACAGAGATTGGATGACCGAGTGAATCCTTTCCCACACAGAGCAGATGAATGGCCTCTCTCCTGTGTGACTACATTGATGGGTTTCCAGCTCAGATTGTTAACTGAATCCCCTCCTACGTTCCATGTTTGAAGTCTGATGATATTCAGGTCCTGAGGACTCGAGGGACTCAGATTTTTATGTGATGTTTGGTCTGAGTTTCCCACCTGCAAATCATCTCTTTCTAATCGGCTGTGAAATGAATTTAAAGCAAGTAAAGGGAGTGAGAGATAATTCACAAATATATGAAGAAAAGCTGTAAAATTCAGCTGAATGAAGCTAGTAATTTGTGGGGCAAGAACAGAGAGTGAACAGGGCTTCACGGTCCCAGTGACCAGGAGAGCAAATCGTTGACTCATTGATTTTATCCTCATTCTGCCCACAGGAGCTGAAGAACTGAACACAGCTAGAGTAGAGGGAGGGAGAAAACTGGGAGTGGAGTAAGGAATTGATGGAGATGATGCAATGGGTTTGGATTTGAGCACAGGGAGGAGGGAGAGTGTGTGGGATGGAGATTTACAGCTTTGGGGCAACAAGAGAGGAAAAAATGTTCCATAGAAACTGGAATTGATTGTTCTGAATTTCTGTCCTGCACTTACAGAGATGAATTTTGTCAACTCCTGTTACAGAGTATTAGAAGGGGAGGAGTTCCAGACAGGAAAGTCAAACCAACATGTGATATTCGCTCAATTTATCAGGACCTGAATATCATCAGCTTTCGAATGTAGAAAGAGAAATGTTTGTCTGTTCTGTTTGTGGGAAAAGATTTCAAACATCAGTGTGACTGGAAAAGCACTGAGACAGACACACACCCATGTGAGAGTGTTCCAGTGAACTGACTGTGGGAAGATCTTTAAGCAGTCACACAGTCTGAAAAAAAATCACCCCATTCACAGTGGGGAGAAACCATACACATGTTCTGTGTGTGGACTGATCTTCAACTGATCGTCCAACCTGGAGAAACACAAGGACTCTGGCACCATGGAGAAACTATGGGAATGTGGGGACTGTGGGAAGGGATTGAATTACCCAAAGCTGGAAACTCATCGATGCAGTCACACTGAGGAGAGACCATTCACCTGCACTGTGCGTGGGAAGAGCTTCACTCAGTCGTCCCACCTCACTGAGCACCAACGTGTACACAGTGATCAAAGACCTTTTAAATGTTCTGACTGTGAGAAGAGCTTTAAAAACAAGAAGAATCTGGTGGCACACTAGCTTGTTCACACTGGGGAGAGGCCATTCCTCTGCTCTGAGTGTGGAAAGAGATTCACACACCTTCTGATACACCAGCAAGTTCACATTGGAGAGAGGCTGTTCACCTGCTACACATGTGGGAAGGAATTCACTCAGTCATCCCACCTTCTGAGACATTAGCGAATTCACACTGGGGAGAGACCGTTCACCTGCTCCGTGTGTGGAAAGGGATTTGCCTAGCCATCCGACCTTCTGGTACACAAGCAAATTCACACTGGGGAGAGGCCGTTCACCTACTCCGTGTGTAGGAACAGCTTTGCTCAATCATCCCACCTGCTGAGACACCAGCGAGTTCACACTGGGGAGAAGACATTCACCTGCTCGGAATGTGAGAAGGGATACATTCAGCAATCCGACCTTGTGAGACACCAGCAAATTCACAAGTGACTGCAGGAGTTGGAGTCTTATTGCTGCTGTTACTCACATCCAGGACTGAACATGTGAGTTATACTGACGTTTAAGAAATGTGTGTTCCAGGTTCAAAGCTTAGGAGGCTCCTTTACGACTGGGTTTAGAGTCAGGAAGAACAACGGTGAATGCTGGAAATGTGGGACTGGTGTAAAACTGTGATTTGTTCCTGAAAGTGAAATGGCAGGTTTAAGTTTCCAGCCTGAAAATTTGGTAAATAAATGTTGGCATGACATTCCTGAGTTTACCAATGATTGGTAATAACAACATCATGTTGCATTTATATAGAACCTTTAACAATGTCCCAAGATGCTTTAGATTTTTTATTATTCCTTCATATGATGTGGGCATCACTGGCAGGGCCAGCATTTATTGCCCATCCCTGATTGCCCTTGAACATAGTAGCTTGCATTTCAGAGGACAGTTAAGAGTCAACCACATTGCTGTGGGTCAGAAATCACAAGTAGGCCAGACCAGGTAAGGAGGTAGATCGCCTTCCCTAAAGGACAACAATCGATGATAGATTCATGGTCACTAGCTTTTCAATTCCAGATTTATTCCACCATATGCCGTTGTGGGATTTGAACCCGGGACCCCAGATCATTTGCTTGGGCCTCTGGATTTCTAGTCCAGTGAATTAACCACCACGCCACCATCTCCGCATGATCAGGTGATCAAAAACTTGGTCAAAGAGATAGATTTTAAGGAGGCGAGAGGTTTAGGGAGAGAAATCCAGAGCTCGGTACCTTGGCAGCTGAAAGCACAGCCACCAATGGTGGAGTGAAGTAGGTGGGAGTGTGGGGAATGGGTCAGAATTGGAGGGGCGCAGGGAGCTTGAAGGATCATAGGGCTGGAGGAGGTTCCAGAAAATGTCTGTCATGGAGAGAGTGGCTGCCTCCATGGAGCTTCAAGCACGGCTCTGAACTGGGTCTATGCAGGTCATGACCACGGCCGTGCAGGAGATGTCTGCTGCCTTAAACAGGATGACAGACACTGTATCTGTGACCTTACAACACCAAACTGGTCTGCAGCAGAGTGGGAGGAATGATGTGACTCTGGTCCAGGAGAGGGATGATGGACAAAGGAGACACGGAAGTGGAAACACCGATCAAAGTGTTCCCAGTTCTCACCCATTACTCCCGAACCCCCAGGCAGTACCCAACATGCTGCCCCCATCTCCCAACATGCTGTCCCGTCTCCCACCAGCTGAATCTGCCCCTGCACAGATACAGGTGGACCAGTCTTTGCCGGGACCCTGAGGGGCTCTGACACCCAGAAGACGGAGACCACAAGCCTCTCGGCAGTGAGAGTAGGGATGTAAGCAGCCTGTCTCCCTCTGCTGAAACCACACAGGATGCACCATGTAGAAGCAATAGGAAGAGTCTGGGCTGGAAATTGTAATTCACCAAGGGTGTGCACAGGGGCGTTTGACAAAATATTGATTCCCTTTTTAAATAATGACACAGAAAATGTATTGATTGGAACCACTTCCAGCTCTTGTCCATTCTGACATCCCGAGGGCCAGCTCACCCTCTCGCCGGGTTCATGCTGAATGTCAATCCGGGCTGGGAGCCATTGGTTGGATGTGCAATGGGTGGATGAAGGAATGTTCAGTGAACAGGGAGGGGGAGGGGGGGTTGGTGCTGCTGGTGGGAAGTCTTCATTCTGAAGCAGTCCCACCTGAAACAGTGACCATTCATTTATCACTTTGAAATGATTGAGCTGCTGTGCATTTCCCCATTTTTGTTCTTTTAGTTTTCCAGGATTTATAGATATGTTTTCTTTTTATTAAAATGTTGCTGTTGTAACACTGAAATCCAGAGGATTTTAAATCTGTTAAAGTCAATCCCCATCGAGTGCACAGGAGGACTCAACTGGTCCTAACTTCCTATGGTATCAATAAACAAAGATCTTACAAGCTGTTCATACGGGGAATTGCTTTTCTATGAGACCAGGGATGGTCAAACTATGTCCCAAAGTTCAGATTTGGGCCTTGAGGCCTGGGCTATAAGGCCCACATACATGGAGCACCATTACCCGATGTCCCTCATCCCCGATTTTAATCTCTCCACCATTGGTGGCCGTGCCTTCAGCTGCCTGGACCCTAAGCTTTGGAATTTCCACCCTAAACCTCTCCACATTTCTACTTCACTTTCCTCCTTTAGGACACTCCTTATAACCGATCTCTTTGACCAAGCTTTTGGTTATCTGACCTAATATGTCCTTATGCTCCTGTGAAACGCCTTGGGACATTTTATTATGTTAAAAGCTCAATATAAATATAAGTTGTTGTTGTATCTCAGTCAGACCTGATTACTTACCGAGTGAGTGAGTCTGTATCAATGTAACTCAGATAGACACAGTTTGTGTCATAGTTCAGTGAGATCTGATCACTTACTGAGTGACTGAGTCTGTGTAAATATAACTCAGATAGACACAGCTTGTGTAGTTCAGTGAGATCTGATCACTTACCGAGTGAGTGAGTCTGTAGAAATGTGACTCAAATAAACACAGCTTGTTGGAACAGACCTGGGAAGAAGGAAGCTCTGACTGAACTAACCACTGGACACTATTGGAAAAGATGATTCTTTCCAAACATTGAAAATTACTAATAAAGTCATTAAAGATGATTTCTTGTTGTGAGCTGTATTATCTGGTAGAATTAGAGTGAATGAGTGGGATTGACCCACAGCCTGAGTCAGGAGAGAGCAGCTCCTCCCAGCTGGACAACAGTAGAGAGGTGATGGAGCAGAATGGACAACCTTGTCAAAGGCTGCAGACAAGTTGAGAAGGGAGAGTTTATCTTTCTCACAGTCACATAGGATGTCATCTGTGACTCTGTTTCAGCACTGTGACAGGGGCAGAAACCTGATTGGAGGGATTCAAACATGGATTTCCAGGAAAGGTGGGCATGAAAAGAACAAAGAAAAGTACAGCACAGGAACAGGCCCTTCGGCCCTCCAAGCCTGCGCCGATCATATTGCCCGTCAACCAAAACATTTTGCACTTCCGGGGTCCGTATCCCTCTATTCCCATCCTATTCATGTATTTGTCAAGCTGCCTCTTAAACACCACTATTGTACCTGCTTCCACCACCTCCTCTGGCAGCGAATTCCAGATACTCACTACCCTCTGCGTAAAAAACTTGCCCCGCACATCTCCTTTATAGTTTTCTCCTCTCACCTTAAATCTATGTCCCCTAGTAATTGACTCTTCCACCCTGGGAAAAAGCTTCTGACTATCTACTCTGTCCATGCCACTCATAATTTTGTAAACGTCTATCAAGTGCCCCTCAATCTCTGTCGCTCTAGTGAGAACAATCCGAGTTTCTCCAACCTCTCCTCATAGCTAATAACCTCCAGACCAGGCACCATCCTGGTAAACCGCCTCTGCACCCTCTCCAACGCCTCCATATCCTTCTGGTAATGTGGTGACCAGAATTGCATGCAGTATTCCAAGTGTGGCCTAACCAAGGTTCTATACAGCTGCAGCATAACTTCCCAGCTTTTATACTCAATACCCCTGCCAATAAAGGCAAGGATGCCATATGCCTTCCTGACTACCTTATCCACCTGCGTTACCACTTTCAGTGACCTGTGGACCTGTACACCCAGATCCGTCTGCCCGTCGATGGATTTGGGACTTTGGTTCAAGGACATTGGAGAAGAAAGAGAGACTGCAGGTGGGTCAGTGAAAGGACGGGGGAGTTTTTTGTTTGTTTTGAGGAGGGGCTGATGGCAAATTTGAAGGCGAGAGGGACAGTACCTGAGAGAGAGAACCATTAATAAATTCAGTGAACATGGGGAAGTTGGCTGATCAGCAGTTTAGTGGGAATAGGGTCGATAGAGCAGGAGGTGGGATTCATGGAGAAGATGAGCCCTGAGGGTGCAGGAGAGGAGATGGGAGAGAAACTAAAGAAAGACGTGAGTTCAGGTCTCGGGCAAGGATTAAAATTAGAGGCAGGTCAGCCTGGTGGGTTAGTGGAAGGAGAGAAGCAGCAGAGGCAGCTGATCAGATTGTCTCAATCTTAGTGACAAAGAAGCTCCATGAACTCCTCACACTTGTTGTTGGACAAACATACAAATTAGGAGCAGGAGTGAGGCCACTTGGCCCCTCAAGCCTACTCCACCATTCAATAAGATCATGGCTGATCTGATTGTAACCTCATCTCCACTTTCCCACCTACCCTAATAACCTTTTACTCTCTTGTTTACCAAGAATCAATCTACCTATGCCTTAAAAATATTCAAAGACTCTGTTTCCACTGCCTTTTGAGGAAGAGAGTTCCAAAAGACTCACTTTTTCTCTTTATAATCTCTCCATCTCTGTCTTCAATGGGCGACCCCTTATTTTTAAACTGTGACCCCTAGTTCTAGATTCTCCCACAAGAGGAAACATCCTCTCCACAACGACCCTGTCAAGACTCTTCAGGATCTTATATGTTTCCATCAAGTTGCCTCTTACTCTTCTAAACTCCAGAAGATACAATCCTAGCCAGTCCAACCTTTCCTTTTGCAGGATAGGAGAGGGAGAGGATTTGCAGACAGAAATCTCAAACAAAAAATGTTGACAAGACCTTACAGCAGGGGTTCCCAAACTGTGGGTCATGATCCCTGGTGAGGTTGCGCGCTGAGGAGTTGCTGTCATGTCCTCTGGGGCAGCAATAGCAGCTGTGGAGTGGAGACACAGCTGGGACAGTCATGCCATCGGGTTCGAGGCTCCATTACGAGTGTTTCTTTTCTTGTGATTATTCACGTGTCCAGAGAATGAGGTCTGAGGCCCCAACACTGCCTCCATCGTAAAGACCATTGAAAAAAATGACTGCTCCACACCCCCCTTCCCAGCTTTCACAACTCAACCTCCTGCATTCTCACAACTCTTAACCGTCCCCTGCCCCTCCCTAGCTCCCACAACTCTTACACCTCCCCCCACCCCAGGCTCACTCTGGGCTCTGTGCTTTGTCTGTGGACAAGGCTTCAACTGATTGTCTAATCATCCAACCTGGAAAGGCCAAAGGAAACCTGCCTGAGGGGAGGTCGCAGGGAAACTAGAGAAAGTTGTGAGTTCAGGCCCAGGACAGGAGAATGTAAGAGACAGTTTGTCCCAGTGGGCTATTGGAAGGGAGGGAAGCAGCAGAGGCAGCTGATCGGACTGTCTCAATGTTAGTGACTGAAAAGTTCCTCGAGCTCCTCACACTTGTTGTTGGAGGTGAGAATTGAGGAGATAGGGGAGTGGGAGAGCCCTCCAAAATAAACTAACTTGTGTTAGAAACATTTAAAAGACTCAACACATTGCGTGTTTTACACAAAGCTGATTTATTTGACTTTTATCCATAATATGGGAATCAAAGGTGGGAATCAAAGGTTATCAGGGTTAGATGGGAATGTGGAAATCGAAACACAAGAAGATCAGCCATGATCTTATTGAATGACGGAGCAGGTTCGAGGGGCCGAATGGTCTACTCCTGTTCCTATTTCTTATGTTCTATAACTGGGCTGGAATTCATTAACATCAGCAGAAACAGACCCCAATGAACATGGTTCAATCGCAAAATTCCATCACTCTAGTTACTTGTGAACTCGCCGGTGTCTCAGCAGCGTGGATGACTGAGTGAATCCCTTTCCACATTCAGAGCAGGTGAATGGCCTCTCCCCATTGTGAACCCGCCAGTGTGTCAGGTTGGATGACTGAGTGAAACCCTTCCCACACTCAGAGCAAGTGCACAACTTCTCCCCATTGTGAACTCGCTGATGTTTCAGCAGGGCAGATGACTGAGTGAATCTCTTCCCACACTCAGAGCAGGTGAATGGCCGCTCACCAGTGTGACTGCGCTGGTGTGTCAGCAGGTGAGATGAACACGTGAATCCCTTCCCACACTTGGAGCAGGTGAATGGCCTCTCCCCAGTGTGAACTAGATGGTGTGTCAGCAGGTGGGATGACTGAATAAATCCCTTCCCACACTCGGAGCAAGTGAACGGTCTCTCTCCAGCGTGAATGCGCTGATGTACAGTGAGTTCGAATGATTGCCTGAACGCTGACCCACAGTGAGAGCACCTGAATGGTCTCTCATCAGTGTGAACACGTTGATGGCGCATTACTTCCCCAGAACTCTTATAATACTTCCCACAGTCTGGGCATTTAAAAGGTCTCTCCCCAGTGTGAACTCGCTGATGCTTCAGAAGGATGGTTGACCGAGTGAATCTCTTCCCACACTCAGAGCAGGTGAATGGTCTCTCCCCAGTGTGAACTCGCTGGTGTGTCAGCAGGGTAGATGAACAAGTGAATCCCTTCCCACAGTCGGGACAGGTGAACGGCCTCTCCCCGGTGTGACTGCGCCGATGAATTTCCAGCTCAGACGGGTAATTAAATTCTTTCCCACAGTCCCCACATTTCCAACGATTCACCCGGTCGTGACTGCACTTGTGTTTCGAAAGGCCAGATGATTGGCTGAATCTTCGTCCACACACAGAACACGTGTACAGTTTCTCCTCACTATGAACGGTGCTTTTTCCTTCCATGTTCAAAATCCAATGGTATTCAGGTCCTGATGACTTGAGTGTCTCTGTCGGGCTTTGATCTGATGTTGGTTTGAGATTCCCGCTTCCAAATCCTCCCTTTCCGATATCCTGTAAAATGAATTTAAAACAAGAAAAAGTGACCATCAAAGTATTGGATTGTCCTAAAAATCCAACAGGTTCACTAATGTCCTTCAGGGAAGGGAACCTGCCACCCAGTCTGGGCCTACACAAGCCTCTGACCTTTATGGTAGGAGAGAGTGAGAGACAGAGAGAGAGAAAGTTGGAAGAGGTGAAAAGGAGATGGACTTCATCCATCTGCACCTCAAGCAGAATTTTAACAGAATTTCCCAAACCAACAAACTCCACCAACCAGAAAAACAAGGGCAGCTGGTACATGGGAAAACCATCATGTCCAATACAGACAACACTGAGTTCACACTGGGCAGAGACCGTTCACCTTCTCCGTGTGTGAGAAGTGATTTAATTGATCATCTGAACTGCTGAAACACCAGCCGGTTCACCAGTGACTGCAGGGCTTGGACTCTACTGGATTAATCACATCCAGGACTGAACCGTGTTCATTCGGACAGATGGGTTTCATTTCTATTAATATTAAAAATCCTTATAACTGGAATAGAATTTAATATTCAGAATTTAATATTCTGATGATCAGTTTGCTTGACTTTGCAATCTTTACTCTTCAAATAAAGAACCTTTCTTCAGGCTGTTCCCAAGATTTTGAACCATGAAACCAAACAGTGATTTACTTGTATTTCTTGCAATTTAGTTTCTGTATTCAGTGCTGACCATGTGGTCTGCTCTACATTGGGAAGATCAAACACAGATTGGGTGATCACTTTGTGGAACAACCTCCGCTCAGTCTGTGAGCTTGACCCTGAGTTTCCAGTCACTTGTCATTTTAATTCTCTGCCCCACTCCCACTCTGACCTTTCTGTCCTTGGCCTCCTGAACTGTTCCAATGGGAGCTCGAGGAACAGCAGCTCATCTTTCAATCTGGCACTTAACAACCTTCCAGACTCAATATCGGATTCAGCAGTTTCTACACTGACAGAGGGTTGTCAGGATCTGGAACTCTCAACCTGAAAAGGTGCCAGACTGAGAGAGCAGTTAGGAAAATATATGGGATTTTGGGCTTCATTATTAGAGACATTGAGTACAAAAGTAGGGAAAATATGCTGAACCTTTATAAAGCTCTGGTTTGGTCAGAAGAAGATTCTTGTGTCCATTCTGTTCACCAAACCTTAAGGAGGATATGAGGTTCAATGAGAGGATGCACGGTAAATTTACCAGAATGGTTCCAGGGAAAATGGAATTTAGCTACAAGGTTAGTTTGGAGAAGCTGGGTTTCTCCTTGGACCAAGGAGCTGAGGGGAGATTTGATAGAGGTGCACAAGATTTTGACAGATTTAGATGAAATGTCCAAGGGAAAAGCTGTTTCCATTAGGTGACGGTACAAGGATTAGGGAGCAGATTTAAGGTTTTGGCAAGGGATACAAGAGAGATGTCGGGGAGAATATTTTTTCACAGTGAGTGGGAATACTCAGCACTCGCTACCAATGAGGGTGGTGGAAGCAGAGTTCATCAATGATTTTAGAAAGGAACCGAGACACACACTTGAGGGAAATAAATGTGTCGGGTTTAAGTATAGAGAAGGGAAAATGAGGCTGACTGGATTGCTCTGTAGAGAGCCAACATACACTTGATGGGAGGAATGGCCTTTCTGTGCTGTAATAACTGATTATGTAACTCATCCTAATTTAACCCTTGGAGTCCGGGTTCAGGTAAGGTAAATAAAACAGAAAATGCTGGAACTGGAGAACAGTCATATTGGATTCGAAACGTTAACTCTGTTTTTCTCACCACGTATGCCGGCAGACCTGCCGAGTTTTTCGAGAATTTCTATTTTCATTCCAAACTTAGCATCCCCAGTGTTTTGCTTTTATGTCATTAAGGTAAATCTGCACTTCCTCCAAGGCCTACACAGCATGTCCTTTTAAGCTGTGGTGTGCAGAACTCTCACACAGTTCTCCAGGTGTGATCTGACCAGGATTTTGAATATCTCGGTGCTATTCCAATCACACTGATACCTGAAATCTTTTCCCATTTAATCCCCTGTAAAAGGAGTTTCCAAAATCCATCCCTGTCAGTCCAGGATAGAAATTCATAACAAAAACAGAATTACCTGGAAAAACTCAGCAGGTCTGGCAGCATCGGTGGAGAAGAAATCAGTTAACGTTTCGAGTCTTCATGACCCTTCGGCAGGTAATTCAGTTTTTGTTTTGGATTTCCAGCATCCGCAGTAGCTTTTAGCTAGAAATTCACAACATTCTCTCCTCCTGACAGGGATGACCGCGCATGCGCACTTCTGCACTTTCCTGCCGTCAAGATGGCGGCCGTTACCTCGGGGCTGTTATCGGAAGCCCCGCAGCTATTGCTGCGTTTGGTCAAAACGCGGAATCTCTAGATTCGTATTCGGATCCTGAGACGTACAAAAGATACTTGTGAAGCCTTTCAGTCCACCCACTGGCTCTATTCCTCTCCTGCCCGGGGTCAACTCTCTTCCCGTCGATGCCACTGCACCGCCTGCATCCTGCTCCAGCACCCGCACTGCGCACGCTCCACTCAGTGCCCTGCAGCGCGCCTGCGCGAGGCAGGATAAGGCCCCGCCCCTAATTCACTCCCATTGGTTGGAGGACAAGCTGTTCTCACTAGGTCCTCCAGCCACGTCCCCTCTCTCCCTATTGGTCCGGAATCTCTATCTGTCTCTTCTGGCTTCTCTTCGGCATCCACCTGAACCAAAGGCCAATTGGGAAAAGGTGGTTATTTCTGTTTATTTAAAATTACTAATAGAGACATGAAAGATAATTTGCTGTTTTGACCCAAAGTATTTAGTGGAATTAGAGTGAAGGAGTGGAATTGATCCACAGTCTGAGTCACCAGTTTAAGGACAGGAGGAGCGAGAATCTGGAGAGGAGAAAAGAATAAGTAGGAAACTGGACACTGAATCTGGAACAATGAGCAGAGAGGGAGAGGTGTGTGCGGGACAGAGATTTATAGATTTGGGGGAATGAAAGAGGAAACTAGAATTTTCTGTTCTGAATTTCTATCCTGTGTTTACAATGATAACTCTGGTAAACTCCTTTTACAGGGGGAAAAGAACTGAGACATTCACACACCCAAGTGGTTGTTCCAGTGAACTGGCTGTGGAAAGAGCTTTAACCAGTTACACAGCCTGAAAAACATCACCATTCGCAGCAGGAAGAAACTGTACAGGTGTTGTGTGAGGACGAAGCTTCAACTGATCGTCCAACCTGGTGATACACAAGGACACCAAGACCGCTGAGAAACCATGGAAATGTGGGGACTGTGGGAAGGGATTCATTTCCCCATCAAAGCTGGAAACTCATCGACGCAGTCACACTGGGGAGAAACCATTCGCCTGCTCTCTATGTGGGAAGGGATTCACTCAGTTATCCAGTATGTTGACACACCAGCGAGTTCACACCGGGGAACAACCGTTCAGGTGTTGTGTGTGCGGGAAGGCATTTGCTTACTCATCTGACCTGCTGGCGCATGAGCAAGTTCACACTGGGAAGAGTCCATTCACCTGTTCTGTCTGTGGGAAGGGGTTCACTCAGTCATCCCATCTTACTGAACATCAGCTTGTACACAGTGATCAGAGACCTTTTAAATGTCCTGACTGTGAGAAGAGCTTTAAAAACAAGAAGTATCTGCGAACATACCAGCGACTTCACAGTGGGGAGTGGCCATTCAACTGCTCCAAGTGTGGAATGGGATTCACTCGTTGTCTCACCTTCAGGCACACATGCGAGTTCACATTGGGGAGAAGCCGTTCACCTTCTCTGGGTGTGGGAAGGGTTCACTCAGTCATCTGACTTAATGACACGCCAGCGAATTCACGCTGGGGAGAGGCCGTTCACTTGCTCCACATGTGGGAAGGGATTCACTCAGTCATACCATCTTCTGAAACATCAGCAAATTCACGCTGGGGAGAGGCCGTTCCCCTGCTCTGTGTGTGGGAAGGGATTCACTCAGTCATCCCACCTGGTGAGACACTAGCGAGTTCACAACTGACAGCAGGAGTTGGATTCTGTTATTGCTGTTGTTAGTTACATCCAGGACTGAACTTGCAGGTTAATCCTGAGGTGTGTAAGAAATGTGGCCCAGCCACACTCTTCCAATGTTCAGAGCACCTAGACACAGAACAGAAGGCTCCTTTGCAACTGTGTTTAGAGTCAGGAAGAACAACGGTGAATACTGGAAACGTGCTGTCAAATCAGAGATTGGTGTAAAACTGTGATCTGTTCCTGACTGAATGTGAAACAGGTTTAAGTTTCAAGCCTGAAAATGATGGTAATTATGATACGAGCATTTAAAATGTTTTGTGTGACACTCCTGATTCTACCAATGTAAAGCAATGACATCATCAAGTTGTGTTTATATATGGAACCTTTAACCACCCTCTCACCTTCCACTGACTTCAATGTAATGGAAACTGATGGTTGGAATCTGTCAGCATTTGAAAGATATTTAAAAATGATTCGAGGGTTTCTTACAGTTGGGATCTTTCTCTGTTCTGTCCGCTTGAGATGTTAGATAACAGACTTTCTCCTGTGAATATTGAGCTGGAGTATTGGGCTGTGATGTGTTTCCTTGTTCATCTTGTTGACTCTAAATGTTGAATCTTGTGGTTTCAGACACCAGATAATCAAGCTCACAACAACATATTGTCTTTCCTGACTTTATTAACAGCACTGCAATCATACAGACAGAGTAATTCCTTACATGGTTCCGGTCCTCAATGAAGTACTTATAAATGTCATCATTAATATACTTCAGAGCCTGTAATATAGAAATGGTGTATTGGTCTGTAATTTTAATATAATTTTAATTCAATATTCCTTCTTTTAATATCATGTTCACCACTTCCCTGTTACCTGCTGAATTTTTCTATTTTTATCATTACATGATTGTCACATTTTCATGTTTTTAACTTGATTATTTAGTCTATATTTTAAATTTTATGAACTTTTTTGATGTAAGTTACAATTCAGCCTTTGAGCTGTGAATATACTTTTTGAATAAAATACCATTATATTCAAAAAACGTAGATACCCGATCCAGAGAAAAAGATAATACAGTGGATTCAGAGCTCCCTTCTCCCCAGCTCTGATCTAAAAAGCTGCAGCTACACTCAAGATATTTATATTTAACTTGTTCACTACATCCGTGATCTGGCCCTGCTCAAACCATAACCGCAAGGGTATCTGTGCATTGTTCTGAGTGTGAGCACAAGGCTGTGTCACTATCACACACAGATACCGTTTCCTTGGTTCATACAAAGACCAGCTCTTTATGCATCCCCTTTCTACATAATTGCAGCATACATGAGTGAGGATGTGAGGCTCATTAATATACATCCACATTTCATAACAGCAAAGGTTCCACTGGGACAAAGGTTCAGTCATTTTCCATCACAGGCAAAATACAGAGAAGTACAGGAGCACATTGAAAGTTTAACAGAGTCTCATCAGCCTGCAGGCTCCTGTTAAATACAGAGTAGTACAGGAGGACGCTGACAGTCTAACAGAGTCCCAACAGCCTGCAGGCTCCACTCCAATACATTTACTGAGTGGATTTCAATCTAAACCAGGTTTACAGATGTGATGCTCCAGTCACACATTGGTCGCCACATTACCAGAAGGATATGGAGGCATTGGAGAGGGTGCAGAGGAGGTTTACCAGGATCCTTCCTGGTCTGGAGGTTATTAGCTATGAGGAGAGGTTGGAGAAACTCGGATTGTTCTCACTAGAGCGACAGAGATTGAGGGGCGACTTGATAGAAGTTTACAAAATTATGAGTGGCATGGACAGAGTAGATAGTCAGAAGCTTTTTCCCAGGTGGAAGAGTCAATTACTAGGGGACATAGATTTAAGGTGAGAGGAGAAAACTATAGAGGAGATGTGCGGGGCAAGTTTTTTACGCAGAGGGTAGTGAGTGTCTGGAATTCGCTGCCAGAGGAGGTGGTGGAAGCAGGTACGATAGTGGTGTTTAAGAGGCAGCTTGACAAATACATGAATAGGATGGGAATAGAGCGATACGGACCCCGGAAGTGCAAAATGTTTTAGTTAATGGGCAATATGATCGGTGCAGGCTTGGAGGGCCGAAGGGCCTGTTCCTGTGCTGTACTTTTCTTTGTTCTTGAGATGCTGTGGTACACACACTAAGTCCAGTAGCTGAACTGATTAACAGACTGAGTTTGGGTTTCCTGATCCAGTGTATGTTACTGATACCTTCCCTGGATCTCAAGGCTAAGAGAGAAACTCTGGAAGGTATGGGGAGCTGGGACTTGTCCATGAGAGTAACTGAAGGTCTGAGAACTGAAATAATCTAAAGTTAGAAAGGAGAAAAGGTTCAGTTCTGGACGTGATTCTTAGCAGCAACAACTGATTCTAACTTTGTTGGTAACATGTGAAGCCGCTTATGTTTCAGCAGGCTGTAAGACTGAGTAAATTGCTTCTCACACACACAGCAGGTGAACGGTTTTGCCCCAGTGTGAACTCGCTGGTGTCTCAGCAGGCGGGATGAATCAATGAATCCCTTCCCACACTCGGAGCAGGTGAACAGCCTCTTCCCGCTGTGAGTGCGTTGGTGCCTCAGCAGGCCGGACGAATGAGCGAATCCCTTCCCACACTCGGAGCAGAGGAACGGCCTCTCCCCAGTGTGGGTGCGTTGGTGTTTCAGCAGGTCATTGCTTCTTTTAAAGCTCTTCCTGCATTCAGAACATTGAAAAGGTCTCTTATCAGAGTGAATGCGTTGGTGTTCAGTGTAGTAGGACAACTGAGCGAATCTCTTGCCACAAATGGAGCAGGTGAACGGCCTCTCCTCAGTGTGAGTCCATCGGTGTCTCTGGAGGCTGGATGACTCAGTGAAACCCTTCCCACACACAGGGCAGGTGAACGCCCTCTCCCCGGTGTGAACAGTCCGATGTCTCAGCAGGTGTTGTAAACAAGTAAATCTCTTCTTGCACACGGGGCAAAGGTACGGCCTCTCCCCGGTGTGAACACGCTCGTGTATCACAAGGTGGGACGAACGAGGGAAACTCTTCCCACACATGGAACAGAGGAACGGCCTCTCTCCGGTGTGAACTCGTTGGTGCTTCAGAAGATAGCAGGATCGAGTGAATCCCTTCTCACACACCGAGCAGGTGAATGGCCTCTCCCCAGTGTGCACCCACTGGTGCTTCAGCAGGTCAGCTGGCTGAACGAATCCCTTCCTACACGCGGAGGAGGTGAACAGCCTCTCTCCAGTGTGAATACTCTCATGTGTCAAAAGGTGTGAAAATCGAGTGAATGTCTTCCCACACACAGAGCAGAGGAAAGGCCTGTCCCCGGTGTGAACACGCTTGTGTGTCAGAAGGTGAATTGAATGAGTGAATCTCTTCCCACACACTGAGCAGGGGAATGGCCTCTCCCCAGTGTGAATGCGCTAGTGTCTCAGCAAATTAATGCTTCTTTTGAAGGTCTTCTCACATTCAGTACATTTAAAAGGTCTCTTTTCTGAGTGAACCAATTGGTGCTCAGTGTAGTGGGAGGACTGAGCGAATCTCTTCCCACACTGGGAGCAGCTGAATGGCCTGTCCTTGGTGTGAACTCGCTGGTGCTCAGTGAGATGCACTGACTCACTGAACGACTCCCCACAGTGGGAGCAACTGAACGGCCTCTCGTGTATGTGAAGGAGCTGGTGCTCCGCGAGGCGGGAGGACAGCCTGAACCTCTTCCCGCAGTGGGAGCAGCTGAACGGTCTCTTGTCAGTGTGAACTCGCTGCTGTTGGACCAGTTCCTCAGAGATTTCAAAGCTTTTCTCAGAGTCAGAGTATTGAAGAGGATCCTCATCAATGTGATCGAGCTGGTGTGCCAGCAGGTTGGATGAACACATGAATTTCTTCCCACACACGCAGCAGGTGAATGGTCTCTCGCTATTGTGAGTTCGCTGTCGTGTCAGCATGTTTACCAGCTGTATCAATCCCTTCACACAGGAGGAGCAGGTGAACAGCCTTTCACCAGTTTCCAGCTGAGGCAGTCAATTAAATCCCTTCAGATGTACAAATCTTCAGATTCCAATGAACCGATTGACCCTGTCAGACGTGAGGTTTGGTTTGCTTTTCCTGACTGCAAATCCTCCTCCTCTATTATCATGTAAAATAAGTTACAAAGATTTACATAGAATACACATGATACAAACAGGCCATTCCGTCTATCCAGTTTGTACTGGAGTTTCTAGTCCACATAAGTCTCCCCCATTCTGCCAACCCCATCTCAGGCTTTCAGCTCATCTTTCTAATCCCTTTTCTCCCATGTTCTCGTCTAGTTTCCTTTTAAAAGTATCTGTTATTTTTCTCGACCACATCCAGTAGTAGTGAGTTCCACATTTTCATAGCTGTCTGAGGAAACATATATCTCCTGCGTTCTTCTTGGATTTATTCATATCTATTGTGTATTCATGGCCCCCAGTATTGGTTAGACCTGCAAGTGGAAACATTCTGTCCACGTCTACCTGCCCAACCCAATCAGAATTTTAAAGACCTATATCAGAGATGACAAACATATCTCTCGATTTGAGTTTGCTGTGTGTAAATCTTTCCCATCTAACCCCCGGAAAGGGAGTTTGCAAAATCCATCCCTGTCAGTCCAGGATAGGAATTTACGACATTCTCTCAGGTAAGCAAGTAATTAGGAAAGCTAACAGAATGTTATTGTTTATTGTGAGGGAAATCAAATACAAAAGTAGGGAGGTTATGCTTCAGTTATACAGGACACTCGTGAGAGTTCTGGAGTAGTGTACAGTATTGGTCTACTTATTTGAGGAAGGATATAAATGCATTAGAAGCAGTTTTCAGAGAAGGTTTACCAGATTAATACCAAGAATGGGCAGATTGTCTTAAGAGGAAAGGTTGGACAGGCGAGGCTTGTGTCCACTGAAGTTTAGGAGAGTAAGAGGCGACTTGATTGAAACCTTTAAGATCCTGAGGGGAGGGTCTGATGAAGGGTCATATGGACTCGATCATCAACTGTATCCCCTCCGCAGATGCTGTCAGACCTGCTGAGTATTTCCAGGTTTTTTCATTTTTGTTCAAGATCCTCAGGGGCCTTGACAGGGTGGATGTGGAGAGGATGTTTCCTCTTGTCGGAGAATCTAGAACTAGGGGCCACTGATGAGGAGTTTTTTTTCTCTCAGAGGGTTGTGAGTCTTTGGAGCTCTCTTCCTCAAAAGGCGGTGGAAGCAGTCTTTTACTTTTAAGGCAGAGCTACATAGATTCCTGACAAGCAAAGAGGGTGGAAGGTTATCAGGGGCAGGCAGGAATGTGGGGTTTAGGTTACAATCAGTTCAGCCATGATCTTATTGAATGGCGGAGCAGGCTGGAGGGGCCGAATGGTCTGCTCCTGCTCCTCATTCACATGTTCTGCCAGAGACAATGATTACAGCGCATGCGCCTTGCTACAGGTTGCCCCCTAGAAAGATGGCGGCTGCGCATGCGTCATGCTGCTCTTTGCCCCTGATAAAGGTGGAGACCGTTAACCCGGGTTTCATAACCAAGGAAGGGCCCATAGCTGCCGGTCGGTGTAGCCGCGGGGCCGGTACCCTCTTGGTTGGAATTTCTCGCGTACAATGCGTGTTTTTGAAACCTTCCCGCCCACCGACGGCCCCTAATACCGCCACTGTGTCGTCTCATACTCACCGCCTGAAGATGCGACAAACAAGCGTCTGTCCATTGACGTCACTCGCACTGCGCATGCTCCAAATCACATTGCCCGTCTGGTTTTCGGCAGCTGCGGACCAATAGGAAGAGGGGGCAGGACTGGAGCGAAAGCTGCTGGCCCTCCAACCAATCGGAGTGAATGAGGGGCGGGGCTAAGCCCAGATCTCCCTCATTGGCTGAAACTCTGCATCATTTTGGAAGCTGATTTGTCTCAAACTCCAGGAGAAAACTGGACCTTTCAGTTTGTGGCTTTAAACAGATGAAACCCTGTGGGTGTGAAGCAAACATTTCAACACTTTTTAGTGAACTGCGGTAACATGAGGATAAAAGCACAATCAATTCAAAGGCTGACTTAAAGCAATAACTGGGCAGAGAGGGAATGTCACCTTTAGACCAAGGAGAGTCCCTGGTTTCAATAAATGAACTGGCAAGACAGGTTAGGACAGGTTAGGGAGAAGGGTGACTTTCAAAACAACACAGATTATAAAGAAACAACTGATCTGAAAGACAATCTCTGGCAGTGCTAATAGATATTAACAATCAGACCTAAAGGGGTTAAAAGATATGTAAAAGCAAATTACTGAGGATGCTGGAAATCTGAAATAAAAATATAAATGCTGGAAAAACTCAGCAGTTCTGGCAGCATCTGTGAAAAAAGAAACAGAGTTAATGTTTTGAATCCAATATGACACTTCTTCAGAACTGAATTAAATTATATATGTTTTCTATGTTGAATAATCAATTTAAAATCTGGAACTCGGATAGGGATGTGGGTTGGTGTTAGGTGGGAAGATCTGGATCAGTATCTTACTCTAGGAAGCCTTAAAGTCAGAGTGGCAGTTTTTCAGAACTGATTCCTGTGAGAGCAGCAATCCCATTGCTATCTGTTAGTAAGACCAATGAAAGTGTTTAAAGTGGTGACATTGGACATTTTTTTATTCATTAATGGGATTTGGGCATTAAGTATTTATTGCCCATCCCTAATTGCCCTTGAGGAAGTGGTGGTGAGCCAGCTTATTGAACTGCTGCAGTCCATGTGGTGTAGGTACACCCACAGTGCTGTTAGGGTGGGAGTTCCAGGGTTTTGACCAAATGACAGTGAGGGAATGGTGGTATATTTCCAAGTCAGGATGGTGAGTGGCTTGGAGGGGAACTTCCAGGTGGTGGTATATCCGTGCATTTGCTGTCCTTGTCCTAGGTGGTAGAAGTCAGAGGCTTGGAAGGTGTTGTCAAAGGAGCCTTCGTGAGTTGCTGCAGTGCATCTTGTAGATGGTACACTCTGCTGCCATTGTGCATCGGTGGTGGATGGAGTGAATGTTGAAGGTGGTGGATGGGCTATCAATCAAGCAGGCTGCTTTGTCCAGGAAGGTGTGGAAAATCTTGAATGTTTTTGGAGTTGCACTCATCCAGGCAAGTGGAGAGTATTCCATTACATTCCTGACTTGTGCCTTGTAGAATATGGACAGGCTTTGGGGAGACAGGAGGTGGGCTATTCTGCACAGAGTTCCCAGCCTCTGACCTGCTCTTGTCACCACTGTATTTATATGGCTAGTCCCGTTCAGTTTCTGGAGGATGATGCACACAAGGAAGTTGTGAACAATCTGAGGCTCATAGTGAGGGGAAAGAAAGGGATCTGGAAAACAACAGACACTTAATGTTGTTCCAGGAGAAGTCAGGTCTGGTTGTGCAGATAAAAACAGAAAATGCTGGAAAAACTCAGCAAGTCTAGCAGCATCTGTGGAGAGAGAGGCAGAGTTAACGTTTTGAATCCATATGACTTCTTCAAAGCACCATACGGACTCTAAACGTTTATTTTGTTTCTCTCTACACAGATTCTGCCAGACCTGCTGAGTTTTTTCCAGCATTTTCTGTTTTTATTTCAGATTTTCAGCATCCGAGTATTTTGCTTTTATTTTACTGGTTGTGCAGATGTTAGGTTTTACACAGGATGCAGTCAGCCTGTGGTTTCACCCTGGATGAGGAATCCCTGAATGGTACCATTCAAATCGCTCGATGGAACATCATCTGCTTGGAGAGGATGGTTTGTGTTACAGCTAATGAGAAGCAGCACACACAGGCACACAAACTCATACACATGCACACCCACATGCTCAGACACACACACACACACACGCCTCGCTGATGTGTTGGAAGTTTAAATGACTGAGTGAATCCTTTCCGACGCATGGAGCAGGTGAACAGCCTCAGCCCAGTGTGAACTGCCTCTGGAGATGGGATGAATGAGTGAATTCAATGTTATGATTAAACAGACGAATGGCCTTTCCGCAGTGTGAATGTCCTGGTGATTCATCACAGAATCACACAGTGCAGAAGAGGCCCATTGGCCCATCGAGTCTGCGCCAACACATGAGAAACACCTGTCCTACCTACCTAATCCTATTTACCAGCACTTGGCCCATAGCCTTGAATGTTATGACGTGCCAAGTGCTCATCCGGGTACTTTTTAAAGGAAGTGAGGCAACCCGCCTCCACCACCCTCCCAGCCAACGCATTCCAGACCGTCACCACCCTCTGGGTAAAAACGTTTTTCTTCACGTCCCCCTTAAACCTCCTGCCCCTCACCTTGAACTTATGTCCCCTCGTGACTGACCCTTCAACTAAGGGGAACAGCTGCTCCCTATCCACCCTGTCCGTGCCCCTCATAATCTTGTACACCTCGATCAGGTCGCCCCTCAGTCTTCTCTGCTCCAACAAAAACAACCCAAGTCTATCCAACGTCTCTTCATAACTAAAATGTTTCATCCCAGGCAACATCCTGGTGAATCTCCTCTGCACTCCATCCAGTGCAATCACATCCTTCCTATAATGTGGCGACCAGAACTGCACACAGTACTCCAGCTGTGGCCTCACCAAGGTTCTATACAACTCCAACATGATCTCCCTACTTTTGTAATCTATGCCTCGATTGATAAAGGCAAGCGTCCCATATGCCTTTTTCACCATCCCACTAACACGCCCCTGTGCCTTCAGAGATCTATGAACACACACGCCAAGGTCCCTTTGTTCCTCAGAACTTCCTAGTGTCATGCTGTTCATTGAATACTTCTTTGTGAAATTACTCGTTCCAAAGTGTATCACCTCGCACTTTTTAGGGTTAAATTCCATCTGCCACTTATCTGCCCATTTGACAATCCTGTCTATATCTTCCTGTAGTCCAAGACACTCAACCTTACTGTTAACCACCCCGCCAATCTTTGTGTCATCCACAAACTTACTAAACTTACCCCCTACATAGTCATCTATGTCGTTTATATAAATGATGAATAATAGGGGACCCAGCACAGATCCCTGTGGTCCGCCACTGGACACTGGCTTCCAGCCACTAAAGCATCCTTCTGTCATCACCCTTTGTCTCCTACAACTAAGCCAATTTTGAATCCACCTTATCAAATTACCCTGTATCCCATGTGCATTTGCCTTCTTTATAAGTCTCTCATGTGGGTCCTTGTCAAAGGCTTTGCTGAAATCCATATAAACTACATCAACTACACTACCCTCATCGACACACCTGGTCACCTCCTCAAAAAATTCAATCAAATTTGTTCGGCATGACCTCCCTCTGACAAAGCCATGCTGACTATCCCTGATCAAACCTTGCCTCTCCACGTGGAGATAGGCACTCTCCTCCAGAACTTTCTCCAATAGTTTCCCTACCACTGACGTGAGATTCACTAGCCTGTAGTTCCCTGGCTTATCTCTACAACCCTTCTTAAATAGCGGAACCACATTAGCTGTTCTCCAGTCCTCTGGCACCTCCCCCGTGGCCATACTTAAGTTTCTTAGTTAACTATGGATTGTGCATCCTTCTCATAGAGTCATTCATTGTCAATGGAATACTTTGTTGTTCAGAGTTATGAATTAAATATCTGCCACTCCCTATCTACAGCCTTATCTTTCAACAATTTTTTCCGGTCCACTGCAGCCAATCTCTGAGTTCAGACCTTTGTAGTTGCCTTTATTTAACTTTAAGACCCAGTTTCAGACCCAGGTTTCTCATCGTCAAATTGAATGTAACATTCTTTCATGTTATGATCGCTCTTGACTAGATGATGTTTTACTATGAAATCATTCCTAATCCTGCCTCATTACAGATTAACTAGCCTGTTTCCTCGTTAGTTCTAGAATATATTGTTGGATTAAACTGTCCTGAGTATATTCAATGAACTCATCCTCCGCCAATTCACTTTGTCCAATTTATAAGCAAGTTACACTTATTCACGATTATTGAAGTACCTTTCTCACAAATCCCCATTTTTTGTTTTGTTATTATCAATCCTACCACATCACTACTGTTCGGTGACATATAAAATACTCCCAACGGTGGCTTCTTATCCTTACTTTTATCATCTCCAAACAAGCTGATTCCACATCTTCATCTTCTGAGCTAAGATAATTTCTCACGACTGTACTGATTTCAGCCTTTATTACCATACCTAACCCGTAACTTTTTCATTTTGTTCTATCCTTCAGAAATGTCAAATACTCCTGAATATTCAGCCCCTTATCTTAATAACGTTGCAAACACATCCCTGTAATGGCTGTGATATCATACACCTTTATTTCTATTTCTTCCATTAATTCATACACCTTGTTACAAATGCTGAAGCATTCAGATAAAGAGCTTTTAAATCTGTCTTTCTGTCAGTTTTCCCTACTCTGATCCTGTTTGCTGTTGCACTCTTATATTTGTACATTCTGTTCCTTCCTATCACACTCTGGTTATCATTACCCATATTGCTAGCCTGCACTATTGCCTTCTCCTTTCCTGTCAACTTTCTAACATTCCCTTCATCCCAAACCTGCCCCCTCCTCCACTATTTAGTTTAAAGCCCACTCTACAGCCCAGCTATGTGATTCACCTGGGCACTGATCCCAGTGTGGTTCAAGTGAAGGCCACCCCAATGCTGTAGTTCCCTCTTTCTCCATTTTTGGTGCTAGTGGCCCATGAATCAAAATCAATTTCTCCCAACTGAGGGAGGGTCAGTACTGAGGGAGCGCTGCACTGTTGGAGAGTCAGCACTGAGGGAGTGCTGCACTGTCGGGGGGTCAGTACCGATGGAGAGCTGCACTGTTGGAGAGTCAGTAATGAGGGCGTGCTGCACTGTCAGAGCGTCAGTACTGAGGGAGTGCTGCACTGTCAGAGGATCAGTACTGAGGGAGTGCTGCACTTGTCAGCAGGTCAGTACTGAGGCAATGCTGCACTGTCGGAGGGTCAGTATTGAGGGAGTGCTGCACTGTCGGAGGTCCAGTACTGAGGGAGCGCTGCACTGTCGGAGAGTCAGTACTGAGGGAGCGCTGCACTGTCGGAGGGTCAGTACCGATAGAGAGCTGCACTGTTGGAGAGTCAGTAATGAGGGTGCGCTGCACTGTCAGAGGGTCAGTACTGAGGGAGTGCTGTACTGTTGGAGGGCTTGTACTGAGGGAGCGCTGCACTGTCGGAGAGTCAGTACTGAGGGAGTGCTGTACTGCCGGAGGATCAGTACTGAGGGAGCGCTGCACTGTCGGAGGGTCAGTACCAAGGGAGAGCTGCACTGTTGGAGAATCAGTAATGAGGGAGTGCTGCACTGTGGAAGGGTCAGTACTGATGAAGAGCTGCACTGTTGGAGATTCAGTAATGAAGGTGCGCTACACTGTCAGAGGGTCAGTACTGAGGGAGTGCTGCACTGTTGGAGGGTCAGTACTGAAGGAATGCCGTACTGTCGGAAGGTCAGTACTGAGGGAGTGCTGTCGGAGGGTCAGTACTGAGGGAGCGCTGCACTGTCGGAGGGTTAGTGCTGAGGTAGTGCCGCACTGTCGGAGGGTGAGCACTGGGAGAGTGCTGCACTGCTGGAGACATTTTTCAGGTGAGACGTTAAACCACCGCTTTGTTTGCTTTCTCTGGTGGATATAAATGATCCCATGGCCGCTATTTGGAAGAAGAGCAGGGGGAAGTTCTCCCCGGTGTCCTGGGGCCAATATTTATCCCTCAACCGATGATCTTGGTCATTATAATGTTGCTCTTTGTGGGAGCTTGCTGTGCACAAAATGGTGTCTCATTACAACAGGGACAACATTTCAGGAAGTAATATAATTGGCTGTGATGTTCTTTGGGACGTCCTTAAGCATTGAAAGGCGCTAGAGAAATGCAATACCTTCTATGGCTCTAGGAGTGAGAGCTGGGTATTCCTGCTCTCGTCCGGGATCACTGTGTCTAAAAGTTGTCCCACTTGCTAATTACCTGCCTAAGATTAGCTAAGCTGTAACTAATTACTCCATCTGCTTGAAGGGGAAAATACTTGCAGGACGTGGGGGGGCGGGGGGAGAGCAGGGGGGACAGTTGGATTAATTGGATAGATCTTTCAAAGAGCCAGCACAGGCACGATGGGCCGAATGGCCTCCTCCTGTGCTATAATTCTCATAAATTTGGTGGCGTCCCTTCGTTGCAGGAAACCAATGGATTAAACAGATAAATGGTAAGGTGAAACACGGTGAGACCCGGTGATTGTCGACAGACACTTAGTGAATTTAATATTCTCTCTCCTTGCTAAATGTTTAATTCTGGCTGTACTTCATTTTCTCACTAAACCCTTACCTGTTGCTAAGAGATGTGATGGACGTGTGAAGTCAGATGCGGGATCCCTCAACTCTTAAACCCCTCCTCAGGACTGCAATGGTTAGCTGGGGGAATTAATTCCTGGAATGTTGAGTTGTAATCCGATTGGGTGTCTGGCTTAATGTGAGAGAACATCAAGCTGTCAGGGAGAGGGATGATGTTGAGGAGAGCAGGTCTCTGATGGTGCGTGTGTGTGTGTGTATGTGTGTGTGTAAGGGAGAGACAGGCTGTGCTGAGAGTTCGGTACAGGCAGCACCAGTGCAGTCCTGAATGATCGAGAATGCCTCTCTCTATCGGAGTGAGACTCTCCGCTGTGTGGATGCTGCAGGGAAGGAAGAGCGGAAGGAGACTCGCAAGGAGGAACTCGGTCTCGGGACGGAGCGGAAGTGAATGTGCTACCCAATTTTCAACACCAAATTATCAAGTGGAGCAAACAGGAATGAAACGCCAGTGGCGAAAAGTTGGTGATGCAGGTTGATAGAGACATTTAAAAGAGCTATAAGCACTTGGTTTCATTTCTAGAGGGTGAGCATTGGAAAGCAGAGGTTTTGTTCTACCCTATATCAAGCGATGGGAGCACTGTGCACGGTTCTGGACTCCGTATTATAAAAAAGGATATAGAGGCACCGGAGAAAATGCAAAACAAATAAGATTTACAAGGATGATTCCAGATCTGAGAGGTTATAACCATTAGGAAAGACTGAACAAGCTGGGGCTCTTTTCTCCAGAAAAGAGAAGGCTGAGGTGTTGACCTGATCGAGGTCCTCAAAATGATGAAAGGGTTTCGAGCGGGTAGACGTAGAGAAGATGTGGAGGAGACCAGAACTGGGCGGTGGGGGTAGAGGTGGTTAGTGGTTATCAATATAAGATAGTCATTAATAAATCCAATGGGGAATTCAGGAGAATTTACCCAGAGAGTGGGGAGAATGTGGAACTCGCTTCCATAGGGAGTGGTTGAGGCGAATAGCATTTAAGGGAAAGAGTTAGGGGTGGGGGTGGTGGTAGTGGGACTAACCCCATCGCTCGTCAGAAGTGCTGGCATGGAATCGATGGGCTGAATGGTCTCCTTTAGTGCTGCACAATTTGGTGAACGGGAGCAAAATTTCTGCCAAGCTTTCTTTCTATATCCAAACTGATTGGGTTAAGTCCTGTCAAAACGTATCTGTACCGCCCTGTGGTAACCTACTCCCTCTCGAAGGTGCCGCACTGCCTCCCTCGTGGGGGACCGGGAACATCTCCGGGGAAATCAGTACGGAGCCGGGAAAAGGCTGCTGGTGCCCTCCTGCCACACCTGGTAAAGCCTGGCACCTTCACAGTCAGCTAATGAGCTGCAAATGGTTGGGCATTGATATCGTGACACCTTCCCTACGACCATCAGGGTTTTCGCTGGAGTAAATAAGGAGAAACTGTTTCCAGCGGCAGAAGGGTCGGTGAACAGAGGGACACAGGTTGAAGAGAATCGGGAAAAGAACCAGAGGGGGAGATGAGGGGAATTGCTTTTTTTTACACAGCGATTGTTGTGATCTGGGAGACGCTGCCTGAAAGGGCGGTGGAAGCAGATTCAACAGGAACTTTCAAAAGGGGAATTGAATAAATACTTGAAGGGGAAATGTTTGCAGGGCTTTGGGGGAAAGAGCGACCTGGGGGAAGTGGGACTAATTGGATAGATCTTTCAGAGAGCAGGCACAGGCACAATGGGCTGAATGGCCTCTTCCTGTGTTGTAAGATTTTATGATTCATTTATTTCTGCCCACACACTGGATTGTGCACCCTCCACAGTCACTAACTAGCATGATTGCTTGTTCTTGTCACTGTTTTATTCTGGTTCTCTGTCATATCCGCCTCCCTCTCCCGCTCTTCCATTTTCTCTCTCCTCCTCTCCCGCTCTCCCACTCCCCCCTTCTCTCTCTCTCCTTCCCTCCCGCTCTCCCACTTCCCCCATCTCTCTCTCCTTCTCTCCCACTTTCCCACTCCCCCTGGTCTCCCTCTCCTTCCCACCCTCTCTCCCATTTTCCCCGGTCTCTCTCTCCTGCTCTCCCATTCTCCCCGGTCTCCCTCTCCTTCCCTCCCACTCTCCCATTCCCCACGGTCTCTCTCTCTTCTCCCGCTCTCCCATTCTCTCTGGTCTCTCTCTCTCCCGCTCTCCCGTTCTCTCTGGTCTCTCCCTCCTTCTCTCCCACTCCCCCCAATCTCTCTCTCGTTCTCTTCCACTCTCCCATTCTCTGCAGTCTCTCCCTCCTTGTCTCCTGCTCTCCCGTTCTCTCCGGTCTCTTTCTCCTTCTCTTCCGCTCTCCCACTCCCCAGTTAGGGGAGGAGATGGCGTAGTGGTATTGTCGCCTGACTAATCATCCAGAGACCCAGGGTAATGCTCTGGGGGCCCGGGTTCGAATGATAGTGGGTTCAGATGGTGGAATTTGAATTTAGTAAAAATCTGGAATTAAAAGTCTTACAATAACCATGAAACCATTGTCGATTGTTGTAAAAACCCATCTGGTTCACTAATGCCCATTTAGGGAGGGAAATCTGTCATCCTTACCTGGTCTGGCCTACATGTGACACCAGACCCACAGCAATGTGGTTGACTCCTAAATGCCCTCTGAAATGGCCGAGCTGCCACTCAAAACTGCTACAAAGTCTCGACAAAGGAACAAAACAGGATGGGCCATCCAGCATCGACATAGGCACCGGAAACGACAACAGCAATCTCAGCCCCGTCGACCCTAAGTCCTCTTTACTAACACCTGGAGGAGCCATATAAATACTGTGGCTACAAGAGCAGGTCAAAGGCTAGGAATCCTGCGACGAGTAACCCACCTCCTGACTCTCCAAATCCTGTCCATCATCTACAAGGCACAAGTCAGGCGTGTGATGGAATACTCCCCACTTGCCTGGATGAGAGCAGTTCCCTCAACACTCAAGAAGCTGGACACCGTCCAGGACAAATAAGCCTGCTTGATTGCCAACCCATCCACAAACATTCATTCCCTCCACCACCAACGCACAGTTGCTGCAGTGTGTACCATCTACAAGGTGCACTGCAGGTATTCACCACGACTCCTTTGACAGCACCTTCCAAACCTATGACCACTACCATCTAGAAGGACAAGGACTCAGATAGATGGGAACACCTCCACCTGGAAGTTCCCCTCGAAGTCACTCACCATCCTGACTTGGAAATATATCGGCCGTTCCTTCACTGTCGCTGGGTCAAAATCCTGGAACCCCCTCCCTAACAGCACTGTGGGTGTACCTGCACCACAGGGACTGCAGCGGTTCAAGAAGGCAGCTCACCACCACCTTCTCAAGGGCAATTAGGGATGGGCAATAAATGCTGGCCCAGCCAGCGAAGCCCAAATTCCATGAATGAATTTTTTAAAAAGCTTCTCTCTCCTTCTCTCCTGCTCTCTCATTTCCCAAGGTCTCCCTCTCCATCTCTCCCGCTCTCTCATTTCCCCTGGTCTCCCTCTCCTTCTCTCCCTCTCCCACCCACCCCACCTCCCGCTCTCTCTCTCCCCTTTCCCTTTCTTCCATCTCCATTCATCATCACCCTTTCTCGCTCTCTCTCTCTCTCCCTCTTTCTCCTCTAATCTGTTCTTCCTCTCTACCTCAATCTCTCTCTTTCTCCCCTGTCTCCCCCTCAACCCCCTTCCCTCTGCCTCTCTCCCTCTCTCTCTTCCCCTCTCTCTCTTCCCCTCTCTGTCTCCCTCCCTCTCTTCCCCCCACCCCCCCTCCTCTCCCTTCTCTCTCTTCCACCCCCGCCTTTGGAAAATTGAGGGTTTGAATCCCAACTCTGTCTCTATCTCTCCCACTCTCCCATTTCTCCTGGTCTCTCTCCTTCTCTCCTGTTCCCCTGGTCTCCCACTCTTTCTCTCTCTCTCCCTGTTTGTACAGAGGAGAGAGGGTCAGGGTGGAATCCAGTGGGTTATGCAGAGGAGAGGGGGTCAGGATGGATTCCAGTTGATTATACAGAGGTGAGAGGGTCGGGTGGAATCCAGTGAGTTTTACAGAAGAGAGAGGGTCAGGGCAGAATCCAGTGGGTTATAGAGAGGAGAGAGGGTCGGGGTGGAATCCAGTCGGTTATAGAGAGGAGAGAGGATCAGGATGGGATCCAGTTGTTTTTACAGAGGGGAGAGGGTCAGGGTGAAATCCATTGGGTTATACGGGGGAGAAAGGGTCAGGATGGGATCCAGTGGTTTATTCTTTCCTTCCCTCATATTTTTTCCTCCCTCCCTCCCTTCCTTCCTTCCTCCCTTCCAACCAATTTCCCCAATTTATTCCTTCCATTCCTCCATCCTTCCTTCCCTTCCATTCTCCCTCATTCCTTCCTCACGCATTTCCTCCCTCCCCTGCTTTTAACCTCGGAAGAGAGAGCAGGGTACCCGAGGGTTGGCCTGAGGGACAGGATTGGCTGGTTGATACCCGGTGAGATTGGCCCATGTGGTTTACATTTGGATTGGAGGTCCACTTAGCAGGAAGAGAGGAGAGGATTGGGCAGTCTTCAAAGAGGTAAGTAGAGAGGACGAGGTGGATTTATGTAGGGAAAGAATCGAGAGAGAGAGAGAGGGGAGGGGGCATAGCAGACTGGTGGGTTTTTGTCCCTGAGTATAATCCTACCTCTGCAGATCATTATCTATTGAGTAATTTAATTTTGTCTGTAGACCAGTCGACATGCAATGAATGAGTTAACAATAGTTTGGGGACCACAATTGTGTAGTTCATATCATGGCTGCTGATAGATTTCATATAATTATCTTCTCAAGGTATTGTGAACACACATCCCTCATGTGAACTGATTAGTGTTTATAAATGGTCTGTGCACAATGCTTGACATACAAGAGGTTTTATTGAATGAATAAATGTCTTGATGAGGCAGTTTTAATGGAATCAGATTAAGTTACAGTTGAACATCCGGAGATGATACCTTCGCCGACCATAATCTTTACTGTTGGTCAAAGCCAACTAGATTGGATTAAGAGGCACCGTTTAAGGGTTGTTTATATGAACACTTTAGAGAACTATTGTTCGCATTTTGGACCTGCCCATGTCCCAAAGCCTTTTCCAACAAATGACGGAAGTACCAAAGGCGGGTGCCAAATTTAACACAGCAAGATCCCGCCAGCTTCAAGGCGGTTAATGACCAGATCATCTGATTTAACCCTCCCTGCGTTCCTCAATCCTGCCCTCTTGAGCATCCTCTGATTCCCATTGCTCCACCATTGGCGGCCATGCCTTTAGCTGCCAGGGGCCCTAAGCTCTGGAATTCCCTCGCTAAACCTCTCAGACTCTCTCTCTCTCTCCTCCTTTAAGATACCCCTTAAAATCTGACCTCTTTGACCGAATTATTGGTCGCAATATCTCCTTATGTGGCTCGGTGTCAAATGTAATAATGCTCCTATGAAGCACCTTGGGACGCTTTGCCATGCTAAAGGTGCTAGATAAATATAAGTTGTTGTTGCCGCTATTGCTTCCTTTTTACCCCTGGTGCCTGGATCACCGGTATTGTTGCACCATTTTCCCATTTGGCTGGAGTTAAGTTTTTTGCCTTCTTTCCTCTGCATGCGACTGAGGAGGTTGGAGTTCGGAGGTCGCGGCCAATGGCTGCTCCAAACATGGCCGCCCTGAATGACTCGCAGATGAGGGAGCTGGGGCCCTGGAGAAACTCGGCCAGTGAGCAGTGGAGGCATCGCTACAATTACTAGGCAGCATTGCTCAGCCTCCTGATCTTCATGGTGGTGTTTGGCAATGTGTTGGTGTGTATGGCAGTGTCCAGGGAGAGGGCACTGCAGACCACCACCAACTACCTCATTGTCAGCCTGGCTGTGGCAGACCTACTGGTGACCACGCTGCTGATGCCCTGGGTTGTCTATCTGGAGGTTAAACCGTTAGTTTGGTCCCGCTTATCGATAGGCGGGAGGGCCCCGAAGGGCATTGGGCCTCACAGCTACCGACATCACGCCTCAGCGATCCCACCCACCGCCAAAGAGGTCCTAAGTCCTTTTCCCACTTCCCTTCCCGGAGACAGTCACTTGCACATCAGTCACAGCCAGAACAAGGTCTCT
The DNA here is from genome assembly GCF_964194155.1 of Cetorhinus maximus. Lineage (NCBI taxonomy): Eukaryota > Metazoa > Chordata > Chondrichthyes > Lamniformes > Cetorhinidae > Cetorhinus > Cetorhinus maximus. Next base: position 19,980,359 of record NC_135901.1, read on the forward strand.
CTTCCGGTCATCCATTTAGATACCAGGCGATTGGCGAACAACACAAGACTGAACTTGAACGTATTAAAACATAGGCCAAGATATTATGGCCCCCTCCTGCCCAGCGGGATATTACGGTCCCGCCGAACTAAATGGAGATTTAAATGGCTCGCCGTGTCCGCTGGGGGAGAGTCACACCGCGGTGGGGCCATAAAATCCTGGCTATAGAAAATAGGAGCAGGAGTAGGTAATTCGGCCCTTCAAGTCTGTTCCGCCATTCAATATGATTATTGCTGATCCTCTATCTCAATGCCACACTCCCGTGTTCTCCCCATACCCCTTGATGCCTTTGGAGTCTAGAAATCCACCTACTTCCTTCTTAAGTGTACTCAGTGACTTCTCTGTGGTAGAGAATTCCACAGGTTCACCACCCTCTGAGTGAAGAAATTTCTCCTCATCTCAGCCCTAAATGGCCTACCCCATTTCCTGAGACTATGACCCCTTGTTCTAGACCACCCCACCAGCCAGAGGAAACATCATCCCTGCATCCAGTCTGTCCAGCCCTGTCAGAATGTTATACGTTTCAATGAGATCCCCTCTCATTCTTCTAAACTCCAGTGAATACAGGCCTAGTCAGCCCAATCGCTCCTCATATGACAATCCTGCCACCCCAGGAATCAGCCTAGTGAACATTCATTGCACTCCCTCTATGGCAATTATACCCTTTCTTAGGAAAGGAGACCAAAACTGCGCACAATAGGGACAGGAGCAAGCCATTCAGTCCATCGAGCCTGTTTCACCATTCAATTGGGTCATTATGGAATGGTCCAGCACAGAAGGAGACCATTTGGCCCATCAAATGGAGACACAGTGGCGTAGTAGCAATGTCACTGGACTAGTAATCTGAAGGCCCAGTCTAACACTCTGGGGACATGGGTTCAAATCCCTACAAGGCAGCTGGTAGAATTTAAATTCAATTAATAAATCAGCAATTGAAAGCCAGTCTCAGTCATGGTGACCATGAAACTATCATCAATTGTTGTAAAAACCCATCTGGTTCACTAATGTCCTTTAGGGAAGGAAATCTGCCGTCCTTACCCGGTCTGGCCTACATGTCACTCCAGGCCCACAGCGATGTGGTTGACTTTTAATTGCCCTCTGAAATGGCCGAGAAAGCCACTCAGTTCAGGGGCAATTAGGGATGGGCAACAAATGCTGGCCTTGCCAGCAACGCCCACATCCCATGAAAAAGATAAAAAGAAAATTGAGTCTGCTGCAGCTTTTTGAAAGATCAATCCAATTAATCCCCACTCTCCCCCAGCACCCCCGCTGCTCTTTCCCCCGTCGCCCTGAAAATTTCTCCCCTTCCAGTATTTATCCGATTCCCCCCTTTTGAAAGTTCCTATTGGATCTGCTTCCACCGCCCTTTCGGGCAGCGCCTTCCAGATCACAACAACTTGCTGTGTGATGAAAAGCCGCTATTCCGCACCTCGCCCCCTGCTGGTGACGCTCACTTGCACCGAAGGCTTATCCGCCTTAGCAAAAACCATTCCCACATTGTCGCGGCCAACCCTCGGCCGCTGAACGATCGTCATGGATGGGGGATAGTATTGCAGCCGTCGGGCACGCTTCTGAGTGTTGTGATCCTCCAAAGAGCGAATTTCGCAATCCCATCTCTCAATCGCTTTCATTACCACTTCAAGTAAAGAAAAAGCAAACATGAGATCAGCCGGCGCAATGAAGCTATTCAGTGCACAAATGATAAAATATTCATTCATTATCATCCAACTGCTAGATAATTAATTTTGTGTAAAGTCTCCGCTAGATATCTAATCACACTATTATCACACAATTAAATCTGGAGCAATATAGGAAATGAGAATTACTGTAATATTCTTTGCTGCAGTGCTTGTCAAACTAATTTATACTTCGTACTATCTAGATTGTCCACAAATGTTTAATCTCTTGGAACATTCTTCATCTTGAAATTACCCGAATTACTATTTTCGCCTTTTATATTCTTTTCAACGGAGATGTAATATCTCTATAGACCTCAGTGAATTTTAGGGGGAAGAAAGTAAATGAGAATTTATGGTAAGGGAGAATTCATTATAAGGGAATGAATTACTTACATTAGAATCTATAGGCAGGCCAGCGCAAATCAGTAAATCAACAATTAAACAGTTAAACCAGATGAACCTTTTACACTCTCAAACTTTGTACACCCTCAGGGTTTGCAATCACCAGCAAGGTCCTGGGAGTTAGACTGAAGTCAGAGGATGGCAAGAACATAGATTAAGTGTGCTCTTCAACTGTTAGGGGAAGGACAGATGGTCCCAGCTTAGATAGGAAGGCAGATCTCTGCCTGGGTGAAAGTAGGGTCAGATGATGCATGTACCTTTGTACCAGAGACTTGTCTGTTTCATGTAAACCTATGTGTTGACAAGATCGGAATCTGGAGGATGTTCTTGTATGTGACCAATAATGTATAAATATGGTGAACACTTGTAGCTTAGCAGAGTATTGTCTCAAGCTGTATTGAGATGGTGCCCTCCTTGCAATTGCTCGAATAAACGATCGTAACCAGTACCTGAGTCTCCTGTGGTCTGCTCATCAAAGACACCACATCAGTGACAAATGCATAAAACGACCCAAGTGTTAAGCCAATGTTCTCCAAGTTTGATTAACGTAGGTGCAGAATAAGTGTTAGTTTCTCAACTGAAGATTGTTAAGATGATGTTATAACACATATTCAAATGATTCAAATCAACATGTTCTCTTGGTGTATTCATGTTTAGAGTATGAAAATGTCTAGGCTTTTTCTCTGGCATGAATTAATAATTTATGTGTTATTTAGTGAAAATTTCATGAGTGCAAATCTGTCAACAGCAAAACAGCAGCAGAAAGTTTATAATTTCAGCAACAACTTATGATTCTACAGCACCTTCAATTTAATGAAGTGTCTCCAAGGCACCTCACAGGAGTGATTATCAAACAATATTTGACCCCGAGCCACATCAGGAGATATGAGGTACCGGTGACAAAAAGCTCAGTCACAGTGAGATTTTAAGGAACGTCTTAAAGCAGGAGAGAGAGTGAGAGATAGAAAGAAAGAGAGAAAGAGAAATAGGGGCTGGAGGAGGTTCCAGAGATAGGGAGTGTTGTAGGGACTGGAGTGAGTTACAGAGATGGGGATGATTGTAGGGACTGGAGGAGGTTACAGAGATAGGAAAGGTTTTAAGGACTAGAGGAGGTTACAGAGATAGGGAGGGTTGTTGGGACTGGAGTAGGTTACAGAGATAGGGATGGGACAAGGAAAGATTTGAAAACAGGGATGAGAATTCCAAAATTGAGTTTGGATGACCTTAAGTTTCCATAAACATATTCCTTGGAGCCATTCTTCCCGTTAATTCTGATGAGCTTATTTGGGGGAGACAATTGAAAGTGGGTGGGGTAGGATCGGTTGGTGGCCCTTGGGCTCTGTTCCCTGTAGCCTCCCCAGCCCCTCCCACACCAAAGTGGTCTACTAACGGAAGTATTTTAGAAGCACTGCTCTTAGGTGTCTTGTGCCCAAAGGCAGTGGAAGAACAAAATACTGAGGGCGCTGGCAATCTGAAATAAGAACAGAAAATGCTGGAAACACCCAGCATCTGTGGAGAGAGAAACAGAGTTAACGTAAAAGCAAAAAACTGCAGATGCTGGAAATCCAAAACAAAAATAAAAATAAAAATACCTGGAAAAACTCAGCAGGTCTGACAGCATCTGCGGAGAGGAAAAGAGTTAACGTTTCAGGTCAGAACCAAAGGGGAAGGCACTGTAGGAATGCAGATCTTTTATCTGGATTTAAGGTTGGATATAAAGCTCCAGTCAGTGAACAGACGTCCGGATGGCTGGAGGTGTTCTGTAATCTTGTGGAAGGGTTTGTTTGAAGGGATGCTACCCTGGCTGTGAACTGTTGCTGATGCTGTTTGTACCTTGCTCTGGTTAAAGGTGGTTGGCGAGTGGCGTTTCAGCTGGGTTCACTGTGACACCTTTGTGACACTGGACGTGATGCTGTGCACAGCCAGCATCCTCAGCCTGTGTGCCATCAGCATCGACAGGTAACCGGAGAGTTTTCAGTGGCGTTCGCCAGTGCGGAAACAGGCCATTCGGCCCATCTGCTCCGTGCTGGTGTTTCTCCTCCACAAGAGCCCTCTCCCACTCCCTCTTCACCTCACCTCGTTCACCATATCCTTCTATTTCTTTCTCCCTCGTGTGTTTATCCTGCTTCCCCCTTAAATTCATCGATGCTATTCACCTCAACCATTCCCTGGATGCGAGTTCCACATTCTCCCCAATCTTTGGGTAAAGAAGTGTCTCCTGAATTCCCTATTGGATTTATTTTTCGGAATGTGGGCATCCGCTGGCAAGGTCAATATCACCCTTGAACTGAGTGGCCTGCCAGTGTTAGGGTTAGAGTCAACCATATCTCTGCGGGTCTATAAAAGGGTTTTCTGTAGTAATTATAGTTCTGATAAACATAGGACTGTAGCTTTAACCACAGGGGAGAAAAAGAGGAGAGCGATTCTCCTGAGTATTTGTGGGAGCAAAATCTACAGTTTAATTCGAAGCTTGATGGCCCCCAGTGCCCCTGACTTGAAGACCCTTAGTAAATTAGTAACAATAAGGAACATTTTCAATCCAAACCCTCAGTCACAATGCAGAGGTGCAGGTTCAGTTCACTGAATACAGCCCCGAGAGAGACCATTGCTACCTATGTGGCGAAATTAAAACAACTAATGGAATATTGTGATTTTGCTGAAAGCCTGAATGATATACTCAGAGATCATTTTGGTCTCTGGCGTGCAAGAGGATGCTATTCAGTGAAGATTGCTGACTGAAGTGGATCTTGGTTTTAAGAAAGCGTTAGAAATAGTTCTTGCGATAGAAAGTGCTGGAAGGGATTCACAAGCGATTCAAGGTCCACAAAATGGCACCATTTTCCTAGTTGGGCAGAAACGGTCAACTGAAAGTGGCGCGAAAATCCAGGACTCCGCCGCAAAGTAGGAAACAGACCCCACTAACCGAAAATTGAGGAACCAGTTTATTATCAAATTCGAAAACTAATTTTTATCGACGTGGAAACAATCACACTCCTAGCGATTGGCAATTTAAAAGGTGGAGTGTTATTTTTGTCACAAAAGAGGACACATATTGAAACATTACAAAGCGACATTAAAACAGGCTTCCAGGCAACAAACAAAGCCCAATGAAGTATATAGTGCGGAAGAGCCAGAAACAACCAATTCTGACATTTAATCCTTATTCAACATGAGAGTTGGGAAGACAGAGCCAGTCACTGTCACTTTACAGGTGAATGGGAAACTCTTAATAATGGAAGTTGACACTGGTGCTTCTACCACTGTAGTAGAATAACACACTTTCAATATTTAAATAAAGGTGCTCAACAATTAAATTTGGAACAAACGTCTACCAAGTTGAAAACGTACACAGGCGAAGAAATCCAGGTAAAAGGTATCACCAGAGTACCTGCTTATTAGAGACACCAAACAGCACAACTACCAGTGATGGTATTAGAAGGTACAGGACCCAGCCTTCTAAGTCGAAATTGGTTGAGGGAAACTAACCTTGATTGGCCAGTGAGATTTCAAAAGGAAGCAGGAAGAGTTCCTGAGTTGAAAAAGGAACAAGTCAAGGCCCTTCAGAAAGAGCCTGGAGAGTCCGAGGACCACAGCTGGATGAAAATGGAATGTGTAGCTATTCAGCAACCTGAAAAAATGAAGACTGTTTTAAAAAACGACATGGAAGAACAGCAGAAGAAACTCAAGGCGACTCTGCTGAATTACAGAGTTCAAGTTGAAGCGAGTGAGTTTTGCAATGAAAATAAAACCTTGTTGAAAGACCCTCACACACTACAAGGATCCCTCAGGTCAAAATTTGTACCTCTGGAAAATTACGAAGAGAAGCAGGAAGAATTTAACGTCACTCTGAACAAACTGAAGAACCAGTTGGCACAGAAGACGCAGCAATGTTCAAGGTTCCAGGAGGAAGCCAACAGATACATGAAGGAGACAGAAGACCTGAAGAATCAGCTGAATGCAGCTAAAGACACCTTGAAAGGAAAGGTCGTAGAACTTTCCAAGATGCAAGTAGATAATGAAGTCATGGGTAACTCAATTACTGAACTAAGACAAGTTGAGAATTGAACAGAGAGAAGTCTGGCCGACAGTGAAGTCAAGAGGAAGGCCAAGACTAAACTCTGTGGTAGAAAGCAGAAGACAAAAAGGAGGAAGATCCTGAAAAGACAATAAAAGGCGAGAATGAAAAAGGTAACAGGTGAATCATCGGAAACTAAACTTGCTCGTTTCCTATTTCACTACAGAACAATCCCAATTTGGAGGGGAAGGAGGAAAAAAGTCAAGGGAACCAAAAAGCGACTCCTGATTGGCATAGTCATGCACAACAATTTACTGTTGGAGAAAGAGCATATGTAAGGAATGTCAGTGGAGGACCGAAGTGGTTAGCTGGTAAAGTAAGCTCTGTAACCGGACCATTGTCATACCACGTGGAAGTGGAGAGCCAGATCACCCGTAAGCATGTGGATCATTTAAGAAGAGAGATATCCCAACAAAATGATATTCCACCTGTAACCATTGCTGAACCTACGGTTCCTGTTGAAGTTGCTCAACCGAGGACAGACATGCCCGATGTCTCTGTTGGAGTGGGAGACACTGAACTGCCTGTGTCTAATGAGGTACTTGATGTTAATGCGGTTCCAGCGAATGTGGTTCCTGCAAAAGAATCGCAAGTCATGGAGCATCGACGTTCCACACAGATCAGGAAACCATCTTAAAGACTGAACTTGTAATTTCATGACCTGTGTAAATATTGTTATGGCATGAGATAAATACAAAAGGTAGAGAAAAAGTTTAAGGTGGGGTGGGGTGGGGGGGGGGTGGGTGGTGGCTGCAGTAATTATAGTTCTGATAAACGTAGGACTGTGGCTTTAAGAATACTCCTGTGTTGTAAGATCACGTGATCTGTATAGACCAATGAGTTAGAAGCACGGGGACCCTCGAGGAGAGAAGTCTTCTTTAGTTATAGAGTTAGATGCACACATGTAATTGCTGCTGCCGTCTTGTAAATGAAGTTCAACGTTTCCACCAAGCAAAGCTGCCTAGAAAATCAACTCTATCACACTTTCCTTCCCGAAAGTAAACCAGTGAAAAACAGGGTATTTATGACAATTGAAGGTCACTATTACTGAGATTAGCTTTCAATTCCAGATTTATTAATTGAATTTAAATTCCACCTGCCACTGTGGTGGGAATTGAACCCATGTCCCCCAGAGCATTAGCCTAGGCCGCTGGATTAGTAGTCCAGACATTAATGCTATGCTGCCATCTCATCTTTTAGTGACAATCAAATATTGATAGCCCTTAGTTCTGGTCTCACCCCACACAAATAGAAATACTTTCTCTACCCTATCGAAAAACCCCTTTCATCATCTTAATCAGGTCACCCCTCAGCTTTCTCATTTCTAGAGAAAAGAGCCCCAGCCTGTTCAGTCTTTCCTGAGAGTTATAACCTCTCGGATTTTGGCAGTGTAGGAAATAAGGCAGAATAGATGAAGAATAGCCTCCTTCGGTGCTGTGAGGTCCTGAGAAGATCGGGAAAAGGGGTTTAATTTTGCTCCACCTGGCAGAAACTGCATAGCAACAGACTTAAAATGGTAGCGGGCAACTTTCTTCTCCAGCCCTTTTGGCACCGGGTGGCGGGGCTGTGACAGGAAGAATAAAAAAGAGGCATATTATCTAAATGGTGAGAGATTGCAGAGCTCTGAAATGCAGAGGGATCTGGGTGTCCTGGTGCATGAATCACAAAAGGCTAATAACAGGTACATCAAGTAATTAGGAAGGCTAATAGAATGTTATCATTTATTGCGAGTGGAATTGATTGTAGGGAGTTATGCTACAGTTCTACGGGGCACTGGTGAGACCGTATCTGGAGTACTGTGTACTGTATTGGTCACCTTATTTAAGGAAAGGTGTCAATGCGTTAGAAGCAGTTCAGAGGATGTTTACCAGGCTAATACCATGAATGGGTGGGTTGTCTTATGAAGAAAGGTTGGACAGGTTAGGCTCGTATCCACTGGAATTTAGATGAGTAAGAGGTGACTTGATTGAAACATTTAAGATCCTGAGGGATCTTGACAGGGTGGATGTGGAGAGGATGTTTTCTCTTGTGGGAGCATCTAGAACGAGGGTCACTGTTTAAAAATAAGGGGCAGCTCATTTAAGACAGAGATGGGGAGAATTTTTTTCTCTCGAGGGTCGTGAGTCTTTGGAGCTCTCTTCCTCAAAAGGTGGTAGATGCAGAGTCTTCGAATATTTCTAAGGCAGAGCTAAATAGATTCTTGGTTAACAAGGGGCTGAAAGGTTACAATCGGGGGTAGGCAGGAATGTGGGGTTGAGGTCAGCCATGATCTTATTGAATGGCGGAACAGGCTCAAGGGGCCGAGTGGCCGACTCCTGCTCCTAATTCATAATTTGCGATGTGTCCCTCTGAATTCATGCACATCAGGGTTCCAGTGGGGTACATGACACACCTGTGCCATTGTCAGTGGAGTGCCTCTGGGGTGCACCAGGGTAGCTAGACTCTTTCTCCCTCTCTTCACCGCCCCCCCCCCCCCCCCCCCACCCCCGACCCCCACCTCCCTCCTCAGGCCTTTACCCACCACCCTCCCTCCTTCCTCCATTACTTTCCCTGGGTTCCCTAGTTTTGGGAGGAGTGGGGCCAGCGAGACCCAATGGCCAGCGAGAGGCCCTTTCATGACTCCAGGTTCTCCCGATGTGCATTGACAAGGTTCCCCCCACCCACCTCCTCCCGGCAGCTCGATAGAGAATGGGACCCTCCCATGAGAGAGGCTGTCCTGCTTGTGATCCTGGTTGGAAATGGTGGGAAACTGGGAAATATTGGGATGCAGAGGGACCTTGTACACGAATCACAGAAAGTCAACATGTTGGTACAACAAGGAACTCGAAAGGTAGTTAGCATGTTCGCCTTTATTGAAAACGGATTGGCATATAAAAGTAAAGAAGTCTTAAAATAATTATATGGATCTTTGCTGAGACTGCACCCGAAGTATTGTGCACAGTTCAGGATCCCGAACCCTACCCCTAACCCTAACACCAACCCTAACCCCCTAACCCCATCCCTAACTCCCTATCCCTAATCCTAACTCCCTAACCCCATCCCTAACTCTACAACCCAATCCCTAACTCCCAACTCCAGCCCTAACCCCATCCTTAACTCTCTACCCCTAACCCTAACCCCATCCCTAACTCCCTAACCCCATCCCCAACTCCCTAACCCCATCCCTAACTCCCTAACCCCATCCCTAGCTCCCTAACCCCATCCCTAGCTCCCTAACCCCATCCCTAACTCCCTAACCCCATCCCTAACTCCAACTAAACTGATTCCTGGGATGAGAGGAATGTCCTATGAGGAAAGATTGAGTAGAATGGCCCAATATTCTCTAGAGTTTAGAAGAATGAGAGGTGATCTCATTGAAATGTACAAAATTCTTCGGGGGTTTAACACGGTCGATTCTGGGAGGCTGTTAACCGCCACACCCCACCCCCCCCACCCCCACCCTGGCTGGGGAGTCTGGAACAATGGGGGGAGGGGGTGGTCACAGTCTTAGGATAAGAGGTCAGTCATTTTGGACTGAGATGAGGAGAAATTTCTTCACTCAGAGGGTTGTGAATCTTTGGAATTCTCTACCCCAGAGAGCTGTGGATGCTCCGTCATTGGGTATACTCAAGACTCAGCTTGATAGATTTTTAGGCACTGAGGGTGGGAAAGTGGAGTTGAAGTAGAAGATCAGCCATGATCTTAATGAATGGGTGAGGCAAGCTCCAGAGGCCGAATGGCCTTCTCCTCCTTCTATTTGTCTGGTTGTTTGCTCGTTCTTGGGAGTATTGAGTACCTTTTTCCGATTGGATCAATGAATCCTCATCCTCAACCTCCCTTGGTTGCCATGGCTACAGGAGTAGGACATTTGACCTATTGAACTGATTCCCTGCTTCACTCGCCACCTATTTTGGAGCTTTTTAAAGACCGTCCGGTTCATCAACAGCTCTAACCTGTTTCTTGTCCACCCCTTGCAGGTAAAGAGCGGTTGCTATGCCAATGCTCTACAATACCCACTAAAGCTCCAAGCGGAGAGTCACATTGATGATAACCATGGGCTGGGTGCTGTCCTTCGCCATCTCATGCTCGCTGCTCTTCGGGCTAAAAAACCACCATGGTAAGCTGTGCCCATCATGAACCCTTCTTTCACCTTTTATTCCTCTATTGTCTCCTTCTATGGTGAGGGAGGGGCATGAGAATTCTCACAGCAGTCCCAGGGATTGGGGACTTCAATTATATGGAGAGACTGGAGCAGCTGGGATTGTTCTCCTTAGAGCAAAGAAGGTTAAGGGGGAGATTTAATTGAGGAATGCAAATTCATGATAGGTTTTGATAGAGTAAATAAGGAAAAAGTGTTTCCAGTGGCAGGAGGGCCGGTAACCAGAGGGCCACAGATTGAAGAGAATCGGGAAAAGAACCAGAGGGGGACATGAGGAGAATTTATGCTCCACACGAGCCCCCTCCCACCCCCTCTTTATCACCTCCATCACCATTTCCTTCTATTCCTTTCTTCCTCATGTGTTTATCGAGCTTCCCCCTTAAATACATCGATACTATTCACCTCAACCAGTCCCTGTGGGAGTGAGTTCCACATTCTCCCCACTCTCTGGGTGAAGAAGATGCTCCTGAATTCCCCATTGGATTTGTTAGTTGTTGTACTACGCTAATAGTGCTGGTATCCCACCACTGCCAACCATGTTGTATTATGGTGCACGGTTATGTCTCAACGATGAGACCTTGAGACTTGTAGATTAAAACATGAACTATTTATCTATTTACAGATCTCAGGTTACTGTTATGCATGGCGCTGCTACCTCTATGCAGGCTGGTTCCAGAGTGTTCTCTCTAGACTGTTCTCTCAGTCTGTTACCATGTGACTTTATACATCATACCGTGGGTGGTGCTATTCTCCAGTCCTACTCTAACCCTTACTCTGCCGAGCACCTTTACATTACAGTGGCATGCAGGCCACATACAACACTAGTGACTATCTTATTTTGATGGCCGTCCAGTTCTGGTCTCCTACCCGCCTTACCCTACCTCACCCCACCCCACCCTAAAAGTGGAAACAACTTCTCTCGGTTCACCCTGTCAAAACTCTTTCATAGTTTTAAAGGCTTCTATCAGGTCACCCCTCAGCCTTTTTATTTCTAGAGGAAAGAGCCTCAGCCTGTTCAGTCTTGTCTGGTAAGCTTGTAATTCGAGTGCCATCTTTGTGAACCTTTAGTTACATCTTCTCCAGTGACTCAATGAGAGTCTTTGCAATTATGGAGACCAGGAATGTGCTTTGTCCTGTTCCAGATAAAAGGAATGAGACCAGCTGTGCCATCACGAGCCCTTCTTTCATCTTATATTCTTCTATTGTCTCCTTCTACATTCCCTTCATCGTGACGCTGTTAGTTTACGTCCAGATCTATGCCATGCTGAGATGGAGAAGGAAGTGCGTAGCAGCTAAGAGGATCAGCGTTGCCATGGAGCATGAAACCCAACCGCCCATAAAGGTCTAAAGAGTAAATAACAAGCTCAAATATTAAAATGAGGGGATGTGAGTAGTGGGCGTGGTGTAAGTGACTGACATTTAACCTCTAGATGCCGCGATTAAATCCTGCCCAAGTTCACTTTGTGTAGAGGCTGCATGGGTTCAATTCGACATGTGTTAGAGTGGCTTCGATCCATTTTGTATCGGACACGCTGCCATGATGCAGAGTTGCTTTCAACCTGCCATTTAAGGGAGGATACAGGATGACTGAGGAAGTGATGTCACCACAAGTATAGGATGTTGGTCGTTTGTAGGAGGCTGCAGATTGGCAGGTGTAGAGGGAAATGTACATCTAACCCCGTGCTGTACCTGTCCTGGGAGTGTTTGGAAGGGACAGTGTCTTGTTTTATTATTTAAAAAACACGCTTTTCAGGGTGAAATTTCCTTGTGCAATATTACTGTGTGTATCACACAATCATATTCCACCTGAAACATTCACTCCCTCCACCACCGATGCACAGTGACAGCAGAGTGTACCATCTACAAGACGTACTGCAGCAACTCACCAAGCCTCCTTAGACAGCACCTCCCAAACCCATGACCATGACCATCTGGAAGGTCAAGGAAGCAGATAGGTGGGAACACCACCACCTGGAAGTTCCTCACTAAGTCACTCACTAACCTGACTTGGAAATACATCGGCCGTTCGTTCACTGTCGCTGGGTCAAAATCCTGGAGCTCCCTCCCTAACAGCAATGTGGGTGTACCTACGCCACATGGACTGCAATGGTTCAGGAAGGTAGTTCACCCCCATCTTCTCAAGGGGCAATTAGGGATGGGCAACAAATGCTGGCCCAGCCGGCGAAGTCCACATCCCATGAACGAATATTTTTTTTAAAAATTGCAATATTTAAGTCAGTAATTTTGAAAGTATTTTTCCCCTATTTAATGGATAATCTCTCAATTCAAGTTGTAAACAATGGGTTTTCTTTATGGCCAATATGAAGTATTTGTATCCATGTTCGTGCCTACACTGTTGCCAGGGTCAATAATTCCATTTTTTGTTTTATTTAGTTTCAGAATAAGTGCACACACCCGGAAGATGTCAAACTTTGCACTTTAATGGTCCAATCAAACGGGAGCACCAGTGTGAGTAAAAAGAAATTGGTAAGACCTCAGCTGGAGACACCAGAATCCTCGGAGCTGATTGACAAATTCCCAGTTCAATTTGAGTGGCCGAAATTCCCACTTGTCACTCAGGTCACCAATCATTCTAAAGGTCATTGATCAACTCTCTTCCCATTCGCTGCCATCGCACGGAATTTCAATGGACCCAAACCTCTTCCCACTCACTCCCATTGTACACAATCACAATGGAACAAGCCCCTTCTCCTTCACTCCTATTGCGCAGAATGTCAATAGATCGATCCATTCCCATCGCACAGAACCCCAATTCCTTTCACTTCCATGGGAGATTGGAGAAGTTGGAATTGTTCTCCTTAGAGCAGAGAAGGTTCAAAGAGAGATTTAATCGAAGTGGGCAAAATCATGAGGAGTTCGGATAGAGTAAATAAGGAGAAACTGTTTCCTGTGTCAAGAGGGTCTGTAACCAGAGGGACACAGATTGAAGAGAATCAGTAAAAGAAAGAGGGGGAGGTGAGGAGAATTTTTTTTCTTTTACACAATGAGTTGCTGTGATCTGGAAGGCGCTGCCTGAAAGGGTGGTGGAAGCAGATTCAGTAGGAACTTTCAAACGGGGAATTGAATAATATTTGAAGGGGAAAAATTTGCTGGGCTGTTGGGCAAAGAGCAGGCAGAAGTATGGGACTAATTAGAAAGCTCTTTCAAAGAGCCAGCAGAGGCTCGATGAGCTTAATGGCCTTCTCCTGTGCACTATGATTCTGTGAACAAGTTAACTTCCCACACCCCATGTACAAAATGGTGACTTGGAGACAAGGGCCCTTTGTCATTCCCTTCCTTGTCCTCTCCTGTGATTTGTGTGTGCTCTGGTCTGTGCTATTGGCTGTTGGTAACACCCATTTTCTCTTCTTTTTGGCATCCTAGACACTGGTACAAGAAGCAATCCCTTACTCTGAGGGAGCCCGATTTGAGGGGCCTCCCAAGAGGTCAAGGCCAACAGGAACTCCGCTGGCTTTCCAGCTCGGGACCACTTCTGGATTCTGCCTGATGGCTGGTAAATGAAAGGCCACTTCCTGCATCGAGGTATCCACGGACCCCGAGTGCGACGGCCAAGCAAGGTTCTTCAGGCAGAGTGCTTTTGAGGTGTGGAGGGTGTCGGATGAGAAACAGGTGCCATTGGCCAAATCAGCAGCGAAAGCAAACTGTCCCACCAGAGGAGAAGAAAGCAACAAATGTTGGTGGCTGTCTTAGGTGAATCTAGAACAAACTAGAACATTAGACCATGTTCCAATGAGTCATAATGATCTAGAACAATAGCCCAAGATCCACAGTCTCGGTGGTCTAGAACAATTGGTTAGGTGCTGTTGTGTCACAATGATCGAGAATAGGCAAACGTCTATCGGTTCTTACAATGATCTAGAACAAAAGACCGAGTTCTATGTAGTTACAACTATCTAGAACAATAGACGAGGTTCCATTGTGTCTCAATGATTTAGAAGAACAGGATAGATTCCATGGAACTTGCAATGATCTTGGACTGTAGGCTAAATTACATGCTCTATAACTGTGGACTAACTTCCATAGTCTTGAAATGATCGAGAAAATAGGCAAAGTTGCCTTGTGGCACAATGATCTAGAACCGTAGGTTAAGTTGCATTGTAGCACAATGATTTAGATCAACAGTCCAAGTTCTATGGGTTTTGCCGTAATCTAGAAGAATAGGCTGCATTCCACCAGACCGCAATGTTCTAGATCAATAGGCCAAGCTGCACGGAAATGTAATGATCGAGACTAATTGGCTGTGTATGGTGTTACCATATTCCCAGTAGATAAGTCTGAGTCCTATAGTGTTACAATGATCTAGAACAATTGGCTAAGTTGTATGGAATCGCTATGTTCTAGGATTGTATTCTATACTAATGATACCAAATTTATAAGCTTGTGTGCCAGGGATGTAATGTGAATTTTATCAAAGAAGTAGCAACTGCAAGTAATTAAATGGAGCCCTGTTGCCATATGGTTGAGGAGCTCTGAGTGGGGTAGGAACCCTTTTGCGAGTCACTGCGTTGCGATGACAAATGGACACGTGCATTGATGACTCTTTTCCTCTCTCTCTCTGTTGGATTGACAGGCGTCTTCATCATCTGCTGGCTGCCATTTTTCATCACTCACATCCTGAACGTCCACTGCCAGAGGTGCTACATCCCGCCGGCGCTCTACAGTGCCTGCGCCTGGCTGGGTTACGTCATCAACCCCATCATCTACACGACCTTCAACGTGGCATTCCGCAAAGCCTTCATGAAGACCTTGCATTGCTGACTCTGGAACAGGGAATGACTCTGGAACAGGGACTGATGCACAGTCGCTGGCAACTGAGAGCCAAGCGGACCTGAACATGAAACTTGCAACTGATGTCTCCACATGAGAGACACGGGCTTTTAAGGATCCCAGACTATAAACACCTTGACTCTGCTGCCTTCACCACACCATAACAGGAAGCCAAAATGATCCCTTCCTGCCAAAGATGGAGGAACATGAGTGCACCACACACTGGCACTTTCTGAACGCGACAATAAAAGGATGAGTGCTCACACCACAATGTTATGTAGTTTACATACAGTCTCTCTACACCTAAACACCTTCCATCGCCACCTGCTCTGAGTTTCGTTGTTGCACTCCTTACTGAAGTTCCCACTTCCTGGCACCCAAGCTAGTATCCTCAGAATTAAACGCAACCCTTGATCATTGTGCCACCACAAAATGTAACGTATGGGTCATGTGCAGATGAGTAGAAAGATATTAGCCCAAACCTAAAGATGGCAGGTCCCTTATTTTCCATTCATTCATGGCTGGCATTTATTGCCCTTCCCTCATTTCCCCTTGAGAAGATGATGGGGATTTGCCTTCTTGAAGTCCACTGAGTGGCTTTCTGGGCCATTGCAGAGGGCAGCTAGGAGTCAACCACATTGCTGTGGTTCTGGAATCATGTGCAGGCCAGACCGGGTAAGGATGGCAGATTTCCTTCCCTAAAGGGCATTAGTGAACCAGATGGGTTTTTACAACAAGAATGATACTATTATGATCACTGTTACTCACTTTTAATTCCAGATTTATTTAATGAACCTAATTTAAATTCCTTCCTGCCATGGTGGGATCTGAACTCACGTCTCTTGATTATTAGCCCAGTGACATGACCACAAGGCTACTGTTCAACTCAACAGAGTTGATAAGATGGTAATAAAAGCATATGGATTCCTTGAGTTTATTAATGGAGGCACAGAATATAAAAGCAATATGATTGTACTAGATCTTGCATGACTGTTCTTTCAGAGAGCCAGCACAGTCACAATGGGCCAAATGGCCATCTTCTGTGCTCTAATTTAATGGCAGCACAAGCCTTTTCTTCTCCTTAACCCACTCTTGAACAGACATAATGCCTCGAAGCAGTGAATATACTGAGAAATATACGCAATTATCCTGATTCCCGTTTGGGTAGAGATGTGACCTCTGTCCTTGTCTCACTTTATAGATTGTGATGGAAAGCTCAAATCTTTATAGATCTCTAGTCATGCACATTGTGCTTGATGTTTCAGCAAAGCTGTCCCAGAAACGAGATGGTGCCTGAAAAAAAATGCCACATGCCAATCTGTCCACCATCAAGTTAGAATTTGAGACAATAAGCGATCACTTTTTAAAAAAAATTAGTTCACAGGATGTTGGCTTCGTTGGCTGGGCCAGCATTTATTGCCCATCCCTAATTGCCCCTTGAGAAGGTGGTGGTGAGCTGACTTCCTGAACCGCTGCAGTCGATATTGTGTAGGTACAACCACAGTGCTGTTAGGGAGGGAGTTCCAGGATTTTGACCCATCGACAGTGAAGGGACGGCGATATGTTTCCAAGTCAGGATTTCCCCCCTGGCTGGAGAGGCAGAACTTGGGGCGGGGGTGGGGGGGGGGGAGGGGGGTCGCAGTCTCAGGATTAAGGGTTGACAATTTTGGACTGAGATGAGGAGAAACTTCTTCGCTCAGAGCATTGTGAACCTTTGGAATTCCCTGCCCCCAAAAATTGTGGATGCTCAGTCGTTCAGCATATTCAAGACGAAGATTGATACGTTTTTGGATATTAAGGGATATGGGGATATGTCGGGCGAGGAAGTGGAGTGAGCTAGAAGATCAGCTACGATCTTATTAAATGGCAGAGCAGGCCCGAGGGGCTGAATATTCTCCTTCTGCTCCATGCTGGCCCCTTCTTGCCTAATAATCTAATGCCTGACAGATTAAAGTTCGCCATTCAGTAGAACCTTAGCAGTGCACTCAGCTAAATTGTACAGTGACACACTAAACTCAGGAGCATCTTGGGGGATGAACAATTTGAACCATTTTATTAAGTAAAATTCGTGAATCATTAAGTGCCAGTCAATGACAATTGCCAACAAGAGAGAATCTAACCATCTCCCCTTGATGTTCAATGACATTACCATCACTGAATCCCCCACTATCAACATCCTGGGAGGTTACCTTTGACCAGAAATTGAACTGGACTAGCCATATAAATACTGTAGCTACAAGAGCTACAGGTTGGGAATTCTGAGGTGACTAACTCACCTCCTGACTCCCCAAAGCCTGTCCACTATCTACTAGGCACAAGTCAGGAGTGTGATGGAATACTCTTCACTTGCCTGTATGAGTGCAGCTCCCACAACACACAAGAAGCTCGACACTATCCAGGACAAAGCAGCCCGCTTGGTTGGCACCACATCCACAAACATTCACTCCCTCCACCAGAGACGTACAGTGGCAGCAGTGTGTACCATCTACAAGTTGCACTGCAGCAACTCACCAAGGATCCTTCAACAGTACGTCCCAAACCTGCAACCTCCACCGCCTCGAAGGACAAGGGCTGCAGATAAATGGGAACACCACCACCTGGAAGTTCTCCTCCACGTCACATACTATCCTGACTTGGAAATATATCGCCGTTCCTTCACGGTCGCTGGAACTCCCTCCCTAACAGCACTGTGGGTGTTCAAGAAGGCAACTCACTGCCACCTCCTCAAGGGCAATTAGGAATGGGCAATAAATGAAAGAATGAAAAAACAATTTTACAACAGGACAAACTATCTTTAAGTTTAACAAAAAAGTTTTTAATTTCAACCATACCAATTCCTAGCCCTGTGTATAAATGTCTAGAGAATTAGGGTATAAAACGACATACATTGATGGAGACAACTAGAAGATGGCCAGTAATCATTGATCCATCCCAATAATTTCTTAGTTCCACAGGAAGGTGGTTTGCATGGAGCACTTCAAAGTTAACAAGTAATTCAGTTGAAGAGAATTAGCTGCTTAATGCCAACTGGAGAAGACAGGGCCTCAGTTTAATGTGTCATCTGACTGTCATCCCCACGACGCAGCGCCGCCGCCCCCCCCCCAGCCCCAACCCCATGACGGGGCGGCTCCGCCCCCCCCAACACACACGATGGGGCGGCGCCCCCACCCCCGGCCCCGACCCCGACCCCGACCCCACGATGGCCCCCCGGCGGGGCGGCGCTCCCTCGGCACCGGCCCCCCGGCGGGGCGGCGCTCCCTCGACACCGGCCCCCCGGCGGGGCGGCGCTCCCTCGGCACCGGCCCCCCGGCGGGGCGGCGCTCCCTCGGCACCGGCCCCCCGGCGGGGCGGCGCTCCCTCGGCACCGGCCCCCCGGCGGGGCGACGCTCTCTCAGTATTCTCCCTCCGACAGTGCAACACTCCTCAGTACGGACCATCCGACAGAGCAGCGCTGCCTCAGTACTGACCCTCCCCGCCCCTAACAGTGCAGCACACCCTCAGTACATCGTTCCTTCAGTGCTGACCCTCTAAGAGGCAGCACTCCCCTGTACTAACCCCCGCTCCAACACTGCAGTACTCTCTCAGTACTCACCCTCTGAAAATGCAGCGCTCCCTCAATGCTGACCCTCTGACAGTGCAGCGCTCCCTCAATGCTGACCTTCTGACAGTGCAGATCATCCTCAGTGCTGACCCTCTGACAATGCAGCACTCCCTCAGTACTCGCCCTCTGACAGGGCAGCACACCCTCAGTACTGGCACTGGGGAGTGTGAGACTTGATGTTGTGCTCATGTCTTTGGAGTGGAACTATGAATCTACAACCTTTCAATTCGGGGGTGAGATTGCTACCCCTTGCACCCTGACTACTATTTAACTGTCATGTCCCAAGGGGGTGGCCATTGCACTTGACCATTATCATGTGTAAGTGGATGCAACATTTCACAGCTGGTTTCTGAGTCAAGTTAGTCACTTTGGATGCCCCTTTGCTTCCATTAACCAATAATTGGCTCAATGAGATTGTGGAGATGTTACATAATTAATATTCTGAGAGGCGACAATGAGCCAATGGAAACTGGGCTGCACCTTTTTCAAATTGACATAGGTGCTTCAGTTAAGTAGTCAGAAGAGATCAATTAGCATTATATAAAAGCTGTGGAAGCATTTGGTAGGGTTGTGTGATTGGACGGTGTTCACCCAGGTAAGTGGATAATGGGGGTAGTTCTCAGCTGGGTCAGGAATGGGATTTCTGTTGAAGAGAAGCAGCAAATGTTTTGAACCATTGGCAGGTTGGGCACTATCTGTGGGAAGAAAGGAGGAAAAAAAAAAAAGTAGAGTTAATGTTTCAAGTTGATGACCTTTTATCAGAACTGAGTAAAGTTAGAAATGGAATATATTTTCAGCAAGTGGAGGGGATTGTTTTAAAAATTGAAATGTAAGTGTTTGAAGGATAAGAGGCTTTATGGTTTGGTGTCAAGGGAATTAACTTTGGGATAAGTAAAGAAACAAAATGTCTATAGGAGGTGTGAATGGCAGAATTTTTAAGAGCAGCTGTTGTCTGAAAGCAAAAAAGAGAAAGTGAAACTGGCAAAGGAAACAAAATGGGGACAAAGATTAATCTGAAATTGTTGAACTTTTAAGGCTGCAGGCAGTTTCTGATTTGAAAGATGAAGTGCTGTTCCTTGGGCTTCACTGGCATAGTGGAGCAGGCTGAGGATAGAGGTTGGAGTGAGAGCAAGGTAGAGAATTAAAATGGCTGGTAACAGCTTTTGTGAACTATTGAGGAAAAACCCATTGTTTCCCCCTCATCTCTTGGTCATAGCACTACTATCTGTTTTTATCATGCTTGTTACTTCTGTGGTGAGCGAGGAACCTACAACTCTTGAAGCAACGTTCCCTTTGCGCTTTTGGCAATTTGAATTGCTGGGCAGCTCCTTGTCTGTCTTTCCACTAAAATTAGGGAGGCTCTGATTGTTTCAGGTGAGCTCAGAGACTTGTCCAAAACCATTAAAGTGTCTTTGTGAATGATTCATGGAATAACATGTCCAAGAGGATGAAGGCTATTTGTGTTGGTTTATTTGAAAGAGCTACCTTTTTGCCCTGTAGTTATGACTAGTAGCGCAGAGCTGATCCTCCTTTAATATGGCTAATGTTCGTTTGAGCTGTTGGCCTCCAGTCTAAACCAGAAAGCTGATTTGAAATTGAGATAGAAATGGTTTGTGGGAGAGGGAAGGTGATGTTGGGTGTCTGTAATTAATTTCCAGTCCCTCTTTTTTTTTAAGCACGATGTAATCTTTCAGTTGAATAATGCTGTCTTGGTGGAGATATATATGTTGAATCCAAATGTGCTAAGCACTGCAGTGATAGATTAATCAGGCCATTGAGCAGCTTTGTACAATTAATTTGATTTGAAATGTTATTGATTTTCCTGACAAATAATGATGCTCATTAATTTTAGTTACTAGTCTATATTTCTGACTGAGTTGTAATGTTACATTATTTTACAATGAAAAATCTGACTTTGCTCTAAATTGGATATTCTGGATTTTTTTTGAGAATCACCAAATCATGTTCCCTAGTACTTAGCTTTTAGATGCTGACTGGTGTCTTTAAACATATGAATGTGATTATAATCGGTTTCCACTTGTGGGGGAGACCAGATCTAGGGATCATAAATATCAGATTGTCACTAATAAATTCAGTGGGTAATTCAGGAGGAACTTCTTTACCTAGAGATTGGGGGAGAATGTGGAGTTCGCTCCCACAGGGAGTGGTTGAGGTGAATAGTATAGATGTATTTGTCCATCTTCACACCCCACCCCCTCTTTACATGAGGGAAATGGGAATAGAGGTATACTGAGTTGGGTGGGAGGAGGCTTGACTGGAGCATCAGCACTGGTGTGGGCAGGAGGGGTTGTATGAGTTTTCCCTATGTTTCAAAGAAAATATTGATCGATATATTCTCTAGATTCACAATGATTCCTGGGATGAAGATCTGTAGCTATAAGGATAGGCTGTGACTTTCCCTTCCTTGGAGACAATAAGGCTGAGACGAGACTTGATAAGAAGTATTCAAGATCCTGAGGGGTATGGACAGGGTAAATAGTGAAACTGTTTTCACTCAAGAAAGCATCAAGAACTGGGGAGCACCAATTCAAAATAATTGGGGGGGGGGGGGGGGGGGGGGGGAGGAGAGGGAAAGAGAGAAAGGAGCAAATGTGATTGGGTGAGAATTTTTCCTCACGAGGGTGGTTGGAGTCTGGAACGAACTTCCTGATAGGATGGTGGAGGCAGGTTCAACCCAGCTATTCAAAGGGAAATTGGATTGCTCCCTGAAAAGTGTGCGAGGTTATAGGGATAAGACAGAGGAGTGGGACTAGGCAGAATGCTCTTTCAGTGAGCCAGTGCAGACACAACGGGCCAAATGTTGTCCTCCTGCACTGTAAAGATACTTTTGGCATTGTATCATAGTATTTCTTGGATTGATGTGCAAATCAAAAGGTTGAATTTGAGTGGTTTATTTAGTTATGTGCTGTCAGAATTGACTTTCCCCTGGTCAGTAACCCTGATAGCCTGCTTAAGTTATTTTGAAGAAATGATTTACCCGCACACTAACATAGACAACTGATCATAGAGGGCCCTGTGCCTTTCGGTTGACCCCTCTACATCAGAGTAGGAATGGGTTTGGTTGACTTCTTACATATGGGACTTGCTGCCATTAGATGTAATTAATCCAGTGTTTATTTACACTGCCGTCCAGCTGAATGCTAGATCATCAGCGTTGACCATCTGCAGGCTAAACAGTTTCTGCATTTGTACAGCACGGAGGCCGTTCAGCCCATTCTGCATGTACTGACTCATATCTGATTAGTTCCGCTCTTGTGGTGTTCCCTGTAGCCTTAAAGTTCCTCAAATAGGAATATTCATTTTAGAATCTGCTGCTGCCATCATTTCACAACAGTTTAAAAAAACTTTCTCGTGTTGCTATGGTTTTTCAGCAACCCCCGTTTAAAATCTAACTCTGCTGCCATTGAACGGTTTGTGATATTTTTTTGAGAACCTCAATGTCCTTTTAAGCTTCTCCATTCTCAAGAGAGCAATCCCAGCTTCTCTACTTTTTACCTGTACGAGGAAAAGCTGATACCAAGGACTAGGAACACAGATCTTAGATTTTAGCTAAGAGACGGGGTGTGTGGAGCAGGGGGAGGGGGTGGAAGAGAAGTGTGAAGAACATTATTATTTTTTAACACTGCGAGTGTGGTGCCCGCGAGGGGTGGTGGAAGCAGAGGTGATGAATGATTTCAAAAGTGGTGGCATTTTTTCCCCAAGCCTAATTTTTGATGTGATCCAATTTTTATTAACCACTCCACAGCAAACTCGAGGGTAGAATCGGAGGAGTAGTTTATTTTACACGTACAAAGCAGGAAGGAGGGTTTGCCACACCACACCCCCTCCCCACCCACTTTTACATTCGTACAAAAGAGGGATAAAGGAAGAAGTACAGGGCAAAGACCACAGAAAATAAAAATGATTTCACTGGAATCCAGAATCAAAGGTCCAATGATGTATTCCTTTCAGAGTCGGCAGGTTGAAGACTAATACTGGATAATTCACTTTTCCAGTGCGCAGAACTTCTGTGATGAGATTGGCACATGGAGATGAATTAGTCTTGTAGACGCTGGTACAGTAAGTTCCAGTAGAAACAGTGTAGATGGGGGCCACGGCAATTTAAACTTGGACAGAGTCCTGGCTCTGCTGCCACTTGCTCTATGGAAGATGTGGAGCTGCGAAGCAGATTGCCAAGGCAGGGTAACTGGTTCTCCCAGCTAGGATGGTGGGGAAATCATGTGACATGACTCCCACTTCTCCACTTTGGTTCGGACAAAGGATTTATTTATATTCCTTAGTCTGGATTCTTGATGGTTAATGTTTCAATCATTAATCATTTCCAAGAGGTTTTGGGGTCCTTTGAACTATCAGCCTGGTCATCTCTGTTGGTCAGGCCTTGGGCTTAGAAATGTAATTGGTCTTTGTACAATTCCCTTGGATTTGATCTCTGCAGTCACAACCATCATTGGCATCTCTTCAGAGATAACGAGGTGGCAGCTGTTCTGAGTGCCAGGAAGTTCGTTTTGTTTGAGTCAGCTAGCAATGGCTCCAGTCATTTTGAAAGCCTTTATCCAGTTTTTAAATAAAATATGTAACTTAGCCATTTAAGTTTTATAAAAATACAGTGAGATCTTGGCTACAGGACAGCAGAATGTGCAGGACTACAGGGGAATGGCACTAGCTGAATTGTTGACCGATCGAATGGCCTCCCTGTGTCACAAATCTTGTCCTTGTATCTAGCAGACTAGCACGCAAGGGATTAAAATCAGGCGTCCATCTATACAAAGTGACCTGTCTGTTTCCTCAAGGCCTGAGAAAAAGGTGACTTCCCTCAGTTGGCTTTGAGTTAAATTTTTTTTATTCATTCATGGGGTGTGGGTGTCAGAATTAATCGCATGTAGGCCAGACCAGGTAAGGACAGCAGCAGATTTCCTTCCCGAAAGGGCATTAGTGAACCAGATGGGTTCATGGCCGTCACTAGATTTTTAGTTCCAGATTTTTATTGAACTCTAATTCCACCATCTGCCATGACAGGATTTGAACCCGGGCCCATACAGCATTGCCCTGGGTCTATGGATTTAGTCCAGTGGCGAATCCACTATGCCACCACCTTTCTCCTCCCATGTGTGTTGTTTGTGGGTCTTAGAAACGGAAGGAGGACTCTTGGAGCTCATCGGTGTGTTCATTCTTTGTTCTACGCTGTAGATTAGATTCTAACTATGGTTTATTTTTCTCCCAGTTTACGAGCATGGATTTGGAAATTGCGGGGATTATAGGAAGGTTTTCAGATGCCGTGAGCCGTGGCGGGATATCCGAAGTGGCATCAGAGTGGAAAGCGTGACGGTTCATGTGGCGGTCACCGGGACCCCGAGAGTGGGGAAGTCTGCCTTCATTAATTCAGTCATGGGTTTCAAGGATGGCGAAGATGGCGCAGCACCCACCGGCCCCGCCCAACAGGTGGCAAAGCCAGCACCTTACAGCCGGCCGGGAAACCCCAGCTCCGTGTTCTGGGTGTTGCCCAGCATTGGGGGAGCCAACTTCTCGTCCGGCGACTACCTGAAGGCAGTGGAGGTCGACAAGTACGTCGGCTTCTTCATCTTGTCATCGACGTGGTTCACGTGGGAGGTCGCAGCCCTTGCCAGCGAGCTCAGGCGGGTTGGCAAGCAGTTCTACTTCATCCGCACCAAGATTGACTTGGGCCCTCCTTGCTACAGGGACAAGACGTTCGTTGAGGACGTCCTGAATGTTTTCACCGCCGACCACTTTGCAAACTTGGACATTGAATACGTGGCTGCTCGCTTCTTCTGTATCTCCTCCTACCATATTGACCGGTTCGACTTTCTGGAGTGCGTCCAGGCTCTGCAGAGAAATTCCTCGCCTCCACTCCAGAGACACGCCCTGCTGCTCTCCCTGTACTACTTGGCCAACAAGATGGAGCTGAAATGACTCTGAGGGAGTTCATTCCGGTGTCGGCGGTCTACAGCAGCGTCATCGACCCCGTCCCGGTCGAACAGCTGCCTTACCAGGCCAATGTCCACTTTCTGTACAACGAGATCCGGCTTTACCGCGTCCTGTTCGAGCTGGACCACCCGGCCTTGAGCAAAAAGGGCCAAGCTGATTCGCCGGCCGCCCTTTGTCCTCTCGGATGAGATCCAGACCATGATGGCGAGGGCGCTGACGGAGAAGGGCGTCTTGGAGGAGCTGCTGAAGTGGACGGAGATAAACGCGCTTGTCTCCCACAGCTACGTGAATTGGGTTCCCTTCCTCGAGACCCTGCCTGGAGGGAAGCTGTCTGGGGCTTCCTCCATCCGCTTGTTGGATACCATGCTGGAGAAGTTTATGGACGATGCCTACCGGGTTCAGGAAAATGGAGCATGTACTGAAACATAAATAACATTGTTTGAGGCCCAACAATCTAATGGTGTCTGGTACAAATGAAGGGAGAGGAAACCTCAACTTCAGTATCAAAGGCCAACGTTGGTATCCTCTGGTGGGTGACGTGGCTTAATTCCCTATTCTTTTCCTCCACAGTCTGCAATGTAACCTTGTTTCAGAGGCATTCCATGCTCTGCCAGTCCAAGATTGTTCATGCACAATGCCTTCTCTTTAAAGTACAAAACATATCCATTTCATCCCAAGAACTTCACCTGTCACAACTACTAAATGAGATTGGGTTGCAGATGAAATTCTACTTGGCAGTCCACATGGGCATGGACCAAAATTGAAGGCTAGGCAATACAAGACTCGTATTTCACTGCAGCTGGTAGCTACCATGCTAGGTGGGTGTGAAGTTTCGCCTAAGCACATTACTGCAACCCTCCAGCTGTGGTCAATGCAACATATTGACTGACCCTCTTTGTCTGAATGAGCAACATAACCCAGATGTGTTTCCTTTTGTAAGTAGTTTAAGCTGTATTGTACATCCAAGAGTTGATGCAATATTGGGGATCATTTTTTTCTATCCTTCCCATATTAAAAGTAGCAATATCTCTTGTAGATGTTGTAATAGTAAACACCATCATTAAACAGCCAATGACCGTCTTTGGAAGCCCTAGTGTAGATTGAATTGCTGACTCTCCACTTTTAAAGGTGATAGGCGTGATATTTTTGACTTCAACCTGAGTCCAGTGTGGTTGTCGAGCAGTTGGGGATATGATGCAACACTTCAATTTTTAAAAAAAAAAAATTTAACCTTTTTTGTTTCAAGCACATAAACACTAGAGCCCAATATTTGGGCAGAATGGCTGACTATTGACGGCACTGCTTTGTTTTCCTCTCCTCCCAACGGGAGGAGTTTTTGAAACTTGTCACTGCAGGGGGAGTTGGTGGGTGAAAGGCCAGGATTCAAAAAGGAAATGCCAAGTGTGTGCCAAAGAAATGGAAGTTCTGAGCAATGCAAGTAAACTCACTATTTTTGCTGAAAATGTAAACAAAGCTGTTTCTTATACAGATTACAGCTGAGTGAGTCTCTATTTTATTTCATGAAAGGAATGCTACTGGGAGTGTCAAAATTCGCACAACTTAACGTTTCAGTCTATTTCCAATTGATAACTGAACTCACTACGGTTATTTGAGAAACTTTAGAATATAAATAAAATTATTAATGTGTACAGAGACTGTTATCTGACTTTTCAAAGTAGCTTTAGTGAAGGGATTAATTGCAGTTGACTTTAAAAATATATTTATTTTTAATAAAAAGGCTTCAACATTTTGTTAACTGCTGCATGTAACCTGTTTGTCATCCCCTTTTTCATTTTCCTGTCCTGTTCAAGAATTTCTTGTAAATTCTGTTTTCGTAAATGCAAGTTTGTATGTAGGTCGTAAATGCAAGTTTGTATGTAGGTCACAAGACTTTTGTTTTGAAGCTGTCTGTCACCCATGAGGAATTGATTTATTAAAATGAATAACTTGTTATGCAATTTATCCTGGAGTCAGCTACCTTGGAATTTTTTTTTCTCTATGCTAACTGTGTAGTTATCTTTCTGTAAAACTGGATTAGGTATACACACGTTCCCAAGCCCTGGATAACTTTAAAAGCAATTTTTGATTTGCAGCATAGTTAAGCCATTTGGCCCATGTCTGTACCAACTGGGATTGGTCCCTAGCCTTGTGGGTTACAGCATGACACGCAGATTTCCAAGTGCACTTTTTGAGGAAGTGGTGGCATATTGTCACCCGGCTGGTATTCCAGAGACCCAGGGTAATGCTCTGGCGACCTAGGTTCAAATCCCAATGGTGAAATTTGAATTCAACTTATATTTTTTTTTAAAAAACAGACCCCACGTCTGACCATTTTTCTTGTTGTAAAGTCCCATCTGGTTCACTGACCTTCAGATGTCCTGATCTGGTGTACATGTGACTCCAGATCCACAGCAATGTGGTTGACTCTTAATGTCTGAACAAGGTCAATTGGGGATGGGCAATAAATGCTGACCAGGCCAGCGATGTCCACATCCAATAAATGTGTATAAGGTTGCTGCCTGTACCCCATCACATGAATTTCTAAAAATTCATTCATGGGATGTGGGCTATGCTGGCTGGGCCAGCATTTATTACCCATCCCTAGTCGCCCTTGAGGGTGGTAGTGAGCTGCCTTGAACAGCTGCAGTACATGTGGTACAGATACACCCACAGTGCTGTTAGGGAGGGAGTTCCAGGAGTTCGACCCAATGACAATGAAGGAATGGTCGATATATTTCCAACTCTGGATGGTGAGTGACAATGATGGGAACTTCCAGGTGGTGGTGTTCCCATGTGTCTGCTGCCCTTATCCTTCTAGATGGTGGTGGTGGTGGTGGTGGTTGTGGGTTTGGAAGGTGCTGTTGAAGGGGATTTGGTGAATTCCTGCAGTGTCTTGTACATAGTACACACTGCTGCTACTGTCAGTGGTGGAGGGAGTGAATGTTTGTGCATGGGGTCCCAATCAAGCGGGGCTGCTTTGTCCTGGATGGTGTCGAGCTTCTTGAGTGTTGTGGGAGCTGCACTCATCCAGACAAGTGGAGTATTCCATCACACTCCTGACTTGTGCCTTGCAGATGGTGGACAGGCTTTGGAGTCAGCAGATGAGTTACTTGTCACATGGTTCCTGGCCTCTGACCTCTCGTAGCCACAGTATGTATGGCTAGTTCAGTTTCTATGCCCATCTAATCCTTCTGCCAATTACATTAAATTTGTCTCCTGGTTGTTGAAGGACACCAACATTCCCCTTGGTGAGGTCAATCTGTGGGCAATGGGCAGGTAACAAATGATCCATTCAGAGGGGTGTCTTCACTTGGTGTACCTTTCTCTTTGAAGGCCAAGTGACAGATTCTGCCTCAGGCACTGCACCATGAAACTGCCAATTGACATTGGGGATTGTTGCCACTGACCATTTGTGGCATAGCCTGCCAACCCATAAGAATTGATTCCCAGGTGCAATTGTCGATTGTTAGGGTCTTCGTGTCATGGCTACAAGCATCCTACAACCATTGCTTTGGTTGTCCACTAGTAATTTGGCTCCATGTACCTTGCTACACGGAAGGTCCTTGGGAGTGTGACCATCTTCCATTGTCATAACCAGAGCCGGTGTTAATTGCTGTGGAAATCAAATCTCAGGGAAACTTGTCTTATGGACTATTGCCTTTTTTGTATTCTGAAAACAAGGCAATGCACCAATCTTAGTAAGAAGTCCAGTAACGCTTTTACTTAAAATCCCAAAAGTTTTATTAGCAACAATAAAAGGAAACTTAAACACACTAGATTAGTTATACCATTAATGTTATGTTTTTTTTTAAACATTCCCCCCCAAAAAAGGAAAATTTTACTTGTAGGTTTGACCAAGTAAACACCTCCCCAGGCAACAGTGCCTTTATAGACGTGTAATATTACTGGATTTTATAGTTAACCAAGGCAAAGTGTTGTAGCTTTAATAAAGGCATAGTACATGACCTCTACCCTCTTCCACTATACGTTGGAATCCACTTCAGCATAAAACTGCTTGTTGCAGCCCAGGACTTTTCTGTTGACTGGATGGCCGGTTCAGATGGCATCCTCACCGGGCCCAGAGCTCCAGCTATCTCTAATCCTAAACTCTTTTCCCCTTCCATCCCAGTTCCATTGTTCTCACACCTTCTTGAAACTTAAATCCTTCCACATATAAAATCTTTTCATGTTTCTGTCTTGTCTTTGCTTTTTTGGGTCAATAAAATATATTAACCCCATTACTCAACCTATGGAACTCCTGCGAAATGTAAAGATGTTTTTTGGTACCTCTGACTCCCCTTTGATATTCAAACAAATTCACATCTTCTCTAAAAATGCAAATTTTAGATCTAACCTAGTTACTTGTACCTCAAGCTTAACACCCCTATCCTTTACATCTTTCAAAACCTCAAGACAACCTGACTCCTATTAATCTCCTGCACGCACGCGGGCACGTGTGCACACACTGCCTCTGTTTGAGTATAAGACACACTTCGGCAGTCCTCTCAAATACAGAGCTCCTGAGGGAAATGGGTACGTCATATCCACTCTGCATCATGGCCCTCTCCATTACAGATAACATGCCTAATTTTGTACACCACTTACCTTATGCTCCTTAGTCTCCTCTGTTCCAAAGAAAGCGAAATAGGGAACATTTCCTTCAGGGAAGCCCATTTGGAAGGGCCAGATTTAAGGTGAGATGATAACCTATAAATTGGATTCCGTTTCAGATAGGAAGCCTGCAAGTTTGAAATGGGTCTGGAGGATTCTGACAACTAAACCTCAAATGTTTGCATATTTGCGAACAAAGAATATCATTACCAAGTTGATGAGTCCCTCTGGGTAGCGCCTATGCTAGCAGAATGATTTAATATGCTACACCATCAGCACATTTGGCCTCTTGACTTCCCAATGTATGGTGTGTTTGGGGGAAAGAAATCTGAAAAATGAGTCACAAATGTCCAACCACCTCTATGCAGAATCCCTCAAAAGCATAATTATGTGTAATCATTCCTGCAGTTTATTTTTTAAACTAGAAAGGCCATCCAACACCAGCTTCCTCTTCCCAAGCCAGTCTGCCCAGTGGTGAGGTGCAAATCACTCCAAATCCACTCTGGTGCGCAGGACAGGACTTTCATATGCCTGATACCAGACTCCAGAAGCAACTGCTGTACTCTGAACTCAGTGGAGGCAGGAGACTCCTGAGAGGACGGCGGACACGTTTCAGTGACGTTTCTTCACCCCCCCCCCACCCCCCCCCACCCACCCTTCCCCACCCACCTCCCCCTCCCACCAAGTATCAGCGACTCATGGGAGTCCCTGGCTTGTGACCAACCAAAAAGGATGGAGGAGATTATTTTGTGAGGGTGAAGCCCAGGCGTCCGAGAGAGAGCGCAAACCTGCGGAGGAGCCATCTGCCCACCCTTCAATCGCTAGCCGCCGCTGCATGTGGCACAGTCTGCAGATTGTATGCTGGGCTTCTCAGCCATCTTAGAACCCATCGGACTGGAGTGGAAGCAAGTCATCCTCGACCCTGAAGGGCTGCCCAAGTAGGAGATGTTAAATCACTACACAAATAATCACCTCCTTTCAAAATATTAAACAGGAATTTTATCCAAATAAACATTTTAAAGTTTTCCCCTCTAGCATTTCATTTAAGTAGTTTTGAAAAGCAATGCACGCACTGATAAGGGTTGAACCAGAACATTCAGTGACTCATCTGTCTCAGTGCCATTATATTCCAGCTACCAAGGAGCCTTTGATATATACTTAGACAGTGAAAATACAGCTGTAAGTGAATGGATAATGAGTCTTAAACTCAAAGTGCTGGAAGAGGTTGAGACCTTTTGAATGGAAACTCCGGTGGGGAATTCGGGAGAAACTTCATTTCCTAGTGAGTGGTGAGAATGTGGAAATCACTACCACAGGGAGGAGTTGAGGTGGATAGCATAGATATGTTTAAAGGGAAGTTGGAGAGACATTAGAGAGAAAGGAACAGAAGGATGTGGTGAGGGGGTGGGAGGAGGCTCATGTGGAGCAGAAATACTGGCATGCAGCAGATGGGACGAATGGTCTGTTTCTGTGCTGCTGTCGTGTAGAAAAGTCGGCCCTTTCAAATCAAAACCCTATGGATAAATTTAACCATGTGAAATGTGTAATTTTTTTAAAGCCTCAATTTGTATACTAGAAGTTTTAATGAGTTGAAAAAGCAAATGGAAATTTGTGTAGAAAGTTTTTGGATATATGTAGGAAAAGAGACTTTAACATTTTGTTCAATAGTAGGGTATAAGGCCACAGATGATAGTCAATGAGCCATTACCGCTTAGAAGGGAGGCCATTTGGCCCATCGAGTCCATGCTGGTAGAGCAATCCAGTCATTCCCATTCTCCCGACTCTATCACCGTACCCCTGCAAGTTTATTTCCATCAGGTTCCCACCCAATTTCCTTTTGAAATCATTCATCGTCTCTGCTTCCATCACCCTCGTGGGCAGCGTGTTCATTACCACTCGCTGTGCAAAAAAGTTCTTCCTCACATCTCCCCTGCATCCCCTGTGCAAAACCTCAAATCTGTGTCTCCTGTACCTCGCTAATGGGAACAGCTTTACTTTGTCTACTTTATCTAAACCTGCCCTAATCTTATTCACCTCTACCAGTGGAGATGTTAACATTTTTTCCCCATAGGAAGTATTGACATGATTGGAACATTAGAATATAAGAAATAGGAACAGGAGTGGACCATTCAACCCCACAAGCCTGCTCCGCCATTAGTAAGATCATGACTGATCCTCTTGTGTTTCGATTTCCACATTCTCATATAACCCCGGTAACCTTTGATTCCCTTGCCTCACAAGAATCTGTCCACCTCCGCCTTAAAAATATTGAATTACTCCGGCTCCACCATCTTCTGAGGCAGAGAATTCGAAAGTCGCACAACCCTCTGAGAAAAAAAATTCTCCTCATCTCTGTCCTAAAAGGGCGACCTCTAATTTTAAAACAGTACCCCCTAGTTCTGGACTCAACCATAAAAGGAAACATCCTTTCGACATCCACCTTGTCAAGGACGTTCGGGATCTTGTATACACTTCAATCAAATCACCCTGATTTTTGAATACAAAGCCTGACTGTATACCCAGCATAGCTTGTTGGCTAGCAGCCTGGCCGCAGGGTCAGAGGTTGTGGATTCAAGGCCCAGTCCAGTGACTCGAGCCCACAAGCTGGACTGACACTCCTGATGCAGTACTGAGGGAATGCTGCACTGGCACATGAGGCTTTCAACCGGGGGCCCCCCATCTGCCCCCTCGGGTGGATGTAAAGGATCGCAAGGGTACTATACCGAAGAAGTGCAGGGGAATTCTCCCTACTGTGCCATGAGCATTTATCTCTTGTCCAATGACATTCAAAAAAGCAAGCAATCACATTGGTAATCCTACAATGCGACAGTGCTTACACTTCAAAAGTACTTCAATGACTTGTAAAGTGCTTTGGGATGTCATGAAAGATGCTTTATAAAGGCAACATATCTACCAAATTGTTTAGAATAGATAAGAGTTGTGTATTGCTGAGGAGACATACCGCGAAGATTTTCATCTTGCACTTAGCAGATTGGTCAAGGTGTTACTTTGGACAATGCACCAAGGGATCTGTCTCCCCCCAGGCTTTAGTTTAATTCAAAAAAAGGTGCAATGCCTGGACATGTTCCTTTTGCCCTCAGAGGACAGGTTCCTGTTTCTGAATATATGTCGCTTCTGCTAAATCTTCTTGATCGGAACCCGTGTCCCTTGAGCGTTGGCCTGGACCGCTGGATTACTAGCCCAGTGACAGTACCACTACACCGCCATCTCCCCCAAAACTCTTTGGGCTACATTTAAGTTTTTAGTGGGTGGTTGTACCTCAAGAAAGTTTAGTGACTCTTGATGGCCTGTGTTGACAACTCTTGTTTTGACATGGAGGCAATTATTTGGCCTTGATCATCGATCCTGGCGTTGATCATTTATTAACTTGCCTTCTATATTTCCTCCCAATTTTTCAGCAATTAGATGAGGTTATGTTCTTTTTTAGCCATCTTAATGCCTTTTAAGGAAATATGTCCTCTTTTTCAATCCTCTTAATGCTTCTTAAGAAGGTAATTTCTCTTTTTCCGTATCTTAATGCCTTTTAAAGAAGATATTTTCCTTTGTTCAATTATCTTAATGCCTTATAATATGCCACCTCCATGCATTTGAGGAGATATTTGATCATCGTAATGCCTTTTAAGAAGCTTTTCAAAATTCTCCAGATTTTGGGAAGGTTCCATTAGATAGGCAAATAGCAAATGTGATTCCTTTATTCAAGAAGGGAGGGAGACAGGAAGCAGGAAGCTCATTAGCTTAACATCTGTCATAGGGAAAATGTTAGAAGCTATTAATAAAGATGTTATAGCAAGGCACTTAGAAAAACTCAAAGCAATCAGGCAGAGTCAACATGGTGTTTTGAAAGGGAATCATGTTTAACCAATTTATTGGCGTTCTTTGAAGAAGCTACATGTGCTCTGGATAAAGAGGAACCGGTAGATGTACTGTACTTAGATTTTCAGATGGCATTTGATAAGGTGCCACACAAACGCTATTGTAGAAAATAAAAGCTCATGGGTGTAGGGCATGGATAGAAGATTGGCTGGCTAACAGGAAACAGAGGGTAGCCATAAATGGATCTTTCTCTGGTTGGCAGGATGTGATGAGTAGTGTGCCGAAGGGATCAGTGCTGGGACCTCAACTTTTTACAATTTATGTAAATGACTTGGATGAAGGGGCAGAATGTTTGGTGGCTATATTTGCTGCCGACACAAAGATAGGTAGGAAAGCCAGCTGTGAAGAGGACATAAAGAGGTAGACATAGATAGGTTAAGTGAGTGGACAAAGACCAGGCAAATGGAGTACAATGTGGGCAAATGTGAAATTGTCCATTTTGGCAGGAAGAATAAAAAAGAAGCATATTATCTAAATGGTGAGAGATTGCAGAGCTTTAAGATTCTGGATGATCTGGGTGTCCTAGTGCATGAATCACAAAAGGTTAGTATGCAGATGCAACAAGTAATTAGGAAAGCTAATAGAATGTAATAGTTTATGCGAGGTGAATTGAATACAAAAGTAGGGAGGTAATGCTTCAGTTGTACAGGGCACTGGTGAGACCATACCTGGAGTACTGTGTACAGTATTGGTCACCTTATTTAAGGAAGGTTGTAAGTGCGTTGGAAGCAGTTCAATGAAGGTTTACTAGACTAATACCAAGAATGGGTGGGTTGTCTTATAAGGAAACATTGGACAGGTTAGGTTTGTATCCGCTGGAGTTCAGAAGAGTAAGAGGTGACTTGATCAAAACATTTATGATCCTGAGGGGTCAGTGGATGTGGAGAGGATGTTTTCTCTTGTGGGAGAATCTAGAACTAGGGGTCACTATTTAAAAATAAGGGGTTGCTAATTTAAGACAGAGATGAGGAGAATTTTTTTCTCTTGGAGGGTCGTGGGTCATGAAACTCTCTTATTTGAAAGGCAGTGGAAGCAAGGTCTTTTAATATTTTTAAGGCAGAGCTACATAGATTCTTGATTGATAAGGGGGTGACAGGTTATCAGGGGTAGGAGGCGGTTACAATCAGATCAGCCATGATCTTATTGAAATGGCGGAGCAGAGGTTGAAGGGTCTTGTGGCCTACTCCTGCTCTGAGTTCATATGTTTGTATATGTCCTCATTTTGGTTATCTTAATGCATTTAAGAAGATGTGTTCTCTTTTTCAGTCATCTTAATGCCTTCTGAGAAGACATGTTCTGTATCTTAATGCATTTTAGAACATTTGTTCTCTTTTCCAGTCATTTGGGAACATGTGTTCTATTTATCAATCATCTTAATGCCTTTTGAGAAAATATGTCATTTTTAGTCATCTCATGGCCTTTTAAGAAGATGTGCTCTCTTTTTGCGAATGCCTTTTAAGATGTTCTCTTTTTCAGTCATCTTAATGTCTTCATCTTCATGTCTTTTGAGAAGATAGGTCCCCATATCGTTCAGCCATGTTAATACCTTTTTGCGACGTATTTTTGGGGAAAGGGGCTTGTAATTGGGGGATGGGCCGAATAACCACCCCAACCATGTGGTCCTCATTTTGAATTCCGACCGTCGGCGGGAAAGCTCGAGCCACCCGCCGCCCGCGCGGGGTCTGGAGGTGGTGGGGATTGGATGGCGGGCCGCCGCTGCGCGATGGGCGAAGCAGAAATGCCCGCCGTGATTGGTCGCGGGGGCATGGCGATGGCTGTCCCCGCCCCCTCCCTGCGGCCGCCCCGGTATTTGAGCCATGAGATGGAGGGGGAAGCGACGCCATTTGGGGGAGGGGCTGGTCATGGAATAAAGTAGAAATAAAACATTATAAGAGGGAGCACTGTTATTGAAATAGGGTTACTCTAATCAGGAGAGGTTCCCCTTTGTTCTTAAAAAGTGAAATAAAAGGCAGCCATGACCTCATTGGGATGCCAGTTTAGGCAGGGTCAAAGGTCAACCAAACATTGGCCAACTAATGTGGCTCTGACTTCATGTCAGAACTGTTGGACTTAAATGAAAAGTTTCCCTCTTAAGAGGGAAGATAGGCTTTAAGAGATAGGAGAGGTTGCAACGCAGTCCTAGAGCAAGTCAGCGAAGAGTGTCAGGTTGGAGGTAGGCAAGTAACCAATGGCAGGCCGAAGAGTTGAAATAAGGCAGTAAAGGGTCTCAGAGCACCAAAGGTCCAGGTAAGACAAAATGGCAGGAGTTACGTGCACACACACACCATCATCATCATCATCACACCATCATCATTGCATGTGGGGCAAAAGGGAGAACGGTGCCAATTTCACTTGGGATTCGCCAAGTGCTCCTCGCTCGAAGGGAGCCAGTGCAACGCCCCAGGGCGAATTGCTTTGGCGTTGCACCCTTCAGTCACCTCGCGAAGCCCTGGCCAACGTTGGCGCGTGGGAGGATTTGGGTGCCCCACACCCGAAACGCGGCAAGCCGCCCTGCTAGCGGCAGCAAGCAATAAAGGGCGGCGAATGGCATGTCGGCTCTCCCCTTGCGAGGGAGGTGCTGTTTTAAGAGTAAGGATGTTTTGCCCCCATCATACAAGGCCTTGGCGAGACCACGCCTGGAGCACACGTGCACAAGTTTCAGTCTCCTTAGCTAAGGAGACTTGCCTTTGGTGGGGATGCAGTGAGGGTTCACGAGACTGATCCCTGGGATGCTGGCATGGGGGTGAAGCGCAGAATGGCCTCCTTACTCATTCCGTGAATCCCTACGAGAGGGCCGTCCTACGAGGTGAGATTGAAGTAGGGGAGCCTGTTACCACTGGAGATTGGAAGAACGAGAGGTGATCTGATTGAAACTTTGAACATTCTTCGAGGGTTTGACGGGGTCGGTGCCGACAGACTGTTTCCCTCCTGCGGCTGTAAAGTCTAGAATGGGGGGCGGCGGGGGCGTCACAGTCTCAGGGTGAGGGGTCGTCCATTTTGGACTGAAATGAGGGGAAATTCCTTCACTCGGAGGGTTGTGAATCTTTGGAATTCTCCCCCCACACCGAGAGCTGTGGATGCTCTATCGCTAAGTCACTAAGTCTATTCAGGTCTGAGACCGATAGGATTTTGGGCGCGAAGGGATAGGGAGGGAAGGTGGAGTCGAGGCAGAAGATCAGCCACCATCCTATTGAATGGGGGAGGGGGGCAGGCCCGAGGAGCTGAATGGCCTCTCTGTGCTGCCGAATGGCCTGTTTCTGTGCCCTACATCCTGTGTGGTTTCCGACAAATGCCCCAGTTCCTTCTGCTAACATCCCTCATGCGAAAAACCGACAGATTTGTAATAGCACGCAAAGCTTTAAATAATAGTGAATAAAAATGGGGCTCATGAAATAATTCATTATTTAGGAAGTAAATAGGAAGGGAAACCCCCGTTTAAAAATCGTACCATCGTAACTTATATTGACTTTCATCATTCTCTCAACCAAAATACACCCGCTGACTCTCCCTCCCAAAGTGGAGCTCAAATTCAGTGGTATTGTGGTCACTGTTTGCAAGGCAGTCATTGACTGTTGGATGATTAACAAATCCCCCCAGTTGCCCCTCCTCTCTAACTCTCGCCAGGCCTGTTCCCGAGCCAGTTTGAAAACATACTGTTCTAGAAAAACTGTCCCGACTGTGTTCTAGAAATCTGAGACCGCGAGTAGAATGCTGGTATAGTGTTGTGGGTTTAAACTGCCCACCCGTGTACGTGATGGTGATGAGGAAAGCTCGCACGTGGCTCCTGAATTATTTCATGAGCCCCATTTTTATTCACTACTGTTTAAAGCTCTGCCTACTATTACAAATGTTTTGGTTTTTGGCATGATGTTAGCAGAAGGAACTGAGACACTGGTCGGAAACTACACAGGATTATACGGCACAGAAACAGACCAGTCAGCCCAACCAGCCCATACTGCTGTTTATGCTCTACTCGAACCTCCTCCTATATTCCTCATCCAAATCTATCATTGTAACCCCTCTATTCCTTTCTCCCTCATGTGTTCACCAGCTTCCCCCTTAAATACATCTACACTATTCACCTCAACCATTCCCTGTGGGAGCGAGTTCCACATTCTCTCCCACTCTCCGGGTAAAGGAGTTTCTCCTGAATTCCCATTTAGATTTCTTGGTGACTGTCTTATAGTGACAGCCTCTGGTTCTGCTCTTCTCCACAAGAGGAAAAGTTCTCTCTGTATCAACTTTTATCGAAACCTTTCATCATTTTAAAGACTTCTACTAGGTCACCCCTCAGCCTTCCATTTTTTCCAAAAGAGACCCAGCCTGCCAACCCTTGCCTGATATGTATACCCACGCATTTCTGGGATCATCCTTGTAAATCTTCTCTGCGCCCTCTCCAGTGCCCCTGTATCCTTTTTATAATTTGGTGAACAGAACTGCACACAGTACCGTGAGTCTGGTCTAATCTCGGTTTGGTGTTGGTTCAGCAGAACTTCCCTACTTTTCAATTCTAGCCCTCTAGAGATAAAGCCTGGTGTTTGTTTGCTTATTTTT
This sequence comes from Cetorhinus maximus, assembly GCF_964194155.1. Lineage (NCBI taxonomy): Eukaryota > Metazoa > Chordata > Chondrichthyes > Lamniformes > Cetorhinidae > Cetorhinus > Cetorhinus maximus. Next base: position 20,018,104 of record NC_135901.1, read on the forward strand.
ACGGCCTCACTAACCTGTGGCACGGTTTTCAATGATTGACATATTCGTAACCGAGACTCCTTTGTTCCTCTACTCCACCTAGACTACCATCTTCCAAGTAATTCGTGACCTCCCTGTTCTTCCTACCGAAGTGAACTACCTCACATTTATCTGTGCTGAACATTATTTGCCAATTATTTTCCCATCCTGCAAGTTTGTTGCTGTCCTCCTGTAATTTGTTGCAGCCCTCCTCAGTACTGACTCTTTCCCCCAGCAACCCCCTGCCAATTTGGCGTCAAAGGCAAATTTAGAGATTGCGTTGTGAAACTATTCCGATACTCCCGAGACTGATATAGTGCCCGATCGTAGCAGAATAGAACCCCCTCTGCTATTCCCCAAGACCTGTCCCAGTTTCAGTAGTAAAATGCAGTCTTCCCTAGTTGAATATCTGATGAGAGAGTGATCGCCTCCAAGCTTTTATTCTCATTCACGGGACTTGGCAAAGTCAGGATTTAATGCCCTTCCCTAAATTTCTCCTTGAGAAAGTGGTGGTGAGCTGCTGCCTTGAGTATAACTGAGAGGCTTGCTAGGCCATTTCAGAGGGCAATTAGGAGTCAACCATGTTGTTGGGGCCTGGAGTCACGCGTGGGCCAGACCAGGTAAGATTGGCAGATTTCCTTCCCTAAAGGACATTAGTGACCCAGATGGGTTTTTACAACAATCAGATAGTTTCATGGTCACCGTCACTAAGACTAGCTTTCAATTCCAGATTTATTTAATGAACTGAATTTAAATTCCCTCCTGCCAGGTTAGGATCCAAACACACATCCAGGCCACTGGATTGCTAGCCTAATAACATAACCACCCAGGCAATCCTGTTTTATAAAATTCTGAAGGAGTTCTTCCAAAAACACCCTTGACACCAGTTGTTGAACCACACATTGAACATTTTGATCTTGTCTACTCTATGCCAATTTACAGATGGATGAAATAGAGGTTATTACTTTTGTTTTTGCTTTTTAATTTAGGCCCTAGCTGCTCATGCTCCCTGAGCAGAACCTCTTACACGATAATACCTATGTAGCTGGTACCTACATGAACCACGATAACTGGGCCCTCTCCCTCCCTCTCCACGTTACTCTGCAGCCCGAGGAGATGTCCTTAAATCCATTACTGAGCAGGCTGCACGGCATTCGGGACTCACACCCTTGGCTACTGTCCCCGACTGTTCCTACGTTCTGTTCTCTCCGCCACCCCCAACATGAATGGTCCCCTGTAACTCGGTACCATGGTCACTTTGCTCATACATCAAGCTGCTGTCCTCATGGCTCCAAGAACTTTGAATTTATTGGACAAGTGCAAAGGCTAATGCGCCTCCAGTGCTACCTTCCTGATGCCCATACCTGTATCACCAGTAGTCACACCCTCCCATCCCTGACAACAGACTAAATCTGATATTATGTAACTGAAGGTGAGTGGCTGCTTGCTGAATCAAATTGTCCAAACAACTTTCTCCCCATTGTCCAAAGTTCAGGCTCCAGCACAACAACTCTGAACTGAAGTTCCATGAACTGCACTTACTGCAGCTGTGGTTGCTGTGGATCACACTGGTGGCTACCAACCTCCAAATGCTACGGCTGCAACACATCATATCAAGTCAATTCTAATCTGGAAGTTGCTCAATATCAGAGTATTTCCATAATTTTCTATTTTTATTGCATATTTTCGGCATCCACAGTATTTTTGCTTTTCTTTGACCAGGGGAATGTGAGAATATGGAAATCGTTATATTAAGAGTTTGCAAAGCATGTCTGAGCTGGGAACTCATGGGTACAATCACACCACAAAAACACCGTCCACCAGCTGTATGTAGACAGAGATTCACTTAGTCACCCATTTACTGACACAAGAACACAGTCACGTCAGAGGGAGACCATTCAGATACTTTATATGCGCGGAGGGATCTATTCAGTATTTCCACTAGTTAACACTTCAACTTTAAAAGTTCAAAGCAATTGATATACAACCAATTGGTGATGAGGAGCTGTTTAAATGTTCTGTTTGCGAGAAAAGACACACTCGTTCACACTGCCTGCTAAGAATCCAGTGAGTTCACATTTGACATTGAGGGTTTTTTCCTGCTGTTAATCAAATCCGGGATAGAACTATGGATGCTGTGTCAACTGACTTAACCATTTTATATCCAGGGTTCAAATCTTAATCGGACCACAAAAGATGATGTTGTATTCGATGAAACAGGTTGTCAATGGCGGTGGCTGTTACCCAGCATTCACCGAGAGGCAGAATGTGCCCTATCTGCACAACAGGCGATTGTTGCGCAGGCGCAGTGCCGCTCTGACTGGAGCATGCGCAGTGCGGGTGTTGGGTCAGGTCGGACGGACTGGTGTCGGAGCCGCACGGAGACAGAAACTGACTGGAGGCGGCGGGTCGGGGGAGAGGCTTCAGAAACACCCGGTGTAGGCCGCAATTCCGAATCACAGCCTGCATGTCCCGTGTTTGCAGCTCCGGGGCTTCTTCCCGGTGACAGAGCCGGGTTCAGGGGAAGAGGCTCCGGGGCGGGAGATTCAGAAACTGCGGGGAGACCGCGGGCCTCCCGGGGGCTCAGAAATTGGGGGGACGGACTCAGGGTCCGGGTAAGACCCACCCGGGAGGGTCCCCCCTCCTGTGTCCCGCCCGACAGCTGCTGAATCAGAGACACAGGAGCTGGAGAACTGAACCCAGGCAGAGGAGAGGGAGGGAGAAAACTGGGAGTGGAGGAAAGAAATGGTGGAGATGGTGAGATGGGTTTGGATTTCAGCCCAGGGAGGAGGGAGAGTGTGTGGGACGGGGATTTACAGCTTTGTGGGAACAAGAGAAAAAAAGATGTTCCATAGAAACTAGAATTGTCTGTTCTGAATTTCAGACCTGGATTTAAAGTGATGACTTTTGTAAACTCGTTTTACAGGGTATTAAACGGAGGCGACTGGCAGACAGAAAACACAAAGCAAACATCACATCAAAATCTGTCAGAGGCACTGAATTCATCAGGACCTGAATATCATCAGCTTTTGAATGTGGAAGGAGAAATGTTTGTCTATTCTGTCTTTGGGAAAGGATTACAAACATCGGTGTGACTGGAAAAGCCTCAACACACACACACCCGAGTGAGAGTGTTCCAGTGAACTGACTTTGGAAAAAACTTTAAGCAGTTACACAGTCTGCAAAAGTATCGCACCATTCACAGTGGGGAGAAACTGTTCACGTGTTGTGTGTGGACAACTAAGCGTCCAACCTGGAGAGAGACAAGGACCCCCACACCATGGAGAAACCATGGAAATGTGTGGACTGTGGGAAGGGATTCAATTTCCCATCCCAACTGGAAGTTCATCGGCGCAGTCATACTGGGGAGAGGCCGTTCACCTGCTCCATCTGTGGGAAGGGATTCACGCATTTGTACAATCTTCGGACACACCAGCGAGTTCACACTGAGGAGAGGCCATTCACCTGCCCTGTGTGTGGGAAGGACTTCACTCGGTCATCCCACGTTGTGACACACCAACTTGTTCACACTGATAAGAGACCGTTTACATGTTCTGACTGTGAGAAGAGTTTTAAATGCAGAAAAGATCTACTGATACATGAACGTATTCACACTGGGGAGAGGCCATTCACCTGCTCTGTGTGTGGGAAGGGATTCACTCAATCATCCCACCTTCTGACACATCAACTTGTTCACTCTGACAACAAATTTTTTAATTGTTCTGATTGTGACAAGAGCTTTAAAAGCAAAAAAGATCTGCTAACACATCGATATACTCACACTGGGGAGAGGCCATTCACCTGCTCCGACTGTGGGAAGGGATTCAGCCGTCCGTCTGCCCTTCTGACTCACCAGCGAATTCACACTGGGGAGAGGCCGTTCACCTGCTCCGACTGTGGGAAGGGCTTCATTAATTCATCCAACCTTCTGATACACCAGCAACTTCACACGGGGGATAGACCATTCACCTGCTCTGACTGTGGGAAGGGATTCACCCGTTCATCTAACCTTCTGACACACCAACAGGTTCACACTAAGGAGAGACCATTCACTTGCTCCGTGTGTGGGAAGGGATTCACTCGGTCATCCAACCTATTGAATCACCAGCGAGTACACACTGGAGAGAGGCCGTTCACCTGCTCCGTGTGTGGGAAGGGATTCACTCAGTTATCCAACCTGCTGACACACCAGAGCATTCACAGTGGGGAGAGGCCATTTACCTGCTCTGTGTGTGGGAAGGGATTTTCTCATTCATCCTATCTGCTGAAACACCAGCGAGTTCACAGTGGGGAGAGGCCGTTCGCCTGTAATGCCTGCGGAAAAGCATTCACTCAGTCATCACACCTGCGAACACACCAGTGGGTTCACAAGCGACTGCAAGGTTTGGATTCTACTCCTGTTGATGCTGTTAATCATATCAGGACTGAACCATGTTCATTCTGACTGTCCTGACCTGTTGATGAGATTCAATATTCTGAATAAATGTGAAATAAATCAGCTTTGTTTGTAGATTTTTGTTTTTCCCCACCTGAGTGTTTAACATCGCCTGGCTGGAGTCAGAAAGGACAATCTGGGGAAGGATCTTATGGTAGGAACAGAACTTCAGCCTGGACACAGTCCTTCAGGGTCACACTGAGGGACCCCCAAACAACACTTTGGTCTTTCTCATCTTTCTTCACTGACGGCACAATCCCCATGTGGCTGAATCCTGAGATGTGTAAGAAATGTCTCAGCTGCTCTCTTCCATGGTTCAGAGCTCCTAGACACAGAACAGAAGGCTCTTTTACAACTGGGTTTAGAGTCAGGAAGAACAACGGTGAATGCTGGAAACGTGCTGCCAAATCAAAGGTTGGTGTAAAATTGTGATCTGTTCCTGACTGAAAGTGAAACAGCGGGTATAAGTTTCCAGACAGAAAATGGTTCTTATAAGTCTAAAATGTTTCGACGTGTTTGTGTGTCAGTCCCGAGTCACTGAATCGAAACATGCTGAAATTTATTGGGTTAAAATCTGCATTAAACTAGAAGCTGGAGGAGTTCACAGGAGGCTGTTAACTGCTGGGACAATAATACAACAGTTTGATTCCCAGATAAAGAACGACCTGCAGCGTATGTCCAAGAATTCCCAGTTTTATTGATGTGTGCTTCCCACACACTGTCCTTTTAAATATACCTCACTCCTACCAGCCTTTAACTATCAGAAAGGTAACAGAGAGAAGGCTGAAGCTGTGTCTGCTCCTTTAACTTCACAGTGTCAGGACCCCTTCAAGAATGAGTGATGTGTTCGGCTGAAGATTCCTATTGGTAGTTTTCTGGGCGGTTTCCTTATTCTGATCATTCCCGGTGAGCCTTGGGTGTATGAACCCGCCCCACCCCCGGGTGCGCCAACCTACTCTATGTGGTACTCGCCTGTGGGCTCCCGTGTTTCTCTCCATCTTGTTTATTCTGCTCCTTCTGCTTGAAGTTGCTGTTTGTGATTTTATTATCTGGAAGTTTAACAGTAACGGTATTAACCAATGTTATGGTCAAACTGTAGGTGTAAAATGTCACCTTAGCTCCTTAAACATTTTAGTAGCAGCTTGGTTACAGTGACGACACTGATTTCAGGATCTCTAGATTGTGGATTTCACCTTCAGAACCTGAGCATATTGACCAGGCTTCTAACCTTATAATGATATTCAAAATTTGCAATTAAAATCTGGTCTCAGTAATAGTGTCCATGAAACTATCATTGCTTGTTGTAAAAACCCATCTGCTTCACTAATGTCCTTTATGGAAGGAAATCTGCTATCTTCACCTGGTCCGGCCTACATGTGAGGCCAGACCCACAGCAATGTGGTTAACTCTTAACTGCCCTCTGAAATAACCGAGGAAGCCACTCTGTTCAAGGGCAGTTAAGGTTGGGCAACAAATGTTGGCCTTGCCAGAGACACCCACATCCTATCAAAGAATAAAACAAAATATATTTTGCATGTGAAGATTTAATCATTTCAAGCATAAATTTAATCTCACTGATAGCTAGCAGCAGCTATTAACTCTGTTTTGTTTTTGATAGTCAAAGGCTGGGAGGAGTGAGATATATTTAAAAGGACCGTGTGTGGGAAGCACACATCAATTTCTAATGACTCTCGTGCTATGTGGGTAATATTTGTGTCGAAAGGATGGGGTGAATCTTGAAACAATCTCCCAGAGATTAACTGGGATTGAGGGACAAGACTAAAGGTGAGCATTACTGCACTGTATTTTACACTACTTAGTGACAAACTCTGTTGTGTTAAAGTTTACTAATTCACACTGGCGTAGTACTGAGTCAATTGCTCAGATAGATTTTTAATGTTAAGGATTATTTTTCCTGCAGGATTTTCTATTTAGCTTCCACCTGACCCACTTATTGTGTCAGACAGAATCTAGAACTGTCTCCTCAGTCGAATGGACTGCTGCAGGATCCTAATGGTATCCAATTGAAAATCTGTCAACTGGTTAACAGACACAACTGAAACCAGCTCAACACAAAATGTGTGTGTGTGCGCGCGCGTGCGCCTATTTGTGTCTTTGTGTACACATCATTCTTCACGTTTGCAATGTATTTCCTGAAGTACTTATCCATGCCAAGTATTTTACTCCTTTATTTCCATTTATTCAAAATGTAATATCTTTGCAAATCTTTTAATAGCAATGTCAATTATCTGGAACCCATTCTCTGAGGTGCTGTTGTTTAGAAAACAATCTCACACTGACCATTCAATTACCAATATGAGCACATCTGTCCTCAAACTCACTTCACCTCTCCGGTCCGTATGACTCTTCTTCAGAGCGTACAATCTTCTTCAGTCATACGGACTCGAAACGTTAACGCTGCTTCCCTCTCCACAGATGTGGTCAGACCTGCTGAATTCCAGCATTTTCTGTTTTTATTTCAGATTTTCAGCTTCCACAATATTTTGCTTTTATTTTACTTAACCTCTCTCCTCTCTCTCTTTCAGACACTCACTTAATCTCTCTCTCTCTCAGACAAGAAGTCACTTAATCTCTCTCTGTTTCAGATAGCGCCCAAACTCACTTAATTTTTCTGTTCTCTCTTTCTGAGAGAGAACCTAACACACTTAACCTCTCTTCTCTGTCTGAGGCAGCGCTTAACATTCACCTCTCTCTCCTTTTCTCTCTCACTCTCGAATAGGCCTCGATTCATTTTAAATCTCCTATTTTCTGATAATCCTCTTTGGCAAAAAATTTTTAGAATATAATTTCCCCTCATTTCTCCCAAGGATAACCATCAGCTCATTTCCCCCTTCAGTAAATATGTTAAAAGCCTAAATAAGCTCATGTGTTTAAACCTTTAAAATGGGAATGGAGGTGAATGTAATGCTGAGACTGGCAGCAATCTGTGTGGTTGTTCTTGATGCTGTCAGAGTGAGTTCACCCTCACAGGCAGGAAGACTGTTCATGGTGATAACATGAAACTGACGCCTGCTGTTTCATTCTCAGGAAACACAACTTCCTGTTTCTCTGCTGCCGGTTCCAAACCGCACATCTCACTTCTGAGCAGAAAATAAACCCAGAGGCCACAATCTGGTGAGAACATCTGTCAAGGCAGCCTATATTTGGCCGCAGAGTCACACAGATCACATTGCAGTGACATTTACAAATGAGCCTGTTGTTTCTGGTCAGAGTCTCCATTCCCGGATATATGTGGCCGTGTCTGTGAATCAGTTACTGAGTTCCCTCTGCTCTGCACAGCCAGGAACTGATAGCCTGCTCCTTTCCATTTTATATCATTCTGTGTTACTTGCTTCCTCTATTTCCCAGCTTTATCTCTCACCATCTCATCTTTCTGTTTTTTTAAGTGTCTCAGTTTTTCTCTCAGTCCTTGTCTCTCCTTTCCTCGATATCTCTCTCGATGTCATTGTGTTCCTGTTTAATTGAGATGTTCAAAATCATGAAGGGTTTTTGACAGATTAAAGAAGGAAAAACGGCTAAAGGCAGAAAATGTTGCAAAAACTCGGCAGGTCTGGCAGCATCTATGGACAGAGAAACAGATTTAAAGTTTCGAGTCCAATCTGACGCTTGTTTTGAACAGGAAAAACAGGGGCTGTCCTTCTTAGATCAGGAAAGGTTTAGGGGAAATTTAATGGAGGTGTTCAAAATGAGGAAGGATTTGTAATAGTGTCGAAAGGGAGAAATTGTTTCCAGGAGCAGGAAGGTTTGTGACCAGAGGACACAGAGATTTAAGATATTTGACAACAGAATCAGAAGGGGTGATGAGAACATTTTTACGCAGTGATTTGATATGATCTGGAATGCACACACTGACAGGGGGTTGGAAGCAGATATAATAACAACTTTCAAAGTGAATTGGATCAGTACTTGAAGAGGGAATAATTGGCAGAGTTATGGTGAATGGGACTAATTGGACGGTTCACTCATCTTTAACGTTCTGAATTTTCCTCTCCTGAGGTTTTAACATTTGATCTTTTCAATCATAATGTGTCTCAAACAGAAGATTTAAAATGTTGGTTTCTATGAGCTGTCAGATCTGTTTCCTGTGTGTCTGTGTAACTTGGGAACTGCAGGCAAGGGTGAGAAGGAACCGATTCTTTTCAGTTCCTCTAACAGATGCACGATTGTCACCTCAGATAACAGAAATCTCTGGAGTTCCCCATGTCGTCATTGCCCTCCCCTTGGGTATAACAGCTCTCAGTCAGGTGGAGTCAGTCACACGTGTCTCTGTCATGACATTTCCACTCCTATTTTATCACACACCTCCCTGTGACACTCACCATAACACAGAAACTTTCAACAAAAATATTATCCACATGACACTAGAGTCCTTCTGACTCGGAGTGAGAGTGTCACCAATTAGGCAACGTTGAAATCAGTTCCCGTTCCACTAGACTGTGTCTGTGTTATTAAACTAACCCCATCCCATTCACATTGATGTGAACCTTGGCTCTGTTATTAGACATTAGGCAACACATTGCTATATCAATAGACCATGACTCACTCACACTGCTATATGAGATCCAATCTTTGGTTTTGGTGCACTAGATACTGACTGTATTATCATCGCATTGGATTCAATGATGGGTTCACTAACACACTGAAACCTGACTCCTCTTATTGGAACAAACACTGTATTTTATTTTTTACACTCAAAGTGAGCCAAACCTTTGCTGTTCTTCCTTTGGGCCCCATCTGCACTCTGACTTTATCAGACCCTGTGTTTGTAATTGTTACACTTATACTCTGCCACTGTTATTATTCGAAAATAACCTGCCTTTAATTCCATTTCTGGTGTCTGTCTTTATTATTATCACTGGAAACATTTTCCCTGCTAGTTTCAACTGGAACCTGTTTCCAGTATTTGATTGTTACATTTCCATGTTTTTAACTTGATTATTTAGTCTGTATGTGAATTTCCTCATGTAAGTCACACTGCAATTCAGCCTTTGGTCTGAAAATTTGTTTCTTGAATAAAGTACCGTTATTATAGCTCACAGTGTAGGGTCATAAGCTCAGTACAGGCGGGTAAACAGTGACTGGGATTGAACCTCACCATCACACAGCACCTTCACGAAAGAAAGGGAGAAAAATCTGACTGTTGTTTTCCTGTTGATGTTGATCGGCCACCTTCTACCATCTGAAGCATTCTGGGTGCATCATCCGCCATCATTTTCAGATGGTACAGGAGCTAAAGGAAGGTGTTCAGCTCATTATGTTTATACTAGCTCTTTAGTGAAGCTATCGAATTAGTACAACTCCCCTGCTCTTTACTCATAAACTTGAATACTTCTTCCCTTTAAGTGTTTATTCAATTCTCCTAAGAATGTTGCTATTGAATCTGCTTCCAACACCCTTTCAGGCAGTGCATTCCAGATCACAACACACTGCTTAAAAAAGAATTTTGAAATCTGTACCCTCTGATTAACAATTTTTCTGCTACTGGAGATCCTTCCTCTTTCTTTAGTTTGTCAAAGCCATTAATGATTGCTTTGACAAACATCATAGCATTCAAGGCTATGGGATTAGTTAGGTCAGGTGTTTCTCACGTGTCGGTGCAGACTCAGTGGGCCGAAGGGCCTTTTCTGCACTGTGTGATTCTGAAAACTGCTGTTGCATCTTTTTTTTTTGAGAAGGTGGTGGTGAGCTGCCATTCTTGACCTGTTGCAGTCCATGTGGTGTAAGTTCTGGGCATTTTAAGAGTCAGCCATATTGCTGTGGGTCTGGAGTCATATGCAGTGCAGGCCAGACCAGGTGAAGATGGCAGATTTTCTTCTTAGTGAACCAGATGGGTTTTTTATAACAAGTGACAATGGCTTCATCGTTATAATGAGAACTTGGTGGGATTCGAACCCCAGTGTCCAGAACATTACCCTAGGTCTCTGGATTACTGGTCCAGTGATAATACCACTATGCCACCATCTCCCCTCTTAACCCTTTGCTCTAAGGAAAACATTCCCCATTTCTCCAGTCTCTCCATATAACTGAAGCCTCTTATCCTTGGTACCATTCTTGCAAATCTCTTTCGCACCCTCTCTCAGGCTTTCACATCTTGTTTAAAGTGTGATGCCCAGAAATGAATACAGCACTCCAACCGAGGTCTAACCATTGGTTTATAAAATCAGAATTAACTGATTTAACATAAGTACACTCAAAATAAATTGTTTCAAATCTGCACCAAGAAAACACATGGAGGAGTCCACAGGAGGCTGTTAACTGCTGCTACAATCGTATGACTAACATTCAATCCCCAGAAAAAGAAGGGTACGATAACATTGTGGTTATCCATCGGTAATCCCTTGTGTCAAGCATGATTTTTTCTTGTGGATGACTGGGATGTCAGTGTTAGCTGTGGGTTGAAAGATGACTAATGAGCCCTATTTTAGCCTTGCAGGCTCTCCCTGCAGTGAGGACATGGGGGTTGTTGGCCAGTAGAGTTGGTGATGGATTGTTGACTCGAGCAGCTGCTCTTTCTGTTCGTCTCTCTCAGTGGCAGCTCTTGTTGATTGAAAAGTTTATGGATGATGAATCAACATTTTGGAGGCAATTGGGAATCTGCTTCCCAAGTGTTTCTGTGAAGAGAGCAGAATGTCACAGAGGCCTTGAAGTTGTCTTTGAAAAGTTTCCTTTGGCCCCATGTGAAGGGCCTTCCTGGTGTAGCTCTGAGTACAGCACCTGTTTGTTAATCTGAATTCAGGCAATTCAGGCATTCTGACGACATGCCCAGACATAGTGGTTACATTACTGGATTAGTAATCTAGAGGGAATAATGATTTGGAGATGTGAGTTCAAATCCCATCACAATGGTTAGAGGTTTTAAATTCAGTTAATTCTATAAATCTGGAATAAAAATCAACTATAAAACTGTTACCAGTGATCATGAAACAAATGCATTGTTATAAAAGTCCAACTGGTCTTCTGACATCCTCTAGGAAAGGAAACCTGCCATCCCAATCTCATCTGGTCTACAGGTGAGTCCAGACCAACAGCAATGTGCTTGACCCTTTGAAATGGTGCATAAGCTACTTGGTGTATTAAAACCACTCGGAGAGAGTAAAATTCAAATGGCTGCAGCAGTTCGTGAAGGCAGATCACCATCACATTCTCAAGGGCAATTAGGGATCACAAATAATGCCCGCATTGCCTGTGGCACCCACATCCTGTGATGAATGAAAAAAAAAGGAGCTGCAGCCTGTTTCCAAAATTTCTGTGTTATTGGTATGTGACAGCATAACTAAAAATACACGACCAGGCATATCCCACAAGACAACAATCCTGACAGTTGCTCACTGAAAGGATTCACTCAGTCACCCCATCTGCTGAGTTCACATTTGACTGGAGGGATTGGATTCCACGTCATTGCTGCTGTTTCGGTAAAACTTTGAGGGATTTGCAATTCACCATCGATTCCCTTCTTTTTGGTGGATAATGGAGGTTCTGTGCACTTGGGCTTCTTTTTAATTTGATTGCTAATTTTATTGACTGCCCGACACTCACCCCAATCCCCACATCGTTACAAAATAGCCTTACTATTCGCCAATTAGGACATTCGATGGCGAGGATTTTACCCGGCATCGCCCGCGGTGGTGAACGTCCCCTATTCCCCATCACAGGCGATCAGACGCAGTACAGCCCAGTGTTTGGAGCATGCGCCATAATGGCGATTCGGAGTCCATTGTCTGTCTTATCTCCAAACCGGTAAGGAAGTGAAAACACGGAGGGAGCGATAGAGGTGGCGGAAGGCCGGGGAAGGTTTCTAAACACTTCGTAAAGGCTCCAAATCTCGAAAAAGATCCTGAGATACCCCCATTTGCAGCCCGGTTCTTTTTTACGAACAAGCGCAAGTTAACGGCCGCTATTTTGGTTCAGCGGGGAGCAAAGCGCATGCGTTGACGTCTTGGTGACGCAAAAGTAAGTGGGCGGGGCTGCAGGGATTGTTACCAAGCGGGTCCCAGTGCCCGGGCGTTGTTGTCTAGGCAACATATTTTTAACACAAAAACAGAATTACCTGGAAAAACTCAGCAGGTCTGGCAGCATCGGCGGAGAAGAAATCAGTTAACGTTTCGAGCCTTCATGGCCCTTCTTTACCCACTCCCAGGCTGCAGGTGATTTTTGCAGCCTACAGGAGTCCATGGGCCATGTATATATTGATTGTGAGAGGTTGCAGCCCCTGTATAGTCACCTGAAGGCCTGTTCCTCAATGCCTGGTCACACTTCAGACCCAGGCTCCTAATCTATGGCTGCCCAATGTGGAGGGGGCTGGATACATCACAGACTCACAGAATCACACAATGCAGAAGAGGCCCTTTGGCCAATCAAGTCTGCACTGATACGTGAGAAACACCAGACCTACCTACCTAATCCCATTTACCAGCAGATATAAAAACAAAAAACTGCGGATGCTGGAAATCCAAAACAAAAACAGAAACAGAAATACCTGGAAAAACTCAGCAGATCTGGCAGCATCAGCGGAGAAGAGCACAGTTGACGTTTCGAGTCCTCATGACCCTTCAACAGTTCTGTTGAAGGGTCATGAGGACTAGAAATGTCAACTGTGCTCTTCTCCGCCGATGCTGCCAGACCTGAGTTTTTCCAGGTATTTCTGTTCCCATTTACCAGCACTTGACTCATGGCCTTGAATATTATGACGTGCCAAGTGCTCATCCAGGTACTTTTTAAAGGATGTGAGGCAACCTGCCTCCACCACCCTCCCAGGCAACGCATTCCAGACCGTCACCACCCTCTGGTTAAAAAGGTTTTTCCTGATATCCCCCCTAAACCTTCTGCCCCTCACCTTGAACTTTTGTCCCCTCGTGACTGACCCTTCAACTAAGGGGAACAGCTGCTCCCTATCCACCCTGTCCAGGCCCCTCATAATCTTGTACTCCTCGATCAGGTCGCCCCTCAGTCTTCTCTGCTCCAACGAAAACAACCCAAGTCTATCCAACCTCTCTTCATAACTTAAATGTTTCATCCCAGGCAACATCCTGGTGAATCTCCTCTGCACCCCCACCAGTACAATCCACATCCTTCCTACAATGTGGCAACCAGAACTGCACACAGTACTCCAGCTGTGGCCTCACCAAGGTTCTATACAACTCCAACATGACCTCCCTACTTTTGTAATCTATGCCTCAATTGATAAAGGCAAGTGTCCCATATGCCTTTTTCACCATCCCGCTAACATGCCCCTCCACCTTCAGAGATCTATGGACACATACACCAAGGTCTCTTTGTTCTTCAGAACTTCCTAGTGTCATGCCATTCATTGAATACTTCCTTGTCAAATTACTCCTTCCAAAGTGTAACACCTCACACTGTTCAGGGTTAAATTCCATCTGCCACTTATCTGCCCATTTGACCATCCCGTCTGTATTTTCCTGTAGCCCAAGACACTCAACCTCACTGTTAACCCCCCGGCCAATCTTTGTGTCATCCACAAACTTACTAATCCTACCCCCCACATAGTCATCTATGTTGTTTATATAAATGGTGAATAATAGGGGACCCAGCACAGATCCCTGTGGTATGCCACTGGGCACTGGCTTCCAGTCACTAAAGCATTCACCCAGTGATGATGAAGGGATGGTGATATATGTCCAAATCAACAACAGCAATCTGTATTTATATTGCGCATTTAATGTAACAAAATGTTCCAAGGTATTTCACTGAAATGTTACAAAGCATATTTGATACTGAGCTGCATAAGGAGATAAAAGCAAAATACTGCGGAAGCGAGAAATCTGAAACAAAAACAGAAAATGCTGGAAAATCTCAGCAGGTCTGACAGCATCAGTGGAGAGAGAAACAGGGTTAACGTTTCAAGTCTGTATTGACCCTTCTTCAGAGCTCTAAAGAAGCATCATATAGACTCAAAACATTAACTCTGTTTCTCTCTCCATGGATGCTGTCGGGCCCATAAGGAGTATTAGGGCAAGTGACCAAAAACTTGGTCAAAGAGGTAGGTGTTAAGGAGTGTCTTAAAGGAGAAAAGTGAGGTTGAGAGGTTTAGGGAGGAAATTCCAGAGCTTGGAGCCTAGACAACTGAAAGAACAGCCACCAATGGTGCAGTGATTAAAATCAGGAATGCTGAAGAGACTGGAAATAGATTAGTGCAGATATCTTGGAGGTTAGTGAGGCTGGAGAAGGTTACAGAGATAGGGAGGGGTGAGACCATGGAAGAATTTGAAAACAAGGATGAGAAACCTAAAATGTAGGTGCTTCTTAACTCAGAACCTTTGTAGGTCAGTGAGCACAGGGCTGATGAGTGAACAAGACTTGGTGTGAGTAAGCGCACAGGCAGCAGAGTTTTGGATGACCTCAAGATTATAGAGAGGTTGAATGTGGGAGGCCGGCTGGGAGTGTGTTAGGATAGTTAAGTGTAGAGGTGACAAAGAACTGAATGATGGTTTCAGCAACAGATGAGCTGAGACTAGGGTGGACTTGGGCGATGTTACTGAGGTGGGAATATACAGAAATGGTGATGATGCAGATATGTTCTTGAAATATGACGCTGTGGGTGTGAACAGTCTGGTTCAGCCTCTGACAGTTGCTGGGGAGACACATATGGATTAGGAGCAGGAGTAGGTCAGTCAGCCCCTCAAGTCTGCTCCACCATTCAATAAGATCATGGCTGATCTGATTTTAACGTCCCATTCCTGCCTTTCATTCAATAACCTTTCACCCGCTTGCTTATCCAGAATCTGTCTACCTCTGCCTTAAAAACATATTCAAAGGCTCTGCTTCCACTGCCTTTTGAGGAAGAGTTCCAAAGACTCACTACCCTCAGAGAGAAAAAAATTCTCCTCATCTCTGTCTTGAGTGGGCAACCCCTTACTTAGTTCTAGATTCTCCCACAAGAGGAAACATCCTCTCCACATCCACCCTGTCAAGACCCCTCAGGTTATTAAAGGTTCCAATCGAATCACCTCTTACTCTTCTAAACTCCAGCAGTTACAAGCCCAGCCAGTCCAACCATTCCTCAAAAGACAACCCGCCCATTGAAGGTATTAGCCTATTAAACCTCTGAACTGCTTCAAAAACATTTACTTCCTTCCTTAAATAAGGAGACCAAAACTGTACACAATGCTCTAGATGTGGTCTCACCAATGTCTTGTATAACTGAAGCATACCTCCTCTACTTTTGTATTCAGTTCCCCGCGCAGTAAATAATCCTGATTACTTACTGTACCTTTTTTTTATTCATTCACAGAATGTGGGCTTCGCTGGCTGGGCCAGCATTTATTGCCCATCCCTCGTTGCCCTTGAGAAGGTGGTGGTGAGCTGCCTTCTTGAACTGCTGCAGTCCATGTGGTGTAGGTGCACCCACAGTGCTGTTAGAAAGGGAGTTCCAGGATTTTGACCCAGCGATAGTGAAGGAACGGCGATATATTTCCAAGTCAGTGACTTGGAGGGGAACTTCCAGGTGGTGGTGTTCCCATCTATCTGCTGCCCTTGTCCTTCTAGGTGGTAGTGGTCATGGGTTTGGAAGGTGCTGTCTAAGGAGCATTGGTGAATTCTTGCAGTGCATCTTGTAGATGGTACACACTGCTGCTACTGTGCATCGGTGGTGGAGGGCGTGAATGTTTGTGGATGTGGTGCCAGTCAAGCGGACTGCTTTGGACGGTGTCCAGCTTCTTCGGTGTTGTGGGAGCTGCACTCATCCAGGCAAATGGGAAGTATTCCATCACATTCCTGACTTGTGCCTTGTCGATGGTGGACAGGCTTTGGGGAGTCAGGAGGTGAGTTACTCATCACATGATTTCTAGCCTCTGACCTGTACTAGCCTTTTGCCATTCATTTTTTAATTCATTCATGGGATGTGACACCATATCAAATGTCTTCTGGAAATCTAAGTACAGTACATTCACCGATTGAGATGGATTTGGGGGCGAGGGAGTGAAGTTTGTTGTGGGGACCGAAGACAATGGCTTCATCCTTCCCAATATTTGAATAAAGGAAATTTCTGCTCATCCAGTACTGGATGTCAGACAAGTCAGGATGGTGTGTGAGTTGGAGGGGAACTTGGAGGTGATAGTGTTCGCATACACCTGCTACCCTGGTCATTCTGGGTGGTGAAGGTTGAAGGATTGGAAGGCTCTGTCAAAGTTCTCTGTCTCTCTCCTCCCATAGAGCCCAGAGTCTTGTGTAGACCCAGACTGGGTGGCAGGTTCCCTTCCCTGAAGGACATAAGTGAACCAGTTGGGTTTTTATGACAATCCAGCAGTTTTCATGGTCACTTTTTCCTAGTGCCGACCCCACACATTATCAGATTCATTCAGCTCAGTTTCACAGCCTGCCTTTGTGTTTTTGTGGGTTCTCTCTCACTCCCCTTTTTTCTGTTTTAAATCAGTTTCACAGGGGATTAGAAGAGAAGGATTTGCAGTCAGGAAACTCAAACCAAACATCACAGCAGGACTTGACAGAGTCGCCCAATTTGCCGTAAGCTGAATATCATCGGATTTTGAACATGGAAGGAAAAAGCGCCATTCGCAGTGGGGAGAAACCATATGTGTGTTGTGTGTGTGGACGAGGCTTCAGCCAATCATCTGACCTATCGAGACACAAGCACAGTCACACTGGGGAGAAACTATGAAAGTGCGGGGACTGTGGGAAGGGATTCATTTCCCCATCCAAGCTGGAAACTCACCGGCGCAGTCACACTGGGGAGAGGCCATTCATCTGCTCCATGTGTGGGAAGGGATTCACTCAGTCATCTGCTCTGTTGACACACCAACGAGTTCACACTGGGGAGAGACCGTTCACCTGCTGTGAATGTGGTAAGGGGTTCACTATTTCAGCCCACCTGCTGAGTCACCAGCGAGTTCACACTGAGGAGAGACCTTTCAAATGTCCAGACTGTGGAAAGTGCTATGAAAGTTCTGGGGAACTGATGCGCCATCAACGTGTTCACACTGACGAGAGACCGTTCAGGTGCACTTACTGCGGAACTGGGTTCAGGCGATCATCTGACCTCACTGTACACCAGCGAATTCACACTGGGGAGAGACCATTCACCTGCACAGTGTGTGGGAAGGGATTCACCCAGTCATCTGACCTGCTGAAGCACCAACGAATTCATGCTGGAGAGAGGCCATTTACCTGCCCTGTGTGTGGGAAGGGATTCACTACCTCATCCATCCTGCTGACACACCAGTGGGTTCACAACAATGAGAGACCTTTTAAATGCCCAGACTGCGGGAAGTGCTTTAAAAATTCCGGGAAACTGATGTCCCATCAACGTGTTCACACTGATATGAGACCATTGAAATGCTCTCACTGCGGGACTGGGTTCAGGCGACCATCTCAACTCACTGCACACCAGCGAGTTCACACTGGGTAGAGGCCATTCACCTGCGCCGAGTGTGGGAAGGGATTCACTACCTCATCCCACCTGCTGAGACACCAGCGAGTTCACAAGTAATGACAGCGATTGGATTCTGCTGTTCATCACGTTCAGGACTGAACCATCTGCTTCTGTCTATTTCTGCTGATGTTAATAAACTCCAGATCACTTACAGGGGCTAATATTCTGGCTACAAGTTAAATAAATTAGCTTTGTGTTAAACACACACTGTGCTGTGTCTTTTTAGTATTTCTAACATAAGTTAGTTCCTTTTGAAGGGCTCTCCCTCTTCCCTGTCTCCCCCATCCTCACCAACAACAACTGTGAGGAGCTCATGGAGCTTCTTTGTCATGAAGATTGAGACAATCCGATCAGCAGCCCCTGCTGCTTCCCTCCCTCCCACTATCCCACCGGGCCAAACTGCCTCTAAAGCTGGTCCTTGTCTGAGCTCGGAACCTTTTTCCAGTTTCTCTCCCATCTCCCCTCCTGCCCTCTCAGAGCTCATCTTGTCTATGAATCCCACCTCCTGCTCCATCGACCCTATTCCCACTAAGCTGCTGATCAGCCAACTTTCCCATGTTCACTGACTATGTTAACAGTTTTCTCTCTCAGACACTGTCCCTCTCTCCTTCAAATCTGCCATCCTCACCCCCTCCTCAAAAAAACAAATCCCTGACCCCGTCATCCTTACAAACTTCTGACCCATCTCCAGCCTCCCTTTCCTCTCCAAAGTCCTTGTTGTCATCTCCCAAATCCCTGCCCATCTTTCCCGGAACTGTATGTTTGAATCCCCCCCAATCATGTTTCTGTCTCGTCCTCGACCTGTCTGCAGCCTTTGACAAGGTCGACCACATCATTCTGCACCTTCGCCTCTCCCCTGTAGTCCAGCTGGGTGGGGTCGCTCTCTCCTGTCTAATCATAGCCAGAGAATCACTTGCAATGTCTTCCCTTCCCACTCACATAGTTACCTCTGGTGTCCCCAAAGGATCCAGCCTTAGCTTATCAACCTGCTCCACACAATAACAGAGGGTGAGATTTTACAGCCCCTCCTGCTGGCGGGATTTTCCAGTCCCGCCAAAGTCAACGGACTTTTGAACGGCTCACCACGTTTCCCGGCCCTGCCCCCACCACAACGGGGCTGTAAGATTCTGCTCATGATCTGAAAACAGTGTCAGTTATCACATTTACACTGACAGTTCCGCTCTACTTCACCACCACCTCTCTCAACCTCTACACTTTTGTTACATTATCAGACTGTTTGTCTGATATCCAGTAGTGGATGTGCAGAAATTCCTCCAATTAAATATTGGGAAGGTTGAAGTCATTGTTTTCATTCCCTTGCTACCAACTCCATTCCTCTCCCTGGTAACTGTCTGAGACTCAAACAGACTTTTCACATGCTTGATGTCATGTCTTGACCCTGAGATGAGTCTCCGAATCGGGGGTGTCTGTGTGCGTATCCTGGTGATTTTCAATCAAAATTATGATTTCAATCTTTCTCCAAAGACAGAACAAACATTTCTTCTTCAATAACCAGGTACATGAATTAAGTGATTCCTTAAGATCTTATCGAGATTTTTAGTTTAGGTTTCCCATCTGCAAATCCCCTCTAACCCCCTGTAAACAGAGATTACAAAAGTCATCACTGTCAGTACAGGATAGAAATTCAGAACAGAGAATTCTAGTTTCTATGGAACATTTTTCCCCTTTCATTCCCCCAGATCTATAAATCTCTGACCCACACACTCCTCTCCCTCTCTGCTCATTGTTCCAGATTCAGTGTCCAGTCTCCTACTTATTCTTTTCTCCTCTCCAGATTCTCTCTCCTCCTGTCTTTAAACTGGTGACTCAGGCTGTGGATCAATCCCACTCCTTCACTCTAATTCTACCAGATAATGCAGCTCACAACAACAAACCATCTTTAATGACTTTATTAGTAATTTTCAATGTTTGGAAACATTCACCCTTTCCCAATTGTACAGAACAGAAAGTCCAGTGGTTAGTTCAGAGCTTCCTTCCCCCCAGGCCTAACAAGCTGTGTCTGTCTGAGTTACATTTATAAAAACTCACTCACTCAGTCAGTGACCAGATCTCACTGAACTATGACACAAGCTGTGTCTATCTGAGTTACATTTATATAGACTCACTCACTCAGTAAGTGATCAGATCTGACTGAGCTACAACAACTGATATTTATATCGAGCTTTTAACATAATAAAATGTCCCAAGGTGTTTCACAGGAGCATAAGGACATATTAGGTTAGATGACCAAAAGCTTGGTCAAAGAGGTCGGTTATAAGGAGTGTCTTAAAGGAGGAAAGTGAAGTAGAAAGGTGGAGAGGTTTACGGAGGTAAATTCCAGAGCTTAGGGTCCAGGCAGCTGTAGGCACAGCCACCAATGGTGGAGAGATTAAAACCGGGGATGAAGGAAATCGGGTAATGGTGCTCCATGTTTATTCATATTCAGTTTGTTGTCATTTTCTCCTTTCTTACTCCAGATTATTTCAGTTCTCAAACCTTCAGCAACAAGTCCCAGCACCCCAGTCCTGACACTGAATTTCCTTTCTCACTACACTGTGTAATTTCCTGAAATAATCCCTGCTGTCTGTCCTGAGTGAATCCATTTCATGAACAAATGTTTACATATTTGCTCCACATAAAGGAACATAGGAACAGGAGAAGGCCATTCAGCCTGTCAAATCTGCTCCGCCATTCAATATGATCATGGTGGATTGAACACTTCAATACCTTTTACCCACATTATCCGTAACTCTTTACGTTATTGTTAATCAGAAATCTATCAATCTTTACATTAAACATACTCAATGGCTGAGCTTCCACGGCCCTCTGGGGTAGAGAATTCTAAAGATTCACAACCTCTGAGTAAAGAAATTTCTCCTCTTATTGGTATGAAGTGGCTTACCCCTTAGTTTGAAATTGTGTCCCCTGCTTCTAGACTCCCCAACCAGAGAAAACATCTTACCTGCATCTACCCTGTCTATTCCTTTAAGTATTTTGTAGGTTTCAATGAAGTCACCTCTCATTCTTCAAAACTCTAGAGAATGCAGTCCCAGTTTCCCCGATCTCTCTTCATTAGACAGTCCGCAATCCCCGGAACAAGTCTGGTGAACCTTTAGATAAAAGCAAAATACTGCGGATGCTGGAAATCTGAAACAAAAACAAAAATAGCTGGAAAAA
Source organism: Cetorhinus maximus (assembly GCF_964194155.1). Classification (NCBI taxonomy): domain Eukaryota; kingdom Metazoa; phylum Chordata; class Chondrichthyes; order Lamniformes; family Cetorhinidae; genus Cetorhinus; species Cetorhinus maximus. The sequence goes on from NC_135901.1 coordinate 20,039,160, forward strand.
ATCAGCAGGTCTGACAGCATCTGTTGGAGAGGAACACAGTTAACGTTTCGAGTCCGTATGACTCCCAGATGAAGAGTCATACGGACTCGAAACGTTAACTGTGTTCCTCTCTGCAGATGCTGTCAGACCTGCTGAGTTTTTCCAGCTATTTTTGTTTTTGGTGAACCTTTGTTGCACTCCCTCTATGGCAATAATATCCCTTCTAAGGTATCGGGACCAAAGCTGCACACTGTACTCCAGGTACAGTCTAACTAAGGTTTTGTACAATTGAAGCAAGACTTCACTACTCCTGTACTCAAATCCTCTTGCAATAAAGGCTAACATTCCATGAGCCTTAGATTGAAAATGTTGTCAACTGTGATGAGGATTGTCTTGAAATTCAAAAGGACATAAATATTTTGGTGGATTGGGCAGACAAGTCGCAGATGAAGTTCAATGCAGAGAAGTGTGAGGTGATTTGTTTTGGCAGGAAAGATATGGTGAGACAGATTAAAATAAAGGGAGAGCCTCTAAAGGAGGTACAGGAACAGAGGGACCTCGGTGTATATGTTCATAGGTCATTGAAGATGGCAGGGCATGTTGAGAGAGCAGTTAATAAAACATATTGAATCTTAGGCTTTATTCATAGAGGCATTGAGTACAAGAGTAAAGAGGTCATGTTGAAACTTGTGTAAGACACTAGTTAAGCCTCATCTAGAGTACTGCATCCAGTTCTGGGTGCCATACTTGAGAAAGGATGTGAAGGCATTGGACAGAGTACAGAGGAGATTCACAAGAATGATTCCTGGGATGAAGAACTGTAGCTATGAGGATAGATTGGAGAGGTTGGGACGGTTTTCATTAGAGAAAAGAAGGCTGAGAGGAGACTTGATAGAGGTATTCAAGATCCTGAGGGATATGGACAGGGTAAATAATGTTAAACTGTTCCCTTCAAGAGAACATCAAGGATTAGAGGCCACAGATTCAAAATAATTGGCAAAAGGAGTAAATGTGATGTGAGGAAAACTTTTGTCACCCAGAAGGTGGTTGGAGGCTGGAACAAACTTCCTGAAAGGGTGGTGGAGGCAGGTTCAATCAAGGTATTCAGAAGGGAATTGGATAGTAGAAGGGAGGGAAGCAGCAGAGGCAGCTGATTGGATTGTCTCAATCTTAGTAATGAAGAAACTCCATGAGCTCCTCACACTTGTTGTTGGAGGTAAGGATGGAGGAGACAGGGAGAGGGAGAGCACTTCTAACTTGTGTTAGAGATATTAAAAAGACTTGACACAGTGTATTTGATTCAAAGCTGATTTATTTGACTTTTAACCAGAATATTAGCCCCTATAACTGGGCTGGTGTTTATTAACATCAACAGAAACAGACCCAATGGACATGCTTCAGTCCTGAATGTGATTAACAGAAAAATCCAATCACTGTGGTTACTTGTGAACTCGCTGGTGTCTCAGCAAATTCCTTCCCACATTCTGAGCAGGTGGATGGCCTCTCCCCACTGTGAAATTCCTGGTGTACAGTGAATTGAAATGATTTCCTGGATACAGATCTGCAGTGAGAGCACCTGAACGGTCTCTCATCAGTGTGAACATGTAGATGGAACAGTTCCCAGGAACTTTTATTTCACTTCCCACAGTCCAGGAATTTAAAAGGTCTTGCCCAATGTGAAATCGCTGGTGTGTCGAAGCAGGTTGGGTGACCGAGAGAAGCTCTTCTCTCATTTGGAACAGGTGTACGACCTCTTCCCAGTGTGAACTCGCTGGTGTTTCAGCAGGGTGAATAACTGAGCGAATTGATTCCCATACTCGGAGCACATGAATGGTCTCTCCCCAGTGTGAGCTCACTAGTGTCTCAGCAGGTCATTTGTCTGAGTGAATTCCTTCCCACACACGGAACAGGTGAACGGTTTCTCCCCAGTGTGCACATGCTGATGTCTCAGTAGATGTGATAACTGAGTGAATCCGTTCCCACACTCGGAGCAGGTGAACGGTCTCTCTCCAGTGTGAACTCGCTGGTGTCTCAGCATGTTGGTTGAATTAATAAATCTCTTCCCACACTCGGAGCAGACGAATGGCCTCTCCCCAGTGTGAACTCGTTGGTGTGTCAGCAAGTTGCACAACTCAGTGAATCCCTTCCCACACTTGGAGCAGGTGAACAGCCTCTCCCCAGTGTGAACTCGTTGGTGTGTCAGCAAGTTGCACAACTCAGTGAATCCCTTCCCACAATCAGAGCAGGTGAACGGTCTCTCCCCAGTGTGAACTCGCTGGTGTCTCAGCAGGTTGGATGACTGGGTGAATTCCTTCCCACAATCAGGGCAGGTGAACGGCCTCTCCTCAGTGTGAGTGCGCTGGCGCGTCTGCAGTTTGGGTGACTGAGTGAGTCCTTTTCCACACTCGGGGAAAGTGAAGGGTCTCTCCCCAGAGTGAGTGCATTGGTGTTCACTGAGGTCAGATGATCGCCTGAACTCAGTCCTGCAGTGAGAGCACCTGAACGGTCTCTCATCATTATGAACACCTTGATGGTACCTCAACTCCAGGTAACTTTTAGAGTACTTCTCACTGTTTGGACATTTAAAAGCTCTATCTTCAGTGTGATCTCGCTGGTCTGTTAACAGGTTGGATAACTGAATGAGTCCCTTCTCAGACTCTGTGCAGGTGGAAGGACTTTTCTCAGTGTGGACTCGCTTGTCTCTCTGCAGGCTGTATGACCGAGTGAATCGCTTCCCACATTCAGAGCAGGTGAACGGCTTCTCCCCAGTGTGAACTCGCTGGTGATCCAATAGGTTGGATAACCGAGTGAATCCTGTCCCACACTCGGAGCAGGTGAACGGCCTCTCCCCAGTGTGAACTCGCTGGTGTCTCAGCAAATCATTTGCCTGAGTGAATCCCTTCCCACACTCGAAGCAGATGAATGGACTCTCCCCAGTGTGAACTCGCTGGTGTCTTAGCCGGTGGGATAACTGACTGAATTCCTTCCCACAATTAGAACAGGTGAACGGTGTCTCCCCAGTGTGAACTCGCTGGTGTCTCAGCAGGTAGGATAACTGAGTAAATTCCTTATCACACACGGAGCAGGTAAATGGCCTCTCCCCAGTGTGAACTCGCTGGTGTCTGAGTAGGTTAGTTGAATTATTGAATCCCTTCCCACATGCAGGGCAGGTGAATGGCCTCTCCCCGGTATGAACTCGCTGATGTGTCAGCAAATTGGTTGAATTAATGAATCCCTTTCCACACACAGGACAGGTAAATGGCCTCTCACCCGTGTGGGTGCGCTAGTGTGTCAGCAGGGTGGATGACTGAGTAAATCCCTTCCCACACTCAGGGCATGTGAACGGTCTCTCCCCAGTGTGAACTCGCTGGTGTCTCAGCAGGGTGAATAACCGAGTGAATCCCTTTCCACACTCAGTGCAGGTGAACAGCCTCTCCCTAGTGTGAATGCACTGGTGTTTCGACAGATCAGATGATCGGTTGAAACCTTGTCCACACACAGAGCACGTGTACGGTTTCTCTCCGCTGTGAATGGTGCTTTCTCCTTCCATGTTCAAACTCCAGTGATATTCAAGTTATGATAAATTGGGCGTCACCGTCAGATCCTGATGTGATATTTGGTTTCAGTTTCCCGACTGCAAATCTTCCCCTTCTAATACCCTGTGAAATATATTGAAAACAGAAAAAAGGGAATGAGCGAGAACCCACCAAAACACAAAGGCAGGTTGTGAAATTGAGCTGAATGAATCTGATAATTTGTGGGGCTGGCACTAGGAAAAAATAACCATCAGAGCTGCTGGATTATCATAAAAACCCAACTGGTTCACTAATGTCCTTCAGAGAAGGGAAACTGTCACCCAATTTGGGCCTACACAAGACTCTAGCCTCTATGGGAAGAGGGGGATAGAGAGGTGGGAGAGGCCGGGGTTTAAGGGGAGTTTTATATACCTACAACTAACCAGAATTTTGACAGAATCTCCCAAACCATCAATCTCCACTACCCAGAATGACCATGGTGAGGAGGTGTATGCAAACACCATTACCTCCAAGTTCCTCTCTAGGTCACACATTATCCTGAGTTGTCTGATTTCCAGTACTGGATGAGCCAAAATCACTTCCATTTAAATATTGGGAAGACTGAAGCCATTGTCGTCAGTCCAGCAACAAGCTCCACTACCGAGCCACTGACTCCATCCCTCTCGGTGAATGCACTGTACTTAGATTTCCAGAACACAGTTGCTAAGGTGCCACATCAAAGATTATGGTGGAAAATAAAAGTTGCAGTGTAGTGGGTAACATATTGGCATGGATAGAAGATTGGCTGGCCAACAGGAACAGAGGGTATGCATAAATGGGTCATTTTCTGGTTGGCAAGCTGTAATGAGTGGGGTGTCACAGGGATCAGTGCGGCGGCCTCAACTTCTTACGATTTATGTAAATAACTGGGATGAAGGGACCGAAGGTATGGTTGATAAATTTGCTAATAATACAAAGATAGGTAGGAAAGGAAGTTGTGAAGAGGATGTAAGGAGGCTACAAAGGGATATAGATAGGTTAGGTCAGTGGGCAATAATTTGGCAAATGGGGTATAATGTGGGAAAATGTGAAATTGTCCATTTTGACAAGAAGAATAAAAAATTAGGAAGATGTGGTAAATCAAAGAGTAGAGACAAGGCAACAGAGAAAGGTATAAATAGGGGGAAAATCTATAATCACCAAGACCGCCTGTTTCCATCTCAGTAACATCACCCGACTCCACCCTAGTCTCAGCTCGTCTGCTGCTGAGACTCTCATCCATTCCTTAGTTACCTCTAGACTTAACTATCCAAACACACAACTGGCCGGCCTCCCACATTCAACCTCCTCGTAATCTTGAGGTCATTCAAAACTCTGCTGCCCGTGTGCTTACTCGCACCAAGTCTTGTTCACCCATCACTCCTGTATTCACTGACCTACAAATACTCCAGGTTAAGAAGCACCTACATTTTAAGTTTCTCATTCTTGTTTTCAAATCCCTCCATAATCTCACCACTCCCTATCTCTGTGACCTCCTCCAGCCTTACAACCCTTCAAGATATATGTTCTCCTCTAATCCAGCCTCCTGAGCATGCCTGATTTTAAAAGGCCTTCAGTGGCCGTTCTTTCAGTTGCCTAGGTGCCAAGCTCTGGAAATTCCTCCCTAAACCTCTCCACCTTCTCCGCTTCCTCTTCAACCAAGCCTTGGGTCACCTGCCCCTAATATCTCCTTATGGGGCTCGGTGTCAAAGGTTCTTTGTAACATTTCTGTTAAACACCTTGGAGTGTTTTCTCATATCGAAAGGCGCTATACAAATACAAATTATTGTTGTTGATTTGGACATATATCTTTGTTCCTTCCTCATCGCTGGGTGAATAACCTGTAACTACTCATCTAACATCATTGAGGAAGCACCTTCACCACACGGACTGCAGCGGTTCAAGAAGGTCAAACATCATCTTCTCCACAGGTAACTGGGGATGGGTAATATCTGCTGCTGGTCTTGTTAGTGACTCCCAAATTCAAGAATACATTTTAAAAATATGCATATGTAAAATAGATTAAAAGCATCCACAGAAATACTTGTTCTGGAACATTATCCTTTTGCAACCTGACCTCTCCTGGAATCTACCTCCTTCGACAATTTCACATCGGAAATTGCTGGGTCCTTGGGGTTAAACTCAGCAGCTTCTCCTCCATCGCCCCTCCAGCTCAAACTGATGCATCAAAGGCTTTCAAAAGGAAATTTGATAAACGCCTGGAGCAAAAATCACAATCGCTGGACTATGAGGGAAGGGCAGGGGAGTGGGATTAACTGAGTTGCTCTCGCAGACAACCAGCATGGGACGACGAGCTAAATAGCCTCCTTCTGTATTGAAATCACTCAGTGATTCTATAACTCAATGAAAATGGGCCTACAATGGAGGCCAGGGACTAACTTCTGCAGCCACTGTCGACCCTGCTACAAACTGGCTCTTAATTGGTCCGCCTGTGTTTCTAGACTTGGTTCTGTGAGCAATGCCTGCAATAAAATAATAGCAAATTCTGCAGTTCTGGAAATCTGAGATACAAAGAGAAAATGCTGGAAAAACTCAGCAGGTCAGGCAACATCTGTGGAGAGAGAATCAGGGTTAATGTTTCAGTCTGAAAAATGAACTACGGGTATTAAAAATGGTGCAGAATTTAATGGTCAACATAAGCTCAAAAACAGAAGAGAAACGGGCTGTAGTGCAGGAAAAACAATTCCTGACCATGAAAGATACTGTGGGAAGATAAAGCTGGGAAGCCAGCAGCACGTGGTCGGGGGATGGGCAGTGGCAGAAACCTCATTTAGACATGGTCGGCAGAAGTAACAGTAAAATGTACTAAACATAACTAAAATACACCCATTATTAGAGACATCGGAAGTTAGACAATGGCAGAGAGGTGATTAGAAAGGGCAGAGGTGAAACAGAGCAATGAATGGACATGGTTTCAGATCCACAGTAAAGGAGCCACACCAGCTCCAGAGCCATGGAACCTCTCACAGGTAACAGAGCATAGCATTAAAAGCTCTAAATTTTAGATGAATGGTCAAAAATACTCACTTTTTTATTCATTCACGGGATGTGGACTTCCCCTGGCTGGGCCAACATTTATTGCCCATCCCTAATTGCCTTTGAGAAGGTGGTGGTGAGCTGCCTTCTTGAACCGCTGCAGTCCATGTGGTGTAAGTACACCCACAGTGCTGTTTGGAAGGGAATTCCAGGATTTTGACCTAGCGACAGTGAAGGGACGACGATATATTTCCAAGTCAGGATGGTGAGTGACTCACTTCTGAAACGATTTCACTGTTTTCAATTTTAAAATCTCCTGTTGGAGCCTGAAGATGGAAAGATATCAGAAGCACTGGTGTCACAGAGAAAAATCTCCCAGTTGTGGAAATACCCGGGGAGCGGGGTGATGTCACCGCGCAATTGTCGGTGTGTGATGACATCATAGACACGAACACAGGACATCTGGGTCTGTGCAAACCAATGATCACCACACATTATGAAGGATGTGATGGTCCTTGAGAGGGTGCAGAGGAGATTTACCAGAATGGCTCCAGGAATGAGGGATTATAGTTGCAATGTTAGGTTGGAGAAACTGGGGTTGTTCTCCTTGGAGCAAAGGAGATTGAAGGGAGATTTGATAGAGGTGGACAAATTTATAATAGATTTAAATAAGGTAGAAAAAGAAAATCTGTTCCCATTAGCAGACCACAAAATGATTTGGGGAAACAGATTTAAGATCTACAGGGGAATTGTGAGGAGGAAATTTTACAGTGAATGGTAACGACCTGGAACTCAATGCTTACACTCAAAGGCTAATAATATCCAGGTCCTGATGAATCGAATGATTCTATCAGTCCTGATGTGTTGCTTGGCTTTACATTTCCGTTGGCAAATTCTCCCCTCCTAACCCCCCTGTAAAAGGAGTTTCCAAAATCCATCCCTCTCAGTCCAGGATGGAAATTCACAACATTCCCTCCTCCTGCTGACAGGGACAGGGATGACCGCGCATGCGCCCTGCTGCACATTGACCCCGCTCAAGATGGCAGCCGTTAACCCGCGCCTGTGACCACAGGAAGCTCAGCGGCTCCGGGAAACCCCAGACTGGGCTGGGAGCTTCTTATTCGGGGTTTGACGCTTTCACTGGGTGTTCACTGCGCTCATCGCTCCCTCCGACACGCAGCTACCTTATTGGCTGCAGAGACGACATGCAGGTACGTTCCCTTCGCTATCACTCCCACTGCGCATGCTCCAAACACTATGCTGTCCTGCACTTGCGCACTGGGCTCCTGTGGTCTGGATGGGGGACATTCTCCGCCGCGAGGGATGCTGGGGAAATGTCCCGCCATTGTAAATGAGACATGGTTTTCGTGATTTCTTGGCTGTTACCGGGTGCAGACCGGGACTAAAGAACCACAAATAAAATTAGAAAACAGGTTATAGAGGAACCCAAATGCACCGGCCATTATCCACTTCCAGAGAAGGGGAATTGGAATTGGTCAGGAATTAAGAGTCACCAAAACAGTAGAAATAATTGTAGAATCCATCCCCTGTTGAACTCACATGTGAGCTCACTAGTATGCCAGCAGGTGCGATGAACAAGTGAGTCTTTTCCTATCAAACGGAACATTTAAAAAGATTCTCTACAGTAAAAATATGCTGATCATGCATGAAACCCTTTGAACCTTTAAACTGCAGTGTGAACAGTTGGAAAAATAACAAAATGCCCTCGCTCTCATGAAATATGTCAACAGCCTCTCTCTGATGTGACTGTGCTGCTTTGTCAGTAAATGGGATGACCAAATGCATCTCTTTCCACATTCAGCTGCTGAGAAGTCAATCTGTGGCGTGACTGTATCACGAGTTTGCAGCTCTGACAGGGAGTTTACTCCCTTCCCACAGTCAATGACTTAAATTTTTATAGCAGCTTAACGGTATAAAAACGTTCCAAACCCCTTCACAGGAGTGTTAACTGTCCTCACATTAAAATGGATGATTGCTGACATTTCTATGCTCGTGTGTCCAATTTAGTCCCAAAACACAGCTGTAATTTCCATACAATTAAAACAGGAATGCACAGGTATTACTGACACAAATCAGTGGCTCTGAAAAATGGTCTCTTATATTGTATAACACACTGATGGTTGTGAAACCGCAGATCCTCTGGCTCTGTATGATCCAAGCCTTCGTTGACCTGTTAGCAATATAACATATACTGGAATTATTTGTGTATATTTCATGATTGTTACATCACACATTTATTTCAGTCAAATGCCTTATGGCTGATGGTTTCCTAGACAGATTAATTCCAATAATCTTAAGTAGCTAGTGTTTTCTGTCTTCTAGTTTTGTTTATTTTGTTTTTGCATTCAATCTCATTTTTATTTCCATGGGCACTTGTTGCTTGTATTTTCCCTATTAATTTCTTATTTATACTGTTTCTAAATCCATTTCCCATCTGCTTAATGCCTCACCATCCTGACCATTCAGACAATGTTCCCAAAGTTGGTAAGAATGTAAGGTGTGCAAAGCAGTATGGTGTATGCATTTAATTCGTTATGTGTCTGCCATTTTCACCAGTGTCTCCCTGTCCTCGTGAAATTTGTTATTATCCTCCTCACTGTTTCTTATATTTCTGAGTTTTGAAACACATGCAAATTTTGAAATTCAGCCCTGTGTACCCAAGTCCACTTCATTGATATATATTAAAGAGAGCAGTAGTGAATGCTGGGGTCACACTGCTGAAAATTTCCCTCCATCCTGAAAAACAAACGTTTCTGCTTTCTGTCCCTGAACCAATTTAATATACAGGCAGCCACTACCCTTTTAATCTGATGGGTTTCAACTTTGCTGACAAGTCTACTGTGTGGTACTACACTAGCCACCGTTTTATCCACCAAGGCATCAACTCCAGTACTTTATACACTCTTGCTTGATGAAGTTAGTCAAATACAATTTGCTTTTAACAAATTCATGTTGGTTTCCATTTATTAATCCATACTTTTCCAAGTGGCAATTGAATTTCGCCTGGATTATTAGCTTCATCATTGTCCCACCACTGATGTTAAGCTGATTGGCTGTAATTGCTGTGTTTTTGAACAGGGGTGTAACATTTGCAACCTGTCAGTCCTTTGGCACCACTACTATATAAGGAGGATTACAAGATTGTGGCCAGAGCCTCCATAAGTTCCATCTGAAGGACACTGTCTCTCACAGTGCAACAGTCCCTCAATGTCACATTGGAGTGTCAGCCTAGATAATGTGCTCAGGTTTATTAATATTTCTTGTTGCTATCGATGTGGATCATTAACAAACAATGGACTCTTATAATGTCATCCAGTCCTAGTGCGATGATGTCATGAAGACTATTAAATAAGAGCGGAGCCTTAGTGGTGAAAACAGTTTTGTTCGAGATGGCAGCAAGTCCATCACTTATAGATCTGTAAATGAAACTAATGGAAAAGAAAGCTAGGGAACACATGAACATCAGGAGTAATGTTGTAAATTGTGAAGTTGTGCAATATTTATGGCTCCTTTTAGATATTGTGCAATATATGTCCTATGACATTGCAGCAGCAATGATCAAAGTCAGGGAAATATTGGACTACAGAGTCAAAACAACATTATACTCTTTCTCCTTGTAACCCGCCTTAGAATTCTCTTCATCAACTGGACCATCAATATAGAAGAATTTGCATCTTCTGTAATTACAAGAGGAAAGTTAGTGGCTGTAATTATCCCAGGATTATGCCCTGTATTGTACACTATCTCTAAATGGGGCTGATAACCCAGGGTGGCAGTAGATTGCTCAATGTTAATGTTTTGTTGTTGCCTCTGTGCCAAATGTTGTTCAGTATAGATTTAAGGTTCAGAGAAAGAGGTGGAATTGCATGGGCAAAACTGCTTGTAGTCTTTGGAGTGTAATGTTTCCTTGAATTTCTCAAACACGGTGGCCCTTACAGGCACCAATACTTTATCCCCAATGTTAGTCAGGTTGTTTGGTGTCCACCCAATTGGACAGGAAGTTTCCCCATGTGTATCTGTTTGTGTGGGTGTTTGCGTGTCCATGGAGAGAGAGATTCTTCATTCAGAGATTCTTCATCCAGGGTGAAACCACAGGCTGACCATATGCTGTGTAAAACCTGACATCTACACAACCAGACCCCACTTCTCCTGGAACAACATGAAGAGTCTGCAGCTTTCCAGATCCCTTCCTCTCCCCTCAGATAGTTCACAAATTCCTTGTGTGCATCATCCTACAGCACCACTGGAGCCTTATCAACAGTTAGCAATGGGATTGCTGCCAGCACAGGAATCAGCTCTGAAATACTGTGACTCTAGTTTTTAGACTTCCTGCAGTAATACACTGAGCCAGATCTTCTCACCTAACACCAATCCATATTCCCATCAGTGTTCCAGATTTTTATGTGATTGTAATAGAAAATGTAATGCAATATAAAACACATATCATTTAATCCCTCCAAACGTGATTGAGCACTCACCACCACCACCCCCACCCGAACTACAAGAGGTTGTCTTTGAGATTGAAAGCAAAATACTGCAATGCTGGAAATCTGAAACAAAAACAGAAAATTTTGGAAAAACTCAGCAGGCCTAGCAGTATCTATAGAGAGAGAAACAGAGTTAACGTTTAGAGTCCATATGGCCCTTCTTCAGAGCTGGAGAGAAGTAGAAATTTGATGAAATTTATACTGTTTAATGGGGGTGCAGCAGGTGAAGCTGGATAGAAGGCCAGCGATAGGTAGGGGCAAAGGAGAGATTGACAAAGATGTCATGATCAAAAGTACAAAGGGAGTGTTAATGGTAGTGATAAGGGCTAAAAAAGGTGCTGATAGTAGCATTAAGGTAAGAAAGCAGAATGTGATAATAGCAGAACAAGGGTAAGCCCACAACGACACCTGAAACCACGAATAATAATAACTTCTATTAGGGAGATAGAACATGGAGATGTGACATTGATAGTGAGATGAGTCATGAGATAAGTGCATTTAAGTCCAGAAAGAGTTTGTTTAAATCAGTGCTTCCCAGATGTTTTCCCAGTGTGATCCCATTTTAATACCTCAGATTTTGTGTGACCCCAGAGTGAAAATTTGAGGGTACAAGAGCTGTTGAGTGGGGTTGGAGGGATTGTTGATGTACTTGGGCTCTGATTATTAATATAATAGCCTCTTGGGCATTCATCTTATAGGATCCTGATTATGGACACAATTGGAAAATGACTTTAACGTAATAGGATCCTGAGTATTGATGCCATAGGACTCTAATTATTAATTGAAATAATTCTGATTATTAATGCATTAGCATCGTGATAATTGCAATAATTTCCTGATAATTGAACCAATAGGCAGCTAACGATTAATGGAAATGGAACCATGTAATTAAATATAATCCAGATTATTAATGTAATAGAATCCTGATTATTAATCTCGTAGGATGATTATTTATACAATAAGGTCCTGATTGTTGATGAAATAGGCACCAGACTATTAATGTAATGGAATCTTGATTATTAATGTAATAGGATCCTCTTTATTGATGCAATAGGATTCTGATTATTAGTGCAACAGTATCCTGGTTATTGATATACTATGAGGCTGATTATGAATATATTTTCCTGATTATTAATGTATTATGATCCTACTAATACATTATGATTCTGATTATTAATAGATTATGATTTTGATTGTTAATATATTATCCTGACTATTAATATATTACAATCCTGATTATTAATACATTATGATCCTGATTATTGAAGAAATCAGCTTTTCAGATAAAATGAACACTGACCTTTTCACGAGCTTTTTCTGCAGCAGCAATTGGGCCTCAGAAAGTAGTCCATTAGGTCACGTCCACCAATAAAAACAGGAACCGGCTTTTAAAACTTTTGTCACATTCTAAGCATTTAAACCCCTTCTCTCTCTAGATGAACTTGCTGGTGTGTTTGAGAGCTGAATGACCAAGCGAATCCCTTCCTACTCATGGAGCAGGTGAATGGCCTCTCCCTGGTATGTTTGTGCTGATAAATTTCCAATTCAAATGAGTACTTTAATCCCTTTCCACTGTCCCCACATTAACATGGTTTCTCCCCAATGTGACTGGGCTTGTGTCTTGATAGGCCAGATGATCGGCTGAATCCTCATCCAGGGATATGGGGAAAGAGTGGGGGAAGTGGGATTAACCGGATTGCTCTTTGAAAGAGCCAGTGAAGATTCGATGAGCCAAGTGGCCTCCTTCTGTGCTGTACACTGATGAGATCCTATGATTCTATAACAGGATAATGATTCATAATAAACACCTTACGATCGAACCATAGAGCTCAGAAGGTGGCCATTCAGCTCATTTTGTCTGTACTGTCTCTCTGAAAATGTTGACATTCTGTCCCACTCCCCTGATCTTTCTCCCAAGCCCTGAAAATCTTTCCTTATGAAGTAAAACTCCAAATCACTTTTGAAAGTTACTATTAGATCTGCTTCCACCAGTCATTCAGACAATGTGTTCTAGATCATCAGAACTCACTGAGTAAAATAACCTCTCCTCTTCTCCATCCTGGATTTTTGCCAATTATTTTAAATCTGTGTCCTGCAGTTACCAACCATCCTGCCAATGGAAACAATTTCTCCCTATTTGATAAAAATTCTTCAAAAATGCTCACACCTCTATTAAAATCACACCTTAACCTTCTCTGCTCTAAAGAGAACCATCCCAGATTCTCCAGTCTCTCCACATAACGGAAACCCCTCATCCCTGATACTATTCTGGTCAATTTTCCGTGTACTTTCTCCAAGGTCTTGACATCTTTCCTGAAGTGTGATGCTCAGAACTGAACACAATATTTGAGCTGAGGATTAAAAAGTGATTTATAAAGATTCAGCGTGACTTCCTTGCTTTTGTACTTCATGTCTCCATTAATAAAAGGAGGACCCCATTGTTGAGGGAAGTTGGGTGGTCAGCAGTTTAGTGAGGATGGGGTCAAGGGAGCAGAAGGCAGGTTTCATGGACAAGATGAACTTTGAGGAAGTTAGAAGGTAGGAGAGAAATTGGAGAAAGATGCAAGTTCAGGGCTCAGAGAAGGAAGAACTTTAGATACAGTTTTTCCCTGTGGGCTAGTGAAAAGGAGGGAAGCAGCAGAGGCAGCTGATCAGATTGTCTCAATCTTTGTGACAAAGAAGCTCCATGAGCTCCTCACACTTGTTGGGAGGTGAGGATGGAGGAGACGGGAGAGAACTTCAAAAGGAACTAATGTGTTAGAGATATTAAGAAGATTCAACACACTGTGTCGAATACAAAGCTAATTGATTTGACTTTTATCCAGAAAACTAACCATGATAACTAGGCAGGAGTTTATTAACGTCAGTAAAAATAGACAGCAATGAACATGGTTCAGTTCTGGACGTGATTAACAGCAAAATCCAGTCACTGTAATTGTTTGTGAACTCGCTGGTGACTCATCAGGGTGGATGACCGAGTGAATCTCTTCCCACACACGAAGCAGATAAATGGTCTCTCCGCACTGTGAACTCGCTGGTGTTTCTGCAGATGGGATGACTGAGTGAATCCCTTTCCACACATGGAACAGATGAATGGTCTCGCTCCAGTGTGAACTTGTTGGTGTATAGTGAGCTGAGATGATTGCCTGAACCCAGTGCCACACTGAAAGCACCTGAATGGTCTCACATCAGTGTGAACACGTTGATGGCGCATCAGTTCCCCAGAACTTTTATAGCACTTTCTGCAGTCTGGGCATTTGAAAGGTTTCTTGTCGGTGTGAATTTGCTGGTGTCTCATCGGGTTTGATGAACAAGAGAATCCCTTCCCACACACACAGCAGGTGAACGGTCTCTCCCCAGTGTGACCTCGCTGGTGTATAAGCAGGGTGGATGACTGAGCGAATCCCTTCCCACACTTGGGGCAGATGAACGGCCTCTCCTCAGTGTGAATTTGCTGGTGAATTTCCAGCTCAGATGGGTAATTGAATCCATTCTCATAGTCCCCACATTTCCATAGTTTTTCCCCAGAGTGAATGGTGCTTTTTGGTTCCATGTTTAAAGGCTGATGATATTCAGGTCCTGATGAATTGGGCGACTCATTCAGATCCTGATGTGATGTTTATTTTGAGTTTATGAACTGCAAATCCTCCCCTTCTAATCTCCTATGCAATTGATTTAAAACAGGAAAAAGGGTGAGAGAACCCACATGTACCAAAGGCAGGTTGTGAAACTGAGCTGAAAGAATCTGAATGGTAAGTTGTGCAGCCGGAACTAGGAACAAGTGACCATGAAAACTGCTCGATTGTCATAAAAACAAAACTGGTTCACTAATGTCCTGCAGGGAAGGGAACCTGCCACCCGGTCTAGGCCTACACAAGATTCTGGACACTATGGGAGGAGAGAGAGAGAAGTGGGAGAGGCAGGTAGTAAATGAGAGACCAACTGAACCATAACTTTGACAGAAACTCCCAAACCCTCAACCTCCACCACTTGGAAGGACCAGGGTAACAGGTGTATGTGAACACCATCAACTCCAAGTTCCCCTCCAAGTCATGCACCATCCTGACTTGCCTGACATCCAGTCCTAGATGAGAAGAAATTTCCTCCATTTAAATATTGGGAGACTGAAGCCATTGTCTTCAGTCCCTGTGGTAAACTCCACTCCCTAGTCACTGACTCCATCCCTCTCACTGAAAACTGTCTGAGGTTGAACCAGGCTATTCATGATTTTTATGTAACATCTGACCCCGAGATGTGTTTACAATCACATTTCAGTGTTATCACCAAGACTGCCTATTTCCACCTCAGTAACATTTCCTGACTCCGCCCTAGTCTCAGCTCATCTGCTGCTGAAACTCTCATCCATTCCTTTGTTACCTCTAGACTTAACTATCCTAATACACTCCGGGGCGGCCAACCTCCCTGTAATCTGCCACCCGTGTGCTTACTCACACTAAGTTTTGTTCACCCATCATTCCTGTGCTCACTGACCGACAAAGTTCCTGTTTAAGAAGCACCCACATTTTAAAACTTATAGCTTTATTTTCAAATTCCTCCCCAACTGTTCCCTATCTCTGTGATCTCCTTCCGCCTCACAACCCTCCGAGATATCTGCACGCATCTAATTCCAACCTCCTGAACATTCTTGATTTTAACTGTTCCCATACCTTCAGCTTCCATGACTGAGGAATTTCCTCCCTAAACCTCTTTGCCTCTCGACTTCACTTTCCTCCTTTGAGATGCTTCTACCTATTTCGCCAAAATCTGGTCACCTGCCCTAACATTTCCCGATGTGTCTCAATGTCAAATGTTGCTTTGAAACATTTCTGTGAAATGCCTTGGAATATTCTAGTACATAAAGGCACAATATAAACACACATTGTTGCTGTTGACTTGGACATATATCACTGTTCCTTCATCATCGCTGGGTGAATAACCTGTAACTACTCATCTAACATCATTGAGGAAGCACCTTCACCACACGGACTGCAGCGGTTCAAGAAGGTCAAACATCATCTTCTCCACAGGCAACTGGGGATGGGTAATATCTGCTGCTGTTAGTGACACCCAATCCCAAGGATAAATTTTAAAAATATGTATATGTAAAGTAGATTGAAAGCATCTACAGAAATACTTTATCCTAAAACAATACTCTTTTACATTGTCTGTACAGTGTCCGTTCAACAACCTTTATCTCTCCTGAAATCTACCTCCCTCGACAATTTCGCATTGGAAATTTCTGGGTCTGACTGGGTTCCAAAGTCCTTGGGGTTAAACCCAGCAGCTTCTCCTCCAGCTCAAACTGATGCAAAAAAAGGTTTTCAAAAGGGAACTGGATAATCACCGGAAGAGAAAAACACAATTGCTGGACTATGAGGAATGGGCAGGGGAGTGGGGCAAACTGATTTGGTGTTGCAGAGAACCAGAACAGGCACGATGGGCTAAAGGGCCTCCTGTTTTTTGTTATCATACTATGATTCTATTAAATAGACCTGCACTGAAGGCCAGGGACTTCTGTAACAGCCACACTGCTACAAACTGGCTCTTAACTGGTCTGCCTCTGTCTCTGAGTGCCGCCTGCAATAAAATAACAGCAACTGATGGAAATCTGAAATAAAATACGAAAATGCTGGAAATACTCAGCAGGTCAGGCAATATCTGTGGAGAGTTAACATTTCAGTGTGTTAATGAATTATGGGGAATAAAAATGGTGCAGAATTTGATGGTCATTGTAAGCTCAGAAGTGGAAGAGAAATGGACCATAGTACAGCAAAAATAATTCCTGACTGAAAGATACTGTGGGAAGATAAAACTGGTAAGCCAGCAGCACATGGCTGAGGGAAGGGCGGCCGTGAAAAATGCATTTTTACATGGTCGGTGAAAGTAACAGTAAAATACTAAACATAACTAAAATATACCCATTAATTAGACAACAGCAGAGAGGTGATCAGCAAGAACAGAGGTGAAAAAGAGCAATGGATGGACATGGATTCAGATCCACAGTGAAGGTGTCACACCAGCCCCAGAGCCATGGAACCTCTCACAGATAACAGAGCATAGCATTAAATGCTCTAAATTGTAGATGGATGCTGAATAACAATTCCACTGTTTTCAATTTTAAAATCTCCTGCTGGACCGTGCAGATGGAAAGATATCAGAAGCAATGGAGTCAGAGAAAAATCTCCCAGTTGTGGAAATACCTGGGGAGCGGGGTGATATCACCGCACAATTATCGGTGTGTGATGACATCACAGACACAAACGCAGAACATCTGGGTCTGTGCAAACCAGTGGTCACCACACATAATGAAGGATGTGAGGGTCCTTGAGAGGATGCAGAGGAGATTTACCAGAATGGTTCGAGGGATGATGGATTTTAGTTGGAATGTTAGGTTGGAGAACTGGGGTTGTTCTCCTTGGAGCAAAGGAGATTGAGGAGAGTTGATAGAGGTGTACAAGCTTATAAGAGGTTTAGATAAGGCACATAAAGAAAAACTGTTCCCATTATCTGATTGTAAAAGGATTATGAACACAAATTGAAGATTTTGATTTTGAGCAAGAGATACAGGGGGAATGAGAGTAAGAGCATTTTTTTACACAGTGAGTGGCGATGACCTGGAACTCGATGCTTAAACTCAAAGGCCGATGATATTGAGGTTCTGATTAATCGAGACTTAATGTTATGTTTGGTTTGAGTTTTCTGTCTCCAAACCCTCTTCTAATCTCCTGTAAAAGTAGTTTCCAAAATCCAGCCCTGTCAGTCCAGGATAGAAATTCACAACATTGATATACAAAATTATGAGGGGCATAGATAGTGTAGATAGAAAGAAACTTTTCCCTTTAGCAGAGGTGTCAGTAACCAGGGGGCATAGATTTAAGGTAAGGGGCAGGAGGTTTAGAGGGGATTTGAGGAAACATTATTTCCACCCAGAGGGTGGCTGGAATCTGGACCACACTTGCCTGACGGGGGTGGTAAAGGCAGAAACCCTCACAACATTTAAGAAATATTTAGATGAGCACTTGAAACGCCATATCAGACAGGGCTGCGGGCCAGGTGCTGGAAAATAGACAGGTGCTTGATGGCCGGCACGGACACGACGGGCCGAAGGGGCTGTTTCTGTGCCTGTTTCACACACTGTCATTCCTGCTGACAGGGAGAGTGGTGACCGCGCATGCGCATTCCCCATGCCGATGGCGGCCGTTAACCTGAGCCTTTCACCGAGAAAGATACCGCTCCGTTGGTGCAACCAAAGTACCTGAAGCTTCCTGTTTATGGCGTTGAGGCCTCCACTGGGTGTTTGTGAAGCCTCCCCTCCCACCCACTGCCCCTAACGCTGCCTCCGCTTATCCGCCTCCTTCCCATCTGAAGATGAGATAAACAAGCGTCTGTCCACGGAAATCACCCGTACTGCGCATGCTCCAGATCACAATGCCCGGCTAGTGATTGACGGCTGCTCCGCACCAATAGGAAGAGGGGGCGTGGCTGGAGGGCCGATCGTGTGCGGCTGTCCTCCACCCAATCGGAGTGAATGAAGGGGCGGGGCTGAGCCCGGATCTCCCTCATTGGCTGAAACTCTGCATCATTTTGGAAACTGATTTGTCTCAAACTCCAGGAGAAAACTGGACCTTTCTGTTTGTGGCTTTAAACAGATGAAACCCTGTGGGTGTGGAGCAAACATTTCAACATTTGTTACTGAAATGGATTCATTCAGGACAGACAGCAGGGATTATTTCAGGAAATCACAGTGTAGTGATTGATTCTCTTTGAACTCATCCCTTGGAGAACAGTGTGAATTAGTTGAAGAATTCACAGGCTGTTTAACGCTCCTCCCGTGTCTGGAACCATTTAATTCCAGCCGATCTGTTGGTCCGGCTCCAACCGGGAGAGTTTGATGAGTTCCCACAACTCACACAATGGGAGCGGACAGACAGACCCGCTGGACACGCTGATCCTGCCTGACATCAAACCCCAATAAGTTGAAGAGCCGTCTCCACTCATCAGGACTGTCTGCAATGCGGTTTCTGACTCAGAGGTGGGAATGTGAAGTTATTCTTTATTAATAACCGTAAAAGTTAAGATTGCCACCGAACTGACAGATCTCCTTTATATATCCACTCCAAAAAAAGTCTTGATTTTAATTTTGCAACTTAATAGTGGTACTTAGATAATTTAACCACCTTCCTGGCGAGAGTGCTGAACTACAGTAGCTGAAGAAACCTAGTTATCCTCTACCAAGCCTCTCCTCATCCTCTCAGAATGAAATCATTCCTATCCTTGTCCAGTATTTTCCATTATCCATAAAGAAATTGTCTCAGTTTATGACTCATTCTGCATTATGAATCTAATCAAGCTCCTCCAATGTTCATTCTAATTGAGTTTGATTTATGGTTAATTGTCAACTATCACATCTGCTTGTGTTTCTGCCTTATCTTCATGTTCAGCCTGGTTTTGCTCAAGTGAACTTTCTGTGGTCAGAATTCAGTTCAGTGGCCCCTGTTCAGCTGCATGTATTCTCTCAGGATAGCTGGGTTTGTGTCCATGGTGTCTGTGTTAGACATTGAGTCATTGTTTGATACATAACCCGGGCAGTGAAATCAGAAACAACTTGATGCAAATCTGGACCAATCTCCACAAAAGGCCGGGGATCAATTGAAATTTTCAATTGGGAATCGATAGATTCTTGTTAAATAAAGATCTCAAAGAAAATGGATCGAAGATGGGAAAATGGAGTTGAGGTGCAGATCAACTATGATCTAATTGAATGGGGGAGCAGACTTGTGGGACTGAATGGCCTCATCTTGTTCCTATGTCCTGGCTGCTGTCCCTCCAGCAATGATTATCTCAGAGTGGGGCCAGTTTGGGATGTCACTGTGGGGCAGGATGTTCAGTATCCAACCCTGAGCTGTCCCGGAAAGAAGCAATTTGTGATGTCCCCTTGGGGTGCAGGTGTCTGACCCTGAGATGCGCCAGGAAGGGAAGTTTGTGATGTTCCTGTGGGGTGCAGTATTTCAGCATCTGACCCTGAACTGCCCTCACACATCCTGCTCTGACCCACAGTAATCCAAAAACAAAGTCCAGACACAAACATTACTTACATTTCCTAATTGTTTTACTGGGATTCACCACATTCATGGTAGCTTCCATTACTGGAAATAAGCTTTTTAGAAAGTGACCCTTCCCGCTTTACTTTATACAACATGCAGATTAAATGTATATAAGTATTAAACTTCAGCCCAGTTATTAACATCTGCAGCAACAAACCCCAACTGTGAGAATGCAGCAGAACTAACAGCAGAACCTAATCCCTGCAGTGACTTGTGAATTTACTGGTGTCTCAGCAGGGTGGATGATAGATTAAATCGCTTCTCATACACAGAGCATGTGAAAGGTCTCTCCCCAGTGTGAATACACTGGTGTTTCAGCAGACCGGATGAGTCAGTGAATCTCTTCCCACACACGGAGCAGGGGAATGGCCTCTCTCCAGTGTGACTGCGCTCATGTCTCAGCAGTTCCCTTTTGCTTTAAAACTCTTTTCACAGTCAGAGCACTTAAATGGTCTCTTAACAGCGTGAACAAGTTGGTGTGAATTCAGGGCGCTTATCCGAGTGAAACCCTTCCCACACAGGGAGCAGGTGAATGGCCTCTCCCCAGTGTGAACTCGATGATGTTCTGTGAAGTGGGATGGATTAACGAATCATTTCCCACATACAGAACAGCTGAATGGCCTCTCCTAGTGTGAATTCGCTGGTGTGTTAGCAGGTTTCTTGTGTTTTTAAAATTCTTCCCACAATCAGAACATTTAAATGGTCTCTTATCAGTGTGAACAAGCTGATGTTTATTGAGCTGCGATAACTGAATGAATCCCTTTCCACACATGGGGCAGACAAACGGCTTCTCCCCAGTGTGAGTGCGCTGATGTTTCAGCAGGTTGCAGGAGACAGTGAATTCCATCCCACATGCAGAGCAGGTGAATGGCCTCTTTTCAGTGTGAGTGCTCTGGTGACTCAGCAGTTCCCTTTTGCATTTAAAGCTCTTGTCACAGTCAGCACATTTAAACGGTCTCTTATCAGTGTGAACTAGTTGGAGTGAAATGAGGCTTCTTGACCGAATGAATCGCATTCCACACTCCGAGCAGATGAACGGTCTCTCCCCAGTGTGAACTCGCTGGTGTTCAGAGAGCTGGGATGAATTAGTGAATCGTTTCCCACATACAGTACAGCTAAACGGCCTCTCACCAGTGTGAGTGGGTTGGTGTCTCAGCAAATCCCCAGTGCTTTTAAAGTTTTTCCCACAGTCAGAACATTTAAACGGTTTCTTATCACTGTGAACAAATTGATGTTTATTGAGCTGCGATGACTGAGTGAATTCCTTCCCACAGAGCAGGTGAATGGCCTCTCCCCAGTGTGAATGCATTGGCGTTTCAGCAGATCCCTTGTGTTTTTAAATCTCTTCTCACAGTCAGAACATTTGAACAATCCCTCATTGGTGTGAATGCGAGAGTCTGACAAAAGATGCGAAAAAGCATGAAATCGCTTCCCACATTGAGTACAGGTGAAAGGCCTTTCTCCAGAGTGAACTCGCTGGTGTCTCAGAAGTTGGGACGACTGAGTGAATCCTTTCCCACATACCTAGCAGGTGAACAGCCTCTCCCCAATGTGAATACGCCAATGAATTTCCAGCTCTGATGGGTAATTAAATCCCTTTCCACAGACCCCACATTTCCAAGGCCTCACCCCAGTGTGATTGTGCATGTGTTTTGAAAGGTCAGATGATCGGATAAAACCTCGTCCACACTCGTAACACATGAACTGTTTCTCCCCACTTTGAACAGGGCTCTTTGCTTCCATGTTCAATGTCTGATGACGTTCAGGCCCTGATGAATCGATTGACTCTGTCAGATCTTGAGGTGATGCTTAGTTTTCGTTTCTAGTCAGCAAATCTGCCTGTAAAAGGAGTTTCCAAAATCCATCACTGTCAGTCCAACACAAAAAAATCACAACATTCCCACTTCCGGGTCCAGGATGACAGCGCATGCGCTCATCTGGACTTGCCCCTATAAAGATGGCGATCGCGCATGCTCTCCGCTGCATATTGCCCCTCCAACAATGGCGGCCCGTTGATGCAAACCTAATACCTTGATTTTCGGAGTTTCACGCCTGCATAGTATATGTATGAATCCTCCCCGCCTAAACCGCTCTATTCATCTCCTGTTGTTTCTCATCCGGATTCAGCACCAGGAGTTACTCGGTGCCGCGCATGCGCAAAGCTCCAGTCGTGACGAGATATCCCTGCCCTTCATTCACCCCGATTGGTTGGAGGACCAGCAGCTTCCGTTCGGTCCACCAGCCCCGCCTCCTATTGGTCCGGAGCTTCCGTCAATCAGCCGGGCATTGTGAGGTGTCAGGTGAGAGGTCACTGTCGGGAGTGGGTTAATAAACCGCGGGCGGGGTTTACAAATCCCGAGTGTGGCCCCAGAGCCGAATATTAAACAATGAACATTCTCCACTCTCACTATCCGCCGCTTTCGGCTTCTCTCCGGGAACAACCTCAAACAAAGGGACCAGGGGGAGACAGTGGCTTAGTGGTAATATCACTGGATCAGTAATCCAGAGGCCCACTCATTACCCAAGACATTAACACTCGCTGCGTCAAAAGAAGTTCTTCCTCACATCCCCCTTCTGTATCTCTTGCACAAAATCTTTTTGATTAGTTAATGGGAACAGTTAATCTTTATCTACCTGGTATAAAACTAGCATAAGTTCTGTTGAAGAGTCATACGGACTCGAAACGTTAACTGTGTTCCTCTCCGCAAATGCTGTCAGACCTGCTGAGTTTTTCCAGGTCTTTTTATTTTTATTTTTGTTTTATAAACTTGTACACCTCTATCAAATCTCCCAGCAATCGTCTTCACTCCAAGAAGAGCAATCCCGATTTCTCCAACCTAACCTTGCAACTATTCCAGGAACCATTCTGGTAAATCTCCTCTGCACCCTCTCAAGGGCCCTCACATCCCTCATAATGTGTGGTGATCACTGGTTTGCACAGACCCAGATGTTCTGTGTTCGTGTCTGTGATGTCATCACACACCGACAATTGCGCGGTGACATCACCCCGCTCCCCGGGTATTTCCACAACTGGGAGATTTTTCTCTGACTCCAGTGCTTCTGATATCTTTCGAGCTGCAGGCTCCAGCAGGAGATTATAAATTTAAAACAGTGGAGTTGTTTCAGAGGTGAGTATTTTGACCATTCATTGGCATTTTAGAGCATTAAGTTCTATGCTGTGTCATCTGTAAGAGGTTCCATGGCTCTGGGGCTGGTGTGGCTCCTTTACTGTGGATCTGAGTACATGTCCTCTGTTTCATCTCTGCCCTCCCTTATCACCTCTCTGCCATTGACTAACTTCCTCTGTCTCTTCTAATGGGTGTGTTTTAACCATGTTTAGTATTTTACTGATAGTTATGCTGATCATGTCTAATTGAGGCTTCCACCACTGGCCATCCCTGACCATGTGCTGCTGGCTTCCCAGCTTTATCTTCCCGCAGAATCTTTTATATTCAGGAATTGTTTTACTTGCACTATAATTCATTTTTTTTCCTTTTGTTTTATTGCAGGCTTTTTTCGCGGAACCGAGTCTAGAAACACATACAGACCAACTCAGAGCTAGTTTGTAGCAGGATAGGCATTGGTGGCAAACTTTTGCCCCTGGCCTCCACTACAGATCCATTTTCTTCAAGTCATATAGAAGGAGGCTCTTTAACTCATTGTGCCCATGCTGGCTCGCTCTGCAAGAACTGATCGGTTAGTCCCACAAGTTCAGCATATATTACCAATCCCCAGTTACCTGTGGAGAAGATGTTTGACCTTCTTGACTCGCTGCTGTCTGTGTGGTGAAGGTGTTCCCACAATGTGTTAGGTAAGAAGAAGGAACAGTGATATATGTAAAACAGCAACAACAACATGTATTTAAATAGCACCTTTCATATGAATACAACTTTCCAATGTGTGTTTCACAGGAGTGTTCTAAAGCAAGATTTGACACCGAGCCCACATATGGAGATGTTAGGGCAGATGACAACTAGTTTGGTCAAAGAGTTAGTTTTTAAAGAGTATCTTAAAGAACAACAAAGAGGTGGAGAGGTTGGGGAGGAAATTCCACAGGTTATGGCTTTGGCAAGCAAGGTGGGAGTGAGTAAAATCAGGAATTCTCAGGACGCCAGAATTAGAGCAGTGCAGATATCTCAGAGGGTTGTGTGGCTGGAGGAGATTACAGAGAAAGGGATGAATGCAACCATGGGGAGGATTTGAAAACAAGAAATTTAAAATGTTGGTGCTTCTTAAATGAGACGTTTGTAGGCCAGTGAGCACAGGGCTGAAGCGTGAGTAAACACACAGCAGAGTTTTGGATGACCTCAAGATTACAGGGAGCTTGAATGTGTGAGGCTGGCTGGAAGTGAGTGGGATAGTTAAATCCAGAGGCAACTAAGGATTTTTAAAAAATTCATTGACGGGATGCTGGCTTCACTGGCTGCGCCAGCATTTATTGCCCATCCCTAGTTGCCCTTGAGAAGGTGGTGGTGAGCTGTCTTCTTGAACCGCTGCAGTCCATGTGGTGTGGGTACACCCACAGTGCTGTTAGGGAGGGAGTTCCAGGATTTTGACCCAGCGACAGTGAAGGAATGGCCAATATATTTCCAAGTCAGGATTTTGAGTGACTTGGAGGGGAGCTTCCAGGTGGTGGTGTTTCCACCTAACTGCTGCCCTTGTCCTTCTAGGTGGTAGTGGTCGTGGGTTTGGAAGGTGCTGTCAAAGGAGCCTTGGTGAATCCCTGCAGTGCATCTTGTAGATGGTACACACTGCTGTCACTGTGCATTGGTGGTGGAGGGAGTGAATATTTGTGGATGTAGTGCCAATCAAGCGGACTGCTTTGTCCTGGACGGTGCCAAGCTTCTTGAGTGTTGTGGGAGCTGCACTCATCCACGTGCACCCGTGACCCTGGTCCTTCTTGGTGTGGAGGTTAAGGGTTTGGGGTGTTCTGTCAAAGTTCTGACTGAGTTGTAGAAAAATAAAATCTCTCTCGCTTACCGCCTGCGTCTCCCACCCCTCTCTCTCCTCTCATGGAGGCCAGAGTCTTGTATAGGTCTGGGCTGGGTGACAGGTTCCCTTCCCTGATGGACATTAGTGAACCAGTTGGGTTTTTATGACAATTGGCTTCTTTAATGGTCACGTTTTCCCAGTGCTGGCCCCACAAATTACTCGATTCATTCAGTTCAATTTCACAATCCGCCTTTGTGTTTTTGTGGATTCTATCTCACTCCCTTTTTTCTGTTTTAAATCAGTTTCACAGGGGATTAGAAGGGGAGGATTTGCAGTTGGGAAACTCAAACCTAACATCACATCAGGATCTGGTGAAGTCACCCAATTTACTGGACTTTGAACATGGAAGGAAAAATCACTGTTCACAGTGGGGAGAAACCGTACACGTGTTCTGTGTTTGGCGAGACTTCAGCCGATCATCTGACCTGTCGAGACACAAGTGCAGTCACAACAGGGAGAAGCTGTGGAAATGGGGGGACTGTGGGAAGGGATTCAGTTACCCGTCTGAACTGAAAACTCATCGATGCAGTCACACTGGAGAGAGACCGTTCACCTGCTCTGAGTGTGGGAACGGATTCACGAAGTCAAACAACCTGTTGAAGCATCAGCAAGTTCACACTGGGGAGAGGCCATTCACCTGCTCTGACTATGGGAAACGATTCACACAGTCATCGCAACTTCTGATGCACCAGCGTGTTCACACTGGCGAGAGACTTTTTAAATGCTTAGTCTGTGGGAAGTGCTATAAAAGATCCTGGGAACTGATGTCCCATCAATATGTTCACACTGAGGAGAGACTTTTTAAATGCCTGGACTGTGGGAAGTGCTTTAAAAGTACCAGTGAACTGATGCTTCATCAACGTGTTCACATATTAGTTTTGTGTTAAACACAGTGTGGCAAATCATTTTAATATCTCTTAACACAAGTTAGTTTCTTTTGAAATGCTCTCACTCTCCCCATCTCCTTCATCCTCATCTCCAACAATAAGTGTGAGGAGCTCATGAAGCTTCTCCATCACTAAGATTCGGACAATTTGATCAGCTGCATCTGCTGTTTCCCTCCCTTCCACTATCCCACCGGGCCAAACTGTCTCCAAAGTTCCTCTTTGTCTTAGCACTGAACTTGCATCTTTCCCCCGTTTCTCTCCTATCTCCCATCAACACCTGTCAGAGCTCATCTTGTCCATGAGACCTACCTCCTAGTCCCTCACTCCTAATCCCACTACACTGCTGACGCTCCATTTTCCCCATTTTAGCTAATACTGTTTATGGTTGTCTCTCTCTTTTGATATTGTCCCTCTCACCTCTAAATCCACCATCATCACCATCCTGAAAAAAAGCAACCCTTGACCCCCACCATCCTTGCAAACTACTGTCCCATCTCCCACCTGCTTTTCCTCTGCAAGGACCTTGAACTTGGTGTCCCCCAAGGATCTATACTTGGTTCCTCCCATTTCTCATCTACATGCTGCCACTAGGCGACGCCATCCAAAAGCACCTTGTTAGTTTTCACATGTACACTGACAATGCCCAGCTCTACTTCAGCACCATCCCTCTTCATTCCTCCACTGTTACTAAATTATCAAACCGATTATCCGACTTCCAGTACTGGATGAGCAGAAATTTCCTCCGATTAACAATTGGGGAGACCAAAGCTATTGTCTACAGTCACCACTACAAATTCTGTTCTCTAACTACCGAGTCCATCCCTCTCTAGGAACTGCCTTGAGGCTGAATCACACTGTTCAGAATCTTGATGTCTATTTGATCCCAAGATGACTTTCCCACCACTTATCCACACCATCACAAATACCACATATCTCCACCTCCATAACGTTACTTGTCTCCACCTACAGCTCATCTGCTGTTGAGAGAGGAGATGAATATCCTGTTAGTGATTATTCAGTTCGTGGTCATTTTTTCCCTTTCCCATTACACTGCAAATAAATCATCCCTGCTGTCTGTCCTGAATGAATCCATTTCAGTAACAAATGTTGAAATATTTGCTCCACATCCACAGGGTTTCATCTGTTTAAAGCCACAAACAGAAAGGTCCAGTTTTCTCCGGAGTTTGAGACAAATCAGCTTTCAAAATGATGCAGAGTTTCAACCAATGAGGGAGATCCGGGCTCAGCCCCGCCCCTCATTCTCTCCGATTGGTTGGAGGACCAGCTCTCCCGCTCGGTCCTCCCGTCCCGCCCCTTCTTCCTATTGGTCCTGAGCTGCTGTCAATCACTCCCCGGGCTTTGTGATCTGGAGCATGCGCAGTGTGGGTGATGTCCATGGACAGACGCTTGTTTGTCTCATCTTCAGGCGGGAAGGAGGCGGATAAGCGGAGGCAGCGTTAGGGGCAGTGGGTGGGAGGGGAGGCTTCACAAACACCCAGTGGAGGCCTCAACACCCCCAGTAAGAAAGTACTGTGCCCGCCTTTGCACCGAACGGAACGGCAGCTGCGGGCTTTCTCCCGGTGCCAGGCCTGAGTGGACAAATGTGGGTTAATGAAGGAAATGCAGCAATGGGTTTGTTAATGAGAAATCACCTTTAACTCACTTTACTGATCCTGGAGCAGGAGGAGGGAATAGTGTGAATTTCTATCCTGGACTGACACTGATGGATTTGTTTCTTAAAAAAATCATCTTTAACTTCACAGGAAGCAGGAGAGGAGACTGTTTAAAATTATAATTAACCAACTTGCGGGAGTTTTTTGAATTGGTAAAAGAGAGAGTTGATGAGGGCAATGCTGTTGATGTGATGTACATGGATTTCCAAAAGACATTTGATACAGTGTCACACAACAGACTTTAAGCTGTGAGCAAAGTTCTAGCTCATGGAATAAAAGGGACACAAAAAGCAAGGATACGGAATTGGCTGAGTGACAGGTAACAAACAGTAGTGGTTAATAGATGTTTTTTTCCGGCTGGAGATCGTGGGTATTTCCTCAACTGTGAGATTTTTCTCGGACTCCAGTGCTTCTGATATCTTTCCACCTGCAGGCTGCAGCAGGGGATTTTAAAATTGAAAACTGAAATTGTTTCAGTGGTATTTCTGACCATTCATCTGCAATTAACCTGGAAGTGCCTTAACAGACTTCTGACTAGTGTAGGTCGTTCAAAGGTGTCACTAAGTAAATGGGGATATACAACCAGCCCGACAACTTGTGAATGTGGAACTGAGCTACAGACTATGCAACACCTCCTGCAATGCCTATCGCTAGAGGAACCCTGCACTGTTGCAGATCTTGCCGAATTTAACAACAAGGTGCAAAAATGTGTCCAGTTCTGGCTGGGCCATGTATAGTCTGTCCGTGGACACGATACGAAAATCTGCAATTTAGAGCTTTTAGTTCTATGCCCTGTTATTTGTATGAAGTTCCACATCTCTGGGACTGGTTTGGCTCCTTTTCAGTGAAACTGAACCCATGTCCATCCATTGGTCTATTTCACCTCGGCCCTCCCTGATCACCTCTCTGCCATTACCTAACTTCCTCTGCCTCTGATAATGAATGTATTGTAGTTATGTTTAGTATTTTACTGTTACTTCCATTGACTATGTCTAAATGAGGTTCCACTGCTGCCCATCCCCCAGCCATGTGCTGCTGGCTTTCCATCTTCCCACACGATCTTGTTTAACCTGCGCTATTGTCCATTTCTCTTCCACTTCTAACCTAATACTGCCTGTCAAATTCTGCACCATTTTTATTCCCTGTAATTCATTCTGCGCATCCTGAAATGTTAATGCTGTTTCTCGCTCCAAAGAAATTGCCCGGCCTGCTGAGTATTCCCGGCGTTTTTTATTTTTATTTCAGATTTCCAGCAGCTGCAGTATTTTACTATTATTTTATTCCAGGCATCACTCAGAGAACCAAGTCTGGAAACACAGACAGACTGATTAAGAGCTGGGTTGCATCACGGTGGGCTTTGGTGGCAGAAGTTGATCCCTGGCCTCCAGTGTAGGTCCTTTTTTATTGAGTCATAGAATCATTGAGTGATTACAATACAGAAGAAGACTACTTAGCACGTTGTGCTCAGGCTGGCTCTTGACAAGAGCAAATCAGCTAGTCCCATGCCCCTATCCTTTCACCAACAGGACCAGCAGCAGATATTACCAATCCCCAGATGCCTGTGGAGAAGATGAGGTTTGACCTTCTTGAACCGCTGCAGTCGTGTGGCGAAGGTGCTCCCACAATGATGTTAGATAAGGAGTTACAGGTTATTCACCCAGTGATGATGAAGGCCATATATGTCCAAGTCAACAATACTAACTTGTATTTATGTCATGCTTTTGATGCAATACAATGTTCCAAGATGTTTCACATAAATGTTACAAAACAACATTTGACAATGAGCCACATAAGGCGGTATTAGGGCAGGTGATCAAAAGCTTGGTCAGAGGTAGGTTTTAAGGAGTATTTTAAAGGAGGAAAGTGAGGTAGAGGGACGGAGAGGTTTAAGGAGGAAATTCCAGAACTTGTGGCTTTGCAACTGAAAGAAGGGCCACCAACAGTGGAGCGATTAAAATCAGGAGTGGTCAGCAAGCCGGAATTATAAGGGCACGGATATTTCAGAGGATTGCGTGACTGGAGGAGATTAGAGAGACAGAGAGGGGCAAGAGTATGGAGGAGATTACAGAGACAGGGAGGGACAAGCATATGGAGGAGATTACAGAGACAGTGAGGGACAAGAGCATGGAGGAGATTACAGAGACAGGGAGGGACAAGAGCTTGGAGGAGATTACAGAGCCAGGGATGGACAAGAGTATGGAGGAGATTACAGAGACAGGGAGCATGGAGGAAATTTAAAACAAGCATGAGAATTTAAAAATGTAGGTACTTATTAAATGGGAGCTTTTGTAAATCAGTGAGCATAGGGGCGATGGACATATATGACTTGGTGCAAGGAAGCACATGGCAATGGAGCTCTGGGTGAGCTCAACATTAGAGGAGGTTGAATGTGGGAGGCTGCCTGGGAGTGCGTTAGGATAGTTAAGCCTAGAGGTAACAAAGGAATGGGTGACAGTTTCAGCAGCAGATGAACTGAAACTAGGATAGGGTTGGGCAATGTTACTGAGGTGAAAATACGCGGTTTTGGTGATGTGGATATGTGGTTGAAAGCTCATCTTTGGGTGAAATATGACACCGAGGTTGTGAACAGTCTGATTTCAGCCTCACACAGTTCCAGGGAGAGGGATGGAGTCGGTGGCTAGGAAGTGGAGTTTGTAGTGAGGACTGAAGACAGAGGCTTTGGGCTCCAATATTTTAATGGAGTAAATTTTTGTTCATCCATTACTGGATGTCGGATAAGCCAAGACCGTGGGTGACTTGTAGGTGATGGTGTTCACATAAACCTGTTACCCTGGTCCTTCTGGGTGGTGGAGTTTGAAAGTTTGGCAAGTTCTGTCAAAGTTCTGGTCAAGTTCTAAATATTTAAAATCCTTCTCCTTAGCCCCCTGCTGCTCCATCCCTCTCTCTCGCTCTATTTCTCTCTTTGTGCTTTTGTAGGTTCTCTCTCACTGTCTTTTTTTCTATTTTAAATTTCACAGGGTGCTAGAAGGGGAGGATTTGCAGTGAGGAAACTCAAACCAAACATCACATCAGGATCTGATGCAGCCTCCAAATTTATCATAACTGGAATATCATTTGATTTTGAACATGGAAGGAAAATGCACCGTTCACAGTGGAGATAAATCGTACACGTGTTCTGTGTGTGTGGACGAGGCTTCAGCCGATCATCTGGCCTGTCGAAACACAAGTGCAGTCATACAAGGGAGAAACTATGGAAATGTGAGGACTGTGGGAAGGGATTCAATTACCCGTCTAACCTGGAAACTCATCAGCGCACTCACACTGGGGAAAAGCCGTTCACCTGCTCTGAGTGTGGGAAGAGATTCACTCATTCATCCAGCTTGCTGAAACACCAGTGAGATCACACTGGGGAGAGGCCATTCACCTGCTCTCTGTGTGGGAAAGGATTCACTTGTTTATCACACTTGCTGACCCACCAGCGAGTTCACACTGGGGAGAGGCCATTCACCTGCTCCAATTGTGGGAAGGGATTCACTACCTCATTTCACCTGCTGACACACCAGCGAGTTCACACTGGGGAGAGGCCATTCACCTGCTCTGACTGTGGGAAGGGATTCACTCAGTCATCCCACCTGCTGACTCACCAGCGCACTTACACTGGGGAGAGGCCATTCACCTGCTCCAAGTGTGGGAAGGGATTCACATGTTCATCACGCCTGCTGACGCACCAGCGAATTCACACTGCTGAGAGACCTTTTAAATGCCCAGACTGCGGGAAGTGCTATAAAAGTTCTGGGGAACTGATGTCCCATCAACATGTTCACACTGATGAGAGACTGTTCAGGTGCTTTCAATATGGCACTGGGTTCAGGCGATCATTTGAACTCACTGTACATCAGCACAGTCACACTGGGGAGAGTCCTTTCACCTGCTCTGAATTTGGGAAGGGATTCAGTATTTCATCCCGCCTGCTGACGCACCAGCGAATTCACACTGGGGAGAGGCCGTTCACCTGCTCTGAGTGTGGGAAGGGATTCACTCAGTCATCCCAACTGTCGACACATCGGCGCACTCACACTGGGGAGAGGCCATTCACCTGCTCTGTGTGTGGGAAAGGATTCCCTTGCTTATCACACTTGCTGACCCACCAGCGAGTTCACACTGGGGAGAGGCCATTCACCTGCTCCAATTGTGGGAAGGGATTCACTACCTCATCCAACTTACTGAAACACTAACGGGTTCACACTAACTAGAGACCTTTTAAATGCTCAGGCTGCAGGAAGTGCTATAAAAGCTCTGGAGACCTGATGTTCCACCAAAATGCTCACTGATATGAAACCTTGCAAGTGCTCCCACTGTGGGACTGAGTTCAGGCAGTCATCTCATTTCACTGTCCACCAGCGCAGTCACATTGGGGAGAGGCCGTCTCATGCTCAGGATGTGGGAAGAGAGTTGATCAGACATGCACCCTTCTCAAATACCAGCAAGTTCTCACTGGAGAGAGGCCAATCACCTGCTCCACGTGTGGGTGGGGATTCACTCAGTCATACTGTCTACTGTGAACAGTCATTCACTTGCTCCGATTGTGGGTAGGGATTCACGGAATCTACTGACCTGGTGAATCACCAACATGTTCTCACTGGGTAAAGACTGTGCAGGTGATATGAACGTGAGATTGGATTCATTAATTCATCCAATCTCTGGACAGAGCAGCAAGTTCACACTGGGCTGAGGCTGTTCACCTGCTCCGTGTGTGGGAAGGGATTTACTCAGTTGTTTAAACTTCTGACTGATCAGCGAGTTCACACTGAATAGTGGATGTTTCTGTGTGTGTGTATATCTCCTTGTAAAGGGATTTGATCATCATGAAAACCGTAAAACTGTCAATGACAAAGTGGAATGAGGCTATTCACCTGCTTCCTGTCTGGAAACACATTTCCTGATAATGGATATTGTACTTAACAGAGATCCTGGAATTCATTTCAAATTGTTAGAGTATTGCTCCCTAAAAGCCAAATGCATTATGTGTTTTTACAGAATTATCTGTCTCCCTTTAAACAAGCTCGGAAACTAGGGAACACTGAGACATTGGTTTAATGTTTTTTTTTTCTAGTACATAACCCGTTACACACAGAGACCATGAGATTACTGGACACTCACAGGAGGACTCATCAGAAATAGTTGTGAGCACATTATTCGAATCTGATCAGTCTGATCGAAGGTAGACATGGTCAACAACTCCAAGCTTTTGTGTATTGATCCTTTTTGACTTTAGTAACGTTTTGCTAACTTGATGATAACTTGTCAACACATTCTGGTTATTTGTTTATCAAACAGAATACAGTAACCCTTTAAATCTGTCACGAAACTATCATATTTTTCATAATATTATTGTGGGATATTGTGAAGTACGCTTATGTTTGTGTGTGCGTGGATGGTTCTGTCTGTGTGGCTGATTTAATTAAATTAGAGATGGATGGACTGCAAGGTTCAAATTATCAAAGGAGTCACGTATAAAAAGGGCATGTGAAATGCTAATGAATGAAGTAGGGTAAAGCCTTGGCAGATAGAATTTGCATTTTAAGATATGTGCAGAGGTGTTTGGTTTTCAAAAATACATGATGAGATGTTGACAACTAACAAGATAAAGAAGGCAGGTTATTATGTTGAGTTTTCCCAGAAGTGCTGGCCATATTGACAACATAAAAGATTTTCATATTATGGGAAAAGTAAATGCCAAAGACATGAAGGAACAATGGGGTTTAGAGATTAAAGAGGAAGAAATATATTTAAAGAAGGAAGGAAGGCTGTGTGTGGGGTGGCCGTGTAATATCTGAAAGGTACAAGTGTAAAGCCGACTTGGAGAGAAGCCTCTAGCCACTTTGCAGAAGTCTGCTGTTCCTGTAGCCAAAGTTGTGTTAAAAGCCTTTGGAACACCACTGTCAAGTGGGTAACCTTGCTAGATTGTCACAATAAATTTAAAATCTATTTTGGACTGTTGCCTTAAAGGGGGTGTCTGGTTAACTAGGAATTTGTAGTCTGGAGTCTGGTTAACTAGGAATTTTGGAAATTGTTATAATATGAAGTAACCATGTAACTGTAATCTTGTGTATGTGATTTACTCTTTTCTTTTGTTAATAAATGTTTTAATTTGATTTCCAAAATCTCTAAAGGTGTCAGTGGACGTATCACTTCTGAATCAGTGCACAAATCTTCTGGTACTAAATACAAATTGCAAAACCATTGTGCTAGCATGGCCAATGTTCCCTTGTGTATTTATTCAGTCTGGCAAATACCACCTGCCATATCATAACATTTCATCTCGTAACTGATGTAATCCTCGTTAGTGAATCTGTGCGATATCGTCATTGCTCTTCTCATGGTTTCTACCTGAACAACTGATCTCATTCTGCGAGACTTAATAATGTCTTTGTATTCAGTTCATCTACTGACCCTCTGGCTCGGTGCTGAGAACATACATTGTCTGTTCTTCCAGATCATTAATGTACTGGTATCTGTTCACAGGCTCTAATCTTGTCCTCAGTATGACCTCCTAGAGCCTACTTCTATTGCAGATTCTTAGTTTAATGTGTGTAAGTGTCTGTACTATCGAGAAATGTTTAATAGAGTTATTAGAATTATTCGAGTCTTCCTCACCTGGCCTCCCACTGTCTACATTCCCCACCTCGAGGCTCAAGAAGATTCTTCCTTTTGTAGCTTCAAAGCTTTTCTCTTGGTCAGTGCAAACATTTCCATTATATTCTTTCTCCTTATAACCTGTCTTAGAATTCTCTCCATCCCACAGACCATCAATAGAAGAGGAATTAACACATCATCTGTAATACTAGGAGGAAAGTAGATGCTGTGATTATAGAGGGATGTTCTTCTGTATTTTACTCTATCTCCAACCAGGGGTGATCACCCAGGGTGACAATAGATCACTCAAATGTTATTGCTTCTTGTTTCCTGGGTCCCAGATGTTGTTCAATATTGATTTAAGCTTCAGTGAAAACCATGAAATTGTATGGCCAAAACCACTCAGACTCACTGGAGGATAATGTATGCCTGTGCGAGTGTGAATGTGGGTCTCTGTGTTTGAGTGTGTGGTTGTGTGTTAAGGGTATATGTGCGCCTGTGTGCAGGTTTCTGTGTGTGGGTGTATGAGCGTGTGTGCTGTTTCTCATTAACTGTAAAACAAACCTCTCTGAGCAGACGATGTTGGTTCTCCTAGAATCCCATTGAATGATTTGAATGGTACCATTCAGAGATTCTTCATCCAGAGTGAAGCTATAGGCTGACTGTGTGCTGTGTAAAACCTGACATCTACACAACCAGGCCCCACCTCTCCTGGAACAACACAAACTGTCTGCTACTTTCCAGATCCCTTCCTTTCCCCTCACTATCATCCTCAGATAGTTCACAAATTCCTTGTGTACATCATCCTCCAACTCATCTATGGTCTCCACTTTACTTTAAAGACTTCCATCGGTCTTACCAACAGTTAGCAATGGGATAGCTGCTAACACAGGAATCAGTTCTGAAATACTGTCACTGATTTTAAGGCTTGGCGTAGGAGTACGTGGAACTAGATCTTCCCACCTCACACCAATATATATTCCCATCTGAGTTCAACATTTTAATGTGATATTACTCAGTTCTGTTGAAGGGTCGTGAGGACTTGAAATGTCAACTCTTCTTCTCCGCTGATGCTGCCAGAGCTGCTGAGTTTTTCCAGGTAATTCTGTTTTTATTTTAATGTGATTGTCCAATCAAGGAAACAAGTTCTGAAGAAGAGTCACACGGACTCGAAACATTAATTCTGTTTTTCTCTCCACAGATGCTGTCAGGCCTGCTGAGTTTTTCTTGCAATTTTTGTTTTTGTCAAGGAAACATATATCATTTAGCCCTTTTAAACCTGATTGAGCACCCACACCCCCTGCACTCGAGACCAGTTGTTGCTGTATATATATGAACCTTCTCCCTAACCTGTCCTAATCCTTCTGTTGTTCATTTGTTGAAAACAGGGACTCTCCTTGTTCTAATGGTGACATTCCCTGCTTGCCCAGTTTTTCCTTGAAGTCAGCCCTTGAATTGTGTGTACATTGTTTCATCATGTTCCCACATTTCACTAACAAATGTTGAAATGTTTGCTCCACACCCACAGGGTTTCATCAGTTTAAAGCCACAAACAGCAAGGTCCAGTTCTCTCCTGGAGTTTGAGACAAATCAGCTTTTAAAGTGATGCAGAGTCTCAGCCAATGAGGGAGATCCGGGCTCAGCCCCGCCCCTCATTAATTCCGATTGGTCGGAGGACCAGCCGCGCGCTCTGTCCCGCACGCGGTCCTCCAGCCCCGCCCCCTCTACCTATTGGTCCGGAGCTGCTGCCAATCAGCCGAGCAATGTGAGCTAGAGCATGCGCACTGCCGATGAGGGTGATGAACTGAAATGGTTGTATCGAAATTCTCAGCCGGTGAGTTATCGCCGGTTGGGTCATGAAGGAGGGAAGGAATCGGCGGGTGGGTTGGGAGGATTGATAAACACCTCGTCTAGGCTGCAAGACCCGAATACGAAGGTCGCGTATGGTTTGAACCGGCTACAACTGCTCGGGCTTTTCCCCGAGACAGGCCCCGGTTAACGGCCGCCACCTTTATCAGGGACAATGTTGCAGCCGGGGCGCCTGCGGAGACAATGAGGGCGTTCTGGGCTCAGCCCCGCCCCTCATTCACTCCGATTGGTTGGAGGACCAGGCTCTCTCGCTCGGGCCTCCAGCCCCATCTCCTCTTCCTATGATAAAAACAAAAAACTGCGGATGCTGGAAAACAGAAACACCTGGAAAAACTCAGCAGGTCTGGCAGCATCGGCGGAGAAGAGTACAGTTGACGTTTCGAGTCCCCATGACCCTTCAACAGAACTAAGTAAAAATAGGAGGGGTGAAATATAAGCTGATTTAATGAGGGGGGGGGGGGGGGGATGGGGTGGTTGTTGGGACAAGCTAGCAGTAATAGGAGATAACCAAAAGATGTCACAGGCAAAAGAACAAAGAGGTGTTGAAAGTGGTGATATTATCTAAAAGAATGTGCTAATTAAGAGTGGATAGCAGGACAAGCAATGTACAGATAACTCTAGTGGGGGTGGGGTGAAATAAGACTAAAAGGGCAAAAAGGGTATAGATAAATGATGAGTGGAATACATTTAAAAATAATGGAAATATGTGGGAAAAGAAAAATCTACATAAATTATTGGAAAAAACAAAAAGGAGGGGGAAGAAACGGAAAGGGGGTGGGGAAGCTCAATGCAAACTGGAGGAACAGCACCTCATCTTCCGACTAGGCACTTTACAGCCTTCCGGACTGAATATTGAATTCAACAATTTTAGATCTTGAACTCCCTCCTCCATCCCCACCCCCTTTCCGTTTCTTCCCCCTCCTATTTGCTTTTTCCAATAATTTATAAATTTTTCTTTTCCCACCGATTTCCATTATTTTTAAATGTATTCCACCCATCATTTATCTATACCTTTTATGCCCTTTTAGTCTTATTTCACCCCACCCCCACTAGAGCTATCTGTACCCTGCTTGTCCTACTATCCACTCTTAATTAGCACATTCTTTTAGATAATATCACCGCCTTCAACACCTCTTTGTTCTTTTGTCTGTGACATCTTTTGGTTATCTTCTCCTATCACTGCTTGCTTGTCCCACCCCCCACCCCCCCCTCCTTAAACCAGCTTATATTTCACCCCTCTCCTATTTTTACTTAGTTCTGTTGAATGGTCATGGGGACTCGAAACGTCAACTGTACTCTTCTCCACCAATGCTGCCAGACCTGCTGAGTTTTTCCAGGTATTTCTGTTTCTGTTTTTGTTTCCCTCTTCCTATTGGTCCGGTCCTCCCGTCAATCACTCCCCGGGTATTGTGAGCTGGAGTAACCGTTATGAATAATTGCAGACCGAGTGTATCCAGGAACACAGTGCAGTTTCCGTGCTGGCAGATCTACAGTGGAAATGATCTTCTCCATGCACCAGCTACAAGAGAAGTGTACAATTTAAAATGTTGCCAGCTTACATGCTGAGAAAAGTTAAACATTATAATTACTGAGTGAAAGTAAACCTTTTAGCATGAATCACAATTTACTTGTAGAATTGTAAAGGGCACCGAAAAGTTGGATTCCCTAAAGATAAGCTTCAGCCTTGAAGTTATGATCCAGAACTTACAAGCTGTAGGGAGCTCCACCCTCTTTGACTCTTTTTGGTCTAAGAAGGTTGAAAGCATTTGTTAACCTGTGACTGCTAACTTATTTAGTTTTAATTTTCTTCAGTTATATTACAGTCATTTGCAAAAGCATGTGATGAAAACTCAACTCACCTTCTTTGGTTCAGAGGTCAGGAACTCCAGTTTGGAAATGCATGTCAGATGACCTGAGATGGAGCGCCATTATCTTGGTGTGCCAGGGAGCAGGACACGGGAGGGGGAGAGGGAGAAGTTCCCAAACCAGGGAGAAATCCCATAAAGTAGTCCCAGGTAAGGGATGAAGATCGGGGACAGGAATAGGTCCCCTTAAATGAGGTAAAGCAAAGGAGCAGATAAATTGGCTCAGAGTTAAATAAGGAGCTGCAGTGAGCAGACTTGTAGTGAAGTGGGCTTGAGAGAAGCCCTGAAGATCTGAGAAGGCAGCTGAAGGTCGGTGACTTGGGTACCTCTTTGAATCAGTGGTGTTCTGCTTGACACAGCCAAAGATCTGAAATTGTGCTTGGAATGTGATGCTTGAGTGTACTTGAGAACCTAGGGGAAAGGAATCTCAGGAGAGATTGAAACCCTGTGAGGTGGGCCATTATTGAAACTGCCCAAGTGGGAATGACTTTCGGAAAGAATTCCAAGGTGAGATCTTCAGATGTGGAGATTAGAAACCCTCATGAGAAAGACAAAGTTTCAGTGGGATCGGTTGGCTCACAATGTGACAAATGTCTGGGTGGGTTCTGGAGCAATCCATGGAATCTGCTTTGGTTGCATCTGTCATTGAAAATTAAGAGTGCGTCAAAGAGAGAGGACAGGAATTTTAAGCTCTCTGATAAGAAAAATTGCAAGGCTATTGGGGACAGTAGTTAACTGAATAATCAATTATAGAACTCAGTAAAGTGATCAGTTTAGCAGAGGTGCTACTGGAAGGTGGAGTTTAGGGAACTCATTTGTTCACTTTGCAGTTGAAGAAGCAATGAATTTAAAGTGCATTTTTTGGGTGTCTCCGGGAGAGATACAAGTTGCGTGATGAGCATCGAGTGAATGTTCAGGAATTCACCAGAAGAAACCTGTTTGCAACTGTGCCAGTCCCAAGTGAGAAGATTTTGTGTCAAGCTAGTGGTAACTCTTCAGTGGTTTGTGTGTCTGTAAAGATATTTCTGGGGTAAAGGAATAGCATCAATCTGAAGTGTCTTTTTTTGTAGGTATTTAGATCTTTCCAACCTTTTTGTCTGGTGTAATATAGTTCATTTTTTTCCTGTTTAGTAATTAGTTTATTCCTTGCATTAGAAGTTCATCAACAGATTCCTGTTGATGAACTTTGCTTCACAGTTTCTTCAAAAAAATCTAGGATCTGTCAAACCAGGATTCACTCTGGGATCTTATTGTCTAGTTTTAACATCAGCTGGGATCGTAACAGTAATCTGAAGAAAGAACAAAAGAGCTGTGAGAAATACCAAAAGAATTGGAGAAACAAAAATGGTGTTTGGTTCATCTTTGATCTGAAAGAAAAAGTTACGTAAAGTTGACACAATTGTGCACATTTGAGAACATTTGCTCCAACTTTCTGCAAACAAACGAAGACGTTAATCCCTGTCCCACTGTGACAGTTTGAACTAAAGACTTTGCCTTTTAATGATTTGGATTTATCCCACTTGCTATCTTTCAAGACAAAATGTTTGATAATAGGAGATTTGGGAGTTAGGTCTAAACTGAATTGTAAGTATTTCCATCTCTGATGTAAAAAACGCCCTACGACATGAATATTGAGTTGGACAGTAAAGTTCCTCCAGGGCTCATGAATGAGGTCGAATGGTAATTGATGGGATGTCCCATTTAGAATAAAAGACAGGGAAAATCATACCAACAAATGGAAGTTGGAATAACTCATCCTGGGTATAGTTCAAGAGAATAGATTAATCTGGTATCCATGTACATTTAAATGGAAGAAAGTGTAGATGAGACTAGTAAATTGATAACAAAAACAAAAATACCTGGAAAAACGCAGCAGGTCTGGCAGCATCGGTGGAGAAGAAAAGAGTTGACGTTTCGAGTCCTCATGACCCTTCAACAGAACTAAGTAAAAATAGGAAAGGGGTGAAATATAAGCTTATATTTCACCCCTTTCCTAATTTTACTTAGCTCTGTTGAAGGGTCATGAGGACTCGAAACGTCAACTCTTTTCTTCTCCACTGATGCTGCCAGACCTGCTGCGTTTTTCCAGGTATTTTTGTTTTTGTTTTGGATTTCCAGCATCCGCAGCTCTTTGCTTTTATCTCTAGTAAATTGATAGCGTTTTGTTGAAGATGTTAGTATTCTTGCCCCTGAACTTTTCAAGGAAACTGCATTAATAGTCTGGCCACTACCTGAGGCATTGCAGTGGGGAGATGAGCCAAGATCGTCAGACACCCTCTTGATCTTTTGGTAAGATTACCTGAAAGTCAAGAGTGGCTTGTATCATACGGCATGTGTAACATGATGTTGGTGTGAGTGTGCAAATGTGATTTGTACATGTGAAGTAATTAACATGTGGAAATATATGGTGAACCTGCTCTGAGGAATGAGTCCCAGACATGCCCAGGAACTCAACAACACAACAACATAAAGTGATTAATGTGGTTAGTAGAATGTGACTTTTTATGTTATCAGTGCTCCATAGAGAAACAGACTTTAAAACAATCAGGATAGAATTAAACACATTAAATTCACCCTCCTAATGTTAACATTGAGTGGTTCATTGTTACACTGGGTGATCAGCCCCGCGTGCAGATAGTGTGAAATAC
Organism: Cetorhinus maximus; assembly: GCF_964194155.1. Taxonomy (NCBI): domain Eukaryota; kingdom Metazoa; phylum Chordata; class Chondrichthyes; order Lamniformes; family Cetorhinidae; genus Cetorhinus; species Cetorhinus maximus. The sequence goes on from NC_135901.1 coordinate 20,079,833, forward strand.
AGGACAACATCCCTGGATAATCACTGCCTCTAATTTCCTCTTGGTATTACCGATGATGCTAATTTCCCCTAATGTTCATGGCCTGACTGATGAAGAGAATTCAAAGACAGATTACAAGGGGAAAGAATATACTGGAAATGCTTGCACTGACCAAGAGTAAAGCTTTGAAGCAACAAAAGAAAGATCATTCTTGAGCCTCGAGGTGGGGAATGTAGACAGAGGGAGGCCAGGTGAGGAAGATCTGAATAATTCTAATAACTTTATTAAAAATTTCTCAAAGGTACGAATCTGTAATAGAAGCAGGAGATCCTATTGAGGATAAGATTAGACAGGAATAGATCAAAGATCTGAAAAGACAGATAATGTATGTTCTCAACACTGAGCCAGAGGGTCAGGGGATGAACTCAATACAAAGATATTATTAAGTCTCTAAGAAAGAGATGAGATTTTCAGGCACAAACTGACAAAAGAAATTACATTATCTCTCAGACTCACTTAAAAAGAGGATTAAATCATGTACAAGATGAGTTCATTAGATTGATCTTTTTCCATTTTAATGAACAAAAACAGAAGATGTTGATATTTGTTATCAAGTTAGCAAGACCTTACTAAAACAAAAATGGTTCAATACACAAAAGCTTAGGGCTCTTGACCTGGTCTAACTTAGACCAGGGTAACCAGATTAGAACGATGTGCTGATCACACTCACAAATCTTTCTGATGATTCCTCCCGTGAGTATCCAGTAATCTCATAGTCTCAGTATGTAGTCACTTGTGTAATAGAAATAAACATTAAACAACAACCCATTGTTTCTGACTTTCTGAGCTTGTTTGAAGGGGTCTGGGTACAGATAATTGTGTAAGAACACAATGTATAATTAGCCTTTTAGAGGCCAACATCCTGTTACAATTTGAAATTAATCCAGGGATCTCTGAAAAGCAGTGGGTTCATTATCAAATTTATTTCAACATAGGAAGCTGGTAAATGACTGGCTGATTCTTTTCCCATACACACAGCAGGTGAATAGCCTCTCCCTTGTGTGAACTCGCTGGTGTAACAGCAGGCGAGATGACTAAGTGAATCCTTTCCAGCAGACAGGTTAAGTGAATGGCCTCTCCCCTGTGTGAACTCGCTGGTGTAACAGCAGGTTGGATGACTGTGTGAATCTCTTCCAGCAGACGGGGCAGGTGAATGGCCTCTCCCCTGTGTGAGTTTGCCAATGACTTTACAGCTTGGATAATTGAATTCCCACAGTCCTCATATTTTCACAGATTCTCCATGTTGTCAGTGTCCTTGTGTCTCTCTCAGTTGGATGCCCAGTTGAAACCTGGTCCACACACAAAACACATGTACGGTTTCTCTCTGCTGTGAATGGTGTGATGTTGTCCAGGCTGTGGAACTGGTTAAAGCTCTTTCCAAAGCCAGTGCACGGGAACACTCTCACTTGGCTGTGCGTCTTGGTGCTTTACTCCTTGTGATGAGAACCAAACTCAATGTGCCATCTGCACCATTCCTCTCCTCCACTCCCAGTTTTCTCCCTCCTTCTACTCTGGCTGGGTTCAGTTCTCACTTGTGTACAGACTGGTAATGAAATCAATGACTCAATAATTTTCTCTCCTGGTCACTGGGACCCTGAAGCCCCACCCACTCCCTGTTCCCTCACCAAGATGGCCACGCATTTGCTGGGCTACTTCCTGAAGCAAGATGGCAGCTATCAACCTGGGCCTGTTCCCGGGAAAAAGCCCCAGAGTGGCAAACGTGGGCCCTGCAGGTTCTTATTCTGGTCTTGTGGCCTTCACCAGGTTTTTCTAAAGCCTTGATCCCCTGCATGCTACATGGTCAATATGGTCAAAGCAACACGGGGCATGCTTCAGATACTGTCCAGCACTGCACCTGCACACTGAGCTTGTGTGGAGTGAACAGGGCACATTTCCTTCTGCGGGGATTGTTGGGCAAAAACCCTGACATTGAAAATCCCAAATAATAAATAATGGTTGATCTCTGTGATGCCATTGAGATGCACAAATTAATTAAATCAATCAAATTAATTTAAAAAGTCTCACAGATATTCAAGTTCACTGGAACTCTGACAGGGCACAGGCCCGAATGAGATGAATCACAGCAGAATCCAACACCTGCAGTCACAGATGAACTCACTGGTGTCTCATTTCTTTCCGTTCATAGGATATTTAAACAGCCTCTCTCCATTAGGAATGTATTGTGAATTAACTATAGTCTTTTAAAGCATTTCTCAAGGTGAGAGAATTTAATGTGCCTGTTCCAATGTGGAATTCACTCAGAACAGGTACAACACGTGTCAGAAACAGAGTAACGATCCCTTTACACTTTCCCATCAAATATTCCCAAGGTAGGTCCAACAAGTGTTAGAATTAGATAGTGAGAAAAGCTCCCTCTAAATCGTCCCATCAAACACCCAGGGCAAGTACAGCCCAGGCTAGATAAAGAGAAAAGCTTCCATAATGTGCCACATTAAACAGTGCCACAGAGCAGGTACAGCACGGTTTTAATAAGAGAGTAAAACTCCCTCTGCACTGTCCCATCAAACTCTCCCAGCCAATATCAAGCGGGGTTCAGGGAGGTGAGATCCCAGGAACTGCACTGATGTCATAAAGCATCACCATTCTATCCATCTGGTCCTCTCCTTGTCCCTTTAAAGGTGGAGAACTGGGACATCCTGTCTCCAAACACATCCCACGCTGTCCATACTGAGAATCCCAGGGTGGAGAACTGGGACATGCTGGTATGTATCCAGGACAAATTACTATTTGCAAGGTGAAGGTACATCAGCAGCAGGAGTTAGTGAAGTTGATGGTAATAACCAGGCAGACTAACTCACCAGGGAAGCTGATCCAGTGGGGATTCCATGGGATCCACCCAAAATACAATCATTGGCACTGTGACCTGATAGAAGGCTTTAAGATTAAGAAGGGGTTCAATAATCCAAATAAGGATTACATGAGAAACTTATTTACCCAGCGAGTGGTGAGAATGTGGAATTCGCTACCATAGTGTGTGGTTGAGGTGAATAGCGTGAATACATTTAAGGGCAAGCTAGAAATATAAATGAGGGAGAAAGGAATAAAAGGATATGCTGATGGGGGAAGTGAAGAGGGGTGGGAGGAGGCTCATGTGGAGCATAAATACTGACACAGACCAGTTGAGCTGACTGGCCTGACCCTGTGCTGTAGAGTCAATGGAACAGGGACAAACGTATTTATTTTATATCTACCTGTAGTGGTAGATACAGAGTCACCAAAGAAATTTGGGCCAAACTTAACAAGGGTCATGCCATTGTGAGCTCACTTAACAGAGTATGGAGCAGCCACAGCATCTCAATTACAACAAACATGTGTCTTGTGAAAGCCCTTGTGTGGCCGGTGACAATGTATGAGTGTGAAAGCTGGGCCATCAAGAAGAATGAGGAGGTTCGAATGAGAGCTTTTGAAATGAAAAGCCTCAGACGGATATTCCATGTGTCATGGACGGCGAGGAGGACAGACAAGTGGGTGCTCGAGAAAGCTGGTGTTAAGAGGAACTTGTTTCAGGCAGTGATATCAGGGAAGCTCACAGAGTTTGGACACGTGATGTGAACAGGAGGCAAGTGTTTGGAAAAAGAGGTAATGCAAAAACAAACACCTGGAAAATGTGCACAAGGAAGACCCAAGATGGAATAGATGGATAATATCAGAAGGTGAACTGGCCTCTCAATGGGACAGGCAGTGAGGGCAGCAGAGAATAGAAATCAGTGGAGAAAGATTATTCATGGTGTGGCAACCCTCGAAACAAAGACAGGTGAAAAACAAGATAAGACACCTGTAGTAGTAGGAAAAACACTATTTACTATCCAGGATAAAATAAATGTACTTCATCTTCCTTTGTTGATCATTTCACTGGGAATGTGCACTCCCAGGCTCAAAGAGCATCAGTCCACTGGAAGGAAAGTCATAAAACCGGCCAGTCCGGCAGAAAGAAACCCTCTGACCCTCCCACTTCACTAACTGTCAGAAGGAACATGGAACAGCAGCAATAACAGCAGAATCCAACCCCTGTAATCACTTGTGAACTTTCTGGTGTCTCAGCCGGTGGAATGAATCACTGAATCCCTTCCCACACTCAGAGCAGGCGAATGGTTTCTGCCCGGAGTGAACTCGCCAGTGTTTCAGCAGATTGGAAGACTGAGTGAATCCCTTCCCACACACAGAGCAGGTGAACGGCCTTTCCCCTGTGTGAACTCGCTGGTGTGCCAGCAAGGTGGATGAATGAGTGAATCCCTTCCCACACACGGAACAGGTGAACGGCCTCTCCCCAGTGTGAACTCTCTGGTGTCTCAGCAGGTGAAATGAATCACTGAATCCCTTCCCACACTCAGAGCAGGTGAATGGCTTCTGCCCGGAGTGAACTTGCCGGTGTTTCAGCAGATTTGAAGACTGAGTGAATCCCTTCCCACACATGGAGCAGATGAATGGTTTCTCTCCGCTGTGAACTCGCTGGTGTGTCAGCAGTGTGGATGAATCCTTAAATCCCTTCCCACAGTCAGAGCAGGTGAACGGCCTCTCCTCAGTGTGAACTCGCTGGTGTGTCCGCAGTGTGGATGAATCTTTAAATCCTTTCCCACAGTCAGAGCAGGTGAACGGCCTCTCCCCAGTGTGAACTCGCTGGTGTCTCAGGAGAAGGGATGAATTAGTGAATCCTTTCCCACATTGAGAACAGATGAATGGCCTCTCTCTGCTGTGAACTCGCTGGTGTGTCAGCAGTGTGGATGACTGAGCGAATCCCTTCCCACACTTCGAGCAGACGAATGGTCTCTCCCCGGTGTGACTGCGTCGATGAGTTTCCAGCTCAGACGGGGTTCTGAATCCCTTCCCACAGTCCTCACATTTCCACGGTTTCTCCATGGTGCTGGTGTCCTTGTGTCTCTCCCGATTGGATTATCAGTTGAAGCCTCATCCACGCACAGAACACGTGAACAGGGTCTCCCTACTGTGAATGGTGTGATGTTTTTCAGGCAGTGTAACTGGTTAGCGCTCTTTCCACAGTCAGTGCACTGGAACACTCTCACTTGGGTGTGAGACTTGGTGCTGTTCCAGTCAAACTGATGTTAAAATGGCCAATGGTATTCACATCCCAACGAATCAAGTGATGTCAGATCGTGACGTGACATTTGTTTTGTGATTTCTGTCTCCAAATCTCCCCTTCTAATATCCTGTAAAACGAATTTACAGAAAGTCATCACCATCAGTACAGGATGGAAATTCAGAACAGACAATTCCAGTTTCTATGGAACATTCTTTCCTCTCTCGTTCCCCAAAAGCTGTAAATCTCTGCCCCACACCCTCTCCCTCCATTCTCACTCTGCTGTACCTAATATACACCCTCCCCTTTCTCCTGAAGGTGCTGCTTCAAGCTGATTGACAGATCAATACACACCGCTTTCTGTCCTCGGCACAGAGATCATAACATCCTAAGAAATACGAGCAGGAGTAGGCCATTTGGCCCATCGAGCCTACTCTTCCATTCAATAGGATCATGGATGATCTGATTGTGACCTTAACTCCACTTTCCTGCCTGTCACCCATGACCCTTGACTATTTTGTCAGTCAAAAGCCTGTATAATTCAGCCTTGAACATATTCAATGACTCGGCCTCCATTACTCTCTGAGGAAGAGAATTCCACAGAATAATGACCCTATGATAGAAGAAATTTCTCCTCAATTCCATGTTAAATGAGACACCCCTTATTTTGTGACTCTGCTCCCCTAGTTCTAGAATCCCCCACAAGGGGAAACAGCCTCTCTTCATCTACCCTGTCAGCCCCCCTCAGAATCTTATAGGTTTCAGTAAGATCACCTCTCATTCTTCTAAACTCCATTGAGTACAGGCCCAACCTTACTTCACAAGACAACATCTTCATCCCAGGAATCAGTCTGCTGATCCTTCTCTGAACTGCTCCCAAGTTATTCTTAGGAATAACTCCCCTTAATTAAGGACACCAAAACTGTACACAGTACTCCAGGTATTGTGATTTGAAAGCCATTACAGAGACATAGCTGCAAGATGACAAAGGCTGGGTCCTGAATATTCAAGGGCACATGATATTTCAGAAGGACAGGAAGCTAAGAAAAGGTGGATGGGTAGATCTGTCAGTTAAGGATAACATGAGTACAACAGTTCTGGAGATCAAGATGTCGAATCAGATTGGGTAGTGACAAGAAATAGTAAAGGTGGGAAGTCACTTGTGGGAGTAGTTCAAAGGCCCCCTAACAGTAACTACACTGTACAGGAAGAAATAATAGGGACTTGGGAGAAAGATACAGCAACAATCATGAGCGATTTTAACCTACATATAGATTGGATGAATCCGAATGACAAAGTTAACCTGGAAGATGAGTTCATCGAGTGTTTTCGGAACAATTTCTTGGAGCAGCATGTGCTACAGACAATCAGAAAGCAGGCTATTCTAGATCTGGTAATGTGTAATGGGAGGGGATTAATTAGTGGCTTCATAGTAAAGGTGCCCCTAGGTAGCAGTGATCATAATATGATTGAATTTGTATTCAGTTCGAGGGAGAGAGGAATGGGTCTCAGACTAGTGTTTTGTACTTAAATAAGAACAATTATGAGGGTATGAAGACAGAGCTGGCCAAAACGAACTGGGAAATTAGACTAAGGGATAAGTCAGTAGAGATGCAGTGGCAGACATTTAAGGAGATATTTCATAACACTCAGAAAGGCACAGTCCATGAGAAAAAAGACTCTAGGGGAAAGACGTACCATACGTGGCTAAATAAGACAGTTAAAGATAGTATCAAATTGAAAGAAAAAGCGTACAGTTATGTGAAGATTAGTGACAGGTTAGAAGATTGGACAGAATATGAAAAATAACAAAGAACAGCTAAAAAATGAGGAAGAATTTAGAGTACAAGAAAAAGCTAGATGGAAATATGAAAGTACAGTTTCTACAGGTATTCAAAAAGGAAAAGAGTAAGTAAAGTGAACATTGGTCCTCTACAGGATGAGTCTGGGAATTATTAATGGAAAATAAGGAAATGGAAGATGAATTGAACACATAGTTTGCATCAGTCTTCACTGTAGAGGTAACTAGGTGAAAGGAAGGGAGGAACTTAAAACAATTACAATCACCAGAGAAAGGGCACTGAGAAAATTGTTAGAACTGAAAGCTGAAAAATCCCTGGGTCCTGATGGTCTTCAACATAGAATCTTAAAGGAAATAGTTGCTCAGACAGTAGATGCATTTGTTTTAATTTTCCAAAATTCCCTAAATTCTGGAATGGTTCCAACAGATTGGAAAATTGCTAAGGTAACACCTTAATTCAACAAAAGAGGGGGACAGAACGCAGGAAATTACAGCCCAACAAATTTAACATATGTCACTGGGAAAATGCTGGAATCTATTATTAAGAAGGTTAGAGTGGGGTACTTAGAAAATCTCAAAGCAATCAGGCAGAGTCAACATGGTTTTTTGAAAGGGAAATTGCGTTTGAGGAAGTAACAAGCAATGTGGATAAGGGAGAATCTGTGGATGTGATGTACTAGGTTTCCAGGGTTGACAAGGTGCCACATCAAAGGTTACTATACAAAATAAACTCATGGTGTTCGGTCTAACATATTTACATGGATAGGGGATCGATTAGCTAACAGGGAACAGAGAGTTAGCATAAATGGGTCATTTTCAGGTTGGCAAAATGTAACGAGTGAAGTGCCACAGGGATCAGTGCTGGGCTTCAACTATCTACAACCCATATTAATGGTTTGGATGATGGGACTGAATGTATGGTTGTTAAATCTGCTGATGACATAAAGATCGGTAGAGGTGCAATTTGCCAAAAATCATAAGGAGTCTGTAAAGTGATATAGACAGGTTAAGTGAGTGGGCAAAAATTTGGCAGATGAAGTATAATGTAGGAAAATGTGAACCTGTGCACTTTGGCAGGAAGAATAGAAAAGCAGCATATTATTTAAACGGAGAGAGACTGCAGAACTCTGAGATACAGAGGGATCTGGGTGTCCAGTATCGGAATAACAAAATGTTAGTGTGTAGGTACAGCAAGTTATTAGGAAGGCAAATTGAATGTTTTGGTTTATTGCAAGGGGAATGGAATATACAAGTTGGGATGTTTTGCTACAGTTGGACAGGTTGTTAGTAAGACCACATCTAGAGCACTATGTACAGTTTTGGTCTCCATATTCAAGAAAGGGTATAAATGCATTAGAAGCAGTTCAGAAAAGGTTCACTCGAATGATCCCTGGGATTGGGGGTTATCTTACGAGGAAAGGTTGGACAGGCTCGTCCAGTATACATAGGAGTTTAGAAGAATGAGAAGTGATCTTATTGAAACATATAAGATCCTGAAGGGCCTTGACAGGATGGATGCTGAAATGATGTTTCCCCTTGTGGGGGAGACGAGAAATAGGGGACACAGCTTAAAACTAACAGGCCTCCTATTTGAGGCAGAGATGAGAATTTGTTTTCTCTCAAAGGGTCGTGAATCTTTGGAATTTGTTTCCCCAGAGAGTGGTGGAGACTGGATCTATCAATATTTTTAAGGCAAAAGTTATATACACTCTTGACTAACAAGGGGGTGTAAGATTTCAGGGGAAGGCAGAATGTGAACTGGAGGTTACAGTCAGATCAGCCATGATCTTATTGAATGGTGGAGCAGGCTCGAAGGGCCGAATGGCCTAGTCCTGCTCCTAATTCCCGTTTACCGAACAATCCCCGCCCACTCCCTCTTCCCTCACCAAGATGGTCGCCCATGTGCCTCGCTCCCTGAACAAGCCCCGCCTTCCTCTCTCAAGATGGCGGCCTGTTGCCTAAATAACCCGGCCCGTCACCGGTGAGGAAGCTCCGCCTTCCCTGATCCGCCCTGGCTCGCAATATGGCGGCCAGTAAGCCCGCTACACGGCCTTGTAAACGTGGGGCCATTGGCCTGTTATTCAGGGCCTAGGGCCTACCCCAGAAGTTGATCCAGTTCCCAGTCCAACCATGTTTTCCATTCCTACCCTGTGCTCACAATCTCCTCCCGCCTCCCGAACCGTCCGCTCCTCCTCACTCTGTCACCATGACTGACACTGAGCATGCTCAGAGCGCAAACCCACACTGCACCTGCGCACTGGACTCCTATAGTCATTGATAGGGAACTTTCTGCAGGGCGGCGTGTTGTGGGTAAACAAAGCGCCATTAACAGCTTGAACCGCTGATTGAAAATCAATGTCTCGGTATCCCAAGCGAGATCGGGGCCAAAGGCGCAATACAACGTAAGCGCCCATAATATGTAGAAAATCGAAAGCCTGGACCTTCCATACCTGATACGAAGTCTGTGCAATGCACCCCACCTCCCTCACCAATATCAGATTGGAAAAGGGTCAAAAAAGGTGATCAGCAAGGACCAGTTCTCGTAGCACTGCTATTTGGACCTGAGAACAACTAATTCAATGTCAAAATTTTCAGCTGATACCAAACTAGGGGCGTATATCTAAAACTGAGGAAAAATGTAACATACACATTACAAAACTTCTAGCCTGGGCAGTGAAGTGGCAAGTGAACATTAACATAGATAAAAGCAAAAAACTGCGGATGCTGGAAATCCAAAACAAAAACAAAAATACCTGGAAAAACTCAGCAGGTCTGGTAGCATCTGCGAAGAGGAGCACAGTTAACGTTTCGAGTCCTAATGACCCTTCAACAGAACTAAGTAAAAATAGAAGAGAGGTGAAATATAAGCTGGTTTAAGGTGGGGGCGGGGGTGGGACAAGTAGAGCTCGATAGAGGGCCAGTGATAGATAACCAAAAGATGTCACAGACAAAAGGACAAAGAGGTGTTGAAGATGGTGATATTATCTAAGGAATGTGCTAATTAAGGGTAGAAAGCAGGACAAGCAAGGTACAGATAGCCCTAATAGGGGTGAGGTGGGGTGAAGGAATCAAAAAAGGCTAAAAGGTAGAGATAAAACAATGGATGGAAATACATTTAAAAATAATGGAAGTAGGTGGGAAAAGAAAAATCTATATAAGTTATTGGAAAAAGGGGGGGAACCGGAAAGGGGGTGGGGATGGAGGAGAGAGTTCATGATCTAAAATTGTTGAACTCAATATTCAGTCTGGAAGGCTGTAAAGTGCCTAGTTGGAAGATGAGGTGCTGTTCCTCCAGTTTGCATTGAGCTTCACTGGAACAATGCAGCAAGCCAAGGACGGACATGTGGGCATGGGAGCAGGGTGGAGTGTTGAAATGGCAAGCGACAGGGAGATCTGGGTAATGCTTGCGAACAGACCGAAGATGTTCTGCAAAGCGGTCACCCAGTCTGCGTTTGGTCTCTCCAATGTAGAGGAAACCGCATTGGGAGCAACGAATGCAGTAGACTAAATTGAGGGATGTGCAAGTGAAATACTGCTTCACTTGAAAGGAGTGTTTGGGCCCTTGGACGGTGAGGAGAGGGGAAGTAAAGGGGCAGGTGTTGCACCTTCTGTGGTTGCATGGGAAGGTGCCATGGGAGGGGGTTGTCTACTGCATTCTACTGCATTCGTTGCTCCCAATGTGGTTTCCTCTACATTGGAGAGACCAAGCGCAGACTGGGTGACCGCTTTGCAGAACACCTTCGGTCTGTCCGCAAGCATGACCCAGACCTCCCTGTCGCTTGACATTTCAACACTCCACTCTGCTCTCATGCCCACATGTCTGTCCTTAGCCTGCTGCATTGTTCCAGTGAAGCTCAACGCAAACTGGAGGAACAGCACCTCGTCTTCCAACTAGGCACTTTACAGCCTTCCGGACTGAATATTGAGTTCAACAATTTTAGATCATAAACTCTCTCCTCCATCCCCACCGCCTTTCCGATTCACCCCCCCCCCCCCCACCTTTTTTTCCAATAATTTATATAGATTTTTCTTTTCCCATTTACTTCCATTATTTTTAAATGTATTTCCATCCATTGTTTTATCCCTACCTTTTAGCCTTTTTTGATTCCTTCACCCCATCCCACCCCCACTAGGACTATCTGTACCTTGCTTGTCCTGCTTTCTACCCTTAATTAGCACATTCCTTAGATAATATCACCACCTTCAACACCTCTTTGTCCATTTGTCTGTGACATCTTTTGGTTATCTCCACCTATCACTAGCCCTCTGTCCAGCTCTACTTGTCCCAACCCCCGCCCCTCCTTTAAACCAGCTTATATTTCACCTCTCTTCTATTTTTACTTAGTTCTGTTGAAGGGTCATTCGGACGCGAAACATTAACTGTGTTCCTCTCCGCAGATGCTGCCAGACCTGCTGAGTTTTTCCAGGCATTTTTGTTTTTGATTAACATAGATAAGTTGTAATGATGCACTTTGATGTGAAAAATACAAACATCACCTGCACCTGAGAAAATAAGAAAGTTACTGGTGCAGAAAGGCAAAGCAATCTCTGGATAGAAGTGAACAATTAATTAAAACCATCACTGCAAGTCAGCACATCAATTAAAAATGCTCATAAAGGAAGGGCATTTATTTCTAGAGGTACAGAATTCAGAAATAGTGAAATTATGTTCAATTCGTGTAAGATCCTGCGCACAGCTCTGGTTTCTGTTCTATAGAAAGGACAAAGAAGCACAGGTGAAAATGCAGACAGATATGCAAGGATAAATCTCATAACTAAGATTTTGCAGTTTTTTGAAAGATTGAACAGGTTTGAGCTTTTATCTTTCGAAAAAAGAAGACTTTGAGGTGTTAGAGATCTTTTAAATTATTAACTTGTGGGAGAATAAAATACTAGGGCCATATGTACAAGATGGTAACTAATAAATCCAACAGGCAAATAAGGATAAACGTCTTTACTCAGAGAATGGTTAGAATGTGAAATTCGCTACCACAGGAGGTGGTTGAGGTGAAATAGCTTAGATGTTTTCAAAAGGAAAGATGGTTACATGAGAGAAAAGAGAATAGAACGATAAGCTGAAAGACTGAGATGAGGAAGATGGAATGGAAGGAGATTCATGTTGAAGATAACCACCCAAGCTAGTTGAAATAAATGGTCTGTTCCTGGACCCAATATTCCCTGTCCTCTCTGCCCAGCTTCTGATCAGCATGTTGCACATCCACCACTTGCACTGCATGTGCTGAGAGTACAATCCGGTGCTGAGGAATCACATTGGGCTCCTGTAGTCATTGATGAGGCACATTCTCTCACATGGAAAATTATGGGTTGTAACAGCGTCATTGAAAACCCAATTGGTGAACAGTAATTTTCTCCAACACATTGAGATGGGACCGAATGGCTTGTAATCCAATGAGGCAGAATTGGATCAATTCTCTGGTCTATACAGTGTGGCCCAGGAGGTGGATTAATAGTCAGGCCCATGAAACCTCCCCCCACCATAAACTTTGTTACCCTCATTACCAGCTCCATCCCCCTCCCTGGCCACAGTCTGAGGCTGAACCAGGCCAATTGCAACCTTGGTTTCCTATTTGACCCTGAGGTGAGGGCTGAGCTACGGATGACATATCCTCTCCAACACTAAGATCACCTCCATCTATCCTTGTAATATCAGTTGTTTCCATCCTGCCTCAGCACATTTGCTGCTGAAATCCTCATCCATGACTTTGTTACATCCAGAATTGACAATTCCAATCTTCTCCTGATTGGTCCCCCATCTTCCACCCTGCATAAACTTACCCTCCTTCAAAACTCTTCTGTGTGGTCAGCAGTTTAGTAGGAATAGGGTCAATCGAGGAGAAGGTGGATCCCATGGACAAGAGGAGCTCTTGAGGGGATAAGGGGAGACAGGAGAGAAATTAAAGAAAGATGTGAGTTTAGGGCTACAACTGGGCCGATCTTGAGGTGCAGTTTTTCCTGGTGGGCTAGTAGAGGGAGGGAAGAGGAAGTGGCAGCTGTTCAGATTGTCTCAATCTTAGAGACAAAGAAGCACCATGAGCTCCTCACACTTGTTGTTGGTGAGGAGGAAGAGACAGGGGAGAGGGAGAGACCTTAACAAGGCACTAATTTGTGAGAGAGATAAAAATGACTCATCATACTATCTGTTAAAGCTGATTTATTTGACTTTCATCCAGAGTATTAACACATATAACTGGGATAGAGTTTATTAACATCAGCAGAAACAGATCCCAAAGCTATTTTTGTTTTGAGACAAGTGATGGAGAAATACCGGGAAGGCCATACAACATGGAGATTGTTTTAAATAAAAGAAAAATACTATGAATGCTGGGAAACTGAAATAAAACCAGAAAATGCTGAAAAATCTCAGCAGGTCTAGCAGCATCAATGGAAATAGAAAAACTGAGTTAACATTTCGAGTCCATACAGATTTCCTTCCCTGAAGGACATTAGTGAACCAAAGACCCAGTCTATGGACTGTTGGTTTGAGCCTAAGGAAGACAATCAGAGTGAAGGTGTAAAGATGATGGGTGAAGACTTGGACAACATGAGTAGCTTCAAATACCTGGGGTAACTTGGACAATATCAAGAAGAGAGGACAACGACTGGATACTAATGAGATACAGATGCTGAGATGGATGTGTGGAGTGACAAGAAAGGACAGGATTAGATACCAGGGGGTCAGTGAAGATTGTGGAAACATCAAAGAAAGTAGCTGAGAAGAGATTGAAATGGTCTGGTCGTTTGTTGTGGAGAGAGAGAGGAAATGAGGTGAGTGATGGACATGGGACTGTCAGGAAGAAGGAGAAGACGAAGGTCTACGACCAGATGGAAAAATGTGCTGGTCAGAGACAGAAATGCAGTGGGATTGGAAGAGGAATGTGTGAGCGACAGGAGGAGATAGAGAAGGTGATCAAGCAGCATTGTGGTGACCCCAAGTAAAATGGGAGGAAGAGGAAGAAGAAGAAGAAAAAAACATATCCCAATGAACATGGTTCATTCCTGGATGTGGTTAACAGCAAAATCAAATCATGGTAGTTACTCATGAATTCGCTGGTGTCTCAGCAGGTTGGACAAGTCAGTGAATCCCTTCCCACACTCGGAGCAGGTGAATGGCCTCTCCCCAGTGTGAATCCGCTGGTGCCTCAGCAGGTTGGCTGACTGAGAGAATCCCTTCCCACACTCAGGGCAGGTGAATGGCCTCTCCCCAGTGTGCGCGCGCTGGTGTTTCAGAAGGGTGGATAAATCAGAGAATCCCTTCCCGCACTCAGAGCAGGTGAATGGTCTCTCCCCAGTGTGAATTCTTTGGTGTACAGTGAGGTTTGTTGATCGCCTGAACCCAGTCCCACAGTGAGAGCACTTGAACGGTCTCTCCTCAGTGTGAACACGTTGGTGGGATATCAATTGCCCGGAACTTTTATAGCACTTCCCACAATCTGGGCATTTAAAAGGTCTTTCATCAGTGTGAACTCGCTGGTGTATAAGCAAGTCAGATGACCGAGTGAATCCCTTCTCACACTCTGAGCAGGTGAATGGTCTCTCCCCAGTGTGAGTGAGCTTGTGTAAATGCAGGCTGCCGGATTGAGTGAATCCCTTCCCACACTCGGAGCAGGTGAACGGCCTCTCCCCAGTATGAACCTGCCGGTGAGCCAACAGGTTGGATAATTGAATGAATCCCTTCCCACATACAGAGCAGGTGAATGGTCTCTCTCCAGTGTGAACTCGCTGGTGTGTCATCAGGTGGGATGACCGAGTGAATCCCTTCCCACACACAGAACAGGTGAATGGTCTCTCCCCAGTGTGATCACGCTGGTGTGTCAACAGGTGGGATGACTGGATGAATCCCTTCCCACACTCGGAGCAGGTGAATGGTCTCTCTCCAGTGTGAACTCGCCAATGATTCAGCAGGGTGGCTGACCGAGTGAATCCCTTCCCACACTCAGAGCAGGTGAATGGTCTCTCCCCTGTGTGAATTCGCTGGTGATTCTGCAGGGCGGATGAATGAGTGAATCTCTTCCCACAGTCCTCACATTTCCATGGTTTCTCCCTAGTGTGACTGTGCTTGTGTCTCGACAGGCCAGATGATCGGCTGAAGCCTCGTCCACACACAGAACACATGTATGGTTTCTCTCCATTGTGGATGGTGCTTTTCCCTTCCATATTCAAAATCCGATAATATTCACTTTAACATAAATTGGGCAACTCCATCAGATCCTGGTGTGATGTTTGGTTTCAGTTTCCCGAATGCAAATCCTCCCCTTCTAATACCCTGTGAAATTTAAAACAGAAAAAGAGTGACAGAGAACCCACAAAAACACAAAGACGGACTGTGAAATTGTGCTGAACAAATTTATGGGATTTGCAATCGGGAAAAAGACCATGAAAGCTGAAGGGCTGTCATAAAAACCCAACTGGTTCATTAATGTCACCCAGTCTGGACCTAAAGGGGACTTTGGACACTATAGGAGGAAAAAGAGAGAGAGCGCGAGAGAGAGAGCCAGCACGCGAGAGAGAGAGCGCGCGAGAGACAGAGAGAGCGCGAGCGAGAGAGAGAGCGCGAGTGAGAGAGAGAGAGCGCGAGCGAGTGCGAGAGCGAGGAATAGAGATATAGAAGGAGAGGTAGAGAGAGGGAGAAAGAGAAAGATAAAGAGAGGGGAAGAGAGAGAGAGAGAGGCAGCGGATGAAAAAGAGAGGCAGCGGATGAAAGAGAGTCCTTTTATAAATCTACAGTTTGGCCAAAAAGTGACAGAACCTCCCAAACTGTCAAGCTCAACCACCTGGAAGGACCAGGGTAGAAGGTGTATGTGAACATCATCGCCTGCAAGTTCCCCTTCAACTCAGACAACATCCTGACTTGTCTAACATCCAATCCTGGGTGAACAGAAATTTCCTTCAACTAAATACTGGGAATATGATTGCCATTGTCTTCAGTCCCTGCTGCAAATTCCACTCCATAACCACTGACTCCATCCCTCTCCCCAGAAACTGTATGAAGCTGAACCAGACTGTTCACAAGATCGCTGTCATCTTTTACCCCAAACTGAGCTTCTGACCACTGATCCGCATCATCACCAAGACCGCCTATTTCCACCTCAGTAACATTGCTCGGCTCTTTCCTAGTCTCAGCTCATCTGCTTCTGAAACTCTCCTCCATTCCTTTGTTACCTCTAGACTTACCCATCCGTATCTCTGTAATCTCCCCCAGTCACATAACCCTTTGAGATACCTGCGATGATCTAATTGCAGCATCATGAGCATTCCACATTTTAATCACACCAGCAATGGTGGCTATTGCTTCAGTTGCCTAGGCCCAAGCTCTGGAATTTCCTCCTTTAATATCTCCACTTCTTTACCTCATTGACTAAGCTTTTGGTCGCCTGCCCTAATATCATCTTATGTGACTCGGTGTCTAATGTTGCTTTGCAACATTTCAGTGAATGTCCTGGAAAGTTTTATTATGTTAAAGACACAATATAAATGCAAATCATTGTCATTGATTTGGACATATATCACCATTCCTTCATCACCACTGGGTGAATAACCTGTAACTCCTTATCTAACATCATTATGGGAGCACCTTCACCACATGGACTGCAGCAGTTCAAGAAGGTCAAACATTATCTTCCCCACAGGTAACTGGGGATTGACAATATCTGCTGCTGGTCTTGTTAGTGTCACCCAAATTCCACAAACTTTTAAAATATGTATATGTAAAATAGATTGAAGCATCTGAAGAAATGCTTGTTCCTAAATGTCCATTTAGCAACCAGATCTCTCCTCGAATTTTCCTCCCTTGACAGTTTCACAACTAAAATTGTTGGTCCCAACTCACTTCCAAGGTCCTTGAGGTTAAACCCAGCAGCTTCTCCTTCATCTCCACTCCAGCTCAAACTGATGCAACAAAACAAAGGGAATTGGATAAGATCCTGGAGAGAAAAAAAAACTACTGGGCTATGAGGAAAGGGCAGGGGAGTGGGACTAACTGATCTGCTCTTGCAGAGAGCCAGCCAGATGGGCTAAATGGCCTCCTTCTGTATTGTAACCATTCAATGATTCTGTGAAAAAGGACCCATTCTGGGGGCCGGGAATCAACCTTTCCACCAACACCCAGCCCATTACCAATCAGTTCTTAATTGGTCTATCTGTGTTTCTAGACTCAGTTCTGAGGGAAACACTTGGAATAAAACAACAGCAAAATATTGCAGCTGCTGGAAAACTGAAATAAAAAGAGCAAATGCTGAAAGTACTCAGCAGGTCAGGCAGTAACTGCAGAAAGAACAGTAAAGTACCAAACATAGTTAAATTACAACCATTATTGCAGGCAGAGGAAGTTAGACCATGGCAGAAAGGTGATCAGGGAGGGCAGAGGTGAATCATAGCAATAGATGGACATGGATTCAGATCCACAGTAAAGGGGCCACACCAGCTCCAGAGTCATGGAGCCAGAGCACAGCACTAAAAGCTCTAAAGTGTAGATGAATGTTCAATAGTACTCACCTCCGAAACAATTTCACTGTTTTCAAATTTAAAATCTCCTGCTGGAGCCTGCAGTTGGAAAGATATCAGAAGCACTGAATCAGGGAAAAATATCAGTTTTCAAATCTTTAGCTCCCTGTGAAAGGAGATTACAAGAGTCATAAGTGTCACTAGTGGTTAGAAATTCAGAATAAACAAACCTTTCTCTTGAGTTGAGCTTGCTGTGTGTAAATCCTCCCCTTCTAACCACCTGTAAAAAGAGTTTCCAAAATTCATCACTGTTAGTCCAGGAAAGAAATTCACAACATTCCCTCCTTTTTCCAGTCCCAGAATACTTAAGGCTTATTATTTGCACAGGAGGCAGTTCAGTAAAGGTTCACTAGTCTGATTCTTGGGATGAGGGAGTTTGTCATTTGAAGCAAGGTTAGAGGTTGTACTCATTGGAGTTAATAAGAATGGGCAAGGATTTTATTGAAACATATAAGATTCTGAGGGCTCTAGACAGATAGATGCTGAAAGGTGTTTCCCCTCATAGGGAGAATCTAGCACTAAGGGGCAGTGTTTAAAACTAAGAAGTCTCCCATTTAACACTGAGATGAGGAGAAATTTCTTCTCTCAGAAGGTCATTCGTCTGTGGAATCCAATGAGCTCAGTCTACAAGGGACTCAAGGATTATGAGGGCAGGAGGAACAATCAGATCAGCCATGAGTTTATTTCATCAGCGGAGCAGACTCGACGGGCCGAATGGCCTATTCCTGCTCCGAATTCTGGTGTCTTCCGTTCTTCGGATCGCCGCGCATGCGTCCTAAAGCACCTGGCTCCTGGAAAGATGGCGGCCGTTAACCCGGACCTGTCAATCTGCTGCTCACCGGGAACCTGGAGCCCCGCCCACACTCTGTTGCGTCACCAAGATTGTCGCGCACGCGCTCTGCTCAGCGCTGAACAAAGATGGTGGTCGTTAATCTGGGCCTGTTCCAGAGAAAAAGCCCCGGAATTACAAACGCCGGACCTGCAGGGTCTAATTCGGAGCTTGTGGCCTCCAGCGGTTGTTTATAAAATCTCCCCTCTCTCCACCCAGGACTCCCGGCTCCGTTCCTCATTCCGCCCCGCCAGCTCTCACCCGCAGAAAAAAGCGTCCATTGCACTCACGGAGGTCTGATCAAAGTGACACTGCGCATGCCCGAGATCGAATCCAGCATTGTACCTGCGCACTGGGTTCCTGTACCGTTAATCGGGCACATTCACAGCCGTCGGGCATGTTGGGTAACAGTAGCGCCATTGATTCTCCAAACACGGAATGGAAAATAATTTTGTTAAAAATTGGGATACGTTAACTTAAGAAATCACATACATGCTTTTGAACGGGTGCAATGCTATGTTCTATTTCTCAAAGTGATTCAAACCGTTGCTCTGCTGTGGAACTACGTAGAACTTATAAAGCTTTTCTTAATGGTTCCTCTCTCATTTATCTCCAGATACTGAATATTCTCTGCTTTACAGAATGATACAGCACAGATGGAAACCATTTGGCCCATCATGCCTGTGCTGGCTCTTTGCAAGATTTTAAAACTGATTTCAAAGCCCTGCTGGTGGAGTCAGAACAGTCTGCTGTCGTAATGCAAAAGGTGAATGGAGAAGATTTTCCAGTTGGACAGCTCTTAGACATACTCACCCTTGTGCAAAGATCGATTGCCCAGTGTACTAAGCAGATATGAAGAGTTCACTGGTTAATTAAGCACACAGAGTTACCTGGTAGAGTTTAATTCAATAATTCTACATACCACACATATCACAGTGACATTTTTAATACAGAGTCAATTAAGGGAGTATCGCTGATGTAATAGAGTAGATGAATTAATATCCTGCAACCTCACAATTAAGAATTGGGTGGGATGTTGCAGTATGAAAGAACCTCACATACATGTCAGGTGAAAGAGGCCATGTATAATGAACCAGTAAAAGCCACATCATTGTTAGACTCCACTGTTCATCTGGATGGATCTTTGTTTTATAAACAAGGTCTGTGCCAGACTGGTTCTGTGTCTTTGATTCCTCATGACAGCTGTAATATCCTTATTAAATAACCACCACAATATTCAGCCTAGAAAGCATCATCACAGCCCTTCAAACCATTCCTGAGAGAAGCACCACCATTCTGAAAGCTCTTATAGTTGTAATTCCCTCATGCAGAATCTTTTATCCTGGCAAAAAACATATGTCTTCTCGACAACAGAAAGGAAACCACTCAGTCACCACTACAAACTCTGAATGATCAGGGATGTTGCTGGTAAGTGTCCAGGACAAATTGCTGTTTGTAAGGTGAAGGTACGTCAGCAGCAGGAGTTAGTGAAGAGGGTGATGGTAATAACCAGGCAGACTGGCTCACCAGGAAAGCTGCCCCAGAGGGGATTCCATGGGATCCCCCAAATCACAATCATTGGCACCTGCACCACAGCCCACAGACTCCAGGGGGATGGGAACCTGAGTGGGAGACACAGAAGAGGGAAACAAAGATAGACATGAAAGACAGGGAAGTAAAAAGCAAAAGTGGAAGGCAGAGGAAACGGGGGCTAGCAGCAAATAGGGCAATAGTACAAAAGAAGATGTGAATAAAGACAAGTCTAAAGGCACTGTCCCTGAATGCATGGAGCATTCGCAATAAGGTAGATGAATTAATAGTGCAAATAGATGTAAACAGCTGTGATATGATTGCGATTACAAAGGCACAGCTGCAGGGTGACCAAGGCTGGGAACTGAATATCCAAGGGTATTCGATATAAATATCCTAAAGGAAGGGCAGGCACAAAGAAAAATAAAGTGGAGTGGTATTGTTAGTTAAGGATGAAATCAGTGCAATAGTGAGAGAGGATATCGGCTGAGAAAATCTAGATGTAGAATCAGTCTGGGTGGAGCTAAGAAGCAACAAGGGGTGGAAAACATTAGTGGGAGTTGTGAACAGGCCTCCAAATGGTAGTAGTAAGGCAGGGGACAGTATTAAAAAGGAAATTAGAGACGCATATAACAAGGGTGCTACAGTAATCATGGATGACTTTAATCTAATATAGACTGGGCAAATCAAATTATCAATAACACTGTGGTGGATAAATTCCTGGAGTCTGTACAGGATGGTTTTTTATACCAGTATGTCGAAGAACCAACTAGTGAACAGGCTATCTTGGATTTGGTTTTGTGCAATGAGAAGGAGTTAATTAATAATCTTGTGGTGTGGGGTCCTTTAGGGAACAGTGACCATAACATGAGAGAATTCTTCCTTAGGTTGGAAAATAAAGTAGTTCAATTCAAAACTCGGGTCCTAAATCTAAACAAAGGGAACTCAAAGGTATAAGGCGTGAGTTGGCGAAGATAAATTGGAGAATTTCATTAAAAGGCATGATGGTGCATAGGCAATGGCTAATATATAAGGAATGAATGTATGCATTGCAACAGTTATATATTCCTTTCTGGTGCAAAAACACAACAGGAAAAGTGGCCCAACCATGGCTAGCAAAACCAATGAAGTGTAGTATTAGATCCAAAGAGGAGTCATATAAAGTTGCTTGAAAAAATAGCAAGCCTGAGGATTGGGAGCAGTTTAGAATTCAGCAAAGGAGGACCAAGAGATTGATTAAGAGGGGAAAATAGATTACGAGTGTAAACTTGCAAGGAACATAAAAGAGGACTGTAAAAGCTTCCACAAGCATGTAAAAAGAAAAAGATTAGTGAAGACAAATGTAGGTCACTTACAGTCCGAAATAGGAGAATTTATAATAGAGAACAAGGATATGGTAGTGCAATTAAACAACAACATTAGTTCTGTCTTCATGGAGGAAGACACAAATAACTTCCAAGAAATACTAGGGAACCAAAGGTCTAATGAGAAGGAGGAATTGAAGGAAATTAATATTACTTAAAAAAACAGTGCTGGAGAAATTAATGGGACTGAAAGCTGATAAATCCCCAGGGCCTGATAATCTATATCCCAGGGTACTAAAGAAGGTGGCCATGGAAATAGTGGATGCATTGGTTGTCATCTTCCAAAATTCTGTAGATTCTGGAATAGTCCCAGCAGATTGGAAGGTGGCAAATGTAACCCCACGATTTAAAAAAGGAGGGAAGAACCGGAATTACAGACCGGTTAGCCTAACATCTGTGGTAGGGAAAATGCTAGAATCTATTATTAAAGGATGTGATAACAGGATACTTAGAAAATATCAACAGGATTAGACAAAGTCAACATGGATTTATGAAACGGTAATCATGTTTGACAAACCTCCTGGAGTTTTTTGAGGACATGACCAGCAGAATAGATAAGGGAGAACCAGTGGATGTGGCATATTTGGATTTTCAGAAAGGTTAAAGTCCCACATAAGAGGTTAGTGTGCAAAATTAAAGCACATGGGATTGGGGGTAATATATTGGTATGGATTGAGAACTGGTTAGCGGACAGAAAACAGAGAGTAGGAATAAATGGGTCTTTTTTGGAATAGCAGATGGTGACTAGTAGGGTACCGCAGGGATCAGTGCTTGGGCCCCAGCTATTCACCGTATATATCAATGATTTGGAGGAGGGAAACAAATGTAATATTTCCAAGTTTGCTGCCCACAAAAAACTAAGTGGAAATGTGAGTGGTGAGGAGGATGTCAAGAGGCTTCAAGGTGATTTAGACAAGTCGAGTGAGTGGGCAAATACTTAGCAGATGCAGTATAACATGGATAAGTGTGAAGTTATTCACTTTGGTAGGAAAAACAGAATGGCAGAGTATTATTTAAATGGTGATACATTGGGAAATGTTGATGTACAAAGGGACGTGGGTGTCCTTGTACACCAATCACTGAAAGCAAGCATGCAGGTGCAGCGAGCTGTTAAGGAAGATGGTATGCTGGCCTTCATTGCAAGAGGACGTGAGTACAGGAACAAGGATGTCTTACTGCAGCTATACAGGGCCTTGGTAAGATCACACCTGGAGTATTGTGTGAAGTTTTGTCTCCTTACCTAACAAAGGATATACTTGCCATAGAAGGGGAGTAGCGAAGGTTGACCAGACTGATTCCTGGGATGGCAGGATTGTCGTATGAGGACAGGTTGGGCCAACAAAGCCTGTATTTATTGGAGTTTAGAAGAATGAGAGGGGATCTCATTGAAACGTATAAAATTCTGACAGGGCTGGACAGACTGGATGCAGGAATGACGTTTCCTCTGCCTGGTTGGGGTCGGGGGGGCGGGTGGGTGGGGGGACGGCGGCGACGTGGGGGTTGGGGTGGGGTCTAGAACAAGAGGTCACAATCTCAGGATACGGGGTAGGCCATTTAGAATTGAGATGAGGAGAAATTTTTTCTCTCAAAGGGTGGTCAACCTGTGGAGCTCCCTATCACAGGGGGCTGTGGTGGCAAAGTCACTGAATATATTTCAGAAGGAAACAGACAGATTTCTAGACTCTAGGGGCGTCAAGGAGTATGGGGAGAGAGTGGGAGTATGCCATTGAGATAGAAGATCAGCCATGATCATATTAAATGGCGGCGCAGGCTCGAAGAGCTTAATGACCTATTCCTGCTTCAATTTCCCATGTTTTTATTAACCGGCTCACGACGGTGACCTCTCACCTGACAGCTCACAATGCCCGGCTGATTGACGGCAGAGCCGGACCAATAGGAAAGGAGAGGGCGGGGCTGTAGGCGAGGCGAAGCGGCTGGTCGTCCAACCAATCGGAGTGAATAAGGGGCGGGGCAGGGCTGAGTGAAGCATGCGCGGTGTGATTAATGGCGATGGAGGGAAGCATTTTTCTCGGATTCGCATTCGGTAAAGGCGAAGAGGGTGGGATGGCGGAGTGGTGCGATGGCGGAATCTGGCCGGTGGTTGAATAGGTTTCGTAAATGTTATGTAAACCGTAAACCTCGAAAAACAACGAACCAATACCCGGGACCGTCCCCCTCCTTTGCACAGAGCAGGGCCGCAGCTTTCTCCCAGTTCCTGACCCGGATTAACGGCCGCCATCTTTAATGGGGCCATTTGCAGCGAGGCGCATGCGCGACCTCCATCTTTGAAGAGGGCAATGTTTTTGAAATTTTTCCAATGACAAAATGTGGACATTGTCCATCAAGTTGCTTCACACTTTGAGTTACAATGTCTTATTGATGAGGCAGAACAACGATATATGTCCAAGTCAGTGACAATCATTTGTATTTATATTGTGCCTTAAACAGTATAAAACTTTCCAATGCATTTCACAGAAATGTTACAAAGTAACATTTGATACAGCCACATAAGGAGATATTAGGGCAGGTCACCAAAAGCTTTGTCAAAGAGGTAGGTTTTAAGGAATATCTTAAAGGAGGAAAATGACGTGGAGAGGCAGAGAGGTTTAAGGAGGAAATTCCTGAGCTTGTGGCCTAGGCAATTGAAGGAACAGTCACTGATGGCGATTAAAATCGGGAATTCTCAGGAGGCTGGAATTAGATGAGTGCAGAGATCTTGGAGATTGTGTGGCTGGTGGTGATTGTGGAGATAGGAATGATAACAACCATGGAGGAAAACAAGGATGAGAACCTTATCCTTTGTCCTTTTGTCTATGACATCTTTAGCAATCTCTTCTTTGCCTCCACCTATCACTGGCCCTCTATCCAGCTCTACCTGTCCCACCCCCCTCAACCAGCTTGTATTTCACCTCATTTCTATTTCTCCTTAGTTCTGATGAAGAGTCATACAGACTCAAAACGTTAACTGTGTTCCTCTCCGCAGATGCTGTCAGACCGAGTTTTTCCAGCTATTTTTGTTTTTGTTTGAGAATTTTAAAAGTTGGTGCTTCTTAACTGGGAGCCTTTGTAAGTCAGCAAGCACAGTGGTACTGGGTGAACAAGACAGTACGACTAAACACACAAGCAACAGAGCTTTGAATGACCTCAAGATTACGGGAGTTGGAGGGGGATGGTTTAATGTTGAAGGCCGACTGGGAGTGTGTTAGGATAGTTTAGCCTTGCAGTAACAAAGGAATGGATAATGGTTTCTGCAGGAGATAAACTGAGACTAAGGTGGAGTCAGGCCATATTACTGAGGTAGAAATAGGCAGCCTTGGTGATGATGTGGATATGTGGTTGGAAGCTCATCTGGGAGTCACATATGACACCATGGAAGTGAACAATCTGGTTCAGCTTCAGAGGAAACTTCTACACATCCCGTACTTGACGTCAGACAAGTCAGGATGGTGCATGACTTGGGTGGGAACTTGGAGGTGCTGGTGTTCACATACCCTGGTCTGTCTAGGTGGTGGAATCTGAGGGTTTGGGTGATTCTGTCAACGTTCTTGTCAAATTATAGATATCAAATTTTTCTCCACCACCTGCCTCTCCCACCTCTCTCTCACACACACCCTCTCTCCACCCATAGAGCCAGAGTCTTGTTTAGGCCCAGACCAGATTCCCACCCTGAAGGACATCAGTGAACGAGTTGGGTTTTTACGACAATCCAGCAGTTTTCATGGTCACTTTTTCCTGGTGCCGGCCCCACAAATTACCAGATTCATTCAGCTCAATTTCACAACCTGCATTTGTGTCTTCTGGGTTCTGTCTCACGCTCTTTTTCTGTTTTATATCAATTTCACAGAATATTGGAAGGGAAGGATTTGCAGTCAGGAAGCTGAAACCAAACATCACATTGGGATCTGACAGAGTCACCCAATTTATCATAACCAGAATATCATCGGAATTTGAACATGGAAGGAAAAAGCACCGTTCACAGTGGAGAGAAACCGGACACGTGTTCTGTGTGTGGACGAGGCGTCAGCCGATCATCTAACCTATCAAAACACAAATAAAGCCACAACAGGGAGAAACTGTGGAAATGTGGAGACTGTGGGAAGGGATATAATTATCCAGTTCAGCTGGAAAGTCACAAGCTCACTCACACTGGGGAGAGGCCATTCACCTGCCCTGACTGCGGGATAGGTTTCACTCGATCATGCCACCTGACAAGACACCAGCGAGTTCATACTGGTGAGAGGCCGTTCACCTGCTCCGAGTGTGCGAAGGGATTCACTCAGTCATCCAACCTGCTGACACACCGGCACATTCACACTGACGAGACACGTTTTAAATGTCCAGACTGTGGGAAGTGCTTCAAAAGTTCTGGGGACTTGATGTCCCATCAAAATGTTCACACTGATGAGAGACCATTCAGGTGCTCTCACTGCGGGACTGGGTTCAGGTGGTCATCTCAACTCACTGTACACCAGCGACTTCACACTGGAGAGAGACCATCACCTGCCCTGAGTGTGGGAAGGGATTCACTCGGTCATCCCACCTGGTGACACACCGGCGCATTCACACTGGGGAGAGACCGTTTTCCTGCTCCGATTGTGGGAAGGGATTCACGCAATTATCGACCTTGCTGGTACATCAGCAAGTTCACACTGGGATGAGGCCATTCATCTGCTCCAAGTGCGGGTAGGGATTCACTCGGACATCCGACCTGCTGACACATCAGCAAGTTCACACTGGGGAGTGGCAATTCTCTTGCCAGTGTGTGGGAAGGGATTCACTCAGTCCTCCAGGTTGCTGATACACCAGCGAGGTCACACTGGGGAGAGACCTTTTAAATGCCCAGACTGCGGGAAGTGCTATAAAATTTCCGGGGTCTTGATGTCCCATCAACATGTTCACACTAACGAGAGACTGTTCAGGTGCTCTCACTGTGGGACTGGGTTCAGGAGGTCATCTCACCTCACTGAGCACCAGCGAGTTCACACTGGGGAGAGACCATTCACCTGCTCTGAGTGTGGGAAGGGATTCACTCAGTCATCCACCCTGCTGACACACCAGCGAGTTCACAAGTAAGTATAGTGATTGGATTTTGCTGCTAATCACATCCAGGACTGAATTGGGCTCTTTTTCTGCTGATGTTAATAAACTCCAGCCTAGCTATAGGTGTTAATATTCTGGATATAATTAAAATAAATCAGCTTTGTGTTAAACACACAGTGTGCCGAGTCTTTTTAATATCTATAACACAAGTTAATTCCTTTGAAGTGCTCTCCCTTTCCTGTCTCCTCCGTTCTCAAACTCCAACTCACCAGGCTCTTTAGATAGCACCTTCTGAACCCACGACCGTTACCATCTAGAAGGACAAGGCAAGCAGATAAATGGGAACATCGTCTCCTGGAAATTCCCCTCCAAGCCACTTACCATCCTGACTTGGAAATATATCGCCGTTCCTCCACTGTCGCTGGGTCAAAATCCTGCAACTCCCTCCCTAACAGCACTGTGGGTGTATCTACACCACAGGGCTGTCTTAAAAAGGCAGCTCACCCTCACCTTCTCAAAGGAAATTAGGGATGAGCAATAAATGCTGGCCTCAACTGCGATGCCCACGTTCAATGATTGAATTAGAAAAAAACAAGTGTGAGGAGCTAATGGATAACTATGATTAAGACAATCCTATCAACTGCCTCTGCTGCTTTTCTCCCTTCCACTAACACACCGGGCTGAACTGCCTCTCAAGCTGCTCCTTCTAGCCCTGAACTCTCATATTTCTTATGTTTATCTGCCATGTCTCCTCATGCCCATTCAGAGCTCATCTTGTCCATGAGAACCACCTCCTGCTCCATTGACCCTATTCTCACTATTCTGCTGATCTTCCAACTTCCCCATTTTCACTGACATTGTTAATGGTTCTCTCGCTTCAGGTTCTGTCCTTCAAATCTGCAATCATCACCCCCTCCTCAATAAAACCAACCCTTGACCACAGCATATTTACAAACTCCCACCCCATCTCCAACCTCCCTTTTGCATCCAAAGTCCTTATCACTTCCCAAATCCATGCCCATCTTTCCAGGAATTCCATTTTTAAATCCCCCCAATATGATTGTTGCCCCTGTCACAGTGTTGAAGGAGCTCTTAGAATCACAACTTACGTTCCATGTCACCAAGATGAACTCTCCCTCCATGTCCTTCTCGGCCTCTGCAGTAATTGACACCATGAACCAAACCATCCTCCCCCAATGCCCCTCCACTGGGGCCCAGCTAGATGGGACATCACGCTCCTGATTCCTTTCTTATCAAATTGTAGCCAGAGAATCACCTGCAGTAGCTGTGATTATTTGAATAACACTGTCATAGGCTCACTCACTCAATAGGTGATCAGGTATCACTGCACTTTTATATAAAAATGTTCCATTATCACCCTCACTGGTCTGCACAGGAGGGCTGCTTTGGGCTGCATCAGAGTGCTTCAGCTAGAGTTTGATGAGAGAGGGACTTTTAAGGGTTAATTCTATCTAAAGTATAATCTTTCTTTAATTTAACAACTAACTAAAAGTTGTTCTTTGGGTTGGGAGAAGTTGAGTTTTAGTCCAGCTTTAAAACAGGGGTTATACAGGCTCTGCTTGCAGCTGCAGCTAGTTAATTAGTTAACTGGCTTGAACAGGTTTTCGGAAGCTAGATTCAGGCAGCATAAAAGCAAGCCATCGATAGTTATGCTTTTATCTTCACTGGAGTGTTGCTTTAGGTTGCATTTGAGTGCTTAAGTTGGCGTTTGGTAAGAGAGGGACTTTTAAGGATTAATTTCTTTCTAAAGTCTAACCATTCTTTAAATTTTTTGTTCATTTATGGGATGTGGGAATCGCTGGCTAGGCCAGCATTTATTGCCTATCCCTAGTTGCCCTTGAGAAGGTGGCGGTGAACTGCCTTCTTGAACCACTGTCGTCCACATGGTGTAGGTACACCCACAGTGCTATTAGGGAGGAATTCCAGGATTTTTATCCAGCAACAGTGAAGGAATGGCAACATATTTCCAAGTTAAGATTGTGAGTGGCTTGGAGGGGAACTTCCAGGTGGTGGTGTTCCCCTCTGTCTGCTGCCCTTGTCCTTCTAAGTATTGCTAAAAGTTACTCTTTGGGTTGGGAGAAAGTGAGTTTTAGTCCAGCTTTAAAACCAAGATTATACAGGCTCTGCTTGCAGCTGCAGCTAGTCCATTAGTTAACTGGCTTATACAGTTAAGTCATGGCAGGGCAGCTCGGCCAAGTGGAATGCTCCTCCTGTGAGATGTGGGAAGTCAGGGACACTTCCAGTATCCAGGTGACCAAGTATGCATGAAATGTCTCCAGTTGCAGCTACTTAAAATCCACGTTTCAGAGCTGGAACTGTGGCTGGGGTCACTGTGGAGCAAAAGCAAAGGAGAGATCTTCGTGGATATCACATACAGTAAGGTGGTCATACCACAGGTAAAGAGTAGTGATTGGGTGACTGCCAGACAGAGTAAAAGCATGAGGCAGGTAGTGCAGGGGTCCCTGGGTCCAAGCAAAGGGGATGCAATGGCGTAGTGGTATTGTCGCTGGACGAATAATCCAGACACCCAGGGTAATGCTCTGGGGTCCTGGGTTTGAATCCCACCACAGAATTTGAATTTAATAAACAATATAGAATTTAAAAAGTCTAAAGACCATGAAACCATTGTCGATTGTTGTGAAAACCCATTTGGTTCACTAATGTCCCTTTAGGGAAGAAAATCTGTCATCCTTACCTGGTCTGGCCTACATGTGACTCCAGACCCACAGCAATGTGGTTGACTCTTAAATGCCCTCTGAAAAGGGCAATTAGGGATGGGCAATAAATGCTGACCCAGCCAGCGACGCCCACATCCCATGAATGAATTTTAAAAAGTCTGTGGCATGACGAGTAGCTCGGCTGCACAAGGTGGGGAGAGCGCAAGTGAAATATTGACACGGGATTCAATCATAAGGGGAACAGATAGACGTTTCTGCGGCCGCAGAAGTGACACCAGGATGGTATGTTGTCTCCCTGGCGCCAGCATCAAGGATGTCACTGAGTGGCCGCAGGACATTCTGGAGCGATGAGTGAACAGCAAGAGGTCATTATCCATATAGGTACCGATGATGTAGGGAAAAAGAGGGATGAGGTCCTGAAAGCAGAATATAGGGAGCTGGGAAATAAATTAAAAAGCAAGACCCCCAGGATTCCCCTGGAATCAGGATTACTACAAGTGCTACGTGCTGGAAAGATCAGGAATAGGAGAATATACCAGATTAATTCATGGCTGAAAGATGGTGCAGGAGGGAGGGATCTAGATTGCTGAGACATTGGGACTGATTTTGGGGAAGATGGGACCTGTACAAGGTGGATGGTTGCACCCCAGTAGGACTGCAACCAATATCTTCACTGGGGTGTTTGCTAGTACTGTGGGGGAGGGTTTAAACTAGACTGACAGGGAGATGGGAAACTGAGCGGGGAGACACAAGAGAGGGAAACAAAGATTGGAATGAGAGACAGAAAAGTAGAAAGCAAAAGTGGAAGGCAGAGGAAACAAGGGCTAACAGTAAATAGCCACAGTACAAAAAAAATGTTAAAAAGTCTAAAGCACAGAACATTCGAAATAAGGTAGATGGATTAACAGTGCAAGTAGATATAAACAGATACAATATGATTGTGATTAAAGAGACATGGCTGCAGGGTGACCAAGGCTGGGAACTGAATGTCCAAGCATACTCGATATTAGGGACAGACAGGAAAAATGGAAAAGGAGGTGGTGTGGCATTGTTAGTTAAGGACAAATTCAGTGTGATAATGAGAGAGGAAATTGGCTCAGAAAATCTAGATGTAGAATCAGGCTGGGTGGAGCTAAGAAGCAACAATGGGAAGAAAACATTATTGGGTGTTGTCTGTAGGCTTCCAAACAGTAGTGATCAGGTGGGGGACAGTATTAAACAGGAAATTAGAGATGCATGTAACAAGGGTGCTATGGTATTCAGGGGTGATTTTAAGCTGCATATGAGTTGGGCAAACCAAATTAGCAATATTACTGTGGTGGATGAATTCCTGGAGTGTACAAGCTTTTTTTTAGACTCGAAAGTCGAGGAACCGACTAGGGAACAGGCTATTCTATATTTGGTATTGTGCAATGAAGGAGAGTCATACACGGACTCAAAATGTTAACTCTGTTTCTCTCTCTCCACAGGCGCTGTCAGACCTGCTGAGTTTTTCCAGCATTTCCTGTTTTATTTCAGACAGCCAACATCTGCAGTATTTTGCTTTTATGCTAGCATCATGAGGAAATCTTTTCAGTAACAAGTGGTAAGAATTTGGAATTCACAATCGGATGGATACAGATTCAAGAGTGACCTTCAAATGGAATCGGATAAATTCTTGAAGGAGAAATGACGCTGGGATGCGGTAAAGAATGGGGGAGTGGGACTAACTGGGTCACTTGTTGAATTTGCCAGCACAGATTCGATTGGCCAAATGGCCTCCTTCTCTGCTGTGGTTTGATGACATTCTGTCATCTATAATAATGGAACGATTCATAATAAACATATGATAGAATCTCATAGAGCACGGATGGTGGCCATTCAGCCCATTGTGCCTGTCCTGTCTCTGAAAATGTTACCAATCTGTCGCACTCCCCTGCCCTTTTCCGATCGCCCTCGAAATCTTTACTTATTAAGTTGAAATTAAAATCACTTTTCAAAGTTACTACTGAATCTGCTTCTACCAGTCATTCAGACAATGACTTCAGTCTTCCCAATGTTTAATTTGAAGAAATTTCTGAACATCCACCACCAGATATCAAACAGTCTGATAATTTACCAAGAGTGGAAAGGTTGAGAGAGGTGGTGGTGAGGCAGAGCTGGGAGCTGTCAATGTAAATGTGAGAACTGACAGTGTTTTCAGATGATGTCATTGTGTGGAGCAGGTTAATGAGAAATAAGAGACCACGGCTGGATCCTTTGGGGACACCAGAGGTAACTGTGGGATTGGAAAAGGAAGACATTACAAGTGAGTCTCTGGCTATGGTTAGATAGAGAAGAATGGAACCAGGAGAGAGCGGCCCCACCCAGCTGGACGACAGGGGAGAGGCGAAGGTGCAGAATGATGTGGTCAACATTGTCAAAGGCTGCAGACAGGTCGAGGATGAGAAGGAAGAGTTTATCTTTGTCACAGTCACATAGGGTGTCATTTGTGACTTTGATAAGAGCTGTTTCAGTGCTGTGGCAGGGGCGGAAACCTGATTGGAGGGATTCAAACATGGGGTTCTGGGAAAAATGGGCACAGATTTGGGAGGTGATATGTTCAAGCACTTGAGAGGAAAGGGAGGCTGAGAGGAAAGGGAGGCTGGAGATGGGGCAATAGTTTGGAAAGACAGTAGGGTCAAGCATTTGTTTTTTGAGAAGGGTATAATGATGGGAAATCTGAAGGAGAGAGGGACAATACCTGAGAGAGAAAACTATTAACATAATCAGTGGACATTGGGAAGTTGAGTGATCAGCAGTTTAGTGGGAGTAGGGTTGATGGAGCAGGAGGTGGGTTTCATGGACAAGATGAGCTCTGAGAGGGCAGGAGGGGAGATGGGAGGGAAACGACAGAAAGATGTGAGTTCAGGGCTCGGGTAAGGGGGAGCTTTAGGGAGGGCGAGTGGAAGGGAGGGAAGCAGCAGAGGCAGCTGATCGGATTGTCTCAATCTTAGTGACAAAGAAGCTCCATGAGCTCCTCACACTTGTTGGAGGTGAGGATGGAGGAGACGGGGAGATGGAGAGCCCTTCAAAAGGAACTAACTTGTGTTAGTGATATTAAAAAGATTCAACACACTGTGTCTTTAACACAAAACTAATTTATTTGACTTTTCGCCAGATTAGACCCTGTAAGTGGGCTGTAGTTTATTAACATCAGCAGAAACTGACCCCAATGAACATGATTCAGTCCTAGATGTGATGAACAGCAAAATCCCATCACTGTCGTTACTTGTGAATTCGCTGGTGTCTCAGCAGGTGGGGTGAATGAGTGAATCTCTTCCCACACTGGGTGCAGATGAATGGTCTCTCCTCAGTGTGAACTCGCTGGTGTGTCAGCAGGTTGGATGAGGTAGTGAATCTCTTCCCACACTGAGGGCAGGTGAATGGCCTCTCTCCAGTGTGAATTCGTTGGTGTGTCAGCAGGTTGGATGAGGTAGTGAATCTCTTCCCACACTGAGGGCAGGAAAATGGCCTCTTTCCAGTGTGAATTTGCTGGTGTCTCAGCAGGCTAGATAACTGAGTGAATCCCTTCTGACACTGGGGGCAGCTAAATGGCCTCTCCCCAGTGTGAACTCGCTGGTGTGTCAGCAGGTGGGATGACCGAGTGAATCCCTTCCCACACTCAGAGCAGATGAACGGTCTCTCCCCCGTGTGAACTCGCTGATGTCTCAGCAGGTGGGGTGAATGAGTGAATCCCTTCCCACAAGTGGAGCAGGTGAATGGCCTCTCCCCAGTGTGAATTCGCTGGTGTACAATGAGTTGAGATGATCGCCTGAACCCAGTCCTGCAGTGAGAGCATTTAAATGGTCTCTTGTCAGTGTGAACACACTGATGGTACATCAGCTCCCAGGAACTTTTAAAGCACTTCCCACAGTCTGGGCATTTAAAAGGTCTCACGTCAGTGTGAACTCGCTGGTGGCTCAGCAGGTTGGATGAAAGAGTAAATCCCTTCCCACACGTGGAGCAGGTGAACGGCCTCTCCCCAGTGTGACTGCGCCGATGAATTTCCAACTCAGACGGGAATCTGAATCCCTTCCCACAGTCCCCACATTTCCACGGTTTTTCCCTGGTGTGGCTGCGCTTGTGTCTTGACAGGCCAGATGATTGGTTGAAGCCTCGTCCACACACAGAGCACGTGTACGGTTTCTCCGCGATGTGAACGGTGCTTTTTCTTTCCATGTTCAAAATCAAATGATATTCAGGTTATGATAAATTGGGTGACTGTCAGATTCTGCTGTGATGTTTTGTTTCTGTTTCCTGACTGCAAATCCTCTCCTTCTAATCCCCTGTGAAACTGATTTAAAACAGAAAAAAGGGAGTGAGAGAGAACCCACAAAAACAGGTTGTGAAACTGAGCTGAATGAATCTAGTAATTTGTGGGGCCGGCACTAGGAAAAAGTGACCATGAAAACTGCTGGATTGTCATAAAAACTCAACTGGTTCACTAATGTCCTTCAGAGAAGGGAACCTGCCATCCAGTCTGGGCCTATACAAGATTCTGGCCTCCATGGGAGGAGAGAGAGAGGTGGGCGATTCAGTGGGTGAAGATGTGTTTAATACATCTTCAGCTCGACCAGAACTTTGGCAGAATCTCCCACACCCTCAACCTCCTCCACCTAGAAGGACGAAGGTAACAGGTGTCAATGAACACCATCACCTCCAACTCACACAACGTCCTAACTTGTCTGACATCCAGTACTGGATGAGCAGAAATTCCCTCCATTTAAACGTTGGGAAAATGAAAGCCATTGTCTCCACTCCCTAACCAGCTCTCTGAAGCTGAACCAGAATATTCGCAATCTTGTTGTCATATTTCAGCCCAAACTGAGCTTCTGACTACAGATCACTAAAACCACCCATTTCCACCTCAGTAACATCGCCCAGCTGTGCCCCTGCCTCAGAGCACAGCCCGGCCCTCATTCCGGCGCTATGGGTTCCTGTTCTCATTGACAGGGGACTTTCTGACCCATGGGGATTCTGGGTAAACCAGCCGAGACCAATCTGTGAACGGGCATTTTTTTTTCCCCATTGGTAAAATGGAAGATCCATGGATGAGGGGGATATTGGACTGGAAGCACAATGAGAGGTTCGGACACTTTATTAAATACTCACAGCAGAAGCACATTAATCTGGTTGGAGATCACTTCCTCACGAGCAGCCAGCGGAGTGGAGCCTCCAGAGATTCCGGTCCCTTTCCCGTCAGTATTTACAGGAGCTGGGACACGGAAAAGAATCTCAGTAAAATCAGGGATTTATTTGTTCACTGTTTTAAAATGGGTCTGGGCTCACACTTGAAGTTTGTGCAGCCTGTGATTCTCTGAGTTTATTAACTCTCCCCCTCCAGACCCTTTGGGCTCTCGATTGTTTCTCAATGTCCTACTGGCCCTTTGATTCCCCGGGTTTATTAACTCTCCCCCTCCAGACCCTTTGGGCTCTCTATTGTTGGACTCTCTATTGTTTTTCAAAGTCCTCCTGGCCTTGTACCTGATCCAATAAAAACCCTCCTTACATCACACAGGGAACAGCTTTAGACATGTTCTGACTTTTCACCTCAATCTTATTCTGCTGAATGATCTCACTGACCGTTCCCTTTCTCTCAATCAGTCCGTCCACCATCTCTTTTCTGGATTTCACTCCTTCTTGTTGTTCCAGGATTTCATCTCTCTGCCTTTTATTTCTTTTACTGAAGATTCCTGTCCATTGCTGCCTCAATGCCTCATCCTGTTCCCACATATTCTCCATGTCTAAGTGCTTCCCAGCGGCCGCGCCAGCCGTGGCCCCTATTCCAGCCCAGTCACTGATCCCTCTCTTCCCTCCACCCTTTTTACTGGTGTCACTATCACAGAGACGATCGCGGTGTTTTCCCAAAACTGCCTTAACACCGGGGTCTTGGCTACTGGGTGGTCATAGTCCACCCATCTCTCTCCCTGCATTCTGACTTATGAAATTCCTGGATAATTCCCTTATCATCCAAACATCAAGGTCCTTGTAGATGGGATGACATAACCTTGGGGACGGGTGTGTGGTATTCAGGGCACATAGTACAGGAACTATTTTAAGTCTTGTATCATTCTGTAGGCTTTGTGAGTACGAGTGATGATTAAACCATTTATGGAACCAATTTTGTGTGGCAGGACAGATTGAGGGGGTATCAGTGAAGCATATGGGGTCTTGGGCTTCATAAATAGTGGTACTGAGTACAAATACAGGGAAGTGCACCAACAGAGAGTTGTTCTGATCGGGAACTCGCTCCCTGAAAAGGTGCTAGAACCTGATTCTATGTTTAGCCTCCACCCACTCATCCTAGATTCCCCAACCAGTGGAAATAGTTCCTCTCTATCTATCCTGTCAGTTCCAATTAATATCCCAAAAACTTTGATCAAATCAGCTCTTAATCTTATAAATTCCAAGGATTACAACTTT
The DNA here is from genome assembly GCF_964194155.1 of Cetorhinus maximus. Lineage (NCBI taxonomy): Eukaryota > Metazoa > Chordata > Chondrichthyes > Lamniformes > Cetorhinidae > Cetorhinus > Cetorhinus maximus. Next base: position 20,115,156 of record NC_135901.1, read on the forward strand.
CACAGTGAGGTGATGTATTTTATCAGGAGGAATAGGGAGAGGGAAAATATTATTCATGGCACAGCTCTAAAGAGTGAGCAGGGACAGAGGGACCTGGGGCTTCATGGCTTTGATCTCTGAAGGTGACAGAATGTATTACGAGAGTGGTTAGCAAAGCTGATTGGATCTTGAGCTTTATAAATAGTGATATTGAGAACAAAAACAGGGAAGTTATGCTGACTTCTTTATAAAGCTCTGGTTAGGCCACAATTTGAGAATTGCATCCAGTTCTGGTCACCTCACTTTAGGGAGGATGTGAAGGTCATTTAGAAGGTGCAGAGGAGATTTACCAGAATGGTTCCTGCAAAGGAGGATAAGGGGAGATTGGTAGAGGTGTACGAGATTATGACAGGTTTAGATATGGTGGACAAAGAAAAGCTATTCCCATCAGCTGATCGTACAAGGACTCGAGGACAGAGGTTTAAAATTTTGGGTAAAAGGTGCGGGAGATGTGAGGAAGAATATTTTTACAGTGAGTGGTAATGACCTGGAGGTTACTGCCTATGAGGGGGTGAAAATGGACATGGTAGCGATTTCAAAAGGAAATTGGACAGAAGCATGAGGAAAATAAACTTGCAAGGATATGGGGATAGAGCAGGGGAATGGGACTGAATGGATTGCTCTACATAACTGGCATGGACTCAATAAGCCTAATGGCCTCCTCTGTGCCATAATGACTCTGTGACTTTCTTGTGTAATCTCATTCTGTAATTTAACCCTTGGAGCTCAGATCACTCAGGTAAATCTGTGCTACACTCCCTCCAAGGCCATTCTATCCTTCCTGATGTTTGTTGCCCAGAACTGAACACTGTTCTTCAGGTGGGCTCTAACCAGGGTTTGTGTGTCTCAGCAGTTTTCCAGTCACACCTGAAATCTTCTCAGAATCACACAGTGCAGAAGAGGCCCTTCGGCCCATCGAGTCTGCACCAACACATGAGCAACACCTGACTTACCTACCTAATCCCATTTATAAGCACTTGGCCCATAGCCTTGAATGTTGGTCAAGATGTCAAGGCCCATTGGTCCCTAATGGGCCCTACTCTTTCCCTGGTTATCCTCTTCCCATTGGCATTGAAAAAAAAATTTAGATCCCTGCAGTTAAATCTTTCAGACACTGAATTGTAGATTTTTCACCAAATATCAATTTACAATTGTAGTAAAAGTTCATAATTTTATTGTCAAGGGGTTCCTACTGAAAGTTTTTGAAATTAAGGGGAAGGATCACAGATGGTGCTTTTTAAAAGGGACACTGCAGTCCTGAAAATCAGTGACATCTCCATAATATTAAACTCCAGCCAGTTATAGGGTTGTTAACATCAGCAGAAACAAAATATTGCCAGACTATCAATACTAAACCAGCTTACAAGCGGCAAGAACAGCAGGATCCAACCCCTGCAGTCACTTATGAACTTGCTGATGTCTCAGGAGGCATTGTGCCTGAGTGAATCCCTTCCCACACACCAAGAGTTGAATAACCTCTTCTCAGTGTGAGTGCGTTGGTGGGTCAGCAGGTTGAAAGACTTTGCAAATCCCTTCCCACACAGCGAGCAAGTGAACGGCCTCTCCCCAGTGTGAACTCGCTGGTGTGCGGTGAGGTTGGATGACCGACTGAATCCTTTCCCACATACAGAGCATGTGAACGGTTTCTCTGCAGTGTGAGTGTGTTGGTGAGCAGTGAGGTTGGATGACTGCCTGAAACTCTTCCCACAGGAAGTGCAGCTAAATGGCTTCTCCTCAATGTGGATTTGCTGGTGTGACAGCAGGTGGAATGACCCAGTGAATCCTTTCCCACACACAGAGCAAGTGAACAGCCTCTCTCCAGTGTGAACTCTCTGGTGTGTCAGAAGGTGGAATGACTGAGTAAATCCCTTCCCACATTCGGAGCAGGTGAATGGCCTCTCCCCAGTGTGAGTGCGTTGGTGTACAGTGAGTGCTGAAGAGTGCCTGAACCTCTTTCCACAGGAAGTGCAGCTGAATAGCTTCTCCTCAGTGTGAATTCGTTGGTGTGACCAAAGGCCAGATGACTGAGTAAATCCCTTCCCACACACAGAGCAGGTGAATGGCCTTTCCCCTGTGTGACTGCGTCGATGGTTTTCCAGCAGGGATGGGTAACTGAATCCTTTCCCACAGTCCTCACATTTCCACGGCTTCTCCATAGCGTGGGTGTCCTTGTCTCTCTCCAGGTTGAATGATCAGTTGAAGCCTTGTCCAAACACAGAACACGTGTACAGTTTCTCCTTACTGTGAACGATGTGATGCTTTTTCAGGCTGTTTAACTGGTTAAAGCTCTTTCCACAGTCAGTTCACTGAACACTCTCACTCAGGTGTGAGTGTGTGTCTCGGTGTTTTTCCAGTGACACTGAAGTTCAAAATCTTTCCCCACTGACAGAACAGACAAACATTTCTCCTTCCACATTCAAAGTCTGAGGATATTCAGGTTCTGGTGAATCGAGTGACTCTGTCAGAAGATGTTTGGTTTGAGTTTCACATCTGCAAATCCTTCCCTTCTAATACCCGGGAAAACGAGTTTATAAAAGTCATCACTGTCAGTCCAGGATGGAAATTCAGAACAGACAATTCTAATTTTAATGGAATATTGTTTTCTCTCTTGTTCCCCACAAAGCTGTAAATCCCCGTCCCACACACTCTCCCTCTTTCCTGGGCTGAAATCCAAACCCATCTCACCATCTCCACCATTTCTTTCCTCCACTCCCAGTTTTCTCCCTCCCTCTCCTCTGCCTGGGTTCAGTTCTCCAGCTCCTGTCTGCAGACTGACAATAAAATCAATGAATTAATCATTTTCCCTCCTGGTCACAGACACCCTCAAGCCCCATCCACTCTCTGTTGCATCATCAAGGTGGCCAAACATGCGTCTGCTCCCAGATGAACCAAGATGCCAGCCGTTAACCTGGGCCTGCACCTGGGAAGAAGCCCCAGAGCTGCAAACGCAGGACCTGCAGGCTCTTACTGGGGGTTTGGGGTCTTCAATGGGTGTTTCTGAATCCTCCACGCCCACCTCCCAGGGTTTCCTTCCGTCCCAGAGATCAGAGTCCTCACTGATTTCAATTGCTGAACCCTCTCCCTGGCTTGACTGTACTGAGTTTCCATACATACGAACATTGGAATTAGGAGCAACAGTAGGCCATTCGGTCCTTCAAACCTGCTCCACCATTTGATAAGATCATGGCTGATCTGATTGTGGCCTCAACTCTATTTTCCTATTTATCCCCTATAACCTGCGACTCCTTTGTCAATCGACAATCGATATAGCTCAGCCTTGAATATATTCAATGACCCAGCCCCACTGGTCTCAGGGGAAGAGAATTCCACAGCCTATTGGCCCTCTGACAACGTGTGATAATGAGCTGGAACTTGCTGCCTATGAGGTGGGTGGCAATGAACGTGGTGATTGATCTCAAAAGGAAATTGGATAAACACTTGAGGGAAATAAATCTGCAAGAATACAGGGATAGAGCAGGGCAATGGGACTGACTGGATTGCTCTGGAGAGCTGGCATGGACTCAATGGGCCGAATGGCCTCCTCTATGTCATAATGTCTCTGACTCTTGTGTGCAATCTCGCCTTGTAATTTAACCCTTCGGGTTCGGATATTATTCAGGTAAATCTGTGCTACACTCCCTCCAAGGCCATTCTATCCTTCCTAAGCTTTGCTGCCCAGAACTGAACACAGTTCTCCAGGTGTGCTCTAACCAGGATTTGTGTGTGTCGGTGCTTTTCCAGTCACACTGCTTCAGGATCACAGAATAATTACAGCACAGAAGGAGGCCATTCGGCCCCTTGTGTCTATTCTGGCTCCCTAAAGGAGATATCCATCTGTGCCACTCCCCTGCCTTCTCTCTGTAGCCCCTCATATCCTTCTTTTTCAAACAATACTATCATTTCCTCTCGAATGCCTCGATGGAATCTGCCTCCATCACACTCTCAGGCAGTGCATTCCAGAGTCTAAACACTGGCTGTGTGATAAAGTTTTTCTCATACGACCATTACTTCTTTCCCCAATCCCCTTCAATCTGTGCCCTCTGAATCTTCATCCTCCCACCAATGACAGCAGCTTTTCCCTGTTCACTCTGTCCAGGCCCCTCATTACTTTGAACACCTCTATCAAATCTCCTCTCAACCTTCTCTTCTCCAAGGAGAACAGTCCAGACTTCTCTAATTTATACTTGTAACTGGTTCCAGAGATGAGGGACTTCATTCTCATGAATCTTTTCTGCACTCTCTCTCATGCCTTCACATCCTTCCCAAAGTGTGGTGCCCAGAAATAGACACAATACCCCAGTTGAGGCCGAACCAGTCTTGTATCCAAGTTTAACATAACAACTTTGCTCTTGTACTCAACGTCCCCATTAATAAACCCCAGGATACTGTGTGCTTTACGAACTGCTTTCTCAACCTGCCCTGCCACCTTCAACATATACACATATACATCCAGGACCCTCTGCTCCTATACCCACTTTAGACTTGTATTCTTTCTTTTCTATTGTCTCCCAGCGTTCTTCTGACCAAAATGAATCACATCACACTTCTCTGCATTACATTTCATCTGCCACTTGTCCACCCTATCTACCAACCTGTCTACGTCCTTTTGAAGTTCCACACTATTGTCCTCACAGTTCACAATGCTTCCAAGTTTTGTAATGTTTGTGAATTTTGAAACTGAGCCCTGTATACCAAGGTGTAGATCATTAATATTTTTTCAGGAATAGCAGAGCTCCTAATGCTGATCCCTTGGGAACTCCACTATAAATCTTCATCCAGTCCGAAAAAGAACCATTAACCACGACTCTTTGTTTCCAGGCACTCAGCCAATTCCGTATCCATGTTGTTACTGTCCCTTTGATCACATGAGCTATAACTTTTCTCACAAGTCTGTTGTGCGGCACTTTATCAAATGCCTTTTGGAAGTCCATCTACACCACATAAACAGAATTACCCTCATCACCCCTCTCTGATGCCTCATCAAAAAACTCAAGCAAGTTAGATAAGCCAGTTCTGAGAAAGAGTCATATCAGACTCGAAACATTAACTCTGTTTCTCTCTCTACAGATGCTGCCTGACTTGCAGAGTTTTTACAGAATTTTCTGTTTTTATTTTAGATAAACATGATTTGCCGTTATTAATTTTGTCCTGAATTATCGTTTCTAGAAGCTTCCACACCACAGAAGTTAAACTGATAGACCTGTAGTTGCTGAGCTTATCTTTAGACCCTTTCTGAACAAGGGTGGAACCTTTGGAATTCTCCAGTCCTCTGGCATCACCCGAGTATAAGGAATACTGAAAAGTTCTGGCCAGTGCCTTCGCACTTCCCACTCTCACTTCCCTCAGTATCCATGGATGCAAAACATCCTGGTACATTGTCCATTTGAAGTACAGACAGCCTATCCAATATCTCATCAAATTTAAACCATTCAGGGGTCTCATCTACCTCCTCTTTCACCATGACCTGTGCAACGTCTTTTTCTTTAGTAAATACAGGTGCAAAGTATAAATTTAATACCTCAGCCATACCCCCTGCCTCTATGTGTAAATCACTTTGTGGTTCCTAATCAGCCTCACCCATCCCTTTATCATCCTTTACCTATTTGTATGTCTATAGAAGACATTTTAATTTCTTCCTATGTTAGCCATCAATCTCTTTTCATACTCTCTCTTTGCTTCTCTTAATTGTTTTTCCAATTCTGTTCTGAACATTTCTTACTCATTTTGGTTCTATTTTACACCTGGCATCTGCAATAGAGCACACTTTTTCTTCTTCATCTTAATCTCTGTTGTTTTTGTCATCGCAAGAGCTCTGGATTTCTTTCCCCTATCTTTTGCCTCGTGGGAATGTACCTTGACTGTGTCCAAACTATCTCTTTTTTCAAGGTAGCCAATTTTTCAGTTTCAGTTTCACCTGCCAACCTTTGATTCCAACTTAACTGGGTCAGATCCATTCTTACCCCACTGAAGTTCATTATTCTCATGCTTACCTGAAATCTTTGCCTACAGACAAGCTGTTTCACTTCTACATTCAAACTTTGGTGATATTCAGGTTCTGATGAATCGAATGACTGTCAGATGTTTGGTTTGAGTTTCCCGTCTGTCAATCCTCCACTTCCAGTGTCCTGTAAGTTTACAATAACCATCACTATAAATCCAGGATGGAAACTGAGAAGGGACAAACATTTCTCTTGGTTTGAGTTTGCTGTGTGTAAATCCTCCCCTTCTAACCCCCTGTAAAAGGAGCTTCCAAAATCCATCCCTCTCAGTCCAGGATAGAAATTCATAACATTCTCTCCTCCTGCTACCAGGGACAGGGATGACCGCGCATGCGCCCTGCTGCACAAGATGGCGGCCGTTAATCCGGGCCTCTCACCGAGGGACGCGGATCGGGGCAACTGCCGCCCACAGATACCAGCGAGGAACCGATAGCTTGTTATTCTGGCTTCAGAATGTCTCAAGGTGTTTACGAAACCTGCCCGTCCACCCGCCGGCTGCATCTCTCCCTCAATTCCGCCCTTTATCTTACCGGCTGCGGACCTGACAAACAAGCAGCTTTCCTTCGTCCTCACTCACACTACGCATGCTCCAAACTCGAGCCGGGATTGCATTTGCGTACTGATGTCTAGCTCCAGCAACTATTGCGTATGGTTCCGTCACAATGCCCGGGTGATTGACTGGACCAATAGGAAGAGGTGCAGAACCAAAGGGGTGCGGCTGGCTCTCCAACCAATCGAAGTGAATGAGGGGCGGGGCTGAACGAGGATCTCCCTCATTGGCTGAAACTCTGCATCATTTTGAAAAATGATTTGTCTCAAACTCCAGGAGAAAACTGGACCTTTCTGTTTGTGGCTTTGAACAGATGAAATCCTGTGGGTGTGTGGCAAATATTTCAACATTTGTCACTGAAATGTGGGAACATGATGAAACAAGGCACAAACTTAAAGGAATAACTGGGCAGACAGGGAATGTCACCACAACAAGGGGAGTCCTTGGTTTCATTAAATGAACCGGCAGGAGGGTTCGGACAGGTCAGGGAGAAGGTTAATATTCAGAACAACACAGAATGTAAAGGAAAAACTGGTCTCAAAGACAATTTGTTGTAATGTGGAGGGGATGTGCTGAATCAGGTTGAAAGAGGTTAAACATGTTTTCTATATTGCACAATCACATCAAAGCTTCAAAGATGAGACATGAAAGCCTTCGACATTAATCATGACAAGTGGGAAGCTAACTGATGATTGATGCAATTGCAAACACCAGCTGTGGGCAGGAGTTCACCACCACAGCGACATGTGGTTTCAGAAACTCCAACACAGACAAACAAGGTGTCAGCAGAGATCATCCCACAACACGAGTCAGGAATACCTTCATACGAGGCACTTTTGCCTTTATAGAATCGGCTTGTTCAGCCATCAGATGAAGTGTAGCAGATCATCTCATCTGATCTCACCAAAGTTCTGAGGCTGCATTCCCATCATCTCTCACAGATGGACAGATGCTAAACATATGGGACAATCACATTAAAATCTGGAACTCAGATGGGGATAAGGATTGGTGGTAGGTGGGAAGGTCTGGATCAATGTCTTACTCCAGGAAGCTTTAAAATCAGAATGACAGCATGTCAGAAATTATTCCTGTGATATCAGTGATCCCATTCCTATCTGTTAGTAAGACCGATGGAAGTATTTAGTGGAGACAGTTGCATGCTGGAGGATGATGTACACAAGGGTTTTCTGAACTGAGGATAATAGTGAGGGGAAAGGATGGGATCTTGAAAGAAAACAGACTCTCCATGTTGTTAGAAAGGAAGTGGGACCTTCCACTTGGTTTGACACAACACACACATACACAAACCCACATGGGTACACTTCCTATCGATCAGGTGGACCAGGTTTTGCCTCACACCGCCAACCCGAATACTGACTAAGACTGGCGATAAAGTATCAGTGTCTGTAAGGACTAAAAAGTTATAGAAATTCAAGTAAACATCACCCTCCAGGGACTCAAAGCAGTTTTGACTATCTAATTCCAGCACTTTCTCTGAACCCTAATCTATAATGGACAACATCTTGAACAGACATAATGATAAAAAGCTAAGCCACCAATAGATATTAGGTGGTCTATGGCCACTCTGGTGATCAGCCCTGGTGGGAGATTTTAGACAATACAGAACATCTTTGCATAATTGCAGCCTCTACTTTCCTATTGGTATTACAGATAATTCCCCTTATATTGATGGTCTCGGTGAAGGTCAGGCCACAGAGCAGAATGGATGAAAAGATGGCTCCAAACTCCCTGTAAATCTAATCCTCTGATTTCGGTTTTGTAGCCATCTTTCCATCCATCTGCTGCCTGGCCCTTCACTTCACACAGGCTGATCTTGGTCACCTTGTACACACTGTTATGGATAACAAGCGGGTTACAAAACAGAAAACAGAGAGAAGAGGTTAAGAGTAGTGACTCAGACTGGTAAAAGGTGGGAATTGATGTTCCACAGGGAGCAATGCTGGGACCACTGTTATTCAAATTTATATAAACGATTTGGACTCAGAAATCAGAAACCCAATTTTAAAATTTGGGAGCAGAATTACAGCAAATCACAGATAAGAATTCCCAGTTAATAAAACTTTGTTGTACAGTTCATTAAATCTTTAATTCAGTAGCAGAGTGAACAATGACATGAGGAAGTGATGAACTGATTTATTTATGAATTAATTGATTACCAAATTGGGAAGTACAGTTAATACGGAGGAAGACTGCAACAAAATCCTGGGATCTAACACAGACACATCAATATAGCAGGGAATTCTTGGAAACACAGTGCAGGTCCTTCTTTATCTGGAGATCAAATGTCTGTTGTATAATTGTCCCAGGAGTTAAAAGGATCCTGTGAATTCCTCCTTGTGTTATTTAATACAGACTTCACACTATTTATTTTTAGCTACATTTTACTATGTTAAAGGTGCTATGTCAATACAAGTTGTTGTTGACATTGGCTTAAAGTAGTGGACTCAGGACTGTCACCAATAAACCTTAAAAACTTCACAGAATAATCACCACAGTCATTTTTAAACTGGAGGCTTATTCCTGCCATTTCAGTTTCAGTCAGGAACAGAGCACAGTTTTACACCAATCTCTGACTTAACAGCACGTTTCCAGACTGCCTGACTCAGGTTGTACAACCACAGTTGTAAAGGAGCCTTCTGCTCTCTGCCTAGCAGCTCTGAAACACGATGGTTACAAAACAGAAATCAGAGGGTTAGATTTGCAGGGAGTTTGTATTTTTCCATCCATTTTTCTATGTGGCCTTGGACTCCACAGCCTGACCTTGGTCATCTTTAGGCTGTACGTACTGCATAGAAGTGGCTGTGACACATTTCTCACACACCTCAGGAGTAACCCACATGTGGGTTTTGCTGTCACTGAAGAAATATGAGAAAGACCAAAGTGTCATTTGTCCCTTTCAGTATGACCCTAAAGGACTGCATCCAGGCTGAAGTTCTGTTCCTGCCGTATGATCCTCCCCCAGATTGTCCTTTCTGAGCTCCAGCCAGGTGATGTTAAACACTCAGATGGGAAAGACAAAAATCTACAACAATGTGTGAAAAACAAAGTTTGACATGCTATGTGACATTTATCCAGAATATTAAACAGCAGCCCATTGAAATGGTTTATTAACTTATATACAAACATACGAATTAGGAGCAGGAGTAGGCCACTCAGCCCCTTGGGCTTGTTCCGCCATTCAATAAGATCATGGCTGATCTGATTGTAATCTCAACTACACATTCCTGCCAACCCCGATAACCTTTCACCCCTTGCTTATCAAGAATCTATCTACCTCTGCCTTAAATATATTCAAAGACTCTGTCTCAACTGCCTTTTGAGGAAGAGAATTCCAAAGTCTCACAACCCTACAAGAGAAAATGGGCGACCCCTTAAACAGTGGCCCCTAGTTCAAGATTCTCTCAGAAGAGAAAACATCCTTTCCACATCCACCTTGACAAGACCACTCAATATCTTATGTGTTTCAATCAAGTTGCCTCTTACCCTTCTAAACTCCAGTAGATACAAGCCTAGTCTGTCCAATCTTTCCTCATAAGACAACCCACCCATTCCTGGTATTGATCAACTAAACCTTCGCTGAACTGCTTCCAATGCATTTACATCTTTCCTTAAATACTACACATAGTACTCCAGATGTGGGCTCACCAGTGCCCTGTATAACAGAAGAATAACCTCCCTACTCTTGTATTCAATTTCACTTGCAATGAACGATAACATTCTTTCAGCTTTGCTAATTACTTGCTGTACCTGCACACTAACCTTTTGCACTAGGACACCCAGATCCCTCTGAATCTCAGAGCTCTGCAATCTCTCACCATTTAAATAATATGCCTCTTTTTTATTCGTCCTGCCAACATGGACAATGTCACATTTTCCCATATTATACTCCATTTGCCAGATTTTTGCCCACTCACCTAACCTATTTGTATCCTTTTGTAGCCTCCTTATGTCCTCTTCACAATTTATTTTCCTACCTATGTGTCATCAGAAAATTTAGCAATCACGCCATTGGTTCCTTCATCCAAATCATTTATATAAATTAAAAAGAGTTGAGGTCCCAGCACTGATCCTTGTGGCACACCAATCGTCACATCCTGCTAATCAGAAAAATACCCATTTATGTCTACTGTCTGTTTCCTGTTAGCTAGCTAATTTTCTATTCATGTCAATATGTTACCCCCTACACCATGAGATTTCATTTTCCGCAATAACCTTTAATGAGGCACCTTATCAAATGCCTTCTGGAAATATAGGTACAGTACATCCACCAGTTCTCCTTGATCCACAGCACATATTACTTCTTCAAAGAGCCCCAATAAATTGGTTCAGCATGATCTCCCTCTCACAAAACCTTGTTGACTCTGCCTGATTAAACTTGAAGTTATCTAACTACTCTGTAATAACGTTTCTAACATTTTCCCTATGACAGATGTTAAGCTAACTGGCCTATAGTTTCCTGCTCTCTGTCTCCCTCCCTTTTTGAATAAAGGAGTTACATTTCCTATTTTCCTATCTGATTTTCCTATCCTTCTCCGAATCTAGCGGATTTTGGAAAATTAAAACCAATGCATCAACTATCTCACCAGCCACTTCTTTTAAGACCCAAGGATGAAATCCATCAGGACAGGGGGACTTGTCAGCCTGCAGCTCCAACAATTTGCTCAGTACCACTTCCCTGGTGATTGTAATTTTCTTGAGCTCCTCCCTCTTTTCCAATTCCTTATTCATAGCCATTCCTGGCATGTTACTTGTATCCTCTATCGTGAAGACGATGCAAAATATCTGTTCAATTCATCTGCCATCTCCTTATTTTCCATTATTAACTCCCCAGACTCACTTTCTATAGGAGCAACCCTCACTTTGTTAACTCTTTTCATTTTTAAATATCAATATTTACTTTTACTATCTGTCTTTATATTTCTACCTCACTTTCTCTCATACTCTTTATTAATCTTTCAGTCATTCTTTTCTTTTTTTAAATTCTGTCCAGTCTTCTGAACTGCCACCCATCTTTGCACAATTATATTTCAGCAGAAACAAACTCCAGCTGTCAGAATGAAAGAATTCAATCCTGAACAGGATTAACAGCAACAGTAACCACAGATTTCAATCCCCATAGTCACTTGTGAACTCGCTGATGTGTCAGCAGGGTGGATGACTGAGTGAATCCCTTCCCACACACGGAGCAGGTGAATGGCCTCTCCCCAGTGTGAACTCGCTGGTGTGTAATCAGATCCTTTTTACTTTTAAAGGTCTTCTCACACTCAGAACATTTAAAAGGTCTCTGATCAGTATGAACAAGTTGATGTGTCAGAAGGTGGGATGACCGAATGAATCCCTTTCCACACATGGAACATGTGAATGGCCTCTCGCCAGTGTGAACTCGCTGATGTGTCAACAGGTCAGATGAATTGGTGAATCCCTTCCCGCACATGGAGCAGGTGAATGGCCTCTCCCCAGTGTGAATTCGCTGGTGCGTCAGTAGTTTGGATGGTCGATTAAATCCCTTGCCACAGATAAAGCAGGTGTATGGACTTTCCCCAGTGTGAATTCTCTGGTGATTCAGAAGCCTGGATAATTGATTAAATCCTTCTCCACACAAGGAACAGATAAACAGACTCTCCCTCGTGTGAATGCGCTGGTGTGTCAGCAGGTAGGATGACTGAGTGAATCCTTTCCCGCACACGGAGCAGGTGAACAGCCTCTCTCCACTGTGAGTTTGCTGGTGCCTCTGAAAGTTTGATGAATGACCGATTGCCTTCCCACACACAGAGCAGATGACTGAACTCTGCTCAGTGTGAAATTGCTGGTGTCTCAGAAGGTTGGATGAATTAGTGAATCCCTTCCCACACACGGAGCAGGTGAACGGCCTCTCCCCAGTGTGACTGCGTTGATGAATTTCCAGCTTTGACGGGGAACCAAATCCCTTCCCACAGTCCCCACATTTCCATGGTTTCTCCATAGTGCCGGTGTCCTCGTGCCTGTCCATGTTGGATGGTCAGACCAAACCTCGTACACAGTTTATCCCTGCTGTGAATGATTAGATGTTTTTTCAGGCTGTGCAATTGGTTAAAACATTTCTCATTAAAGGTTCATTGATATCCAGCACCTGATGTATTGACTGAATCTGTCAGATTTTGATGTGATTTTTGGTTTGAGTTTCCTGTGAGCAAATCTTCCTGTTCACTTCCTTGAACTGCTGTAGTCCATGTGGTGTCGGCGCTGTTAGGAAAGGAGTTCCAGGATTTCGACCCAGCGACAATGAAGGAACGACAATATATTCCCAAGTCTGACTTATGATGGAAGAAAGGTTATTGATAAAGCAGCTGAAGATGGTTTGGCCTAGGATACTGACCTGATATCCTCCAGCAGTGATGTCCTAGGATCGAGATAACAAAGAATAAAAAAAAATTAAACTGATAAATGTTAAATTGTGTTGTTGATAAAAGAGATACTCATTTAATTTTTCAGAGATGACTGATTTCCCAGGGGTTCACTCTGACTCCCCTGACTGACTGACTCAGGGTCCAGTACTCAATCCCCCCGATTGGTGACAACTCGCTGCTCCTTTGCTCCTCCGGCCTCTGAGCTCCTCTTGCTGTTGTTTCCCAGGACAGTCAATGCCCGCTCTCCAACATGACCCTGTCAGATGGAGTTCAGGGGCTCAGAGGAAGAAAAGAAAATGAGGCGGTGAATCTGAGTTGGGAGAAACAAGGAGAGAAACAGGATTCAATGGAGAAACTGAGCCGGGGGCGAGCGCAGCCTCAGGAACAGCGAGTGCGGCTCTCAGAGGCCGAATGAGAGCGGCCGTGCCCGGCGGCCGTGCGGTGATCTCCCCGGGCTGGGGGACTGGGGGTCGGGGCTGCCCATTAAAGCGATGCTGCAGCGCCTCCCCCATCCTCGCCGCCGCTTCCCGGTTTCTTCTCCCGTTTCCACCGAGTCCAACTCACAACAAAGGAACCGCCCAGAATGCCCCGCGGCTGGTCCTGGGGAGCATGCGCACTCTCAGCGCCTGGGGAAAGGAGCGAGTTGGATAGAGCGGTTTCTGGGACGCGGTGGATTGTGGGAACTGGGGCCGCCATTAGCATAAGAATCAAACAATGGTTCCAACAGAGGAGGACGACAATTGGCCCGTCTGATCTTCTAGCATCACTTAGTTGATCACACTCTCTCGCCTTTTCTCCATAACCCTGCAATTGATTATTGATACAGGGTCTAGGTTAATATAAACTGAGACAGGGTCTAGCGTAGGGATGACTGAGACAGGGCCCAAGTTAATCTCAACTGAGACAGGGTCCAGTGCAGTGATTACAAATCAGCAGGAGGAGTAAAATAAACCAAGACCTGATCCAGTGCAGTAATGAAAAGGATGGTGCCTAATGGAATATTAAGCAAGACATGGTCTGACTCTAGTGCAATAATAACTAAGATATATTGTGATATGGCCCACTGTAATGTAACAGACAGAGGGCCCAAATTACAGTGGTACAGTCGACTGCAGTAGCTGCTTTGACAGGGCCTAGTGTAGTGCAAATATTGGGCTGGTCTTATGTGGCAATAACTGAGCTATGCTCAAGGTAAGTTAAAAGCAAAACAGGGCCGAATGCATTATAAACAGAGACAGGGTCTAGTGCAGTAATCAGTACACCGGGTCTAGTGTACTATAAACCAGGACAGGGTCTAGTACAGTTCAAAATAATATTAAGAAATACTTGCATTTATATAGCTCATTTCATGATCACCAAATGTGTCAAAACACTTTACACCTAATTAAGTACTTTCGAATTGTTAGTAATGTTACTAATACAGGGCCTCATGTAATACAGATAGATATAATTAGAGACATGGTCAAATAACTGAGACAGGGTCTAATGAAACAGAAACAGAAACATGGTCTAGTTTGTAACTGAGACAGCATCAAGGGCACAAATAACAGGGTCATGTACAATATAAATAGAGACATGGTCAAGTCTGGTGATAATCAGAGAGGATCGACTGCAGTAATGTCTTGAATATAGCTTCAAAAAGATATCAACACCTATTCAGGCCCTAATCAGGCTTCAGGTGATTGATAGTTGACTGTCACACAGTCAGGTAAGTCAGCTACCTGAGCAACCTTTTAACTAGACTACTGAACTCAGAGAAATTAAAGAGAAATACTTACCAGTTCAATTCCCACTGTGCAGCAAATTGCCAAGACCCACACTCACTCTGGCTGTGTCTCACTCAGGATGAGGTCTCTCCCCTGCTCGTGTGCTTCTAATAGTCCCTTTCTGAAATAGAGCTGAGGTGAGCTGAGATGACTCACACTAGTTAAGCTTCAAATAGTAATCAACACCTAATCAGGCAAGGTTTGATCAGGGACAGTCAGCATGGCTTTGTCAGAGGGAAGTCATGCCTAAAAAATTTGATTGAACTTATTGAGGAGATGACCAGATGTGTAGATGAGGGTAGTGCAGTTTATGTCGTTTATATAGATTTCAGTAAAGCCTATGACAAGGCCCCACATGGGAGACTTATAAAGAAGGCAAATGCACATCGGATACAGGGTAATTTGATAAGGTGGTTTCAGAATTGGCTTAGTTGTAGGAGACAGAGGATGATGACAGAAGGTTGCTTTCGTGACTGGAAGCCAGTGTCGTACCACAGGGATCTGTGCTGGGTCCCCTATTATTCGTCATTTATAGAAATGACATAGATGACTATGTGGGGGGTAGGATTAGTAAGTTTATGGATGACACAAAGATGGGCCGGGTGATTAACAGTGAGGTTGAGTGTCTTGGGCTACAGGAAGATATAGACGGGATGGGCAGATAAGTAGCAGATGGAATTTAACCCTGAAAAGTGTGAGGTGATACACTTTGGAAGGAGTAATTTAACAAGGAGGCCACAGGTGGAGTACTGTGTGCAGTTCTGGTCACCATATTATGCAAAGGATGTGATTGCACTGGAGGGGATGCAGAGGAGATTCACCAGGATGTTGCCTGGGATGAAACATTTAAGTTATGAAGAGAGGTTGGATAGACTTGGGTTGTTTTCGTTGGAACAGAGAAGACTGAGAGGCAACCTGATCGAGGTGTACAAGATTATGAGGGGCATGGACAGGGTGGATAGGGAGCATCTGTTCCCCTTAGTTGAAGGGTCAGTCACAAGGGGGCATAAGTTCAAGGTGAGGGGCAGAAGGTTTAGGGGGAATGTAAAAGCTTTTTTACCCAGAGGGTGGTGACGGTCTGGAATGCACTGCCTGGGAGGGTGGCGGAGGTGGGTTGGCTCGCATCCTTTAAAAAGTACCTGCATGAGCACTTGGTACATCATAACATTCAAGGCTATGGGCCAAGTGCTGGTAAATGGGATTAGGTAGGTAGGTCAGGTGTTTCTCATGTGTCGGTGCAGAGTCGATGGGCTGTAGGGCCTCTTTGCACTGTGATTCTGATTTATATGTATTTCAGTAATCATCCTCGTAAATCTTCTCTGCTCCCTCTCCAGTGTCTCTCCTTTTTTATAAAATGGTGACCAGATTGCACTCTTTATTCTCAGTGTGGTCTAACCAAGGTTCCTGACAGCTTTAGCAGAACCTCCCAACTTTCCGATTCCATTTCTTGCAAAATAAAACCTAGTACTTGGTTTTCTCTTTTTATGGCCTTGCTCTGATTGCTGTATTTATACTCGGAGATCTCTTTGTTCCTCTACCCCACCCAGACTCAGACCTTCCAAGTAATAAGTGACCTGCTTATACTTCTGACCAAAATCTGCTACCTCACATTTATCTGTGTTCAATTTCATTTGCCCCATTCTCCCCACCTCTGATCTAACAAGCTGCAGCTACACTGGAGATATTTATATTTAACTTGTTCACTACATTCGTGATGACTCTGCTCAAACCGTAACCACAAGGATATCAGTGCATTGCTCTGAGTGTGAGCACAAGGCTGTGTCACTATCACTCACAAATACCGTTTCCTTGGTTCACATCGCCATACAAAGACCAGCTCTTTATACATCCCCTTTCTACACAATTGCAGCAGGATGTGAGGCTCATTAATATTCACCAACATTTCATAACAGCAAAGGTTTCACTGGGACAAAGGTTCAAGCATTTTCCATTACAGGCAAAACACAGAGAAAAGAAAGACTTGCATTTATATAGCACCTTTCACCACCTCAGGGTGTCCCAAAGTGCTTTTCATCAGGGAAATCCTTTTGAAGTACAGTTACTGTTGTAATTTAGGAAACACATCACAATCAATTTGCGCACAGCAAGCTCCCACACACAGCAACATGATAATGACCAGATCATCTGTGTTTGTCACATTGGCTGAGGGATGAATATTGGCTGGGGCATTAGGAATAACTCCCCTGCTCTTCTTCAAAACAAAGGCCTGTGGATCTTTTACATCCACCTGAGCAGCCAGGTGAGGGCCTTGGTGTAATATTCTCAGTTGAAAGACAGCATCTCTGACAGTGAGGCACTCCCTCAGTATTGCACTGGAAAGTCAACCTCAGTTTTTGTGCTGAGTGGCTGAAGTGGAACTTGACCCCACAACCTTCTGCTTGAGAGATGAGAGTGTTACCCACTGAGCCACGGCTGACCCAGCGATACAGCCGTAAACTGGCACCTTAACATTGTCTCATCAGCCACAGTGTTTCATTAAATACACTTACTGAGTGGATTTCAATTTAAGCCAGGTTTGCAGACGTGATGCTCCATTCACACATCGAAGGTGAGAGAGATGCTGTGGGATACACACCAAGTTCAGGAGCTGAAATTGATTAGCAGGTTGAGTTTTGTGTTTAGTGATCCTGAGTGTCTTACAGATGCCTTCCCTGGATCCCAAGGCTAAGAAAGACACTCTGGAAGGTATGGGGAGCTGGGACTTTTCCATGAGAGTAACAGAAGGTAGGAGAACTGAAATACTCTAGAGGTAGAAAGGAGAAAATGTTCCATCCTGGACGTAATTCTCAGCAGCAAATTCAAGAAAATCAAACTTTGCCGGTGACCTGTGAACTCGCTGGTGTCTCAGCAGGTGGTGTGAACAAGTAAATCCCTTCCCATACTCGGAGCAGGTGAACGGCTTCTTCCCAGTGTGAATTCACTGGTGTAAAGTGAGTTGAGATGATTTCCTGAACCCAGTCCTGCAGTAAGGGCACCTGAACGGTCTTTTCTCAGTGTGAACGCGTTGATGGTACATCAGTTCTCCGGAGGTTTATAGCACTTCCCACAGTCAGAGCATTTAAAAGGTCTCTCCTCAGTATGAATGCGCTGGTGTCTCAGCAGGTGGGATGACTGAGTGAATCTCTTCCCACGCTCGGAGCAGAGGAATGTCCTCTCCCCACTGTGAACTCGCTGGTGTCTCAGCAGGTTGGCTAACAGAATGAATCCCTTCCCACACTCGTCGCAGAGGAATGACCTCTCCCCAGAGTGAGTGCGCTGGTGTTTCACCAGATCAGATGAATGCGCAAATGTCTTCCCACACTCGGAGCAGAGGAATGGCCTCTCTTCAGTGTGAATACGCTGCTGTCTCAGCAGGTCATTGCTTCTTGTAAAGGTCTTCTCACATTCAGAACATTTGAAAGTTCTCTTATCAGAGTGAACACGTTGGTGTTCAGTGTATTGGGTGGATTCAGAAACTCTCTTGTCATACATGGAGTAGGTGAACAGCCTCTCCCTAGTGTGACCTCGCTGGTGTTTCACCAGGTGGGATGACCGTGTGAATCCCTTCCCACACTCAAGCAGGTGAACGGTCTCTCCCCTGTGTGAATTCGTTGGTATGTTAGAGGGTGGAATTAGTGAGTAAGTGTCTTCCTACAGTCAGAGCAGGTGAACGGCCTCTCCCCGGTGTGAACCCATTGGTGTGCCAGAAGGTTGGATGGCTGAGTGAATACATTCCCACACACAGAGCAGATGAAGGGTCTCTCCCCATTGTGAACACCCTCGTGCTTCAGAAGGTAGATTGAATGGGTGAAGCTCTTCCCACACATGGAGCAAGTGAATGGCCTCTCGCTGGTGTGAGTGCGCTGGTGTCTCAGCAGTTCAGTGTCTTTTAAAGGTCTTCTCACACTTTGAGCACTTAAAAGGTCTCTTATTGGAGTGAACGAGCTTGTGCTCAGTGTAGTGGGAGGACTGAGCGAATCTCTTCCCACACTGGGAGCAGCTGAACGGCCTGTCCTTGGTGTGAACTCACTGGTGCTCAGTGATATGCACTGACTCGCTGAATGACTCCCCACAGTGAGAGCAGCTGAATGGTCTCTCGTGTGTGTGAAGGAGCTGGTGCTCAGCGAGGCAGGAGGACAGCCTGAACCTCTTCCCACAGTGGGAGCAGCTGAACGGTCTCTCGTCAGTATGAACTCGCTGGTGTTGGACCAGTTCCTCAGAGGTTTCAAAGCTTTTCCCAGAGTCAGACATTGAAGAGGATCCTCATCAATGTGATTGAGCTGGTGTGCCAGCAGGTTGGATGAACACATGAATTTCTTCCCACACAGAGCAGGTGAACAGCCTCTCACTATTGCGAGCTCGCTGTCGTGTCAGCATGTTTACCAGCTGTATCAATCCCTTCACACAGGAGGAGCAGGTGAATGGCCTTTCACCAGTTTCCAACTGAGACAGTCAATTAAATCCTTCAGATGTACAAATCTTCAGATGCCGATGAATTGAGAGACTGTCAGATTTTGATGTAAAGTTTGGTTTACTTTTCCTGACTGCAAATCTTCCTCTTCTTTTTTCTGTAAAATAAGTTTACAAAGAATTAAATGGAACATCCATTACACAAACAGGCCATTCGGTCTATCTGGTCTGTCTTGGAGTTTCTACTCCACAGGAGTCTCCTCCCATTCTGCCGACATCATCTCAGCCTTTCAGCTTATCTTTCTAATCCCTTTCTTCTCTTGTTCTCATCTAGTTTACTATTGAAAGCATCTAAGAGATTTGTCTCAACCACTTCCTGTAGTAGCGAGTTCCACAGTCTAACAACTGAGGAAAGAAATATCTCCCGTTTTCCTCTTGGATTTATTAGTTTCAAGAAGTGTAAACATTCTGTCCACATCTATCTGTCCAACCCAATCAGAGTTTTAAAGACCTATATCAGAGGAGACAAATATGTTCTTGACTTGAGTTTGCTGTGTGTAAATCCTCCCTTTCTAATTCCCTGTAAAAGGAGTTTCCAAAATCCATCCCCTCCAGGGTAGAAATGCACAATATTCTCTCCTCCTGTTGACAGGGGCCAGGATGACTGTACATGCGCCTTGTTGCACTTTGACCCTGTCAGGATGGCGGCCTGTGACTGAGAACCGCGGCCCGCAGCTGCTGCCCCGTTCGCAGAGAACTCGGGAGCTCTAGCTCCTTATTCAGGCGTTGAGGCCGCCAGTGAGTATTTATGAAGCCTCCCCACCCACCCTGCCGCCTCCAATCCTCCCCATCCACCGGCTTCATTTACTCGCCCTACTCGACATTTCTGTACAGCTTCGATCAGCTCCTGGTGTGGCCTCTACTGCGCATGCTCTACTCAGCGCCCTTTGTCATTCATGAAATATGTGAAAGGTCTCTCTGTACTGTGACTGTGTTGCTGTGTCAGTAAATGGGATGACCAACTGAATCCCTTTCCACTTTCAGCTGGTGATGATATTTTCATGCTGTGATTTTACCCATCACTTTACGCTCAGATGGGAATCTCAAACCCTCCCTGAAATGATAAAGCAAAATACTGCAGATGCTGTAAATCTGCAACAAAAACAAAAAATGCTGGAAAAACTCAGCAAATCTAGCAGCATCTGTGGAGAGAGAAACAGAGTTAACTTTTTGAGCTCGTATGACACTTCTTCAGAGCTGACGAGAAGTGGAAATGTGATGAAATTTATACTGTTAAAGGAGGTGGGGCAGATGGAGCCCTTCCCCTCTGTCAGCATTCCATAGGGACCGTTCCCTCCAGGACATCCTAGTCCACTCCTCCATCATCCCCAAAACCTTATCCCCTTCCCATGGCACCTTCCCATGCAATCACAGAAGGTGCAACAACTGCCCCTTTACCTCCTCCCTACTCACCGTCCAAGGGCCCAAACACTCCTTTTAAATGAAGCAGCGCTTCACTTGCACCACCTTCAATTTCGTCTACTGCATCTGCTGTTCCCAATGTGGTCTCCTCTACATCAGGGAGACCAAGCACAGATTGGGTGACCGCTTTGCAGAACACCTGTGGTCTGTCCACAAGCATGAACCAGAACTTCCGGTTGCTTGCCATTTCAACACCCCATCCTGCTCTCATTCCCACATCTCTGTCCTTGGCCTGCTGCAATGTTCCAGTGAAGCCCAACGCGAACTGGAGGAACAGCACCTCATCTTCCGATTAGGCACTTTACAGCCTTCTGTACTTAACATTGAGTTCAACAACTTCAGACCTCCATTCTCACCCTTTTTTCTAATCCCCTTTTCTCTACATTCAGTTTTTTCCACATTTTTATTTTCATTTTAATTCATTTATCCATTGTTTTATCCCCTTTTTTTAATCAACCCTTCTATCCAATTTTCTATCCTTTTTTCCAGTATTTTCTGCTTTCCTGCAATGAGTTCCTCATTCTCAGCCCTCTCCAGTTAAGGAAAAGCAAAAGCAAAATCTTGCCTATGTTGGAAATCAGAAATAAAAGCAGAAAATGCTGGAATTTTCAGCAGATCTGCTTGCGTCTGCGGAGAAAGAGACATAGTTTACATTTCAAGTCTGTGACCGTTCATCAGAACCACACTGTCCCTGTGCATCACTTTGTTCTTCAATCCACTGAAACTGCCAGTGAAAACTGCCCTCGACTTCACTGGAAGTGCAAGGGACAAGTTTGTAGGTGTAGCCTAATATACAACGTATGATGACATTTTTAAAAAGAGCCCAAGTACCAATAGATATTTACATTAATTAACCAAACCCCTTAACCCTGAAGTCTGCTTAAATAATTCACCCCTTTAACAAAGACTGGACAATACAGCTCACACACACTCTGTCTCCAGATTTCTGGCTAAACGAGCTCCCCTGCCATTTTATAGATCTCTCTCTCTCTTTCTCTCTCTCTCTCTTCTATTCTGATCATATTGAACAAACACGGACCAGCCTTTGAACTGTCATTTCTTGAGGTGTCCTGGCAATTTCTAAAGTCCAGAATTTTAATAACCTTACTCTAACAATTTTAACCTTCCCCAAAGTAAAAATTACCTCTAAAATATTGATATGAACCATGAACAAGATGGTTATGAAAATATTTCTATGCTTTCATTGTTTCAGTGCTTCAAAATGGTGATTATTTTCTTCTGTGACTGTGTGTGTTTGTTCAATTAAATGATTGTAAAAGGTAACGGTGGAGAAAGATTGAGAGTTTTCAGTGTATGAAAGAAGTGAAATGGATCAACAAAGAAGGAACACATTTCCAACCAGAGTAGAAATAGATGACAGATACAGAATGGCTCTCCCACCTTTAGTTTCTTCACTAGTTCCATTACTCTCACTTTTGCCTTGCATCATCATCCTTTTGTTATTTAATCTCGCCTGCCTTACAACCGATCACAAACCTTCTCTTCAGTTATTTACCCCTCCCCCTTTCTCTGACTGTGCATTTGTTTAAAACATCTATTGTGTGTCTTTTTTTTCCAGTTCTGATGGAAGTTCAGTGTCTTGAACCATTAACTGTTTCTCTCTCCACAGACTCAGTCTGACCTGCTCAGTATTCCCAGCATTTCCTTTTTGTGAATTGGAGTGAGAGATGAATGGTCAGCTCCCCTTGGTCGGGGATGCTTGACACTAATTTCCATAGTGCAGTGGGCAGAATGTTTGCTTTACACGTGAAATCCCTGCTTAGAGCCAACGTGGAAACTTTGTGTTTCAATTGCTAAGGGCAAATGATCAGGTCACTGGGCTAATAATCCAGAAGTGCAAACACAGGTTCAAATCCCACCTTGGCAGTGGGTGGAATTTAAATTCAATTCATCAATAAGTCTGAAATTGAAAACTGGTCTCAGTAACTGTGACCATGAAGCTATCGTTGATTGTCATAAAAACACACCTGGTTCTCTAATTTCCTTTAGGGGATGAAATCTCCTGTCCTTACCTGGTCTGACCTACACGTGACTCCTGGCCCACGGTGATGTAGTTGACTTTTAACTGCCTTCTAAAATGGCCAATCAAGCCACTAAGTTCAATGGAAATTAGGCTTTGGTCATAACTGGTTTTGACAATGACCCCACATCCTATCAAGGTATATAAAAAAAAGATCAATTAACATTTTGTTCCATTTGTTTTCGAACAGGGTGACAATAACTGTTGCCTCATTCTTTAATAGCTCCTTCTTTAAACAGGTCACGTTAAGTGAGAGAAAACTGATCCACAGTCACCCAAAAACAAAATACTGCAGAGGCTGCAAATTTGAACTCAAACCAGATATTGTTGGAAACACTCAGCAGTCAAACAGCCTCTATGGAGAGGGCAACAGCATCAATGCTTAAGGTTAGTGAACCTTTATCAAAAGTTGAAGAACTTAGAGATTTAACAGTTCATAAACAAGTACAGAGTCAGGAAAAAGAGGTGAAGAGGAGGAATGAACATTGTTGATGGAAGGCAGGAGTAATTAAATGACAAAGAGGAGGATAATGCAAGACAAAATTTTGTGATGAGACAATAAGCTAATGACACAAGTGAACAAATAGAAGACAGGCCCAGAGTAGGCATAAATATAATAGCAGGCAACCATTACCGGCACCTACTGCCTGAAATAATGGGAGTGGTGATTATGATCAGTGCAGGAGGCTGAGTACATAGAGGTCAGACCGGGCTTGGGGCAGAGAATTAAAATAGCAAATGACCAGATGCTCAGGAATATATTTGAAGATTGAATGGTGATGTTCCACAAAGCAGTTGCCCAATCTTGATTTAGTCACCTTAGTGTGGAGGGGATCACATCATAATCAGTGAATACATGTTCCTAAATTGAAAGAAGTACAAGTAATTTGCTGTATCACTTGGAATGTGTATTTGGGGCCCCAGAACCGAGGAGGTGAAAGGGTGGTTGCTGCATCTGCATTGGAATGCACTGGAATAATGCCAAAACTGCAAGGTTATACCTATCAAGAAAGATTGAACAAGCTGGAGATGTTTTCTCTAGTAAAGAGAGTGAGAGATGACCTGATCGAGCTTTTCAGATTATAAAAGGCGCTGACAGGGCAGACAAGTGGAAGATGTTTCCAGTTGCAAATGGATGAGAATGGAGAGATGGATAAGTTCATCATCAATAAAACGAATGTGCAATTTGGGAGAAACGTCTTCAACAGGAGATAAAAACAGAAAATGCTTCAAATCCTCACCATGTCTGACAGCATCTGTGGATTGGGAAACATAATGAACATTTCAGCTCTGAGCACTGACACAGTGCAGTTCTGATGAAAGGTTGCAGACCTGAAATGTAAATTATATTTCCCCTCTGCAGATGTTATCAGATCTGCAGAAAATTCCAGAACTGCCTGTTTTAATTTCCGATTTACAACATCTGCAGTATTTTTTACTGAGAACATGTTGAGAATCTGGAATTCATCACCAGAAGAGGTTGAGTTCCTCGTCTGAGCAGGAAACTGATGGGTCAATTCACACCCATGAATGGATTGTTCACTAGGTGAACGTGGAAATGGATTCACTCAGTTATTCCATTTGCTGACATAGCAACACAGTCACTCCGGAGAGAGACCACTCAGATGCTCCAAGCAGTCAATGGGATTTATTCAGTTTGCCCGCCTGTTCACACCCCAGCTTTAAAAATTCAAAGGATTTTATCCACAATGGGTGCACTTACAGGCAAGACATGGTTTAAATATTCCATGTATGGGGAAGAAAAATCACTTGTTCATCCCCCAGCTGCTGAGGCTCCAGTGAGTTCACATTTAACTGTCATGGTTTGTTCTGTTGTTAATTACACCCAGAATACAATTATGGTGGAGGGCCAATTTGTTTGCTGTATCAATTAATTTAATAGTTTTGTAGGTTGGGCCCATGGCTCCATTGTAATCCGATCACAAATCATAATTTTCTATTCAACAATGTCATGTTTCAATGGTGCGGGTCTTACCCAGCATCCACGACGATACAGAATGTGCCCCATACTCACTATAGGAAACCCTGGCGCAAACGCAGTGGTGGGTTGTGAATGGCGCATGCACATTGTTCCGACTAGCGCATGCGCAATTCAGGTGCTGGAGCGACAGTGAGGCGGTCATCTCAACTCCGCAACCGGTGAACAACAGCTGATTATAGGACGGTAATGGAAGCGGCGGAATGGGTGGGGGAGCCTCATAAACACCGAGTGGAGGCCTGGGAACAAAAGTAAGAATGTACCAGTCTCGCATTTAGTCCAAGCGGGGCAGCAGCCGCAGAACTGATCCTGATGACAGGTCCGAGTTAACAGCCGCCATCTTGATCGGGGTCAATGTGCATCATGGCGCATGCGCGAACATCCCTGTCCCTGTCAGCAGCAGGAGAGAATGCTGTGCATTTCTATCCTGGACTGACAGGGATGGATTTTGGAAACTCCTTTTACAGGGGGTTAGAAGGGGAGGATTTACTTTTAGGTGGTGGAGGTTGAGGATTTGTAAGATTTCGTCAAAGTTGTGATCAGGTTGAAGATACATAAAACCTCCGCCCCTTCTGCTCCCCCTCTTTCTGTCTCCCTCCTTCCATGGAGGCCAGGGTCTTGTAGGTCCAGACTGACCAGCAGGTTATCCTAACCTGAATATCATAGAAATGTGAACATGGAAGGAAAAAGCAGTATTTACAACAGGGAGAAACCGTACACATGTGCTGTGTGTGGATGAGAATTTAGCCAATCATCTAGCCTGTTGAGAAACAAGCATATTCATACCAGGGAGAAACTGTCTCAGTGTGGTGACTGTGGGAAACATCTGGCTTAGTTGTATGGATGTAAAATCCTTCTCCTTCACCACTTCCTTTCCCTCTTTCTCTCAATCTTCCCAGAGAGGCCAGAGTCATGTGTAGAGTGACTCGGTGGCAGGTTCCCTTCCCTGAAGGACATTAGTGAACCAGTTGGGTTTTTACGACAATCCAACAGTTTTCATGGTCACTTTTTCCAAGTGCTGGCCCCACAAATTACCAGATTCATTCAGCTCAATTTCGCAACCTGCCTTTGTGGATTCTCTCGCACTCCTTTTTTTCTGTTTTAAATCAATTTTACAGGATATTGGAAGGGTAGGACTTGCAGTCACAAAACTCAAACTGAATATCACATTAGGACCTGATGCAGTCGCCCAATTTATTGCAACCTGAATATCATTAGATTT
The DNA here is from genome assembly GCF_964194155.1 of Cetorhinus maximus. Taxonomy (NCBI): domain Eukaryota; kingdom Metazoa; phylum Chordata; class Chondrichthyes; order Lamniformes; family Cetorhinidae; genus Cetorhinus; species Cetorhinus maximus. The sequence continues at coordinate 20,141,071 of NC_135901.1, forward strand.
TGAACACGGATGGAAGGACCAAGGGGGCAATCTATGGGTGGAGCCAGAGGACATCGGTAGAGTGTTGAACGAATATTTCACATCTGTCTTCACTCCAGAGAATGAGCATGAAGGAATAAAACTCAGAGAGAGAGATTGCGAGGTTCTTGAGCAAATTGACATAGGGAATGACAAAGTATTGGAGGTGTTGGCCGGCTTAAAATTGGACAAATCTCCAGGTTCAGATGATTTGTGTCCCAGATTGCTGAGGGAGGCAAGGGAAGAGATTGCAGGGGCTCTGACCCAAATTTTTAATTTCTCTCTGGCCACTGGGGAGGTGCCAGAGGACTGGAGAACAGATAATGTGGTTCTGCTATTTAAGAAGGGTTGTAGAGATAAACCAGGGAACTACAGACCAGTGAGTCTCACGTGGTAGGGAAACTATTGGAGAAAATTCTGAAAGAGAGAATCTATCTCCACTTGTAGAGGCAAGGTTTGATCAGGGATAGTCAGCATAGCTTTGTCAGAGGGAGGTCATGCTGAACAAATTTGAATGAATTTTTTGAGGAGGTGACCAGGTGTGTAGATGAGGGTAGTGAAGTTGATGTAGTTTATATGGATTTCAGCAAAGCCTTTGACAAGGTCCCACATAGGAGGCTTATAAAGAAGGCAAATGCATATGGGATACAGGGTAAGTTGATAAGGTGGATTCAAAATTGGCTTAGTTGTTGGAGACAGAGGGTGATGACAGAAAGCTGCTTTAGTGACTGGAAGCCAGTGTCCAGTGATGTACCACAGGGATCTGTGCTGGGTCCCCTATTATTTGTCATTTATATAAACGACATAGATGACTATGTGGGGGGTAGGATTAGTAAGTTTGCAGATGACACAAAGATTGGCCGGGCGGTTAACAGTGAGGTTGAGTGTCTTGGGCTACAGGAAGATATAGACGGGATGGTCAAATGGGCAGATAAGTAGCAGTTGGAATTTAACCCTGAAAAGTGTGAGGTGATACACTTTGGAAGGAGTAATTTGACAAGGAAGTACTCAATGAATGGCATGACACTATGAAGTTCTGAGGAACAAAGGGACCTTGGCGTGTGTGTCCTTAGATCTCTGAAGGTGGAGGGGCATGTTAGTGGGGTGGTGAAAAAGGCATATGGGACGCTTGCCTTTATCAATCGAGGCATAGATTACAAAAGTAGGGAGGTCATGTTGGAGTTGTATAGAACCTTGGTGAGGCTACAGCTGGAGTACTGTGTGCAGTTCTGGTCGCCACATTATAGGAAGGATGTGATTGCAGTGGAGGGGGTGCAGAGGAGATTCACCAGGATGTTGCCTGGGATGAAACATTTAAGTTATAACGAGAGGTTGGATAGACTTGGGTTGTTTTCATTGGAGCAGAGAAGGCTGAGGGGCGACCTGATCGAGGTGTACAAGATTATGAGGCGGGTTGCCTCACATCCTTTTAAAAAGTACCTGGATGAGCACTTGGCACATCATAACATTCAAGGCTATGGGCCAAGTGGTGGTAAAAGGGGTTAGGTAGGTAGGTCAGGTGTTTCTCATGTGTTGGTGCATGCTCGATGGGCCGAAGGGCCTCTTCTGCAGTGTGTGATTCTGTGAGAAAGCACCGTTCACAGTTAAGAGGACCCGTACATGTCTTCTGTGTGTGGACGAGGCTTCAGCCAATCATCTGACCTCTTGAACCACAAGTGCAGTCACAACGGGGAGAAGCCTTGGAAACGTGGGGACTGTGGGAAGGGATTCAATTATCCAGTTGAAACTCATCAGCACAGCCACACCAGGGAGAGGCCATTCACCTGCTCTGAGTGTGCAAAGGGATTCACTCTGTCATGCAACCTGTTGGATCACCAGTGAGTTCACAGTGACAAGAGACCTTTTAAATGCCCAGACTGCGGGAAGTGGTACAAAAGTTCTGGGGAACGAATATGCCATCAACGTGTTCACTCTGATGAGAGACTGTTCAGGTGCTCTCACTGTGAAACAGGGTTCAAGCAATTGTCTGTACACCAGCAAGTTTACACTGGAAAGAGGCCGTTCACCTACACGGAGCAGAGAAGGCTGAGGGGTGACCTGATCAAGGTGTACAAGATTATGAGGGGCATGGACAGGATAGATAGAGAGCAGCTTTTCCCCTTAGTTGAAGGGTCAGTCACTAGGGGACATAAGTTCAAGGTGAGGGGCAGGAGGTTTAGGGAGGATGTGAGGAAAAACTTTTTTACCCAGAGGGTGGTGACGGTCTGAAATGTGCTGCCTGGGAGGGTGATGGAGGTGGGTTGCCTCACATCCTTTAAAAAGTACCTGGATGAGCACTTGGCATGTCATAACATTCAAGGCTTTGGATTGTGGGAAGAAATCCACTCAGTCATCCAACCTGCTGAGACACCAGCGAGTTCACAAGTAATTATTCTGATTAGATTTTGCCATTAATCCATTTGTCCATTGGTGTCTGTTTCTGATGTTAATGGAATCCAGCCCAGTTACAGTGATTAATATTCTGGGCAAAAGTCAAACCAGCTTTGTGTTAAACACAGTGTGTTGGATCTTTTTAATATCTCTAATTCATGTTAGTTTCTTTTGAAGGGCCCGCCCTCTCTCCGTCTGCCTCATCCTCACCTTCAAAATGACTGAGGAGCCTTGAGTTCTTTGAGGATGTAATAAACAGGGTGGATAAAGGGGAACCAGTAGATGGAGTGTCTTTGGATTCACAAAAGGCCTTCAATGAACTGTCATATTAAAGGTTACTGCACAAGATAAGACCTCATGGTATTGGGGGTGATATATTAGCATGGATAGAGGACTGACTAACTAACAGGAAAGAGTGAGTTGGGATCAATGGATCATTTTCAGGTTGGCAAACTGTAACTAGTGGAGTGCCACAGGGATCAGTGTTGGGGCCTCAACTATTGACGATCTATACTGATGTCTTGGCTGAAGGGACCATTGTACTGTAGCTAAATTTGCTAATGATACAAAGATAGGTACGAAAGCAAGTTGTGAGGAGGATACAAAAAGTCTGCAAAGGGATATAGATAGGTTAAGTGAGTAGGTAAAAAATTGGCAGATGGAGTATAATGTGGTAAATGTGAGGATGTCCAGTTTGGCAGGAAGAACAGAAAAGCAGAATATTATTGAAATAGGGAGAGACTGCAGAATGCTGCAGCATCGAGGAATCTGAGTGGCCTTGTACATGAGTTATGAAAGGTCAACATTCAGGTACTGCAAGTGATTAGGAAGGCAAATGGAGTGCTGGCCTTTATTGCAAAGAGGATGGAGTATAAAAGTACAACTGTACAGGGCATTGGTGAGACCACACCTGGAATACTGTGTACAGTTTTAGTCTCCATACTTAAGGATGGATATACTTGCACTGGAAGCAGTTCAGAGAAGGTTCACTCGGCTGATTCCAGGAATGAAGGTATTATCCTATGAGGAAAGGTTGGGCCTGTATCCATTGGAGTTCAGAAGAATGAGAGGTGATCTTATTGAAACATACAAGATTCTGAGGGGTCTTGACAGGGTAGATGCTGAGAATATGTTTCCTCTCGTGGGGTAATTGAAAATTAAGGAATACTGTTTAAAAGTGAGGAGTCTCCCATTTAAGATGGTGATGAGGAGGAATATTTTTCTCTCAGAGGGGCATTAGTCTTTGGAATTCTCTTCCACAGAGAGTGTGGAGGCTGTGTCATTGAATATTTCAAGGCTGAGTTAGACAGATATTTAACCTACAAGGGAATCAAAGGTTAATGGGATTGGGGACAGACAGGAAAGTAGAGTTAAGACCACAATCTGATCAGCCATGGTCTTATTAATTGGAGGTGCAGCCTCAAAGGGTGAATGGCCTACTCCAGCTCCTATCTCTTACGATCTTGCCTACCTGAGCAGTACATTGTTATCTTCCTGTAGTCTCCAGCTTTCTAACTCACTACAAAGCGCACAGCAATTTTTGTATTATTATTCGTGTCCCTACATTTAAGTCTGAATCAATAATATAAACCATGAATAAAAGAGCCAGTACTGAGCCCTGTGAAAACCCATTGGAAACAGCCTTCCAATCACAAAAAACACCTATCGACCGTCATTCATCACTTCCTGCCATTGAGCCAATTTTTGATCCAACTTGTAACTTGCTCTGGGATCTCATGAGGTTTTATTTTTCTGCCCAGTCTGCCATGTGAGACCTTGTAGATGCGGAGAGAATGTGGGAGAATCCAAAACTAGCGGCCAGAAATACAAGATAGTTACTGAAAAATCCAATAGGGAAATAAGGAGAAATGTGTTTACTCAGAGTGGTTAGAAAGTGGAACTCACTATCACAGGAAGTAGTTGTGGCAAAAAACTGAGATAATTTCAGAAGGAAACTAGATGAGTACATGAGAGAAAAAGGAATTGAAAGATAAAGTGAAAGACTGAGCTGAGGTAGATGGAATGGAATGAGAAGCATGTGGAGTATAAAGACCAGCAGATACTAGTTGGGCTGAATGGTCTGTGTCTATTCCATATATTCTGTGTAATTCTCTGTCAACTTTTTTTACAGCGTATTAGGAGGGGAAGATTTACAGATGGGAAACTAAAACCAATTATCAAGATCTGACAGAGTCACTTGATTCATCAGGGCCTGAATATCATCAGCCTCTGAACATGGAAGGATAAATGTTTGTCCGTGGGAAGAGATTTCCAACATCAGCGTGACTGGGAAAGCACAGAGACACACAGACACCCGATTGTGAGTGTTCCAGTGTTTCAGTACACAGCCTGAAACAAAATCACACCATTCACAACGAGGAGAAAATGTACACATGTTCTGTGTGTGGACGAAGCTTCAACTGATCTTCCAAGTTGGCGAGACAGAAGGGCACCAGCACCATGGAGAAACCATGGAAATGTGGGGACTGTGGGAAGGGATTCAAATACCAGTCGCAGCTTGAAACTCATGGACACATTCACACTGGGGAGAGACCATTCCCCTGCTCCTTGTGTGGGAAGGGATTCACTCGGTCATCTGACCTTCTGAGACACCAACTCACTCACACTGAGGAGAGACCGTTCACCTGCTCCATGTGTGGGAAGGGATTCATTAATTCATCAGATCTTCGGACACACCAGCGAGTTCACACTGGAGAGAGGCCGTTCACCTGCTCCGTCTGTGGGAAGGGATACACTCAGTCAGCCCACTTGCTGGCCCACCAGAGAGTTCACACTGGGGAGAGGCCATTCACCTGCTCTGAGTGTGGGAAGGGATTCTCTCGGTCATCCCACCTCACTGCACACCAAATAGTTCACACAGATGAGAGACCTTTCAAATGTTCTGACTGTGAGAAGAGCTTTAAACGCAGGTACCAGTTGCTGACACACCAACACATTCACACTGGGGAGAGGCCGTTCACCTGCTCCGAGTGTGGGAAGGGATTCATTCATTCATCTGACTTTCTGATACACCAGCGAATTCATACTGGAGAGAGGCCGTTCACCTGCTCCATGTGTGAGAAGAAATTCTCCCGATTATCCCGCCTCACTGCACACCAACTTGTTCACACTAATCAGAGACCTTTTAAATGTTCTGACTGTGAGAAGAGCTTTAAAAGCAGGCGTGAAGTTCTGGCACACCAACGTACACACACTGGGGAGAGGCCGTTCACTTGCTCCGAATGTGGGAAGGGATTCGTCCATTCGTCCAACCTGCTGAGACACCAGCGAATTCACACTGGGGAGAGGTTGTTTAGCTGCTCCGAGTGTGGGAAAGGGTTTACTCAGTCATCCCACCTGGTGAGACACCAGCGAGTACACAAGTGACAGCAGGGGTTGGATTCTGCTGTTATTGCTGCTGTTAATCACATCCAGGATTGAACCATGTTCATTCTGAAAGTTAGTGTTTCTTTCTGCTGATGTTAATAATTGAACTGAAGTTTAGTATTCTGGTTCTGTATCAAATAAATCTGCTTTGTTTTAAACATATTGTGTAGATTTTTGTCTTTCCCACCTGAGTTTTTAACATCACCTGGCTGGAGCTCAGAAAGGACAATCTGGGGGAGGATCATACGGCAGGAACAGAACTTCAGCCTGGACACAGTCCAGGAGTATGATGACCATCCACATCTTGTCCCTGTTGGATAAAATCAAACACAGCATTTATTTTCCATCTAGTTATCTGACCTTTTCATTTTGTACAGTTTACACTGATCTCCATGGTAACACAGACATTGTGTTTCCTTCTCTCGCTTCTGAATACTCAATCTAAGACTTGTTTCTCACAATTTATCCAGATCATCATATGGACCTTCCCAAGTAGCCCCCACCCAACCCCAAAAACACCTCCCCCCGCCCTCCCACCCACCAATTAAAAAATGTTTTTAACATGACTTCATCTCCCATTGAACAGTTAGTGTAACGGGTGGGGTGGTTCTCCCTGGAGGTGTTGAGATGGGCATCACCATCTTCTCCACTGCCTGTAGCAAAGAGGGTGCTGAGGTTGGAGGTTCTAGAGAAACTGGTCTTGAGTCTGTTGAGTAGCAATGGAGAGTGGGACCCCGGGGGGATTCACAATCTGGATTGGCCGAACTGTCATGAGCTGAAATGGGCTGTGACTGAGGGAGGGAACAGGAGTGGAGCGAATGGTCATTAAGATACCAAGCAAGGCAGTGACCCAGTCATTGGGCTCGACCAGATCATTATGTCCCTCCATGATAGCTTTCCTCGGTGTCGTTTCTCCAGGGTGATTAATGATCTTGAGCATCCCACTAGATTCTGGGTGGTTGTGGAGGTGGAAATGTTCCACACCCACAAGATGATAGAGCTGCTGCACTACTTCAGCTGTGAAATGAGAACCATTATCACTCCCTATCCTTTTCAGAAAGCCCCTTCTGGTAAAGATCTGTTCCCACAAGATTTTAGCTGTTGCGACTGCATCATTTGTACAGAAAGGGAAAGCTTCAATCCACCATATAAACATCTCAATAGTTACCAACGGTCCCCTCCTTTTACTGTGAGTAGTGGGCCTGTATAATCAATCTGCAATGTTTCCCAAGGAACATCATTCAGATGGGATGTGTCCACTGGGACCTTTCATTTCGCAGGGCTGGATTAATTTGGACACAGATGAGACACATGTTCAGGTGGTGATGGACATCCTGGTGCATCATTGGACACCAATAGCAATTATGTAACCTTTCGAGGACTTTTAAAAGAGAAACATGTCCCAAATTTCATCTATGAATAAAACTGATTCTTTTTAAAGGCATCAAAGTGAGATATAATTCAAATCAAAGGCATCCTTGTGAAAGAAAACCTCATCATGTAAGTTGAGTGAGTCCTTACTTGCTGCGAGGGATGAGGGAAAGTCTTTCCTATGTTGTACAGACTCTTTGACCACAGTCACATCAGGGTCAGGGTCCTGACAAGTTTTTAAATCATGTTTAACTGGAATCTGTTGTATTGGTGTCAATGATTGTGTTTTGGGTGGATCCCATGGAATCCCTTCTGGAGCAGCTTTCCTGGTGAGTCAGTCTGCCTGGTTATTACCATCACCCTCTTCACTAACTCCTGCTGCTGATGTACCTTCACCTTACAAATAGCAATTTGTCCTGCACACTTACCAGCAATATCCCAAATCATTTGGAATGATGGGTGAGTGGTTTCCTTTCTGCTGTGGAGAAGTTGTGGTTTTTTTTTGCCAGGTTGGTAGGTTTTCTGTGAGGTAATTACAACCAAAGGAGCTTTGATAATAGACGGTGATTCTCTCAGTAACAGTTTGAAGGGCTGTGATGAAGCTGCCCTCAGCATTCTGGACTAAATATTGTGGTGGGTATTTAAAAAGGATACTATGGCTGTCACAGGGAAGAAAAGGCGCAGCACCCAGTCTGATATGGACCTTGTTCAGAAAACTCAGACCCATCCACATAACCCCTAGTTGAGACTGACAGTGCTCTGGCTTTAACAGGTCCATTGGACACGGCCTCTTTCACCTGACAAGTATGTGGGGTTTTTTCACACTGCAACATCCCAACCAATTGGTGATTGTGAAGTGCAGGATATTAATACCTTTGCTTTGTAACTCTATAATTCATCTACTTTATCACACCAGCGATACTCTCTTAATTTGACATTTTTATTAATAATGCCATGGTGGTATGTGGGATGTATAGAATTATTGAATAAACTCTACCAGTTACTCTGTGTGCTTAACTAACCAATGAACCCTTGATTGAAGCAAAATACTGTAGATGCTCAAAACGTGAAAGAAAAGCAGAAAATGCTGGAGAACCTCAGCAGGTCTGGCAGCATCTGTGGAGAGAAACACAGTTAATATTTCAAATCCATGTGACTCTTCTTCAGAGCTGAATGAACCCATGGTATCTGCTTAATACACTCAGCAATCAATATTTTCACATGGATGAGTGTGTCTGAGAAGTATCTAACTGGAAAGCCTTTTCCATTCATCTCACGGATTACCAGCTGATATACATTATCCTGACTCCGCCAGCAGAGCTGTGGAATTAACTGGATAGATATTCCAAAGAGCCAGCACAGGCATAATGGGCCAAATGACTTCCATCTGTGCTGTATCATTCTATAAAACTGTAAATATTCAGTATCAGGGAATGGAGAGAGACGAACCAGTGGCTGTGGGATTGAACCCAGCCAGTATCAACATCTTCACGGGAGGAGAGGGCGGGGGGGGGGGGGGGCGGAAATAGTGAGAAAAACTTTAAAAGTTCAGTGTTTTCCCAGAGGAGAGCAGTGATTTAAATCAATTCGAGAAGCGGAGCATGGCTGAGCACCCATCCAGTAGGATTTATCTGTGATTTTTAAAATTAATTTATCTTATTTGGGTAACAATTAATTGCTATTCCCGATTTGGTATTTCAATGGAGCTGCTATTACCCAACATTCCCTGCGGATGTGAATGCGCCCTATGTACTCTACAGGAGCCCACTGCGCAGGCGCAGTACTGGAGCATGCGCAGTGTCACTTCGATCAGAGCAGAACGAGTTTTAGTGACGCTTTTTTCAGCGGGTGAGAGTCGCGGGGCGGAGGGAGGAATGGACCTGGGAGTCGGGGTCAGGGGGCTTCATAAACACCTGGTGTAGGCCGCAAGACCGGAATAAGACCCTGCAGGACCCGCGTTTACAGGTCCGGGGATTTTTCCCGGGAAACAGGCCCAGGTTAACGGCCGCCATGTTGGTTCAGCCGGGAGCCGAGCAAAGAGAGTGGGCGGGGCTTCAGGGTTCCGGTGACCAGGAGAGAAAATAATTGACTCATTGATTTAATTTTCACTCTGCACAGAGGAGCTGGCCTGGCCTTATGGTCACCATCTTTACAGGGGCAATGTGCTGCGGGTGCATGCGTGGCCATCCTGGATAAGGCAGCAGGAGGAGAGAATGTTGCGAATTTCTATCCTGGACTAATAGGGATGGATTTTGGAAACTCCTTTTACAGGGACTTGGAGGAGGGTTTGGATACAGAAAACTCAAATCAAGAGAAATATTTGTCTCTTCTGAATTTTTGTTCTTTTACAGAGTGTTAGAAGATAGGAAGATTGCCAGATTTTTCTCTGACTCCAGTGCTCCTGATATCTTTCCAGCTGCAGGTTCCAGCAGGACATTTTAAATGTCAAAACAGTGAAATTGTTTCAAAGGTGAGTATTTTTGAACATTGATTTACAATACAAAGATTTTAGTGCTATGCTGTGGTTCCATGGCTCTGGGGCTGGTGTGGTTCTTTACTGTGGATCTGAATCCATGTCTATCCATTGCTCTGTTTGAGCATTGCCCTCCCTAATCACCTCACTGTCATTGTCAAACTTCCTCCACCTCTAATAATGGGTGTATTTGAGCCATACTTGGTATTTGACTATGATATCCACCAATGTTTCTAAATGAGGTTTCCACTGCTGCCCATCCCCTGGCTATTCACTCCTGATTTACCAGCTTTATCTTTCCATTGTCAGTAATCATTTTTCTTGCATCATAGATAATTCCCCTTCCACTTCTGAGCTTATATTGACCACCAAATTCTGTCCTGTTTTCATCCTGGGAGTTGCGGAGCTTGCAGCCTGGACAACTGATAGAGCAGCCATCAATGGCAGAATGATTAAAATTGAGAATCCTTTTAAATGCCCTCTGAATGAGGGCAGTTAGGGGTGGGTAATAAATGCTGGCCTAGCCAACGACACCCACATCTCATGAACAAATAAAAACACTGGAATTAAATGAGCGCAGAGCTCTCAGAGGGTTGTGTTGCTGGAGGAGATTACAGAGATAGGGATGATTCCAGCCATGGGAGGATTTGAAAACAAGGATGACAGCTTTAAAATTTTTGTGCTTCTTGAACTGGAGCCTTTGTAGGTCAGTGAGCACAGGGGTGATGGGTGAACACAATTTGGTGTAAATGAGGACATGGGCAGCAGAGTGTTGATGACCTCAAAATTACAGGGAGGTTGAATGTGGGAAGTTGGCCGGGGGTGTGTTAGGATAGTTAAGTCAAGAGGGAACAAAGGAATGGTTGAGAGTTTCAGCAGCAGAGGAGCTGAGACTGGGGTGGAGTTGGGCGATGTTCCTGAGGTGGAAATAGGCAGCTTTGGTGATGAAGCAGATATGTGGTTAGAAGCACATCTCGGGGTCAAATATTACACCAAAGCTGTAAAAAGTCTGATTCAACTCCAGTAGTTAAGGAGAGGGATGGAGTGGGTTGCTAGGGAGTGGAGGTTGTGCGGGGACTGAAGAGTATGGCCTCCCTCTTCCCAATATTTAGCTAGAGGAAATTTCCATTCATCCAGTACTGGATGTCAGCCAAGTCAGAGTGATGTGTGACTTAGAGGTGATGGTGTATACCTGCTACTCTGGTCCTTCTAGGTAGAGGAGTTTGGTGGTTTGGGATGTTCTGTTAAAGTTCTGGTTAAGTTGTAGGTAAATATAACCCCTCGACTTCATCTTCTGCGTCTCCCATCTCTATCTCTCTCTCTCTCCTTCCAAAGGGTCTTGTGTAGAGCCAGTCTGGGTGGCAGATCCCCTTCACTGAAGGACATTTGTGAACCAGTTGGGATTTTATGACAGCCCAGCAGTTTTCATGGTCACTTTCTCCTGGTGCTGGCACTGCAAATTACCAGATTCATTCAGCTGCATTTCACAACCTGCGTTTGTATTTTTTCTGATTCTCTCTCACTCCCTTTTTTCTGTTTTTAATCAATTTCACAAGGTATTGGAAGGGGAGGCTTTGCATTCAGAAACTCACACCCAACATCATATCAGGATCTGATGAAGTCGCCTAATTTATTCTAATCTGCGCTTAATTGGAGTTTGAACATGGAAGGAAATAGCAACATTCATAGTGGGGAGAAACCGTACATGGGTTCTGTGTGTGGACAAGGCTTCAGCCAATCACCTGGGCTGTCAAAACAAAAACACTGCCACACCGGGGAGAAACCGTGGAAATGTGGGGACTGTGGGAAGGGATTCAGTTATCCATCCAGGCTGGAAACTCATCAGCGCAGTCACACCAGGGAGAGGCCATTCACCTGCTCCATGTGTGAGAAGGGATTCACTAAGTCTTCACACCTGTTGGCTCACAAGCGAGTTCACACTGGGGAGAGGCTGTTCCCCTGCTCTGACTGTGGGAAGGAATTCACTCAGTTATCCACTTTGCTGACACATCAGCGAGTTCACACTGGAGAGAGGCCGTTCACCTGCTCCAACTGTGGGAAGAGATTCACTCAGTCATCAAATTTGTTGAAACACCAGCGAGTCCACACTGACGAGAGACCTTTTCAATGCCCAGAGTGTGGGAAGTGTTATAAAAATTCCAGTGGACTGATGTACCATCAACGTGTTCACACTGACGAGAGACCATTCAGGTGCTCTCACTGTGGGACTGGGTTCAGGCGATCATCTATCCTCACTGTACACCAGCGAATTCATACTGGGGAGAAACCGTTCACCTGCTCAGAGTGTGGGAAGGGATTCACTCAGTCATCCCACTTGCTGAAGCACCAGCAGGTTCACAAGTAACCACAGTGATTGGATTTTGCTGCTAATTACATCCACCCTGTTCATTGGGGTCTGTTTCTGCTGATGTTAATAAACTCCAGACCAGTTATAGGTGATAATATTCCAGATAAAGTCAAATAAATCAGCCTTCTGTAAAACACAGTGCATCGGGTCATTTTAATATCTCTGACACAAGTTAGTTCCTTTTGAAGTGCTCTCCCTTTTCTTCTCCATCCTCATCTCATGGAGCTTCTTTGTCACTAAGATTGAGACAATCCGATCAGCTGCCTCTGCTGCTTCCAACTCTTCCATTAGTCCACTGGCACAAATGGTAACTAGAGTTTCCCCCTTGTCTGAGCCTTGAACCTGCTTCATGGATCCAATGACATGATGGATCCAATGACCTCATTCTGGAACATAAATATTTCTATGCTTCATTGTTGCAATGTTTAAAAACAAAACTTCCTTTGTTGATCTGTGGATTTGTTTAATGAGATGTTTGTAAAAAGGTAATAGTGGAGAAATATTGAGAGTTTTCAGTGTGGGAGAGAAGTGAAATGGATCAACGGAGAAGCAACACATTTCCAATCAGAGTAGAAATAGATGACAGATACAGAATGGCTCTTCCACCTTGTGTTTCTTCACTATCTCCATTACTATCACTTTTTACCTTGCATCACCATCCTTTTGTTATTTAATCTCTCCTGCCTTCCACGAAATCATAAACCTTCTCTTCAGTTCTTTCCCCTCCCCCTTTCCCTGTCTGTGAACTTTCTCAAAATCAGCAACATCTCTAACTTTTTTCCAGTTCTATGAAAGTTCAGCGACCTGAACCGTTAAATGTTTCACTATCCACAGACTCGGTCTGACCACAGAGTATTCCCAGCGTTTCCCATTTGTGAATTAGAATGAGAGATTTATGGACTCTGTCTGGACTTTATGACACTGATATCTGTAGTGTCGTGGTTATCACATTATCTTTCCATAGAAAAGCCGCTGATGACCTTTTATCCAAACCAGAAGAATTTAGAGATTTAATAGTTTACAAGGCAAGTACAGAGTCAGGGAAAATAGAGGTGGAGAGGAGGAAGGAACAAACAGTCTCATGATAGCATTGAAGGCTGGAGTGATTAAATGACAAAGGGAATGATGATTCAAAGCAAAATTGGGTGATAAGGAGACAAGTAAATAAACTAATGGGACAAGTGAAGAAACAATAGACTGGTCCAGAGGAGGTATAAATGGAAACAGCAGAACCAATACCAGCACCTACTCTCGGAAAAAATAGGAGTGGTGATTATGATCTGAAATTGGTGAAATGAATGTGGAGTCTGGAAGATTGTAAAGTGCCTGATCAAAGATGAGCTGCTGTTCCTTGAGTTTCCATCGAGCTTCATTGGAACAGCACAAGAAGCTGAGGAGAGAGAGGTCAGAGTGAGGTGGAGAATTAAAAGGGTAAAAGACCAAAAGCTCAGGATCACACTTGCAGATGGAATGATGATGTTTTGCAAGGCAATCACCCAATCTGGATTTAGTCTGTTCAGTTTAGAGAAGACCAAATTGTGAAGGGTGAATACAAAACAGCGAATTGAAAGGAGTACAGGTAAATCACTGAGTCACTTGGAAAGTGTGTTTGTGGCCCTGGAACATGGGAAGGGAGGAGGTGAAAGGGCAGGTGCTGCATCTGCAGTGCTCACATGGAAATGATTCACAGTGATGTTCATAAGAACACAAGAAATAGGAGCAGGGATATACTATACGGCTTTTGAGCCTGCTCCATCATTAAATGATCTTACACCTCAACTCCAGTTTCCTGCCCTATTCCCAAATCCATTGATTCCCCTAGTATCCAAATATTCTTGGATTTCCATCTTGAATATACTCAAGACAAAAAGTAATCGATTCAAGTCAAGTTTTAATCTAGAAAATGCAGAGAGGAGGCACACACAGTTTGAAATTCTGTCCTCTTGCTCTTGTCAATCTTATGAATGGAACTGTAGCCTGGCCTGGTGTCACTGCACTGAAATCCAGTCATTCTCCAACATGTTATGTTTAATGTCGCATTGGTGGATTAAGAGTGAAGATTGCCCCGGCCTTCTCTGTAAGGGCAAGAGACAACTTTGCAGATGCTCCATAGTGTTACAGACCAGCTTGGAGGCGATGGCATAGTGGTATTGTCACTGAATGAGTAATCCAGGGACCCAGGGTAAGGCTTTGGGGACCCATGGCAGATGGTGGAATTTGAATTCAATTGGAATTGGAATTAAAAGCCTAATGATGACCATGAAACCATTGTCGATTGTTGTAAAAACCCATCTGGTTCACTCATGCCCTTTAAGAAGATAATCTGCTGCCCTGACCTGGTGTGGCCTACATGTGACTCCAGACCACAGCAATGTGGTTTATTCTTAAATGCTCTCTTAACAAGGGCAATTAAGGATGGGTAATAAATGCTGGCCCACCACATTAATGCATAAAAAAATTCAGCTAATGGGATAATGTCTGAAATGGAGGATGTTGAATAATAGCTGGAAACACAGACCTCTCTCCCACTGCAGAACTGATCCTTCCAATATACAGGCATTTGGTTGGCAAAAGATTGTTTGCCAGCTGAATGTGGAAATAACAGAGCAGCACAGTCACACTGGAGATCACTGAAAGGATTTACTCAGTTTCCCCACCTGCCAATATTCCAGCTTTAAAGGTTCAAAGAATTTGATCCACCATCAGTGCATTCTTAATGCAGTTTAAGTGTTCCATGGATGGGAAAAAAAATCACTTGATCGTTCCATCTGCTGAGGCTCCTAACTGTAGAGAGTTAGGTTCGCACCTAACTGTAGAGGTTTGCTCAGTTGTTTAATACAGCCAGGACTGAAATCTTGCTGGAGGGTAGTGCACGTTGGTTGCTGTAGCAATGGATTTTATTCCCAAACATTCTTTTCAAGTGAAGCAGCATCTCACTTGCACTTCCCTCAATTTAGTCTACTGCATTTGCTGCTTCCAATGCGGTTTCCTCTACATTGGAGAAACCAAATGCAGACTGGGTGACCGCTTTGCGGAACACCTTCGGTCTGTCCGCAAGCATGACCCAGACCTCCCTGTCGCTTGTCATTTCAACACTCCACCCTGCTCTCATGCCCACATGTCCGTCCTTGGCCTGCTGCATTGTTCCAGTGAAGCTCAACGCAAACTGGAGGAACAGCACCTCATCTTCCGACTAGGCACTTTACAGCCTTCTGGACTGAATATTGAGTTCAACAATTTTAGATCATGAACTCTCTCCTCCATCCCCACCCCCTTTCCGATCCCCCTTTTTCCCAATAATTTATATAGATTTTTCTTTTCCCACCTATTTCCATTATTTTTAAATGTATTTCCATCCATTGTTTTATCTCTACCTTTTAGCCTATTTCGATTCCTTCACCCCACCCAACCCCCACTAGGGCTATCTGTACCTTGCTCGTCCTGCTTTCTACCCTTAATGTCACCTATTATCACGTTCCTTAGATAATATCACCACCTTCAACACCTCTTTGTCCTTTTGTCTATGACATCTTTTGGCTATCTGTACCTATCACTGAGCAGGCGCAGTACCGGGTAGTGAGCGAAGCAGGCGCAGTGAGTGGAGCACGGGCAGTGAGTGGAGTCGGCGCAATGCGGGGCAATGACTGGCGCATGCGCAGTTGGGGCTGTTCCCGGGGACAGACGGAAGGGCTGGAGGCGGTGCGAGCTGCAGAGTAATGGAGCCGCTGGCTGTGGGAGGAATAGAGCCAGCGGGCTGGGCAGGGAGCTTCCAGAACACCCGCTGGAGGCCTGCAGCCCCGAATAAGGAGCTCCCGGTCCGAGCTGCGAGACATTCCCACGGTGACAGAAGCACTAAATTTGTCCCCACATTCAATGCAGGATTGAAGTGAACCCAGGCAGAGGAGAGGGAGGGAGAAAACTGGGAGTGGAGGAAAGGAATGGTGAGATGGGTTTGGATTTCAGCTCAGGGAGGAGCGAGAGTGTGTGGGACGGGGATTTACAAATTTGGGGGAACCAGAGAGGAAAAAATGTTGCATAGAAACGAGAATTGTCTGTTCTGAATTTCTGTCCTGTATTTACAGCGATTTAGAGTGTATTCAGCTGATCATCCAACCTGGAGAATCACAAGGACGTCCACAGCATGGAGAAACCATGCAAATGCGGGCACTGTGGGAAGGGATTCACTTGCCCAACTAAGCTGGAAAGTCATCGATGCACACACACTGAGGAGAGGCCATTCACCTGCTCCCAGTGTGGGAAGGGATTCACTCAGTCCTCCGCCCTCCAGTCACACCAGCAAGCTCACACTGACGAGAGACCATTCAGCTGCACTGACTGTGGAAAGAGGTTCAGGTGTTCATCTAACCTCACTGTACACCAGAGAATTCATACTGGGGAGCGGCCATTCTCCTGCCCTGCATGTGGGAAGGGTTTCATTCAGTCAACTGCCCTGCTGACACACCAGCATGTTCACACTGGGGAGAGGCCATTCAACTGCTCCAAGTGTGGGAAGGGATTCATTAATTCATCCCACCTACTGACACACCAGCGAGTTCACACCGGGGAGAAGCCATTCACCTGCTTCAGGTGTGGGAAAGGATTCGCTCAGTCAAACAACTTGCAGTCACATCAGCGTGTTCACACTGGGGAGAGGCCATTCACTTGCTCTGTGTGTGGGAAGGGATTCACTCAGTCATCTAACCTGATGAAACACCAGCGAGTCCACAAGTGATTACAAGGGTTGGATTCTGCTGTTATTGCTGCTGTTAATCATATCCAGGACTGATCATCTGACAATATTAGATTTTTTCTGCTGATGTTAACATTCCCTCTCACTAGTTGGCTGGAGTTTAATATCCTGATTTTCAGGGTCGCAGTGTCTCTTTTCAAAAGCACCAGCTGTGATCTTTCCCCTTAATTCATTGTCTTTCACCAGGAACTCACTTACAATAAAATTATGAACTTTTACTTCAATCCTAAATTGATCTTTGATGGAAAATCTACAATTCAGTGTCTGAAAGGTTCCACCGATGAACACCCCCAATTAGAAAGTGCTGATTAATCCTTGCTGACAATTCTTACTGACTTACACATTCTTCACAATGGCACCTCCATTCTGAAATTAAATTATCAAGGAACATGAAACAAAACAGTAAAATATTTTACAGGCACATCAATAAAAGAGGAAGCCAATGATGTGAATTGGACCATTAAGGGACAGGCAGGGTAATACCACTGGTGATGATAGAGAGATGGCAGAAATATTCAATCATTGTTTTGCCTTGTTGTTTCCCAGGAAGAGAGAACAGGGAAAGATAATTTTAGTGATGAGATGAGTATTGACGTAAGTTCATTTAAAGTCAAAAAAGGATGTGTTTATTAAACTAATAAAATACAAAGGAGATACGGTGGTCCAGTTGGATTGAATTTAGAAAGTTTAAAAGAATCTAGGGAAGAGATAGTGCAGGCAGTACTGCTCATAATTCATTCACAAAAGGTGTAGCGCCAGAGGAACATATGAACATACATCCAGAGGACTGGTGGATAGCTAATGTTATTCCTATATTTAAGAAGGGGGACAGAACATGCCCAGGGAATGTCAGGCCAATCAGCTTAACACAGGAAAGATAATGTAAACCTTATGAAAGGAAGGAATTGAAGAACATCTAGAAATGAGAATGAATATTCAGAATAGATTTCAAAAGGGAAAGTCTTGTCCGACCAACCCTATTGAATGTTTTGAGGAGATAACGAAGAGAGTAGACAATGGCAGTGCTCTCAATGTAATTCATCTGGATTTTCCAAAGGCCTTCGATAAGATGCCCCATAATAGATTAATGAAAAGGGTCAGAGAATGTGGAGTCAGGGGACAAGGGACAGAATGGATTGCCAGCTGGCTTCAAGACAGAAAGCAGAGAGTGAGAGTAAAGGGGAGTTATTCTGAGTGACAGAAGGTGGGAAGTGATGTTCCACAAGTATCAGTGCTGGAACCACGTCTGTTCACAATTTACATTAACCATTTGGACTTTGGAATCTAATACACAATCTCAAAATCTGCAGATGGCACCAAATGGGGATGGTGGGGGGTGGGGTGGGTGGTCAGTATTGTGGAGGACTGCAATAAATTACAGGATATTTATAAAATGCAGAATTGGCAAATTACGTTCAACACAGAGAACTGTGAGGCAGTACATTTTGGGAGGAAGAATAGGGAGGACACTGATCACTTGGAAGTTGCAATTACAGATGGGGGGAGAAACAGAAAGATCTCAGAGCCGTAAATAAAATAAACCAAGAACTCGGCTTTATTTCTAGAGGGACAAAATTGAAACACAGGGAAGTTATGCACATTTTTTATTGGACTTTGGTTAGACTACACTTACAGTACTGCGTGCAATTCTGTTCAGTATATCTCTGTCATCCTCATCCTTCTATCTTGTGAGAAGATGGTTTGCATCTTAAGCATTCAACACTATGTTAAACAGTGCTGGGATCAGTGCTGGGACAACAGCTGAACACAATTTACATTAACCATTTGGACTTTGGAATCGAATACACAATCTCTAAATTTGTGGATTGCACCAAATTGGGGGGGGGGGTTAGTCAGTACTGGGGAGCACTGCAATATATTATAGCAGGATAGTAATAAACTTGCAGAATGGACAAATAATTGGCAAATGAAATTCAACATAGAGAAATGTGAGGTAGTATGGTAGGAAGAGTAAGGAGGTCAGTTATTCTATGGAAGGTGTGATCCTGGGTGGGGTAGAGAAACAAATTGAACTCGAAGTACAAATACATTAATCACTAAAAGTTGTCCCCCAGGTTAGCAAGGCTGTAAAAAATAAAGAAACCAAGAAATAGGTTTTAAAGTAGATTATGCTAAATCTTTATCGGACCGTGGTTAGACCACACTACTGTGTGCAGTTCCATTTGGCATAGAAGCCTTCTGTCTCATTTGGTTTGAAGCCTAAGTGTTCAACTCTGTTTTAAACATCACTTGGTATAGTTCAGGAGCCTCACTCTACAAGGACAGTATCTGTTGTAATTGCTGCAGTGGAAGACCATGAGCTGAGAAGGTGCAGGATTCACTGGTCTTTGTTTTCTCTGGACCCTCTTCTCAGCAAACTGAGCTTTCCATTTCTCTGGTCCCCGTATTACAAAATGGATATAGAGAAACTGGAGAGGGAGCAGAGAATATTTACAAAGATGATACCAGAAGAGGACTGGAGAAAAGCTAATGTGGTTCTGCTATTTTAGAAGGGTTGTAGAGATAAACCAGGGAACTACAGACCAGTGAGTCTCACATCAGTGGTAGGGAAACTATTGGAGAAAATTCTGAAGAAGAGAATCTATCTCCACTTGGAAAGGCAAGGTTTGATCAGGGATAGTCAGCATGGCTTTGTCAGAGGGAGGTCATGCCTAATAAATTTGATTGAATTTTTTGAGGAGGTGACCAGATGTGTAGATGAGGGTAGTGCAGTTGATGTAGTTTACATGGATTTCAGCAAAGCCTTTGACAAGGTCCCACATGGGAGACTTATAAAGAAGGCAGATGCACATGGGACACAGGGCAATTTGATAAGGTGGATTCATAATTGGCTTAGTTGTCGGAGATAGAGGGTGATGACAGAAGGCTGCATTAGTGACCGTGTCCTGTGGCGTTCCACAGGGATCTGTGCTGGGTCCCCTATTATTCGTCATTTCTATAAACGACATAGATGACTATGTGGGGGGTAGGATTAGTAAATTTGCAGATGACACAAAGATTGGCTGGGTGATTAACAGTGGGGTCGAGTGTCTTGAGCTACAGGAAGATATAGACGGGATAGTCAAATGGGCAGATAAGTGGCAGATGGAATTTAACCCTGAAAAGTGTGAGGTGATACACTTTGGATGGAGTGATTTGACAAGGAAGTATCCAATGAATGGCATGACGCTAGGAAGTTCTGGAGAACAAAGGGACCTTGGTGTGTGTGTCCATAGATCTCTGAAGGCAGAGGGGCATGTTAGTGGGGTGGTGAAAAAGGCATATGCGACACTTGCCATTATCAATCAAGGCATAGATTACAAAAGTAGGGAGGTCATGTTGGAATTGTGCAGAACCTTGGTGAGGCCAAAGCCGGAGTACTGTGTGCAGTTCCGGTCGCCACATTATAGGAAGGATGTGATTGCACTGAAGGGGGTGCAGAGGAGATTCACCAGGTTGTTGCCTGGGATGAAACATTTTAAGTTATGAAGAGAGATTGGATAGACTTGGGTTGTTTTTGTTGGAGCAGAGAAGACTGAGGGGTACGCCTGATCAAGGTGTACAAGATTATGAGGGGCATGGACAGGGTGGATAGGGAGCAGCTGTTCCCCTAAGTTGAAGGGTCAGTCATGAGGGGACATAAGTTCAAGGTGAGGGGCAGGAGGTTTAGGGGGGATGTGAGGAAAAACTTTTTTACCCAGAGGGTCGTGACGGTCTGGAATGCACTGCCTGGGAGGGTGGTGGAGGCGGGTTGCCTCACATTCTTTAAAAAGTACCTGGATGAGCACTTGGCACGTCATAACATTCAAGGCTATGGGCCAAGTGCTGGTAAATGGGATTAGGTAGATAGGTCAGGTGTTTCTCACGTGTTGGTGCAGACTCGATGGGCCGAAGGGCCTCTTCTGCACTGTAATTCTGTGAAATGTGTAGGTTTACATATCAGGAAAGGATTAACAGACTGGGTCTCTTTCTTGAGAAATGAATGCTCAGGGGTGACCTAATTGAGGTCTTTAAAATGATTAAAGGTTTTGATAGAGAGGATGTTTCCTCTCGTGGGGAAGAACATAACTAGAGACCATCAATATAAGAGAGTCACCAAGAAATCCAATGGGGAATTCAGAAGAAACTTCACCCAGAGAGTGGTGAGAATGTGTAACTCACTTCCACAGGGAGTGGGTGAAGTGAATAGCTTGGATGTGTTTAAGGGGAAGCTGGACAAGCATTTAACAGAGAAGAGAATACTGGGTTATGATGGTAGCTTTAGATCTACAGAGATGGGAGGAGGCTCAAGTGGAACATAAACACCGATATGGACTGGTTGGGCCAAATGGCCTGTTTCTGTGCTGTAGAGCCTATGTAAGGCTTCAACTGATCATCCAACCTGTAGAGACACAAGGACACCTGCTGTACGGAGAAACCATGGAAATGTGGGGACTTTGGGAAGCGATTCAGTTGTCCGTTCCTGCTAGAACCACATCGATACTGTCACGCAGGGGAGAAGCCATTTATCAGCTTCATGTGTGGGAAATGATTCATCAAATCATCCAGACTCCAGAAACACCAGCGAGTTCACACTGCTGAGAAGCAATAAAACATGCTGTGTGTGTGGGAATGCATTGACTCAGTTATCCAGTCTCTGGATACACCAGCGAGTTCACGCCTGGGACTTGCTGTTCACCTGCATCAATTGTGTATCCAGCCTCATCTACAGAAAGTGCAGGAAAAACTCAGTAGTCTGGGAGTATCAGTGGAGAGAGAAACAGAGTTAATGTTTCGAGTCCAATGTGACTCTTCTTCCTCAGCTCTGAATTAATATACCTGGATAATAAAGCTAGTCTCAGTAATGGTGACCATGATAACTATCAAAAATTGTTCTAAAAAACCCCTCTGGTTCACTAATGTCCTTCAGGGAAGGAAATCTGCCATCCTTACCTGGTCTGGCCTACATGTGACTCCAGACCCACTGCAATGAAGTTGGCTCTTGACTGCCCTCTGAATTGTCTGAACAAGCTACTCAGTTGCATTCAAGAACGTGGTTCACACCAGCCTCTTCTCAAGAGCAATTAGGGATGGGCAACAAATTCTGACCTTGTCAGCAACGCCCACATATTGAATTCAAATTCCACCAGCTACCATGGCAGGATTCAATCCCAGACCCCCAGAACATTAGCCTGGGTCTCGAGTACTAGTCTAGCGATAATACCACTACACCATTGCCTCCCCTAGCTGGAGTAGCAGGGGCTGCTACTTGATCCTTCTGTCCTGCACCCTCTTCCTATTGGTCTAGAGCTGCAGTCAATTACCCGTGCATTGTGAGCTGTCAGGTGAGAGGTCATTGGATTGAGCCTCCTTCTCTGCTGTTGTATTAGGAGATTCTATGATCTATAACAATATGATTCATAGTAAACATCATACGATTGAATCACAGAGCACGGATGGTGACCATTAAGCCCATTGTGCCTGCATTGTCTCTGAAAATGTGATCAATCCGCCCCACTCGCCTGCTCTTTTCCGAGAGCCCTCCAAATCTTTCCTTATTAAATCAAGGTCCAAATCAGTTTTGAAAGTTACAACAGAATCTGCTTCCACCAGTTATTCAGACAATGTGTTCCAGATCATCGTAACTCACTGAGTAAAATAATCTCTACTCATCTTCACTCTGGATTTTTGCCAATTGTTTTAAATCTGTGTCCTGTGGTTACCAACCATCCTGCTAATGGAAACAATTTATCCCCATGTAGATGAAAACTCTTCAAAAATGTCCACACCTGTTAAATCACTCCTTAACCTTCTCTGCTCTAAAGAGAACAATCCCAGCTTCTCCAGCCCCTCCACATAGCTGAAACCTCTCATCCCTGTTCCTATTCTGGTAAACTTTCCCTGCACCCTCTCCAAAGCCTTAACATCTTTCCTAAAGTGTGGTACACAGAATTAAACACAATATTTCAGTTTAGAATTAGCCACATATCTATAAAGTTTGAGGATAACTGATTTGCTTTTGTACTCCATGCCTCTATTGATAAATCCAAGGTCCCCATTACTTTTTTTCAAACAGCTTGGTCAACTTGTCCTGTCGTATTCTAGGATCAGTTCACATAAGCTCCCAGATCACCGTGTTCCTGCACTCTGTTTAAAATTGTACCATTTAGTTTATGCTGCCTCTCCTCATTCTTCCTTCCAAAATGCATCATTGACTGTGAATCGCTTTGGGATGTTTTGAGGGCATGAAAGGGGCTAAATGAACATGAGACCTTTCTTTTTTACAGCTAATTTAAAGTTGTAGATTTTGCTCCAAAGATGAAATTGAGATTGATATTCAAACTTAACTAGTTTACTGTAGAAAGAACTTCAGTTAGGAGTCAGTGAATTAAGAGGAAAGATCCCAGACAGAAGTTCTTCAAGGTACACTCCAAGCCCAACAGCTCAATCAGCTCCACTCTCAGCTCAGGAGACCTTAATAACTCCACATACTGTCCGCAGGGGAGTTCTCCAGGTGCCGTGGGGCCAACATTCATGTTTTAACTGATACTACCAAAGAAACTGGACTTATTGGTTATTCATCTAATTGCTTTTTTCAGAATCTTACTTTGTGCAAACTGACTGTCGTGAAAGAGAAACAACTTGTATTTATAGAACACGTTTGTTGTAATAAAACTTCACAAGGTGCTTCAGAGGAGTTTCATAAAGCAAAATTATAGACCAAGTCACTAATGGTGATATTAAGGTCGATGGCCAAAAGCTGGATTTGAGAGGCAGATTGTATCAAGCATCTTTAATCAGGAGAGTGGCCGAGAGGTTTAGGGAAGGAATTTCAGAGCTTCATGCTGTACGTGGCGCAGGTCTGGCCCATTCCACACTCCTGCGTGATGGCGATCACCCGAGCCATCTTTTGCTTTATCTGGAGGGCGAAAATAGTTCGTGTTCGCAGGGACGTGATGTACAGCCTCTAGATAAGGGGGGAAAAAACATGCCCAACATCACCCTCATCCTGATGGCCATCTTTGTGTGCGGCTGCATCAAGCTGTGCGTAGACCCTGGGTATGCAAACACCAAGTATCACTACGTGCTGAGGTTCTATCTATCCCTGTTGTGGCGAAGGATGGGTCTGGCCATGCTGCTGTGGAACGCTCCAAGCAGTTGGACCATGACATACCACCTGTCCCTCATTGAAAAAATTATGCAGACAAACACCTTTGACCACAAGTCCATCAGGCAGTGGTTGGCGCGTAACGTCTTAGAGGCCCTGCGGGAAAAGGAGTTGGTGGATCCTGTCAGATGGTTCCCTGAGCAGACTGGCAAAGTCATTTGGCAGAATGCCTCATCACCAGAACTTTCCAACAAGCACCAAGATGTAGCTTGGCTGGTGGTGAGAAAGGCCCTCCCTGTCAGATCCTTCCAACATGCCAGGAGTCTCGTCCCCTCTGCACGTTGCCCTTGAGGTGGCTGTGGTGGGGACAAGACTGTTGTTCACCTCCTTGTGGATTGTGCCTTTGCAAAGAAGGTCTGGAGAGAAATGCAATGGTTTCTGTCGAGGTTCATCCCAAGCAGCGCAGTGACACAGAGCTCTATGCTCTACGTGCTGTTCCCAGGGACACATACCAGGACAAACATCAACTGCAGCTGGAGGATCATCAACTTGGTGCAAGACGCTCTTTGGTCTGCCCGAAACTTGTTGGTCTTCCAGTGCAAAGAATTGTCCCCGACCGAGTGTTGCAGACTGGCACATTCCAAGGTCCAGGACTATGTGCTGAGGGACACACTAAAGCTTGGGGCAGCCATCGCAAAGGCGCAATGGGGAAAGGTCGCTAAGACCTTTCAGCCATAGTGCACCGAGGGGCTGGGAAAGGTATAAACCCCTCGGGCTGTATGGCTCACAATAAATGTATGCATTGAATTGCACTAATTGTATTGAAGCACCTCAGAGTGCAACATGATGTATGTTTATAACTTCAGTACCATTGCACTGTCTGACTGTCTGTAATGACCACATTGAAATGATTGTAATATTAATTGATTGTATTGAAGCACCTCGTGATCCATGTGTAAAAGTTGAATCTGATTGCATTTTTTGTGATGGCAATTTAAAAATGTTTTGTAACATTCTTCCAGAAATTTTATGAATAAAGTATATTTTTCCAAAAAAATTCAGAGCTTCAAGCCTAGGCCCCGCCACCAATGCTGTGGTAATTAAAATCAGGGATGTTCGAAGAGGCCAGAATGAGGGGAGCGCAGATATCTCAGAGGACTGTGAAACTGGAGATTAGAGAGATAGATGGCGGGATGTGAAAACAAGAATGTGAATTTTAAAATCGAGGCATTGCTTGATCTGGAACCAATGTAGATCAGTGAGCATAGGGCTGATGGGCGAATGGGACTTGGTGTGAGAAAACACACGGGCAGCAGAGTTTTGGATGAGATCGTGTTTCTGTGTAGGGACAGAGAGAATGTGAGAGGCTAGTCAGGAATGTTTTGGAATGGTCAAATCTAAAGGTAACACGGGCATGGATGAGGATTTCAGCAGCAGATGAGCTGGGGTGGGATGGAGACAGGCGATGTTATGGCGATTGAAATATCTGGTATTAGTGATGGTGTGGATATGTCATCAGAAACTCATCTTGGAGTTAAATCTGACACCAAGATTGTGAAGAGTGTGGTTCAGCCTCAGACAGTTCCCAGGAAGAGGGACGGACTTGGTCGTTGGGGAACGGAATTTGTCATGGTGACCGACGACAATGGCTTTGGTCTTCCCAATTTTTAATTGCAGGAAATCTCTGCTCATCCAGTACTGGATGTCGGATGAGCAGTTTGATAATTTAGTAACAGTGGAGGAATGGAGAGGGATGGTGGTGAGGTAGAGCTGGGCGTTGTCAGTGTACATGTGAAAACTAACACGGTGCTTTTGGATGATGTCACCTACTGGCAGCCTGTAGATGAGAAATAGGAGGGTCCAAGGATAGATCCTTGGGGGACACCAAGTTCAAGAACTTCGGAGAGGAAAGGGAGGTTGGAGATGGGGCGGTAGTTTGCAAAAATTATGGGGTGAAGGGTTGTTTTGTTTTAGGGTGGATGATGGCGGTGCATTTAAACATGAGAGGGACAGTATCAAAAGAGAGAGAGAACCATTGACAATATCAGCTAACATGGGGAAGATGGATGGTCAGCAGTTCAGTGAGAATAAGGTCAAGGTGGGTCTCATGGTCAAGATGAGCTCTGAGGGAGATAGAGAATAGGAGAGAAACTGGAGAAAGATGTGAATTCAGGGCTTAGGCAAGGGGGAACGTTAGAGGCAGTTTGTCCTGGTGGGCTAGTGGAAGAGAGGGAAGCAGCAGAGGCAGCTGATTGGATTGTCTCAATCTTAGTGACAAGGAAACTCCATGAGCTCCTTGCACTTGTTGTTGGAACTCTGGATGGATGAGACAGGGGAAAGAAAGAGCCTTCAAAAGGAACTAACACGTTAGAGATATTAAAAAGATTCAACACATTTTGTTTAGCACAAAGCTGTTTTATTTGACTTTTATCCACAGTATTAATAACACAATAACTGGGATGAAGTTTATTAACATCAGCAGAAACAGACCCCAATGAACAACGGTTCACCCCAAATATGATTAACAGCAAAATCCAATCATTATCGTTATTTGTGAACTCGCTGGTGTAGCAGCAGGTTGGATAACTGAGTGAACCCCTTCCCGCACTCAGAACAGGTGAACGGCTTCTCCCCAGTATGAATTCGCTGATGTGTCAGCAGGTGGGATGACTGACTGAACCCCTTCCCACACACAGAGCAGGTGAATGGCCTCTCCCCAGTGTGAGTGCGCTGGTGTGTCAGCAGGTGGGATGACCGAGTGAATCCCTTCCCACAGTCGGAGCAGGTGAACGGCCTCTCCCCAGTGTGAACTCGTTGGTGTTCCAGCAGAGTGGATGACCGAGTGAATCCCTTACCACACTCGGAGCAGGTGAATGGCCTCTCCGCAGTGTGAACTCGCTGGTGGACAATCAGATCAGGTGATCGCCTAAACCCAGCCCCACAGTGAGAGCACCTGAACGGCCTCTCGCCAGTGTGAAGACGTTGATGAAACATTAGTTCCCAGGAACCTTTGAAGCCCTTCCCACAGTCTGGGCACTTAAAAGGTCTCTCCCCAGTGTGAATTCGCTGGTGTGTCAGCAGGTGAGATGAGTGAGCAAATCCCTTCCCACACTTTGAGCAGATGAATGGCCGCTCCCCAGTGTGAATTCGCTGGTGTACAGTGAGGACAGATAATGTCTTGAACCCAGTCCCACAGTGAGAGCACCTGAACGGTCTCTCGTCAGAGTGAACATGTTGATGGCCAGTCAGTTCCCGGGGACTTTTATAGCACTTCCCGCAGTCTGGACATTTGAAAGGCCTCTCGTCAGTGTGAACTTGTCGATGTTGCAGCAGGGTAGATGAACAAGTGAATCCCTTCCCACACTCAGAGCAGGTGAATGGCCTCTCCCCAGTGTGAACTCGCTGATGATTTTCCAGCTCAGATGGGTAATTAAATCCCTTCCCACAGTCCCCACATTTCCACGTTTTCTCTCTGTTGTGACGGCATTTATGTTCTGACAAGTCAGATGATCGGCTGAAGCCTCGTCCACACACAGAGCACGTGTACGGTTTCTCCTCACTGTGAACGGTGCTTTCTCCTTCCATGTTCAAAATCCGATGGTATTCAGGTTATGATAAATTAGGCAACTCTGTCAGATTTTGATGTGATGTTTGATTTGAGTTTCCCGACTGCAAATCCTCCCCTTTAATACCCTGTGAAATTGATTTAAAACAGAAAAAAAGGAGTGAGAGAGAACCCGCAAAAACACAAAGGCAGATGTAAATATGGTCATTTGTGGGGCTGGCATTAGGAAGAAGCGACCATGAAAGCTGCTGGATTGCCGTAAAAACCCAGCTGGATGACTAATGTCCTTCAGGAAAGGGAACCTGTCACCTGGTCTGGGCCTACACAAGACCAGATGGGAGAAGAGAGCAAGAGAGAGAAGCAGTAGGGTGGGAGAGGCAAGGGGTGAAGAAGGGAGATTTTACATATCTACAACTCAACCAGAACTTTCACAGAACCTCCCAAGTTCTCAACCTCCATCACTTAGAGGGACAAGGACAGCAGCCATATGTGAAGACCATCATCTCCAAGTCACGTATTGTCCTGATTTCTCTGACATCCAGTACCGGATGAACAGAAATTTCCCTCATTTAAATATTGAGAAGACGAAAGCCATTGTCTTCAGTCCCCGCTACAAACTCCACTCCCTGACCACCAACTCCAACCCACTCCTGGCAACTGTCTGAGACTGAATCAGACTGTTCACAACCATGGTGAAATATTTCACCCCAAACTGAGTTTCCAGCTGCAGATCAGCATCATCACCATTACTGAATGTTTTCACCTCCGACTCTGCCCTAGTCCCAGCTCATCTGCTGCTTAAACTTTCATCCATTCCTTTGTTACCTCTAAACTTAACTATCCCAACACACTGCCGGCCGGCCTCCCACATTCAATCTCCCTGTAACCTTGAGGTCACCTGCTGTCTGTGTGTTTACTCAGGCCAAGTCTCATCCAGCCATCAGCCCTGTACTCACTGATCTACAAAGGCTCCTGATTCATAAAGCCCCTGTGAAGCAGCCTGGAAAGGTCTAATACATGAAAGGCACTACACAAATACAAATTGTTATTGTTGATTTTGGACATATACCACTGTATCCTGTAACTGTTTATCTAACATCATTGTGGGAGCACTTTCACCACACGGACTGCAGCGGTTCAAGAAGGTCAAACCTCATCTTCTCCACAGGCAACTGGGGATGGGTAATATCTGCTGCTGGTCTTGTTAGTGAAAGCACAGGGGAGTGGGACTAGCTGATTTGCTCTTGCAGAAAGCCAGCACAGGCAGGACGGGCTGAATAGCTTCCGTCTGTATTGTATCCTTCAGTGATTGTTTGACTCGATGAAAAAGGACCTAAATTAGAGGCCAGGAACTATTTCTACAACCAATGCCTACCCTACAACAAACCAGCTTTTAATTGGTCCATCTGTGTTTCTCGGCTTGGTTCTGTGAGCAATGCCTGCAATAAAATAACAGCAAAATACTGCAGCTGCTAGAAATCTGAATTAAAAACAGCAAATGCTAGAAATACTGAGCAGGTCAGGTAGTATCTGTGGAGGGAGAAACAGAGTTAACATTTCAGGGTGTGTGTAATAAATTATGGGTATTAAAGATGGTGCAGAATTTGGTGATCAATATAAGCTCAGAGGCGGAAGAGAAATGGACTATAGTTCAGGAAAAACAATTCCTGACGATGAAAGATATTGTGGGAAGATAAAGCTGGGAAGCCAGCAGCACATGGTTGGGGGATGGGCAATGGTGGAAACCTCATTTAGACATGGTCGGCAGAAGTAACAATAAAAACTAAACATAACTAAAATAAGCCCAATATTAGAGACAGAGGAAGTTAGACAATGGCAGAGAGGTGATAAGGGAGGGCAGAGGTGAAACAGAGCAATGGATGGAGA
The DNA here is from genome assembly GCF_964194155.1 of Cetorhinus maximus. Lineage (NCBI taxonomy): Eukaryota > Metazoa > Chordata > Chondrichthyes > Lamniformes > Cetorhinidae > Cetorhinus > Cetorhinus maximus. The sequence continues at coordinate 20,170,368 of NC_135901.1, forward strand.
TGGATTCAGATCCACAGTAAAGGAGCCACACCAGCCCCAGAGCCATGGAATCAGAGCACAGCACGAAATGTACTAAATTGTAGATGAATATTCAAAAATACTCACCTCTAAAACAAGTCCATTGTTTTCAATATTAAAATCTCCTGCTGGAGCCTGCAGCTGGAAAGATATCAGAAGCACTGGAGTCAGAGAAAAATCTCCCAGTTGAGGAAATACCCGGGGAGCGGGGTGATGTCACCGCGCAATTGTCGGTGTGTGATGACATCACAGACACGAACACAGAACATCTGGGTCTGTGCAAACCAGTGGTCACCACACATTATGAAGGATGTGAGGGTCCTTGAGAGGGTGCGGAGGAGATTTACCAGAATGGTTCCAGGGATGAGGAATATTAATTGGCAGGTTAGGTTGGAGAAACGGGGATTGTTCTCCTTGGAGCAAGGGAGATTGAGGGGAGATTTGATACAGGTGTACATGTTTATGATAGGTTTAGATAAGGTAGGTAAAGAAAAGCTGTTCCCATCAGCTGATAGTAGAAGAATTACAGGACACAGATTTTAAGATTTTGAGCAAGATGTACAGGAGGGATGTGAGGAAGAAATTTTACACAGTGAGTGGTAATGACCTGGAACTCAATGCTTACACTCATAGGCTGATAATATCCAGGTCCTGATGAATCGAGTGATTCTGTCAGGTTTTGAGGTGAGATTTGGTTTGAGTTTCCTGTCTGCTATTAGCTTTTAAAAGATGTTTACAAAAGCAATCACTGTCAGTCCAAGATTAAAATTTCCAAAGAGACAAACGTTTCTCTTGATTTGAGTTTGCTGTGTGTAAATCCTCCCCTTCTAACCCCCTGTAATAGGAGTTTCTAAAATCCATTACTGTCAATTCAGGATAGAAATTCACAACCCTCTCTGCTCCTGCTTCCTTGCCCATGCACCCTGCTGCACATTTCCCCCATCATTGTTGTCATCGGCAGTCTCTCGATTCGCAGATGACGTCTATTCAGGGTCGTGAGTTTCTGCCGTGGGTCTTCATGTGACTGAACAGACCTGCAGATCTTTGGGCACATGGGGCAGGACGTCCTATGAGGTCGTGGGATCTGGAGATCAGGATTGGCTTCCCTTTCCTGCCTTCTCTACTGTCATCAATAAGATATCTGGGTCTGTGCAAACCAGGGTAATGGAGGGTCAACTTTCCAAGCGTGATGCAGCTTAATGGACAAGCATTAATGGAGGCACCATTCTGAACAATAGGTAACAAGCTAAAAGAAAATAACTGCGGATGCTGGAAATCCAAAACAAAAATAAAAATACCTGGAAAAACTCACAGGTCTGAAAGCATCTGCAGAGAGGAACACAGTTAACGTTTCGAGTCCATATGACACTTCAACAGAACTAAGTAAAAATAGAAAAGAGGTGAAATATAAGCTGGTTTAAGAGGGGGGGGGAGGGTAGAGCTGGATAGAGGGCCAGTGATAGGTGGAGATAACCAAAAGATGTCATAGACAAAAGTACAAAGAGGTGTTGAAGGTGGTGGTATTATCTAAGGAATATGCTAATTAAGGGTAGAAAGCAGGCCAAGCAAGGTACAGATAGCCCTAGTGGGGGTGGGGTGGGGTGAAGGAATCGAAATAGGCTAAAAAGTAGAGATAAAACAATGGATGGAAAAACATTTAAAAATAATGGAAATAGGTGGGAAAAGAAAAATCTATATAAATTATTGGGAAAAAAAGGGGGGATTGGAAAGGGGGTGGGGTTGAAGGAGAGAGTTCATGATCTAAAATTGTTGAACTCAATATTCAGTCCGGAAGGCTGTAAAGTGACTAGTCGGAAGATGAGGTGCTGTTCCTCCAGTGTGCGTTGAGCTTCACTGGAACCTTAACCGAGGTTTTCCACCCACGGTGGTTGACAGGGCCCTCAACCGTGTCCAGCCCATCTCCCGCGCATCCGCCCTCACACCTTCCTCTCCCTCCCAGAAACATGATGGGGTCCCCCTTGTCCTCACTTATCATAAGACCATAAGACATAGGAGCAGAAATTAGGCCATTCGGCCCATCGAGTCTGCTCCGCCATTCAATCATGGCTGATAAGTTTCTCAATCCCATTCTCCCACCTTCTCCCTGTAACCTTTGATCCCCTTACCAGTCAAGAACCTATCTATCTCAGTCTTAAATACACTCAGTGATCTGGCCTCCACAGCCTTCAATGTGGCACTGAATTCCATAGATTCACCACTCTCTGGCTAAAGAAGTTTCTCCTCATCCCTGTTCTAAAAGGTCTTCCCTTTACTCTGAGGCTGTGCCCTCGGGTCCTAGTCTCTCCTACTAATGGAAACATCTTCCCCACGTCCACTCTATCCAGGCCTCTCACCCCACCTGGCCCTCTATCCAGCTCTTCTGGTCCCCCCCCACCCCACCCCCCACCACTTAAACCAGCTTATATTTCACCCCTTTTCTATTTTTTCTTAGTTCTGTTGAAGAGTCATGCAGACTCGAAACCTTAACTGTGCTCCTCTCCACAGATGCTGCCAGACCTGCTGAGCTTTTGTTTTTGATTTCCAGCATCCGCAGTTTTTCACTTTTATCTGTACCTTGCATGTCCTGCTTTCTACCCTTAATTAGCACATTCCATAGATAATATCACCGCCTTCAACACCTCTTTGTACTTTTGTCTATGACATCTTTTGGCTATCTCCACCTATCACTGGCCCTCTATCCAGCTCTACCCTCCCCCCACCCCCTTAAACCAGCTTATATTTCACCTCTTTTCTATTTTTACTTAGTTCTGTTGAAGAGTCATACGGACTCGAAACGTTAACTGTGTTCCACTCCGCAGATGCTGCCAGACCTGCTGAGTTTTTCCAGGTATTTTTATTTTTGTTTTTAATAGGTAACAAGCCCCGCCCAGTTATTACAAAGGTCGCCCCTTACAAAGATGGCGGCCGCACATGTGCCCTGCTTCACATCGCCCCCTACAAAGCCGGCGGTGGTTAACCTGGACCCATCGTTCGAAGCTGCGGCCCAGTTCGGTGCAAACGGGGGGGACGGGAAGTTCTTTTTCGGGCTTTGCGCTTACACATCATGTTTACAAAACCTTCCCGCCCACCCGCCGATCCATCGCTCCCTTGGTTCGGCATCTCCCTCTTACCGATTGCGGATCTGACAAAGAAGCTTCCGTCCGTCGCCATTATCGACACTGCGCATGTTTCACAGCCCGGCCCCGCCCCTTATCCACTCCCATTAGTTGGAAGACCAGCCGCTCCGGCTCGGTCCTCCAGTCCCGCCCCCTCTTCCTATTGGTCTGGACCTGCCGTCCATCACCCGGGCATTGTGACGGTTTTCAACGCTGAGAACGGCCACAGACTCAGCCTGACTTGCTGATTCTTGGCAGCATTTTCTGTTTGGGAATTAAAGCTAGAGATGGATGGTCAGTTCCCCTCTGTCCGGGAGGATTTGCACTCATTTCCCTCGTGCAGTGATTATCACGTTTACTTTACATGAGGAAAGTCCCGGTTCAATTCAAGCTGGAAACTTTGTGAGTTACTGAGGAGGAATGAGCAGTGAGTTTAATTTCATGTCGAACAGAGTGATAGTTACTGTTGTCTCATTCCTTAAAAGCACCTTCACTTTTAAACAGGTAACGATAAGTGAGAGAAAACTGATCCACAGTGACCAAAAAAACAAGATACTGCAGATGCTGGAAATCCGACCTCAAAACAGAAAATGTTGGAAACACTGAGCAGTGTTCACAGTGAATGTTTCACGTCGATGAACTTTTATCCAAACTGGAAGAATGATTTCATAGTTGACCAAAGGGGTAGAGAGGAAGAAAGAACAAACGACCTTATGATAGGTTGGGAGACAGGAGTGATTGAATGACATGGTGCAAGGCAAAACTAGGTGATGATGAGACAAGTAAAGAAACTAATGGGACAATTGAACGAATAAAAGTCAGATCCAGAGGAGGTATAAATGGTAACAGCAGAATCATTACCAGCACCTACCGTCCGAAAAAATGGGAGTGTTAGTGGGAATGGGAGTGAAAAAATTTGGCTAGAGCTAAGGAACAAAAAGGGTGCAATTACATTGCTTGGTGTAGTTCATAGATCGCCAAATAGTGATAAGGACGTAGAAGAACAAATCTGCAGGGAAATTACAGAGAGATGCAAGCAGTATATAGAGTAGTTATGATGGGCCACTTTAATTACCCGAATTAGACTTGGTCAGTGGCAGTGTAAATGGCGGAGAGGGGCAAAAGTTCCTGGACTGTGTTCTGGAGAATGTTCCACAGTAGTCTGTGCCTAATCCAACAACAAAAGACCCACTGTTGGACCTGGTTCTTGGAAATGAGGTGGGCCAAGTAGATCAAGTGTCAATGGGGGAACATTAAGGAGACAGTGATTATTGTCTTGTATGTTTTAGGATGATGATAGAAAAGGAAGATAGGCAATCCAGGGTAAGGGTAACAGAATGAGAACCGACTTCGATGGGGCAAGAATGGAGCTGGGCTGGATAGACTGAAATGAAAGATTGGCAGGAAAAACTGTAGCTGAACAATGGGCTACCTTCAAAATAGAATGGTTTGGGCACAATTAAGGTGTATTCCAACGGATGGGAAAGGTAGAACAAACAAATCCAGAGCTCCCTGGTTGAAGAAAGAGATAGAAATTAAGATAAAGAAGAAAAAGTGCACTTATGACAGGTGTCAGGTAGAAAATACAATTGAGAGCCAAGAGGAATAGAGATGGTTCAGAGGGGAGGTGCAAAAGCATATTAGAGAAGCAAAGAGGAATTATGAGAAAAGGCTGGCAGTCAACATAACAGGGAATCCCAAAGTCTTCTATAGGCATATAAATAGTAAAATGGTGATAAAAGGAGGAGTAGGGCCGATTAGGAACCTAAAAGGGAATTTACACATGGACGAAGGGGCCATGGCTGTGGTATTAAATGAATACTTTGCATCCCTCTTTACCAAGGAGGTAGATGCTATCCAGGCCATGGTGACAGACTCTGTCACTAGAATGGTTCAAAGGGGCCATGGCTGAGGTATTAAATGAATACTTTGCATCCGTCTTTACCAAGGAGGTAGATGCTACCCAGGCCATGGTGACAGTTGAGGAAACTCTGTCAATAGAATGGTTCAAAATTGAAAAGGAGGAAGTGTTGAATAGACTCTCGGTACTTAAAGTTGACAAGGCACTGGGACTAGATGAGGTGCATCCAAGGATATTGAAGGATGAAAGAGTAGAAATTGCAGGGGCACTGACCATAATCTTTCAGTCCTCTCTAGACTCAGGGGTGGTGCCAGAGGACTGGAGAATTGCAAACATTACGCCCTTGTTCAAAAAAGATTGCAAAGATAAGACCAATCAGTTTAACTTCAGTGGTGGGCAATACTCTAGAAACAATTATTTGGGATAGAATTAGTAGTCACATGGAAAAATATGGGCTCATAAGGAAGAGCCAGCATGGATTTCTAAAGGGGATATCGCGTTTACCTAACTTCCTGAAGTTTTTTGAAGAGGTAACAGAAAAGGTCGATAAGGGTAATGATGTTGAAGTAGTGTATATCGACTTTGAAGAGGCATTTGATACCGTGCCACACAACAGACTTGTGAGAAAAGTTATTGCTCATGGGGTAAAAGGGACAGTAGCAACGTGGATATAAATTGGCTGAAAAATAGGAAGCAGAGAGTCACAGAACTTTAATGGTACAGAAAGAGGCCATTCGGCCCATCGTGTCTGTATCGGCTCTCCAAATAAACATTATGACCTAGAGCCATTGCCCTGCCCTCCCCCCATTCCCCTGCATCTTGTTTTCATTCAAATAATCATCTAATACCCTCTTGAATGCTTTGATTGAACCTGCCTCCATCACACTTCCAGGCAGTGCATTCCAGACCCGAACCACTCATTGTGTGAAAAAATAATGGTCAATGAACATTTTTTGGGCTGGAAGAACGTTTGTAGTGGAGTTCCCCAGGAGTCGATATTGGGACACTTGCTTTTCCTGGTATATATTAATGATCTAGGTCTTGGTGTGCAGGGGACAATTTCAAAGTTTGTGGATGATACGAATCTTGGGAGTGTTGTGAACTGCGAAGAGGGTGGTGTGGAACTTCAAGAGGACACAGATAAGTTGGTGAGTGAGCAGATAGGTGGCAGATGAAGTTCAATGGGGCGAAGTGTGCAGTGATGGATTTTGGTAGGAAGAACATGGACAGACAATATAAAATAAGGGATGAAATTTTGAAAGGGGTGCAGGAGCAGAAATACCTGGGTGTATATGTGCATAGATCATTGAAGGTGATAGGACAGGTGGAGAGAGCAGTTAATAAAGCATATAGGATCCTGGGCTCTATTAATAGAGGCACAGAGTGCAAGAGCAGGCGTGTTATGCTGAACTCATAGAAGACATTCGTTAGACCTCAGCTGGAATGTTGTGTACAGTTCTGGGCATCATATTATAGGAAGGATGTGAAGACATTGGAGAGAATGCAGAAGAGGTTCACAAGAATGGTACCAGGGATGAGAAACTTCAGCCATGACGATAAATTGGAGAAGTTGGGACTCTTCTCCTTGGAGAGAAGAAGTCCAAGAGGAGATTTGATAGAGATGTTGAAAATCATGAGAGGGCTGGACTGAGTAGATAAGGAGAAGCTGTTCCAACTCGTAAAAGGATCAAGAGCAAGAAGGCACATATTTAAAGTGATTTGCAAAAGAAGTAAATGTAACATGAAAAAAAAACTTTTTCGGGTCTGGAATGCACTGCCTGGAAGTGTGGTGGAGGCAAGTTCAATCGAGGCATTCAAGAGGGTATTATATGATTATTCGAATACAGACAATGTGCAGGGGCACGGGGAAAAGGCCAGGCAAAGGCACTAGGTCATAATGCTCATTTGGAGGGCCGGTGCATACACTACAGGCTGAATGGCTTCCTTCTGTGTCATTGGGATTTTGTGACTTTATGATTCAGCCCCAACCTCTCCAATCTATCTTCATAACTGAAGTTTCTCATCCTTGGAAATATTCTTGTAAACCTCTTCTGCACTTTCTCCAATGTGATCACATCCTTACCATAGTGTGGCGCCCAGAATTGTACACAATACTCCAGATGAGGTCCTACTAGTGTCTTATATAAGCTCAGCATAACCTCCCTGCTCTTGTACTCTATGTCCCTATTAATAAAACTCAGGATGCTGTACACTTAATTAACTGCTCTCTGCCCCTGTCCTGCCACCTTCAGTGGTCTTTGCACTTTCACACCCGGGTCCCCCTGCTACTGCACACCCTTAAGAATTGCACACCCTTAAGAATTGCACCCCTTACTTCATATTGTCTGTCCATGTTCTTCCTCCCAAAATGAATCATCTCACATTTCTCCACGCTGAACTTTATCTGCCACCTATCTGCCCACTCCACCAACTTCTCTATGTCCTTTTGAAGTTTCATACTGTCTTCTTCACAATTTACACTGCTTCCAAGTTTGGTATCATGCACAAACTTTGAAATTGTCCCCTGCACACCCAGATCTAGATTATTAATATATATATATATATATATATATATCAGAAAAAGTAAGGGTCCCATCGACCCCTGGGGAAATCCACTACAAACTTTCCTCCAGCCCGAAAAAATATCCATTGACCATTACTCTCTGCTTCCTATTTTTCAGCCAATTTTGTATCCACGTTGCTGCTGTCCCTTATATTCCATGAGCAATAACTTTTCTCTCAAGTCTAGAGGTAACAGAAAGACTTGATGAGGGTAATGCTGTTAATGTGACACTGTATGAAATGTCTTTTGAAAGTCCACGTATACCACATTAACAGCATTACCCTCATCAACTCTTTCTGTTACCTCTTCAAAAAAACTCCAACAAGTTAGGTAACCACGATTTTCCCTTTAGAAATCCATGCTGGCTCTTCCTAAGCAACTCAACTTTTTCCATATGAGTACTAATTCAATCCCAAATAATTTTCTCTAGAAGCTTCCCGACCAACAAAGTTAAACTGACTGGTCTGTAATTGCTGGTCTTATCCTTACAACCTTTCTTGAACAAGGGTGTAATGTTTGCAATTCTCCAGTCCTCTGGCACCCTCTCACTATTTATGTGTTGACAGGAGACTTTGGAATTCGCCTTTATGTTGGCTGCCAGTCTTTTCTCGTGATCCCTCTCTGCTTCTCCTACTTGCTTTTTCACCTTCCCTCTGAAACTTCTGTATTCTGCTTGGTTCTCAGTTGTATTTTCTACCTGACACCTGTCATAAGCACACCTTTTCTTCTTCATCTTAATTTCTATCTCCTTTTTCATCCACGGATCTCTGGATTTGTTTGCCTTACCTTTCCCTTTTGAGGGAATATACCTTGACTGTGCCCAAACCATTTCTTCTTTGAAGGTAGCCAATTGTTCAGCTACAGTTTTCCCCGCCAACCTTTGGTTCCAATCTATCTGGCTCAGCTCTGTTCTTGCCCCATTGAATTCGGCTATCCCCTAGTTAGTAATTCTTCCTCCGGATTGTCCATTGTCCTTTTCTACCATCATCCCAAATCTAATGATACAATGACCTTAGTCGCCTAAATGTTTCTCCACTGATACTTGATCTACTTGGTCCACCTCATTTCCAAGAACCAGGTCTAGCAGTGCCTCCTTCCTCATTGAACTCGAGGCATACTGCTGTCGAAAATTCCCCTGAACACAATCTACGAATCTTTGCCCCTCTCCATTCTTTACACCACCACTGTCCCAGTCTACATTTGGGTAATTAAAGTCCCCCATTATATCTATTCTATAATGTTTACATCTCTCTGTAATTTCCCTGCAGATTTATTCCTCTATAGCCTTCCCACTAGTTGGCCGTCTATAGACTACACCAAGCAATGTAATTACACCCTTTTTGTTCCTTAGCTCTAGCCAAACTGATTCTATCCTTGAACCCTCTGGGACATCCTCTTTCTCCAGCACGACAATGCTCTCCTTAACCAATACAAACACTCCTCCTCCTTTTCTTGCTCTACTACTTTTTCTGAACACTTTGTACCCAGGAATATAAACTGTGGATAGGGGACATTCTTCACTGTGGCACTTGCTGGGTAAAAGCACAGCAATTGATCACGTAAATTATGTGAAAGTGATATTTTGCTGAGTTGGGGTGGGTACTGGGTGCAGAGGGCCAATCAATAAAATTATGAACTAAATTATAGAGAATCCCTGACTGTGCATGGGTTGAAGGCTTCAGGATCCTATTCCCAACCACCACCAGGAGAGATGTTTTATTTGGGGTCCAAAGCACTGGTATAATTTGAGACCATTAAAATTGAAATGCACATACATTATGAGGTACAGCAGGCATATTTTAGAGAGCTAGGAAGGAGAGTTCACCACTACTTTTTGTTTCCTGCCACTCAGCTACCTTCGTATCCATGCCGTTCATGTCCAATGGGCTTTAATTTTACTGACAATCCTGTTATGTAACACATTATCAAGTTCCTTGTGCACATCAACCACATTACCGTCATCAGCCCTCTCTGCTACCTCATTAAAAAACTCAAGAAACTTAGATCAACATGGTCTGCCCCAACCAAATCCTGACTGGCTTTTCTTCATTTATGGACACTTATCCAAGTGACTGTTTATTTTGTCCTGAATTACTGCTTCTAATTGCTTTTCTGCCACCAAGGTTAAACTGACTGGCCTGTCATTGAGAGATTTATCCTTCCACTTAAGCTTATTAAGGATTTTATATTAGTGCCAGGAAGTGTAAGGAAAACGAGAGAAGTGATGAAGTTCCAACTATATTTAAAGATGCTTGTAACTAATAAATAGCACAATAATTATTCACAGTTCAAGAAATAAACTACAGATAACAAATGAGTATGTTAATCGAATTATTCATTAAGGCCAGGAAGTGTATTGTGATTGGACAAACAAAAGGTCCTGTGTATGCTTAAAATCCGAAATAAAAACAGTAATTGCTGGAAATATTCAGCAGGTCTGGCAGCTTCTGTGGAGACAAAACAGAGTTATATATGAGAATCCATGCGAATTAGGAGCAGGGGTAGGCCATTCGGCCCAATCCACCAATTGATAAGATGATGGCCAACGACTCTTTGAGAGAAAAAAAAATTCCCTTCATCTCCGTCTTACATGGGAGAGCCCCTATTTTTAAACCGTGTCCCCTAGCCCTAGTCTCTCCCACAAGGTGAATCATCCCCTCAGCATCCACCCTGTCATTCCTTCAGGATCTGACATGATTCAATAAGGTCACCTCTCATTCTTCTAAACTCCAATGGATGCAGGCTCAACTTGTGCAACCTTTCCTTATAAGATAAACCCGTTATCCCAGGAATCAGTCGAGTGAAAATCTTCTGAACCACTTTTAATGCCATTATGTCTTTTGCGTGAAAACGTGTGGTAAGGAGACCAAAACTATATAGAGCACGCCAGACGTTACCTCACCAACGCTCTATACAATCGTAAAAGGATGATGAGTTTATTCTGCTCAATGGTTTAGAGGAACAGCGGGGAGGGTCTGGAGCTTCCTGGCAGCTCCCCTTCTCGGCAGGACAGTGAGGAAGCTGCTACTGAGTCACTTCCAACCTCAGCTAAAATGCAACTCTGGTGGGACTTGAACCCAAAACCTTTGAATGCCTGATTTAATCACTGTATTAGAAGTCCATATGCGCTGTCCATTGCACCACAGAGCCACACTTAAATGCTGGAGTCTGTGAATAAGTGAAAGAGGGAGGTGGGAAAAAGAACAAAAGGAAAGGTCTGTGAAAGGGTGGAGAGATGAACTGGCAAGAGTTTTCATGGTACAAGGTCAAAGAGAGTGGTAATGGGACAAGTAAAGACACAAAAGATGTTCTAGGTGAAGTGTAGATAGAAGGGTAGCAACCGTCTGAATGCAAAGTAAAGAAAATAAGAAAGAAACACGGAACAAAATGGGGGTAGAGATTATGATATAGAATTGTTGAACTCAGTTTTGTTCTGAAGTCTGTAAAGTGTCCATTTCATTTGCTTAAAAATCATTTTTTATCTCTTCTCAGTTCCAGTGAAAGGCCATAGACCTTAAACATTAACTCTGTTCCTCTCTCCACAGATGCTGCCTGAGCTGTTGAGCATTTCCAGCATTTTCTATTTTATCTCACGATTGTAGACTGTAGGAGTTTCTAAACAGAGAGACGGACACATTGCCACATCCATAACAAATGTCTCTTCCTCATGGCACTCCAGCTCGAGTCCATTCCAGCCTCAGGGATAATATTCACTGTTTTATATTTGCCTCTGATGCAGATCATATATTAAACTAAATGGGGAATATTCTTTAATTGAGGACAGTCACTGCATTTTGGGAGCTGATTTTAAATAAATTAAACAACCCTGGAGTGCAGGAGAAACATTTTCACGTTTGCGAGGAGTTAGTTCTGGCTGGTTGGAACTGAAATTCTGAAGATGCTGCTACAAATCCGGACTAAAACCGGACAAGCAGAAGCTGCTAGCTTAATGATTCCAGGGTTGGGGGCGTAGGGGGAGGGGAAGGGGGCACAACCCCCAGTTTCTCCACATTGTTTCAAACCGCTTGAATCAGACTTGTACTGAAAACATTTATGCACTAACTGAATCGTGGATGTGCTCAGGATGTCTCTCAAGCATTTTATATACCTCTCTGCTTTCAAAAAAAAAATTCCTGAGGGTAAACAAAAAAAATTCTACTTGTACGAAGGTACATCTTGTATTTTTCTCGATGTTGTGTACCAAAAAAATTATAAGGGTAAAAAACGAATTATTCTGATTATTATTTCATCTGACACAAACGTTACACAGGGAGACCTGGGGAAAGTGGAGGAATTACAGGGTTAAAGTGGGAGCCAGGAACAATAGCAGGAAGCACCGGGGGGAAGCAGCGTGGATAAAGAGCTATCAAACAGGACTTGTTTAAACCAAAGGTCAGCAGAGAAACACACAGCTGGTTCACACAGTGATTCGGAGGGTGGGTGAGATCCTGTACAGGTTAATGACGCTCCCCAAAGTCCATCAGTCATGTACATTCAGTGTTTAGAAGGCCATGGGGGAGGGGAGGGGAGGGAGGAACGATTTCGGACACAGCAGGAAGTCACCCCTCCCCCGCTCCGTGGTTCCGCAGACTCACCTTGGACCGGCCCACACCTGGGCAGGGCTGGGACAAGGTGCAGGAAACTGGAAGCTGGTCGGCTGAGCTGTGAACTGGGAGGAGTTGGGGCTCTGAGTGACAGACCTGGAACTATATCAAGGCAGGCACAGCCACTGATCTCCCTTTTCCTCATCGGATATTTTACTGGAGTCGTTTTGGTGAGTGTTTCTAAACTCTGACTCACTGTCCCGGTAATGTAAGCGGAGGAGGAATGTAGGTCGCTGGGAGTATTACACCATATTGTCTCTCCTCATTCTCCCACTCTCAGTTCCAGGCTGCAGGTTTCATTTCTCAGTCCACTCTGCCGGTCCGTTTTTTGTCTCCCTGTTTTTTGCTGCGGTGCTCCACATTCTTAGCTATACCCACCCGATTACAGTTATCTTCAAATTGCGACAATCTACCTTCAATCAGTAAATGACGATGAACAACTTTTAAATAGAGGGATTTCTGGGGCGCACAGAATTGTGGGATCGGCGGCCGCCATTAGTGAGCGACTGTCGATAAATGTTTTATTGCAGACTGAAGGCAGGTCAGCGACCTGAGCCCTCAATTCTGTTTGTCACTCCACAGATGCTACCTGCCAATATTTCCACTATTTTATCTTTTTATTTCAGATTCAGCGTCGGCAGTTCTGCCTGTTTTGCCTGCAGTTTATAGAACCAAGTCTAGAAACACAGATGGTCCAATTAGGAGCCGTTTTGAATCAGGGTGAGTGTTGGTCGCGGAAATCGGTCCCTGGCCTCCTGTGTTAGCCTTTTTTGTTGCTTCAGTGTGAACTCAATTCATAACCCATCTTTCTGCTTTTGTGGGTTCTTATTCCTTTTCCCTCTCTTTCAAATCTGTTTCAAAGGGTATTAGAAGAGGAGGATTTACTGCCGTGAAACTTAGGCATCACATTGGAATCTGGCAAAGTCGCCCAACTCATCATAATCTTAGTATCATCAGATTTTGAACACGATAGCAAAAAACCCCGTTCATGGTGAGGAGAAACTGTACATGTGTTCGGTTTGTAGTCAAGTCTTCAGCTGATCATCTGACCTTTCGAGACACAAGTGCAGTCACACTGGGGAGAAACTGTGGAAATGGGGGGAATGTGGGAAGGGATTCAATTACCCGTCTGAACTGGAAACTCATCGGTGCAGCCGTACTGGGGAGAGGCCATTCACCTGCTCCATCTGTGTAAGGGATTCACGTAGCTCCTGTACCTGTTGATACATCAGCGAATTCACACCGGGAAGAGGCCATTCACATGCTCTCTGTGTGCAACAACGTTCACTCAGTCACCCAAAATGCAGAAACACCAGTGAGTTCACAGTAACAAGAAGGGATTTACCCATTTGTCCAACCTGTTGACACACCAGCGAGTTTACAAGTGAATACTTTGATTGGATTCTGCTGTTGATAACATCTAGGACTGAACCACATTCACTGGGGTCTATTTCTGCTCATGTTAATAAACTTCAGCCCAGCTACAGTGGCTAATATTCTGGATAAAAGTCAAATAAATCAGGTTCCTGTCAAACATAGTCTTGCAGCCCTTTTAATATCCCTAACACAAGTTAATTCCTTTTGAAGTGCTCTCCCTCTCCCCACTTCCCTGTGTACGTTTTTGGGGCATCGAGGTATAAAACCCTTTTACTTGAACTACCTAAGTTCCGAATTATTGCTTTCTCAAAATGGGGCCCTCAGTTGCACATGACCTAGCAAGGTATGAATAACTAGTATTGATGAATCAAGTAGAATTTAGTAAGCAAGACATTACAAACACTCAACAAAAAGTGGTGAAGTCAACATGGAAAGTTCTTATACCTCAAGGTCCTAGGATTCCGTGAGTGCTGCCAGCACAGGTGATGCCTTTCTTCATCTGTCTCTGAAGTGACGTTATGGTGAATTGTGTCTCATGTTAGGAACTAGAGATAGTTTTAAGTTATATTTGTATTTTATGGGTGTCAGGAACAAGACAAAGCTTGAAGTTTAATTTATTTACTTTTTATTTATGTTAGAGAAGGTGAAACTTGGGTTTGGTTTCAGTTTAGAATTTTGTGAGGTGGAGCTGGCAGTCTGGGGTCCTGTTTGTATACATGTATCTGTAATGAGATTTTACGACTCTGAAAGTGAAGAGATGGGTTATCAAGGGGTTAATAGTTTAGAGGTTATAGTTTTGTTAACAAAAAACACAAAGTTGAAAAAAACTGTGCTGTTGCCTAGCAACAGCTGGTCAGAGAAAAAACCCCACAGAGATACAGGGAGAGACAAAAAGAACCTGTTTTTAGTTTCAGTTGAAATGGATATACCATTGAGTGAAGACAGGAAGACTCTCTCCAGCTGGAAATGATGGCAGACTCTTAAGGAACTCTAAAGCTAAAGTAATAGCGAATATACGGGGAGTTTTCTGGATATCTCAAGGAAGATACCAATTGTAGAAGGGCTTCCAGTGAATGTCCAGAAGCCGATTGGAAAAGAAACCTCTTTGCAGCTGAACTAGCTCTACCCTTGGTGTGGAAATAGTGGTACCTCTTCACTGGAGTGTTGGGTCTTGTAAGGGTTTTGCTGGGATAAAAGGGACACTGTGAGTTGGAATCATTTTTTTTCTTGGCGTCTGTATGGAAAGCTTTCCAACCTTTTCTGTTGTCAAGTGTCAAATATAATTAATGTTTCTTGTTTAAGAAATGTTGTATTTTGTTAAAGAGTTAACGGAAGACTACCGCGAATCTGTTTCAGCAAGTACACTCCACGGTATAAAATGAAAAAGAAAAACTTACCTATCAAGCCAGGTTCCATTCTGGGATCTGAATTGTCCAGTGATAACATCAGCTGGGATCACAACACTCAGAAGAATCATAACACAGAAGTCAAGGTAAAACGGTGCCAATAAATACACAGATTTTCCAAATTGTATCCCGAATTCTGACTCTTCCTCTTCCTTCAGAAATAACATAAAATAACCTCTTTCATTGACTTTGGGTAAGGATCACCTGCTGTCACTCCACCTCTTTAACTAGAGTCCTGTGGACTGAAGGCAAATGTACATTTATTATTCTATGCACCCTGGAGGTACATTCCACAGTGAACAAACAACATATCTTTGTAGGTACAGAGCAGTTAGACAAGCAATGTTATCTTATCAACAACACAACCTATCATGAGCAAGTCATATCAATCTTTAACCAATTCCAAAAGATATCATGACAATTAAGAATAATAATTTCTACCATAATGTCAGGAAAAGATGTATTTTTAAAATATAGATGTTCCATCCTACACGAATGGTTAATCAATTAATGGAGTTAGTCAGCCAACATCTATTAAAACACATGGCTTTTGTTTAAGGATAAGATGACATATTAATTTCAAGCTTTTGAGTTCAAACCTTTTGTTTCTTTCTTCAAGGTGAACAAAGAATTGTTGCACATGGTGTAATTGAAACAAATAGAAGTCCTTGAACTCAGACTTTTCAGCACCTTTAAGGCCATTGAGTCATCAAAAACAGTTTCTCGCAAGCGACTGCCTTAATTGTAAATTGGCCCACGAGCAGAACTTCAAACTGAACTCTTTGAAAGGTGTCCAAGATAAAATCCATAGAACCCAAAAATTCATAGTATTATCAAAACCTTACACCTGTCTCCTCCATCCGCACCTTTAACAAGTGTGAGAAGCTCATAAAGCTTCTTTATCACTAAGAATGAGAAAATCTGATCAGCTGCCTCTGTTGCTTCCCTCCCTTCCACTTACCCACCAGGCTAAACCGCTTCTAAATCTCCTTTCCCTAGCACTGAACCCGCATCTTTCTTTCGTTTCTCTCCTATCTTCTGTGTTGCTCTGTCAGAGATCACCTGTCCATGAAACCCACTCCCTGCCCCCTCCACCCTATTCCCAATAACTTACTGACCACCCAACTTCTGCATGTTAACTGATAGTGTTAACGGTTCCATTTCTACAGGTCCTGTCCCGGCCAACATCACTCCCTCAAACGCACCAGCCCTCACCACCAAAATCATTTCAAACCATTGCCTCATCTCCAACCTCCCTTTCCTCTCAAAAATCTGTGAACATCTTTGTCACCTCCCGTGCACGTTTCCTGGAATTTCTTGTTTGAATCGTTCCAATCATATTTATTCCCCTGCCCCATCACAAAAACAGCTCTTATCAAAGTCA
This sequence comes from Cetorhinus maximus, assembly GCF_964194155.1. Taxonomy (NCBI): domain Eukaryota; kingdom Metazoa; phylum Chordata; class Chondrichthyes; order Lamniformes; family Cetorhinidae; genus Cetorhinus; species Cetorhinus maximus. The sequence continues at coordinate 20,186,697 of NC_135901.1, forward strand.
CAAATGACATCCTTTGTGTATGTGACAAAGGTAAACTATCCCTCATCATCCTTCTCATCCTATCTACAACCTTTGATGTGTTGGCCAGACCATCCTCCTTCATTGCTTCTCCACTGTCATCCAGCTGGGTGGGACTGCACTCTCCTGGCTCCATTCCTATCTATCTAACTAGAGTTTCACTTGTAATGGCTTCTCTTCCCACTCCCACGCTTGCCTCTGGTGTCCCCCAAGGTTCTATCCTTGACCTTCTCCTAATCTCAACTACATGCTGCCCCTCAGCAACATCATCTGAAAACAGATCTTCTCCACCGATGCTGCCAGACCTGCTGAGTTTTTCCAGGTAATTCTGTTTTTGTTTTGGATTTCCAGCATCCGCAGTAGCTTTTAGCTTTTTGTTTTTATATCTAAAAACAGTGTCAGTTTTCACATGTATGTTGGGAACATCCAGCTCCACCACACTACTACCCCTGTCAAATTCTCCACTTTTTCTAAATTTTCAGAATCCTTGTCTGATATCCAGTGGCAAGTGAGGAGAAATTTCATCACTTTAAACTTTGGGAACTCCATTCGCTAACTTGCCCTATCCATCTTCCTAGCAACTGTCTGAGAGCAAAGCAGATTTTTCGCAGTCTGAGTGTTATATTTGATCTCGGGCTGAGCTTCTGAACATAAATTGGGCCACAACTACGAGCTTCTATTTCCAGCTATTTACCTGACTCTGCCCCTATCGCAGCTGATCCACTGCTGAAACACTCATCCATGTCGCTTTACTTGATTATTACAATATACTCCAGGCCAGCGTCCCACACTTTATCCTCCATAAACTTGAAGTTATCCAAAACACTACTGCCTTTGGTCTAAAACACACCAAATCCTGTTCAACTATCACCCCTGTGCTTGCTGGCCTACATTGGCTCAGCGCTTTTCAAATCACACTGAAATATTTTCCCACAGACAGAACAGATAAACATTTCCCATTTATATTCAAAGGCCGATTATATCCAGATATGATTTAATTGAGTGACTCCATCAGATCTTGAACTGATGTTTGGTTTGAGTCTCCTGTCTGCAAATATTTCCCTTTTAACACCCTCAAAATGGAGCTTCCAAAAGTCCTTACTGTCAGTGCAGAATCAAACAATTCCATTTTCTAAGGAACATTCCTTCCTCTATTGTTTCCCTAAAGCTATAAACATAATCTCCCACCTCCCTGTGCTGAAATCCAAATCAAATCATCTCCAAAGTTCTCTCTCCTACCCTGAAGATTCTGACTCTGATTGGGTTCAGTTCTACACTCACTGGTTCCTCTCTCTCTCCCCCCTGAAGGTGCTGACTCTGACTGGGTTCAGTTCTACACTCACTGGTTCCCCTCTCTCTCCTCTGCTGAATTTGTGAAATCTGACTGATTTCTTTTCCATACTCAAGGACTCACCAGCACCTTCACAAGAGCAATTAGGGATAGGCAATAAAAGGTTAGCTTTGCCAGCGACATGTATACCATGATTGAATTTAAAAAGGCGCTATTTCCCCCTTCCAGTGTGGGCCTTCATAATTTTACATTCTAGTTTGTATTGCCTCTTCTCATTCTTCTTATCGAAATGTATCGCTTCACATTTTCTGCAATAACTTTCATTCTTCCCATATCCACCTATTCTACCAATCTATGTAGTTTTCCTGTAAATTTGTTCTTCTATATTGTGAGAATGGATGTTTTTTAAAATACATTTTTGGTGTTATTCTGTGAAGGGGTGGATGTGTGCGTGCATGTGATTGAGTTAAACTGAGGAAAGGTTATACAGACACGTTGCCTGGGAGGTTTAAGACATGAAAGGATAGAGGCATTAGGTTGTGCATTTGTAATGAGATATTGTGATAGGTTTGAGGTACAAGTAAATAGGTTGGATCTACCATTTGCATTTTTCAATAAGTTGAGAGTTCATTTGAATATCAAAGGGAAGACAGAGGTGACAAGAAACATTTTGCATCTTACAGGAATTTCATGAGTAAACAGAAGAGGCTATTTTACATTTTATTGACCCGAAAGCAGAGACAAAATAGAAACATGAAAGATTTCATATTTAGATGAATTTGAGTTTCAAAGAGGTGTGAGAACAGAGTGATTAAAGCTCTCGAGCATCCCACAGGACCCTGGGTGGTAGGCGTATGGAAATGTTGTTTCACACTCACAAGATGACAGAAATGTTGCATTACATTTTCCTTATCTTGGCCCTTAGTTAGTAATGTTATGTGGTGTGTGAACTAAGCAGAATTATTGAATTAAATTCTACCAGGTACTCTGTGGGTTTAACTACCCAGTGAACGCTTAATATCTGTTTTGTACACTGGGTCCTTCCACAGGGTGAATGTGTCCGAGAAGCATCCAGTTGGAAACCCTTTTCCATTAATCTCTTGCATTGCTGCAGCAGATATACATTGTTCTGACTCTTCCAGAGCGGCTGTGGAACTAATTGGATCGACCTTCCAATAAGCCTGCTCAGGCATAATAGGCCATATTCCATCTGTGCTGTATCATTCAATAAAATTGAATATTCCATATCAACAGATAGCGAGAGGAACCAATGACTGTGAGATTGAACCCAGTCAGAATTAGCAACTTCAAGAGAGAGGAACCAGTGGGAAAAGCTTTAAAACTTCAGCATAATATCACTAAATCACTTTTAGAAATGGAATAAAGCAGAGCACCCATTCACAAGAATTTATGTATTTATAAAAAAAATAATTGATTGGAATTCGGTAACAAGATTAATTTCCATTCCCTATTTGGAGTGTCAATGGTGCTGAGGTTACCCAACATTCCCTGCGGGTGTGAATCTGCCCTATTCACCCTACAGGAAGCCAGTGCGCAGGCGCAATGCTAGATGCTCTGGAGCATGCGTAGTGTCACTTTGATCAGAGGTTGTTGCAGGTCCGAGACGATTTTTTCAGCGGGTGAGAGTCGATGGGGCGAAGGGCGGAATGGAGCCGGGAGCCGGGAGTCTGGGTGAGGAGGGAGGGGAGGCTTCATAAACACCCGGTGTAGGTCGCAAGTCCGACATGACCCTGCAGGTCCCACGTTTGTAGCTCCGGGGCATTTTCCCGGGAACAGGCCCAGGTTCAGCGGGGAGCAGAGCGCGTGCGAGGCTGTCTTGGTGACGCTGTCTTGATGACGTTGTCTTGATGAACTTTCACATTTGCTTCTTTTGCAAATCACTTTAAACCAGTGCCCTCTCATTCTCGAACCATTTATGAGCAGGAACAGTTTATCACTATCCACTCTATAAAGCTCCTGAATGATTTTGAACACATCTATCAAATCTCCTCTTAGCCTTCTCCTCTCCAAGGGGAACAGTCCCAACCTCTCCAATCTACCTTCATAACTGGAACCATTCTTGTAAACCTCTTCTGCACTCTCTCCAGTGCATCACATCCTTCTTACAGTGCGGCAGCCAGAACTGTACACAATACTCCAGCGAAGGAATAACTAGTGTCTTATATAAGCTCAGCATGATCTCCCTGCTCTAGTACTTAATGCCCCTGTATATAAAGCCTAGGATACTTCATGCTTTATTAACTTGTGTTTCCACCTATCTTGCCACCTTCAATGGTCTATGAACATGTACACCTAGGTCTCTCTGCTCCTGCAGCCCCTTATTTTTGCTCTCCACACAGGACCTGGTGACAGGCCTGGGTTAATGGCTGCCATATTTTTGGGCAAGGTACTACAGAGCACATGCACCACCCCCCCCCCCCCCCCCCCCGACCCTTGACCAAGCAGCAAGAGGAGAGAATGTTGTGAATTTGTATCCTGGACTGACAGGGATGGATATTGGAAACTCCTTTTACAGGGGGTTAGAAGGAGAGGATTTACACACAGCAAACTCAAATCAGGAGAAATTTTTGTCTCTTCTGAATTTCTAACCTGGACTGACAGGGATGGATTTTGTCATCTCCTTTTACATGGAAGTAACTCAACTCGGAGTCAGATTCACTAATTACACTGAAGTTGTAAACCATCTGGTTCAGCCTGAGACAGTTGCTAGGAGTGGGCTGCAGTCAGTGACTGTGGAGTAAACGTTGTATTGGGGTCCGAAGACAATGGCTTTCATCTTCCCAATACTTAAATGGGGGGAATTTCTTTTCATCCAGTACTGCATGTCAGACATGTCAGGGGGGAGTGTGACTTGGAGGGGAACTTAGAGGGGATGGTATTCACATACACCTGTTACTCTGGTCCTTCATGTATTTTTTTTTCGTTCATGGGATATGGGCATTGCTGGCTAGGCCAGAATTTATTGTCCATCCCTAATCAGAGGTCACTTAAGAGCCAAGCACATTGCTCTGGGTCTGGAGTCACATGTAGACAAGACCAGGTAAGGATGGCAGATTTCCTTCCTTAAAGGGCATTAGTGGACCAGATGGGTTTTTACAACAATCGGCAATGGTTTCATGGTCATCATCAAACTTTCATGGTCATCAATGGTTTCATGATCTTCACCACAGCCTCAGTGGTGGAGGTTGGTGGTTGATTGAGTTATAAGTAAATAAAAATCCTTTACACTACCCCCTGCCTCTCCCACTTCTCTCTCTTGCTCCCTCCCGTAGAAGAGAGCCTTGTGTTGGCCCAGACCTGGACGGCCACTATCCTTTCTTGAAGGACATTAGTGAACCAGTTGGATTTTTATAACAGTCCGGCAACTTTCATGGTCACATTTTCCCAGTGCCAATCCCACAAATTACCAAATTTATTCAGCTAATTTTCACAATCTGTTTTTGTGGGTTCTCTCTCACTCCCTTCTCTCTGTCTTTAAACAATTTCACAGGGTATTAGGAAGGGAGGATTTGCAGTCAGGAGACTCAAAGTAAGCATCACATCAGGATCTGACGGAGTCGCCCAATTTATCGTTACCTGAAATCATTGGATTGTAAAGATGGAAGAAGAAAGCACCTTTCACAGTGGGGAGACACAGTACACGTGTTCTGTGTGTACATGAAACTTCAACTGATTGTCAAACCTGGAGGGACACAAGGACACCCACAGCATGGAGAAACCTGGGAAATCTGGGGACTGTGGGAAGGGATTCAATTACCCAGTTATGCTGAAAATTCATCAGTACATTCACACCGGGGAGAGACCATTTAGCTGCGCTGAGTGTGGGAAGAGATTCACTAATTCAACCAACCTGCGGAGACACCAGCTAGTTCACACCGGGGAGAGGCCGTTCACTTGCAATGAATGTGGGAAGGGATTCACTAATTCTTCCCATCTGTTGAGACACCAACTAGTTCACACTGACGAGAGACCTTTTAAATGCATGGACTGCGGGAAGTGCTATAAAAGTTCTGGGGAACTGATGCGCCATCAACGTGTTCACACTGACAAGAGACCGTTCAGCTGCTGTCACTGTGGGACTGGGTTCAGGCGTTCATCTGAACTCACTGTACACCAGCGAATTCACACCGGGGAGAGGCCATTCACCTGCAGGGAGTGTGGGAAGGGATTCGTTCAGTTGTCAACTCTGCTGACACACCAGCGAGTTCACACTGGGAAGAGACCTTTCACCTGCCCCAAGTGTGGGAAGGGATTCATTAATTCATCCAACCTGCTGAGACACCAACTCGTTCACACTGGGGAAAGGCCGTTCACCTGCATGGACTGTGGGAAGGGATTCACTAATTCATCCCGCCTACTGACACACCAGCAAGTTCACACTGATGAGAGACCTTTGGAACGCCTGGACTGTGGGAAGTGCTATAAAAGTTCTGGGGAACTGATGTCCCATCAGTGAGTTGACACTGAATAGAGAACATTCAGGTTCTGTCGTTTTGGTCTGAGTTTGGGCAATTATCTCATCTGACTGTACACCCGATTGCTGACACCGAGGAGAGAAGGTTCACCTGCCCTGAATGTGGGAAGGGATTCACTTGTTCATCCCACCTGCTGAGACACCAGCAACTTCACAAGTACCTGCACTGATTGGATTTTCCTGTTGATCATTTCTGGGACTGAACCATGTTCATTGGCGTCTATTTCTGCTGATGTTCATTAACTCCAACCCAGTTATAGGTTTTTAACATTTTGGTTAACAGTCAAATAAATCAGCTTTGTATTAAACACACAGTCTGTCGAGTTTTTTAATATCTATAACACAACCTAGTTCCTTTTGAAGGGCTCTCCCTCTCCCCTGTCTCCTCCATCCTCACCTCCAACAACAAGTGTGAGGAGCTCATGGAGCTTCTTTGTCATGAAGATTGAGACAACCTGATCAGCTGTCTCTGCTGCCTCCCTCTCTTCCAGTCGCCTACTGGGCAAAACTGCCTTGAGAGTTCCCCGCTGCCTGAGCCCTGAACCTGCATCTTCCTCTGGTTTCTCACCCATCTAATTGGGACCATCAGTGGTGATTTATTTACCCAGCATTCCCTGCGATGGAGAATGACCCCTATCCACGCCACAGGACAGCAGTGCGCAGATGCAGTGCTGCCCGGTGTTTGGAGCATGCTCATTGTGAGACATAACCAGGGACAGCCACTTCTCTCAGATCCACAATGGGTAAAGGGGGGGATGGCGAGGCAGAGGGAGCGATGGATCCGGTGGGTGGACGGAGAGGCTCCGGAAACATGTTGTGTCAACCACAAACCCTGAATGAGGAACTACCGGTTCCCCGTTTGCACCGACTGGAACCGAGAGGAAATGTCCCGGTGACAAACCCGGAGTAGGAGGAGAGAATGTTGTGAATTTCTATCCTGGACTGACAGGGATGGATTGTGGAAACTCCTTTTCCAGGGGGTTGGAAGGGGAGGATTTACACACAGCAAACTCAAGAGAAATGTTTGCCCCTCAACAGGAAACTAGATGAGTACGTGAGAGAAAACGGATGAGAACGACAAGCTGAAAGGCTCATATAGATGCATGGAATGGGAGGAGAAGCATAAAACTAGCAGAGTATTTGAACAGAATGGCCTGTTTGTTTATTGCATATTGTGAGTATTTCAACTTAAACTCCTTTTACAGGGTATTCGGATGGTTGGATTTGCAGATGTGAAATTCAAAGCAAACACCGTATCAAGACCTGACATTCACTCAATTCATCAGGACCTGAATTTATCAGCCTTTGAGTGCGGGAGAAGAAATGTTTATTCTGTCTGTGGGAAAAGATTTCAAACATCAGGGTGACTGAAACAGCACCAAGACACACACACCCGAGTGAGAGTATTCCAGTGAACTGACTGTGGAAAGAGCTTTAACCAGTTACACAGCCTGAAAAAACACCACACACTTCACAGCGGGGAGAGACTGTACACATGTTTGTGTGTGTGGGTGTGGGGCCGGGCTTCAACTGATCATGCAACCTGGAGAGGCACAAGGACACCCGCACTACGGGGAAACCGTGGAAATGTGGGGAATATGGGAAGGGATTCAATTACCCAATCTGAGGTGGAAACTCATCGACGTATTCACACTGGGGAGAGGCCGTTCACCTGCTCTGTGTGTGGGAAGGGATTCACTCAGTCATCCAGCCTCTGCACACACCAGCATGTTCATACAGGCACGACGCCATTCACCTGCCTTGAATGTGGGAAGGGATTTAATGCATTATCAACCCTCCGGACCTACCAGCAGGTTCACTCTGATCAAAGACCATTTAAATGTCCTGACTGTGAGAAGAGCTTTAAAAGCAGAAAGGATCCACTGACACACCAACACTCTCACACTGGGGAGAGGCCATTCACTTGCGCATTGTGTGGGATGAGATTCATTCAGTCATCCCACCTCCTGACACACCAACTTGTTCACACTGACAAGAGACCTTTTAAATGTTCTGACTGTGAGAAGAGCTTTAAAAGTAAAAAGGATTTACTGAACCACCAATGCACTCACACTGGGGAGAGGCCATTCACCTGCTCCATGTGTGGGAAGGGATTCACTTGTTCATCCCACCTTCTGAAACACCAATTTGTTCACACTGATCAGAGACCTTTTCATTGTTCTGACTGTGAGAAAAAAATTAAAAACAAAAAGAATCTTCTGAAACATCAACATACTCACACTGGGGAGAGGCCATTCACCTGCTCTATCTGTGGGAAGGGATTCACTCGGTTAGGCCACCTGGTGAGACACCATCGAGTTCACACTGGGGAGAGACCGTTCACCTGCCCTGAGTGTGGGCAGGAATTCATTGATTTATCCGACCTTCTGATACACCAGCGAGTTCACACTGGGGAGAGACCATACGCTTGCACCGTGTGTGGGAACAGATTTACCCAGTCATCTCATCTCACAACACACCAACTTGTTCACACTGACCAGTGACCTTTTAAGTGTTCTGACTGTAAGAAAAGCTTTAAAAGTAAAAGGAATCTGCTGACACACCAGCGAGTTCATACGAGGGAGAGACTGTTCACCTGCTCAGTGTGTGGGAAGGGATTCGCTCAGTGAAACAATCTGCTGAGACACCAGCAAGTTCACATGTGACAGCGGGGATTGGATTCTGCTGTTATTGCTGCTGTTAATCACATCCAGCACTGAATCATGTCTGGACACCTGTTTCAATGGGGTTCCACAGTTTTGTGGTTTATATCAATGATTTAGACTTAAATGTAGGGGCAAAGATTAAGAAATTTGCAGATGATACAAAAGTTGCTGGTGTGTTTAGCAATGAGGAAGGAAGCCGTGGACTGCAGAATGACATTACTGGACTGGTCAGATGGGCAGGAAAATGGCAAATGTAATTCAATCTGGAGCAGTGTGCGATAATGAATTTGGGAGGGCAAACAAGACAAGGGAATGAACAATAATTGGGTTAATGCTGAGAAGTGTAGAGGAACAGAGGGAACTTGGGGTGCATATCCACAGATCCCTGAATTTGGCTGGACATTTAGATCAGGTGGTCAAGAAGGCATTTGGGATACTTTCTTTTTTTGTCATAGAGTCATAAAGGTCTACAGCACAGAAAAAGGCCCATCGAGTCTGCACTGGTCAAACAAGTACCTAACTATTCTAATCCCATTTTCTAGCACTAGGCCCATAGCCTTGTATGTCATGGCATCACAAGTGCGCATCCAAATACTTCTTAAATGTTATGAGGGTTTCTGCATCTACCACCCTTTCAGGCAGTGAGTTCCAGATTCCCACCACCCTCTGGGTGAAAAAATTCTTCCTCACATCTCTTCTAAACCTCCTGCCCCTTACCTTAAATCTACGCCCCCTGGTTATTGATCCCTCCACCAAAGCAAAATGTTCCTTCCTGTCGATCCTACCTATGCCCCTCATAGATGCCTTGTCCGGGGCCTAGAATATAAAATCAGGGAGATTATGTTAGAACTTTATAAAACACTAGTTAGAGCACAGCTAGAGTACTGAGTAGAGCTCTGACACTGCATTAATCAACTAAAAAGTAAGACTAGATACATTAATTAGCATAAAACTGAAGTCAGGTTGATAATTTATATATAATTACGGTAAGTGTTCCATTCATCAAATCTGGGGGATAAAGATGAAGCTAACTAACAAGGGATTGTAACAGTGAAGAAGTTTGAATTTCTCAGTCAATTAAAATCTGAGGTGTTTAGATGATAAGAGTTAAGAAAACATTTCTGTTAACTCCCTATTAAAATGTGACTTCAGCACAATGGAACAAGCTGATTGGTGGGGAGTCGCTGAAACTTTATTTATTTTAATCGTTAGTTTATTTTCCTTAAGCCAGTTAATAATTTGATAAATAAGGACATGGCAGGGTATCCCAGCCCTGCGGACTGCACATCCAGTTCCATGTGTCCTAGACAGTCGGAACTTCAGGAAGTGTCATCAGCTGGAGCAGCAGGAAGCAAAGGGGAACGGTCAAGAGGTGTTTCTGTGACTGGAAAACTGTTTCCAGTTGTGTTATGGATGGCTCAGGACAAGATTTATGCTTATTGTGGTATATATCAATTATTTAGACTTTAGTAGGGGTCATGATTATGACATTTGCAGTCTTGTCGTTGACAGTGAGGAAGAAAGCTGTAGATTGCAGGAAGATATCAATAGATTGATCAGGTGAGCATAAAAGTAGCAAATTGAGATCAGCCTGGAGAAGTGTGAGGTAATAAATACAATTGGAGACGGCAAACAAGGCAAAGGGAAATAATATTACTGGTATGATAGTGAGAAGTGTAGAGGAACGGAGGGACATTGGAATGCATGTCCACAGATCCCTGAAGATGACAGGAGAGGTGGATAAGGTAATTAAAAAGGCAGACAGGATACTTTCTGTTATTAACTTAGACACAGAATACAGGAACAGGGAATATTTCCAGCATTTTCTGTTGATGAAAGATCACAGACCTGGAACTCCTCTCTCTCCACAGATTCTGCCAGAGCTGCTGAGTATTTCCAGCATTTTCTGTTTTTATTACAGGATCAGAGCTGGATAAAACACTAGTTATAGAACAGTTATACGCTAGATTACTGACGACAATTCTGGTAACTGCATTACAAGAAGGATGTGTTCACAGGATACAAAGGAGATTTACGAGGATGTTGATGGGACTGATGAATTTCAACTATGAGGAAATTTTGGATTGTTTTCTTTGGAATAGAGGAGGCAGAGGGAAGATTTAACTGAGGTGATAAAATTAGGAGGGGCCCAGATAGAGTGGACAGGAAGGACCTATTTCATTAACAGAAAGGTCAATAAACAGGGGTTCACATTTAAAGTAATTAGCAGAGGATTGGGTGGGGGAGGGATTCAGTGAATCATCCCATCTGCTGAGACACCAGCCAGTTCACACTGGGAGTTGGTGCTGTTCCTTGGATTTTCCTTGGGTTTGCCGCAGAGTGAAGATCATGTCTCTGATGTCTCTCGATGGGGGAAAACCTCACTGTGATTCTGGAAGGAGCCCTTTGGCCACTAAGGGTCGGTGATTGAGGAAGATCCTTGCAATGATTTTCCCTGTGGCAGGCAGCAGGGAGATAGCTCTGTAATTACTGCAATCGGACTAGTCACAATCAGAATGTCCCAGAGATCCCCCAGCATGCAACCCTCTTCCCAGATCAGGAATATGAAGTTGTGGAGCCGTGCCAGGTGTGTAACATTGCTGTGTTTCAAAATTTCAGCAGGAATTCCATGTGCTCCAGATGCCGTGTTGTTTTTCAGCTGTTGAATGGCTTTTTCACTTTCACTGTGGATTGTGGTAGCACTGAGACTGAGCCGGACAGGGTATTGAGAAATGGAGTTGAACAGTAGGACCTAATAAATTACAGAGGACCAGAGGGACCTTGGTGTGTATGTCCATAGATCCTTGAAGGCAGCAGGACAGGTGTATAAGGTGGTTAAGAAGGTATATGGGATACTTGCCTTTATTAGTCGAGGCTCTGAATACAAGAGCAGGTAGGTTATGATGGAGCTGTACAAAGCATCATTTAAGCCACATATGGAGTAATGTGTGCAGTTCTGGTCGCCACACTATAGGAAGGTTGTGATTGCACTGGAGAGGGTGCAGAGGAGATGCACCAGGATGTTGCCCGGGCTGGAGTGTTTCAGCTATGACAAGAGACTGGGTTGGCTGGGGTTGTTTTCCTTAGAAATAACCAGGGGGAACAGATTTAAGGTAAGGGGCAGGAGGTTTAGAGGGGATTTGAGGATTTTTTTTCACTCAGAGAGAGCCGGGAAACTGGAACTCACTGCCTGAAAGGGTGGTAGAGGCGGCGGGAACCCTCACAACAATTAAGAAGTATTTAGATGAACACTTGAAGCACCATAGCATATAACGCTATGGGCCAAGTGCTGGAAAATGGGATTAGAGAAGATAGGGGCTTGATGGCCAGTGCGGACATGATGGGTCGAAGGCCCTCTTTCCGTGCTGTAAAACTCTATGACTCTATGAAGTATAAATTGTTCCTTTTACATTTGGCACTCTTGCGAATTGTCCTGATGAATACAAGATGAAAAGCTTCGACAACATGTGTCTTTCTTCAGCAATATTCAAGTTCTGTACTACCAAATGACTATTTGCATTTCCATTATATTCTTTCTCCTTGTAACCTGTCTTAGCATTCTTTCCATCAAGCAGACCAGGAGGAAAGTAGATGCTGTGATTATCTAGGTATGTTGTTCTGTATTTTACACTATCTCCCACTGGGGACGATCACCCAGGGTGACAATAGGCCACTCAAATTATTGTTTGTTCTTTCCTATGTCCCAGATGTTGTTCAATATTGATTTAAGGCTCAGAGAAAAGAGTGGAATTGTATGAACAAAACCACTCACTGTTACTGGAGGATAATGTTTACCTGAATTCCTTTAATATTGTGGTCCTTACAGACACTGATACTTTATTCACAGTATGAGGCAGTCTGCTCTTGTCCACCTGATGGGACAGGAAGTATTCCTGTGTGAGTGTGTGAATGTGGTTCTCTGTGTATGAGTATGTGGTTGTGTGTTCATGGGTGTCTGTGAGTGTCTGTGCTGCTTCTCATTAGCTGTAACACAAACCTTCCTCTCTCTGAGCAGATGATATTGGTTCTCTGAGAATCCCATTGAGTGATTTGAATGGTACCATTCAGAGATTCTTCATCCAGGGTGAAAACACATGTGCTGTGTAAAACTTGACATCTACACATCCAGGCCCCACTTCTCCTGGAACAACATGAAGTGTCTGCTGCTTCAAAGGTCCTTTACTTTCCCCTCAATATTATCCTCAGATTGTTCACAAATTCCTTGTGTACGTCATCCTCCAATATATCTATGGTCTCCACTTTAAATACTTCCAACAGTCTTACCAACAGATAGCAATGGAATTACTGCTATCGCAAGAATCAGTTCTGAAACATGTCACTCTGATCCAGATCTTCCCACATAACACCAATCCATACCCATCTGAGTTCCACATTTTAACGTGATTGTCCAATCTAGAAAACATATATAATTTAACTCCTTTAAACCCGATTCAGCATATCTGCTCCACACAAACTACAAGAGATTGTCTTTGAGATCAATTATTCCTTTATAGTCTATGTTGTTCTGAATGATGACAGTATTAATCTCCCTAAGATAAAAGCAAAATACTGCAGATACTGGAAATCTGAAATAAAAACAGAAAATGCTGGAAAAACTCAGCAGGTCTGGCAGCATCCATGGAGAGAGAAACGGAGTTAACATTTTGAGTCCATATGATTCTTCTTCAGAGCTAAAGGGGAGTAGAAATGTGATGGATTTCATACTGCTTAAGAAGGGGTGAAGCAGGTGGAGCAAAATAGAAGGTCAGGATAGGTGGGAGCCAAGGAGAAATTTGACAAGACGTCATGGACACAAGACAACGGGTGAGTTAATGGTAATGTTTTAGAGTTTTGGTAAACACCTTGTCAAACACCAGGAGGGAAATAGAAAACAATGAAGGTGAACATGGTGAAAGAGACAAACAGAAAAGAACATAACTTCTTTAACCTTCTCTCTAACCTTTCTGCTGGTTCATTTATTGAATCCAGGGACTCTCCTTATTCTAATAGTGACATTCCTTGTCTGCCCAGTTATTCCCTTAAGTCAGACCTTGACTTGTTTGCGCATTGTTTCATCATGTTCCCACATTTTATTAACAAATGTTGAAATGTTTGCTCCACATCCACAGGAGAAGTGGCAGTCATTTCATCTGTTTAAAGCCACAAACAGAAAGATCCAATTTTCTCCTGGAGTTTGAGACAAATCAGCTTTCAAAATGATGCAGTTTCAGCCAATGAGTGAAATCCGGGCTCAGCCCCGCCCCTCATTCACTCCAATTGGTTGAAGGACCAGCAACCCCGCCCCCTCTTCCGGAGCTGCTGACAATCAGGCGAGGACTGTGAGCTGGAGCATGCGCAGTGCAGCGGGACATCAGTGAGCATGTGTATTGTCAAAGAGTCTGGAGCATGCGCAGTGTGGCTGACGAAGCTGGACACCAGTACGCAGGCGCAGTGTCAAAGAGTTTGGAGCATGCGCATTGCGATTGGCGGCCTTGCGGGAAGAGGCGCCTGTTTGTCCCGGAGAAGCGGAGTCAGAGCGAGGCGGTGGGTGGGAGGATTTGGAAACACTTTGTGGATCCGCAAACCCTGAGGAATAATTGTCAGCTCCTGGTTTGCAGCTGCGGGGCTTCTCCCTCCCGGGAACAGGCCCAGGTTAACGGCCGCCATCCTGGGTCAGCGAGTGGAGGATGGTTCACATCAGAGGATGGGGGAGGGGGGACAATAAATAAGAGGTTACACTTTGGGCGCAAATCAATGAGGATCTGATCTGTGGGAAGGAAGGAAATCCTGGGAGGTGGGCGGGGAGGATTCAGAAACACCCGCTGGAGGCCCCAAACCCCCAATAAGACTCATTGATTTTATTGTCAGTCTGCAGACAGGAGCTGGAGAACTGAACACAGGCAGAGGAGAGGGAGAGAGAAAACTGGGAATGGAGGAAAGAGATGGTGAGATGGGTTTGGATTTCAGCCCAGGGAGCAGGGCGAGTGTGTGGGACGGGGATTTACAGCTTTGGGGAAACAAGGGAGGAAAAAATGTTCCATGGAAACTAGAATTGTTTGTTCTGAATTTCAAACCTTAACTTAATGAGATGACTTTTGTGATAACATTTTACAGGGTATTAGAAGAATGCAAAACTCAAACTAAGCATCACATCGAGATCTGGTTGAGTCACTCGATTAATCAGGGCCTGAATATCATCGGCAGTTGAATGTGGAAGGAGAAATGTTTGTCTGTCCTGTCTGTAGAAAAAGATTTTGAACACCAATGTGACTGGAAAAGCACCGAGACACACACATACCTGAGTGAGAATGTTCCAGTGCACTGACTGTGGAAAGAGCTTTAACCAGTTACACAACCTGAAAAAAAATCACACCATTCACAGTGAATAGAAACCATACATGTCTTCTGTGTAAACAAAGCTTCAACTTATTCAACCTGGAAAGACACGAGGATACCCACACCATGGAGAAACCGTGGAAATGTGGGGACTGTGGGAAGGGATTCAATTACCCATCTGAATTGGATATTCATCGACGCAGTCACACTGGAGTGAGGCCATTCACCTGCTCTGAGTGTGGGAAGGGATTTGCTTACTCATCCAGTCTCTACACACACCAGCGTGTTCATACTGGTGAGAGGCCATTCACCTGCCCCGAATGTGGGAAGGGGTGTAATGCTTTATCAAGCCTCCTGATTCACCAGCAGGTTCATTCTGAGCAGAGACCTTTTCAATGTTCTGACTGTGAGAAGAGCTTTAAAAGCACAAAGGACCTGCAGAGACACCAACGCATTCACATGGATGTGAGGCCTTTCACCTGCTCAGTGTGTGGAAAGGGATTCACTCAGTCATCTCACCTGCTGACACACCAACTTGTTCACTCTGATCAGAGACCTTTTCAGTGTTCTCACTGTGAGAAGAGTTTTAAAAGTAAAAATGATTTACAAGCCCATCAACGCACTCACACTGGGGAGAGGCCGTTCACCTGCTCCCTGTGTGAGAGAAAATTCAGACTTTTATCCCAGTTGCTGACACACCAGCGAGTTCACTCTGATAAGAGACCATTCCAATGTTCTGACTGTGAGAAGAGCTTTAAAAGCAAACAGGATCAAGTGACACACCAGCGAGTTCACACTGGTGAGAAGCCATTCACCTGCTCTGTGTGCGGGATGGGATTCACCCGTTCATCCCACCGTCTGAGACACCAGCGCGTTCACACCGGGGAGAGGCCATTCATTTGCTTTGTGTGTGGGAAGGGATTCACTGATTCACCCCATCTTCTGATCCACCAGCGAATTCACACTGGGGAGAGGCCATTTACTTGCTCTACATGTGGCAAGAGATTCACTCAGCCATCCCAGCTCACTGAACATCAACTTGTTCACACTGATCAGAGACCTTTCAAATGTTCTGATTGTGAGAAGAGCTTTAAAAGCAAGAAGTATCTGCGAACACACCAGCAAATTCACACTGGAGAAAGACACTTCACCTGCTCCGAGTGTGGGAAGGGATTCACTCAGTCATCCCACCTTCTGAGACACCAGCAGCTTCACACTGGGGAGATGCCATTCACTTGCTCTGTGTGTGGGAAGAGATTTGCTCGTTCATCCAACTTGCTGAGACACCAGCGAATTCACAAGTGACTCCGCAGGTTGGGTTCTGCTGTTGTTGCTGCTGTTAATCACATCCAAGACTGAACAATGTTCACTCTAAGAGTTAAGGTTTGTTTCCGCTGATGTTCATTTCCCTGATAACTGGGCTGGAGCTTAATATTCTGGATAGAAGCCAAATAAATCTTGATGAGAAACTAATTGATCAGCCTAACTAAATGGTGGAGCAGGCTCAAGGGCTGAATGACCATCTCCAGTTCCTGTGTAGTTTCTGCCCAGACTTCTCTCACACTCTAACTATGCTCCAGTGCTAGTTTCTGGTGAAGTGTCTTTTCCCCAGTTCTCCCATGATTTTCCATTCATCAGCTGGTGTTTGAGTCCATGTTTATTAGGAACAGGAGAAGGTCATTTACCCGCTCGAGCCTGTTCTGTCATTCATTATGGTCATGGCTGATCTGTGATCTAACTGTATTTCCCCAGATAGTATTTTAATCCTGGTTTCCCCAGTATGTTACAGTGTGATTGAAAAATAACTTTCATTTACATCACACCATTTAGGCAAAGCATAAACTGACATCCAAAAATAATTGACATGGAGTCAAAGAAGGAGATGTTAGGAGGGCTGACTAAAGGCTTGATGTAGTGTAAAGGGTTTATTAAATATGTAAATCTTCCACATCATCAGTGATATAAGATCACATGACAAGTGTGCTGAGAGATGGTTCTATGTGAAGCCTCGTGCTAAGCCTTGTACTGTACATAGACGAATGTGCAATGAAAGGTTAAGTTTACTAACAGCCTTGCTCCCCGCAGTCTCTATCGATCCTGGCCAATTTCCTCGTCTGTTTGATCTAAACCTGTCCTAATGGTGTTCACCTCTGTCAGATCTCCCCTTCGCCTCCTTTGTTCCAAAGAGAACAACTCCAGCATTTCGAACCTGACCTTGTGGCTAAAATCCCTCATTGTTGGAACCATTCTGGTAAACCTCATTTGCACCCTCTCGAGGACCATCACATCCATCCTAAAGTGTGGTGACTATATATGGATGCAATGCTCCCATTATGGTTTAAACAGAGCTTTATAAAGGTTCAGCATAACTTACCTGCTTTTAACACAATGGCTCTATTGCAAGCCAACGTAATAGCTACCTTTTTAACTGTTTCTTTATTTCTTTTATATTAATCAATGTAGACCGGTTGTGGTGTAACCCTGTGTGTGGATTCTGTCTCATGGTGGTAACATGGAACATCGAGGTGAAAGAAGAACCCAGACCGAAGCTATCTGAAGAACTATACTGAACTGCACTGTGGGCTCAAAACACAAAACATATCACAGCCTTTCCAGAATTAGCAATGTCTGCAAAATGAATTAAATTGTGCAGTAGAATTGGCCTCGAACTGGGAGAAAAATAGACACCTTTGGTGCTCATCAGAGGTGATAAAGGTGTCTGTATGTACCAGCCTGGGGATTGATAACAGTGTAAGAGATAACAAAGCAGAGTCAGGCTGGTTCTATTCCTTCAAGCATGGCGAGGCCCAGGACATAAGAACAAGGGAGAAGGCAACGATGTAAACCAATTTTTAAAATTATTCGTTTGTGGGATGCGGATGTCGCAGTGAGAATTTATTGTTCACCCCCAATTACCTTTGTTCAGAGGCATTTAAGAGTCAATCACATTGCTGTGGGACTGGAGTCACATGTAGGCCAGACCAGGTAAGGACGACAGATTTCCTTTCCTAATGGACATTGGTGAACCAGGTGGGTTTTTATGACAATCGGCAATGGTTGTTAGGGAAGGAAACAGTTAAAGAAGTTGAATTGCTAATTATTAGGATGTTTAACCAAGTCCCCATTTGGTTGTGTAAAAGGGTTAACAGCTGAGACTAGTCCTATCTGTGGGGAGTTTTATGACAAGCAATAAAATTCTGAAGGAGTCTGTCTTGGTTTCGGTCTTAATTTCTAAACAGCTATTGAAGCTTAACAGTGTTGGAAGAGGAGGTTCCTGCTTGTAAGCAAGAAGATTGGAAACTAAGCTTTCTTTGGACAAAAGACTGTATTTGGAGTTACCCTTATGAGCAGAGTGGTTTCGAGTCACTCAAAAAACAAAAACAAAATGGATGAATTAAAATGTCGTGTCGGGATTTGATTACCCACTGATGTTTTCTGAGCGTCGACCAATGGAAAAATGAAGTAACCATATGGACACAGGTTACGTCCTTGCCAGAGAAAAAACAGGGGATGGCTTTGGCACTTTCGCTACCATATGAAAGCAAAATAAGCTGCAAAGTATCTTTGGAGTTGGAGCCTTAGCGTTTGGACACAAATGAAGGTTTTGAAACTTTATTAGATTTTATGGATAAGATCGATCAAAAAGATGATTTATTAAGTGCTTACAAAGCATGGTCCGATTTTGACAAATTTAGAAAGTTGGAAGAAAATTCCATAGAAGATTAAATAATGGAATTCAGTGGACTATATGCAACAATGCATAAGTTCCATCCAGAAATTCCCCAATTGGCGCTGGTGTTCAAGTTACTAGACTGTGCCAAAGCATTGAATATAGATAGGCTTCTAGTTCTAACGGGAGTTAAGTTTGCAGAGAGACACACACTGCTAGAACAGATGTCAGAAGCTCTAAAAAAATTCCTGGAAAACATTCCTTTCCGGCAGTCTTCGTGGCACAAATGAGCCATTCGGTGGTAAGACAGAAAATGGAGGATAGAGTCTTAACGGGATGGCGAGATAGTTTAGAAACAGGACGCAGGTGTCAGTACGAAAGGAGATTTGTAACTAGAAACAATGGGGACAGAAAGACCTTTGACAATTATGGCAGGAGAAAAGAATTTACGACAAAAAAGTGAACCCCAGAAATGCCCAGGGTGTGGTCAACTGGTGTTTTAGATGCGATTCAAAATACCATTATGCAATGAACTGTCCTAAACAATATAATAAGGTGTTTGAAATTAAACATGAGACAGAAGCAGAAGATGGAGACATTGACCAAAGAGAGAGCATTGTATTAGTTACAAGAAGTTTCAACCTGGTGATGAATGTCTTGATGGCAGAGACCTTCAACTGTGCGGTGCTAGATAGCAGAAGCACGTCCACAGTCTGTGAAATAGACTGGTTAAAATGCTACCTGGAGTCCTTAAATGACAAGGACCGGAATAAGGTTAAAGAATTTGAGAGTTCCACCAGTTTTAGCTCTGGGGATGATAATACCCGAAAATCTTTAAAAAGAGTTGTGATTCCTTGTAAGATAGCTGGAGTCAATCATTTCATCAGCACGGATGTAGTGTCTAGTGAAATACCATTAATATTGGGCAGACCCTTGATGAAGAAAGCGCAAATGAAGCTGGACATGGAAAATGACAAGGACATTGTATTTGGAAAACCTGTGGATTTACAATTTATGTTATCTGGACACTATTGTATTCCTTTAATGGAACCTAATTTTTCTACTAAGGAGATTAAAGGAGTGTTATTAGCATCACGGATAGGAATTTGGAAGACAAAAAGCAAATTGTGTTAAAATCGCATCAGTGGTTTTCCCACCCTTTGCAAAGATTAAAAATTTTGCAAAGGGATGCAGGGATAAGGGATCGAGAGTACGCTAAACTTATCGAGGAGATAAGCGATAGATGTGATATATGTAAGAAGTACAGAAGGACACCATCACGGCCGATAGTGAGTCTACCTTTAGCGACGGATTTCAATGAAGTTATGGCGATGGAATTAAAGGTGTGGGATAAAGAAAAGAACATTTTTATTTTACATTTTGTAGATTTGGCAACAAGGTTTAGCCAGTCGACAATCATATACAGTAAAGGAGAGAAAATAATTGTGGATCAGGTAATGGAGAAGTGAAAAGGGACCGGATTGGGACTTCCAGCGAAATTCCTCTCAGATAATGGGGGGAATTTGCTAACAACGAGTTTTGGGATATGTGCGAAAACATGAACATAATAGCTATGAATACCAAGCTGAAAGCCTCTTTAGTAATGGAGTGTGTGAAAGGAATCATGCAGTTATAAATGAGATGCTTCATAAAATATTGGCGGATAGACCAAACTGTAAATTAACATCTGCTCTAGCATGGACTGTCCATGCCAAGAATTCAGTGCAGATGTTTGGGGGCTGTAGTCCATATCAGTTGGTTTTTGGTAGAAACCCAAAAATTTCTTCAGTCCTGAGTGATCATCCCCCAGCTTGGGAGGGAACTATGATTAGCTCTACCTTGTCTGAGCATCTAAATGCACTACATGCAAGTGGAAGCGCATTCCTTAAAACCAAAGTTTCAGAAAGAATCTGGTGAGCTCTGAGACACAATGTACGACCATCAGAAACTATTTTCAATCAGGGAGAATTGGTATACTATAAGAGAGAAAGACTTAACGAGTGGAAAGTCCCAGGAAAGATTATCAGTAAAGATGGTAAAAGAGTCATTTACAACATGGGAATGAGTCTATTCGGGTGCACTCATCAAGGTTATTTGGCACATTCTACAAATTTGCAGGTTTGGAAAGTATAGGAAGGAACAAGGAACCATGTGTTTCTCACACCCGTATGTTGCATGATTGTGAAGACCAAGTAGCTGAAGTTGACAGGGTATTTGAAGATGGAAACAAGTAATTTAGACAAAGAAGATGAAGTTATTTGTCCCAGAGGACAACTGTCGAAAGCTGGCACTAAAGTTACATACTTGCCAGAAGGGGCTAGTCAATGGCAAATGCGACAATTGTAGGTAGAGCAGGGAAGGCCACTGGAAAATATAAAAACTGGTTAAATGTACGGGATAAAGGACCAAAGGTTAGGCCTATGGTTTGGAAACATGAAGTACAAAAATGGAAGGCACGGAAACGCAGTATCAGTCCAGACAGTGAGTCTGGGAGTGAACATGCCTCTAGGAAGAGATCACCAACTATTGAAAGAACATTCATAAATGGGAGAGGGAGACCAAACAGTAACAGTCCAGAGCATTATAGAAGGCAGGATAGAGGGTGTAGCTTAACATGGTCAAGGAATATGGCACAGACTGGTAACGCTACAAGGAACAGAATCCCATGTGATTGAGAAGTCTTAGTAGCTTCAAACAAATTAGACAATAAATTAATAAAGGATGCCAAACAGCAAGAACTACACAGTTGGAAAGAATTTGGGGTATACACAGAGGTGCCAGATAGGGGACAACCAGCTCTGTCTCATAGATGGATATGCATGGAAAAGGTGCTTCCTAATGGGACTTATAAAGCTAAAGCCAGGCTAGTGGCATGAGGGCTTGAAAATAAATTGGGTGACCAGGATATCAGAGTAGATTCACCTAGGGCAGGGAAAGTTATGCTGAAGATCTTTTTAGCTTTATCAGCTACAAATGCTTGGGAATGTGAGTTCATTGATATTAAAGCTGCTTTATTGCAGGGACACCAATTTCGAAGGGAAATTTTCCTCCATCCACTAAAAGAGGTACAACATGCAGAAGGGACTCTCTGGAAGAGAAATGAAAGCGTATACAGTTTAAATGTCACCTTCAGAGTTTGGCATTTCTCAGTGAGGTCAGTTTTGTTAAAGTTGACATGTCTTCAGTTGGAAGCAGACCCGGCAATGTTTTATTGGCACCGTGGAGGGAACTTGCAGGCACCTTTATGATGCATCTGGGTTATTTTTTTTTGTGGGGTGATAGTAGCGAATTTAAAACCATTGTCATTAATGGGCTCAGAACGGAGTTTAAAATTGGAAGTCAGACTTTTGTTGCATTTAAGTACATTGGATTAGAAATCAGGCTGAGAGGATCACACATCCTTTTACGTCAGCAATCATACTTAGAGAACATCAATCCCATTGCAATTAGTCATGGTAGGGTCTCCCAGAAAGATACCACTGCTTCTGAAATGGGAAAAAAGGAACTCAGATATCTAATTGGGAAACTCAATTGGCTAGGCAAACAAACAAGGCCAGATGTCAGTTTTGACGTTTTGGAATTGAGCAGGAAAACGAACGATCTGAAGGTTGAAGAAATCATTCAGGAAAACAAAACAATGGCAAAATTAAAAATGGAGCAGTGTGTTTTGAAATTCCCATCTTTGAGTGATGTTAGAAAAATGAAACTGATTGTGTTCAGTGATGCATCTCATGCAAATCTGTGTGATGGATTTTCGAGTGCGGGAGGATTTATGATATTTCTCATGGAGAAAAAGTCAAATGCTGCCCTTTGGCATAGGAATCTTAAAAGATATGAAGAGTTGTAAAAAGTGCGTTGGCAGCGGAGACTCTCGCCCTTGTTGAGGCAGTAGATGTGGCATCCTTTATATTAAAGATACTGACAGAAGTTTTAAATGGAAAAGGGTATTCAGGAACAGCACCTAGGGAATGTCTTGTAGATAATAAGTCACTTTGGGAAAATGTTCACTCTATGAAGTGCGTTAATGAGAAGAGATTGCGAATTGACATTGCAAGCTTAAAACACATGCTCGAGAATAAGGAGATTGCCAAATTCAAATGGATTGATAGCAGCTACCAATTATCTGACTGCTTCAGCAAAAGAGGAGCGAGCTCCAAGAAGTTACTAGAGGTCCTCAAAGAGTGACATATTTTTCTTTAAGAAAAACATATCCTTTTCTGTGGACATATCTAAACATGTGTAGTTTTTTTTTGAGGGGAATAAGGTGAATTTATTGAATGAAAAAATATATATTGATGTTTGTTAGAACTATTTTTTTGTGTGATTATATAAACTTAAGGATTACTTTCTTTATAAGAGGGGAATCTGTTAAGGAAGTAAACAGTTAAAGAAGTTCAGTTGCTAATTATTAGGTTATTTAACTAAGTACCCATTTGGTTGTACAAAAGGGTTAACAGCTGAGACTAGTGGGAGCTGTGGAGAGTTTTATGACAAACAATAAAACTGTCTGAAGGAGTCTGTCTTGGTTTCGGTCTTCATTTCTAAACAACCATTGGAGCTTAACAGAAATGATGTACAACACAGGGAATTCTGAGGCTGAAGATAATTATAATGATCACACTGAAGGAATTGTACTTGTCACAAGGAGCTTTGGTCCAGTCCAATGATGAATATCTTAGTCACAGACAAATTCAACTGTGCTGTGTTAGATAGTGACTGCACCTCGACAGTATGTGGATCAGATTGGTGAAAATGTTATCCAGACTCACCTCATGGTGAAGATAGGCACAAAGTTAAGGAGAATGAAAGTTATCCTTGTTTCGATTTGGTAATGTCACACATTGTCCTGAATCTTAAATTGGACTCTGATCATTAATAAAATAGTATTTCATTATTGATGCAGTGGGATTCTGATTGTTAACCTAACAGTATCCTGATTATTGATACATTATGATCCAGATTATTAATACGTTATTATCCTGATTCTAAATACATTATGATCCTGATTATTAATATATTATTATCCTGATTGTTAATACATTGTGATCCTGATTATTGAAAAAAATCAGCTTTTCACAAGCTTTTTTTGCAGCAACACCTGGGCCCAATTGGGTCCATTGGGCCACGCCCAACAACAACAAAAAATGTGAGGATTTAAAGGGGCCTCACAGCTGTCAGGAAGCAGTTGGAGCTCCTCAGCAGCCATTGCTGCCACAGAGCTCGCAAGCCCAAAATCTCATATCTGATCTCACTGGGGGTCACAGACCCTCAGTTTGGGAAGCCTGACTTACACTGAGACTATAAAATGGGAACGGTGCTTTTAAAGCTCTTGTCACAGTCTAAACATTTAAACCCTCTCCAGTATGAACTCACTGGTGTGTTCGGAGGCTTGTTAATCGAGTGAATCCCTTCCCACAAATGGAGGAGGTGAACAGCCTCTCCCTGGTGTGCATGTGCTGATGACTTTCTAACACAAATGAGTGATTGAATCCCTTCCCACTGTCCCTATGTTAACCTGGTTTCTCCCCAATGTGACTGCGCTTGTGTCTTGACAGGCCAGATGATCAGCTGAAACTTCGGTCCAGGGATATGGGGAAAGAGTGGGGGAATGGGATTAACTGGATTGCTCTTTGAAAGGGTCAATGCACATTCAGTGGGCCCAAAAATCTTCAGCTGCTTCATCAATGACATTCCTTCCATCATAAGGTCAGAAGTGGATATGTTCGCTGATGATTGCACAATGTTCAGCACCATTCGCGACTCCTCAGATACTGAATCAGTCCATGTCCAAATGCAGCAAGATCTGGACTATATCCGGGCTTGGGCTGACAATTGGCAAGTACATTCGCGCCATACAAGTGCCCAGCAATGACTATCTCCAGCAAGATAGAATTTAACCATCCCCCCCATGACATTCAATGACACTACCATCACTGAATTCCCCACTATCAACATCCTGGGTGTTGCCATTGACCAGCAACTGAACTGGACTAGCCAAATAAATACTGTGGCTGCAAGAACAGGTCAGAGGCTAAGAATCCTGTGGTGAGTAACTCTCCTCCTGACTCCCGAAAGCAAATCCACCATCTGCAAGGCACAAGTCAGGAGTGTGATAGAATGTTCTTCACTTGCCTGTTTGAGTGCAGCTCCAATGACACCCAAGAAGCTTGACACCATTAAGGATAAAACAGCCTGCTTGATTGGCAACAATACCACAAACATTCACCCCCTCCACAACCGATGAACAGTGGCAGCATTGTGCACTATCCATAGGATGCACAGCAGGAACTCACATAGGCTCCTAAGGCAGCATCTTCCAATCCCACGACCGCTACCATCTGGAAGGACAAGGGCAGCAGATAAATGGGAACACCACCACCTGGAAGTTCCCCTCCAAGCCACTCAACATCCTGACTTGGAAATATATCACCGTTCCTTCACTGTCGCTGGGTAAAAATCCTGGAACTCCATCCCTGACAGCACTGTGGGTGTGCCTACACCACAGGGACTGCAGCAGTTCAAGAAGGCAGCTCACCACCACCTTCTCAAGGGCAATTAGTGTTGGGCAATAAACGCTGGCCTAGCCAGCAATGCCCACATCCCATCAATGAATAAAAATAAAAGGCAGCCTGGTTTAAATTTCAAACAATGCTTGAGTGCAAGACAAAAAGCTTAGACATGTCTCTTTTCAGCAATACTCAAGTTCTGTACAACCAAGCAACTATTCCTGTGTTTGTGTGTGTAAATGTGGTCCTCTGTTTGTGTCTGTGTGGTTTTGCATTCATGGGTGTGTGTGTGTGTGCAGGTCTCTGTGTGTGGATGCGTGTGAGTGTGTGTGCTGCTTCTCAATAGCTGTAACACAAACCTTCCTCTATTTGAGCAGATAATGTGGCTCCTGAGAGCTCCAGCTGAGTAATTTGAATGGTACCATTCAGAGGATCTTCATCCACGGCGAAACCACAGGCTGACAGCATGCTGTGTAAAATCTGACACCGATACAACCAGGCCCCATTTCTCCTGGAATAACATGAATTGTCTGCTATAATAAATAACATATGAAATGTCTTCTGCTTTCCAGATCCCTTCCTTTCCCCTCACTATTGTCCTCGGATAGTTCACAAATTCCTTGTGCACATCGTCCTCCAAAACATCTATGGTCTCCACTTTAAATGTTTCTATCAGTCTTACCTACAGGAATCAGTTCTGAAATACCGTCACTCTGGTTTTAAGGCTCCCTAGAGTAATGCACTGTTCTAGATCTCCCCCACTTCCAACCTGGCTCCCTCAACACCAATCCATATCTTTCTGAGTTCCATATTTTAATGCCCAAACTAGAAAACATATATCATTTAACCCCTTTAAACTTGATTCAGCACATCCTCTCCACACATACCCGAAGAGTTTGTCTCTGAGGACAGTTGTTCCTTTACAGTTTGTGTTGGGTTTTTTTTTGCCTTTTTATTTAACATTTTATTAACAAGTTTGAGGACACATCAGCCTCTGGAAGAGGTCAGACTCCACAGCCAGTGCTCACTGATCCTTCAGCTCCCGCAGACAGTGAATTGCAGACTTTATTATAACGGCAGAGGTGGTGCTGTAGGCCCAAACTCCTCCAGCCACTGTTTTCATGCAAAATCCACAATGCCAGATACCGACTGCCCTCCGCTTCATCTTTGTTTTCCCACAGAAGGAGCAGGTGCATTTGGCGTGTTGGTTGATCTCAATCTTTATCACCATCTTACGGAGTGAGGCTCCATAACGGGTTCCATAACCCACAATCCCCCACCTTCTTGGTGCGCTTCGCCATCTTCCTTGTTCTGAATGATGATAGTATTAACCTTCTCCCTAACCTGTCCTAACCCTTCTGCAGGTTTATTTATTGAAATCAAGGACTCTCCTTGTTCTAATGGTGACATTCCCTGTCTGTCCAGTTATTCCTGAAAGTCAGACCTTGAATTGTTTCTACATTGTTTCATCATGTTACCTTCATTGTTTCACGAACAAATGTTGAAATGTTTGCTCCACGCCCACAGGGTTTCATCTGTTTAAAGCCACAAACAGAAAGGTCCAATTTTCTCCTGGAGTTTGAGACAAATCAGCTTCCAAAATGATGCAGAGTTTCAGCCAAATGAGGGAGACCCGAGCTCAGCCCCGCCCCTCATTCACACCTAATCAAAAACAGAATTACCTGGAAAAACTCAGCAGGTCTGGCAGCATCGGCGGAGAAGAAAAGAGTTGACGTTTCGAGTCCTCATGACCCTTCAACAGAGTACTGCTCAGAACTCTGTTGAAGGGTCATGAGGACTCGAAACGTCAACTGTTTTCTTCTCCGCCGATGCTGCCAGACCTGCTGAGTTTTTCCAGGTAATTCTGTTTTTGTTTTGGATTTCCAGCATCCGCAGTAGTTTTTTGTTTTTACCTCATTCACTCCAATTGGTTCGAGGACCAGGCGCTCCCGCTCGGTCCTCCAGCCCCGCCCCCTCTAGCCCCGCCCCCTCTTCCTATTGGCTCAGAGCGGCCGCCGATCAGTCGGGCATTGTGAGCTGGAGCATGCGCAGTCCGGGTGATGGGAGAGAGCTGAGGTGATTTGTGTCTTAATACTGCCGGGTGGGTCATGGGGAGGGATGGAGCCGGCGAGAGGGCTGGGAGGCTTCACAAACACTCTGTGAGGGCCCCAAGCCTCCTATACGAGGCTCGGGTACGACATTTGAACCGGCTGCAGCTGCTCCGACCATTCTCCGGGTTAACGGCCGCCACATTTATCGGAAACAATGCGCAGCCGGGGCGCCTTCGGAGACAATGAGGGAGTTATGGGGTCAGCCCCGCCCCTCATTCACTCCGATTGGTTCGAGGACCAGGCGCTCCCGCTCGGTCCTCCAGACCCGCCCCCTCTTCCTATTGGTCCAGAGCGGCCGCCGATCAGTCGGGCATTGTGAGCTGGAGCATGCGCAGTGCGGGTGATGGGAGAGAGCTGAGGTGTTTTGTGTCGAAATTCTCGGCCGCTAAAATACTGCCGGGTGGGTCATGGGGGATGGAAGGAGCCGGCGAGTGGGCTGGGAGGCTTCACAAACACTCTGTGAGGGCCCCAAGCCTCCTATACGAGGCTCGGGTACGATATTTGAACCGGCTGCAGCTGCTCGGACCATTCCCCGGGTTAACGGCCGCCACATTTATCGGGGACAATGTGCAGCCTTCGGAAACAATGAGGGGAGTTATGGGCTCAGCCCCGCCCCTCATTCACTCCGATTGGAGGACCAGCCGCTCTCATTCGGTTCTCCAGCCCTATCCACTCTTCCTATTGGTCCGTCCCTCCCGTCAATCACTCCCCGGGCATTGTGAGCTGGTGTAACCGTTATGAAAAATTATCAGCTGCTGGTTTGCAGCTGCGGGGCTTCTCCCTCCTGGGAACAGGCCCAGGTAAACGGCCGCCATCCTGGGTCAGCGAGTGGAGGATGGTTCACATCAGCGGATGGGGGAGGGGGGGACAATAAATAAGAGGTTACACTTTGGGCTCAAATCAATGAGGATCTGATCTGTGGGAAGGAAGGAAACCCTGGGAGGTGGGCGAGGAGGATTCAGAAACATTCGCTGGAGGCCCCAAATCCCCCACAAGAACCTGTAGGTCCCGTGTTTGCAGCTCCAGGACTTTTTAACTTTCTGTGCGGCCATCTTGGTGAAGCAACAAAGAGTGGGCGCGGCTTCAGGGTCTCAGTGACCAGGAGAGAAAATGATTGATTGATTGATTATATTCTCACTCTGCACAGAGAGGCTTGAGAACTGAACCCAGCCAGAGTAGAGGGAGAAAACTGGGAGAAGAGCAAGGGATGGCGGAGTTGATGTGATGGGTTTGGCAGGGTGAGCAACTCTCACAGAGGTAATTAAGGGACAGCCTGTCATGGGGTCTGTACATGTGCGTTGAGGGAGGCTGTTGAGTGGGGTGCTGCCAGAGCTGTGAGGGTGGGTGGGGATTAGGTTTGGCTGCCAGAACTGATTGAATAAGTTTCAATGCAGGTCCAATGGATGGGACAAACAGCATCCTTGCACTATGCAGCCTGGGGCAGTTAACTCAAATAGGGAGAATCCGATAAAACACTGAACAGTTGGTAACCCTGAGTTTGGATTCCAGCAAAGGGAGGGGGAAAATGTGTGGGATGACGATTTATTGCTTTGCAGGAACATGTGAGGAAAACATGCTCCATAGAAACTAGAATTGTCTGTTCTGAATTTCTATCCTGTACTGACAGTGCTGATGTTTGTAAACTCCTTTTACAGGATATTTGAAAAGGAGAATCTGCTGACATGGAAGCAGGCAATCTGGAGAGACACAAAGACACCCGCACCATAGAGAAACCGTGGAAATGTGGTGACTGTGGGAAGGGTTTCATTTCTCCATCCCAGCTGGAAAGTCATCAACGCAGTCACACTGGGGAGAGACCGTTCACCTGCTCCATGTGTGGGAAGGGATTTAATCGATCATTCAACCTTCTCACACACCAGCGAATTCACACTGGGGAGCGACCATTCACCTGCTCTGTGTGTTTGAAGGGATTCAGCAGTTCATCTCATCTCCTGAAACACAAGCGTGGTCACACTGGGGAAAGGCCGTTCACCTGCTCCGTGTGTGGGAAGGGGTTCACTAATTCATCTGACCTTCTGACACACCAGCGAGTTCACACCGGGGAGAGGCCATTCACCTGCTCCATGTGTGGGAAGAGATTCACTCAGTCACAAAACCTAATGAGACACCAACGAGTTCACAAATAACTTCTGGAGGTGGATTCTCTTGATATTGCAGTTAATCACATCCAGGTCTGAACCCTGTTCATTCTGACAGTTTGCATTTGTTCCTGCTGCTGGTTATAACCCCCTATAACTGGCTGGAGCTAACTGTTCAGGAATTTGTCCCTCAAGTTCAGAGGAGACAAATTGATCAGCCAGAGTCTAACTGAATGGCAGAGCAGGCTTGAAGGGCTGAATGACCTACTCCAGTTGATAAAAGATGGTTGGATAGGTATGATCTCATTCTTATCGAACAATGTGCAATGAGAGAGCTCAAGGAGTCCATTTAGCCCTCAGATTATTTCACTGTGGACTGTGACTTGGAGTTGATGAAGCATCTGTCAGGCTGTGTTTATACTACATTCCTAGCCCATCTACCAAGGCACGTCTCATACTGAGCCAGAGGATCTGCTGCTTACAACTATTGGGGTGTTACACCATGGAATTGACCATTTACCTTGGCAAAATATGTGTATTTCAATTTTTGGATGGAAATGATGGTAGTGTTCTGGGGACCAAATTGGAGTCACAAGCACAGAGGTGTGGGGAATCTACCCATTAATGTGCGGATTGTTAACGTAGCTGTGAAGGGATTTGGAACTTTTTACTGTGGCTAAGGTGCTATATGCAGCATGCTATAGTTACTGTTGACTGGGGTGCCATTCAATTCCCTGTTAACTCGTGGATACATTCAGAATGCAGAAACGCTGTTTACCAGCTGCATGTGGAAAGGGATTCACTCAGCCATTCTATTTACTGACACACCAGGAGAGCACAATGACAGAGGACCCATGCACCAACTTTCTGAAACATAATCACAGAATTGTTACGGTGCAGAAGGAAGACATTCGGCCCATTGTGTCTGCAGGGCTCTCCAAATAAGCATTGACTTAGCACCATTCTCCTGCCTTTTCCCTGCACCCTTGCACATTGTTTCTATTCAAATAATCATCTACTGCCCTCTTGAATGCCTCGATTGAACCTGCCTCCCTCTCACTTCCAGGCAGTGCATTCCAGACTTGAACCACTCGCTGTGTGAAAAAGTTTTTTCTCATGTCATATTTGCTTCTTTTGCAAACACTTTAAATCTGTGCCCTCTCATTCTCGATCCTTTTACAAGTGGGAAAAGTTTCTCCCTATAAATTCTATCCAGCCCCCTCATGATTTTGAACATCTCTATCAAATATCCTCTTAGCCATCTTCTCTCCAAGGGGAGCAGTCCCAACCTCTATCTTCGTAACTGAAGTTTCTCATCCCTGGCACCATTCTCGTAAACCTCTTCTGCACTCACTCCAATGCGTTCACATCCTTCCTATAGTGTGGTGCCCAGAACTGTACACAGAACTTCAGCTGAGACCTAACTAATGTCATATATAAGCTCAGCATAATGTACTTGCTCTTATAGCCTATGCCCCTATTGATAAAGCTCAGGATACTGTATGCTTTATGAACTGCACTCTCCACCTGTCCTGCCACCTTTAATGATTTATGCTCATATACATCCAAGTCCCTCTGCTCCTGCACCCCCTGAAGAATTGTATCCTTTATTTCATATTGTCTCTCCATGTTCTTCCTACCAAAATGCCACATCCAGTCGTGAATGGTGGTGGACAATTAAACAACTCACTGGAGGAGGAGGTTCCACAAATATCGCCATCCTCAATGATGGAGGAGTTAAGAACATCAGTACGCATTTACTACAATCTTCAGCCAGAAGTGCCGAGTGGATGATCCATCTCGGCCTCCTCCGGAGGTCCCGAGCATTACAAATGCCAGCCTTCAGCCAATTCTATTCACTCCACGTGATGTCAAGAAACGGCTGAAGGCACTAGATACTACAAAGGCTATAGCCCATGTCAACATTCCGGCAACAGTACTGAAGACTTGTGCTCCAGAACTTGCCGCGCCCCGAGCCAAGCTGCTTCAATACAGCTATAATACTGGCATCTACCTGGCTATGTGGAAAATTGCCCAGGTATGTCCTGTGCACAAAAAGCAGGACAAGTCCAACCCAGCTAAGTACTGCCCCATCTACTCTCGATCATCAGTAAAGTAATGGGGTCATCAACAGTGCTATCAAGCGGCACTTGCTTGGCAATAACCTACTCATTGACGTCCAGTTTGGGTTCCGCAAGGGCCACTCAGCTCCTGACCTCATTACAGCCTTAGTTCAAACATGGACAAAAGAGCTGAATTCCCGAGGTGAGGTGAGAGTGACCGCCCTTGACATCAAGGCTGCATTTGACTGAGCATGGCATCAAGGAGCCCTAGCAAAAGTGAAGTCAATGGGAATCGTGAGCAAAACTCTCCGCTGGTTCGAGTCATAGCTAGCACAAAGGAAGATGGTTGTGGTTGTTGGAGGTCAGTCGTCTCAGCTCCAGGACATCACTGTAGTGTCTTCAGCCCAACCATCTTCAGCTGCTTCAGCAATGACCTTTCTTCCATCACAAGGTCAGAAGTGGGGATGTTCACTGATGTTTGCACAATGTTCCGCGACTCTTCGGACGCTGAAGCAGTCCATGTCCAAATGCAGGAAGATCTGGACAATATCCAGACTTAGGCTGACAAGTGCCAGGTAATGACCATCTCCAAAAAGAGATCATCCAACCATTTCCCCTTGATGTTTAATGGCATTACCATCACTGAATCCCCCACTATCAACATTCTGCGGGTTACCATTGACCAGAAACTGAACTGGACTAGCCATATAAATGCTGTGGCTACAAGAGCAGGACAGAGGTTAGGAATCATGCGAGGAGTAACTCACCTCCTGACTCCCCAAAGCCTGTCCACCATCTACAAGGTACAAGTCAGGAGTGTGATGGAATACACCCCACTTGCGTGAATGAGTGCAGTTCCAACAACACTCAAGAAGCTTGGCACTATCCAGGACAAAGCAGCCTGCTTGATTGGCATCACATCCACAAACATTCACTCCCTCCACCACCAACACACAGTAGCAGCAGTGTGTACCAACTACAAGATGCACTGCAGGAATTCACCAAGGGTCCTTCAACAGCACCTTAAAAACCCACAACCACTACCATCTGGAAGGACAAGGGCGGCAGACAGATGGGAACACCACCACTTGAAAGTTCCCCCCCAAGTCACTCACCATCCTGACTTGGAAATATATCACCGTTCCTTCACTTTCGCTGGATCAAGATCCCGGAACTCCCTTCCTAACAGCACTGTGGGTGTACCTACGTCACAAGAAGTGCAGCGGTTCAAGAAAGCAGCTCACCATCACCTTCTCAAGAGCAACTAGGGATGGGCAATAAATGCTGCCCCAGCCAGCGATTCCCACATCCCGTGAATGAATTTTAAAAAAATCACCTCACACTTCTCCACAACGAAAATCATCTGCCAGCTATCTGTCCACTCCACAAACTTGCCTACGTCCTTTTGAAGTTCAACATTGTGCTCCTCAAAGTTTACAATGCTTCCAAGTTTCCTATCATCACCCAATTTTGAGATTATCTGAACCCTTTGGCTGCAATTCCAATCGAATCACAAAACGATATTTCGTATTTACAAAGCCTGGCATTTAATGGCGGTGATAATACCCACCATTCCCCGGGGCCCAGAATGTGCCCTATCTTCACGACAGGAGACACCGCGCTAGGCGGGGCTGTGACTGGAGCATGCGCGGTTTGATTGTTGAAAATGGACGTCGGCAGATCGACTGGTTCAACATCAGGTGAGAAACGTCAAGGGAGGAGCGGAGCCGGCGGGCGGCCGGAGAGGAATGGAACCCGTGTGGGGGGAGGTGGCGGCGGGAAGGCTTCTTAAATACTGTTTAAACTTCAGACCTCGCATAACAAACTCCCAGTCCCGCCTTTATACCCAGCGGGCGGCAGCTCCGAGCTCCTGCAAGACCCGGGTTTATGGGGGGAGGGCAATGTGCAGCTGGGCGCATGCGCGGTCATCCCTGTCCCTGTCAGCAGGAGAGAATGTTGTAAATTACTATCCTGGGGTCATAGAGGTCGACAGCACAGAAAAAGGCCCTTCGGCCCATCGAGTCTGTGCTGGTCAAACAGGTACCTAATTCTAAGCTAAAAGCTACTGCGGATGCTGGAAATCCAAAACAAAATAAAAACAGAATTACCTGGAAAAACTCAGCAAGTCTGGCAGCATCGGCGGAGAAGAAATCAGTCAACGTTTCGAGCCCTCATGGCCATGAGGGCTCGAAACGTTGACTGATTTCTTCTCCGCCGATGCTGCCAGACTTGCTGAGTTTTTCCAGGTAATTCTGTTTTTACCTAATTCTAATCCCATTTTCCAGCACTAGGCCCATAGCCTTGTATGCCATGGCATCGCAAGTGCACATCCAAATTAAATGTTATGAGGGTATCTGCCTCTACCACCTTTTCAGGCAGTGAGTTCCAGACTCCCACCACCCTCTGGGTGAAAAAATCCTTCCCCGCATCCCCTCTAAACCTCCTGCCCCTTACTTTAAATCTCTGCCCTGTGGTTATTGATCCCTCCACCAAGGGAAAAGTCCCTTCCTGTCTACCCTATCTATGCCTCTCATAATTTTATACACCTCAATCATGTCCCCCCTCAATCTCCTCTGCTCCAGGGAAAATAACCCCAGTCTATCCAATCTCTTCTCATAACTAAAACTCTCCAGCCCAGGCAACATCCTGGTAAATCTCCTCTGCACTCTGTCTAGTGCAATCACATTCTTCCAGAACTGCACGCAATACTCTAACTGTGGCCTAACCAGCATTTTATACAGTTCCAGCATAACCTCCCTGCTCTTATATTCTGTGCCTCAGCTAATAAAGGCAAGTATCCCATATGCCTTATCTACCTGTTCTGCTACCTTAAGGGACCGGTGGACTTGCACCCCCTGATCCTTGGTACTTCCCAGGGTGCTACCGTTCATCGTGTATTCCTGTGCCTTGTTTGTTCTACCTAAGTGCATCACCTCAAACTTATCTGGATCAAATTCCATTTGCCACTGATCAGCCCATCTGACCAGCCCGTCTATATCCTCCTGCAATCTAAGGCTATCCTCCTCACTATTTACCACCCTACCAATTTTCGTGACATTCACGAACTTACTGATCAACCCTCCAACATTCAAGTCTAAATTGTTTATATATACCGCAAACAGCTAGAGACCCAACACTGATCCCTGTGGAACCCCACTGGACACAGGCATTCAATCACAAGAACACCCCTCGACCATCACCCTCTGCTTCCTGCCACTCAGCCAATTCTGGATCCAATTTGCCAAATTGCTTTGGATCCCATGGACTCTTACCTTCATTATCAGTCTCCCATGTGGGACCTTATCAAAAGCCTTGATGAAGTCCAAGTCGACTACGTAAAATGCATTGCCCTCATCTACACACCTGGTCACATCTTCGAAAAATTCAATCAAATTGGTCAGACATGACCTCCCCTTAACAAAACCATGCTAACTGTCCTTGTTTAATCCCTGCCTCTCCAAGTGTAGATTAATTTCATCCCTCAGAATTGCTTCCAATAGTTTCCCCACCACTGAGGTTAGACTGACTGGCCTGTAGTTCCCTGGTTTATCCCTTCCTGCATTCTTGAATGACAGTACCACATTGGCTGTCCTCCAGTCCTCTGGCACCTCTCCTGTGGCCAGACTTGCCTCACTGACTGACAGGAATGGATTTTGGAAACTCATTTTACAGGGGGTTAGAAGGGAAGGATTTACAGAAGGGAAACTAAAATGTTTTCCTGATGGGATCTTCTACAGGAGTTGTGTTGGTGAGTGGTCAGAAAAGGGCAAATGAAATTAAATCCAGAAAAGTGCATGGTAATGCATTTGGGGAAAGCAAAAAAAGCAAAGGAATACTCAATAAATGGGAGGATATTGATAGGGCTGAAGGAAGTGAGAGACTTTGGACTGCACGTCCACTGGTCCCTGAAGGTGGCAGGACAGATTTACAAGAATGCTGCCAGGGCCAGAAAACTGCAGCTATGAAGAAAGATTGGATCGGCTAGGGTTGTTTTCCTTCGAACAGAGGAGGCTGAGGGGTGACCTAATTGAGGTGTACAAAGTTATGAGAGGCCCAGATAGCGTAGACAGTAAAGACTTGTTTTCCCTAGCTGAGAGGTCAATTACCAGAGTCCATAGATTTAAGGTGATTGGTAGGAAGATTATAGGGGACATAGGATTATACGAAAAATCTCTTCACCCAGAGGGTGGTGGGTGTTTGGAATTCACTGCCTTGTTTGGTGGTGGAGGCAGAAACCCTCAACCTATTTAAAAGGTAACTGGGTCTGCTGTAGTGCTGTAACCTGCAAGGCTACGGACCAGATGCAGGAAGGTGGGATTAGAATGGGTGGCTAGTTTTTTATTTTTTATTTTTTGGCCGGCATAGATACGATGGGCTGAATGGCCTCTTTCTGTGCCATAACTTTTCTGTAGTTCAATGAAATGTTTCTGAACTGTCTCACTATCCCGGTAATACAAATAGACTGTAGGTTACTGTGAGTGTCAGACTATATTGTGTCTCCTCATTCTTCCCCCTTCTCCCACTCCGAGTTCCAGGCTGGAGGCTCCGGCGGCTCGATGTGTAGCTTTGGTGGGAATGTGGGACAGTTGTTGGGCCCAGAGACCCTGGAGGGTTGTAGGGCTGGAGGAGATTATAGAGATTGGGAGAGGGGAGGCCATGGAGAGATTTGAAAACAAGGATCAGCATTTTAAAATTGAGATACTGCTTAACCAGGAGCCAATGTGGATCAGCAAGCACAGGATGATAGGCAAATGGGACTTGGTGTGAGTGAGGATATAGTCAGCAGAGTTTTGGATGATCTCACGTTTACTGAGGGTAGAGTATGGGAGGCCGGTCTCTATTGTGTTGGAATAATCAAGTTTAAAGGTAACAGTTTGATGGATGTAAGTTTCAGAAGCAGATGAGCTGAGGCAGAGACAAAGTCAGGCGATGTTACTGAGGTGGAAATGGGCAGTCTTAGTGATGGTGCAGATTTGTGGTCAGAAGCTCCCCTTCTGGTCAAATATGACATTGAGGTTGCAAACAATGTGCTTTAACTTCATACAGCATGTGTACCATCTACAAGATGCACTGCAGCAACTCACCAAGGCTCCTTCGACAGCACCTTCCAAACCTGAGGCCTCTGCTATCTCCAAGGACAAGCGCAGCAGATACATGGGAACATCACCACCTGGAAGTTCCCCTCCAAGTCACTCACCATCCTGACTTGGAAATATATCGCAGTTCCTTCGCTGTCGCAGGGTCAAAATCCTGGAACTCCCTTCCTAACAGCACTGTGGGTGTACCTACACCAGGACTGCAGGGGTTCAATAACGCAGCTCACCAACACCTTCTCAAGGGCAATTAGGGATGCTGGCCCAGCCAGCGACACCCACATTCCATGAAAGAATAAAAATAAAAGTTATCAGGGAGAGGGATGAAGTCAGTGGCTAGGGAATGGAGTTTGTATCGGGGACTGATGACAATGGCTTCGGTCTTTCCAATATTAAAAAGGAGGAAATTTCTGCTCACCCAGTACTGAATGTCAGACAAGCCAGGATGGTGTATGACTGGAAGAGGAACTTGTAGGTGATGGTGTTCACATACGCCCGCTACCCTGGTCCTTCTAGGAGGTGGAGGTTGAGTGTTTGGGAGATTCCGTCAAAGTTCTGACCAAGTTGTAGATATATAAAATCCCTCTCCTAGGCACTTGCCTCTCCCACGTCCGCTTCTCTCTCCCTCTCCTCCCATAGTGCCCTGAGTCTTGTGTTGGCCCAGACTAGGAGACCAGTTCCCTTCCCTGAAGGACAGTAGTGAACCAGTTGTGTTTTTATGACAATCCAGCAGTTTTCATGGTCACTTTTTCCTCGTGCCGGCCCTACAAATTACCAGATTCTTTCAGCTCAATTTCACAACCTGCCTTTGTGTTTTTGTGGGTTCTCTCTCACTCCTTTTTTTCTGTTTTAAATAAATTTCACAGGATATTAGAAGGGGAGTGGGGGAGTTCAAACCAAACATCACATCAGGATCTGACAGAGTCGCCCAATTTATTGTAATCTGAATATCATCGGATTTTGAATATGGAAGGAAAAGGCACCGTTCACAGCGGAGAGAAAACATACATGTGTGCTGTGTGTGTACGAGGCTGCAGCCAAACATCTGGCCTCTCGAGACACAAGTGCAGTCACAGTGGGGTGGAACCTGGGAAATGTGGGAACTGTGAGGGAGGATCCAGTTACCTGTCTGAGCTGGAAATTCACGAATGCAGTCGAAGCAGGGAGAGGCAGTTCACCTGCTCCGAGTGTGGGAAGGGTTTCACTCATTCATCCCACCTACTGATACACCAGCGAGTTCATACTGGAGAGAGACCTTTCAAATGTGCAGACTGTGGGAAGTACTATAAAAGTTCCTGGGAACTGATGTCCCATCAACGTGTTCACTCTGATGAGAGACCATTCAGGTGCTCTCACTGTGGGACTGGGTTCAGACGATCATCTCAACTCACTGTACACCAGAGAATTCACACCGGGGAGAGGCCATTCACCTGCTCCGAGTGTGGGAAGGGATTCATTGAGTCATCCCATCTCATGGCACACCAGCGAGTTCACACTGAGGACAGGCCTTTTAAATGCCCAGACTGTGGGAAGTGTTATAAAAGTTCCAGGGAACTGATGTCCCATCAACGTGTACACACTGATGAGAGACCATTCAGGTGCTCTCACTGCGGAACTGGGTTCAGGCAATCATCTGACCTCACTGTACACCAGCGAATTCACACTGGGGAGAAGCCGTTCACCTGCAGTGTGTGTGGAAAGGGATTCACTCGTTCATCCCACCTACTGACACACCAGCGGGTTCACACTGATGAGAGACCGTTTAAATGCTCAGACTGCGGGAAGTGCTTTAAAAGTTCCCAGGAACTGATGTCCCATCAACGTATTCACACTGATGAGAGACCATTCAGCTGCTCCCACTGCAGGTCCCGGTTCAGGCGATCAGCTGACCTCATTGTTCACCAGCGAGTTCACACTGGGGAGAGACCATTCAGGTGCTCTCATTGTGGGACTGGGTTCAAAACATCATCTAACCTCACTGTACACCAGTGCATTCACACCGGGGAGAGGCCGTTCACCTGCTCCGAGTGTGGGAAAGGATTCACTCAGGTATCCACCCTGCAGAAACACCAGCGAGTTCACAAGTAACTACAGTGATGAGATTTTGCTGTTAATCAGATCCAGGACTGAACCCTGATGATGAAATGTCCTCATCCCCCAATGCCCCATCCCCCAGATGCCACAGATACAGTCAATGATGAAAACTGATGATAACAAACTGTAGCCCAGTTATAGAGGTTAATATTCTGTATAAAAGACAAATAAATCAGCTTTGTATTAAACACAGTGTATTGAATCTTTTCAATATCTCTAACAAAACTTAGTTTCTTTTGGAGTGCTCTCCCTCTCCCCTGTCTCCTTCATCCTCACTCCAACAACAAGTGTGAGGAGATCATGGAGCTTATTTGTCATTAAGATTGAGACAATCTGCTCAGCTGCCTCTGCTGCTTTCCTCCCTTTCACTAAACCACTGGGAAAAGCTGTCTCTGAAGTTTCCCCTTGCCCAAGTCCTGAACTCACATCTTTCTCCAGCTTCTCTCTCATATCCCCTCATGCTCTCTTAGTGCTCATCTTGTCCATAAGACCTACATTCTGCTCCGTTGACCCTATCCTCACCAAACTGCTGACCATCCAATTTCTCCTTGTTAGCTCATATTGTTAACAGTCCTCTTCCTCTTTTGATACTGTCCCTCTCACCTTGAAATCCACCATCATCACCAATCCTAAAATAAACTATCTTTCACCCCACTGTCTTTCCAAACTACCGTCCCATCTCCAACCTCCCTTTCCTCTCCAAAGTCCTTGAACTTGGTGTCCCCCAAGGATCTATCCTTGGTCCCTCCTATTTCTCATCGACATGCTGCCATTAGGTGACATCATCCAAACGCACCGTATTAGTTTTCACATGTACACTGACAATGCCCAGCTCTACCTCACCAACATCGCTCTCCATTCCTCCACTGTTACTAAATTATCAAACTGCTTATCCGACATCCAGTACTGGATGAGCAGAAATTTCCTACAATTAAAAATTGGGAAGACCAAAGCCATTGTCTTCAGTCACCACTACAAATTCTGTTCCCTAACTACCGAGTCCATCCCTCTCCCTGGGAACTGTCTGAGGCTGAACCACACTCTTCACAACCTTGGTGTCAGATTTGACCCCAAGATGAATTTCGAGCTACATATCCACATCATCACTCATACCAAATATTTCAATCTCCATAACATCGTCTGTCTCCACCCCACCCCAGCTCATCTGCGGCTGAAACCCTCATACCCATGACTTGACGATTCCAATGCTTCCTGGCCAGCCTCTCATATTCGCCCAGCCCTCTCCCCCCAGCTGGAAATGTGAGACCATCCTAAACTCTGTTGTCCATGTGCTTTCTCACCCTAAATGGAAGGGAGATAGAGGCATAGTAGTAATGTCACTGGACTAGTATTCCAGAGGCTGAGGCTTATGACCTGGGAACATGGGTCCAATTCCCACATTCCACCCAAACCTTCCACAGATATTTTCAATAAATTTCCAAATAGTATTTATACATAGATACACTGACCTGAGTGAGACAGAAAATGTTTGTGTCTGTTTGTATGAAAGTTAATATCAATAATGGTGTCATGAAATTATCGTCAATTGTCTTAAAAATCCATCTGGTTCACGAATGTCCTTCAGGGATGGAAATCTGCCATCCTTACCTGGTCTGACCTACATGTGTCTCCAGATCCATAGCAATATGGTTGACTCTTAAATGCCCTCTGAAATGACCTAGCAAGCCACTCAGTTCAAGGGTAACAATTAGAGATGGTCAACAAATACTGGCCTTGCCAGTGACACCCTCGTCATGTGAAAAAATGAAATAAAGAAGTCCTGTTCATTCATCACCCCTGTGCTTGCTGACCTACATTGGCTCCTGATCAAGCAATGCCTTGATTTAAAAATTTCCATCCTTGTTTTCAAATCGCTCCATAACTTCATCCCTCCCTCTCAGTAATCTCCAGTTTCACAGCCCTGAGATATCTGCTCATTCTGGCTTCTTTAGCTTCCCTAATTTTAATTATTCCCACATTGGTGACAGTGCCTAAACGTGAAGCTCTGAAATTCTCTCCCTAAACCTCTTCACCTCTCCTGATTAAAGATGCGAGTTAAAATCTGCCTCTCCAAATCAAGCTTTTGCCCATCTACCATATTATTGCCCTATGTAACTCAGTGTCAGTTTTTTCTTTATGAAACTCCTCTGAATCACCTTGGGACATTTTATTCCATTAATCGTGTTACATAAATACAAGTTTTTATTGTTTCATGACAGCCAGTTCGCGCAAAGTAAGGTTCCACAAACAGCAATCAGATGAGTGACAGATTAATCTAGTTTTTTGTGGTGTTAATTAAAACGCGAATGTTGGTCCCACTGTGGACAGTACGTGGAGCTGAAAGCTCTTGTGTTCATTTACAACCTTTCACACCCTCAGAACATCGCAAAGTGATTCACAGTCAATGATGCATTTTGGAGGGAAGAATGAGGAGAGGCAGAATAAACTAAATGGTACAATTTTAAACAAAGTGCAGGAACAGAGTGACCTGGGAGTGTATGGACACAAATCTTTGAATCCACCAGGACAGGGTAATCAAACTGTTTATAAAAATCAAATGAGGTCCTCAGTTTACTAATGGAAACATGGAGTGGAAAAGCAAGACAGTTATCCTGAATGTTTTTAAATCACTGATTAATTCTCATCTGAAATCTTGTGTTTGAGATATTTAAAACCACGGTGGGTTTAAAATAAAACTGATATATTTGACTTTTATGCAGAATATTAGTCCATATGACTGGGCTGGAGTTTATTAAGATCAGCAAATACAGAGCCCAATGCACATGGTTCAATTCTGAATGTAATTAACAGCAAAAGCCAATCACTGTCGTTACTTGTGAACTTGCTGGTGTCTCCGCAGCGTGGATGACCGAGTGAGTCCCTTTCCACAATTAGAGCAGGTGAACGGTCTCTTCCCAGTGTGAATACATTGGTGTGTCATCAAGTAGGTTAATTGAGTGAATTGCTGCCCACACTTGGAGCAGGG
Organism: Cetorhinus maximus; assembly: GCF_964194155.1. Lineage (NCBI taxonomy): Eukaryota > Metazoa > Chordata > Chondrichthyes > Lamniformes > Cetorhinidae > Cetorhinus > Cetorhinus maximus. The sequence continues at coordinate 20,228,125 of NC_135901.1, forward strand.
GAATGGCCATTCCCCTGTATGAACTGTCTGGTGTGCCCTCAGTCAGCATGATTGAGTGAATCCTTTCCCACACTCGGAGCAGAGGACTGGTCTCTCCCCAGTGTCAGCGCACTGGTATACAGAGTTAAGATGATTGCCTGAACCCAGTCCTAAAGCGAGAATATCTGAACAATCTCTTGTCAGTGTGAATACTTTGATGGGACATCAATTCTCAAGAACTTTTATAGCACTTCCTGCTGCCTGAGCATTTAAAAGGTCTCTCATTTGTGTGAGCTCGCTGGTGTCTCAGCAAGTTGGATGAGTGAGTGAATCCCTTCCCACACTTGGAGCAGATGAACGGCTTCTCCCCAGTGTGAATTTGCTGATGCGTCAGCAAGTGGGATAAACAAGTTAATCCCTGCCCACAATCAGAGCAGGTGAATGGCCACTTCCCAGTGTGAATTCACTGGTGCGTCTTCAGGTGGGATGACTGAGTGAATCCATTCCCACACTCGAAGCAGATGAATGGCCTCTCCCCAGTGTGAGTGCACTGATGTACAGTGAGGTCAGATGAGCGCCTGAACCCAGTCCCGCAGTGAGAGCACCTGAATGGTCTCTCGTCAGTGTGAACATGTTGATGGGACATCAGTTCTCTGGAGCTTTTACAGCACTTCCCACAGTCTGGGCATTTAAAAAGTTTCTCCTCAGTGTGAACATGTTGATGAAACATCAGTTCCCCGGAACTTTTATAGCACTTCCCACAGTCCGAGCATTTAAAAGGTCTCTCGTCAGTGCGAATTTGCTGGTGTGTCAGCAGGTTGGATGACTGAATGAATCTCTTTCCACATTCAGAGCAGGTGAATGGCCTCTCCCCAGTGTGAATTCGCTGGTGTGCAGTGAGTTCAGATCATCGCCTGAACCCAGTCCCACAGTGAGAACAGCTGAACAATCTCTCATCAGTGTGAACACGTTGGTGGCGCACCAGTTCTTGGGAACTTTTATAGCACTTCCCGCAGTCTGGGCATTTAAATGGTCTCTCGTCAGTGTGAACTCGCTGGTGTCTAAGCAGATTGTATGAGTTAGCAAATCTCTTCTCACACTTGGAGCAGTTGAATGGCCTCTCTCCAGTGTGAACTCGCTGGTGCATCATCAGGTGGGATGAACAAGTGAATCCCTACCCACAGTTGGAGCAGGTGAATGGCCTCTCCCCAATGTGAGGTCAGATGATCGCTTGAATCCAGTCCCACATTGTGAGCACCTGAATGATCTCTCGTCAGTGTGAACACGTTGATGGGACATCAGTTCCTGGGAACTTTTATAGCACTTTGCACAGTCTGGACATTTAAAAGGTCTCTCGTCAGTGTGAACTCGCCAGTGTCTCAGCAGGTTGAATGAATGAGCAAATCCCTTCCCACACTTAGGGCAGGTGAACGGCCTCTCCCCAGTGTGAATGCACTGGTGTGTCAGCAGGTGGGATGAGGTAGTGAATCCCTGCCCACATTCGGAGCAGATGAATGGCCTCTCACCAGCGTGACTGCCCTGATGAATATCCACCTTGAATGGGAAATTGAATCCCCCCTCACAGTCCCCACATTTCCATGGATTCTCCCCAGTGTGACTGCGCTTGTGTCTTGACAGGTCAGCTGATTGCCTGAAGCCTCGTCCACACACACAACACGTGTGTCGTTTCTCTCCGCTGTAAACAACACATTTTTCTTCCATGTTTAACATCGAATGGTATTCGGGTTGTGATAAATTGAGTGACTCTGATCCTGATGTGATGTTGGGTTTCAGTTTCCTGACTGTAAATCCTCCCCTTCTAACACCCTGTGAAATAGATTTAAAACAGGAAAAAGGGAGTGAGAGAGAATCCACAAAAACACAAAGGCAGGTTGTGAAATTGAGCTGAATGAATCTGGTAAATTTGTGGGGCCAGCACTAGGAAAAGGTGACCATGAAAACTGCTGGACTGTCATAAAAACCCAACTGGATCACTAATGTCCTTGAGGGAGGGGAACCTTCCACCCTGTCTGGGTCTACACAAGACTCTGGCCTCTATGGGAGGAGAGATTGAGAGAGAGAGAGAGGTGGGAGAGGCAGGGGGTGAAGGTGAGGGATTTTATATACCGACAATCAAGCAAGACTTTGACAGAATCTCCCCAGCCCTTAACCTCTACATCTAGAAGGACCAGGGTCGCAAGTGTGTGTGAAGACCATCACTTCCAAGTTCCCCTCCAAGTCACACACCATCCTGACTTAAATAAAAGCAAAATGCTGCAGATGCTGGAGATCTGAAATAAAAACAGAAGGCGCTGGAAATACTCAGCAGGTCTGGCAGCATTTGTGGAGAAAGAAATAGAGTTAACATTTGAGGGGGTGCAGAATGAATAATGGGCAATAAAAATGATGCAGAATTTGATGGTCAATATAAGTTCAGAAGTGGAAGAGAAATGGACCATTGTGCAGGGAAAACAATTCCTGACTATGAAAAATGCTGTGAGAAGATAAAGCTGTTAAGCCAGCAGCACATGGTCAGGGAATGGGCATTGGTGGAAATCTCATTTAGACATTGTCAGCAGAAGTAACAGTAAAATACTGAACACAGCTAAAATACACCCATTATTGGAGACAGAGGAAGTTAGACAGTGGCAGAGAGGTGATCAGGGAGGGCAGAGGTGAAACAGAGCAATGGACGGACATGGATTCAGATCCACATAAAGGGGCCATGCCAGCCCCAAAGACATGGGAATTCTCACAGATAACAGAGCATAGCACTAAAAGCTCAAAATTGTAGATGAATGGTCAAAAAATGCTCTGAAATAATAACTAAAACAACTTCAGTTTTTAATATTATTTCCTGCTGGATCCTGCAGCTGGAAAGGTATCATAAGCACTGGAGTCAGAGAAAAATCTCACAGTTGAAGAAGTATCCGGCAACTCCACTGCAAACCTTCCACCAGCCCGAGAAACATCCATTAACCACGACTCTGTTTCCTGTTGCTCAGCCAATTCTGTAACCATGTTGCTAATGTCCCTTTTATTCCATGAGCTATAACTCTGCTCACAAGTCTGTTGTGTGGCATTTTATCAAATGTCTTTTGAAAATCCATGTCAATCACATATTATCATCACCTTCGTCAACCCTCTCTATTACCTCTTCTAAAAACTCCAGCAAGTTAGTTAAAGATGATTTTTGATTAACAAATCCATCCCTGTCAGTCCAAGATAGAAATTCACACCATTCTCTCCTCCTGCTCCAGGATCAGTAAAGTTAGTTAAAGGTGATTTCTCATTAACAACCCCATTGCTGCATTTCCTTCATTAATCCACATTTGTCCACTCGGGCCTGGCACCGGGAGAAAGCCCGCAGCTGCCGTTCGGTGCAAAGGCGGGCCCGGCACTTTTTTATTGAGGGTGTTGAGGCCTCCACTGGGTGTTTCTGAAGCCTCCCCTCCCACCCACTGCCCCTAACGCTGCCTCCGCTTATCCGCCTCCTTCCTGCCTGAAGATGAGACAAACAAGCGACTGTCCATGGATATCACCCACACTGCGCATGCTCCATATCACAATGCCCGGGGAGTGATTGACAGCAGCTGCAAACCAATAGGAAGAGGGGGTGGGGCTGGAAGTCCAAGCGAGACCGGCTGGTCCTCCAACCAATTGGAGTGAATGGAAGCACGCGGAGGCTGAGCGTCAACTCGCAGACACTTCCTCCTACCTCTCCCTGGACCATGACCCCACCACAGAACATCAAGCCATTGTTTCCAGGACTGTCACTGACCTCATCTCCTCTGGAGATCTTCCTCCCACAGCTTCCAACTTGATAGTCGCCCAACCTTGGATGGCCCGCTTCTACCTCCTACCCAAAATCCACAAACAGAACTGTCCTGGCAGACCGATCGTGTCAGCCTGTTCCTGCCCCACGGAACTCATTTCTCGTTATCTTGACTCCCTTCTCTCTCCCCTTGTCCAGTCCCTTCCCACCTACATCCGTGATTCCTCTGACACCTTACGTCACATCAACAATTTCCAGTTCCCTGGCCCCAACCGCTTCCTCTTCACCATGGACGTCCAATCCCTCTACACCTCCATCCCCCACCAGGATGGTCTGAGGGCCCTTAGCTTCTTCCTTGAACAGAGGCCCCAACAATCCCCATCCACCACTACTCTCCTCCGTCTGGCTGAACTTGTTCTCACACTGAACAATTTCTCCTTTAACTCCTCTCACTTCCTCCAAATAAAAGGTGTGGCTATGGCTACCCGCATGGGCCCCAGCTATGCCTGTCTCTTTATGGGGTATGTGGAACATTCCTTGTTCCAGTCCTACTCCGGCCCCCTCCCACAACTCTTTCTCCGGTACATCGATGATTACTTCGGTGCTGCTTCATGCTCTCGTCGGGACCTGGAAAAATTTATTAATTTTGCTTCCAATCTCCACCCCTCCATCATTTTCACATGGTCCATCTCTGACACTTCTCTTCCCTTCCTTGACCTCTCTGTCTCAATTTCTGATGATAGACTGTCCACCAATATCCATTACAAGCCTACCGACTCCCACAGCTACCTCGACTACAGCTCCTCACACCCCGCTTCCTGTAAGGACTCCATCCCATTCTCTCAGTTCCTTCGCCTCCGTCGCATCTGTTCTGATGACGCTACCTTCAAAAACAGCTCCTCTGACATGTCCTCCTTCTTCCTTAACCGAGGTTTTCCATCCACAGTCGTTGACAGGGCCCTCAACCGTGTCCGGCCCATATCCCGCGCATCCTCCCTCACGCCTTCTCCTCCTTCCCAGAAACATGATAGGGTCCCCCTTGTCCTCACTTATCACCCCACCAGCCTCCGCATTCAAAGGATCATCCTCCACCATTTCCGCCAACTCCAGCATGATGCCACCACCAAACACATCTTCCCTTCACCCCCCCTGACGGCATTCCGTAGGGATTGTTCGCTCCGGGACACCCTGGTCCACTCCTCCATCACCCCCTACTCCTCAACCCCCACCTATGGCACCTCCTCACCGTCCAAGGGCCCAAACACTCCTTTCAAGTGAAGCAGCATTTCACTTGCATTTCCCCAACTTAGTCTACTGCATTCGTTGCTCCCAATGCGGTCTCCTCTACATTGGAGAGACCAAACGCAAACTGGGCGACCGCTTTGCAGAACACCTGCGGTCTGTCAGCAAGAAAGACCCAAACCTCCCTGTCGCTTGCCATTTTAACACTCCACCCTGTTCTCTTGCTCACATGTCTGTCCTTGGCTTGCTGCATTGTTCCAGTGAAGCCCAACGCAAACTGGAGGAACAGCACCTCATCTTCCGACTAGGCACTTTACAGCCTTCCGGGCTGAATATTGAATTCAACAACTTTAGATCTTAAACTCCCCCTCCCCCCATCCCCAACCCATTTTTCCCCCCTCCCTTTTTTTTCAATAATTTATATAGATTCTTCTTTTCCCACCTATTTCCATTATTTTTAAATCTAAAACTAAAACCTTGTTAGTCTTTCCACCCCACCCCCACTAGAGCTGTACCTTGAGTGTCCTGTCTTCCATTCTTAATTAGCACTTTTCTTAGACAAATATCACCACCTTCAACACCTCTTTGATCCTTTTGTCTGTGACATCTTTTGATTATCTGCTCCTATCACTGCTTGCTTATCTCCACAATCACCACACCCTCAACTTCTCTCTCCCCCCGCCCCCCCACCTTAAACCAGCTTATATTTCACCTTTCTCCTAACTATGCTTCAGTTCTGCCGAAGGGTCGTGAAGACTCGAAACGTTAATTGATTTCTTCTCCACCGATGCTGCCAGACCTGCTGAGTTTTTCCAGATAATTCTGTTTTTGTTTTGAATGGAAGCAGGGATTATTTCAGGAAATTACACAGTGCAGTGATTGTTTCTCTTTGAGCTCATCCCTTGGAGAACAGTGTGAATTAGTGGATGAATTCACGGGCTGTTTAAAGCACCTTTCATGTCTGGAGCCATTCAATTCCAGCTGACCTGTTGGTCCAGCTTCAACCGGGAGAGTTTGATGAGCTCACAACTCACATAATGGACAGCCACACCCACCGGACACACTTATCCTGCTTGACATCAACCCAGAATGAGTTGGAGAGCCGTCTCCACTCACCAGGACCGTCTGCAGTAGGGTTTCTGACAGAGAGGCAGGAATGCGAACAGTTATTATTTACTAATCACCCTAAAAGTTACAACTGCCACCAACCTGACAGATCTCCTTTGTATATCCACTTCATTGTCCAAATAAAGTCTTGATTTTACTTTTGCAGCTTAATGTTGACACTTATATCATCTAACCACCTCCTTCCATGTGAGAGTGCAGAACTATAGTAGCTGCAGAAATCATATCCTTCCCTATCCTCTACCAAGCCTCTCATCCTCTCAGAATCAAACCATTCCTATCTTTCTCAAGTATTTTCCATTATCCTTAAGTGAATTGTCTCAGTTTATTATGATTCTGCATTATGATTCTAATCCAGCTGCTCCAATGTTCATTCCATTTCAGTTTACATTGTGGTTGATTGTGAACTATCACATCTGCTTCCGTTTCTGCTTTAACTTTATGTTCAGTTTGGTTTTGTTCGAGTGAACTTTCTGTAGTCAGAATTCAGTTCAGTGACCCCTGTCCAGCTGCATGTATTCTCTCAGGGTAACTGGATTTCTGTCTCTGGTGTCTGTGTTAGACGTTGAGTCATTGTTTAATACACAACCTGTGCAGTGAAATCAGAAACAACTTGTTCATGTAACGGCACTGTGGGTGTACTTGCACCACATGGACTGCAGCAGTCATCTCAAAGGCAATTAGGGATCGGTAATAAATGCTGGCCTAGCCAGCGACACCCAGATCGCATGCATGAATAAACAAAAATCTGGACCAAACTCTCCAAAAGACTGTGGTTGAAATTTTCAAGATGGGAATCAATGGATTCTTAAATAGAGTCCATTGGAAATAGATCAAAGGTGGGAAAACGGAGTTGAAGTGCAGATCAACCATGATCTCATTGAATGGTGGAGCAGGCTTGAGGGGCTGAATGACCTTCTCTCGTTCCTATGTCCTGGCTATGTCCAGTCACTCCAGCAATGATTACCTCAGAAAGGGGGCAATTTGTGATGTCCCTGTTGGGTGCAGTATAATCAGTGTATGACCCTGATCTGCCCTCACTCATCCTGCTCTAGGGGGCAGCAGTCTCCCCTCAGAAGGGGTTTAAAGGAGGGTCCGTCCCATCTGACAGAGGCGATACTACAGACCCATTGTGTCTGTGTCACCTATTTCCCACAGTAATCCAAACACAATGTCCAGATACAAACATTCATTTTCCAATTGTTTTACAGGGATTCACCACATTCATGGTAGTTTACAAAACTGGAAGTAATCCTTTTAGAGAATACACCTTCACTCTTTACTTTATTCAGCATGTATCCAGAGTGTTAAACTCCATCCCATGAACAGAGGTTATGAACATTAGCAGGAAAAAAGCTCCAACTTTCAGAATGAACATGGTTCAGTCCTGAATGTGATTAACAGCAGCAATAACAGCAAAATCAACACCTCAGGAGTCACATGTGAACTAGCTGATGTTTCAGCAGAGTGGCTGAATGATTAAATCCCTTCTCACGTGGAGAAGACGAACGGCTTCTCCCTGGTGTGAACTCACTGATGCACCATCAAGCGGGAGGAATGAGTGAAACCCTTCCCACACTCGGTACATTTAACTGGTTTCTTTTCCCTGTGAACCGACTGGTGTACCACCAGGTTAGTGGGCTGACTGAATCCCTTCCCACACTCGGAGCAGGTGAACGGCTTCTCCCCAGTTTGAGTGCGTTTGTGTGTCTGCAGATGGAACGAGTCCCTAAACCTCTCACCACAGTCAGAGCACTGGAACGGTCTCTCATCAGTGTGAATTATCTCATACTTCCCCAGACTAGATGAATTTTGAATCGCTTCCCACACACGGAGCAGGTGAATGGCCTCTCTCCAGTGTGAACTCCCTGGTGTCTCAGCAGGTTGGATGACTGAGTAAATCCCTTCCCACACACGGAGCAGGTGAACGGCTTCTCTCCAGTGTGAACCCACTGATGTGTCAGCAGAATGAATGACCAAGTGAATCCCTTCCCACACACGGAGCAGGTGAATGGTCTTTCTCCAGTCTGAATGCGTCAATGAGTTTCCAGCTGTGATGCAGAATCAAATCCCTTCCCACAATCCGCACATTCATGTTTCTGCATTAAGTGACTGAGTTTGTGCTTTCACAGAGCAAATGATTGACTGAAGCCTCGTCCATACAGCGAGCATGTGTGTGATTTCTCTACATTGCGATTGGTGTTTTCATCTTCCATATTTAAAGGCCAATGTTATTCAGATCCTGATGAATCAGATCTTGGGGTGATATTCTCCAAAACTATAAATCCCCACTCCACACACCCTCTCTTTTCCCTGTGCTCAAATCCAAACTCATTACACCTACTCCAACATATTTCCTTCCAGGCAACTTTTCCCCCTCGCCTCAAGGTATGGACTCTGACTGGGTTCAGTTTTACACTGGCTGGTTCCTCTCTCTCTCCTCCCCTGAAGGTGCTGACTCTGACTGGGTTCAGTTTTACACTCACTTGTCCTCTCCTGAAGGTACTGACTCTGTCTGGGTTCAGTTCTGTGATGACTGGATTCTCTTCCAGAAGGGATGAGGCCAGTGACAGACTGAGAATTGATGGTGAGGTGTTCAGTACTGGGGTCATTGTCTGGAGATATTAGGAGGGCGAGTCTAGGGGGTGTTTTGTTCGTTAAGGAAAGGGTTAATCTTACTAGCAACAGTTTTTGTAACTGAGTTGAAATGACCAGCTGCTGATCTAATAACACTAATGATTTGTCTTTACATCATTGTTCATTTAACTTCTAACCTCTGTTAAAGAGGGAAGTGTGATTTTAAAATTATAATATTGTCATATCTACAAGTAATTCTAATTGTTGAGCTCCACGATCAGACCAAGATGGTGATCCTGAATGTCTGAACACAGACTGACCCTCACAGCCCCAGTAACTTCTAACATGACACTACAACCTGGTCAATTGGAAACTTTTCAGTGACAGATTATGAAGTAATTATAATGAGAGGATAATTGTGCAAAACACTATATTTACAGTTAGAATTTACAACAAGGGTAGTGAATGTCTTTGACTCTGTAACAGACTCAGGATTAAATGTTTCACTTGTAGAATAGCAATTAAATGACAATTGAGGAACATGCAATAGGGTAATGAAATAGGAAGTTACACTGATTCCATTAGTCCAAGGATGATAACAATGTATTTTTGAAGAACTCAGTTTAATTCATCGAGTTATTATAAAGTTAGAGAGTCTCAGTAGTTTCTCCCTTGTAGGCGAGTTGTTAACTTTTGATATCACAATATAGTGTGAAAACAAACTGAAGATCACACATCGAGGTAGGAGAAGGGTATGTGAACTGCACCAAGAGTTTGGGTTTGAAGGATTTGATCGACCTTAACACTGAGCTGGTAACTTTATTGTAGTCAAGTCTCCAGCCACCATTGTCCAGTGTGTGGGTTTAAATAATATATACACTGAAGAAATCTGTGATATCTGACCCTAATAGTTCTAGAACCTTCCTGAATGAGGAGTAGATGGAACATTGAATCATCAATAAATCATTATATCCTCTAACAATCTCCAACTTAGTTCATCCGCTGTGACTGCTCTCACATCCTTGGAGATTTGTATGTCTTTTATTTCTCTACTTTCTCTTGATTGTCTCTTTTGTTATTATCACTTTTCTCATTGACCCACCTTGTGATCACCACTCAACTTTACAAATCATTTATTTCCTTTTTTTTCTATATGTTAATTCTCTCTCTTTGTCCTATTACTCTGTTCCTCCCTGTAAGCTGTCCATCTGCAATGTCTCCCACAACTACCAAGGGCTTCCTGTGACCAATTCTCCTTCCTGTACAGACATACTCCATCCACTCACCAGTTCTTGATCAGTCACAGACACTACCTGAAAAGTCACAATTACCATCCCTTTGTCGCATTCTCTAAACCGTCTTCATTTCTCAATTTACAGACACTCCCTGACCAGTTTCCATTTACAGGTGCTCCCTGCCCAGTCTCAATTTCCCCTCCTTTTACAGATGATCCCTGACCAGTCTCCATTTCTCCTCCATTTACAGATGCTCTCTGACCAGCCTCCATTTCTCCTCCATTTACAGACACTCCCTGACCGTTCTCCATTTCTCCTCCATTTACAGACGCTCCCTGGCCAGCCTCCATTTCTCTTCCATTTACAGATGCTCCCTGACCAGTCTCCATTTCTCCTTCATTTACAGACACTCCTTGACCAGTCTCCATTTCTCCTCCATTTACAGACACTCCCCAACCAGTCTCCATTTCTCCTACATTTACGGACACTCGTTAAACAGTCAAAATTCTCCTAGATGTTTGTGAATGGTAATAGTTTAAAAAGAATAGAAGATCAGAACAGTAAAGAAGTGGAAGATTCAAGTTAGCACCTAGTCTTAATAATGAGTGGATCTGAAAGTCCAATGTCAGCAACTTCAATACCTTATTAAGAAACACGAGCTGAGCAGATTCTGTGTCCTTTGCTGTATCTTATATTGATCCATCAATCGGAGTAAACATTCAAGTCCCATGTGTCCACAGTCACTTATGTGAGGTCAGCCCACTGGGTGGAGCCTCAGGCACCCTGAGCTTGATCTCTGGTGTCTCCAGTCTTGACTGCCCCCTTTCATCAGAACTCTTTCACTTTTATACCCTGTGGTGACCCAGCTCTGGCCCCTGACTCTTCTTTGTCGGGTTTTGTTAGAAAGTGAGGAAACGACAGCTGGAATTTCTCTAATCTGTGATTTACAGGGACACATTCCCTGGATTCCAGCAGTTACTTTTCATCAGTAATTTTCTCATTCTCCCTAAACTCCCCTATCTACTCTTAATTCTGTTATTTCTTATAGTTTTACAATTACAGGTATAAACATCACGCCTTATAATGTGATCTCTTCTATTCTTCACTTTGGTTTAAGTTTCTATTCTGGTTAATAAGACAAATTTTGTCCTTTGCCCTGATCTGATTAGTTTCCTATGAGTGGATTCTGTGGAATGGAATGTCTTATCAGTGTTGCCATGGTGACCTGTCTGCAGTGAAGAACCTGTTTCTAACCTGTTTCTGAGTTTCTAACTCAGACTAAACTTCTCTATCCCATAATACATTGTATTACACCCCTTACCTCAACATATCATAGCCATGTTAAAAAGGGTTTAGATACACACATCTCTAAAGCTGGTGGATGTTTACACGCTGTTTGAAAACATTACCCTACATTTTATAAAATAATCTTCTCAATCACTGGTCAGGCTGCAGTTAGAAAATTGAGTCAAGTTTTGGGGACCTGACACCAGGAAGGATGTTAAGGCCATTGAACGGGTGCAGCAGAGATTCACTGCCACAGTTGAGAGGCTACACCACAAAAAGAGGTATTCGGCCCTTGGTGGCTTTGCCAGCTCTTTGGTCGATCAATCTAATTAGTCCCATCCCCTGCTGTTTCCCCATGGCCCTGTCAATGTTTTCCTTCAAGCATTTCTCCAATTGCCTTTTGAAAGTTACTATTGAATCTGCTCCCATACACTTTCAGGCAGTGTATTCCAGATTAGAAGAAGTCATTGTGAAATGAAATGTTTCCTCATGGTGAGCTGTCTGCTGTGAAGCTCCTGTTTGAGTTTCTAACTTACTTTCAACTTCTCTTTCCCATGAGCAGGAACTAGAGAAACTGGGAATCTTTTCATCAGAATGAAGCAGGATGAGAGGAGACGTGAGCAAAGTGTTCAAAACTTGATCAAAGACATGGTCCAAAATGTTACAGACACACCTTGACTTTCAGGAAAAACTCAGCAGGTCTGGCAGCATCGGCGGAGAAGAAAAGAGTTGACGTTTCGAGTCCTCATGACCCTTCGGCAGAACTGAGTAAAGTTAGGAGAGGGGTGAAATATAAGCTGGTTTAAGGTTGGTGGTGGGGCGTGGTGGGGGGTGGGGGCTGGCGGGGAGCGAAGTTGGGGGTTGGTTGTTGTAGGGACAAGCAAGCAGTGATAGGAGCAGATAATCAAAAGGTGTCACAGACAAAAGCAACAAAGGGGTGTTAAAGGTGGTGCTATTATCTAAGAAAATGTGCTAATTAAGAATGGATGGCAGGACACTCAAGGTACAGCTCTAGTGGGGGTGGGGTGGAAAGACTGACGACAGGGTATTACAGTTATAGATTTAAAAATAATGGAAATAGGTGGGAAAAGAAAAATCTATATAAATTATTGGAAAAAACAAAAGGGAGGGGGAAGAAAGGAAGGGGGTGGGGATGGGGGAGGGAGTTTAAGATCTAAAGTTGTTGAATTCAATATTCAGCCCGGAAGGCTGTAAAGTGCCTAGTCGGAAGATGAGGTGCTGTTCCTCCAGTATCTTGGCTTGCTGCATTGTTCCAGTGAAGCCCAACGCAAACTGGAGGAACAGCACCTCATCTTCCGACTAGGCACTTTACAGCCTTCCGAGCTGAATATTGAATTCAACAACTTTAGATCTTAAACTCCCTCCCCCATCCCCACCCCCTTTCCATTTCTTCCCCCTCCCTTTTGTTTTTTTCCAATAATTTATATAGATTTTTCTTTTCCCACCTATTTCCATTATTTTTAAATCTATAACTGTAATACCCTGTCGTCAGTCTTTCCACCCCACCCCCACTAGAGCTGTACCTTGAGTGTCCTGCCATCCATTCTTAATTAGCACATTTTCTTAGATAATATCACCACCTTTAACACCCCTTTGTTCCTTTTGTCTGTGACATCTTTTGATTATCTGCTCCTATCACTGCTTGCTTGTCCCTACAACCACCCGCCCCCCCCAACTTCTCTCCCCCCACCCCACCCCACCACCCCCCAACCTTAAACCAGCTTATACTTCACCCCTCTCCTAACTTTACTCAATTCTGCCTAAGGGTCATGAGGACTCGAAACTTCAACTCTTTTCTTCTCCGCCGATGCTGCCAGACCTGCGGAGTTTTTCCAAGTAATTCTGTTTTTGTTTTGGATTTCCAGCATCCGCAGTAGTTTTTTTATTTTTGACTTTCAGGATCTGTTTGATATTTGTCATTGGGAATGCTAGAATCCATTATTGAGGAGGTAGTGTCAAGGCATTTAGAAAGTCAGAATACAATCAGGCAGAGTCAATATCGTTTTATAAAAGCGAAATTGTGTTTGACAAATTTATTAGTGTTCTTTCAGGATGTAACATGTAGGGTGGGTAAGTAGTACCAGTAGATGTAGTGCATTTGAATTTCCAAACATTTGATAAGGTGCAACTTAAAACTTGCTACACAAGACAAAAGCTCATGGTGTTGGGGGTGATATATTAGCATGGTTAGAGGATTAGTTAACTAACAGGGAGCAGATAAATAGGTCATTTTCAGGTTGGAAAACTGTAACTAGTGGACTGCCACAGGGATCATTGCTGGGGTCTCAACTATTTACAATTTATATCAATGGCTGGGATGAAGGGACTGCCTGTGTTGTAGCCACATTTGCTAATGGTACAAAGATAAGCAGGAAAGTAAGTTGTGAGGATGATATTTTGCAGTGCACCCTCCCCACTCTCTGTACTATTAGTTTACAGAAGCTGGACAGATTCCCCACCTGCCATGAGGCATTTTAAAATCAGATTCATTCATCCCGCCTTTCTTTGGGTCTCTTTCTCTTTGCTCCATAAGACATAGGAGCAGAAATTAGACCATTCGGCCCATCGAGTCTGCTCCGCCATTCAATCATGGCTGATAAGTTTCTCAACCCCATTCTCCCGTCTTCTTCCCGTAACCTTTGATCCCCTTACCAATCAAGAACCTATCTATCTCGGTCTTAAATACACTCAATGACCTGGCCTTCACACCCTTCTGTGGCAATGAATTCCATAGATTCACCACTCTCTGGCTAAAGAAGTTTCTCCTCATCTCTGTTCTAAAAGGTCTTCCCTTTACTCTGAGGCTGTGCCCTCGGGTCCTAGTCTCTCCTACTAATGGAAACATCTTCCCCACGTCCACTCTATCCAGGCCTTTCAGTATTCTGTAAGTTTCAATCAGATCCCCCCTCATCCTTCTAAACTCCATCGAGTATAGACCCAGAGTCCTCAAATGTTCCTCATATGTTAAGCCTTTCATTCCTGGGATCAGGCTCTGTGATGGTTCCTGTGTGTTCAGCTCTCAGCTGCAGGCAACACCTGGTTCAGTTTTGCCCAGCACATCTATATCTGTGATGTCGCATTCATCTCACATTTATAAAGCTCCTTTCATGCAGTGAGAAACAGCCCAAAGGACTCCACAGGAGCGATGACTGTGAACCACAGAAGGAGATATGAGGATGTTAAACCAAGGACCCCGTCTGCCCTCGCAGTCGGATGTGAAAGATCCCACAGTCAGTATTTTGAAGGAGAGCAGGGGAGTTCTCCCCGGTGAGGCCAATGTTCCACCCTCAACCAATCTCACTAAAAACAGGCGCCTCTCTGGTCATGATCACATTGCTGTTTGTGGAGGCTTATGGAGCACAGAAATGTCCTGAGGCTGTGAAAACAGCTATATAAATGCAAATTCTGTCAACTCCAGTCCAGTTACTGTGGTTATCTGCAACAACATCAACACTTTCCCAATATCATAATTAACAAGGTTCACTCCTGAATCTGATTAAGAGGAGCAGAATCAGTGTAGTGTAGTCACGTGAACCTGCTGGTGTTTCACCAGGTTGGATGATCAATTAAATCTCTTCCCACACTCAGAACAGGTGAAGGGTCTCTCCCCGGTGTGAATTTGCTGCTGTTTCACCAGGTTGGATGATTGATTAAATCCCTTCCAACACACGGACCAGGTGAAGGGTCTCTCCCCAGTGTGAAATCCCTGGTGTACCCACAGTGGGGGAAGATCGAGTGAATCCTTTTCCACACACAGAGCAGGTGAGCAGTTTCTCCCCAGTGTCTCAGCAGTTGGGATGACTCTGTGAGGCCCTCCCCACTCAGAGTAGGTGAATGGCTTCTCCCTATTAGGGCTACATCAATGAGTTTCCAGTGCGGAGGGGTAATTGAATCCCTTCCCGCAGTCCCCACATTTACATAGCCTCTCCCTGTCTCGGTTACGCTTGTGCTTTCCCAGGTCAGTCAATTGGTTGAATCCACATCCACACATGGAACACGTGTACGGTTTGTCTGCGCTGTGAATGTTGCTCTCCCCTTCCACATTGCCAATGGTACTCAGGCCCTGATGAATCGAGTGATTCTGTTGGATGTCAGCCTGGCTTTCAATCTGAGCTTCCTCCCCTAAGGACGATAGGGTCACGTAACTTTACACAGTAATTGCTGTAAATGGAGGAGAAAGGTTCAGAATGGACAAATTTCCTTTTACTTTCTGGATCTCTCTAGCCTTTCATTCAGATCTGCCAGCGTGATATTGGCCACCTAAATTTCTCTGTTCCCTTCACTCACTCTGACCTATCTCCCTCTGAACTGAGCAATCTCCGTTCTCTCAGGTCCAAG
This sequence comes from Cetorhinus maximus, assembly GCF_964194155.1. Taxonomy (NCBI): domain Eukaryota; kingdom Metazoa; phylum Chordata; class Chondrichthyes; order Lamniformes; family Cetorhinidae; genus Cetorhinus; species Cetorhinus maximus. The sequence continues at coordinate 20,243,704 of NC_135901.1, forward strand.
TCTGACATTGTCCTCAGCTCTTTGGACAAGGCTGCTGCCATTCTTGTCCTGCATACTGACCTGTATCCAGGAGAAGCTGAACACTGACCCTCAAACACTTCCTCCCACCTCCCCCTGGACCATGACCAAACACCAAACCATTGTATTCAGGACTGTCAGTGACCTCATCTCCTCTGGAGATCCACCCACCAAAGAGCCAAACCACAGTTACCCAACTATGAACAGCAGCCCCTTCTACATCCTTTCCACAAACCATAAAGAGGCCAACCCTGTCTTCAGGGTCATTGACTGGAAACATTAACTCTGCTTCTGTCCACTGGTGCAGGGCTTTCCAACAATTTGTTTCTATTTCCCTTTACATTATTTGTTTTGTCCATTCTAAATCCCATCTCCCTGTATTGAAATCAGTTTCTCAGTGTTGTAAAGAACATATATTTTTATTTCTGTTGGGCTGTGGATTAAAATTACAATGGCTGCAGTTTGAAGGACATGTCTATTGGAACAGTGTGAGGGATCGATACAATGCTGCTGTCTTGGAACAGAGTGTGCCATGAAAGACAGGATGGTGCCGAGGAAGAGTCTGGCCTAATGGGGAACTGCCGCGCCACAACATTTTAATTGGCTCCTGACCAGGTGACCAGGGTTTGTGTGAGGGCAGTGCAGCAGAATAGCTCCTAGCCTGAAAGGAAAAGGATCTAAAACTTCCCTCTCCTGTTTGTAAGATTCCAGTAATTCTACAATAGCAGCTAGCTGGCTTTTTCTCTTCAGATCTCTATTACCTGCTCTCTCTCTGAAAACTCCTGTCAAGAGGCAAAGAGAAAAATCGCTGTTTAAGACATTCAAAGGCAAGTGTTCAACCAGTGAACTAAAGACTGAAACTGCTGGAAGACCACCTCGTGTCATCAACAAAGAACTGAAAGGAATTTGGAAGACATCGATCAAAATCAACCCATCAAATCCTGTGCTCTGGAATTGGTGCTATTGAACTGTTCTATCCCACCCTTAAAATCCATGTTTTTGTGTGTCCTGTATGGGGATTTAAGAAGGGGTAGAGTTTAGGTTATAGAGTTAGAAATTCGCAGTTTATATTTCTTTCCTTTGCCACTGGTTAAGACAATTTGTTCAATAAACTGTTATTTACTTATTCAGTTTACAAACCTAATGCTCATATTCTGTTAACCTAAATTACACAATTAGGTGGGTTGATCAAACTTTTTCACATTTTTCACAGCTCGGGGTGTAGTGGGGCTTGATATTGCAGCACACTATCCCCAGTGAGTTGTGACAGTGTCATTGTCCCTTAAATGACAAGTAAACAGAAGGGTAGAGTCCCTTTAAATATGCAGATCATCTGCCGGGCACCACACATGCTCAGTCGCCACAAAACATTCGTGCTGGCACTGCGTCTGAGCGCTGGGTTTCTGGGGCAGGCAGCTGTTGAGGGGCTGAATCACTGACAGAAAGTGAGTTTTTCCAAACTGTGTGAGCTTGAAGATGGGGTAGGGGTGGTGGGGAGGGCGGAGAGAGAGATAATCAAATAAAATACAAATCTGAGAGTCCAACCGGGGCTAACGGGACAGCAAATGGAAGGTATGCGGCGTGGGCGGGGAACACCACTTGATCATTACGGGGTGATATCTGATGTTTCCTCTGACCAATAGAAAGAGTGGAGGACTGAGAGGGCGGCAGGTTCTCCAGCCAATTGCGGCCCAGTAATGGGGCAGGGCGTAGCGTGTGTTGCCGAGCTCGGGTGTGCTGATGCAGATTGTGATGCGCTGTCCCCAGGTGAGAGGAGCTGAGTCAGCACAGAGCTGGGACTGGAAACTGGAGCTGTTCTGGGACAGGGGGCACAGGGGGAGCCAAATTACATATATAAATAAACATGTTATATATCTACACATATATATATAATATATACACATACCATATATATATATAAAATTAATACATAATATATTCAGTGTTTTATCTATATATCTGTAATTAATAAATAATCTTTAAAGTGTAAATAGTTTAAATTTAAGGACAATGTCGGGATCTCCAATTCCTCTGCCGTGTCAGAATTCCAGTGAATGTCTCCAGTTGTTTGAACGCACACTCAGGGTTTCTGAGCTCCAGGAGCAGCTGGAGTTATTGCGGGACATAAGAACAGAGGAGCAGGAGTGGACCATTCAGTCCCTTGAGCCTTCTCTGCCATCCCACTGGATCATGGCTGATCTTCTACCTCAGCATCATTTTCCTGCATTATCCCTATGTCCTTTGGTATCATTACTATCGAGAAATCTATCGATCTCTGTCTTGAACATATTCAATGATTAAGCCTTCACTGCCTTCTGGGGTAGAGAATTCCAAAGATTCACCACCCTCTGAGTGAAGAAATTCCTCCTCATCTCAGTACTAAATGACCTATCGCTCATTCTGAGACTGTGTCCCCTGGTTCTAGATTCCCAGCTTGGGTAAACATCCTTTCTGCATCTACTTTGTCCAGCCCCTTAAGAATATTGCAAGTTCAATGATCACTACTCATTCTCTTAAACTCTAAAGAATACAGATCCAGTCTCAATCGCTCCTCATCAGTCAATCCTGCCACCCCAGGAATCAGTCTGGTGAACCTCCACTGCACCCCCTCTATGGCAAGTATATCCTTCCTTAGGTAAGGAGACCAGAACTGTACACAATACTCCAGGTGTGCTCTAACAAAGGTTTTATACAACTTACTCCTGTATTCAAATCTCCTTGTGATAAAGGCAAACATACCATTTGCCTTCCTCACTGCTTCTGCATGTTAGCTTCCAGTGACTTATGAACAAGGACAAGGACACCCAGGGCCCTTTGGTCAACAACACTTCCCAATTTCTCACCATTTCAGAAATAATCTGTTCCTCCTACCAAAGTGGATAACCTCACACTCATCCACATTATATTCTATCTGCCATGTTCTTACCCACTATGGGAAGCGAGGCTAAGGATTTCCTGGAGCAAATGCTCCAGGGGGCAGAAGCTCCCCCAACCCACCACCCCACAGGGAAGGAGAGATCACTGGAATAGTAAGCGGGAGACCAAGGTAAGTGGAGGCAGGTTGGGATCCTCCAGGAGCGGTAGGTGATGAGGCACCACTCTCAAAGCGGCTTCCAGGTGACGCTGAGGGTGTGGACACTTGGGTGGGGAGTGGATTCTGGAGTGAATCCACGGCCCTGGGAAAGGGTGCAACAAAGATTAGCAATTGTAGGTGGATGGGCTGTGCCTCAACTGAGTTGGGGCCGTGGTTCGTGTGGGTAGGTTAGGTAGAACTATGGGAGAGGGTTCAAATTAATTTTAGAGGGTGTTGCGAAAAATCTTTGCTCCTTCCACTGGGGTCACTTAAAGAAACATTTCCCCGATTATTCAGTTTACTTCCCAATAGTTGTTGCATTGAAGTCGGGTTTTAATAACACCAGGAGATGGGAATGATACACAGCATGTTACCCTATGGTTAAGGTCAGCCTGACAGTGCTCCCTCCCCACTCCCTGTATTATTATTTTACAGCAGCTGGACAGATTCCCACGTGCCATTCGGCATTTTACAAGCAGATTAATTCATCCTGGTTTTTTTTCACCTCTTGCTCTGCGCTCCAGGCTCTGTGGCGGTTCCCATGTATTCAGCTCTCAGTAGCATATGGGTCAGCTTTACTCTCTCCTCTTCTGATGTAGTCCCTCGGGATTCAATGGGTTCAGAGATGGGTGATAAATCCAATGTGCAATTGTGAGACTCTGCCAGATGTGGGGCAGGTGGTGCTTGAAGGGTTGGATAGATAGGGGGGGGGTCTGGCAGTTTGTGCGCTCCCTCCAATGCCTTGACTTCACTTCTACATGTTCCCAATATGTTCAGTGCCTTCCCCAATGAGTCTCCTCCGTTTTGGTCAGTCACAAGCCAGAGTCTCCCATGAGACTGTGGGAATGTTTGATCTCTCCAGGGATGCTTTGAGGACATCCCTAAATGTTTCCACTGTCCTCCAAAGTGTCTCCCGCTGTGGCAAAGTTCTGAATAGAGCAGTTGCTTTGGGAGTCTGGTGTCAGGCATACGAGCGACATGTCCTGCACAGCGGAGCTGGTTTAGAGTGATTAGTGCCTCAATGCTGGGCAGGTTGACCTGGGAGAGAACGCTGCTGTTGGACTGCCTTCCTCACCACTGGATTTGGAGGATCTTGCACTGGCACTGCTGGTAGGGCTTCTCCAGTGTCTTGAGGTGCTTGTTCTAGGTTGTCCAAGTCTCTGAAGCGTATGAGAGTGCGGGGATCACTGTAAACCATGACCTTAGTCTCCGGTTTGTAATTCTGGCCAACAAATATCTTTTCCTCAGTCGAGCGATGGCTGAGTGGGCACATTGTCTTTGCCTATCTTTGCCAAGAGATGGCTCCCAAGATATGGAAAATGGTCCACACTTTCCACAATTTCTCCATTGATCCTAATAGAGGGAGGGAGGCGCTCTGCTGTGGGAGCTGCTTGGAAGAGTTTTCCGAGTGTTAAACTGAAGGCCCATTTTCTCATCTGCTTTGCAGAAGACTAAATGACCTGGAGTTCAGTTTCTGAGTGAGCGCAGACACACACACACAAGTATCATCTGCTCCAGTGCATCCATGTCTGTGATGTCACATTTGTCTTGAATTTATAAAACTCCTTTCACGCAGTGAGAAACATCCCAAAAGGCTTCACAAGAGCGATGACCCTGAGCCACATAAGGAGATATGAGGATGTTAAACCGAGAGCCCCGTCTGCCCTCTCAGGAAGATGCAAAAGACTCCACGGCCATTAATTTGAAGGAGAGCAGGGCGGTTCTTCCCAGTGAGGCCAATAATTCACCCTCAACCAATCTGACTAAAAGCAGGTCATCTCTGCTCATTACCACATTGCTGTTTGTGGAAGCTTACTGTGCACAAATTATCCTGAGATTGTTAGAGGCGCTATAGGGATGCAAAGTCTGTCAACTCCAGCCCAGTTACTGTAGTTAGCAGCAACATCATCATTTCCCCAATATCATAATTAACAAGGTTCACTCCTGAATCTGATAAACAGCAGCATAATCAGAGCAGTGCAGCCACGTGTGAACTCGCTGGTGTCTCACCGGGTTGGATGATCGAGTGAATCCCTTCCCATACACGGGGCAGGTGAATGATCTCTTCCTGTGTGCACTCGCTGGTGTCTCAGCAGGGTTGAGGACTCAGCAAATCCCTTTTCACACAAAGAGCAGATGAACGGCCTCTCCCTGGTGTGAACTCGCTGGTGTCGCAGCAGGTTCGACGCTTGAGTGGATCTCTTCTCACAAACAGAGCAGCTGAAGGGCCTCTCCCTGGTATGAGTTCGCTGGTGCCTCAGTAGGTGAGAGATTTGAGTGAATCTCTCCCCACACTTGGAGCAGGTGAATGGTCTCTCCCCTGTGTGAACTCGCTGGTGTTTCAGCAGGTCGGACGAATCAGAAAATCCCCTCCCACAAACAGAGCAAGTGAAGGGTCTCTCCCCAGTGTGAACTTTATGGTGTCTCAGCAGGTGGGAAAATCGAGTGAATCCCTTCCCACAGATGGAGCAGATGAACGGTCTCTCTTCACTGTGAACTTGCTGGTGTGACCGCAGATTGCAAAATCGAACAAATCCCTTCCCACACACAGAGCAAGTAAACGGCCTCTCCCCGGTGTGAATGCGTCGATGAGTTTCCAGCTCAGAGGGGTAACTGAACCCCTTCCCGCAGTCCCCACATTTACATGGCCTCTCCCTATTTTGGATACATTTGTGCCTCCCCAGGTCATATGCTCGGTTGAATCCACGTCCACACACAGGACATGTGTACGGTTTGTCCATGCGGTATATGCTGCTCTCCCCTTCCATATTGCCGATGACCTTCACGTCCTGATGAATCACGTGACTCGGTCACATTGACTCGATGTTTGATCTGAGTTTCCCATCTGTAAACCCTCTCCCTGTAAAACAAGTTTACATCGATAATAACTTTATAAAAGAAATGCAGGAAAAATTCAGGATTTCGAATTTTCTTACTTTACTTCTTTCTTACTTTGATTGCTCGAAAACCAGCGCTTCCTCCCTCTCCACAGAAATCAATCTCTTTCTCACACTGTCACTGTCCCTTTAAATCGCAAATGAACACAGGGACAGGGTCCCTTTAATTATGCAGATCACCAGCCGGGCGCCGCGCATGCTCACTTGGCTCAAACCAACGTGGGCAGCACTGCGCCTGCGCGCTGGGGGCGGACGTTGAGGCCTAATCACCGAGATAAAAACAAAAAACTACTGCGGATGCTGGAAATCCTAACCACCGATGGAAAGTGAGTTTTCCCAAACCGAGTGAGTGAGCTACAGGATGGAGTAAGGGTGGAGAGAGAGAGAGGGGGGAAATCAATTAAAATACAAACCTGAGAGTCCGACTGAGGCTAACAGGACACCGAGTGGAGCGAGTGGGTGCAGTGGCGACGCCCCTCATCGACCACATGATCCCGGGGGGAGGGCCTGAGCGATGACTGACGTGCGCTCCAACCAATAGAAGGGCGAGCGAGGCGGAGCTGGAGGACCAATGGGGCAACGGGTCGACCAATCAATGTCGGCACGGCAAAGGGGCGGGGCCTTGTGTGGAGCTCAGGTGCGCTGGAGGCCGATTGTGACGTTGGCACAGGAGGCGGTCCGTCGGCTCGGGAAGCAACTGCTGCAGATGCTGCAAAAGCTGAGCCAGCATTGAACTTTGTCCCAGATGATCAGGGAGCTGGGTTTATCCTCCACCCTCTTGTTGAACAAGGATGTGACATTTGTAATTATCCAGTCCTCTGACACCACCCCATGTGTCTAAGGAGGATTGATAAGATAATGGCAAGTGCATCTGCAATTTTAGCCCTACCTTCCCTCAGCATCCTTGGATACCTGTTTACTCACTTGAAGAGAGAACAGGAAGAAAACAGAGAATGCTGGAAAAACTCAGCAAGTCTGACAGCATCTGAGGAGAGAGAAACACAGTCAACGTTTCGAGCCCGTATGATCCTCCTTCAGAGAACAAGAAGATCCCATCAAACAAATCATCTTTACCCAGTTTTGTTCTGCCCTTGGGATTCCTTGTGTGGTCGGAGGCTGGGATTGGTCAACATAATCTCAGCCTCTGGGGTTGTGTGTTTTACACTGAGGGGGTAAAAGGGGGCTTTTTCTGGCAGCCATAGCAGAGGAAGCACTGCAGTGACTCTTTTTTAAAATTTAAATTATTTATAAAATGCCCCCTCCCCACCCCTCTCCCAGTTACAACAACCCTCCTATTTCAATATAAAAGAAAAAAAAAATTGATATGTCGGCAATGCCATTGGAGGATGAAGAGGAGAGAGGGAGCCCAAGGTGGTGGCAGATGCATTGCAGGTAAAGAGGCTCCGACTGTGTCTGTGAGAGAGAGAGAATGTGAGAGGGGGGAAAGAGAGAGAGGGAGATTGAGGAAGGAGAAGCTGGATTGGTGGGGGAAGGAGGCCTCTCAGGACGAGAGAGACAGTTTGGGAAACAAGCAGCATTGTTCAATTTCACACTTACAGCTTATTTTCTTCATTAATATGATAGCCTAACTTTTTAAAAATATATATTTATTTTTCCTTCTGAAACCCTCCTCCTGGGCCTGGCTTTCACATTTACAAACTACAACTGGAACCAAAAAGAGAAAGGAAAGTTAAATCCTTTCCAAAGGTTTTCTTCCTCTTTCATATTTGTCCAATCAATTATTTTGTGAGCAAAGCTTAGAGATTTGGAGCAGAGGGTGAAAAAATATTGTGGGGGAAATCCAGTTTTTTTCTGCTCCCCTTTGATTTTTCTTTAGCTGTTGCTGCTACAGAAGTCTCTGTCTGTATACAAGCTGTTTTGGCTGTCGTCGTGTGTGTCTTTGCTTCTTAAAAACAAAGTGTTGGTGGGTGGAAAAAGTCAGGATTCAGTCGATGCAGAAGAGCCCAATGTTCCGGACCTTGAGTTTGCTTTAATATCAGTCACTGGAGGAGGTGAATGGGGAACGGGGGGTAGGTGAATGAAGGAAAACTGTTTAATAACTATTGGACTCCTGGCCGCCTGCTCAACATTGAGTCTCTCATTTCTTTGATATCATTTAATGGAGATGTAGAGCATGTTTGCAAGTTGCTGCTTCATGAACTGATGGCTTTCTAACATAAATCTTTTGAATTGAGGAACCCCTGAAAACCAAAAAGTAACTCCTGAAATTCAAAAAGTAGCCCTCAAATAAATTATTTTGACCCCTGCCACACACCATCCTGACTTGTAACTATTTTACCAACTGTTCACTGTTGCTAGGTCAAAATCCTCAGACCCCCCTTCCTAACAGCTCTAACCTACAGCACATGGACTGCAGCAGTTGAAGGTGGCAGCTCACCGTCACCTTCTCAAGAGGCAGTTAAGGATGGGCAATATATGCCAGCCTTGTCAGTGACACACATCCTGAGAATGGATTTAAAAAACAAACTAACCACGAGGCTCTGCTAACATTCTGGCGAGGCTGCATTACACTCCTTCCATAATGAGTATATCCAATTGAAATTATGGTGCCCAGAACTGTAACAATACTGCGGATTTTCAACTTCAGGCTAGATTTGTCTTCTCCATCATGCCTATGTTACCCACTTTGTCCTCGTTTAGTGCGAAGGCAGATGCATTGATTTTTCAACAGACACATATACAGAATATGAAATTGCTGCCTGCTTTTTTGGAGATTATTAATGTCAGCATCAACAAATCCCACCCAACCCCACCCCACCATCCCCATCCCATAATCACCATAATTAATATGGATCAATCCTGATACAAAATCAAAACATTGAGGATGCTGGAGATGTGAAATGAAGACAGATAATGCTTAGGCAGTCCCTCAGGATCGAGGATGACTTGCTTCCTCTCCGGTGTGATGGCTGATAAGTCCAATGTGCGATCTGCAGACTCTGCCACAAAAGGGTTGTGGAGATGGGATGTTTGAAGGTTTGTGCACTCCCTCAGATGCCTCAACTTTGCATCTGCAGATTCCTGACTAAGTCTCTCGATGTGTTTAGTGCCTTCCCAGATGCGCCTTCTCCATTTTGACCAGTCACAAGCCAGGGTCTCACATGAGTCTGCAGGGATGTTTGACCTCTTCAGAGACACTTTGAGGCGATCCCTAAAGCGTTTCCACTGTCCTTCTGGAACTCTCCTGATGCGACCGAATTCTGAGTACTGAAGTTGCTTCAGGAACCTGGTGTCGGGTATACGAACAACATGTCCCGCCCAGGGGAGCTGGTTTAGAGTGATTAGCCCCTCGATGCTGGCCGAGTTGGTTTGGGAGAGGATGCTGCTGGTGGACCGCCTTTTTTGCCACTGGATTTGGAGGATCTTGTGAAGATCTTGTAGAGAAACTGTTCCCACTGGTGGGAGGATTGAGGACCTGACGGCAGATTTAAGGTAATTGGGAGAAGAAACAAAGGCGAGGAAATGTTTCTCACACAGCGAGTGGTTAGGATCTGGATACACTGTCTGAGAGGGTAGTGGAGGCAGGTTCAATGGAGGCTATCAAAAGGGAGTTAGACTGTTATCTGAAAAGGAAGAATGTGCAGGGTTACGGGGAGAAGTCAGGGAAATGGCATTAAGGGAATTGTTTATTTGGAGAGCTGGTGCGGCCACGATGGGTCAAATGGCCTCCTTCTGTGCTGTAACACTGCTGTGATTCTGTGACTGTTGCAGTTAATTGTACACTCGCTGGTGTTTCAGCAGGTGAGAGGAACGGGTGAATCTCTTTTCACACACGGAGCAGGTGAACTGACCTTTCCGGTCGTGGACTCGCTGGTGTCTGAGGAGGCTTCCCGCCTGTGTGAACGCCTTCTCACAGTGAGAGCTGCTGAACAGTCTCTCTAGGGTGTGAACATGTCGATGCTTTCACAGATCTTTGGCGATTTAAAGCTCTTCTGGCAGTCGGGACATTTGAACGGCCTCTCATCAGTGTGAATGAGCTGGTGCTCACACTGGAAGGATGCCAGAGTGAAGGCCTTCCCACACTCAGGGCAAGTGAAGGGCCTATCCCCGGTGTGCAGGCATCAGTGGGGCCAAGTGCTGGGTGAATACCTTCCCACACTTGGAGCAGACGAACGGCCTCTCCCCGGTGTGGAACGCCTATGCATCTTGAGGTAGCCCGACTGGTTGAACCCCAACTCACACACCCGGCAGGTGAAGGGCCACTCCCCAGTGTGACTGCATCTGTACATCTCTAGCTCAAAGGGAAAGCTGAGTCACCTCGTACAGTCACTGCACATGTACAGCTGCTCCCCGGTGTGACTGCATCTGTACATCTCTAGCTCAAAGGGAAAGCTGAATCACCTCGTACAGTCACTGCACACGTACAGCTGCTCCCCGGCATGACTGCATCTGTGCATCTGCAGCTCGAAGGGGAAGCTGAATCTCCTCGTACAGTCACCGCACGCATACGGTTGCTCACAGTGTGAGCCCGCTTGTGCCTCCTCAGGCTGGAGGCTCGGCTGAAGGAGCACTCACACTCAGAGCAGGAGTAGGGCTTGTCCACACTGTGATCTCTCATTCCCCTTTCCACGAGCAAAGGCCCACAATATTCAGGACCTGATGAATCGAGGGATTTGATGTGATGTCCGGTTTGGGCTTCCCCTCTTCCGATAAACACCCTGATAAACAAGTTCGTATCAGCTAAGCTCAACAGATAAATTCAGAACGGACAATTTACTATCTCAAATTCTTTAAAGGGTCATGTGATCATAAGAAATGAGGAGGAGTAGGCCATTTGGCCCATCAGGTCTGCTCTGCCATTCAATAATGGCTGATCTTCACTCCACTTTGATTAACTGAGTGGGCAACAGGTTTTTAAGGGCTGTGGGAGGTTACAGGGAGAGGGGGGAGGAGGCCATGGGGAGGGATTTGAAAACAAGGATATGAATTTCAAAATCAAGTCGATGCTGGACTGGGAAGTCAGTGTCAGTCAGCGAGGACAGAGGGCGATTGGCAAACGAGTGAGGACACTCTCATGGTCACCTGTCCCTTGAGCCCCTATGGCACAGACAGCAACGGTGTCCCCTTAAATGTTGAATGATTACCCTGAGATGACACTGTCCTTTTTACTTGCAAAGCAACTCCCTCCCTAACAGCACTGTGTGTGTGTACCCACACCACATGGGACTGCAGCAGTTGGATGTCGGATAAGCAGTTTGATAATTTAGTAACAGTGGAGGAATGGAGGGGGATGGTGGGGAGGTAGAGCTGGGCGTTGTCAGTGTACATGTGAAAACTAACACGGTGCTTCTGGATGAAGTCACCTAGTGGCTGCGTGTAGATGAGAAATAGGAGGGGCCAAGAATAGATCTTGGGGGACATCAAGTTCAAGGACTTTGGAGAGGAAAGGGAGGTTGGAGATTGGGCAGCAGTTTGCAAAAGACAGTGGGGCCAAGGGTTGTATTTTTTTTAGGAAGGGTGAGGATTGTGTATTAAAGATAAGAGGGGCAAAACCAGAGAAGAGAGAGCACTGTTAGCAATATCAGCAACACGGGGAAGATGGATAGTCAGCAGTTCAGTGGGAACAGGGTTGAGGGACGAGGAAGTGGGTCTCATGGACAAAATCAGCTCTGACGGGGCATGACGGGAAATAGGAGAGAAACTGGAGAAAGATGCGAGTTCAGGGCTCAGACAGGAGGAAACGTTAGGTACAGTTTGACCTGGTGGGCTAGTGAAAGGGAGGGAAGCAGCAGAGGCAGCTGATCAGATTGTCTCAATCTTCGTGACAAAGAAACTCCATGAGCTTCTCACACTTATTGTTGGAGATGAGGATGGAGGAGACGGGGAACAAATGGAACCAACTTGTGTTTGGGATATTAAAAAGATACAACATACTCTGTGCTTAACAGAAAGGTTGTTTATTTGACTTTTATGCAGAATATTAACACCTGTTACTGCACTGGAGTTTATTAACATCAGCAATGAATATCGTTCAGTCATGGATTTTATTAACAGCAAAATCCAACTCCAGCTATCACTTATGAACTCGCTGGTGTCTCAGTAGGATGGATGACTGAGAGAATGCTTTCCCACACTTGGAGCAGGTGAACGGCCTCTCCCCACTGTGAACTCGCTGGTGTGTCAACAGGTTAGATGACTGAGTGAATCCCTTCCCGCACTCAGTGCAGGTGAACGGCCTCTCCCCAGTGTGAATTCGCTGGTGCACAGTGAGGTGAGATGATCGCCTGAACCCAGTCCCGCATTGAGAGCACCTGAACGGTCTCTCGTCAGTGTGAACACGTTGATGGCGCATCAGTTCCCTCGAACTTTTATAGCACTTTCCACAGTCTGGGCATCTAAAAGGTCTCTCGTCAGTGTGAACTTGCTGGTGTGTCAGCAGGTTGGATGAACGAGTGAATCCCTTCCCACACTCAGAGCAGGTGAATGGCCTCTCCCCAGTGTGAACTAGCTTGTGTGCCATGAATTGGGATGACTGAATGAATCTCTTCCCACACACGGAGCAGGTGAACGGCCTCTCCCCAGTATGAATTCGCTGGTGTACAGTGAGCTCGGATGATCGTCTGAACCCAATCCCACAGTGAGAACACGTGAATGGTCTCTCCTCAGTGTGAACACATTGATGGGACATCAATTCCCCAGAACTTTGATAATACTTCCCACAGTCTGGGCATTTAAAAGGTGTCTTGTCAGTGTGAATTCGCTGATGTCTCAGCAATTTGGATGACTGAGTGAATTCATTCCCACACTCAGAGCAGGTGAATGACCTCTCTCCAGAGTGAACTTGCTTGTGTTCCATGAGGTGGGATGTCTGAGTGAATTCCCTTCCCACACTCAGAGCAGGTGAACGGGCTCTCCCCACTCTGAACTCGCTTGTGTACAGTGAGTTCAGATGATTTCCTGAACCCAGTCCCACAGTGACAGCACCCGAACAGTCTCTCGTCAGTGTGAACACATTGATGGGATATCACTTCCCAGGAGCCTTTATAGCACTTCTCGTAGTCTAGGCATTTAAAAGGACTCTCCTGAGTGTGAAGCCGTTTGTGTGTCATAAGGTGGGATGACTGAGTGAATCACTTCCCACATATGGAGCATTTGAACAATCTCTCCTCAGTATGAATTTGCCAGTGAGCCAACCGGTTGGATGACTGAGTGAATCCCATATAACATAGAGAGCAGGTGAACGACCTCTTGCTGGTGTGACTGCATCAATGAGTTTCCAGCTCAGACGGGTAACTGAATCCCTCCTCACAGTCCCAACTTTTCCACGGTTCCGTCTCAGTATATTTGAATTTATAGGTCATGAGGCCAGGTGATGAGCTGAAGCCTCCTCCACACAGAGAACATTTTCATCCGCTATGAACAATGTTTTTTCCTTCCAGGTTCAAAATCCAATGATAATCAAGTTACCATTAACTGGGCGACTCCATCACATCCTGATGTGAAGTTTTGTTTGAGTTTCTCGACTGCAAATCCTCCTTTTCTAACACCGTGTGAAATTGAGTTAAAACAGAAAAAAAGAGATTGAGAGAGAATCCACAAAGACAAGTTGTGAAATTGAGTTGAACGAATCTGGTAATTTGTGGGGTTGGCACTAGGAAAAAGTGATTATGAAAACTGCTGGATTGTCATAAAAACCCAACTGTTTCACTAATGCCCTTCAGGGGAGGCAACCTCTTACCCAGCCTGGACCTACACAAGACACTGTCCTCTATGGGAGGAGAGAGACAAGCAAATGGATAGAGAGAGAGAGAGGTAGGGGCAAAGGAGGGGGATTTTATATACCTATATCAGAACTTTTACAGAACTTCCCAAATCCTCAACATCCGCCACCCAGAAGAACCAAGATAGGAGGTGTATGTGATCAGATCATCTCCAAGTTCCTCTCCAACTCACACACTATCCTGACTTTTCTGACATCCAGTATTGGGTGAACATAAATTTCTACCAGTTAAGTATTAGGAAGATGAATCCCTGCTACGAACTTCACTCCCTATTCACTGACTCGATCCCTCTGCCCAGCGACTGTCTGAGGCTGAACCAAACTGTTCACAACCTCATGTGTCATGTTTCACCCCAAACTGAGCTTCCAACAACATAACCACGTTTTCATTGAGACTGCCTATTTCCACCTCAGTAACATCGCCTGACTCCACCCTAGTCTCAGCTCATCTGCTGCTGAAACCGTCATCCATTCCTTTGTTACCTTTAGCCTTAATTGTCCAAATACAGTCCAAGCCAACCTCCCACATTCATGCTCCCGATAATCTTGAGGTGATCCTACAATCTGCTATTCCCACCAAGTCTTGTTCACCCATCACCCCTGTGCTCACTGACTGACAAAGGTTGCAATTTAAAAAGAACCAACATTTTCAAATTGTCATTGTTGTTTTCAAATCCGTCCACACCTGCGACCATCCCTATCACTGTAATCATATCCAGCCACATAAACCTTCAAGATCTTTGTATTCATCTAATTTCGGCCTCTTGAGCATTTCCGATTTTAATGGCTCCACCATCAGTCGCTGTTCTTTCAGTTGCCGACACGCCAAGCCCTGGAATTTCCTCCTTAAACCTCTCTACCTCAATTTCCTCTTTTAAGATACTCCTTAAAACCCACCTCTTTGACCAAGATTTTGGTCACCTGCCCTAATATCCCCTTCTATGGCTTGATGTTTTTGTGCCTTGGAATGTTCTATTACATTAAAGGTGCTAACTAAATGCACACTATTGCTGTTGATTTGGACATACACCAGTGTTCCTTCATCATCACTGGGTGTATAACCTGTAACTCCTCATCTAACAGCATTGTGGGAGCATCTTCACTACACGGACTGCATCGGTTCAAGGAGGTCAAACAGCATCTTCTCCACGGGTAACTGGGGATTGGCAGGTAACTACTGGTCTTGTTAATGACGCCCTAACTCCAAGAATACATTTTTAAAATATGTACATGTAAAATAGATTAAAACCATCTACAGAAATACTTGTTCCTGAAACAATATCCTGTTACGTTGTATGGACAGTGTCCGTTGTGCAACCTGATCTCCCCGAGAATCTACCTCCCTTGCCAATTTCACATCTGAAATTGCCGGGCCTGACTGGGTTCTAAGGTTCTCGAGGTTAAACCCGGCAGCTTCTCCTCCATCTCCACTCCAGCTCAAACTGATGTAAAAACTTAAAGGGAATTGAAGCCACTGAAGAGAATAAAACTGCTGGGCAATCAGGAAAGGGTTGGGGAGTGAGACTTGTTGATTGTTCTTGCAGAGAACCAGCACAGGAATGATGGGCTAAATGGCCTCCTTATATATTGCAATCATTCCATGACCGCATGGAAAAGGCTCAACACTGGAGGCCAGAGAGCAACTTCTCCAACCAACACCCAACCCAATACAGATCAGTTCTTAATTGGTCCATCTCTGTTTCTAGATTTGGCTATGTGAGCAAAACCTGCAGTAAAACAAAAACAAAATACTGCAGCAGCTGGAAATCGGAAATAAAAGGAGCAAATGCTGGAAATACTCAGCAGGCCAGGCAGAGTTAATGTTTCAGGATGTGCAGAATGAATTACGTGGAATGAAAATGGAGCAAAATTTGACGGGAAATGTACACTCAGAGGTGGAGGAAAAATTATCTCTAGTGCAGGAAAACAATTCCTGACTATAGGAAGATAAAGCTGGTAAATCAACAGTGAACACACTGGGGAGTGGCATAGTGGTAGTGTCACTGCAGTAGTAATCCAAAGGCCCAGGTTAATGCTCTGGGGTTCAAATCTCATCATGACAGATGGTGGAATGTGAATTCAATTCATAAAATCTGGAATTAAAAGCTAATCTCAATAATAGTGACCATAGTCATAAAAACCCATCTGGTTCATACAACCGACCTCCTTACCTGTTCTGGACTACACATGAGACCAGACCAACAGCAGTGTGGTTGTCTCTTAACTGCCCTCTGAAATGGCAGAGCAATTATGGATGGGCAACAAATGCTGGCTTTGCCAGGAACTACATGAAAGAATAAATTGAAAAAGATTGCTGGGGGGTGGACACTGGTAGAAAACTTCATTTAGACAGAGTTGGTGGAAATAACAGTAAAAGACCAAACATAGTTAAAATACACCCATTATTAGAAGCAGAATAAGTTAGACAATGGGGGAGGGCACGGGGAGTGGCAGAGGTGAAACAGAGCAATGGATCGACATGGATTCAGATCCACAGTAGAGGAGTCACACCAGCCTCAGAGACATGGAACCAGAGCACAGCACTAAAAGCCCTAAGTCTAAATTGGAGATGAATGCTCAATAGTACTCACCTCCGAAATAATTTCACCGTTTTCAAATTTAAAATCTCCTGCTGGAGCCTGCAGCTGGAAAGATGTCAGAAGCACTGGAAGCGCCTGTAAAAGGAGATTACAAAAGTTATATGTGTCAGTCAAGGTAAGAAATTCAGAAGAGACAAACATTCTCTTGGTTTGAGTTTGCTGTGTGTATATCCTTCCCTTCTAACCCCCTGTAAAATGAGATTCTAACATCCATCATTGTCAGTCCAGGATAGAAATTCACAACGTCTCTCCTCCTGGCCCAGAATTACTTAAGCAGGAACAAACTTGCATTGGAAGCAAGTCCGACAAGGTTCATGAGATTGATTCCTGGAATGAGAGGGTTCGTCTTAGGAGGAAAGGTTGAGCAGGTTGGGACTATAACTCTGAAACATCTAAAATTCTGAGGGCTCTTTACAGGGGAGATGCTGAAGGATGTGTCTCTCATTCGGGAATCTAGGTGAGGGGCCACAGTTTAAAAATAAGACATCTCCCATTTAACACTGAGATGAGGAGAAATTTCTTCCCTCAGAGGGTCATTAGAATTCTCTTCTCCAGAAAGCAGTGGAGACTGAGTCATTGAATTAATTCAAGGATGAGTTAAGCAGATTTTACATCTACAATGGAGTCAAGGGTTATGGGGGCAGGCAGGAGAGTGGAGTTAAGGCCACAATCAGATCAACCATGACTTTATTGAATGGCAGAGCAGGCTCAATGGGCCGAATGGTCAACTCCTGCTCCTACTCTGATGTTCTTAGGAAGGCCACGTGTGCCCTGCAGCACCTTACTGCTCTATAGATGCCGGCTGTCAACCTGGGCCTGCCGTCAGCTCCTTTGTGCAGAGTGAGAATAGAATCAACGAGTCAATAATTTTCTCTCCTAGTTACTGGGACCCTGAAGCCCCACCCAGTATCTGCGTAACAAACATGGCCTCCTCCGGAGGTCCCCAGCCTCACAGATGCCAGTCTTCAGCCAATTCGATTCACTTCACGTGATCTCAAGAAACGGCTGAAGGTGCTGGATATTACAAGGGCTATGACAACATTCTGGCAATAGTACTGAAGACTTGTGCTTCAGAACTTGCCACGCCCCTAGCCAAGCTGTTCCAGTACAGCTACAATACTGATATCTACCCAGCCATGTGGAAACTTGCCTAGGTACATCCTGTACACAAAAAGCAGGACAAATCCAACCCGGACAATTACCGCCCCATCAGTCTACTCTCTATCATCAGTAAAGTAATGGTAGGGGTCATCAACAGTGCTATCAAGTGGCACTTGCTCAGCAATAACCTGCTCACTGATGTCCAGTTTGGGTCCCACCAGGGCCACTCAGCTCCTGACCTCGTTCAAACATGGACAAAAGAGCTGAACTCCTGAGGTGAGGTGAGAATGACTGCCCTTGACATCAAGGCAGCATTTGACCAAATGTGGCATCAAGGAGCCCTAGCAAAACTGGAGTCAATGGGAATCAGGGGGAAAACTCTCCACTGGTTGGAGTCATACCTAGCACAAAGGAAGATAGCTGTGGTTGTTGTAGGTCAGTCATCTCAGCTCCAGGACATCACTGCAGGAGTTCCTCAGGGTAGTGTCCTAGGCCCAACCATCTTTAGCTGCTTCATCAATGACCTTCCTTCCATCAAAAGGTGAGAAGTGGGGATGTTTGCTGATGATTGCACAATGTTCAGCACCATTCATCAATCCTCAGATACTGAAGCAGTCCAAGTCCAAATGCAGCAAGACCTGGACAATATCCAGGCTTGGGCTGACAAGTGGCAAATAACATTCACACCACACAAGTGTCAGGCAATGACCATCTCCAACAAGAAAGAATCCAACCATTGCCCCTTGATGTTGAATGGCATTACCATCACTGAATCTCCCACTATAAACAACCTGGGGGTTACCATTGACCAGAAACTGAACTGGACCAGCCATATAAATACTGTGACTACAAGAGCAGGTCAAAGACTAGGAATCGTGTGACAAGTAACTTACCTCCTGACTCCCCAACGCCTGTCCACCATCTACAAGGCACAAGTCAGGAGTGTGATGGAATTCTCCCCACTTGCCTGGATAAGTGCAGCTCCCACAACACTGAAGAAGCTGGATACCATCCATGACAAAGCAGACTGCTTTTTTGGCACCACATCCAAAAACATTCACTCCCTCCACCACCGATGCACCATCTATAAAATGCACTACAGGAATTC
Source organism: Cetorhinus maximus (assembly GCF_964194155.1). Classification (NCBI taxonomy): domain Eukaryota; kingdom Metazoa; phylum Chordata; class Chondrichthyes; order Lamniformes; family Cetorhinidae; genus Cetorhinus; species Cetorhinus maximus. The sequence continues at coordinate 20,262,242 of NC_135901.1, forward strand.
ACTAAGGCTCCGTCAACAGCACCTTCCAAACCCACGACCAATACCATCTAGAAGGACCAGGACAGCAGATAGATGGGAACACCACCACCTGGCAGTTCCTCTCCAAGTCACTCACCATCCTGACTTGGAATTATATCCCGTTCCTTCACTGTTGCTGGATCAAAATCCTTTAATTCCCTTCCTAACAACACTGTGGGTGCACCTACACCACATGAACTGCAGCGGTTCAAGAAGGCAGCTCAACACCACCTTCTCAAGGGCAATTAGGGATGAACAGTAAATGCTGGTCCAGCCGGTGATTCCCACATTCCGTGAATGAATAAAACAAATGGACGCCCTCGCGCTCCACTGAACCGAGGCCGTTAACCTGGGCCTGATCCAGGGGAATAAGACCTGGGGCTGCAAACACGGCACCTTCAGGGTCTGATTCAGGGATTGCGGCCTTCACAAGGTGTTTATGCAGCTTCCCCACCCGCACCTCCCGGCTCCATTCCTCCCCTGCGGCCCAGCCGCCTCTCACCCATTTCCTGAAGCCGTCCCGCACTCGGAAGGCCCTGAGCAAGGTGACACTGCGCATGCTCCAGAGACAGGCCAGCTCTGCGCCTGCGCACTGGACACCCGTGGCCTGAATAGAGCACATTCCCATCCGCAAGGGATGCTGGATAATTGCAGCGCCATTGAACCGTCGAAATGTCCTCCAAACTGTCCCTCCTTCCTATTGATTGTAACCCTAATTAATTTTCCCCAATTTCCTCCTCTGAAGATGCGGACTCTATAGATCAGTTTCAGTCATCTATTGGCCTCCACAATATGTCACCCAGGTGTCTAAATCCTTATGCCAAAAGTCAACAAACCGCTTCGTTAAGAGGGCGTCACAGTCAAATCCAGTGAAGACCCACATGCACTTTGTGTCAGGCTCACCTCCTGCTCCGTAATGGCGGCCGCGGCTCCCACAAACCACCGCGGTGGGGAAATCGCTCTGTCCGCTGTGCAAGCGAGCTGGCCGGGACTGCATATATGCGCGGTGAGAGGAAGGGCGCTGCGCATGAGCGGAGATGCGAAAGGTGCGCATGTGAGAAAATACGGCAGACTGCGCATGTACAGAGAGAGCTGGGGAATGGAAGAAAAGCCGAGCTCTGATTGATTGGAGGACCCGAGACCTTTCGGTCCTCCAGCTGTTCCCATTGGCCAATAGCTCAGAGCGTCTCGAGATCAAAGTCTCTCAGGTGGGTCGGGTTCAGGTACAAAAACAGAAACAAAAATACCTGGAAAAACTCAACAGGTCTGGCAGCATCGGCGCAGAAGAGCACAGTTGACGTTTCGAGTCCTCATGACCCCTCAACTATATTATGGTCGGGTTCAGGTTCCTCACTGACGTAATGCGGGAAATTGACCAATGGAGAGCACTGGAGGACCGGAAGCAAACTGGTCCTCTAGCCAATCAGAACACGGACTTGGTACAAATGGGGATTTGGCTTCAACGACATGAAAACTTCTTCCTGTGTCCAACATCTGTGAGTAAAACAGTTCATTTTCGTCCCTTTTCCATTTCTTTGCTGATTCTTGGTTTCTTTATGTTGATTTTAGTTTGGTTGTTACAGTAAAAGTTTTTATAAAATGAAATCTTGCCCTTTAGTTTATTCCCTCGGTGTTTGAGAATTTGTTTATTTTAAAGTGATCAGTCTCCATGAGGATCGTAACAACATCATCAATATGTCTGGCATTGTTATAATAGACATATTTATGCTTCTATAATAAAGTACATTTATTATTTCTTGTCTTGGTGTATAGTACTGTAGCTACGCTATATATTTCCAATCATAGAGTCAATATGGCACAGAAAGTATCCAATCAGCCACTTGAGTTCATGCCGACTCTTTGTAGAGTGATCCTGTCAGCCCCATTACCCCTCTATATCCCCATTCCTCTGCAAATTTACTTCCTTCAAGTGCCCATCCAATTTCGTTTTGAAATCGTTCGCCTTGGCATCCACCAGCCTCGTAGGCAGCAAGTTCCAGGACATGACCACTCGCTGCTTAAAAAAGGTTTGTCCTCACATTCTCCCCTGTATGTCTAATCAATTAATGTCGTACTGTATTTTGCACAAATTTTGAGTCCAGTAATATCAATATATGAAATATATTAATGGCAAACAGCCTGCATGAAGATTATCTTTTCTTTGTGCCCAGAGTAGAAAACGGTGAATTGGGAGGGTGTATATTTGGTACAACAGAGTGAGAATGGAGGCAGTGTGTGTGGAGTGGAGATTTACAGCTTCAGGGGAACAAGAGATGAAAGAATGTTCCATAGAAGCTAGAATTGTCTGTTCAGTGTTGACTTTTGTAACTTCTTTTGCAGGATGTTAGAAGGGGGATCTACAAATAGAAATCTCAAAGCAAACATGACATCAAGACCTGATGGAGCCACTCGATTCATCGGGACTTGAATTTCGTTGACCATTGATTCTGGAAGGAGAAATGTTTGTCTGTTCTGTCTGCTTCAAAAGGTCTTAAACATCGCTATGACTGGAAAAGCATCGAGACACACACACACATACACACACTCCTACGTGAGAGTTTCCACTTCACTCACTGTGAAAACAGCTTTACACAGCCTGGGATAACATTCACAGCAGTGAGACACCAAGCAATTGTTCTGTATGTGGACGGAGCTTGAACTGAACATCAAAACAGGGGAGACAAAAGGATACGTGCGCCATGGAGAAACCGTGGAAATGTGGGGACTGTGGGAAGGGATTCCATTCCCCATCTGCGCTGGAGATGCACCGACGTGTTCACACTGGGGACCGGCCTTTCACCTGCCCTGAGTGTGGGAAGGGTTACACTCAGTTATCTGGCCTGCTGCAACACCAGCGAGTTCACACTGGGGAGTGTCCATTCACCTGCTCTGTGTGTGGGATGGACTTTACTCAGTTATCCAGCCTGCAGACACATAATCGTATTCACACTGGAGAGAAGCCATACACGTGCTCTGTGTGTGGTAAGGGCTTCCGGCATTCATCCAGCCTGCAGAAGCACTGGCGATTTCACACCAGGGAGAAGCCGTTCACCTGCTCCATCTGTGGGAAGGGATTCAGTCAGTCATCCAGCCTGCTGAGACACCATGGCAGTCACACCAATGAGAGACCTTTCAAATGCTTTGACTGTGGGGGTGGCTTTAAGAACTCTGAGGAACTAATGGCCCACCAGCGCACTCACACTGAGGAGAGACCATTCAACTGCTCTCGCTGCACAAAGCGGTTTAGAACATCATCCAGCCTGAGCAGACACCAGCGAATCCACATGGGGACAAGCCATTCATCTGCTCAGTGTGTGGGAATGGATTCACTCAGTCATCCACCTTAGTAATACACAAGCGAGTTCATACTGGGGAGAGGCCATTCACCTGCTCCATGTGTGGGAAGGGATTCACTCAGTCAACCCACCTGCTGACACACCAGCGAGTTCACAAGTGATGACAGGGGTTGGATTCTGCTGTTATTGCTGCTGTTAATCACATCCAGGATTGAACCATGTTCATTCTGACAGTTGGGGAACTGGGAGGGTTGGAGAGTTTCTTTCTGCTGGATTGGCTGGTCATTCAACTTTGCTTCCAGTGGGCTGATGCTCTTTGAGGCAGGGAGTACATGTTTCCACTGCAATGATCCACAAAAGCTGATGAAGGACATTTATTTCATCCTGGGTAGCAAATAGTGTTTCGCCCACCACTACAGGTAGACTTAAAATAAATAAATTTGTCTCTGTTACATTAACTGGTAAAAGTAGGAAAAATCCCAAGATATTCTATAAGTATATCAATGGGAAGGGGATAACCAGGGAAAGAGTAGGGCCCATTCGGGACCAAGGGAGCAATCTATGGGTGGGGCCAGAGGACATCGTTAGAATGTTGAACGAATACTTCGCATCAGTCTTCACCCAAGAGAATGAGGATGAACGTATGGAATTCAGGGAGAGGGAGGTTCTTGAGCAAATTGATATAGGGAGTGACAAGGTATTGGAGGTGTTGGCAGGCTTAAAAGTGGATAAATCTCCAGGGCTGGGTGATTTGTGTCCCAAACTGCTGAGGGAGACAAGGGAGGAGATCGCAGGGGCTCTGACCCAAATTTTTAATTCTTCTCTGGCCATGGGGGAGGTGCCAGAGGACTGGAGAACAGCTAATGTGGTTCTGCTATTTAAGAAGGGTTGTAGAGATAAGCCAGGGAACTACAGACCAATAAGTCTCTCATTAGTGGTAGGGGGACTATTGGAGAATATTCTGAAGGAGATAATCTATCTCCACTGGAGACACAAGGTTTGATCAGGGATAGTCAGCATGGCTTTGTCAGAGGGAGGTCATGCCTAGCAAATTTGATTGAATTTTTTGAGGAGGTGACCAGGTGTGTAGATGACGTAGTGCAGTTGATGCAGTTTATATGGATTTCAACAAAGCATTTGACAAGATCCCACATGGGCGACTTACAAAGAAGGCAAAAGCACATGGATACAGGGGAATTTGATAAGGTGGATTCAAAATTTGCTTAGTTGTAGGAGACAGAGTTTGATGACAGAAGGATGCTTTAGTGACTGGAATCCAGTATCCAGGGGCAGAACACAGGGATCTGTGCTGAGTCCACTATTATTCATCATTCATGTAAACAACATAGATGAACTCTTTCCTCCATCCCCACCCCCTTTCCGATTTCCCCCCCCCCCCCCCCCACTTTTTCCAATAATTTGTATAGATTTTTCTTTTCCCACCTATTTCCATTATTTTTAAATGTATTTCCATCCATTGTTTTATCTCTACCTTCACCCCACCCCAGCCCCACTAGGGCTATCTACCTTGCTTGTCCTGCTTTCTACCCTTAATTAGCACATTCTTTAGATAATATCACCACCTTCAACACCTCTTTGTCCTTTTGTCTGTGACATCTTTTTGTTATCTCCACCTATCACTGATCCTCTATCCAGCTCTACTTGCCCCACACTCCCCTTAAACCAGCTTATATTTCACCTCTTTTCTATTTTTACTTAGTTCTGTTGAAGGGTCATTCGGACTAGAAACGTTAACTGTGCTCCTCTCCGCAGATGCTGCCAGACCTGCTGAGTTTTTCCAGGTATTTTTGTTTTTGTTAAAGATGACTATGTGGGGGGTAGAATTAGTAAGTTTGCAGATGACACAAAGATTGGCCGGGTGGTTGACAGTGAGGTTGAGTGTCTTGGGCTACAGGAAGATATAGACGGGATGGTCAACTGGGCAGATAAGTGGCAGATGGAATTTAACCCTGAAAAGTGTGAGGTGATACACTTTGGAAGGAGTAATTTGACAAGGAAGTATTCAATGAATGGCATGACTCTAGGAAGTTCTGAGAAACAAAAGGATCTTGGCGTGTGTGTCCATAGATCTCTGAAGGTGGAGGGGCATGTTAGTGGGGTGGTGAAAAAGGCGTTTGGGGCATTTGCCTTTATCAATCAAGGCATAGATTACAAAAGTAGTGAAGTCATGTTGGAGTTGTATAGAACCTTGGTGAGGCCACAGCTGGAGTACTGTGTGCAGTTCTGGTCACCACACTATAGGAAGGATGTGATTGCACTGGAGTGGGTGCAGAAGAGATTCACCAGGATGTTGACTGGGATGAAACAGTTAAGTTATGAAGAGAGGTTGGATAGACTTGGGTTGTTTTTGTTGGAGCAGAGAAGACTGAGGGGCGACCTGATCGAGGTGTACAAGATTATGATGGGCATGGTCAGGGTGGATAGGGAGCAGCTGTTCCCCTTAGTTGAAGGGTCAGTCATGAGGGGACACAAGTTCAAGGTGAGGGGCAGGAGGTTCAGGGGGGATGTGTGGGAAAACTTTTTTACCCAGAGGGTGGTGACAGTCTGGAATGTGCTGCCTGGGAGGGTGCTGGATGCGGGTTGCCTCACATCCTTTAAAAAGTACCTGGATGAGCACTTGGCACGTCATAACATTCAAGGCTATGGGCCAAGTGCTTGTAAATGGGATTAGGTAGGTAGGTCAGGTGTTTCTCACGTGACGGTGCAGACTTGATGGGCCAAAGGGCCTCTTCTGCACTCTGATTCTGTGATTCTGTGAACCTAACCTTGTTGTTAAAATTCCTCATCCCTGGAATCATTCTGGTAAATCTCCTCTATGTCCCCTCAGGGATCCTCACATCCTAACGTGTGGTGACCAGCACTGGACTCAATACTCTAGTTGTGGCCTAACCAGAACTTTATAAAGGTTCAGCATAACTTCCCTGCTTTTGTTCTCAATACCTCTATCCCTGATGCCCAAAATCCCATTTACTTTGCAAATTCCTCTCTCACACTGTCCTGCCACCTTCAATGATCTCTACACATGAACCCCCAGGTCCCTCTGTCCCTGCTCACTCTTTAGAACTGTGCCATTAAGTCAATATTGCCTTTCCCTAATCCTTTTGCCAAAATGCATCACCTAACACTTCTCTGTATTAAATTCCATCTGCCACTTCAAAGAATATTAAGGGGAGATTTCAGTTTTAAACTGAACATACAGAGAAGAGGAGACACTGCTTTCTTTAATATGTCACCTACAATCGAAGATGATCCCTCCCAACAAATGCATGTGACGCCCATAGAGCACAGAAGGAGGACATTCAGCCCTTCATGCTCATGCTGGCTGTGCGAAAACCTCGTTTCATAATTCATATGTTTTAGAAAATAACTTTCAGTTTGGGGATTGGAATTCTTTTAAATGTCGACAAATGGAAACACTTGGTTGAGAAATTGGTAACCACAACTCTGATGTAAATGCACGTGAAACAAGCCTGCATTAATTTCAGTCAAAAGGCAACATTTGTCGATTCAATAAGGTCAGAGTTGATTCTGAGAAAACTTGAACAATGAGTGACCCATTGTGACTTTTTATTGTTCACAGAAGGCAGTTTGCAGGCAGCTTGGTCAGTCAGCAGGAAATGTGGACCCAGGAGCTGTGAACCAGCTGTGGGACTAGAAGTCTAGAAGGCCATTAGGAACTAAGGGTGTTCCTCATGTTTAAATCCCTCAGCAAGAAGGCAGTGAAGCCCACGCTTGGACTGAGGTGTCCACAGTTTTGAGTCTTAAATAAAGTTGGAAGGTTGCTGAGCCAAAAGCCAATGGAAGGACCCCTGCAAAACCTTGGAGGTTGGAGAATAGTTGGAATACTGAGGAGAATTAAAGTGAATTCTGGAGAGCTTTGACATACTTTTGGGATGGTCCCAGCAACAAAAGTGAATGAACCTTCAAGATATCGTTAAGCAGGAGAGAACTGTTTGGGAGTCGAGGGGGAGTTAAAAAGTAGAACTGGGTTTACAGCATAAGTCTTTATAAACTATAGCATTAAATTCATAGTACTGGCTTTTAATTTTCTTTTGTTTTATATTGTTGTGGTCACTTTGATAAATGGACCACAGGAGTCTCAGGTACAGGTTTCGATCGTTTATTCAAGCAATTGCAAGGAGAGCACCATCTTAATACAGCTTGAGACAGTACTCTGCTAAACTACAAGTATTCACCATATTTATGCATTATTGATCACTTACAAGAACAGTTTCCAGATTCCGATCTCATCAACATATAGGTTTACATTAAACAGACATTTCTCTAGTAACAAAGGTACCAAGGTACAGACATCATCTGTCCCTACTTTCACCCCCGGTGGAGACCTTCCCTCCCATCTCAACTAGGAACATTTGTTCTTTCCCAATCTGCGATAAATTGACCCAATCTTGGTTGTTTTTCAACCTAAGGCTCCAGTCTGACTCCTAAGACACCCAATCTATCATATTTGCATTCCTCTCTGTTCAGCCTGGCCTTGCTGATGGTCACAGGCTCTAAGGATGTGCAAGGTCAGATTCCTCTCTGTCCAGCCTAGCCTTTAACCGTACTTGCAGGCACTGGCTGCTTGGATATTTTAAGTAGTCCATTCCCTTTCAATAAGTTCTTAATGTACCCCTATATTCCCCCCTAACAATATATACAGTAAAGTTTGTTTTTGTTTAAAAACATGGAATCTTGTGGTGCAATTCTTCCAGTTAATCACTGGATGTTAGAAATTCTCTTCAAACATTAAAGGTCTCGACTGGGATCATAACAAAATGCACAAACAATATTTCAAAACAAATTGAAAAAGAAAAAATATGATTTTCCATATTTTGTACAAAGCATTACATTATAAGACACCCCTCTTCCAGGATCCCCAATAATTTCTTATTTCGAGCACTTCTTTTAGTGAAACAAACTAATAATTGATGACTAACAATGGAACTAATTGTAGTCTGTTCCAAAGCAGGAGGGCGGTCGCCCAGCACATAGGGTAATTTGGAATTTCTCCCATCGACCAATTGATAGGGACTATACCCTCCAGCCATCTGAAGTGAATTGTTTACATGAATCGTCCATGCCAGTGCAGTTGTCAACTTGCATGTTTGGCTGATCAGCTAAGATTTTATGCAGTATTTCATTGATCACTGCGTGATTCCTTCCACAGAGTCCATTGCTGAAAGGACTTTCAACTGCGGTACTCATGAACATAATGTTCATGTTTTCATGCACCTCTCTAAACTCATTAGTGAGTTCCCCTCCATTATCAGTCAGAAACTTAGCTGATGCCTCAGGTCCAGTGCCTATCCATTTCCCATGATTTGGTCTGTAATCACCCTTTTGTCCTTACCATGTATTGTTGGAGAAAGACCAAATCGAGTAACCATGTCTATAAGGCGTAGAATGAAAATATTTCTGTTTTTGTCTCATACCTTTCAATCCATGCCAACTACCTTGTGAAAGTCACATATCAAGGATAGGATGTGATGGCATATTCCTATACTTTTTACACATTTCACATTTTGCACTGACCTCTTCCATGAGCCTCGTATAATCTTCATCAACCACCCCTGCATCTTTTAGCAGGATTTTTAACCTTTGACAAGAAGGGTGAGCAAATTGTTTGTGCAGCTTTGAGACAATTTGCTTTCTTTTCTCTGGTTCTTATCACCTGATTCCATTAATCCTTCTCAAACACTCTGATTAGAAACATCAGGTATTGTTAAGGAGATATGATAATGTCCTGATTGAGTAGACTGCAGATCCACTGACTTTCCAAAAATAATTGCCTTATCTTTCTCCATGTCCAGTTGCATTTGTGCCTTTTTCATGGAAGGTTTACTCAACAGTAAGGATATCTCACCAGAGATGACACCTGATAAAGTTGCTAACTCCAGCTATTTTGTGTGGAATCATCACTCTTTAGTAATTTGAATGTGTTGACATCACCAAACTGAAACAATGAGAACTTTCATACTCCTTAATCTTGCATCAATCCTCACTATGAGGTGAATCTGGGTAACATCTTCATCAATCTGACCCACATACTGTCGAGGTGTAGCCACTATCTAACACCGCACAGTTGAATGAGTCTGTGACTAACATACTCATCACTGGACCCAAAGCTCCTTATGATGAGAACAAATCCTTCAGAGTGATCATTATCATCGTTTTCAGCCTCAGAATTCTCAGTGTCATGTGTCACTTTGAAGACCCTGGTTTTCCACTTTGGGCAGTTCATCACATAATAACATTTTGAGTCAGAACTGAAACACTTGTTAATTGTTCCCCGGTCATTCCTAGGGTTCATTCACCTATTAGTGCTGTTCCAATCCTGTCTTTTGTTGTGATATCCAGATCTGCTAAAGATGCTTTCACCCTCATTCGAAAGCTGTCAATGTGGAGGCAAGGAGAAAACTGGGAGTTGAGGAAAGGAATGGTGGAGATAGTGTGATGGGTTTGGCAAGGTGATGAACTCTCATGGAAAAAAATTAACAGACAGTCTGCCTTCGGAGTCCATACGAGCGGGTGAGGGGGTGTTGGGTTGGGTGCTGCCAGAGCTGTGGGGGTGGGGAGGAGGTTTGGGGAGGGATTGGCTGCCAGAGCTGTTGAAACACAGAAACAGTAGGGAACAGAGTTCTGCACAACCAGAAAGGTCCAATTTACAGGACAAACAGTGTTCCAGAACCAGGAAGCCCAGGACAGTTAACTCTCAAATACTGGAAAATTCTGTAAAGTACTGGATGGTTGGTCACTCTGGGATTTGGATTCCAGCCTGGGGAGGAGGGTGAGTGTGTGGGATGAGAATTTACTGCTTTGCAGGAACAAAAGAGGAAAACATGTTGCATAGAAACTAGAATTGTCTGTTCAGAATTTCTGTCCTGTATTTACAGCGATGAGTTTTGTAACCTCATTTTCCAGAGTATTAGAATAGGTGGATTTGCAGACAGGGGGCTCAAACCAAACATCACAGCATGAACTGACAGAACACTCGATTCATCAGGACTTGAATGGAAAGTCAGCCACCTGCCTCATGACTGCCTCATTAGCCACCTCTTCTAAGACCGTAGGATGAAGTCCATCAGCACCCGGAGACTTGTTAGCCCGCAGTTCCATCAGTTTGTTCAATGTTCCTTTCCTAATGATTGTAGTTTCACCAAGTTCCCCTCTCCCTTCCACCTCCTGATTTACAGCTATTACTGGAGAGTTTCTTGAATCCTCTATAGGGAAGACAAAATGTTTGTTCATTTCATCCACAATTTCCTTATTATCTACTATTAACTCCCCACTGTCACTCTCTAGAAGATCAAAACTCACTTTACTTATTATTTTCCTTTTCAAATGCCTGTAGAAATTCTTGCTATCCATTTTTACATTTCTAGCTAGCTTCCTCTCATACAAAATTTCTTTTTCCTGCTTCACCTTTTAATCACCTTGCTGAGACACAAGCATGTTCATATGTGACTGCAGAGATTCGATTCTAATGTTCTCACTGCTGTTAATTACAGCCAGGACTGGACCATGTTCATTCTGACAGGAGCTGAGTTGGTCTGTGTCAGTGTTTATGATCCACATGAGCTTCCTCCAATTCTACTTCATCTCCCCCCATCAGCAAAACCTTTTATTTTCTCCCTCATGTGTACATCCAGTTCCCCCTTAAATGTATCAATGTTATTTAGCTCAACTACTCCCTGTAGTAGTGATTTCCACATTCCCACCTCTCTCTGGGTAAAGGGGAAGAATTTTACAGACCTCCATTGGTGGATTTTCAGGCAGGAGGGATCTGTTAAATTGCCCGCCACATACCCACCTGCCCCCAACCTGTCTGAAAATTTACGGGCCCATAGGCCCTCGCTCCAGTTGAGGCCCTTAGGCCGCTTCCCATGTGGCTGCCATTTTAAGGATGGTGGGAGAAGATCAGGGACCAGGGAGGGAAGCCTGACAGCTTCTTGGGAGCCGTGGGTCTCAGGCAGTAAATGGAGAGTGATCGATTCCCACACGGGACCCCTTCCCTGATCGGGAATCACCCCAGCAACTGCCCTACACCCACCCCCTGAGTGCTCCCTATCCCTGGCCTTTCCAACTTTGTTTTCAAATGTTCCTGTGAAGCAGCTTGGTAAGTTTTATGACAATAAAGTCCCTTTCTAAACACAAATCACTATTATGTGCATAAGAACATTGAATCACTGGAACTGATTTCTCCAAACATGTGGCAGCAGCCACAATCTCCAAACTCATTTTCAGCGAAGTTTTAAAGTTCATCTGTTTGCCATATTTTGCAAAGTTTGTTCAAACAAAATGACAAATTGAACAATCTATGTCTTCTGTCAATGCAGTTGTTGATGCTAATTTTCAATGATGCAGTCATGTTCAACTTTCCTTGCTGGTCAGCAAAGCGAAGCAGATTTAGAGAATACAGAGATTAGGGCACAAGTAGAAGAAAGGCCGACTACCCGGTGTTTTATAACCAAGAAAACAAGCTTGGAATACAGAAGTTCAGCAAAATTGTCCCCCATCCCTAAACACATACATACTGGTCTGAGAGAGAGAGAGAGAGGTCTTCAGGCCAAGGTGCACAACGCTCTGAAAGGGAGCTCTCCCCAGTCATTGCCTACAGGAGTCTGGGGTTATTGGGAAGAGAGAGAAAAATAAAGTTTGTCCAGGACAGGCCTGAGCTGGAAGTTGACAGTAGATAATGGTCAAGGTTGCGAACTCTGCTCACTCGAACTTGGAGACGCTGAACCCCAGCTAACATCCTACAGTTGAGCTGAGTCCATAGGTTGAACCTGGGAGTCTTTTGATCTGCAGAATTTGCTCAGAGAAATGCTGAGCCATTGAGGTTTTTATTGGAGCACTGCTTTAAGATTTTTGAATGAACTTGTTAATATGAACTGAAATGTTCGAGGTTTGGAAGAATCGTCCAAATAAAATTTTATTGAAGGCAGTGAAAGAAGCAGAAAAAACAATTTTATCAATATGTTATGGTATGTTATTTTTAGAAATATTATTATGATCCCCAGCTTAGGTTACCCCTGGACAAGCCTGATCCCAGGCTGGAACCCAGCTTGATAGATCCGAACTTTTATTTGTTTGTTTAGATACGTGGAGAGTGGCTACTGAACAGAGTCACTGAAGTCAGCTAATGAACATGGAACAAAAGAATAAAACATTTATTTAACAAGAAAAGATGAACTATATTACAATACTCCTTCACCCACAACTATACATTTACAGATATAGCCAGATTTGTAACGATAACATAAGCTTCAAAAGCTATCTAATACTCTAATGTTCACAGTAAGTACAGTCCATGTAAACCAATTGGCAACCTCTGGTCAGACACACCACGCTCTGAAACCAAGTGACAGATGCCACCCCAGACAGATGCTATGGATTTCTCATCAACTCCCCCCAGACGCTTGTTACACGTGAGACAAACAGCCTTACTGAACTCCGTCTTTCACGTGAAGGTTTCCAATCTCACTTTCCAAGAACTCGCTTTGGAATCTTCTCCTAAACCAACACTTTCTCTCAGACGCCTTCTGCTGGGGTCCACCTCCAAGGTTTTGAACTCTTCTTCCAATGATCCTCTCCCCTGGGTCACCACATGCATTCAAACTGTCTTCCATGCACTTTCTCTCATTGACTCAGCCATCAACCACTACTTCACAGGCCCATAGTAAAGAGTTACAGACCTTCAGCCGTTCTTTGGGCATTCTTGCCTCTTGCAAGCTGTTCTCTCAGCTTTTGTCTCTTTAAATCTGAAGCTCGGAGCCTTCCTCTCTGCCCCTCCACCAACCCAACCCACTCCCCCCCCCCCCCCCCCCACCCCCCACCCTGTGCAATTTATTAACTGTGTGTCAGGTGTGGTGCTGGATCGCCAGCTGCCGGGTGAGGATGGAGGGATTGAATGTGGTGTGTGAAGGTCACAATGCACAGGGACAGTTCTGAGATCACATATGGCCGGGAACGCAAGGCAGCTGGGCGGGCGGGACCACCTCTGAGGAGGTAGAACTTGGAAAAAGAAATTAAAAGGGTGGAATTCCTTGATCCTACAATCGGAATTCATTTCTCACCCCTGCATTGCACTGACGCCTGCGTCCAGTATCTGGACCATCTCAAAAGGCGGCAATCATTAGGTCCTCTAATCGTTGCGACACTGCAGAATGTTCGATTTGTTCCATCGAGGCTTCCGGAAATGACTGCTTCCTGGGAATTTTTTGAAGGCAGCACACATCTCACATCTGATCCAACAGGGAGTCTCTCTCTGAGAACTAAAACTCAGTTAGAATCAAAAGCTCGTCCATATGTGACACCTCAGCACAATCCAGCAATTTAAATGCTAACATTGAACCGGGCATGTGTAAATTGAATTTCTTCAATCTTTTATACAATCTGTCCATGATCTGTTCCTCCATGGAACCATCTGATTTCAAAATATATCAAAGTCTGACTATGCTTCATAGGAATCCACTAGATCATCTTTCTTGTAAATCTCATCAACGAACTCTAATAGAAGATCCAAACCTTCCTCAGTATCCAACTGACAGGCATCCAGCTCACAAAATACTCTGCTTCTGATTTGACAAGTGACAATGCCAAGGCCATACCTTGTTTTCTCCTTGGTGGGGACGTAACCCATGTCCACATATCCACTTCATTCTTCCACTGGTCGTATGGTCCAGACTCTGAGAACATCAGCGGGTAATCAGATGCTGACAATTCCCACTTGCTTTCAGCCATTTCTCACAAAAGCTACTCGGATTGTAACTTCTGTCTGAAATTTTATTTTCCTTAAATCTCCAACCTACATCATTAGACAAGCATTCTCAGTTACCATGTTATAATCCTGACAGCCTCAAGGCGAAGGAAGAAACAGGTGCAAATCTTTACTTGTATATATTTGTTCACAGAGTGAAACATTACAGATATATACCTCCTGACTTCACTCCACTCTATGTCAGTAAGTTTCTCTTTCCAGACACTCATGCAACCATCTAATCAATGCCCTCCACGTGTAGACACTTAAACTGAGTTGATACAACTAACACCCACAGTCAGAGCATCTAAAAGGTCACCAATTGGTGTGACAGCCATGGTGTCTCAGCAAGTTCAACAAATCAGTGAATCCCTACCAACACTCAGAGTAGGTGAAGGGCATCTATCCTCGGTGTGAACTCGACGGTGTTTCTCCAGGCTGGGTGAATCAGTGAATCCCTTCCCACACGCAGTGCAGGTGAATGGTCTCTCTCCAGAGTGAACTCGTTGGTGTGTGCGCAGGCTGGACGACTCAGTGAAACCCTTTCCACACACAGAGCAGATGAATGGCCTCTCTCCGGTGTGAACTCGCCGGTGCTTCCACAGGCTCGATGAATCAGTGAATCCCTTCCCACACTCACTGCAGGTGAACGGCCTCTCTCCAGTGTGAACTCGCTGGTGTGTCAGCGGACTGCTTGACTGAGTGAAACCCTTCCCACACTCGGAGTAGGTGAATGGCCTTTCCCCAGTGTAAGCTTGCTGGTGTCGCAACAGGCTCGATAACTGAGTGAATCCCTTTACACACACGGGGCAGATGAATTGCCTCTCTCCGATGTGAACTGCCCAGTGATTCTGCAGGGTGGATGATTCATTGAATCCCTTCCCACATACAGAGCAGGTGAACGGCCTCTCCCCAGTGTGAACTCACTGGTGTTTCAGCAGGTGAGATGACCGAGTGAATCCCTTCCCACACTCAGAGCAGGTGAACGGTCTCTCCCCAGTGTGAACTTGCTGGTGCTTGCGCAGGGCAAATGAATTAATGAATCCCTTCCCACACTCAGAACAGGTATATGGCCTCTCCCCAGTGTGAACTCGCTGGTGTCGCCGCAGGGCGGATGAATGAGTGAATCCCTTTCCACATTCAAAGCAGGTGAAAGGCCTCTCCCCGGTGTGAATCTGTTGGTGTTCCTGCAGCGTGGATAACTGAGTGAATCCCTTCCCACACTGAGAACAGGTGAACGGCCTTTCCCCAGTGTGAATGCGGCGATGTGTTTCCAGCTGGGATGGGAAACTGAACCCTTTCCCACAGTCCCCACATTTCCACGGTTTCTCCATGGTGCCGGTATCCTTGTGTCTCTTCCAGGCTTAACAATCAGTTAAAGTCTCTTCTACCACAGAACATACGTATGGTTTCTTCCCTCTGTGAATGGTGTGATTTTTTTGTCAGGCTGTGTAACTGGTTAAAGCTCTTTCCACAGTCAGTGCACTGGAACACTCTCACTTGGGTGTGTGTGCTCAGTGCTTTTCCAGTCACACTGATGTTTAAAATCTTTTGAAACAGAGAGCAGACAAACATTTCTGCATCTAGATTCAGAGGCTGATGATATTCAGGTCCCATCGAATCAAGTGTCCGTCAGATCTGGAAATGTTATTTGAGGTTTCTGTCTGCAAATCCTCCCCTTCTAATCAGCTGTCAAAAGAGTTTACAAAAGTCATCACTGTCAGTATAGGATAAAAATTCAGAACAGACAATTCTAGTTTCTATGGAACATTCTTTCCTCTCTCATTGCTAAAAGCTGTAAATCTCTGTCCCACACACTCTCCCTCCGTTCTCACTCTGCTGTACCTAATAATCAGCCTCCCAATTTTCCTGAAGGTGATGATACATGCTGATCGAAAAATCCATGCTCACATGAAAATCTTCATGCAGGCTGCTAGCCTCTGTCCATATTACTGGACTAAAAATGTGTGTAATATAGAGGACTTCATTACTTGATTAGAGATAAAGAGAGAATGTGAGGAAGAACTTTATTTAGGCAGTCAGCTGTCGTGGCCTGGAACTCGCTGCCTACGAGGCTGGTGGAAGTAGGGACGATCAAATGATTCAAAATGAAATTGGATAAAGACTTGAAGGAAATAAACTTGCAGGGTTCTGGGGATATAGAGGGGAAAAGGAATGACTGGATTGCTCCACAGAGAGCCAGCATGGACTCGAGTTGCCTTTTGGATTCCTTTGATGTTGTGATGACTCAGCGGTTGGAAATATATAACGTAGCTACAGTACTATATTAGAAAGCAATAAAATGTTGTAAATTTTCTTTATTACCATAAATAATATATCACCTAAGTAACATATAACAACACTAGACATATTTTTGTCCTATATTAACTTACGTTCCCTTAAATGCCAGCTATCTCCTGGGGAAAACATCCCTTTAATTGTGAACATTAAGAAAGAGACCATCCTTTTTGCCAGACAAATAAATGTGTCAAGCTGAGGGAGCAAAGGATGTCAATGTCGTTAAGAGAGAGACCTGGGCCAACCTTTCCAGAATCTGCACCCTCCCAGGATTCACTTCCCTTCCCTTCAGTTCCTGCAAGTCAACAATTTACCCCCAGAATTAGAAAAGAAATGGAAAGAGGAAGGAAAGAAAGTGTTTTACTCACAGATGATGGACACAGGAGGAAGTTTCAGGTTGTGTGAAGCTCAATCTTCAGTGTCACAAAGTACGCGCTCTGATTGGCTGGAGGACCAGAGTTCTTCCGGACCGAACCGCAGCAAGAACGTGGGATGGGCTCTCCCTGGCACATGCGCATTTTCCCTCTCCGTTAGACATGCGCGGTCCCGGGTCGCCCGTCCGCTCGATGGATTAAGCTGTTTCCCCAGCGCGAGGACTTGTGGGGGCTGCAGCCGCCATTACTCATCCAGAGCTCAGCTTCCAAACTCCTGGGACTGGGATGAAAAATGGGAGTGGAGGGCGCAGTGACCTCAGTCTGTTCAAATAGTTTGTCAGCTTCAGGCGTAAAGATTTGACTAAAATAAAAATTGAAAATCTTGGAGACAATCACAAGGCCTGGCCACATGTGTGGAGAGAGAAACAGAGTTAACATTTTGAGTCCAATATGGCTCTTCTTCAACGAAGATTTGAAACACCTGGGTGACATATTGTGAAAGACAATAAGTGAGTGTGAAACTGAACCTGAGAGTCAGCACCTTCTGGGGAGGAGAATTGGTAGAAAAGCAGGAGGAGGATAATTGGATGAATTAAGGTTACAATCAATAGGGAGAAGGGAGTGTGTGGGGGGACAGAGATTTGTCATTTGCGAGGGAGAAGGATGTTCCATGACAACTAAAATTGACAGTTCTGGATTTCTACTCCTCGCTCACAGTAATGTATTTTTGCAATCTCCTTTTACAGGCGATTAGTAGGGAGGATTTGCAGACAGCAACCACAAACCAAACATAACATGAAAATCTGATATAGTCACTCGATTCATCAGGTCCTGACGATCATCGGCCCTTGAATGTGGAAGGAGAAACGTTTGTCTATTCTGTCTGTGGGAAAGGTTTCAGATATCAGTGTGAGGCTTAAATTGATCATCCAAGCTGATGATGGCCAACTGTTACCAGACTGGTGATGAATTATATAATCATGACAGTAGATGAGATTTTGTGAAAGCGTGCAGCCACAGTGGGTTGAGGCCATTCATATGCTCTGTCGGTGGGAAGTTCACTCACTGAACTTGATACCCACCAGTGTGCACACACAGGGGTAGATCCATCTGCTTCATCTGTGGGAAGAGATTCATTGTGTCAGTCAACCTGCTGGCACACCAGTGAGTTCACTCCAGGGAGAGGCCCTTTAAAAGTTCCATGTATGGGAAGGAATCCAGCCAATCTTCCAGCCTGTTGGCACACCAATGATCTTACACCAGGCTATGGCTGTTTAAGAATTCCACTTGTGGGAAGGGATTCGCTCGCTCATCCCACCTTCTGACACACTAGTGACTTCATGTTTGACTGCAGGGGTTAGATTCTGCTGTTCTTGCTGCTGTTAATCACATCCAGGATTGAACCATATTCATTCTAACAGTTGGGGTCTGTTGCTGCTGTTATTAATCCCTATAACTGGGCTGGAGTTTAATATTCTGGTAATGTCAAATAAATCAGCTTTGTTTTGGACAAACAGTTTGTCAAGTCCTTGATGTCACTGAGAGATGAAAAGGTAGGTTTTAAGAAGAGTCTTAAAAGAGGAGGGAAAGTGAAGGGGTTAAGGGAGGGAACTGCAGAGCTTTGGAACCTGGCATCTGAAGACTGAAAGAGTGTCAGCCCAAGGTTTTGGGGGACTTGAGTCTGTGGAGTGGGGACTCAAACCCACGACGTTCAGACTCAGAGGCAAGAGTATGAGGCTGACTGAGGCATGGTGTTCGGGGAAGTGATGTGAAGTGTCAGTGGCCTCATCCTTTCCCTGTCATTTGCCCCATTCCAGGATCAGCAGATTGAGCTGAGAAAATAGGCAACAATTAAAAGGGGCATAAAGAGTGTTAAGAAAATAAACTTCTGCACCCAGAGAGTGGTGAGAATGTGGGACTGGCTACCGCACAGAGTGATTGAGGTGAATATCATAGATGTGTGTAAGGGGAAGCTGCATAAACACTTGAGGAAGAAAGGTGGGATTTGCTGAAGTAAAGTGGGAGGAAGTTTGTGTCCAGTACAAATGACATAGACTGAATAGCCTGGTTCTGTGCTGTACATTCTGTGTGAAGAACTTGCCTCATACAACACAGGAACATAGGAACAATGGAACAGGAGAAGGCCATTAAGCCCGTCGAGCCTGCTCTGTCATTCAGTATGATCATGGTTTATCGAATGCTTTGATGCCTTTTACTTACACTGTCCCCATAACCCTTTACGTTATTGTTAATCAGAAATCTATCAATCTCTACCTTCAACATACTCAATGACTGAGCTTCCATAGCCCTTCGGGGTCGAGAATTCCAAAGATTCCCCCTCTCTGAATAAAGAAATTTCTCCTCATCTTGGTCTTAAGTGGCTTCTCCTTATTTTGAAATTGTGTCCCCTGGTTCTAGGCTCCCCGACCAGGGGAAACATCTTACCTGCATCGACCCTGTCTATTTCTTTCAGTATTTTGTAGGTTTCAATGAGATCACCTCTCATTCTTCGAAACTCTAGAGAATTTTGGCCAAGGTTGCCTAGTCTCTCTTCATAAGACAATCCTGCCATCCCCAAAACAAGGCTGGAGAACCTTTGTTGCACTCCCCCGACAGCAATAATATCCTTTCTGAGGTAAGGGGACCAAAACTGCACTCAGTACTCCAGATGCGCTCTAACCAAGCTCCTATACAATTGGAGCAAGACTTCACTACTCCTGCACTCAAATCCTCTTGCGATAAAGCCTAACATCTCCCAACCTTCAGCCAATTAAATACTTATTTCTAAGATTAGGCGTTTCAGCATTTGTAACTTAGGTTGAGATGAGGCATTTTTAACATGTAAGCCAATCCCAAGTTTCAGCTCGGGATCTTAATGTACAAACAGTGCATATTTAGAAATATTGACATAGCTAGGGACCAGAGGATATTGGCTAAAGATCAGGAAATGGTCAAATAGAAACCTGCCCAGGATCCAGCAGGACGGGCTGAACAAGGGGATACTGAGCTAAAAGGGGCCAGGATACACAGGGTCTCTGTTCTAAAGGGGTTTGTGTACATACACGGGTAGTCCATGTCCAAATGTAGCAAGGCCTGGACAATATCTAGGCTTGGGCTGACAAGTGACAAGTAACATTCGTGCCACAGAAATGTCAGGCAATGACCATCTCCAACAGGAGAGAATCCAACCATCGCCCCTTGATGTTCAATGGCATTATCATCACTAAACCCCCCACTATCAACATTCTGGGGGTTACCATTGACCAGAAACTGAACTGGCCTAGCCATATAAATACTATGGCTACAAGAGAAAGTCAGAGGCTAGAAATAGTGTGATGAGTAACCCACCACCTGACTCCCCAAAGCCTGTTCACCAATTACAAGGCACAAGTCAGGAGTGTGATGGAATACGTCCCACTTGCCTGGATGAGTGCCGCTCCCATAACACTCAAGAAGCTTGACACCATCCAGGACAAAAGTAGCCCGCTTGATTGGCACCACATCCACAAACATTCACTCCCTCCACCACCAACGCGCAGTAGCAGCAGTGTGTACCATCTACAAGATGCACCACAGGAATTCACCAAGGCTCCTTCAACAGCACCTTCCAAACCCACGACCACTACCATCTAGAAGGACAAGGACAGCAAATAGATGGGAAAACCACCACCTGGAAGTTCCCCTCCAAGTCACTCACCATCCTGACTTGGAAATATATCGCCGTTCCTTCACTGTTGCTGGATCAAAATCCTTTAATTCCCTTCCTAACAGCACTGTGGGTGTACCTACACCACATGAACTGCAGTGGTTCAAGAAGGCAGCTCACCACCACCTTCTCAAGGGCAACTAGGGATGGACAATAAATGCTGGCCCAGCCAGCGAAGCCCTCGTTCCATTCTGTTTGCACAGACCCTGAGCAAAGAGGTTTGCATACACACAGAATTTGAGCTGAATGGGTTTTCATACACACCCTAAGCAATATAGTTCCAAGTCAGGATGGTGTGTCACTCACAGGAGAATTGCAAGTGCTGGTGTTCCCATGTGTCTGTTGCCCTTGTCATTCTAGGCTGTGGGATTGGAAGATGCTGTTGAAGCAAACTTGGAAAGTCGCTGTGGAGCATTTGTAGATGGTACACATTGCAGCCACTGTATGTTGGTGCTGGAGGGAGTAAATATTTAAGGTGGTGGATGGGGTGACAATCCAATAGTCTGCTTTGTCCTGAATGAACTTTCCAATTTGAATAAGACTGGCTGAAAAGTAATAATTGGTTCAGGAAATAATTGGGACCCAGTAAATTTAAATAATTTCAGTCCATTTGCTAAAATTCTGATCTTCCAAGACATATTGCGACAAATCACACAAGATGATGGTAGCTGAATTGAATGCCTTGGCTCCTCACCTGGACATGTGACTGACAAGAGGCATTGATTGGACAATAGCTGGAAACAATGAGCTGAAATGGTCTTTTGTGAGTAAAACTATTTCTCTTTAACTCAGGATGGGCTATATCAGAGTTGAAGGCAATACCAGGCTAAATTACATTGAATATACAGCACAGAAACAGGCCATTCAACCCAACAGATCCATGCCAGTACTTATACTTCATTTGATCCTGCTCCCATCTAACTTGATCAGCGTATCCTTCTGTTCATTGCTCCACCGTGTGTTTATCCAGCTTCCCCTTAAATGTATCTATGTTATTCACCTCAACATCACCCTGTGCTGCTACCTTTAGGGATCTGTAGCCATACCCTTCAAGGTCCCTCTATACTTCTCAGTATCCTACCATTTATTGTGTATTCCCTTGCCTTGTTAGCCTTCCCCAAATTCATTACCTCACATTTCCCCGGATTGAATTCCATTTGTCACTTTACTGTCCATCTGACCAGTCCATTCAGCCTAAAGCTTTCTTCCTCACTATCAAACCCACGGTCAATTTGTGCCTCATCTGCAAACTTCTGAATCATAACCCCTACGTTTAAGTCTAAATCATTGATCTGTACCATGAACAGCAAAGGACCTGATACTGTTACCTGTGTAACACCACTGGAAACAGCCTTCCACTCACAAAAATATCTGCAGACCATTATCCTTTGTTTCCTGTCACTGAGCCAATATTGGGTCGAACTTGCTACTTACCCTTGGATCCCATGAGTGTTTAATTCACTGACTAATCTTATATGTAGGACCTTATCAAAAGCCTTTCTAAAATCCATAAAAGATTACTTCAAATGCACTAACCCCATCAACCTTCCTTGTCACATCCGCAAAAAATTCAGTCGATTTAGTCAGACATGACTTTCCCTGAACAAATCCATACTGGTGACAGTCCTTGGTTAATTCATGCCTTTTTAAATGAGGATTTATATTGACAGTAACAAGGGTTGAGCGAGACCCCAATCAGTGTACAGAGAGAAACAAAAGGTGAGAGAAAAAGAGAGCAAGAGAGAGAGGAGACCGAGACGCCAATCAGTGCACAGAGAGGAACATAGGGTGAGGGAGAGAGAGAGAGGAGATCGAGACTGAGACCCCAGCCTGTAACATAAAATAAGTAACGAAATTGAATCCAGATACAGATATGCATTAACTAACACCATTTTATGAACAGATTAACAGAGTAAACACTGTACTTGGATCAGATAAAGATAAAATACTGCAGATGCTGGAAATCTGAAACAAAAACAAAAAGTGCTGGAAAAACTCAGCAGGTCTGACAGCATCTGTGGAAAGAAAGACAGAGTTAACGTTTTGAGTCTGTATGACCCTTCTTCTGACTCTGAAGAAGAGTCATATGGACTTGAAATGTTAACTCTGTCTTTCTCTCCACTGTACTTGGATAGTAACAAAAACAAGTAATGAAATTAAGACCAGACACAGACATGCATTAACTAACACCATTTTATGAACAGATTAACAGAGTAAACACTGCTTGAATCAATGTTATTAACTGATAGAGTTAATCTGACCATTAATTGATTCAATTCCATCACAATAACCCAGCATCAGATAGGTCTGCTTTGTATACAACAGGGTTGTACCCAGTGTCCAATATTAGAGGTCACTGTGGCTGTTGAACGCCGAGTTTCACTGCCCCAGCTAACAAGCCCACAGCTTCGGAGAACTAGTCTACACAGGGTATGTTTCTAAAGCCTGATCACAACATCTTGCCTGGTTAACTGTTGTATGTGCCATCACGGTCAGGAAGCTTACACAAAGCTCAACCATAAACTATGGTTTTTCTTGCTCCTGATTCCAGGTCCAACAAGGGGTTGTGTCACCATCAACCCCGGTTTCACCCTCACATGCCCCAGTTGGTTGGAGGTTCATTCCCCAGTCAGTCCTCCAGCACCTCCCTGTCTCTCTATTAGTACGATGCCCACGGCTGTTTCCCAACAGGGCCCCAGGCCCCGTCATTCTCATTTACATTTTGACCTCAGCTCTGTCGCCTGGCTGTCATTGGCACGAGCAGTAGAGAGACAGAGAGGTGTCAGAGGCTCAAATGGGAAGTCGAAACCTACGGCTCCAAACCAACACTTCAACATTTAAGAACATAAGAAATAGGAGCAGGAGCAGGCCATTCAGCCCTTCAAGCCCATTCCACCATTCAATATATTCAATGGCTCATCTTCTACTTCAACACCATTTCCCTGCACTATCCTTGTGTCCCTTGATGTTTTTAAGATGTAGAAATCTATCGATCTCAGTCATACTGAACAGCTGACCCCGCGCAGCCGTCTGGGGCAGAGAATTCCAAAAATTCACCACCCACTGAGAGAATACATTTGTTAGTAAAATACACGTTATTTATACTGGGATTCTTGTTGTTAGGTTTAGACACTGGAGGCAGAGTGTGGGGGCATTTAAAGAGTAACTTTCTCTTTCTAATTTGCGCTGTCTATAGTGTCAGCCGTGGTTCAGTGTGCAGGACTCTCACCTCTGAGTCGGAAGGTTGTGGGACCAAATCCAACCCCAGGGACCTGAGCACCAAAATCAAAGCCCATGTTCCTAGTGCCAGCACTGAGGGAGTGTCGCACTGTGTTGGAGATGCCATCTATTGAACGAGATGTTAAACTGAGGGCGCTGTCTGCTCTCTCAGAGGTTTGAGGGATCTTGCTCTGCACAAATTGGCTGCTGCGTTTCCTACAACAAAGGCTTCAATTCAGAAAGCACTTCATTGGCTGTAAAGCACTTTGGGGATCCTGTGGTGGTGAAAGGCCCTGCAGGAATGTAAGTCATTTTTTAATTGTCAGCAAACTTGGACACATTACACTCAGAGCTCTCATCTAAATCATTAATGTAGATTAAAACCTAATTTTGTATTATATCCTCTTCTGTAACACCTTTTCAAATCCTTTCTGAAAATCTAAACACAATACATCCAAAATTATTTTAAACACGCAGCGAGTTGTTGTGATTTGGAATTCACTGCTTGAAAACCTGCTGGAAGCAAATTCAACTGTATCCTTCAAAAGGGAATTGGACAGATTCTCGTAAGGAAAAGAAAATGTCAGGGCTACGGGATTATTTGGATAGCTCTTCCAAAAGGGCCAGCATGAGCATGATGGGCCGAACAGCCTCCTTCTGTGCCCTATTAACCTCGTGTGCATTTAAAAGGGAGGGGGGGGGTCATCTTCAATTGTGGGTGTTATATTAAAGAATGCAGTGCCTCCTCTTCTCTGTATGTTTAGTTTAACACTTAAATCTCCCTTGGTGGCAGATGGAATTTAATACAGGGAAGTGTGAGGTGATGTGATTTGGCAGAAGGATTAGGGAGAAGCAACATAGGCTTAACGGCACAGTTCTAAAGAGTGAGCAGGGACAGAGGGACCTGGGGGTTCATGTGCAGTGATCATTGAAGGTGGCAGGACAGAGTGAGAGAGGAATTAGCAAAGTAAATGGGATCTTGGGCTTCAGGAATTGAGGTATTGAGAACAAAAGCAGGGAAGTTATTCTGACCCTTTATAAAGTTCTGGTTAGGCCACAACTAGGGTATTGAGTCCAGATCTGGTCACCACACTTTAGGAAGGATGTGAGGGGCCTTGAGAGGGTGTGGAGGAGTTTTACCAGAATGGTTCCAGGGATGAGGGATTTTATCGACAAGGTTAGGTTGGAGAAGCTGGGTTGTTCTCCTCGGAGCAAAGGAGATTGAGGGGAGATTTGATAGACGTGTTTATAAAGTTTATAATGGATTTAGATAAGGTGGATGAAGAAAACCTGTTCCCATTAGCTGGTGGTGCAAAGATGACGGGACACAGGTTTAAGGTTTTGGGAAAGATATGCAGGGGGAATGTGAGGAGGAATATTTTTACACAGTAAGTGGAACAATCTGGAACTCCAGTCTCTCCATTGAACTGAAGTCCCTCATCCTTGGTGCCGTTCTCGTAAATCTCCTCTGCACCCTCTCTCAGAACTTCACATCTTTCCTAAAGTGTGGGGCCTATATATAGGGTTCCTTTCCAGAGGGATAGAATTGAAAAGCAGGGAGGTTATGTTTAACTTGTTTAGAACCATGGTTAGACTACACTGGGAGGACTGTCAACATTTGTGATCTCCATTTAGAAAAAGGAAATAAAGGCACTGGAGAAGAGGCAACAAAGATTCACAGGAATAATACCAGAACTGAGAACATTTAACCTTCAAGAAAGGCTGGGGCTGCTTTTCTCTTTACCCAGCGAGTGATGAGAATGTGGAACTCACTAACACAGTGAGTGGTTGAGGTGAATAGCATGAATATATTTAAGGGGAAGCTAGATACATACATGAGGGAGAAAGGGATAGAAGGATATGCTGATGGGGGAGATGAAGAGGAGCGGGTGGAGGCTCATGTGGAACATAAATAATGACATAGACCAATTGTGCCCACTGGCCTGGCCTGTGCTGTAGACTCAATGGAACAGAGACAAATGTATATATTTTAGATCTACCTGTAGTGGTGGGCAGAAAACTATTTACTATCCAGGATAAAATAAATGTCCTTCATCTGCTTTTGCAGATCATTTCAGTGGAAATGTGTGCTCCCAGGCTCAAAGAGCTTCAGCCCACTGGGAGCAAAGTTGTGAGAACGGCCAGTCCAGCAGAAAGAGACCCTCCGACCCTCCCACTTCACCAACTGTCAGAGTGAACATTGTTCAGTTCAGGATGTGATTTACAGCAGCAATAACAGCAGAATCTAACCCCTGTAACTACTTGTGAACTCGCTGGTGTCTCAGCAAGTTGGATACCTGAGTGAATCCCTTCCCACAGTCAGAGCAGATGAAGGGCCTCTCCCTGCTGTGAACTCGCCGGTGTGTCTGCAGGCTGGATGAATCACTGAATCCCTTCCCACACTCAGAGCAGGTGAAAGGCTTCTCTCCGGTGTGAACTCGCTGGTGTCTCAGCAGATTGGATACCTGAGTGAATTCCTTCCCACAGTCAGAGCAGGTGAATGGCCTCTCCCCGGTGTGAACTCGCTGGTGTCTCAGCAGGTGAGATGACTGAGTGAATCCCATTCCACACATGGAGCAGGTGAACAACCTCTCCCCCGTGTGAACCTGCCGGTGTGTCACCAGATGTGATGACTGAATGAATCCTTTCCCACAATCAGAGCAGGTGAATGGTCTCTTCCCAGCGTGAACTCGCTGGTGCTTCCGCAAGGTGGATGAATCACTGAATTCTTTCCCACACTCAGGGCAGGTGAATGGCCTCTCCCCACTGTGAACTCGCTGGTGTGTCAGCAAGTGGGATGACTGAGTGAATCCCTTCCCACACATTGGGCATGTGAATGGCTTCTCTCCAGTGTGAATGCGTTGATGAGTTTCCAGCGCAGATGGGGAGGGGAATCCCTTCCCACAGTCCAGACATTTCCATGGTTTCTCCAGGATGTGGGTATTCTTGTGTCTCTCCAGGTTAGAAGATCAGTTGAAGCCTCATCCAGACACAGAACAGGTGTATGGTCTCTCCCGTCTGAATGGTGCGATGTTCTTTCAGGCTGTATAACTGGTTTAAGCTTCCACAGTCAGTGCACTAGAACACTCTCACTGAGGTGTGTGGATGTGTGTATCTTGGTGCTTTTCCAGTCACCCTGATGTTTAAAACGTTTTGAAGCAGACAAAGCAGACAAACATTTTTCCTTCTAGATTCAAACACTGATGAAATTCACGTCTGATGAATTTAGTGACTCTGTCAGATCTGGACATGATGTTTCATTGGAGATTTCTCTCTGCAAGTCATCCACTTCTAATATCCTGCAAAAGGAGTTTACAAAGTCATCACTGTCAGTACAGGTTAGAAATTCAGAACAGGCAATTCTAATTTCTATGGAACATTCTTTCCCCTCTCATTACCCAAAGGCTGTAAATCTCCATCCCACACACTCTCCCTATACTCTCACTCTGCTGTACCTAATATACACCCTCCCAATTCTCCTGAAATTCATGCTGATTTACAGATTCATGCTCATTGCATTCCTGTCCTGAACACAGAGACCTGAAAATCTTCATGCAGGCTGCTAGCCTCTATAGATGTCTATAATATGGACTAAAAATGTGAGTGATATAGAGGATTGTATCACTTGATTAGAGATACAGGGGGAATGTGAGGAAGAAGTTTCCTTTGGCAGCGAGTGGTCATGATCTGGAACTCGCTGCCTACGAGGATGGTGGAAGCAGAGATTATCAAGGATTTCACAATGAAATTGGATGGACGCTTGAAGGAAATAAACTTGTAGGAACAAGGGATATAGAGGGGTAATGGTCTGACTAGATTTCTCTCCAGAGAGTTAACATGGACTCAAGTTGTTGAATGGAATCCTTCTGTACTGTAATGTCTCTCTGACTGGAAATATATAACGTAGTTATAGTACTTTATTACAAAAATATAAATAATTATAAACATACTTTACTGCTGAAACATAAATAATATATCTAATATGTACTATATAACAACACTGGACATATATCTGCTGTTATCATGTGAAGACCAATAAGGTTAATAAACAAATTCCCAGGCAACCCCAATGGAATAAACTGAAGGACAAGGTTTCACTTTTTAAAATTTTTACTGTAGCAATCAAGCTAAAAGGAACATAAGTGAAGCCTGCATTAACAGGCAAACAGGATTTGAATAGACAGGATAAATTTGACTTTAAACAGTTGATACAATAAAAAACAGGCTCCACAAAATCACCAGCATTTCCCCCTCTCAGCATATTTGGCATTAATTCCAGTTACAGCCCCACAACTCTCTGTATTTCCCAGGCAAAGGAAATAAAGTGTTTCACTCACAGATGTTGAACAGAGGAGGAAGTTTTTGTGTGTGTGAAACTAAAAACAAACGCTGAGCTGATGAAATCAGACGACAGGACTTGGAAGAAATTAAAGCGAAGACATTTTGTCAAGTCTCCTCCCCTACCCCAGCTGGCAGCCTAGCGCGCAGGCGCAGAAACAGCTGCTGGCCCGAGCAGGCGCACTGCGGCTGCAGTCAGCGGTCGCTCTCGATCTCTTTTTGGCCCAGCCAGCCGCCGTAGAGAATGATTGGGGAGGCGGAGTTCGCCGAGCGGCTTCTCGCTCTGGCCGGAGCCGTCAGCCGGTTGCCTGGAAACCTCGGCTGGAGAAGGTGTCGGAGGAGGGGGAACAAAGGGTGGGGGCGGGGATCCCGTGTCCGCGCGCCTGGCCTGCAGACTGGAACCCGAGCACGTCACCGCGGAGCAGACTGATTCCTATTGGCTGATTCAGGCAGGGTTCCATTGTGGACGTCACAACGCGGAAGTTGGACAATGAGCTTCAGACTGAAACTTCCTCCTCTGGGCAACATCTGTGAGGAAATCAGTGTTTCCCTCTGACCATTTCTTTTCGAATTCTGGGGGTAAGTTGTTGACTTGCAGGAACTAAAAGGAAAGTAAGTGAATCCAGGGAGAGTGTAGACTCTGGAAAGGTTGGCCCAGGTCTCTCTCTTGAGACATTGACATGCTTTGCTCGCTCAGCTTGACACACTTATTTGCCTTGCGAAAAGGACGGTCTCTTTTGTAATGTTCACAATTAAAGGGGTGGCTTCGCAGGAGATGAACAGCATTTAAGTGAAGAGTAAATTAAAATAAGACAGAGATCTGTCTAGTTTTTTTATTCATTCACAGGATGTGGGCTTCGCTGGCTGAGCCAGCATTTATTGCCCATCCCTAGTTGCCCTTGAGAAGGTGGTTGTGAGCTGCCTTCTTGAACTGCTGCAGCCCATGTGGTGCAGGTACACCCACAATGCTGTTAGGGAGGGAGTTCCAGGATTTTGACCCAACAACAGTGAAGGGACGGCAATATATATTTCCAAGTCAGGATGGTAAGTGATTTGGAGGGGGACTTCCATGTGGTGGTGTTCCCATCTATCTGCTGCCCTTGTCCTAGATGGTCCTGCCGAGGGTTTGGAAGGTGCTATCTAAGGACCCTTGGTGAATTCCTGCACTGCATCTTGTAGGTGGTACACACTGCTGCTACTGTTCATCAGTGGTGGAGAGAGTGAATATTTGAGGATGTGGTGCCAATCAAGCGGGCTACTTTGTCTTGGATGGTGTCAAGCTTCTTGAGTGTTGTGGGAGCTGCACTCATCAAGGCAAGTGGGGAGTATTCCATCACACCCTTGACTTGTGCCTTGTAGATGGTGAACAGGCTTTGTGGGGTCAGGAGGTGAGTTACTCGTCGCAGGATTCCTAGCCTCTGACCTGCTCTTGTTGCCATAGTATTTATATGGCTAGTCTTGCTCAGTTTCTGGTCAATGGCAACCCCAAGGATGTTGACAGTGAGGGTTTCAGTGATGGTAATGCCATTGAACGTTATGGGGTGATGGTTAGATTCTCTCTTGTTGGAGATGGTCATTGTCTGACATTTGTGTGGCACGTATGTCACTTGCCACTTGTCAGCCCAAGCCTTGATATTGTCCAGGTCTTGCTGCATTTGGACATGGACTACTTCAGTATCTGAGGAGTCAAGATTGCTGCTGAATATTGTGCAATCATCAATGGTTCTGACCTTATGATGGAAGGAAGGTCACTGGTGAAGCTGGTGAAGCAGCTGAAGATGGTTGGGCAGAGGACACTACCCTGAGGAACTTCTGCAGCGATGTCCTGGAGCTGAGATGATTGACCTCCAACAACTACAAACATCTTCCTTTGTGCTAGGTATGACTCCAACCAATGGAGAGTTTCCCCCTGATTTCCATTGACTCCAGTTTTACCAGAGCTCCTTGACGCCACACTTGGTCAAATGCAGTCTTGATATCAAGGGCAGTCACTCTCACCTCGCCTCAGGAGTTCAGATCTATTGTCCATGTTTGAACCAAGGCTGTATTGAGGTCAGGAGCTGAGTGGCCCTGGTGGAATCCAAACTGGGTCTCAATGAGCAAGTTATTTCTAAGCAAGTGCCATTTGATAGCCCCATTGATTACCCCTTCCATTACTTTACTGATGATTAAGAGTAGGCTGATGGGGCGGTGATTGGCCGCATTGTGTACAGGTCTTAACAGGGCAAATTTGACATAGCTGGGTAGCTGCAGTGCAACAGCTTGGCTGGATCTGCATGCTATATGTATATGATAGGTATTGTTTATGGTTCTCTAATCAAGTACATTAATTTTATTTCTAGTCTGGTAATGTTCTGCTGCATATATTTCCAATCATAGGATCATTAAGGCATAGAAGGAATCCATACAGCAACTCAATTCAATACCGACTCTCTGTCGAGCAACACACACAGTCCCATTTTCCTTCGATATCCCTGTAGCCCTGCAAATTTATTGCTTTTAAGTGCCCACCTAATTTCATTTTAAAATCATTGATCATCTCTGCTTCCACCACCCTCATGGGCAGCAAGTTCCAGATCATGACCGTTCACTGCCTACATAAAAGTTCTTCTTCACATCCCCATGTTTCAAATAATACAGTACTATATATTACAAGAATTTTTAGTCCATATATATATATAGAATCAGTAAGTATGGATCTGTCAATCAGCACAAATCGACACCTTCAGAAACATTTGAAGGTTGTAAATTAGGTACAGCAGAGTGGGAATGGAAGTAGAGTGTGTGGGCATGGATATTTACAGGTTTTTGGGACCGAGGGAAAAGAATGTTCCGTGGAAACTGGAATTGTTTTTCTGAATTTCTATCCTGTACTGACAGTGATGACTTTTGTAAACCTCTTTTACAGAATATCAGAAGGTGAGGATTTTCAGAATAGAAATCTCAGCATGTCAAGATCTGACAGTGTCACTTGATTCATCAACCCCTGAATATGATCGGCCTTTTTAACATCAGTTTGACCAGAAAAGCACCAACACACACATGTGAGTGAGATTGTTCCAGTGCACTGACTGTGGAAAGAGCTTTACCCAGTTACACAGCCTGAAGAAACATCACATCATTCACAGCAGCGGAAAAACCGTAGATGTGTTCTGTGCGTGAACGAGGCTTCAACTGATTGTTGAACCTGCAGACACAAGGACACCCGCACAATGGAGAAACCTTGGAAATGTGGGGACTGTGGGAAGGGACTCAGATTCCCATGTCAGCTGGAAAGTCATCGACGTATTCACACTGGGGAGAGGCCATTCACCTGCTCTGATTGTGGGAAGGGATTCACCCATTCATCCCATCTGCTGACACACCAGCGAGTTCACACCAGTGAGAGGCCGTTCATCTGCTCTGATTGTGGGAAGGGATTCACTCAGTCATGTAACTTGGTGAGACACCAGCGAGTTCACACTGGGGAGAGGCCATTCACCTGCTCTCAGTGTGGGAAGGGATTCAGTGACTTATCCACCCTACTACACCACCAGCAAGTTCACACTGAGGAGAGGCCGTTCACCTGTTCTCAGTGTGGGAAGGGATTCAATCGGTCATCCAACCTGCTGAGACACCAGCGACTTCACACTGGGGAGAGGATGTTCACCTGCACTGAATGTGGGATGGGATTCACTCAGTCATCCAGCCTGCTCTCACACCAGCGAGTTCACACTGGGGAGAGGCCGTTCATCTGCACTGAGTGTGGGATGGGATTTGCTCAGTCATCCAGCCTGCTGAAACACCAGCGAGTTCACACTGGGGAGAAGCCGTTCACCTGCTCTGAATGTGGGAAGAGATTCAGTGATTCATCCAACCTCTTGAGACACCAGCGTGTTCACACTGGGGACAAGCCATTCACCTGCTCAAAGTGTGGGATGGAATTCACTCAGACATCCAGTCTGCTGACACACCAGCGAGCTCACACTGGGGAGACACCATTCACCTGCTCTGAGTGTGGGAAGAGATTTAATCGGTTATACAATCTTCGGAAGCACCAGCAAGTTCACAAGTGATTATTGAGGAGTTTGGATTCTACTGTTGTTGTTGCTGTTAATCACATCCTTGACTGAATTTTGCACATTCTGCCAGCTGGCAAACTGGGAAGATTGGAGCGTTTCTTTCTGCTGGACTGGCCAGTCTCCAGTGGAATGATGCTCTTTGTGCCTCGTTACGAACTTCAATTTCTTATTTCATAAGGATCACAGAATGAAAAGGTGTTTTGAAGGTAAATGATATTTAGTTTGCATTTCTGTTTGGAACATCCCAAAGCTTGCCACATTGCCTTGGAGATGGGCAATGGAGGTTCGAAGGATCTTTTGCTTCATTTATCTGGGTGTTCCTCACAGAATGCAATTGCAGATTTGTTCTTGTATCGTTTTCAGCCCCCTTGGCATTGGTGAGGGGAAAAGAAGCTGGACGATCGACCTAGCTTGAGCTGGAGGACGAAATCTACAGTGACCCTTTCAATGAAAGGCAGTTAGTCTTGTAGCAGAAAGAAGTCAGCTTCAATAATTAGCTTGGAAAGAGCTGTGAAGATGATGTGGGAGCAACCTGGGGGGAAAAAGTCTGTCTGGTCAAAGTCCAGGCAAGAAGGCAGTGAGGCTTATACTTGAGCTGAGAAATCAACAGTAGTGAGGTCTTCAAGCAGTTTTTAAGGGTCGATTAGCCAAAAGCTAATGGAAAGATGCCCAGGAAGTCTTGTACCTCGGAACAGGAGCTGGAACACTGAGGAAAAATCAAAGTGAATTCCAGAGGGCTGTGGCACGTGGGTTAGTCCCAGGAAAAGTGAATGAACCTTCAAGATCTTGCACCGTATAAACTTTTGGGCCTCAATGAAAAGTAGAATGGGTTTTATAGTTTAAGTAATTTCAAAACATGGTGTTAAGTTGGCAGTGTTTGCTTTGTTTACTTTTTTACATACAATGAAGTTTGTTTTTGTTTAATAGTGTGAAATCTTGTGGCTTATCTCTTTCAGTTAATTACTGGGTTTTCAGATTTCTCTTCAAGCATTAATGGTCCCCACCAGCTTCTTAAGAAAGTTGGGAAATCTGGGATTTCGAATCCACAAACTGATACGTGTGTGCTGTGTTTTGCTAAGGTTTAGGCTAACAAGACTTTACTGTGAACTTTACTGTACTTAGTGAGAAGCAGAATTGCTTGTTAATTTTACTTGAGGGAGAAGATTTGTCCCTGAGAAATAATAAAAAAATGACATGCATCTAACTGACAAGCATTCAAATGCTAATTTAGACTTCCCATTTGACCTTCTGTTACATTTCTGTCTCTCTACTCCTGGTGTCAATGACAGCCAGGCGACAGAGCTGAGAACTGAATTTAGCTGAGAATAACAGGGTCTGCATCCCAGTTGGGAATCTGCCATGGGTGTCGCACTAATAGAGAGACAGGAAGGTGCTGGCCTCCAACTAATCAGGGCATGGGAGAGGGAAACCAGGGCTGATGGTGACATGACCCCCGGGGTTCAGTGCCCTTGTGTCCAAAACAGGGAGTCATGGGAACAGGGTATAGGGGAGCCAAAGAGAAACCATTTGGATCCAGAATGTTGTGCACATCCTTTTACTCTGGTTGTCTTTGATCCTCAAGTAATTTACTATTTTTTAACCATGTCTCTTGCATTAATAAACTTTTAACAATAAAAATATTTGATTTTGCTGGACTTTTCATGATTACATTTATGCACTTTAGGGAAAGCGGGTGAGAGGGGTTATCATGCTCTTTGACAGAAAGTGAGTCCCTCTCAAGCAATTGGCAAAGGAACCACAGGGGGAGATGAGATTTTATTTTTGACACAGCGATGTTAGAAAATGGAGTTCAGGGAGTTAATTAACCCTTTCTCCCCCTTTCCCAAACTCTGAAATTATTCACAGTGATAACCCTTATTGGTGACAGTGGTTGGATTTTACCCAGTACAAATAAGACCTGACACATGCTCATGTCTGAGCAGTGGTGCAAAGTGCAGCAGCATTACCATTACACTCTGGGGAGAAGCACCATCTCCATGTAAATGCTCCCTGGTCTGCCTCAGATGCCACGGCACCAGTCAATGCAAAATGTAAAACCTCTACAAATCTCTGCGCTCGGGGGATCACTTATAATTTTCTTTTAACATCGTAAAATCTATGGAAACTGATTTAACCCAACCATTGCCAACCTAATATTTGAATGGTCCGATTACAAAACCTGTCATTGAACCATTTGTACTCGTCCAAGCCACGTCAAAATCTCAAACAATTAATTTCCCCACACTCCGTCCCCGGTACAGGGAGTCAGCATTCCCAGGCCAAGCAGTTAAAAACATGGTGGCCTTTACACCCAGGTGTCATCTATAATTCAAGGCACTCTTGTTTTCTCTGTCCTCTGGGAGCTGTTTATCTCCCTGTTCCCACATAGCAAGTTGTCTGTTCTCAGCTCTGCTAGATTTCTGCTGAAGTTTGGTCCCTTTTACGACTTTCAGATCAATAAAACATTTGGTCAATGAAGACCAAATCACAATTTCCCATCCTGTCACCTGTCAACCATCCTCACCCAGAGCGGAATCTCAACAGGAGAAGTGTAACAATCAAATTAAAAATAAATGCACAGCCAGTCATATAATTTAATTCAGTATTCACTGATGAGCAAGAAAAGCCGAAGTAGGGATCCCCCAGGATTCTTACAGTCCACACCTTGAGGGGGAGGAGTACTCTCTCCAACTTCTCACTCAATTTCACTCCATTATTTTCCAGTTCTGTTCTGGCCCTGCCTGGAGTAACATCTATCCAATCTTTTCTTCTCCTGAAGGAGCGTCATGAGTTCTAAGTTAAAGTACATAAGGACATATGCTTCAAGCAACAGATCAAGCATGGATGTACAAGATTCTCCAGCTCTCTCTTTATCTGTATCCAACTTGTAGCCAGTTCTCACTGAGTATTATTTCTCCCAAGCCCCTCATTGTCAAATTTTATCCCTTTTACTTTAATTTTACTCACTTTTTGACCATGACCAGTGTACTTAATTCTATCCTGGTTGTTTTAGTCAGTTTCGCTATGGAGAATGTGTCAATTCCTTGATGATGTCAAAATGTTGTCTCATTCCTCTGGTCCCAGGAACCATTCATGTTATGCTGGGTGTCAAGGGGCTGCGTATGTTTGGGACCCATTCTTCAGTGCAGGTTCACCATGGATTTCCCTGTGTTAGTCATTTTACATGTAACAAATCACATATGCACACTCAAACCGGTATCCCAAAATCATGTCACACATTCTTCGCTTTCAGGTGATCTCATCAAAAGATCAAAGTGGGTGTCAGTCTCAAGATCTTCGTATGTTGCTGAGGTTTCAGGTAGTGGCCAGGCTTTCAAATGTACATCTTTATTTTAAAAAACGTTCATAGGCAAAGGATAGAAATATTTCCAAGTGTAATCTGTCAACATATTCGTCTCTTCACTTTCCTGAATTCACCACAATGTATATGGATACCAGATTGATATATTCCATTGAATGAGTTATTCCCTTGATGAGTTATTCCAATTCCTTTACTGTTCAGTACAATACTTTCCTAATATTTTTAAAACAGAAAATAAACATTTCCATTTGGTTTCAGGTATCAACATATTTTGTTTGTTCTTTATTTTAGACATCAGGCTGAGTTGCTCTCCGAGGAGCAAAGGAGTTTGATGGGAGATTTGATAGAGGTGTTGAAGATTATGACAGGTTTAGATAAGGTGGACATAGAAAAGCTGTTGCCATTAGTCGATGGTACAATGTTGAGGGAACATAGATTTAAGGTTTTGGGCAGGAGATGTAGGGGGATTTGAGGAAGGAACGTTTTTACACAGCGAGTGGTAATGATCTGCAGCTCAGTGCATACGTAGGTGGTGGAAACAGAGACAATGAATGATTTCAAAAGGAAATTGGATGAACACCTGAGGGAAATAAACTTGCAGGGCTATGGAGATAGAACAGGGCAATGGGACAGACTGGTACGCTCTACAGAGAGCTGGCATGGAATGGATAGGCCGAATAGACTCCTTCTCTGCCCGAGTGACTCTATGATCTAAAGAGAACAATTTCAGCTGCTCCAGTCTCTCCAACGAACTGAAGTCCTCATCCCTGGTGCCGTTCTCGTAAATCTCCTCGGCACCCTCTCTGAGCACTTCACATCTTTCCTAAATCTGAGGCCCATATATAGGCTTCCTTTCTAGAGGGATAGAATTGAAAAGCAGGGAGGTTATATTCAACTTGTTTAGAACCATGGTTAGACTACACTGGGAGGACTGTCAACATTTGTGATCTCCATTTAGAAAAAGGAAATAGAGGCACTGGAGAAGGAGCAACAAAGATTCACAAGAATAATCCCAGAACTGAGAACATTTAACCCTCAGGAAAGGAGGGGGTGTATTTCTCTAAAAAAGAGGAAGACTGAAGTGTGACCTGATGGAAGTCTTGATAATTATGAAGGGGTTCAATTATCCAATAGGGATTTCATGAGAAACCTCTTTACCCAGCGAGTGGTGAGAATGTGGAACTCACTACCACAGCGAGTGGTTGAGGTGAATAGCATGAATACATTTAAGGGGAAGCTAGATACATACATGAGGAAGAAAGGAATAGAAGGATATGCTGATGGAGGGAAATGAAGAGGACTGTGTTGAGGCTTATGCGGAGCATAAATACTGACATAGACCAATTTGCTGACCCTCCCACTTCAACTGTCAGAATGAACATGGCTTAGTTCTGGATGTGATTAACAGCAGCAATAACAGCAGAATCCAACCCCATTAATCACTTGTGAACTCGCTGGTGTCTCAGCAGGGTGGATAAGTCACTGAAACTCTTGCCACACATGGAGCAGGTGAACGGCCTCTCCCCAGTGTGAACTTGCTGGTGTCTCATCACAGTAGTTGAATCACTGAATCCCTTTCCACACACGAAGCAGATAAATGACCTCTCCTCAGTGTGAACTCTTTGGTATCTCAGCAGGTTGGATGAATCACAGAATCCCTTCCCACGTTCAGAGCAGGCAAAGGGCCTCTTGCCTGTGTGAACTCGCTGGTGTCTCTGCAGGGTGGATACATCACTGAATCCCTTCCTACACTCAGAGCAGATGAATGGCCTCTCCCCAGTGTGACTGCATTGATGAGTTTCCAGCTGGGATGGGTAACTGAATCCCTTCCCACAGTCCACACATTTCCATGGTTTCTCCAAGGTGTGCGTGTCCTTGTGCCTCCCCAGATTTGACGATCAGTTGAAGACTCATCCACACACAGAACACGTGTACGGTTACTCCACACTGTGAATGGTGTGATGTTCTTTCAGGATGTGTAACTGGTTAAAGCTCTTTCCACAGTCAGTGCACTGGAACACTCTCACTCGGGTGTGTGTGTCTCGGTGTTTTTCCTTAAACTAATGTTTAAAATCTTTTGAAGCAGACAGTGGAGACTAGAACCGGGGGCACAGTTTAAGAAAACGAGGTCTCCATTTTAAGACTGAGATTAGGATTTTTTTCTCTCAGAGGGTCACCAGTGTGTGGAAATCTCTTCCCCAGAAAGCAGTGGAGGCTGGTTCATTCAAGGATGTTTTGGACAGATTTTTGACAACCAAGGGAGCCAAGGGCTATGAGGGCAGATAGGAAAGTGAATTTGAGACCACAACCAGATCAGCCATGATTTCAGTGAATGGTGGAGCAGGCATGAGGGCCGAATGGCCTACTCCCATCTTCCTCAAACCGACAAACATTTCTCCTTCTTGAGTCAAAAGCCGATGATATTCAGGAATGGATGAATTGAGTGCCTCTGTCTGATCTTGACGTGATGTCTGTTTTGAGATTTCTGTCTGCAAATCCTCCCCTTGTAATATCCTGTAAAAGGAGTTTACAAAAGTCATCACTGTCAGTCCAGGATAGAAATTCAGAACAGACAATTCTAGTTGCTATGGAACATTTTTTCCTGTCTCATTTCCCCAAATGCTGTAAATCTCCAACCCACAGACTGTCCCTCCATTCTCACTCTGCTGTAGCTAATATACATCCTCCCAATTCTCCTGAAGGTACCAATTCATGCTGACCAACAAATCCATGCTCATCATTTCCTGACCTGGACAGGGTTGGCATGGACCCGAGTTGCCAAAAGGACTACTTTGCTGTAATGACTGTATGACTGAAAGTATATAACATAGCTACAGTACTATACTACAAGACTAGAAATAATGACAAATGCACTGCACTCCTCCAATTCTGGCAACTTGTGCATCTGTTATTTTATCCTGAGGGGTCTTGACAGGGTGGATGTGGAGAGGATGTTTCCTCTTGTGGGAGAATCTAGAATTAGGGGTCACTGTTTAAAAATAAGGGGTTGCCCATTTAAGACAGGGATGAGATGTTTTTTCTCTCAGAGCCATGAGTCTTTGGAACTGTCTTCCTCAAAAGATGGTGGAAGCAGAGTCACAGAATCAGAATCACAAAATCACACAGTGCAGAAGATGCCATTCGGCCCATCGATTCTGCACGGACATGTGAGAAACACCTGACCTATCTAACTAATCCCATTTACCAGCACTTGGCCCATAGCCTTGAATGTTATGATGTGCCAAGTGCTCATCCAGGTATTTTTTAAAGGAGTCTTTGAATATTTTTAAGGCAGAGCCAGATAGATTCTTGATAAGCAAAGGTGGTGAAAGGTTATCAGGGGTGGGCAGGAATGTGAAGTTGAGGCCACATTCAGATCAGCCATGATCTTACTGAATGGCGGAGAAGACTCGAGGGGCTGAGTGGCCTATTTTCGGGGGAAGTGGTGGCGTAGTGGTATTGTCACCTGACTATTACACCAGATACCCAGGGTAATGCCCTGGGGACCTGGGTTCAAATCCCACCACGGCAGATGGTGAATTTGAATTAAATATTTTAAAAATCTGGAATTAAAAGCCTCATGATGACCATGAAACCACTGTCGATTCTTGTAAAAATCCATCTGGTTTACCAGTGTCCTTTAGGGAAGGAAATCTGCCCTCCTTACTTGGTGTGGCCTACAGGTGACTCCAGACCAACAGCAATGTGGCTGACTCTTAAAAATTACCTCCAAAATGGCCTAGCAAATCATTTCAAGCCAAGTCAGTTCTCAAGGGCAATTAGGGATGGGTAATAAATGTTGGCCCAGCCAGCAATGCCCACACCACATGAGCAAATATGAAAAAAATACTCCTGCTCCTAATTCGAATGTTTGTATAAGCAAAGGATGAGTGTGTGAGTGCGAACAGCAGTAATAGAGAGTAAGGAAGGTGTTTTATTAATAAACCCTGATGAAATAAGAAAAAGATGGAAGAAGCATATTGAAGATATGGAAAAAATGTCAAATGATTGAACTGGAAGACAGTAATGTTGACATCGATTTCATTGAACTAGAAATACTAGAGACAGCGAGATAAGAACAACAATCAATGAGATAAAAACTGGAAAAGTGACTGGAATAGATGAAATATCTCGAGAGTTGATTAAAAACATGGGAAGAAATTTAACATCAATGTTTACTGAGCTGTGTAAAGATGTTTACTTAGAAGACAGAGGGTAGCAGTGGAAGGGTGATTTTTCTGAATGGAGAGCTGTGACTAGTGCTGTTCCGCAGGGATCAGTGCTGGGACCTTTGCTGTTTGTAGTATACGTAAATGATTTGGAGGAAAATGTAACTAGGCTAATTAGTAAGTTTGCAGACGACACTACGGTTAGAGGAGTTGCAGATAGTGAAGAGGATTGTCAAAGGATACAATGGGATATAGATCGGTTGAAGACTTGGGTGAAGAAATGGCAGATGGAGTTTAATCTGGACAAATGCGAGGTAATGCATTTTGGAAGGTCTAATACAGATAGGAATTATACAGTAAATGGCAGAACCCTTAAGTGTATCGACAGGCAGAGGGATCTGGGTGTACAGGTCCACAGGTCACTGAAAGTGGCAACGCAGGCGGATAAGGTAGTCAGGACGGCATATGGCATGCTTGCCTTCTTCGGCAGGGGTATTGAGTGTAAAAGCTGGGAAGACATGCTGCAGCTGTATAGAACCTTGGTTAGGCCACACTTGGAATATTGCGTGCAATTCTGGTCGCCACATTACCAGAAGGATATGGAGGCATTGGAGAGGGTGCATAGGAGGTTTACCAGGATGCTGCCTGGTCTGGAGGTTGTTAGCTATGAGGGGAGGTTGGAGAAACTCGGATTGTTCTCACTGGAGCGACGGAGATTGAGGGTCGACTTGATAGAAGTTTACAAAATTATGAGTGGCATGGACAGAGTAGATAGTCAGAAGCTTTTTCCCAGGGTAGAAGAGTCAATTACTAGGGGACATAGATTTAAGGTGAGAGGAGAAAACTTTAGAGGAGATGTGCGGGGCAAGTTTTTTACGCAGAGGGTAGTGAGTGTGTGGAATTCGCTGCCAGAGGAGGTGGTGGAAGCAGGTACGATAGTGGTGTTTAAGAGGCAGCTTGACAAATACATGAATAGGATGGGAATAGAGGGATACAGACCCCGGAAGTGCAAAATGTTTTAGTTTGACAAGCAATATGATCGGCGCAGGCTTGGAGGGCCGAAGGGCCTGTTCCTGTGCTGTACTTTTCTTTGTTGTTTGTTATCCGGAGAACGGCCAGAGGACTTCATGCAGACAATAATGATCAGCCTGAGAAAGAAGCCAAAGGCATGCTGATGTCCTGACTTTCAGATAATTAGTCTGCTGGTCCATGCATCGCAGGTTATATTGAGAGTTGTAGAAAGAGAATGGGTGGGAAGGTGCAGAACTACATGGGAAATGACCAGTTCAGATGCCAGGGAGGAAGAGGGACGAGATTTTATTTCATCGGCATTTTATGATTAATGAGCAGTTTAGAGTTTGGACAGGAATTATATGTTTGCTTTGTAAATTTTGTAAGATGTTGCTGTAGACTGGAGAGATAGACAACAGCAACAGTGACAGTAGCCAACAAGGAGTCAGAGCCATGTGTAATTGGAAGAGGAGTTTGTTTTATCCTTTGATGGGATGTGGGCATCACTGGCAATTTTCAGCACCTATTGCCCATCCCTAATTGCCCTTGAACTGAGTGGCTGGCTGGACCAGTAAAGAATCAACCACATTGCTGTGGATCTGAGAGTCACATGTAGGCCAGACCAGTAAGGACAGCAGATTTCCTTCCATAATGAACATTAGTGAACCCAATGGGTTTGGGTTTTTACAACAATCAGTGATAGTTTCATGGTCACTATTACTGAAACTATCTTTTTTTAATTACAGATTTATTAATTGAATTTAAATTCCACAAGCTGCCGTGGTGGGATTTGAACCCTGGGCCTCTGGATTCCTAGTCCAGTTACATTACCACTATGCCACCATCTCCCCCAAATGAAACACTGAGCAGGTCAGATGCCTTTTGCCCACTTGAAGCAATTTCTTGAAGCACCCACAAGAAAAAAATCACCTGAAACCTTAGCAGCCATGGGGTTCGAACACACGTCTCCTCAAAGACTGGAGCTTAAATCCAGCACCTTAAACCACTCAGCCACATGAGCCTGAGTTTGACAAGAGTGCTATTTATCACCAGTCCTCTTCAATATCTGTGCAGAAGCAATGATCAAAGAAGCGTTTGAAGACACAGAAGCTGCTGTTAAGATTGGTGGTGAATGATAACGTCAGTTAGATTTGTAGATGACAAATCACTTGTAGCAAGCACAGAAGGGAGATTAGCAGAACTGGTAGATAGACTAGTGACAGCAGGCAGGAACCATGGAATGAAGGTGAACATCGGCAAAACCAATGATACACATCTCAAAATCTCCATGAAATATTCATATATTCATAGAGGGCAGTCAACTAGAATGGGGACAAAGTATTTAG
Organism: Cetorhinus maximus; assembly: GCF_964194155.1. NCBI lineage: Eukaryota > Metazoa > Chordata > Chondrichthyes > Lamniformes > Cetorhinidae > Cetorhinus > Cetorhinus maximus. The sequence goes on from NC_135901.1 coordinate 20,304,183, forward strand.
GGAGCATAATATCTGCAGATAGATGTAGCAAAGAAATAAGGTGGAAGATAGCAATGGGAAAGGCTGTATTTGGTAAGAAGAGGTTGTTAACAGGAAAACTAAATAAAAAACTGAAGAAGTGACTTGTAAAGAGCTTGATCTGGAGCGTTGTTTTGTATGGACGTAAGACTTGGACCTTGTAGAAGGAGGAAACCAACTTGCTAAATAGCCTTGAAATGTGGGTTTGGAGGAGAAGGGTCAGCTGCACAGAAAAAGTAACAGATGATGAAGTGCTGAGGAGAATGAACAAACAAGAAAATTTACTGAATGTAACTAGAAAAAGGCAGAGACTGGGTGGGAGTATTTTAAGTGGTAAAGAGACATCATGGAGGGAAGATTTCAAGGCAAAAAAGAAAGAGGGAGGAAGAAAATATCCTGGGTTGCTTGAAAATTGAAGAAAGTTACTGGTAAATGAAAAGAAAGGCAGAGGATAGAGAGATATGGAAAGTCTACCATGAGGCAAGGGTCTGCCTTCAGTCAGAGCACATTTGCTGATGATGATGTCCTACATAAAAACTGTAGACCACCTGTGTCCTACATGACTATAGTGAACCCTTAAATGTCAGCAATCCCCTGGGAAAACCACCCCTTTAATTGTCAGCATTAGGAATGAGACCATCCTTTTAGCCAGACAAATAAATGTGTCAAGCCGAGGGGGCAAAGGGTGTCAATGTCTTTGAGGGAGAGAGAGAGAGAGAGAGATCTGGGCCAACCTTTCCAGAGTCTGCAGCCTCCCTGGATTCACTTCACTTCCCTTCAGTTCCTGCAAGTCAACAATTTAAACACAAAATTAGAAAAGAAATAGAAAGATGGAGAAAGTGAAGTGTTTTACTCATGGATGTGGGACAGAGGAGGAGGTTTAAGTGTGTGTGAAGCTAAATCTTCATTCCGAGATAGAGGAACAGCAGCTTTGCTGGGCAGTAATCAGCAGGTTAACAAGCTCATTATCCAACCTCCATATTCAGACAATGGGGAGCTCTGAGTGGCTGGAGGACCAGAGTCCTTTGAGTCCTCCAGTCTTCCCATTGGTCAACCCTCTCCATGATGGCAATGAGGGAGCCGGACCCGGGCCCACCTGTGGATGGGAGAGACTTTGACCACCAGATGCTCTGAACTGTTGGTTAATGGGAAAAACTGGAGGCCCTCCGGCCAATCAGAGCTCGGGCTTTATGTCGGTCCCTGCCTCTCCCCGCACAAGCAAAGCTCCCCTCCTCCGTGCACATGCAAAATCTTAGGTCAGCACATCTGCTCTAGGCATATCTATTGTTTCTTTCCTTCTTCGCTTGCTCCATCTCAATTCCCTTTGGTCCTGAAAGAATAACTTATCTGTCATTCAATCTCTCCCTGACTTCCACCCTATCCTTTTGTCCTTGTTCAACCCACCCCTTTGCTCAAAACCTCTGACATCTCTAACTTTTCCCATTTCTGAAGAAAGGTCACAGGCATTAACTCTGTTTCTCGCTCTCTACAAAATGCTGCCAGGCCTGCTGAGTTTTTAATTGCAGCATTTTCAGTATGTATTCCAGGTTTCCAGGATCTATAGTATTCTGCTTTTCGATGAGCTGTCTTCTCACAGCCCATTTCCACAGGCAGTCCCAAGGGTCTCATCCTCTGGATCTCTCATTGTTGGATTCCCCCAGTCTTTTTGCTCTTCTTTTCCCAGCTGCTTGGACTTCCTCCCTCTCCATCCCCCCAGTCAACTTCACTGTTCTGTTACTGACAGTCCTTTCGTCCTGAACACCCCAACCTCTCAAATCCTAAAAACAAAAAGCTAAAAGCTACTGCCTGTTTCTCATCTCTTTTCAACACAAACTGTTTTACTCACAGATCTTGGACACAGGAGGAAGATTTATTCGGTGTGTGAAGCTCAATCTTCATTGACACAGGCCACGCTCTCTGATTGGCTGGAGGACCAAAGTCCTTCCGATCCTCCAGTGCTTCCCATTGGCCGGAGCTGTCAGTCGGTTGCCTGGAAACCTTAGCTCGAAGAGGTGTCGGGGGAGGGGCAACAATGTGTGGGGGCGGAGCTCCCGTGTCCACTTGGCCTGCAGACCGGAACCCGAGGACGTCACCGTGGAGTAGAGTGATTCCTATTGGCTGATTCAGGCAGAGTTCCTTTCTGGACGTCACAATGACTGAGAGGGGTGTTCCCAGCACTGTTAAAGAAGTACGAAGATAAAAGCAAAAAACTGCGGATGCTGGAAATCCAAAACAAAAACAAAAATACCTGGAAAAACTCAGCAGGTCTGGCAGCATCTGTGGAGAGGAACACAGTTAACGTTTCGAGTCCGAATGACCCTTCAACAGAACTGATCTTCAACTGTTCTGTTGAAGGGTCATTCGGACTCGAAACGTTAACTGTGTTCCTCTCCAGAGATACTGCCAAACTTGCTGAGTTTTTCCAGGTATTTTTGTTTTTGTGAAGAAGCACGAATACTGCGGATTGGACAAAACAGCTCAGCGCGTCTGGAGGTCAAAGTCTCTCTCAACCCCACGTGGGCTCGGGTTCTGTTTCCTCATTGTCTTCACGCAAGTTCTTGATTAATGGGAAGAACTGGAGGGCTGGGAAGATTCTGATCATCCAGCCAATCAGAACGCGGGCTTTGTGTCAATGGCTGCACGGACCTTCCCCCATTGTCTGAATGCGGAAATTGCACAATGAGCTTGTGAATCTACTGTTCCTCTCTCTCTGATTGAAGATTGAGCTTCACACAGACTTAAACTTCCTCATGTGTCTCACACCTGTGAGTAAAATACTTTCTTTTCTCCCCCTTTCCATTTATTTTCTGGGTTTAAATTGTTGACTTGCAAGAACTGAGGGAAAGTGAAGTGAATCCAGGGAGGGTGCAGACTCTAGAAGGGTTGGCCCAGGTCTCTCTCTCTTAAAGACATTGACATCCTTTGCTCCCTCAGATTGACACACTTATTTGTCTGGTTAAAAGGATGGTCTCTTTCCTAATTTACACAATTAAAGTGGTGGTTTCCCCAGGAGATGGCTGACATTTAAGGAGACAATAAATTCATATAGGACAGAGATATGTCTAGTGTTGTTATAAGGTACATATTAGAAATATTATCTATGGTATTGTAATAATGTACATTTATTATTCTACTTTTTAAATATAGTACTGTATACATTTCCAGTCATAGTTATCACAAAACTGAAGGAGACCATCAGCAACTCCTCTGTCGAGCAATCCAGTCAGTCCCATTCTCCCTCTATACACCTGTTAGTTTATTTCCTTCAAGTGCCCATCCTGTGTCATTATCTGGCTAGTTGTAAACAGACTAACATCCCTCTGAAACCCCTCCATTTATCTAAAAAATGCAAATTCCCTTCACACTTTACACGCTAAGCCAGCATCCATGTGTACTCATTAGCATTTCAAACACATTTCTACACCTAGCTTCTTTTGATAATCCCAAGCTTGCAGTCTACCTGACTGCACATATAATTAAATCACACAGACAGACCCAACATACTCACACCCGTAAACGTACTTCACAATAAACCAGAAAAATATTATGAAAATGATTATACTTCCATTACATATATAATATATATACCAGCAGCCTGCATAAAGATTTTCAGGTCTCGGTGTCTAAGACATGATTCTGTGTTCATAGATCTGTCGATCAGCATGAATTGCTCCTTCAGCAAATTGTTAGGGTGAATATTGGGTACAGCAAAGTGAGAATAGAGTGTGTGTATCTGGGATGAATCTTGGGGAGCAAGAGACTGATTACTTTTGTAAATTCCTTTTGCAGGATATTGGAAGGGGAGGTTTTGCAGCCAGAAATCCCGAACCAAATATCACGTTAAGATCTGACAGAGTTGCTTGTTTTATTGGGGCCTGAATATCATCGACCTTTCAATATGGAAGGAGAAATGTTTGTCTGTTCTGTCTGTGGAAAAAGATTTCAAACATCAGTGTGACTGGAAAAACACCGAAGGACGAACACCCAAGTTAGAGTGTCCTAGTGCACTGACTGTGGAAAGAGCATTAATCAGTTACACAGTCTGAAAAAATATTGTATCATTCACAGTGAGGAGGAACCGTACACATTTTCTGCGTGTGGACAAGGCTTCAACTGATTGTCCAACCTGGAGAGACACCAAGGACACCGGCACCATGTAGAAACCATGGAAATGTGCGGACTGTGGGAAGGGATTCAGATCCCCATCTGGAGATTCATCGACGCAGTCACTCTGGGGAGAGGCCGTTCACCTGCTCTGAGTGTGGGAAGGGATTCAGTAATTCATCCAACTTATTGAAACATGAACAGGTTCACACTGGCAAAAGACCATTCTCCTGCTCTGAGTGTCAGAAAGGATTCATATCCTCATCAGAGCTGGAGATTCATCGACGCATTCACACTGCGGAGAGACCGTTTGCCTGCTCTCAGTGTGGTGAGGGATTCAGTAATTCATTCAGCTTATTGAAACATGAACGAGTTCATGCCAGCGAGAGACCATTCACTTGCTCTGACTGTGGGAAGGGATTCACTCAGTCATCCAACCTCCAAATACACAAGCAAATTTACACTGGGGAAAGGCCATTCTCCTGCTGTGTGTGTGGGAAGGGATTCAGTGATTCATCCAGTCTGCAGAAGCACCAGCGCGTTCACACTGGGGAGAGACCCTTCACCTGCTCTGTGTGTGGGAAGGGATTCAGTGATTTATCAAGTCTGCAGAAGCACCAGCGCGTTCACACTGGGGAGAGGCCATTCACCTGCTCTGAGTGTGTTAAGGGATTCACTCGGTTGTCCAACCTGCTGACACACCAGCGAGGTCACACTGAGGAGAGACCATTCACCTGCTCTGAGTGTGGGAAGGGATTCACTCGATCATTCCACCTGCTGAGACACCAGCGAGTTCACATTGCAGAGAGGCTGTTGACCTGCTCTGACTGTGGAAAGCGATTCACTGATTCATTCAACTTGCGAACACACCAGCGAGTTCACACTGGGGAGAGACCAATCATCTCAGTGTGGGAAGGGATTCATTCAGTCATCTCACCTGCAGACACACCAGCAAGTTCACAAGTGATTACAGGGGTTGGATTCTGCTGTTATTGCTGCTGTTAATCGCATCCAGGACGAAACCATGTTCATTCTGACAGTTGTGAAGTTGGAGGGTCAGAAGGTTTCATTCTGCTGGATTGGCCGGTTTCACGACTTTGAGCCTGGGAGTTTACATTTCCACTGAAATGATCTGCAAAAGCTGTTGGACGACATTTATTTTGTCCTGGATAGTAAATAGTGTTTTTCCTACAGATAGATCTCAAATAAATACTTTTGTCTGTGTTTCATTGAGTCTACAGCACAGTCGGCTCAATTGGTCTGTGTCAGTATTTATGGTCCACATGAGCCTCCACCCACCTCTCTTCATCTCCCCCCATCAGCAAATCCTTCTATTCCTTTATCCCTAACGTATGTGTCTAGCTTCCCCTTCAATGTATTCATGCTATTCACCTCAACCACTCACTGTGGTAGTGAGTTCCACATTCTCAGGTTTCTCATGAAATTGTTCCCTAAAGGTTAAATGTTCAGTACTGGTATTGTTCTTATGAATCTTTGTTGCCCCTTCTCCAGTGCCTCGATTTCCTTTTTCTAAATGGAAATCACAAATGTTAACAGTACTCCCAGTGTAGTCTAACCATGGTTCTGAACAAGTTGAACATATTCTCCCTGCTTTTCAATTTTATCCTAGTAGAAATGACCCCAAATGGGCCCCAAACGAAAGGAAATGTGTCAAGTTCTTCGAAAGGCTGGAGAGAGGGTTTATGACAATGGCACCAGGGATGAGGGTCTTAGTTAGTTGGAGAGACTGGAGCAGCTGAAATTTCTGCCTTTAGATCAAAGAGTCATTAGGGCTGAAAAGGAGGACATTAAGCCCGTTTAGTTCATGCTATCTCTCTGTAGAGCATAGCAGTCAATCCCATTGCCCTGTTCCATCCCCATATCCCTGTAGGCTTATTTCCCTCATTCCATCATTTCTGCTTCTACCACACAGGAAGTGGGTTTGAGGTCATTATCACTCGCTTTAAATGTATACGAGGTTCCTGGAGCACAGATGGAGGCCATTTGGCCCATCATGCTCATGCCAACTCTTTAAAAGACCCATCCAATTAATCCCTAAACCCAGCGGGCTTGGAGTTTCAGAGTATTCAAGATGGTGTCAAAGACATGGTCATTACACAACGTTAAAGCTCAATCTTTATCAATGATTTTGAAGAGGGGTGCCGAGTGTAATATATCCAAATCTGTGGACAATTAGAAAAAATGCATTTCCATAGCACCTCTCACGACCACAGGACCTCCTGAAGCAGTTTAAAGCCAATGAAATACCTTTAAAATGTAGTCACTGTCGTAATGTAGGAAACTATAGGTAGGCTTGGGTAATCAAAATCAGTTTTAAAATCAATTGTTTTCATACCATATTCAGTATTATAAGAAACAAGGTCAAGGAAGCCATCTTAACCTCTAACATGTGGCTTCTTGCAGCCTTTTCATATTCTGAACTTTTCTTTATTTACTATATATTGATTCCATGTTAAAAGCCAATCATGAAACAGATGATTATTCAATAATGAACCTTGATTAAGTTATCATTAGTGAATTAGTGTAATAGACAATTATATTGTAAAGGCTGGATCTTTATTTTTTAAAATTAACACTGTACGAACCAAAATGTTTATTCCAAAAAGGAAAAAAGCAGAGCTAGCAGAAATTCTTTTCTAATTTTGATAAATTATAAGACACCATATTCTGGCAAAGTCCAGCTCAAGAATATGGCTCATTGTTCAATCCAAACAAGATTAGTAAGAAGCAAAGCTATTGTCTTCCACAAATTGTGTTTTTGAACCAGTCTATCTTGTATTAACCAAATGTATTAACTAAAGTTTACTGTATTAATTAGCTAGCAGTCAGCAACAGATGATTGAATAACTAGTGAACCTTAATTAAGTTACAAATAATGAATCAATAATGAATCAGTAGTTATAGTAAAAGACAGTTGATTTGCTGTAAAAATGTAAAACCTTAATTGCTGTGTATGTGAAGAATGTGCAATGAAGATAAATGTAGTGGCAAGAGAGACCTTCAAGCTCTGATTAGCCTCAAAATCTAAAACTGTATGAATAAGGGATGGTATAGAATCAGATGAAGGGATAGCATGAAATAGTTCTATTGTATTCCTGTCTGAGATGAGAGATGATGTAAGTAATTGGGGATCCAATTAAATTAATCGAGTAACTAAATTGACCAATTGTCAACGTACAACAAGGCCCACTCTGATGTGAGGTAATGGTCACTTTGGGGATAAAAGTAGAGGTTCCAAAGGTCTTCCTTGCTAGCCAAGTACGGAAGATTTCCGAGGCCAAGTTCCAAGGAAATTACTGTCAAAGAAGGAGCCAGATTCCCAAGGCCAAATTCCACAAGAATTATTGCCAAAGGAGCCAGAGAGGGTTACACTTCTACAGACTGATCACCCACATGACGTTGTAAAAGTCAATGTCTTAAAGTTGTTAAGTAAACCTTTATCTTTTAATAAACTTTAAATCTGCTATCCAGAGAATTCTGCCTTTGCTTTAATTGGTTAAAATCTTGACCAAACTAAAGTTAATTTATTAAATGGCAAGTTGAGGGTAGATAAAATCAATTAAGTTACAGATATCAAGATCAGGTAACGTGAATTTAAAACCTTGCATTTCTATAGCGTTTTTCACGACCACAGGATATCCCAAAGTGCTTTACAGCCAATGAATTACTTTTGAAGTGCAGTCACTTTGTAAAGTAGGAAACACGGCAGCAAATTTACACACGGCAAGATCCCACAAATAGCTACGTGAGCAGATGATCTGTTTTTAGTGATGTTGATTGATAAATATTGGCCAGGACACCGAGGATAACTCCCCTGCTCTTCTTTGTAAGAGCGGCCATGTGAACTTCTAAATCCTCCTGAAGTAACAGACACGGCCCTCAGGTCAATGTCTCATCCAAAAGACAACAGCTCCAACAGTGCAGTTGGCATTTGGAATGTTGAATGTGATTTTTGTCCTCAGATCCCTGGACTGGGACTTGAATCAAGAACTTTCTGACTCAGATGGGAGATTATGATCCACTGAGCCCCGGCTGACACTATAAGGAATGCAAAGTTAGAAAGGGAATATTACCCTTTGCCTCTGGTGCCTAAATTGAAAAATAAAAACCTTGTATAAAATACAAGTATTTGAGGGACAAATGTTGAAGTGTTGCTTTAGAGCCACAGGTTTTGAGCACCTTTCTGTCTCCCTGTTGCTCCTGTCAATGACAGCAGGTGACGGAGCTGAGGGCTGAATTTAGCTGAGAATAATGGAGCCTGCGCCCAAGTTGGGAAACTGCCACGGGTGTTGCACCAGGAGAGAGACAGGAAAGTGCTGGAGGACTAACTGGGAAATGGGCCTCCGACCAATCAGGGAGGGCGGGGCGACTGGGACTAATGGTGATGTGACCCCTGGGGTTCAGTGCCCCTGTGTCCAAAGCGGGGAGTCACGGAAACAGGTCGCAGAGGAGCTGGAGAGAAAGCATTTGGATCCAAAACATTGTTCACATCCTTTTGCTCTGGTTGTCTTTGATCCTCAAATAATTTTCTGTTTTATTTTTAAACATGTTCTGTTCCATTAATAAACTTTTATTAGTAATAATATTTGATTTTGCTGGATTTTCGTGATTACATTTAAGCACTTTAGGGAGAGGGGTTGACAGGCTCTGTATTAGAAAGTGAGACCCTCTCAGGTAATTGGCAAAGGAGCCAGAGGGGGAGATGAGATTTTATGTTTCATACAGTGAGTTGTTCTGATCTGCCTGAAAGCAGAGTCAATAGTATCTTTCCAAAGGGTAAATACTTGGAAAGGAAGAATTTGCAGGGCTGTGGGGAAAGAGCAGAGCAGTTGAATGAATCAGGGAATCCTTTCAAAGAGATGGCAGGGGCACAATGGGAATTCCAGGCATTATTGACATCACTGTACATACCACAGACACACATTTATTTATTTAGCTGTAACCACAGAATCCCACAGTACAAAAGTGGCCAAACAGCCCATCATGCCTGTGCTGGCCCTTTGAAAGAGCTCATCAATTATTCCCACTATCCTGTCCTTTTTCCCCCATGAGCCCAGCAAACTAGTCCCCTTTTAGTATTTATTCAATTCCCTTTGTTGGATCTGCTTCCACCAACCTTTCAGGTGGTGCATTCAGGGTCACAACACCTCACTGTGTAAAGATTTATCTTCCTCATTTCCCCTCTGGCTTTTATGTCAATCACCTTCAATCTGTGTCCTCTGGTTAGCAACTATTTTGTCTGTGGAAACAGTTTCTCTTTATTTACTCAATGTAAACTGTTCATGATCTTGAACACCTCTATCACATCTCCTCTTAGCCTTCACTGCTCTAAGGAAAACAATCCCGGCCTCTCCAGTGTGCTCTCATAACTGAAGTTCCTCATTCCTGTCACCGTACTAAATCCCTGCACACTTTCCAAGGCCTTGACATCCTTCCCGAATTGTGGGGCCCATACCTGGGGTTCACTTAGAGAGAAATAGCATCGAAAAGCAGGGAAGTCATGTTAACCTTGTATTGAGCTTTGGTTAGACCACATTTAGAATACTGTGAACAGTTCTGTGTCTCTATAATTATAAAGATGATAGAAAGGAACTGGAGAAAGATTCAGAGGGCAGATACCAGAACTGAGAGTGTTTAAGTTGCACAATGGATTGAATAGGCTGGGGATTCTTTCTCTGGGAAAGAGTAGGCTGAGGTATAACCTGATAGATGACTTTAAGATTATGAAGGCATGTGAGAAGGTTGATGTAGAGATGTGTCCACATGTGGGAGAGACCAGGAACTGGGACCATCAATATAACAACATAGTCACTAATAAATTCAATGGAGAATTCAGGAGGAGACGTTCTTTTCTCAGGGAGAGGTGTAAATGTGGAATTCGCTACCACAGGGCATGGTGGAGATAAGTAACATACATTTAAGAGGGAACTAGATGAACACATGAGGGAGAAAGGAAGAGAAGGTTCTGCTGATGGGAGGTGATGAAGTAGAATTGGAGGAAGCTCATATGGAGCATAAACACTGACATGGACCAACTGAGTTCCTGTCAGAACGAACATAGTTCAGTCCTGGCTGTAATCTGTGAGCGTACCTACACCACATGCTCTGCAGCAGTTCAAGAAGGCAGCTCACCACCACCTTCTCAAGGGTAATTAGGGATGGGCAATAAATGCTGGCCCAGCCAGCGACACCCACATCCCATAAATGAATTTTTTAAAAGTAGCAGCAGCAATAACAGCAGGATCCAATCTCTGCAGTCACATGTGAACTCGTTGGTTTGTCAGCAGATTGGATGACTGAGGGAATCCCTTCCCACACTCGGAGCTGGCAAACGGCCTCTCCCCAGTGTGAACTCGCTGGTGTAACAGCGGGTGAGCAGAAAGTGTGAATTTCTTTGCAAACTTGGAGCAGGTGAATGGCCTCTCTCCAGTGTGAATGCGTAACTGAGTTTCCAGCTCAGACAGGGATCTGAATCCATTCCCACAGTCCCAATATTTCCACGGTTTCTCCATGGTGTTGGTGTTTCCCCAGGTTGGATGATCAGTTAAAGCATCCCCACACACAGTATATGTGTATAGTCTCTCCCCGCTGTAACTGTTGCTCAATCTCCTGCTGGCAATTGGGAGGTCTGTGAACTCGCTGGTGTGTCAGCAGGTGGGATGAATGGGTGAATCCCTTCCCACAATCAGCAGAACCTTCTATTCCTTTCTCCCTCATGTTTATTTAGTTCCCCGCTGTGAGACCCGCATGCTTACCAGGTTCTGGGCTCCGGTCTTTGAGAATCTGGTACTGCCTGTAGTCCCAGCTGTCCCACCTTCAGCTCATTAACACTCCACTGAGGGTTAAATAGCTTCGGGGCAGCTGACATCAGCAGGGATGTATTTCCCATTGAATTTTCTGATGGGGTGGCGTGGGCCATCTGAAAAATCCTGCCCTAGAAATTTTCTTTGGCTCCTCTTTACCCTGTTGCCTTGACTCCCCCACTTTGGACATGGGGACATTGAACCTCAGGGGTTGTGTCAGCACTGGTCCCAGTTGCCCCCTCCCATACCCCAGTTGATTGGAGGTCCATTTCCCAATCAGTCCTCCAGCACCTTCCTGTCTCTCGATTAGCGCAATGCCCCTGGCAGTTTCCCAACTGGGCTGCAGGCCCCTTTATTTTCAGCCACATTCAGCCCTAAGCTCTGTCATCTGACTGTCATTGATATGAGCATTAGAGAGACAGAAATGTGGCAGAGTCTCAAATGCGAAGCCAAAATTTGTGGCGCTGAACCAACACTTCAACATTTGTCCACCAAATACTTGCTGTTTATATGGGGTTTTTATTTTTAGATTTAGCCACAATAGGCAAAGGTCAACTTTCCCTTTCTAACGTTGTATGGATTATGGTGTCAGCTGTGACGAAATGGATCACAGTCCCAGCTCTGAGTCAGAAGGTTGTTCGTTCAAGTCCTAGTTCAGGGACCTGAGAACAAAAATCACACCTGCCATTCCAAGTGGCAGCACTGAGGGAGTGCTGCACTGTTGGAACCGCTGTCTCATGGATGAGATGTTGACCCAAGGTCCTCGTCTCCTGCCTTGAACAGACTTTGAAGTTTCCACGGCCACTATTTTGAAGAGCAGGGGGGGTTATCCCCAGTGTCCTGGCCAATATTTATCAATCAACATCACTAAAAACAGATCATCAGCTCGTTATCACATTGCTGTTTGTGGGATCTTGCTGTGTGTAAATTGACTGCCTTTCCTACATTACAACAGTGACTACATTTCAAAAGTACTTCATTGGCTGTAAAGCGCTTTGGGATGTGGTCATGAAAGACACTATATAAATATAAGTTTTTAAATTTAAGATTTATATTACCTGATCTTGATACCCTGTAACTTAAATGATTTCACCCACCTGCAACTTGCCCTTTAATGAATTCACTTTGGTTCAGATGAGACTTTAACCAATTAAGGCAAAGGCAGAATTCTACACATTCTCAGACTACACTTCAGAAATATTTCATTGGCTCTAAAGCGCTTTGGGATATCCTGTGGTCGTGAAAGATGCTGTAGAAATGCAGGGTTTTAAATTTATGTTACCTGATCTTGATACCCTGTAACTTAATTGATTTTATCCACCCCCAGCTTGCTCTTTAATGAATTCACTTTGGTTCAGACAAGACTTTAACCAATTGAGGCAAAGGCAGGATTCTCTGGATAGGAAATTTAAAATGAAGTTTATTAAAAGAAAAAGGTTTACTCAACAACTTTAAGATATTGACTTTTACAACATCATGTGGGTGATCAGTCCGTAGAAGCGTAACCCTCTCTGGCTCCTTCTTTGACAGTAATTCTTGTGCAATTCAGCTTCTGGAGTCTGGCCCCTTGTTTGACAGTAATTTGCTCGGAACTTGGTCTCGGGAATCTTAAGTACTTGGCTAGCATGGAAGACCTTGGAACATTTACTTTTATTCTCTAGTCTTTTACTATAACAATTGATTCATTATTGATTCATTAATTGTAACTCAATTAAGGCTCATGACTTATTTAATCACCTGTTGCTGACTGCTAGCTAATGAATACAGTAATATTTCATTAATAGATATTGTGAATACAAGATAGAATAGCATTCTTATTTACTAATCATGACCGGATTGAACAATGAGCCTTATTCTTGAGATGGACTTTGGCAGAATATGATGTCCTGTCGCTTATCAAAATTGGAAAAGAATTTCTTTGTATAAAGAATTTCTATTGGGTCTGCAGCCTCAGGAAACATTTCGGTTTATACAATGTTAATTTTGAAAACAAAGATCCAGCCTTTACAATGTTGTTATCTATTACATCAATTCATTAACGATAACTTCATCAAGGTTCATTACTGAAACCCATTAAGTACAGATTGATTTTGTAATTAAGAAGTTACAGAATGTGAGAAGACTGCAAGAAACCCATGTTCCAGTTTAAAATGGCTTCCTTGGCCTTGTTACTTATAACAGTGAATATATTATGAAAGTGATTAATTTTTGAAACAAAATTGGACGACCCCAGCCTACATATAGTTTCCTACATTACAACATCAACTACACTTAAAAAGTCCTTCATTGGCTGTAAAAGGCTTCAGGATGAAGGCAGAGCTAGATATATTCTTGATAAGCTAGGGGGTGAAAGGTTATCGGGGGTAGGCAGGAATGTGGAGTTGCGGTTACAATGAGATCAGCCATGATTTTATTGAATGGCAGAGCAGGCTCGAGGGGCTGAGTGGCCACAGCTGCTGCCAATTCATATGTTCATATGACTTTTTGTGGTCGTGAGAGGTGCTAAAGAAGTGCAATTTTTTTTCCTAATTCTCCACAAATTTGGATATATTACACTTGGTCCCCACGTCAAAGTATTTGATAAAGGTTAAGCCCTAATTTTGTGTAATAACCTGGTTTTTGACACCATCTCAAATGCTCTGTGAAAATTCAAACACACAGCATTGTGGTTATTTGGTTTAATACACAGCGAATGATTGTGATTTGCAATACGATGCCTGCAAATTGTGCAGGAAGCAGATTCAACTCTTGTCTTTCAAAAGGGAACTGGATAGAGTCTTGAAAGGAAAAGAAAATTACAGGATGATGGGATTAATAGGGTAGTTCTTTCAAAGGGCTGCATGGGCACGATGGGCTGAATGGCCTCCTTCTGTGAGCCTCATGTGCATTGAAAGCGAGTGATAATGATGTGGATCCCACGTTCGGTGAGGGTGGTAGAAGCAGGGATGATGCAATGATTTCAAAAGGAAATTTGGGGATAGAACAGGGCAATGGGGCTGACTGATTTGCTCTGAGAGCCAGAATGGACTCGATGGGCCTAATGGCCTCCTTTTCTCTGCCCTAATGACTCATCTAAAGAGAGAAATTTCAGTTACTCCAGTCTCTCCAAGAAAGTGAACTCCCTCATCTCTGGTGCCATTCTTGTAAATCGCCGCTGCACCCTCTCTAAGAACTACACATCTTTCCTTGCATTTTGAGCTCATATTTAGGGTTCTTTATCAGGGACAGAAATGAAGAGCAGGGAGGTAATGTTCAACTTGTTTTGAACCGTGGTTAGACTACACTGGGAGGACTGTCAACATTTGTGATCTCCATTTAGAAAAAGGAAATAGAGGCACTGGAGAAGGGGCACCGAAGATTCACAAGAATAATCCCAGAACTGAGAGCATTTAACCCTCAGAAAAGGCTGCGGCTGCTTTTCTCTAGAAAAGAGAAGACTGGAGGAAGGGTGACCTGATGGAAGTCTTTAAGATTATGAAGGGGTTCAATAATCCAATAGGGATTTCATGAGAAACATCTTTCCACAGTGAGTGGTGAGAATGTGCAACTCACTACCACAGTGAGTGGTTGAGGTGAACAGCATGAATACATTTCAGGGGAAGCTAGATACATACATGAGGGAGAAAGGAATAGAAGGAAATGCTGATGGGGGAGATGAAGAGAGTTGGTGGATGCTCATGTGGAGCATAAATACTGACATAGGCTAATTGAGCCGACTGGCTTGGCCCCGTGCTGTAGACGCAATAGAACAAAAACAAATGTATTTATTTCAGATTGCCTGTAGTGGTAGGATAAACACAATTTACAACCCAGGATAAAATATGTGTCTTTCATCAGCTTTTGTGGGTCATTTCATTGGAAATGTGCCCTCCCAGGCTCAAAGAGCATCAGCCCACTGGAAGCAAAGTTGTGAGACTGGCCAGTCCAGCAGAAAGAAACCCTTCAACCGTCCCACTTCACCATCTGTTAGAATGAACATGGTTCAGTCCTGGGTGTGAATAACAGCAGCAATAACAGCAGAATCCAACCCCTGTAATCACTTGTGAACTCCATGGTGTCGCATCAGCTGTGATGACCGAGTAAATGCCTTTCCACACTCCGAGCAGGTGAATGGCCTCTCCCCGGTGTGAACCCTCTGGTGTGTCCGCAGGTTGGATGAATGACTGAATCTCTTCCCACACTCATAGCAGCTGAACGGCCTCTCCCCGGTGTGAACACGCTGGTGTGTCAGCAGGTGGGATAACTGAGTGAATCCCTTCTCACACTCAGAGCAGGTGAACGGCCTCTCCCCAGTGTGAACTCGCTGGTGTTTCTGCAGATTGGATGAATCAGGGAATCTCTTCCCACACTCGGAGCAGGTGAATGGTCTCTCCCCAGTGTGAACTCGCTGGTGTGTGAGCAGATGGGATGAATCACTGAACCCCTTCCCACACTCGGAGCAGGTGAACGGCCTCTCCCCGGTGTGAATTCGCTGGTGCATCAGCAGGTGGGATGACCGACTAAATCCCTTCCCACATGTAGAGCAGGTGAATGGTCTCTCCCCAGTGTGAATTCGTTGGTGCATCAGCAGGTTGGATGAATCACTGAATCCCTTCCCACATGTAGAGCAGGTGAATGGTCTCTCCCTACTGTGAACTCGCTGGTGCATCAGAAGGTTAGATGAATCAGTGAATCCCTTCCCACACTTGGAGCAGGTGAACGGTTTCTCCCCAGTGTGAACTCGCTGGTGCCTCAACAGGTTTGATGAATCACTGAATCCCTTCCCACACTCAGAGCAGGTAAATGGTCTCTCCCTGGTGTGAACTCGCTGATGTGACTGCAGATGGGATAACTGAGTGAAACTCTTCCCGCAGTCAGAGCAGGTGAATCGCCTCTCCCCACTGTGGACTCGCTGGTGCATTAGCAGGTTGGATGAATCACTGAATCCCTTTCCACACTCAGAGCAGGTAAATGGCCTCTCCCCAGTGTGAACTCGCTTATGCGTCTGTAGGTGGGATGAACTAGTGAATCCCTTCCCACACACGGAGCAGGTGAATGGCCTCTCTCCGGTGTGAAGTCGCTGGTGTGTCTGAAGGGAGGATGAATGAGTGAATCCCTTCCCACATTCGGAGCAGGTGAATGGCCTCTCCCCAGTGTGACTGCGTCGATGAGTTTCCAGTTGATATGGGAAGTTGAATCCTTTTCCACAGTCCCCACAATTCCACGGTTTCTCCATGGTGTTGGTGCCCTTGTGTCTCTCCCAGTTTGATGATCAGTTGAAGCCTCGTCCACTCACAAAACACCTGTATGGTCTCATCCCACTGTGACTGGTGGTGGTTTTTTCAGGCTGTGTAACTGGTTAAAATTCTTTCCACAGTTATACACTGGAACACTCTAACTTGGGTGTGTGTGTCTCACTGCTTTGCCAGTCACACCGATGTTTAAATCTTTTAAAGCAGACAGAACAGACAAATATTTCTCCTCCTGGATTCAAAGACCGGTGGTGTTCAGGTCCTGATGAAACGAGTGACTCTGTCAGATCTTGAAGTGATGCTTGATTTGAGATTTCCCTCTGCAAATCCTCCCCTTCTAGTATCCTGTAAAGGGAGTATACAAAAGTCATCACTGTCAGTACAGAATAGACATTCTGAACAGACAATTCTAGCTCCTAAGGAAAATTCTATCCTCTGTCTATTCCCAAAAGCTATCAATCTCCACCCTACACATTCTCCCTCCATTCTCATTCTGCAGTACCTATTACACACCCTCCCAATTCTGATGTAAAATGTGTACATATAGTTATTGTTGTATATTACATACATTTTAGTCCATTTTATATGACTAGAAACACATTACAAGAATAAAAATAATAATAAATGTACATTATTAGGGAATCAGAATTAAAATGTCTAAAAGTCCCATATAACAACACTAGATATATCTTTGTCCGACGTTAATTTACTGTCCCCTTAAATGTCAGCCGTCCCATGGGGAAACCACCCCGTTAATTGTGAACATTAGGAAAGAGACCATCCTTTTAGCCAGACAAATAAATGTGTCAAGCTGAGGGAGGAAAGGATGTCAATGTCTTTAAGAGAGTGAGAGACCTGGACCAACCTTTCCAGAATCTGCACCCTCCCTGGATTCACTTCCTTTCTCCTCAGTTCCTACAACTCAACAATTTAAACCCAGAATTAGAAAAGAAATGGAAAGGGGGAGAAAAGAAAGTGTTTTACTCACGGATGTTGGACACAGGAGGAAGTTTAGTCCGTGTGAAGCTCAATCTTCATTTACACAAAGCAGGCGCTCTGATTGGCTGGAGGACAACAGTCCCTCCGGTGCTTCCTGCCGTCAACCGGTTGCCTGGAAACCTCGGCTCGAGAAGGTGTAGGGGGAGGGGGAGGGGGACAATGGGCGGGGGCGGCGCTCCCGTGTCCGCGCGCCTGGCCGACTTGCTGGTTTCGGCAGTGTTGCGTTGTGGACGTCACAATGACTCAGTGGTTCGTCCCCAGCACGCGGTGTCCCATTGGGAGCAATATGACTGGTTACAGAAGCAAATTACTGGGGATTGGACAACAGCTCAGCGCGTCTCGAGGTCAAAGTCTCTCCCGCTCCCACGTGGGCTCGGGTTCCGCTTCCATATTGTCTTCAGGCGGGGCGGAGGCGGTGTAATTCGCAGTGGTGAACCGGAAGGATTCCGATCATCCAACCAATCAGGGCGCGAGCTTTGTGCCAATGGCTCCACGGAGCTTCCTCTATTGTCTGAATGCTGAGGTTGGACAATGAGTTTGTAAACCCAAGATAAAAGCAAAATACTGCGGATGCTGGAAATCTGAAACATCAGAAGAGTCATACGGACTCGAAACATTAACTGTTTTCCTCTCCGCAGATGCTGTCAGACCTGCTGAGTTTTTCCAGGTATTTTTGTTTTTGAGTTTGGAAACCTGTTCATTGCTGCCCAGCAAAGCTGCTGGTGCTCTGGTGCTGCTCCTCTCTCTCTGAATGCACCCAATTTAATTTTGAAATTATTTGTCTTTGCTTCCACCATTCTCATAGGCAGAGTCCCAGATTATGACTGCTTGCTCTCACAGTATCATAGTATCTTTACAGTGCAGAAAGAGGCCATTCACCCCATCAAGTCGACACTGGCTCTCTGAAAGACCATTCCATGTAGCCCCATTCCCCTGCCTTATCCCTGTAACCTCGCACATTCTCAGCCTTGAATATACTTAACAACCCAGCCTCTACAGCCCTCTGTGGTAAAGAATTCCACAGACTACCCTCTGAGAGAAGAAATTCCGCCTCATCTCTGTCCTAAATGGGCGACCCCTTATTTTGAGGTTATGCCCTCTGATCCTAGACTCTCCCACAAAGGGAAACAGCCTCTCAGCATCTACCCTGTCAAGCCCCTTAAGAATCTTATATGCTTCAATAAGGTTGCCTCTCATTCCTCCAAACTGCAATAAGTACAGGCCCAACCTACTCAACGTCCCCTCATAAGAAAATCCGTCCATATCTGGGATTAACCTGCTGCTGCTTCAGGAGAATTGGGAGAGTAAATATTCAGTACAGCAAAGTGAGAATGGAGAGTGTGTATCTGGGTCAACTTTTAGGGAATGAGAGAGGAAAGAATTTTTGTTAGAAACTAGAATTGTTTGTTCTGAATTTCTGTCTGGTACTGACAATGCTGACTTTTGTAAACTCCTTTTACAGGCTATTAGAAGGGGAGGATTTGCAGATAGAAATCTCAATCCAAATGTCATATGAAGATCTGACAGAGTCACTTAATTGATTGGGACCTGAATATCATCGACGTTGAATCTAGAAGGAGAAATATTTGCCTGTTCTGTCTGCTTCAAAAGGTTTTAAATATTAGTGTGACTGGGAAAGCACTGAGACACGCACACTGGCATGTTCCAGTGCACTGATTGTGGAAAGAACTTTGACGAGTTGTGCAGTTGAAAGAAAATCACAGATTTCACAGCATGGAGAGACTGCACCCCTGTTCTGTGTGGGGGCAAGGCTTCAGCTGAGTGTGGAACCTGGAGAGACACAAGGACACCCGCACCATGGAGAAACCGTGGAAATGTGGGAAGGGATTCAGATCCCCTTCAGAGTTGGAAGCTCATCGACGCAGTCACACTGGGGAGAGACCGTTCACCTGCTCTGATTGTGGCAGAGGATTCAGATCCTCATCTAAACTGGAGATTTATCTATGCAGTCACACTGGGGAGAGACTATTCACCTGCTCTGAGTGTGGGAGGGAATTTATTCATTCATCCCACTTACGGACACACCAGTGATTTCACACCAGGGAATGGCTATTCATATTCTCTGAGTGTGGGAAGGGGTTCAGTCATTCATCCGCCCTGCTTATGCACCAGCGAGTTCACACTGGGGAGTGACCGCTCACCTGCTCTGACTGTGGGAAGGGATTCAGTGATTCATTGAGCCTGTGACTGCACCAGTGAGTTCACACTGGGCAGAGGCCGTTTCAGCTGCTCTGACTGTGGGAAGGGATTCAGTGATTCATCTCACCTGCAAACACACCAGCGAGTTCACATTGGGGAGAGACCACTCACTTGCACCAAGTGGGGGAAACAATTCACTCAGACATCCAGCCTGCTGACACACCATGTCACTCACACCAGTGAGAGACCCTTAAATGTTTTGACTGTGGGAGTGAGTTCAAAAGTGCTGCAAGTCTGACGGTCCACCAACGCATTCACACTGGAGAGAGGCCATTCACCTGCTCTGTGTGCGGGAAGAGATTCACTCAGTCATTGCGCCTGCTGAGGCACCAGGGAATTTACAAGTGATTACAGGGGTTGGATTCTGCTGTTATTGCTGCTGTTAATCACATCCTGGACTGAACCATGTTCATTCTGACAGTTGGTGAAGTGGGAGGGTCGGAGGGGTTCTTTCTGCTGGACTGGCCAGTCTCACAACTTTGCTTCCAGTGGGCTGATGCTCTTTGAGCCTGGGAGTGCACATTTCCACTGAAATGATCTACAAAAGCTGATGAAGTACATTTATTTTATCCTGGGTCGTAATTAGTGTTTTTCCTACCATTATAAGTAGATCTAAAATAAATACATTTGTCTCTGTTCCATTGAGTCTACAGCACAGGGCCAGGCTGTCGGCTCAATTGGTCTGTGTCAGTATTTATGCCCCACATGAGCCTCCACCCGCTCCTCTTCATCTCCCCCATCAGCACACCCTTCGATTCCTTTCTCCCTCATATATGTATCTGGCTTCCCCTTAAATGTATTCATGCTGTTCACCTCAACCACTTGCTGTGGTAATGATTTCCACATTCTCACCTCTCGCTCGGTAAAGAGGTTTCTCATGAAATCTTTATTGGATTTTTGAACCCCTTCATTATCTTAAAGACTCATTGCCTGAGTTTGATTCCCTGTCAGGGAAACACTCTTTCTTGGCGCTGTGAAGACTGTCACCATTAACAGGAATTGCTTATGAAATGAAACCACTTCTGGCTGTCCCTGTGGGGTGAGAAACAGAGTGAGTCTTCCGCTGGGTGACTCTTCATCAGAGCTGGGAAAGTCAGAGATGCAGCAGGTGGAAAACAAGTGTGGAGGTGGAGGGAGGGAGTGAGAGGACAAAAGGGAAGGGCTGTGATAGGTTCCAAGACATGAGAAATAAACTGACTGAAGAGATGATGGCGCAGTCTAACGGTGGGTGGAAATGGGGCAGATTTTAATTCGCTTAAACTGTTTAAACAGGCACAAATATCACTCCTGGTCAACCAATCACAGCTGCTCTTTCAAAGCAGCACGCTGGGCCGAATTGCCTCTTTCTGTGCTTTAACTATCTAGGCTATGGGCCAAGTGCTGGTAAGTGGGATTAGGTAGGTAGGTCCGGCGTTTATCACGTGTTGGTGCAGACTCGATGGGCCAAAGGGTCTCTTCTGAACTGAGAGATTCTGTGATTCTGTGAATTGTTTCATTTCCATCCCCACTTCTGCCACCTTCACAGTCATTTGATCTTCTTACAGCCCACCACAGAAAGATATACGTTCTTCAGCTCATGTGACATCACCGCACTGAGCAAATTCTTGTCATTTCACATGAGATTTGGAATCAGATCGGGAAGGTTCTTATTCCACTTACCAGATCAGTAATTCTACAGGTATTTGGAATAATAAGAAGCACAGTCAGTCGGATTGAAACCTGCCACGAGGTGACCCCAATGGATTTCAAAACCATCACCTTAACCACTCAGCCATGAGTACAGCACATGCTTGGCCCCTCATGCTGTTCATATAAAATCATGGAATGATTGCAGAGAAACCGGGGAATTCAGCCCATCCCATTCCTGCCATTTCCATCATCTTTTCCCTGCCATCGGAAAATTTAAAAATAGAACAATCTATCCATCTCCACTCTGAATACCGGACAGGAGGAGTGGTGGCCTAGTGGCATTATCACTGGACTAGTAATCCAGAGACCCAGGGAAATGCCCAGGGACCATGGTTTAAATTTGAATTCAATAAATATCTGAATTAAAAGTCTAATGATGACCATGAAACTATTGTTGATTATTGTAAAAACCCATCTGGTTCTCTAAATGTCCGGAAGGAAATCTGCTGCCCTTACCGGGTCTGGTCTACATGTGACTCCAGAACCAATGTGGTTGACTGTTAAATGCCCTCAGAAATGGCCACTCAGTTGCATCAAACCACTAAAAAGTCTAAAAGGAATGAAACCGGATGGACCACCCAGCATCAACCGAGGCACCGGAAATGACAATGGCAAACTCAGGCCTGTCGACCTCCTTATTAATAGATTGGAGCTAGTGCCAGAATTGGGAGAACTGACTCACAGGCTAACGCAGCAACAGCCTGACAGAGTCATACTCATGGAATCGTACCTTACAGATAATGTCTCAGACACCACCGTCACCATCCCTGGATATGTCCTGTCCCACCGGCAGGAGAGACCCAGCAGAGGTGGCGGCACCATTGTATACAGTCGGGAGGAAGGAGCCCTGGGAGCCCAAAACCCATGGCATCAGGTCAAATATGGGCAAGGAAACCTCCTTCTGATTACCAGATACTGGCCCACCAACCCCACCACCTCCCCGTCCGCCAGACCGCACCGACCCTCCCCCCCCCGGCCATCAGCTGTTGAATGAGTGCTCCTCCATGTTGAACACCACTTGGAGGAAGCACTGAGGGTGACAAGGGCGCAGAATGTACTCTGGGTGGGGGGACTTCAATGTCCATCACCAAGAGTGGCTTGGAAGTGCCACTACTGACCGAGCTGGACAAGTCCTCAAGGACATAGCTGCTCGACTGGGTCTGTTACAGGTGGTGAGGGAACCAACAAGAGAGATAAAATATACTTGACCTCATCCTCATCGATCTGCCTGTCGCAGATGCATCTGTCCATGACAGAATGGGTAGGAGTGATCACCGCACAGTCATTGTGGAGACGAAGTCCCACCTTCACATTGAGGATACCCTCCATTGTGGTGTATGGCACTATCACTGTGCTAAGTGGGATAGATTTTGAACAGATCTAGCAACTGAAGACTGGGCATCCATGAGGCACTGTGGGCCATCAGCAGCAGCAGAGTTGAACTCAACCACAATCTGTAACTTCATGGCCTGGCACATCCCCCACTCTACCATACCATCAAACCAAGGCATCAACCCTGGTTCAATGAAGAGTGCAGGAGCAGCACCAGCCATATCTAAAAATGAGGTGTCGACCTGGTGAAGCTATAATACAGGGCTACTTGCGTGCAAAACAGCATAAGCAGCAAGTGATTGACAGGGCTAAGTGACCCCACAACCAATGGATCAGATCTAAGCTCTGCAGTCCTGCCAAATCCAGTTGTGGATGGTGGTAGACAATTAAACAGCTCACTGGAAAAGGATCCACAAATTTCCCCACCCTAAATGATGAGGGAGCTCAGCACATCGGTGTAAAAGATAAGGCTGAAGCATTTGCAACAATCTTCAGCCAGAAGTGTTGAGTGGGTGATCTATCTCGGCCTCCTCTGGAGGTCCCCAGCATCACAAATGCTAGCCTTCAGCAAATTTGATTCACTCCACGTGATAGCAAGAAATGGTTGAAGCCACTGGATACTGCAAAGGCTATGGGCCGTGACAATATTCTGGCAATAGTTCTGACGACTTGTGCCCCAGAACTTGCTGTGCCCCAAGACAAGCTGTTCCAGAACGGCTACAACACTGGCATCTACCCGGAAAAGTGGAAAATTGCTCGGGTATATCCTGTAGACAAAAAGCAAGCCAAATCCAACATGTCCCCATTAGTCTACGTTTGATCATTGGTAAAGTGATGGAAGGAGTCATCAAAAGAACTATCAAGTGGCACTTGCTTAGCAATAACCTGCTCACTGACGGTCAGGTTGTGTTCCACCAGGGTCACTGAGCTCCTGACCTCATTGTAGCCTTAGTCCAAACATGGACAAAAGAGCTGAACTCCAGAGGTGAGGTGAGAGTGACTGCCCTTGACATCCACGCCACATTTGACAGAGCGTGGCATCAAGGAGCCCTAGCAAAACTGAAGTCAAAGGGAATCAGGGGGAAAACTCTCGGCTGGATGGGGTCAAACCTAGCACAAAGGAAGATATTTGTGATTGTTATAAGTCAGTCATCTCAGTTCTAGGACATCGCTGCAGGAGTTCCTCAGGGAAATGTCATCAGCCCAAACATCTTCAGCTGCTTCATCAATGACCTTCCTTCCATCATAAGGTGAGAAGTGGGGGTGTTCACTGATGATTGCACAATGTTCAGCACCATTCATGACTCCTCAGATACTGAAGCAGTCCATGTCCAAATGCAGCATGACCTTGACAATATCTAGACTTGGGCTGATAAGTGGTAAGTAACATTTGCACCACACAAGTGCCAAGTAATGACCATCTGCAACAAGAGAGAATCCAACCATCATCCCTTGACGTTCAGTGGAATTACCATCATTGAATCCCCCACTATCAATATCCTGGGGGTTACCATCGACCAGAAACTGAACTGGACTAGCCATATTAATCCTATGGCTATAAGAGGAGGTCAGAGGCTAGGAGCCCTTTGGCAGTAACTCACGTCCTGACTCCCCAAAAGCTTCTCCACCATCTACAAGGCACAAGTCAGGAATGTGATGGAATACTCCCCACTTGCCTGGATGAGTGCTGCTCCCACAACACTCAAGAAGCTTGACACCATCCAAGAGCAAGCAGCTGCTTGATTGAAGCCCCATCCATGAACATTCACTCCCTCCACTATCGAGGCACAATAGCAGCAGCGTGTGCCATCTGTAAGATGTACTGCAGGAACTCACCAAGCCTCCTTCGACAGCACCTCCAAAACCCACGACTGTGAGCATCTAGAAGGGCAAGGGCAGAAAAAAGATGGGAACACCACCACCTGGAATTTCCGCTCCAAGTCAGTCATCATCCTGACATGAAAATATATAACCGTTCCTTCCCTGTCGCTGGGTCAAAATCCTGGAGCTCCCTTCCAAACAGCACTGTGGATGTACCTACACCCCAGGACTGCAATGGTTCAAGAAGGCAGCTCACCAGTACCTTCTCAAGATCAATTAGGGATGAGCAATAAAAGCTGGTCTATCCAGCGAAGTCCATATCCCATGAATGAATAATAAAGAAGCAACTAAGCATCCACGGGCATCTGTGACAGAGAATTCCAAAGATTCACAACACTTTCAGTGAAGAAATGTCTCCTCACCTCTCTCCTAAATGACTGACACATTATCTGGAGAATGTGAGCCCCGTTCTGGATGCTCCAACCAGGGAGAAAACAGCCTCTGAGCATGAACACTGTCAAACTGTGTCAGAATTTCAGTCTTTTCAATGATCTACCTCTCATTATTCTAAACTCCAGAGAAAACAGACTCATTTCGCTTAATCTCTCCCCCAATGACAACCGCCTCATCTCAGGAATCAGTCCAGTGAAACTTGGTTGTGCTCAGATAGCGAGTGAATAGAGGGAACAAAGAACAAAAGAGGGAAAAGAGAGACAGAGAGACTGTGGGTGTGAAAGAGACAGATGCAGAAATACAGAGACAAAGGGAGAAAGATTGTGATAGAGAGTGGGGTAGACACTGAAAGTTACAGATACACTTCAACATTCCATCAGATTGTTAGATTGACAGACAGAAAGAAAGAAAAAACACACTTAGATTTACACAGTAGAGAGTCAGGGAAAAGAGAGGAAAGAACGAATGGTTTTGCGATAGGATTGTTAAATGAAGCGATTAAGTGATAAAATGGATGATTCTGCAAGGAAAAATGGGTGATAATGAGACAAATAAATAAACTAATGGGACAAGAGAGGAACAAAATACAGGTCTAGGTATCAATTGTAACAGAAGAACCATTATCAACACCTACTGTCTGAAAAATAGGAGTGGCGGTTCTGATCTGAAATTGTTGAAATGAGTGTTGAAGTTGTAAAGTGCCTGATCGACAGATGAGATTCTGTTCTCTGAGCTTCCAATGAGCTTCATTGGAATGGTGCAGGGGATCAAAGACAGAGAGGTCAGACCAGGAGCGGGACGGAGAATTAAAATGACAAATGACTGGATGCTCAAAATCACGCTTGCAGACTGAATGGTGATGTTCCACAAAGCAGACAGCCAAACCTGGATTTAGTCCCCTCTATGTAGAGGTCACATCGTGAGCAGCAATTTCACAATACTAAATTGCAAGAAGTGTATCCCATGTCATCTGGAAAGTGCATTTGGGGCCCTGGAACTTGGGAAGGGAGGAGGGAGGAAGGGTGCTGCACCTACTGTGATTGTAGGAAATTTACTGGAATGATGCCAGAACTGGCAGGTTATTCCTGCCAAGAAGGATTTAACGGGCTGAAAATGTTTTCCCTGGGAAAGAGAGTGAGGAATGACCTGATTGAGGCCTTTCAGATTACGAAAGGGTTTGACAGGCTAAACAAATGGAAGATGGTTCCATCTGTGGATAGACAAGAATACATATAAGTTAGTCACCAATAAATCTAATGTGCAGTTTAGGAGCAATTCCTTTAACCAGGGATAAAAACAGAAAATTCCAGAACCAAGTATTCATCACATCTGGCAGCATCTGTGGATTGTGAAATAGAGTTAATGTTTTGGGTCTGTATACTGATGCTCTGCAGTTCTGATGAAAGGTCATACACCTGAAATGTAAACTGTGTTTCTCTCTCCACGGACACTATCAGATTTACTGACTACTTCCAGCGTTTTCTGTTTTTATTTCAGATGTGCAGCATCTGCTGTATTTTGCTTTAGGAGACTGCTGAGAATGTGGAATTCATCACCTGAAGAGTTTTAAAGCCCTGTCTGAGCTAGAAATTGATGGGTAAACCCCACTAGAAAAAGAATACTAACCAGCTGAAAGTGGAAATGGATTCACTCGGTCATCATATTACTGACACAACAGCACAGTCACACCAGAGAGAGATCATTCAGATACTTCACATGTGAGAAGGGATTTACTCCAATTCCCTATTTGTTAACATTCCAGCTTTAAAAGTTCAAAGGATTTCATCCACAATCGGTGCACTCTTACTGACAAGACAACGTTTAAATATTCTGTATATGAGGGTTTTAAAAAGATCACTTGTTCTTCCCACCTGCTAAGACTCCAATGAGTTCATGTCCAACTGTAGGGGTTTGTTCTGCTGTTAATTTGCTTGACGTATCAATTGGTTTAATAATGTTATATCTTAACCCTATGGCTGCGATCGTCATCGGACCATAAAACACAATTTTCTAGTCAACAAAAACAGAAACAGAAATACCTGGAAAAACTCAGCAGGTCTGACAGCATCGGCGGAGAGGAGTACAGTTGACGTTTCGAGTCCTCATGACCCATCAACAGAACAGAAGTCAACAACATCGCTTCTCAATGGCGGGTCTCTTACCCAGCATTCATGGCGGCAGAGAATATGCCCTATCCTCACAACAGGAGCAGTTTGCGCAAGCGCAAGTGGTTGGTTGTGAATGGAGTCTGCGCAGTGCATGTTCGGACGGGCTTATGCGCAGTGCGTGTTCGGACAGGCCCATGCGCAGTGTGGGTGCTGGAGCTGCAGGGAGGCGGAGATGTGGCCGAGTGTCGGTGGGTAATGGAGGCGGTGGAGAGGGTGGAGAGGCTTCAGAAACACCCGGCGGAGGAGACCTCAAACCCAGAATAAGAAACTATCGATCCCGCGGTTGCACCGACCTGGGTGGTAATTGTAGCTTCTCTGTAAGTGGGAATGGTGGCTGGTGGTGATATCCGTGGATCAGTGACCCAGAGAAGCAGCCTAATGCTCGGGACAGGGGTTCAAATCCCACCGTGGCAGTTAGTGGAATTTTAAAATTAATTAATGAGATTTTTTCAATGATTAAAAGGGGGAAATCTGGAATGTAAGGTCAGTAATAGTGACCATGGCAGCGATTATCAATTGTTACAAAAACCGCAGTGGTTCTCTGACTGGAATTTGCCCTCCTTACCTGGTCTCCATGTGATTTCAGACCCACAGCAATGTGTTGCCCTCAGTTCAAGGGCAATTCGGGATAGGCAATCAGTGACAATCACATTGGAGGGAAAAAATAAAGAAAAACACTTCAGACCGTGGAAAAAGGCAGCCATCTTTACAGGGGGAGTTGTGCAGCATCACTGTACCTGGCAACAGGAGAAGATGTGCATTTCTATCCTGGACTGACAGTTATAGATATTGGAAACCTCTTTTAAAAGGGAAGGATTTACACACGGCGACCTGAAACCAAGAGAAATGTTTGTCTCTTTTGACTTTTTCTTTTACAGGATGTTAGAAGAGCAGGAGACGGAATTGGAGTGGAGACAGATAACTCAAACCAAGCATCATATCAGGATCTGACGCCAAATTCACCGTAACCTGAATATCATTGGATTTTGAACATGGAATCAAAAAGCACCATTCACAGTGGACAGAAACCGTACATGTGTTCTGTGTGTGGACGAGGATTCAGCCAATCATCTGGCCTGTTGAAACACAAATGTAGTCTCACTGGGGATAAACCGTGGAAATGTGGGGACTGTGGGAAGGGATTCAGATTCCGGTCTGAGCTGGAAACTCATCGGCGCAGTCACACTGGAGAGAGGCCTTTCATCTGCTCTGAGTGTGGGAAGGGATTCACTACTTCAGCCATCCTGCTGACACACCAGCGAGTTCACACTGGGGAGAGACCATTCACCTGCTCCAAGTGTGGGAAGGGATTCACTTGTTCATCCCACCTGCTGAAACACCAGTGGGTTCATACTGGGGAGAGGCCATTCACCTGCCATGTGTGTGGGAAGAGATTCACTACCTCATCCATCCTGCTGATACACCAGCGAGTTCACACTGGAGAGAGACCGTTCATCTGCTCCGAGTGTGGAAAGGGGTTCCCTACCTCATCCACCCTGCTGAAACACCAGCGAATTCACACTGGGGAGAGACCGTTCACCTGCACTGAGTGTGGAAAGGTATTCACTGATTCATCCGACTTGCTGAAACACCAGCGAATTCACAATGAGGAGAGGCCATTCACCTGCTCCGAGTGTGGGAAGGGATTCACTTGTTCATCCCACCTGCTGAAACACCAGTGGGTTCATACTGGGGAGAGGCCATTCACCTGCCATGAGTGTGGGAAGGGATTCACTACCTCATCCATCCTGCTGATACACCAGCGAGTTCACACTGGAGAGAGACCGTTCATCTGCTCCAAGTGTGGAAAGGGGTTCCCTACCTCATCCACCCTGCTGAAACACCAGCGAGGTCACACCGGGGAGAGGCCATTCACCTGCTCTGAGTGTGGGAAGGGATTCACTCAGTCATTCATTCTGCTAAAACACCAGCGAGTTCACACTGGGGAGAGGCCATTCACCTGCTCCAGTTGTGGGAAGAGATTTACTGATTCATCGACCTTGCTGAGACACCAAAGAGTTCACACTGGAGAGAGGCCATTCACTTGCTCCATGTGTGGGAAGGAATTCACTCAGTCATCCAACCTGGTGAAACACCAGCGGGTTCACACTGGGGAGAGGCCGTTCATTTGCCCCAAGTGTGGGAAGGGATTTACTCAGTCATCTCACCTGCTGAAACACCAACAAGTTCACAAGTGACTGCAGTGATTGGATTTTGCAGTCAATCACGGCCAGGACTGAACTATATTCATTGGTGTCTGTTTCTACTGGTGTTAATAAACCCCAGCCCAGTTAAAGGTTAATCTTGTGGATAATAGTTAAATAAATTAGCTTTGTGTTAAACACGCAGTATATTGACTTTTTTTAATATCTCTAACAGAGGTTGGTTCCTTTTGAAGGGCTCTTCCTCTCCCCTGTCTCTTCCATTCTCGTCCCCAACAAGTGAGGAGCTCATGAAGCCTCTTTGTCACCAACATTAAGACAACCTGATGAGCTGCCTCTGCGACTTTCCTCTCTTCTACTGGCTCCCCGGGCCAAACTGTCTCTAAAGCTTCCCCTTGTCTGAGCCCTGAACTCACATCTTTCTCCATCCAGCCTTCACACACACCAGTGAGTTCATACTGGAGAGAGAGAGTTTAAATGTTTAGACTGTGATAAGGGATTTAAAAACCCACATTCACTGTTGCAGCACCAGTGCATTCACTCTGGTTCCACTCCATTCAACTGCTCTCAGTGTGGGAAGAGGTTGAGGTGATTGTCTATCCTGCAGTAACACCAGTGAGTTCACAGTGGGGAGAGGTCATTCACCTGTTCCATGTGTAGGAAGGGATTCACTAATTCATTCAACCTGTTGACACCAGTGAGTTCAC
This sequence comes from Cetorhinus maximus, assembly GCF_964194155.1. Classification (NCBI taxonomy): domain Eukaryota; kingdom Metazoa; phylum Chordata; class Chondrichthyes; order Lamniformes; family Cetorhinidae; genus Cetorhinus; species Cetorhinus maximus. Next base: position 20,333,911 of record NC_135901.1, read on the forward strand.
AATGATGGAAGATTTTTAAAATCTCTTGATTGTAGGAAGTGTTTTAAAGGTTCTGTGGAGCTGACGTGCCATCAACACGTTCACACTGATGAGACCATTCAAGAGCTCCCACTGTGGGACTAGGCTCAGGTGATCATGTGAGCTCAGTGTCCATCAGTACACTCTCACTGGGGAGAGACCATTTGCCTGTTCTGTGTGACGGAAGGGATTCACTCAGTCATCCCACCTCACTACACATCAATATGCCCACATAGAAAAACCCTTCCAATGTTTTAATGGGTCTGCTGATACACAAACACATACATATTGGTGTGAGGATGGTCATCTGCTCCTCAAGTGTGAAGAGATTCACTAATTCTTCTCACCTACTGACACACCAGCGAGTTCACAAGTGTCTGCAGGTATTGGATTCTGCTGCTATTGCTGCTGTTAATCACATCCAGGACTGAATCATGTTCATTCTGATTTTGGGGGTTTGTTTCTGCTGATTTAAATAATCCCTGTAACTTTGTTTTCATTCTGAAATGGGATGTGGGCGTTGCTGGCTTGGCCAGCCTTTATTGCCCTTGAGAAGGTAGTGGTGAGCCACCATCTTGAACCGCTGCAGTCCATGTGGTGTTGGTACATCCACAGTGCTGTTAGGAAGGGCTTGAGTTTAATATTTTTGATACATATAAAATAAACACATTGTTGTAGATTTACGCACTTCCGACCTGACTTTAACATCAGCTGGCTGCAGCTCAGAAAGGACAATCTGGGAGAGGACCAGGAGTAGGGGAGCAGGAACAGAACTTCAGCCTGGACACTGTCCTTCAGGATCACACTGAGAGGGACAAATGGCACTTTGGTCTTTTTCATCTCTCTTCACTGACAGCAAAACTCCCCATGGTTCAGAGCTCCTAGACACGGAACAGAAGGCTCCTTTACAAATGCGTTTCGAGTCAGGAAGAACAACGGTGAATGCTGGAAATGTGTTGTCAAATCAGAGATTACTGTAAAACTGTGATCTGTTCCTGACTGAAAGTGAAACGGCAGGTTTAAATTTGCAGTCTGAAAATGACTGTGGTAATTATTCTTTGAAGATTTAATGCATTTGTGTGACAGTCCTGAATCTACGAATTTAAGGCTGGTTAAATCTACGTTTAAAACTAACCTATTTAAAATAGATCTGCAAAAGTCTGCATCACAAGAGCAGATGGTGGAGTTCAGAGCAGGAGCCTGTTAATTGCTGGCACATTTGATCTCCAGATAAAGAAGGATCTGCAGTGTGTTTCCAGGAATTCCCTGTTTTATTGATGTGTGTATATTAGACACCAGGAGAACTATAAATACACAACCCAGAACATCCACGGGGTCCAATCCCCACAGCTCCTCCCGCTGTGGAACACCACCTCCAGCCCCGCCCCTCATTCACTCTCATTGGCTGAAGGACCAGCCGCTCTAGTCCCGCTCCCTCCTCCTATTGGTCAGGAGCTGCTGTCAATCACCCAGCCCGGAGCTGGAGCATGCGCAGTTGGGTATGAAGCCGGACTCAGGCGGTCGGGCGGAAATTGGCAGCGGGACAGAAGCTGCCGGGTGAGCGGGAGGATGGAGCCGGCGTCGGGGGTGAGATAGGCGGGTTCATAAACACTCGGTGTGGGCCCCAAACCCGACCATGAAGAACCTGGTGCCGGATTTTAACAGCTGCGGGGCTTCTCCCTCCCGGGAACAGGCCCAGGTTAACGGCCGCCATCCTGGGTCAGCGAGTGGAGGATGGTTCACATCAGAGGATGGGGGAGGGGGGACAATAAATAAGAGGTTACACTTTGGGCTCAAATCAATGAGGATCTGATCTGTGGGAAGGAAGGAAACCCTGGGAGGTGGGCGGGGAGGATTCAGAAACACCCGCTGGAGGCCCCAAACCCCCAGTAAGACTCATTGATTTTATTGTCAGTCTGCAGACAGGAGCTGGAGAACTGAACCCAGGCAGAGGAGAGGGAGGGAGAAAACTGGGAGTGGAGGAAAGAGATGGTGAGATGGGTTTGGATTTCAGCCCAGGGACGAGGGAGAGTGTGTGGGATGGGGATTTACAGGTCTGGGGGAACAAGAGAGGAAAAAATGTTCCATAGAAACTAGAATTGTCTGTTCTGAATTTCTATCCTGGACTGACAGTGATGACTTTTGTAACATTTACAGGATATTAGAGGAGGAGGATTTACAGACGTGAGACTCAAACAGACATCACATCAAGGTCTGATTGATTGAATTACTTAATACATCAGGACCTGAATATCATCGGCCTTTGAATACGGAAGGAGAAATGTTTTTCTGTTCTGTCTGTGGGAAAAGATTTCAAACATCAGTGTGACTGGAAAAGCACTGAGACACACACACCCGAGTGAGAGTGTTCCAGTGCACTGACTGTGGAAAGAGCTTTAACCACTTACACAGCCTATAAAAACTACACACCACTCACATTGGGGAGAAACGATACACGTGTTGTGTGTGGACAAGGCTTCAACTGATTGTCCAATTTGGAGTGACACAAGGACACTGACACCATGGAGAAACCGTGGAACTGTGAGGACTGTGGTAAAGGATTTAATTATCCATCCTTGCTGAAAAACCATCAACGCGTTCACACTCGGGAAAAACCATTTAACTGCTCTGTGTGTGGGAAGGCATTTACTCAGTTATCCTGCCTCCAGTCACACCAACAAACTCACACTGAGGAGAGGCCGTTCAGCTGCTCTTCCTGTGGAAAGAGGTTCAGGTCTTCATCCAACCTCATTGCACACCAGCGAGTTCACACTGGGGAGAGGCCATTTACCTGCTCTGTGTGTGGGAAGGGATTCAGTCGGTCCTCCCGTCTGCTGGAGCACCAACAAACTCACACAGAGGAGAGGCCGTTCAGCTGCACCAATTGTGGAAAGAGGTTCAGGTCTTCACCCAATCTCATTGCGCACCAGCGGGTTCACTCTGGGGAGAAACCGTTCACTTGCTCCGTGTGTGGGAAGGAATACACTCACTCATCCAACCTGCTGATACACCAGCGAACTCACACGGGTGAGAGGCCATTCATCTGCTCTGTGTGTGGGAAGGGATTCACTAAATCCTTCAACCTGGTGATACACCAACGCACTCACACTGGAGAGAGGCCATTCACCTGCTGTGTGTGTGGGAAAGGATTCACTCAGCCATCTAACCTGCTGACACATCAGCGAATTCATAAGTGACTGCAGGAGTTGGATTCTGCTGTTATTGCCCTTGGATCATGTCCGGGACTGATATTCTGACAATATTATGTTTATTGATGTTAACAACTCTCATAACTGGCTGGAGTTTAATATTCTGGAGATGTCACTGGTTTTCGGGACTGCAGTGTCCTTTTTTAAAAGCACCATCTGTGATCGTTCCCCTTAATTCAAGAACTCTCACCAGGAACTAATTTGCAGTAAAATTATGAACTTTTATTTCAATCCTAAATTGATCTTTAATGCAAAATCTACAGTTCAGTGTCCGAAAGGCTCCACTGATTAACAGCTCCGATTAGAAAGTGCTGATGAACCCTTGCTGACAATTCTTACTGACTTACACATTCTTCACAGTGAAACCTCCATTTTGAAATTAAATTAACAAGAAACATGAAACAAAACAGTAAAATATTTTACAGGCACATCAATAAAAGCTTCATCAATCAACATTGATACTGATGAAGTTTGGAAGTCACTGATTCAATCATTTCTGACACAGCAGCAGCAACATTTGGTAAAGGTGGAACCCACAACAAAGACTGGTTTGAGACCCACTCAGCAGAGGTGACATCTGTCATTGAAGCAAAAAGCAAAACCCACCTGATGCACAACATAAACCCGACAACTAGAGCACTGCATAACTTGAATGTAGCCAAGACACTTGTGTAAAAGACCGGGAGAAACTGTATAAGTAAACACTGGATCAGTCTGCGTCCAGGAATCTAAACTGCCTGTGACAATGGAAATCTGCAACGTATGGTGGGATCAAGAGGGCGCTTGGTCCGACCATCACCAAATTTGCCCTCCTGAAATCGGAATATGGTGAAGTATTCACCAACAGAAGTAAACAGATGTCCCTCTGAGAAAATATTTCAAACATCTCTGTGAATGGACATCACTGTGAGCTGTACTCCTCTGAAATGGACATCCCCCAGTCTCAATTTGACACTCACACAACTTCCTGTCATGGTTGAGTTGGATGAGTTCGAAAAGGCCATTGATTGTCCAGCAAGCAGAAAGGCACCCGGCAAGGATGGAATTCCAGCTGAATTGCTCAAGCACGGAAATTCCCATCTACTGTCACACGTTCATGACCTCCTCCTTCTCTGGTAAAAAGCCTCATGGATTGTTTCTTTTGTGCAGTGAATCTTTTTTCTTTGGTTAGCTCATGCTAAATTGCTTATAACATGTCAACACCATGTTTTTTATTGATTTACCTATTAATTTATCTGGTAAATTATGTTGTTCTCTTTCTTGCGTCTATGTTATTCTCTCATTGCTTTTCTCACAGTTTATACCTGAATATCTCAACTCTCTGACAGATTTAATAACGTCTTTTTATTTGGTTAATCACCTGACTATCCGGCTCGGTGAGCAGAATGCACGTCGTCTGTCCTTTCAGATCATTAATCAGCTCATAGCTTCTCATCTTATCCTTCTGGAGCCTGCTTCTATTGCTGGTCCTTAGTTTTTAATGTGTTTAAGTGTGGGTACTGTTGAGAAACGTTTAATAATGTTATTGGAATTATTCAGGTCTTCCCCACCTGGCCTCCCTCTTGTCTACATTCCCCACCTCGAGGCTCAAGAACGTTCTTCCTTTTCAAAGCTTTTCTCTTGGTCAGTGCAAACATTTCCATTATATTCTTTCTCCTTGTAACTTGTCTTAGAATCCTCTTCATCAAGCAGACTGTCAAGATAAGGGGATTTTAAAAAAATTCATTTACTGGATATGGGCACCACTGACTAGGCCAGCATTTATTTCCCATCCCTAATTACCCTTGAGAAGGTGGTGGTGAGCTGCCTTCTTGAACTGCTGCAGTCCATGTGGTGTAGGTACACCCACAGTGCTGTTAGGGAGGGAGTTTCAGGATTTTGACCCAGCAACGGTAAAGAAACGGCAATATAATTCCAAGTCAGCATTAACATTATCTGTACTACCAGGAGGAAAGTAGAGGCTGTCATTATGCAGGGGTGTTGTTCTGTATTTCACGCTATCTCTCACCCAGGGTAGCAACAGCCTTCTTAATGTTAATGTTTTATTGTTGCCTCTGCCCCAGATGTTGTTCAATATAGATTTAAGGTTCAATGGAGTTGGATGGTCAAAACTGCTCTCAGCCCCTGGAGGGTAATGTTTACATGAATTTCTCTTAACATTGTGGCCCTTACAACAGACACCGATACTTTATCTCCAGTAATAGTCAGGTTGGCTGGTGTTGTTCACCCGATAAAACAGGAATTGTCTCTGTGTGAGTATGTCTGTGTGTGTGAGTGGTTGGGGGGTGGTGAGGGTATAGCTGTGTGCTTGTGAGGGCTGTCCGTGAGTCTTTATATGCGTATGAGAGACAGAGAGAGAGAGCCTGTGAAAATCTGAGAGTTTGTGTGCAGTTTCTCATTGGCTGTAACATAAAACTTCCCAATTAAACAGGGAACAAAAATAAAAATACCTGGAAAAACTCAGCAGGTCTGGCAGCATCTGCGGAGAGGAACACAGTTAACATTTCGAGTCCGTATGACTCTTCAACAGAGCTAAGTAAAAATAGAAAAGACGTGAAATATTTCATCTCTTTTCTACCTTTTCTATTTTCTATTTTTACTTAGTTCTGTTGAAGAGTCATACGGACTCGAAACATTAACTGTGTTCCTCTCTGCAGACGCTGCCAGACCTGCTGAGTTTTTCCAGGTATTTTTATTTTTGTTTTGGATTTCCAGCATCCGCAGTTTTATGCTTTTATCTTCCAATTAAACAGGAGTTGTCTCTGTGTGTGTATGTCTATGTGTGTTATGGGGGGGTGCCTATTGGGGGTGGGGGGGTGATAGCTGTGTGTGTGTGAAGGCTCTCTATTTGTCTCTATGTGTGTATGAGACAGAGAGAGAGAGAGTCTTTGCTGCTTCTCATTCGCTGCTTCAGAAACCTTCCTCTTTCTGAGCGGACAATGTTGGTTCTCTGAGAATCCCACTGAGTGATTTGAATGGTACCATTCAGAGATTCTTCATCCAGGGTGAAACCACAGGCTGACCATGTGCTGTGTAAAACCTGACATCTACACAACCAAGCCCCACTTCTCCTGGAACAACATGAAGTGTCTGCTGCTTTCCAGATCCCTTCCTTTCCCCTCACTATTATCCTCAGATAGTTCACAATTCTTTGAGTACATCATTCTCCAATATGCCTATGGTCTCCACTTTAAATATTTCCACTGGTCTTAGCAACCAATAGCAATGGGATCACAGGAATCAATTTTGAAATACTATCACCCAGATTTTAAAGTTTCCTGGTGTAATACCTCCTCCCTAACCTGTCCTAACCCTTCTGCCCATTAATTTTTTGAAACCAGGGACTCTCCTTGTTCGAATGGTGACATTCCCTGTCTGCCCAGATATTCCTTTAAGTTAGCCCTTGAACTGTTTGTGCATTGTTTCATCATGTTCCCACATTTCACTAACAAATATTAAAACATAGATAAACATAGAAAATCGAAGCAGGAGCAGGAATGGTAGGACCCTGGGAAGTACCAAGAAGCAGAGGGACCTTGGTGTGCATGTCCACCAGTCCCTTAAGGTAGCGGGACAGGTAGATAATTTGGTTAAGAAGGCATATGGGATACTTGCCTTTATTAGCCGAAGCATAAAATATGAGAGCAGGGAGGTTATGCTGGAACTGTATAAAATGCTGGTTAGGCCACAGCTAGAGTATTGCGTGCAGTTCTGGAATCCACATTACAGGAAGGGTGTGATTGCACGAGAGAGAGTGCAGAGGAGATTTACCAGGATGTTGTCTGGGCTGGAGAGTTTTATTATGGGGAGAGACTAGTTAGACTGGGGTTATTTTCCATGGAGCAGAGGAGATTGAGGGGGGACATGATTGAGGTGTATAAAATTATGAGGGGCATAGATAAGGTAGACAAGAAGGAACTTTTCCCCTTGGTGGAGGGATCAATAACCAGGGAGTGTAGATTTAAGGTAAGGGACAGGAGGTTTAGCGGGGATGTGAGGAAGAATTTTTTCACCCAGAGGGTGGTGGGAATCTGGAACTCACTGCCTGAAAGGGTGATAGAGGCAGAAACCCTCATAACATTTAAGAAGTACTTGGATGTGCAGTGGCGATGCCATGGCATACAAGGCTATGGGCTTAGTTATGGAAAATGGGATTAGAACAGTTAGGTACTTGTTTGACCAGGACAGACTTGATGGGCCAAAGGGCCTTTTTCTGTGCTGTCGGCCTCTATGAATCTATGAGTTGGTAATTTGGCCCCTCGAGCCTGCTCCGCCACTCAATATGATCTTGGCTGATTCTCTATCTCAACGCCATACTCCTGCTTTCTCCCCCATACCATTTGACACCTTTAGAGTCTAGAAATCTATTTCCTTCTTAAATATACCCAGTGACTTGGCCTCCATAGCCTTCTGTGATAGAGAATTCCACAGGTTCACCACCTTTTGTGTGAAGTTTCTCCTCATCTCAGTCCTAAATGGCTGACCCCGTATCCTGAGATTGTTTGAAATGTTTGCTCCACACCCACAGGGTTTCATCTGTTTAAAGCCACAAACAGAAAGGTCCAGTTTTCTCCTGGAGTTTGAGAAAAATCAGCTTTCAAAATGATGTAGATTTTCAATGAGGGAGATCTGCGCTTAACCCCGCCCCTCATTTACTCCAATTGGTTAGAGGACCAGCAGCTCCCGTTGGTCCTCCAGCCACGACCCTCTTCCCATTGGTCCGGAGCTGCCGTCAATCATTCTCCGGGCTGTGATCTGGAGCATGCGCAGTGCGGGTGACGTCCATGGACAGAAGCTTGTTTGTCTCATCTTCAGGCGGTGAGGATGCTCCGAATCGGAGCCAGCGTTCGGGGTACTGGGTGGGCGGGAAGGCTTCATAAACATCCTGTGTAGGGCTAAAAGACCAAGCAGGAGGCTGCCGTCCCGGGATTGCATCGGGCGGCAGCTTTGGGGCTTTTGCCAGTGAAGACCCGGGTTAACGGTCGCCATCTTTGCAGGAGCGACGAGCAGCAATGCGCATGCGCGGCCATCCCTGTCACTCTCAGTAGGAGGAGAGAATATTGTGCATTTCTATCCTGGACTGACAGGGATGGAATTTGGTAACTGCTTTTACTGTAAGAAGGGGAGAATTTACACACAGCAAACTCAAATCAAGAGACGTGTTTGTCTCTTCTGATATAAGTCCTTAAATGGGTTGGACAGGTAGATGTGGACAGAATGTTTCCACTGAGCCATGAAAACACAATAGGGACTAATAAACCCGAGGGGAAAACGGGATATTTCTTTCCTCAGACAGTTGTTAGAATGTGGAACTCGCTACTACAGGAATTGGCTGAGACAAATACCTTAGATGCTTTCAAAAGGAAACTAGACGAGAACATGAGAGAAAAGGGATTAGAAAGATGAGCTGAAAGATTGAGATGAGGTCGGCAGAATGGAAGGAGACTCATGTGGAGTGGAAACTCCAGGACAGACTGGATAGACTGAATGGTCTGTTTGTGTAATGTATATTCCTTGTAATTCTTTGTAAACTTATCTTCCAGGAAATAGAAGAGGAGGATTTGCATTCAGGAAACTCAAACCAAACCTCACATCTGACAGAGCCAATCAGTTCATCGAGATCTGAAGATTTGTACATCTGAAGGGTTTTAATTGACTGTCTCAGCTGGAAACTGGCGAGAGGCCGTTCACTTGCTCCTCCTGTGTGAAGGGATTGATACACCTGGTAAACATGCTGACACGACAGTGAGCTCACAACACTGAGAGTCCATTCACCTGCTCCGTGTGTGGGAAGAAATTCATGTGTTCATCCAACCTGCTGGCACACCAGCTCGATCACTTTGATGAAAAGCCTCTTCAATACTCTGATTCTGAGAAAATCTTTGAAACCTCCGAGGAACTGGTCCAACACCAGCGAGTTCCCACTGACGAGAGACCGTTCAGCTGCTCCCACTGTGGGGAGTCGTTCAGTGAGTCAGTGCATCTCACTGAGCACCAGCGAGTTCACACCAAGTTCAACTGCTCCCAGTGTGGGAAGAGATTCACTCAGTCCTCCCAATACACTGAGCACCAATTGGTTCACTCAGAAAAGAGACCTTTTAAATGCTCAGAATATGAAAAGATCTTTAAAAGATGCAGGGAACTGCTGAGACACCAGCGCACTCACACCAGCGAGAGGCCATTCACTTGCTCCGTGTGTGGCAAGAGCTTCACCCATTCAGTCCACCTTCTGAAGCACAAGGGTGTTCACACTGGGGAGAAACCCTTCATCTGCTCTGTGTGTGGGAATGGATTCACTCGGTCATCCAACCTCCTGGCACACCAACGGGTTCACACCGGGGAGAGGCCGTTCACATGCTCTGAGTGTGGGAAGACATTTACTCGCTCATTCCACCTTCTGACACACCAGCGAATTCATACCGGGGAGAGACCATTCACCTGCCCTGAGTGTGGGCAGGGTTTCACTCGGTCATCCCACCTGGTGAGACACCAGCGAGGTCATGCTGGGGAGAGGCCGTTCCCCTGCTCTGAGTGGGACAAGGGAGTTTCTGAATCCTCCCAATACACTGAACACCAATGTGTTCATTCTGATAAGAGAACTTTTAAATGTTCTGAATGTGAGAAGACCTTTATAAGAAGCAATGACCTGCTGAGACACCAGCGCATTCACACCGGGGAGAGGCCCTTCCTCTGCTCCGAGTGTGGGAAGAGATTTGTTCATACATCTGATCTGGTGAAACACCAGCGAATTCACACAGGGGAGAGACCGTTCACCTGCTCTGAGTGTGGGAAGGGATTCACCCAGTCAGCCAACCTGTGGGTACACCAACGAGTTCACAGTAGGGAGAGACCGTTTCTCTGCTCTGAGTGTGGGAAGAGATTCACTCAGTTAACCAACCTGCTGAGACACCAGCGAGTTCACACTGAGGAGAAACCTTTTAAATGCCCAGACTGTGGGAAGTGCTATAAAACGTCCGGAGAACTGATGTACCATCAACGTGTTCACACTGAGAAGAGACCGTTCAAGTGCTCTCACTGCAGGACTGGGTTCAGGAAATCATCTCAACTCACTTTACACCAGCGAACTCACACTGGGGAGAGGCCGTTCACCTGCTCCAACTGTGGGAAGGGATTTGCTCACTCAGGCAACCTGCTGAAACACCAGCGAATTCACACTGGGGAGAAGCCGTTCACCTGCACTGAGTGTGGGAAGGGATTTACTTGTTCACACCACCTGCTGAGACACCAGCGAGTTCACAGGTCACCGGCAAAGTTGGATTTTCTTGTTTTTGCTGCTGATAATCACATCCAGGACTGAACATTTTCTTCTTTCTAACTCTAGAGTATTTCAGTTCTCCAACCTTCAGTTACTCTCATGGACAAGTCCCAGCTCCCCATACCTTCTAGGCTGTCTCTCCTAGCCTTGGGATCCAGGGAAGACATTGGTAACACACTCAGGATCAATAAACACAAAACCCAATCTGTTAATCACTTTCAGCTCCTAGACTTAGTGTGTGCCCCCAGCATTCCTCTTGCCTTCGATGTGTGAATAGCACATCATGTCTGTAAACCTGGTTTAAATTGAAATCCACTCAGTAAATGTATTTATTGAAACACTGTAGCTGATGAGACAATACTAAGGTGCCAGTGTGCAACTGCACTGCTGTGTTACCTCTGGCTCAGTGGGTAACACTCTCACCTCACAACCAGAAGGTTGTGGGTTCAAGTCCCACTGTACAACAACTGAGGTTGACTCTCCAGTGCAGTACTGAGGGAGTGCCTCACTGTCAGAGGTGCTGTCTTTCAACTGAGAATATTACACCAAGGCCCCGCCTAGCTGCTTGGGTGGATGTAAAAGATCCACTGGCCTCTAATTTGAAGAAGAACAGGGGAGTTATTCCTTATGTCCTGGCCAATATTTATCCCTCAGCCAATGTCACAGACACAGATCTGGTCATTATCATATTGCAGTGTATGGGAGCTTGCTGTGCGCAAATTGATTGTGATGTGTTTCCTAAATTACAACAGTGATTGTGCTTCAAAAGGACTTCCCTGATGTAAAGGACTTTGGGACACCCTGAGGTGGTAAAAGGTGCTATCTGAATGCATGTCTTTCTTTTCTATGTGTTTTACCTGTAATGGAAAATGACTGAACTTTTGTTCCAGTAGAACCTTTGCTGTTATGAAATGTGGGTGAATATTAATGAGCCTCACATTCTTACTCATGTCTGCTGCAATTGTGTAGAAAGGGAATGTGTAAAGAGCTGGTCTTTGTATGGCGATGTGAACCAAGGAAACGGTATCTGTGTGTGATAGTGACACAGCCTTGTGCTCACACTCAGAACAATGCACCGATATCCTTGTGGTTATGGTTTGAGCAGAGTCAGATCACTGATGTAGTGAACAAGTTAAATATAAATATCTCCAGTGTAGCCGCAGCTTGTCAGATCAGAGCTGGGGAGAAGGGGCAAATGAAGTTGAACACACATAAATGTGAGGTAGTAGATTTTAGTCAGAAGAATAAGGAGTTCACTTATTACTTGCAAGATGTGAGTCTGGGTGGGGTAGAGGAACAATTAGATCGAGTGTAAATACGTCAATCAGAGCAAGGCCATAAAAAGAGCAAATTGAGCATGAGGTTTTATTTCACGAGGAATGGAATTGGAAAGTGGGGAAGTTCTGCTAAAGTTGTCTGGAGCCTTGGTCAGACCACACTGAGAGTAATGAGTACAGCTCTGGTCACCATTTTATAAAAAGAATGGAGAGACACTGGAGAGGGAGCAGAGATGACTTACAAGGTTGATACCAGAAATACATATGAAGAAAAGGTTGATGGACTGGGTCTCTTGTCTCCTGAAAAAGGAAGGTTGAAAGGTGACCTAATAGAGGTCTTTAAAATTGTGAAAGATTTCGATAGAGGGGAAACAGAGAGAATGTTTTCTCTCAAGGGGAAGAGAATAACCAGAGGTCTTCATTAGAAGATAGTGTAAAATTATTAACACTGAACTCTGTTAAAACCCCTTTTGTGGTATAGTGAGGAAGGAAAATGGAGAAATAGGGCTTAATATAAATTAATGCCAATGGACAAAGATTCTGGGAAATAATGACAATCTTTAAAACACTGACTGCAGCTAAAAGCTAAAGTTCTTGAAGATTGTTTGTGTGAGCCAAAGGCAGGAATGTAGGGGCCTCTCTGAGATAACTGGCAACAGGATGTAGCAGCCTGCAGATACAAGAAAATAGAACCACAGTGAATACACGGAACATTACATGATTAAATAAGGCTAACATTGCTGTCATGAACTGTGAATATGATAAACTTAGGTGATTAATTAAGGCTAACATTGCTGACATGAACTAAACCTGATTGGCTAAGGGAAGCAATCTCAGGGCATGTTCACCACAGGGATGAGCATTGATTGGGAAGAGGCAGAGGTTAATTGGATAAGAGGCAACATGAAAGAGATTCTCCTGAGCAAGGCCTTGCAGAGGAGAAGAAGCAGAGACCAGCAGCTAAGAGAGAGAAACCAAGGAGAAGAAACGGATTTGATACAAGTAGAATAACCCACGTTAAACTGTAAATCGTTGCCAGAGTTTTGTCACTGTAGTTTACATGAAACTTGGTAAACTTGTCCTGACTCTGTCTCAATAAAGTTGTTTCACAACTCAACTTTGTGACCATGTCTGTTCCTGATGGCAAAAACAGAATGAAAACCTCCCAAAACTACAGACTGTGTCAGTGTTTCTAATAAAGTAGAATGTATCTCCATTTATTACAGAAGACACTGCCTCAGATTACTGTGCTAAGACAATGTCACTGTTTATATTACACCAGGCGCTCTCTCAGTTGCACTCGTCCTTGACTGTATATTTCAAATTAGACTCTTCTCTCAGTTATTATTACAATTGAGCATGAATATATTTAAATTAACGAGATCATCTCTCTGTTCCTCTGATACCCTATGTGATACCAACAATTTCCTGTTCCCTGGCCCTAACCACCTCCTCTTCACCATGGACGTCCAATCCCTCCACACCTCCATCCCCCACCAGGATGGTCTGAGGGCTCTCTGCTTCTTCCTTGAACAGAGGCCCGAACAATCACCATCCATCACTACTCTCCTCCATCTGGCTGAACTTGTTCTCTCACTGAACAATTTCTCCTTTAACTAGTCTCGCTTCCTCCAAATAAAAGGTGTGGCTATGGGTACCCGCATGGGCCCCAGTAATGCCTGTCTCTTTATGGGGTATGTGGAGCATTCCTTGTTCCAGCCCGACTCAAGCCCCCTCCCCCAACTCTTTCTTTGGTACATCGATGACTGTTTCAGTGCTGCTTCATGCTCTCGTCCGGACATGGAAAAATTTATCAATTTTTCTTCCAATTTCCACCCCTCCATCACCTTCACATAGTCCATCTCTGACACTTCCCTTCCCCTCCTTGACCTCCCTGTCTCAATTTCTGGTGATAGACTGTCCAGTAATATTCATTCCACCCCACCAACTCCCACAGCTACCTTGACTACAGCTCCTTACACCCTGCTTCTTGTAAGGACTCCATCCCATTCTCTCAGTTCCTTTACCTCCGTCGCATCTGTTCCGATGATGCCACTTTCCAAAATGACACTTCTGACATGTCTTCCTTCTTCCTTAGGTGAGATTTCCTGCCCACTGTGGTTGACAAGGCCCTCAACCGTGTCCAACCCATCTCCTGTGCCTCTGCCCTCATACCTTCCTCTCCCTTCCAGAACCATGATAGGCTCCCCTTGTCCTTACTTTTCAACCCACCAACCTTGGCACTCTAAGGATCATCCTCCGCCATTTCCGCCAACTAAAGCATGATGCCACCAGCAAACGCATCTTCCCTTCACCCCCCGCTGTCAGCATTCCGTGGGAACCATTCCTGCTGGGACACCCTGGTCCACTCCTCGATTACTCCCAACACCTCACCCCCCTCCCATGGCACCTTCCCATGCAATCACAGAAGGTGCAACACCTGCCCCTTTACTCCTCCCTCCTCACCATCCAAGGGCCCAAACACTCAGGTGAAGCAGCGCTTCACTTGCACCTCCTTCAATTTAGTCTACTGTATTCACTGCTCCCAATGCTGTCTCCTCTACATTGGAGAGACCAAATGCAGACTGGGTGACTGCTTTACAGAACACCTTCAGTCTGTCTGCAAGCATGACCCAGACCTTCCTGTTGCTTGCCATTTCAACACCCATTCTGCTCTCATGCCCACATGTCCATCCTGGGCCTGCTGTAATGTTCCAGTGAAGCCCAACGCAAACTGGAGGAACAGCACCTCATCTTCTGATTAGGCACTTTACAGACTTCCGAACTTAACATTGAGTTCAACTATTTCAGACCATGAACTCTCTCCTCTATTCTCACCGCCCCCCCCCTTTTTATTCCCCTTTTTCAATATTCATTTTCAGTTTTTAATTTTAATTTTTTAATTTTTAGTTTTTAATTTTTTAATGTTTATTCTTTATCCACTTATTTTTATTTTTTATTTGTTTTCGTTTTTATTCACTGTTTTATCCCCACATTTTATCCTATTTTCAATCTTTTTTCCCAACACCATCCCCTCCCCCCACCCCACCCCCACAAGGGACATGTCATTTATTCATGTTGCTCTTTCCAGAGTGCTTACCTTTGTCCTGCTCTTGTCACATTCTGCTTTCTGACCTTAATGCTACCATCAGCACCTCCTTTAGCCAGTACCACTATCATTAACACCCCTTTGTCCTTTTGTTCATGACATCTCTGGCAATGTCTCCTTTGCCTCCAAGTATCACTGGCCTTCTATCCAGCTTCACCTGCTCCACCGCCCACCCCCTTTAAATAGTATAAATTTCATTACATTTTTACTTCTCTTTAGCTCTGAAGAAGAGTCATAAGGACTCGAAACGTTAACTCCATTTTTTTCTGTCCACCGATGCTGTTAGGCCTGCTGAGTTTTTCCAGAATTTTATGTTTTTGTTTCAGATTTCCAGCATCTGCAGTATGCACTTGACCCTGTCTTAGTAAGAATATTGCGAATAATTCAAAAGTACTTAATTAGTTATAAAGTGCTTTGACACATTCGATGATCATGAAATGAGCAACATAAATGCAACTATTTCCTTATATTATTTTTAACTGCACTAGATCTTGTTTAATAGACCCAGTCTACTGATTACCGTACTAGAACTTGACCATGTTTATAATACACTAGACCCTGTCTGCTGATTACTGTACCAAACCTTGTCCCGAGTTATAATGCACTCGTCCCTGTTTTGCTTTTTGCTGACCTTGACCATGGCTCAGTTATTATCACACCAGACCAGCCCACTGTTTACACGATCCCTGTCATGGTAACCTGCACTGTAATCTGGGCCCTCTGTCATTACACTTGGTCATAATCACAATATATCTCAGTTATTATTGCACCAGACAATGTCTCCCGTAATATTCCACGAGACACTCTCATTTATTACTGCACAAGATCAGCTGTTGGCTTATTTTATGCTAGGTGCTCTATCTAGACCCTGTCTCAGTTTATATTAATCTAGACCCCATATCAGTGATCAATTGCAGGGCGATTGTTAAAAGGGAGAGGGGTTGTGTGTGTGACTAGATAAGTGGCTCTCTGTAGTTGTCTCAGATAAAACGGGCCAAATGGCCTCCTTCAAAGATTGAATCTTTGTTTGTTTCTTACACCAATGGCGGCCACTATTCCCACAATCCCCCGCGCCCCAGAAACCGCTCTATGCAACTCGCTCCTTTCCCCAGGCGCTGAGAGTGCGCATGCTCCCCACGACCAGCCGCGGGGCATTTTGGGCGGCTCCTTTGTTGTGAGTCGGACTCGGTGGTAACGGGAGAAGAAACCGGGAAGCGGTGGCGAGGATGGGGGAGGCGCTGCAGCATCGCTTTAATGGGCAGCCCCGACCCCCAGCACCCCAGCCCGGGGAGATCACCGCACGGCCGCCGGGCCCGAACGCTCTCATTCGGCCTCTGAGAGCCGCACTCGCTGTTCCTGAGGCTGCGCTCGCCCCCCGCTCAGTTTCTCCATTGAATCCTGTTTCTCTTCTTGTTTTTCCCAACTCAGATTCATCGCCTCATTTTCTTTTCTTCCTTTGAGCCCCTGAACTCCATCTGACAGGGTCATGTTGGAGAGCGGGCATTGACTGTCCTGGGAAACAACAGCAAGAGGAGCTCAGAGGCCGGAGGAGCAAAGGAGCAGCGAGTTCAGTCACCAATCGCTGGGGATTGAGGACTGGACCCTGAGTCAGTCAGTCAGGAGAGTCAGAGGTGAATCCCTGGGAAATCAGTCATCTCTGAAAAATTAAAGGAGTATCTCTTTTATCAACAACATTATTTAACATTTATCAGTATTTTTATTTATTTCATGGGATGTAGGCACCATGGCAAGGCCAGCGTTTGTGGCCCATCCTAATTGCCTTGAATTGAGTGACTTGCTCGGCCATTTCAGTAGCAGTTAAGAGTCAACCACGTTTCTGTGGACCTAGGGTCACATGTGGGCCACAACAGGTAAGGATGACAGGTTTCCTTCTCTAAAGGACATTAGTGAACCAGATTGTTTTTGCAATGATCTGGTCACTGTTACTGACACCAGCCTTATATTCCAGATTTTATTAAAGGAATTAAATTACACCAGCTGTGCTGATGAGATTTGAACCAATCTGCCCAGAGCATCAGCTTCAGCATTACAAGTTCAGTGACATTATCAGTACGCCACCATCTTCCTGGAGTTCCTGGCCTTTGTTTCAGATGCTTCTGTGCCAAGTTGACCAGGTGTTTAAAGGTCATTCATTTCCCTCGTTCCATGTTGTTGTTAGTTAAAGATATAGATTAATTCCTCACTGATCATGCAACCATTTGTGATATTTAGAGAGACAATCATTCAGATTTCTGCACATTTATCAGTTAAAGAAACATCCTTCATGCAATTAGTGATCCACATTCTGTACTGGGGGAGATGTCTGGTGATTTCAGCCTGTAAAATTCTCATCCTTTTGTTCAATTCCCTCCATGGAGTCACCCCTCCCTATCTCTGTGACCTCCTCAAGCCCTATACCCTCTAAATAAGGAGAAGCTCTTTCCAGTATGAGACGGGTCAGTGAGCAGATAACACAGATTGAAGGTAATTGGCAGCAGAACCAGAGGTGACATGAGGGACATAATGCAGTGATTTGCTATGCTCCAGAATGCACTGCCTGAAAGAGTGGTGGAAGCAAATTCAGTAATACATTTCAAAAGGGATAAATACTCAAATTGAAAAAAAATTGCAGGGCTGTTGGGAAAGGGCAGGATTGTGGTGTTAAAGTGGACAGCTCTTTCAAAGATCCAGTGTGGCCATGATGGGCAGAATGGCCTCCTTCCGTGCTGTGCCATTCCATGACGTTAGGCACTCTGCATTCCTCTGATTCTGGCCCCTTACTTGCTAATGACCTCAATAAAAGAGCTAAATTCCAGAGTTGATTTGAAAGTGATTTACCTTGGCCCAGTGTGGCATCAAGGAGCCCGAGTAAAATTGAAGTCAATGGGAATTGGGAGGGGGGAATCTGGCTGGAGTCATGCCCAATACTAAGGAAGGTGCTTGTGGTTGTTGGAGGCCAATCATCTCAGCCTAAGACATTGGTGTGTGACTTGCAGAGGAATTTGGAGGTGATAGCATTTTCACACACCTGCTATCCTGGTCCTTCGAGGTGCTGGAGGTTGAGGGTTTGTGAGATTCTGTCGAAGTTCTTGTCGAGTTGTAAATATATAAAATTCCTCTCCATCACCCACTGCCTCTCTCACCTCTCACTTTCCTTCTATAGATGCCGGAGTCTTGATTCTCTTCCCTGAAGGACACTAATGAACCGATTGTGTTTTTATGACAATCTAATAATTTTCATGGTCACTTTTCCAGAGTGCCAGCCCCACAAATTACCAGGATAATTCAGCTCAATATCACAACCTTTCTTTGCTTTTTTGGGGTTCTCTCTCACTCCATTTTTTTCTGTTTTAAATAAAATTCACAGGATATTTGAAGTCGAAGGATTTGCAGTCGAGAAACACAAACACATCATATCAAGATCTGCCTCAATCACAAAATTTATCATAACCTGAATATCATTAGATTTTGAACATGAAAGGAAAAAGCACTGTTCACAGTGGGGAGAAACCGTGCATGTGCTCTGTGTGTGGACAAGACTTCAGCCATTCATCCAGCCTGTCAGAACATAAATGCAGTCAGAATGGGGAGAAACTATGGAGATTTGGGGACTGTGGATACAATTATCCATTCAAGGTAGAAATTCATCAGGGTCGTCACAACGGGGAGAGGCCATTCACCTGCTCCGACTGTGGGAGGATTCACTACCTCATCCAACCTGCTGAGACACCAGCGAGTTCATACTGATGAGAGACCTTTTCAATGCCCAGACTGCGGGAAGAACTACAAAAGCTCTGGGGAACTGATGTCTCACCAACGTGTTCACACTGATGTGACACCATTCAAGTGCTCTCACTGTGGGACTGGGTTCAGACGATCATCTGACCTCAGGGTACATCAGCGCATTCACACTGGGAAAAGGCCATTCACCTGTTCAGAGTGTGGGAAGGGATTTACTACCTCATCTTACCTTCTAACACACCAGTGCATTCACACTGGGGAGAGGCCATTCACTTGCTCCGAGTGTGGAAAGGGATTCACTCAGTCATCCCATCTGCTGACACACCAGCGAGTTCACACTGGGAAAAGGCCATTCACCTGTTCAGAGTGTGGGAAGGGATTTACTTGTTCATCCCACCTGCTGACACATCAACGAGTTCACACTGGGAAGAGGCCGTTCACCTGCTCCAAGTGTGGGAAGGACTTTTCTCACTCATCAAACCTGCTGAGGCACCAGCGAGTTCACACTGGCAAGAGACCTTTTAAATGTCCAGATTGCGGGAAGTGCTGTATAAGTTCCAGGGAACTGATGTCCCATCAACGTGTTCACACTGGCGAGAGACCATTCAGGTGCTCTCACTGTGGCATTAGATTCAGCCGATCATCTGACCTCACTGTATATGAGCGGGTTCACACTGGGGAGAGGCCGTTCACCTGCTCCAAGTGTGGGAAGGGATTCAGTCGGTCATCCTACCTGCTGACGCATCAGCGAATTCACACTGGGGAGAGGCTGTTCACATGCTCCGACTGTGGGAAGAGATTCAATCAGCTATGGACGCTTTTGGGACACCAGCGAGTTCACACTGGGGGGAGGCCGTTCACCTGCTCTGAGTGTGGAAAGGGATTCCCTACCTCATCCCAACTGCTGACGCACCAGCGAGTTCACACTGGGGGGAGGCCGTTCAGCTGCTCCAAGTGTGAGAAGGGGTTCACTTGTTCATCCCACCTGCTGACGCACCAGCGGGTTCACACCGGGGAGAGACCATTTACCTGCTCCAAGTGTGGGAAGGGGTTTGCTCACTCATCCAACTTGCTGAGGCACCAGCGAGTTCACACTGATGAGAGACCTTTTAAATGCCCAGACTGTGGGAAGTGCTATAAAAGTTCCCAGGAACTGATGTCCCATCAACGTGTTCACACTGACGAGAGACCATTCAGGTGCTCTCACTGTGGGACTGGGTTCAGACGATCATCTGATCTCACTGTACATCAGCACAGTCACACTGAGGAGAAGCCGTTCACCTGCCCCGAGTGTGGGAGGGGATTCACTACCTCATCCCGCCTGCTGACACACCAGCGAGTTCACACTGGGGAGAGGCCGTTCGCCTGCTCTGAGTGTGGTAAGCAGTTCACTCAGTCATCCCACCTGCTGACGCACCAGCGCACTCATACTGGGGAGAGGCCATTCACCTGCTCTGAGTGTGGAAAGGGATTCACTACCTCATCCCAGCTGCTTACACACCAACGCACCCACACTGGGGAGAGGCCATTCACCTGCTCCAGGTGTGGGAAGGGATTCACTTGTCCATCTCACCTGCTGACACACCAGCGGGTTCACACTGGAGAGAGACCGTTCATCTGCTCCAAATGTGGGAAGGGATTTTCTCACTCATCCAACCTGCTGAGACACCAGCGGGTTCACACTAACGAGTGACCTTTTAAATGTCAGATTATGGGAAATGCTATAAAAGTTCCCAGGATCTGCTAACGCATCAAAGCGTTCATTGTCGTGAGGTCAGGTGCTCTCATTGTGTGACTAGGTTCAGGCAATCATCTCACCTCACTGTTACACCAGTGTGATCACAATGGGGAGAGGCTGTCTCATGCTCAGAGTGTGGGAAGAGAATTGATCAGACATGCATCCTTCTCAGATACCAACAAGTTTTCACTGGGGAGAGGCCGATCACCTGCTCCCTGTGTGGGTAGGGATTCACTCAGTCATACAGCCTGCTGTTGGACAGTAACTCACTCGCTCTATGTGTGGGTAGGGATTCACTCAGTCATGCAGCCTGTGTTGTGCAGTCATTCACTTGCTTTTTGTGTGGGAAAAGATTCATGGAATCAACTGACCTGATGAATCACCAACATGTTCACACTGGAAAAGATTATGCAGGTGATAGGAACATGAGATTTGATTCATTAATTCATCCAATCTCTGGACACACCAGCGAGTTCACACTGGGCTGAGACTGCTCACCTGCTCCACGTGTTGGAAGGGATTCACTCAGTTGTTTAAACTTCTGATTCATCAGTGAGTTCACACTGCATGGAGGGTGTTTGTCTCTTGTGTGTGTCTCTGTGTAAAAGGATTTGATCATCATGACAACTGTAAAAATGTCAATGACTAAGTGTCATTTCCTGTCTGGAAACACATTTCTTGATAATGGATATAGTATTGATCAGAGATCCTGAAATTAATTTCAAATTGTTAGAATGTTGCTCCCTAAAAGCTAAATATACTTTGTGTTTTTACAGAATTATCTGTATCCCTTTAAACAAACTCGGAAATAAAGAAACAATGAGACATTAGTTTAATGTTTTTATTTCTAGTACATAACCCATTACACACAGAGACCATGAGATTACTGGATACTCATGGGAGGACTCATCAGAAAGAGTTGTGAGCATATTATTCTAATCTGATCAGTCTGCTTGAAGTTCAAGGACATCGAGCTTTTGTGTATTGATCCTTTTTGACTTTAGGAAAATTTCACTAACTTGATAACATGTCAACACATTCTGGTTATTTGTTTTTCAAAATGGAACACATTAACTCATATCATCTTGTAACTGAGGTAATCCTCTTCAGTGAGTCTGTGTGATATTGTCATTGCTTTTCTCATGATTTGTACATGAATATCTCATCTCCTTCTAAAAGACTTAATATCTTTGTATTCAGTCCATCTCCTAACACTATAGACCGAACTGAGAACATGCACTGTCTGTCCTTTCAGATCAGTAATCTCTTCATGTCTATTCACAGGTTCTAATCTTACCCTCAATATGACCTCCTCGAACCTGTTTCTATTGCAGATCATTAGTTTTAATGTGTGTAGGTGTCTTTACTATGGAGAAATGTTGAATAAAGTTATTAGAATTACTCGGGTCTTCCTCACCTGGCCTCCCTCTGTCTACATTCCCCACCTCGAGGCTCAGGAAAATTCTTCCTTCTGTAGCTTCAAAGCCTTTCTCTTGGTCAGTGCAAACATTTCAATCTATTCTTTCTCCTTATAACCTGTCTTAGAATTCTCTTCATCAAGTGGACCATCAATATAAGGGGAATTAGCATCATCTGTAATACCGGGATAAAAGTAGATGCTGTGATTATCCAGGGATGTCGTTCTGTATTTTACTCTATCTCCCACCGGGGATGATCACCCAGGGTCACAATAAACCACTCAACATTATTGTTTGTTGTTTCTTATGCCCCAGATGTTGTTCAATATTGATTTAAGATTTAGAGAAAATAGTGGGATTGTATGAACAAAATTGATCAGTCACTGGAGGATAATGTTGACTTGAATTTCTCTAATATAATGGCCTTATAGATATTGATACTTTATCCTCAGGATTAGTCAGCTGGTGTTGTCCAATTGATGGGACAGGAAGTATGTGGTTCTCTGAGTACAAATGTGTGGTTGTGTGTT
Source organism: Cetorhinus maximus (assembly GCF_964194155.1). Taxonomy (NCBI): domain Eukaryota; kingdom Metazoa; phylum Chordata; class Chondrichthyes; order Lamniformes; family Cetorhinidae; genus Cetorhinus; species Cetorhinus maximus. The sequence continues at coordinate 20,356,227 of NC_135901.1, forward strand.
CATCATTGAGGGTGTGTGTGTTTTTCGGTCTCTGCGTGTGGGTGTCTGTGAGTGTGTGCCGTTTCTCGTTCGTTGTACCACAAACCACCTGCTTTCTGAGCAGATGATGTGGCTCCTGAGAATCCCATTGAGTGATTTGAATGGGACCATTCAGAGATTCTTCATCCAGGGTGAAACCACAGGCTGACCGTGTGCTGTGTAAAACCTGACACCTACACAACCAGGCCCCACTTCTCCTGGAACAACATGAAGTGTCTGCTGCTTTCCAGATCCCTTCATTTCCCCTCACAGTTATCCTCAGATAGTTCACAAATTTCTTGTGTGCACCATCATCCAACATGCCTATGGTCTCCACTTTAAATATTTCCATCGGTCTTACCAACAGATAGCAATGGGATTGCTGCTATCACAGGAATCAGTTCTGAAATACTGTCAATCTGGTTTTAAGGCTTCCTAAAGTAATACACTGATCCAGATCTTCCCACCTAACACCAATCCATATCTGAGTTTCTGATTTTAATGTGATTGTCCAATATAGAAAACATATATCATTTAACCCCTTTAAAACTGATTCAGCACAAACCCACCACACATACAAGAGATTGTCTTTGAGATCAGTTGTTCCTTTATAATGTATTACATACAAATTAGGAACAGGAGCAGGTCACTCTGCCCCTCGAGCCTGCTCTGCCATTCAATAAGATCATGGCTGATTTGATTGTAACCTCAACCCCATATTCCTGCCTACCCCTGATAAAATGCACCCCCCCCCCCCCGCCTTGTTAATCATGAATATATCTAGCTCTGCCTTAAAAAATATTCAAAGACTCTGCTTCCACTGCTTTTTGAGGGAGAGGGTTTCAAAGACTCACAACCCACTGAGAGAAAAAAATTCTCCTCGTCTCTGTCCTAAATGGGCAACCCCTTATTTTGAAACAGTGACCCCTAGTTCTAGATTCTCCCACAAGAGGAAACATCCTCTGCAAATCCACCCTGTCAAGACCCCTCAGGATCTTATATGTTTCAATCAAGTCACCTCTTACAATTAAACTCCAGTGGATACATGCCTAGCCTGTCCAACCTTTCCTCATAAGACAACCCGCCCATTCCTGGTATTAGTCTCGTAAACCTTCTCTGAACTGCTTCCAATGCATTTACATCTTTCCTTAAATAAGGAGACCAATACCTTATACATTACTCCAGATGTGGTCTCACCAGTGTCCTGTACAACTGAAGCATAACCTCCCTACTTTTATCTTCAATTCTCCTCACAAAAAAAAAGTTTTCCTCATTATTTGTTATATCGGCATTCTAGCATTTTGTGATTCATGCACTAGGACACCCAGATCCCTCTAAATCTCAGAGCGCTGCAATCTCTCACCATTTAGATAATAATCTTTTTTTATTCTTCCTGTCAAAATGGACAATTTCATATTTTCCCACATTATACTCCATTTGGCAGATCTTTGGCCACTCACTTAACCTATCTGTGTCCGTTTGTAGCCTCATGTCCTCTTCACAACTTACTTTCCTATCTTTGTGTCATCAGCAAATTTAGCAACCATACCTTTAGTCCCTTCATCCAAGTCACTTATAAAAAGTGTAAAAAGTTGAGGCCACAGCACTGATCCCTGTGGCACACCACTTGTTACATCCTGTCATCTTTCCTGTTAACTAGCCAATCTTCTATCCATGCCAATATGTTACCCCATACACCATGGGTTTTTATTTTCTGCAAGAACCTTTGAAGTGACACCTTATCAAATGCCTTCTGGAAATCTAAGTAGATCCACTGGTTCCCCTCTATCCACAGCACATGCGACTGCTTCAAAAAGCTCCAAAAAATTTGTTAAACATGATTTCCTTGCTCAAAACCTTGTTGACTCTGCCTGATAACCTTGAATCTTTCTCACGCCTTTGATCATACCTGCTAACATTTTCCCTATGACAGATGTTAAACTAACTGATATGCAGTTTTCTGCTTTTTGTCTCCCTTTTTGACTAAAGGAGTTACATTTATTATTTTCCAATTGAATGGAATCTTCCTGGAACCTAGGGAACTTTGGAAAATTAAAACAAAGGCATAAACTATCTCACATGCCACTTCTTTTAAGGCCCTAGGATGAAGTCCATCAGGCCCCAGGGATTTGTCAGCCCACAGCTCCATCAATTTGCTAAGTACCACTTCCCTGGTGATTGTAATTTTCCCACAGACAGAACAAACATTTCTCCTTCCACAATAAGAAGCCAACCATAAATGAATTAAGTGATTCTATAAGATCTTGTTGAAATTTTTGTTTTGAGTTTCCTGTCTGTAAATCATCCACTTCTAATATCCTGTAAAAGGAGTTTACATAAGTCATCAACTCTAAATACAGGATAGAAATTCAGAACAGGCAATTCTAGTTTTTATGGAACATTTTTGCCTCTCATTCCCCCAAATCTATAAATCTCTGTCCCACACACTCCCTCTCTGCTCATTTTTCCAGATTCAGCGTCCAGTCTCCTACTTATTCTTTTCTCCTCTCCAGATTCTCTCTCTTCCTGTCCTTAAGCTGGTGACTCAGGCTGTGGATCAATCCCACTACTTCACTCTAATCTTACCAAATAATGCAGCTCACAACAAGAAATCATCTTTGATAAATGTATTTTTGAATATTTGGAAAGAATCACCTTTTCCCAATTGTGGAGATCAGGGAGTCCAGTGATTAGTTCAGAGCTTCCTTCTCCCCAGGTCTGTTCAAACAAGCTGTGTGTATGAGTTACATTGATACAGACTTACTCAGTAAGGGATCTCACTGAACTATGACACAAGCTGTGACTGAGTTACATTTATACAGATTCACTCACTCAGCAAGTGATTGGGTCTGACTGAGCTACAACTGCAACATCTTATATTTATATAGAGCTTTTTAACATGATAAAATATCCCATGGAGTTTCACATGAGCGGAACGATATATTAGGCCAGATGACCAAAAGCTTGGTCAAAGAGGTCGGTTATAAGGAGTGTCTTAAAGGAGGAAAGTGAAGTAGAAAGGTGGAGAGGTTTAGGGAGGAAATTCCAGAGCTTAGGGTCCAGGCAGCTGAAGGCACAGCCACCAATGATGGAGTGATTAAAATCAGGGATGAAGGACATTGGGTAATGGTGCTCCATGTATGTGGGCCTGATAGCCCAAGCTCAAGGCCTAAATCTGAACTTTGGGACATAGTCCCTGGTCTCAAAGAAAAGCAATTCCTCATATAAACACCTTGTAAGATCTTTGTTTATTGATAGCATGAAATGTTAGGACCAGTTGAGTCCTCCTGTGTACTCAATGGGGATTGACTTTAACAGATATGAAATTCTCTGGATTTCAGTGTTACAACAAGAATGTTTTCATAAAAAGAAAACATATATATAAATCCTGGAAAACTAAAAGAACAGAATACACAGCAGCTCAATCATTTCAAAGTGATAAATGATTGGTCACTGTTTCAGGTGGGACTCCTTCAGGATGATCACTTCCCACCACCAGCACCAACCCCCCTCCCCCTCCCTGTTCACTGAACATTCCTTCACCCACTCATCCACCCACTGCACATCCACCCAATGGCACCCAGCCTGGATTGACATTCAGCATGAACCCAGTGAGAGGGTGAGCTGGCCCTCGGGATGTCAGAATGGACAAGAGCTGGAAGTGGTTCCAATCAATACATTTTCTGTGCCATTATTTAAAAAGGAAATTAATATTTTATCAAACGCCCCTGTGCACCCTTGGTGAATTACAATTTCCAGCCCAGACCCTTCCTATTGCTTCTCCGTGGTGCATCCTGTGTGGTTTCAGCAGAGGGAGAGACAGGCTGCTGACATCCCTGCTCTCACTGCCAAGAGGCTTGTGGTCTCCACCCTCTGGGTTTCAGAGCCCCTCAGGGTCCAGACTGATCCACCTGTACCTGTGCAGGGGCAGATTCAGCTGGGGAGAGCCAGGGGCAGCGCGTCGGGAGATGGGGGCAGCATGTAGGTTACTGCCTGGGGCGGGGTGGTGGTGGTTGGGAGGGGTAATGATTGAGAATGGGAATGCTTTGAGCGGAGTTCCCACTTAACATGTCTCCTTTGTCCATCATCCCTCTATTGGACCAGGGTCACATCATTCCTCCATTTCTGCTGCAGAGACCAGCTTGGTGGAGATCAGTGACATGTTGTAAGGTCACAGATACAGTGTCTGTCTTCCTGTTTAAGGCAGCAGACATCTCCTGCACTGCCGTGGTCATGACCTGCATGGGCCCATTTCAGAGCCGTGCTTGAAGCTCCATGGAGGCAGCCACTCTCTCCATGACAGACCGTCTCTGGAACCTCCTCCAGCCCTACGACCCTCCGAGCACCTTATGCTTCGCCAATTCTGACCCCTTCCTCACTACCCCACCTCCATCACTCCACCATTGGTGGCCGTGCTTTCAGCTTCCGAAGTCTCGAGCTCTTGAATTCCCTCCCTAAACCTCTCTCTGTCTCCTCCTCTAAAACGCTTCTTAGAATCTACCTCTTTGACCAGGTTTTTAATCATCTGTGAAGCACCTTGGCATGTTTTACTTTGTTAAAGGTTCTATATAAATGCAACCTGTTGTTGTTATTGCCTTTCATTGGTAGACTCAGGAACGTCACACAAACATTTTCAATTCTCGTACCATAATTATGTTATGACACAGCAGCTATTTAAAATCCTAGAGGGAGACTTTAAAAAATAGGTTATGACAGTTCTTTAAGTGGTATGATTTGACTTGTAACTCTAAATTCAGGAATAACACCACCAGTTCTAGGGAGGTTTTTATATCAAGCTACATGAGACATTTATTAATTTACACAAGTTAAAAATGTACACATGGCTACAAATTACTATCATAACTTAAAACAAATTCCCAAACTAATCTGCACTAAGGCAACAACAACCCTAAGACTTTAAGCAGACACCAGGCAAAGCATTTTCACCTTACAAATTCAAAATGAGGTTCCTTTCACTTTGGTTCCTTTGCAGACAGTTGTAGGCTTACAGCTGGTTTTTATGATACATGCCTCTGCCCTGCACACACAAAACTGCCTTCTGTTATACCCGGCACATCTCATTGAATGTAAATTCTCATTGTATCACCAGCCCTTTTGAACTCCATCTCTTCTAACAATAAAACCCCTTTTCATAGTGCCAATTTTATTAGTAATATAAACATATTGCTTGATGTCTGCTGGCTAGGTGCAAGATTTCACTTTCCTTCTTGAATGCTCTATTCAACAAAATGCAAATGTACCTCGACTTCTCTGCTTACATCTCAAAACTAATATCCATCAAAGCACCCAGACTCGCTGGCTTGAATCCAATTGAGGCACATGCACACAGGCTAAACCTCTATTTAAAAAAAAAATTCCAATAACATTATATACATTAATAGCTTCATGACAATCATCACAATCATTTTCAGAGTGGAAACTTAAACCTGCTGTTTCACTTTCAGTCAGGAACAAATCACACTTTTACACCAGCCTCTGATTTGACCGCAGGTTTCCAGCATTCACCATTGTTCTTCCTGCCTCTAAACACAGTTGTAAAGGAGCCTTCTGTTCCGTTTCAAGGAGCTCTGAACCATAGAAGAGAGCAGCTGGGACACATTTCTGACACACCTCAGGATTAACCCACATGTTCAATCCTGGATGTGATTGACAGCAGCAGAAACAGTAGAATCCAACCCCTGCAGTCACTCATGAACTCGCTGGTGTCTCCGCAGGTGGGATGACCGAGTGAATCCCTTCCCACACACAGAGCACGTGAACGGCCTCTCCCCACTATGAGTGCGTTGGTGTCTGTGCAAATGAGATGACCAAATGAATCTCTTCCCACAGTCGGGGCAGGTGAACGGCCTCTCCCCAGTGTGAACTCGCTGGTGTGCCAGCAGGGTAGTTGATACACTGAATCCCTTCCCACACTTTGAACAGGTGTACGGCTTCTCCCCAGTGTGAGTGCGCTGATGTATCAACAGTGTGAATGACCGAGCGAATCCCTTCCCACACTCGGAGCAGATGAATGGCCTCTCCCCAGTGTGAGTGTGCTGGTGTGACAGTAGGTGGTATGACTGAGTGAATCCCTTCCCACACTCAGAGCAGATGAATGGTCTCTCGCCACTGTGAATTTGTTGGTGCTTAATCAGATTGGAGGAATCTGGGAATCCCTTCCCACACTCGGAGCAGGTGAATGACCTCTCTTCAGTGTGAGTGCGTCGGTGTCTCAGCAGATCACTGCTGCTTTGAAAGCTCTTTTCACAGTCAGAACATTTAAAAGTTCTCACATCAGAGTGAACTCCCTGGTGTGTCAGCAGGTGTGATAACTGAGTGAATCCCTTCCCACATTCAGAGCAAATGAATGGTCTCTCCCCAGTGTGAACTTGCTGGTGCGCATTGAGTTGAGATGATCGCTTGAATCCAGTTCCACAGCGAGTGCATATGAACGGTCTCTCGTCAGTGTGAACACGTTGATGGGACCTCAGTTCCCCGGAGCTTTTAAAGCACATCCCACAATCTGGACATTTAAATGGTCTCTCCCCAGTGTGAATTCGCTGGTGGGTATGTAAGCTGGATAACTGAGTGAATCCCTTCCCACATACGGAGCAGGTGAACGGCCTCTCCCCGGTGTGACTGCGTCGATGAATTTCCAACACAGATGGGGATCTGAAGCCCTTCCCACAGTTGCCACATTTCCACGGTTTCTCCGTGGTGCAGGTGTCCTTGTGTCTCTCCAGGTTGAATGATAGGTTGAAGCCTTGTTCACATACAGGACACATATAAGGTTTCTCCCCGCTGTGAACGGTGCAATGCTTTTTCAAGCTGTGACACTGATTAAAGCTCTTTCCACAGTTAGTTCCCTGCAGCACTCACACCAGCGCTTTTCCAGCCACACTAATGTTTGAAATCATCCCACAGACAGAGCAGACAAACATTTCTCCTTCCACATTCAAAGTCTGATGGAATTCAGGTCCTGATGAATTGAGTGACTCTGTTAAATCTTGAAGGGTTTGAGTTTCCTGTCTGTAAATACTCCAGTTCTAATGCTTGGAAATGGAGTTTTCAAAAATCATCATCACTGTAAGAATAAGGCAGAAATTCAAAACAGACAATTCTAGTTTCTATGGAACATTTTCCCCACAAAGCTGTAAATCCCCGTCCCAGACAATCCTCCCCCATCCCTGGGCTGAAATCTAAACCCATGCCACCATCTCCACCATTTCTTTCTTCCACTCCCAGTTTTCTCCCTCTCTCAACTCTGACTGGGTTCAGTTCTCCAGCTCCTGTGTGCAGAGTAAAGTGAATCAGTCAGTCATTTCTTTCCTGGTCACTGGAACCCTGAAGCTCTGCCCACTCTCTGTTCCCTCATCAAGATGGTCATCCATGCACCCTGCTGGCTGAAAATGCCTCTCCCAACATGATGGCCAGTTGCCTGGGTGACCTGGGCCTGTCACTGAGGAAGCCCCACTCCTCCCACTCCTCTGATTCATCCTGACTCCCTTTCTTAAGTCCCTCAGGATTGAGGATGACTTGCTTCCATTCTCTCTCAATGGATTTGGAGATGGCTGATAAGTCCAGGCGTATTCAGCAGACTCTGTCACATGCGGGCATGTGGTGATTGAAGGGTTGGATGGATAAGGTGTTGGTGGGTCGTGTGCTCTCTGATGCCCCAACCTTGCCCCTGCATACTTTCGGTGAAGTCTTTCAATGTGTTTGGTGCCTTCACAAATAAACCTTCTACAGTTTGGGCGGACACAATCCAGGGACTCCTATGAGACTGCGGGGATGTTTGGTCCCTCCAATGATGCTTTGAGGACATACCTAAATGTTTCCTTTGTTATCCTGGGAGTCTCCTGATGTGGCTCAGTTCCAAGTAGAACAGTTGCTCCTGGAATCTGCTGTCAGGCATACGAACAACATGTCCTGCACAGCAGAGCTGGTTTTGAGTGGTTAGTGCCTCAATGCTGGGCATGTTGGCTTGGGAGAGGACACCAACTTTCTCGTCACAAGATTTGAAGGATCTTGTGAAGGCACCACTGGTGGTACTTCTCCAGTGCTCTGAGGTGCGTGCTCTAGGTTGTCCAAGCCTCTGAAGCCTTTAGGAGTGTGGGGGTCACTGCTGCCCAGTAAACCATGATCACTGTCTTGAATTGAGATCTTCATCCTCAAATACTCATCTCCTCATTCGGCCGAAGGCTGAGCTGGAATATTAGAGGTGATGATATATTTAATCAGTTATGCCTGCTTTCGTCAAAAAGAGGCTGCCAAGATATGGAAAACAATCCACATTTTCCTGGATTTCGTGGTCGACAGGAGGTGTTAAAACCCACAAAACAGATAAAAAACGGTGGGTAGAAAGTGCACAGGAGAGCCAACAACTCACGGACACAAACGACATGCGTGGTTTTATCAGCGCTGCCAAGACCATCCATGACCCAAACGCTCAGGGGCCACCCCACTGAGAGCCATGTATGGAAGGAACTTCTTCAGGGAGAGGGAGGAGGTCAGTACTCACTGGAGAGAACATCTTGGAGAACTCCTAAACCAAGACTCTGTCTTTGACTTGAATGTCCTCAATTCCAATCCTCAATAACCCGTCTAGCTTAGTCTTGGTGCTACCACGGTCCAGAGTGAAAGTGAAAAAGCCACTTGACAGCTGGAAAACAACAAGATCTGGAGCAGATGGAATCCCTGCTGAAACACGGCGGAGTTACATTCCTGGCCCGGCTGCATAACCTCACAGTCCTCATTGGGAAGAGGGATGCATGCCGGGGGTTCTCTGGGACACTGTGATGTATTCAAGAAGAGAGACAAACCCAAATGTGATAATTACAAAGGAGTCTCCCTGCTGTCTGCCACAGGGAAAATCATTGCAAGGATTCTCCTCAATCACCTCCTCCCAATTGCCAAAGAGCTCCTTCCAGAGTCACAGTGCAGGTTTTCTGTATCGAGACGCACTACAGACATAATCTTCACTGTGTGGCAAATCCAAGAAAAATCCAAGAAACAGCTCCAACCACTGTACTTGACCTTCTTGAACTTCACAAAAGTCTTTTACACTGTCAAACATGAAGTTTTATGCAGTATTCTCCTCAAATTCAGCTGCCCTCAGAAATTTGCCACCATCCTTCTACTCCACAATGACAGGAAAGCCGTGATCCTCATCAACGGAACCACCACAGACCCTATCTCAGTGAAGACTTGGATCAGACAAGGCTGTGTCATTGCACCAACCCTCTTCTCTATTTTCCTCTCTGCATCTCACCTCAAGCACATTACCAACAGGTGTGGAGATAATCTACAGAACAGACAGGAAGCCTACACCACCTTCAAAATAACAACAGAATCAGTCCAACCTCAGACATTGGGCTCCAGTAAGCAGATGCCTTATCTGTATGTTAAAACCATCAAACTGTGTTGATTCCATAACCGGTAATATCCTTGCCTCATAAATGTCCAGACATCTCAGTTTTTAAAATTTCAATACCTAGCACAAAGGAAGATGGTTGTAGTTGTTGGAGATCAGTCATCTCAGCTCCAGGACATTACTGCAGGAGTTCCTCAGGGTAGTGTCCTCGACCCAACCATCTTTAGCTGCTTCATCAATTACCTTCCTTCCATCATAAGGGCAGAAGTGGGGATGTTCGCTGATGATTGCACAATGTTCAGCACCATTCGCAACTCCTCCGATACTGAAGCAGTCCATGTCCAAATGCAGCAAGACCTGGACAATATCCAGGCTTGGGCTGACATGTGGCAAATAACATTTGCGTCACAGAAGTGCCAGGCAATGACCATCTCTAACAGGAGAAAATCGAACCATCAAGCCTTGACATTCAGTGGCATTACCATTGCTGAATCCCCCACTATCAACATCCTGTGGGATACCATTGACAGAAACTGAACTCGACTATCCATATAAATACTGTGGCTACAAGAGCAGATCAGAGGCTCGGAGTCCTGCGGTGAGTAATTCACTTCCTGACTCCCCAAAGCCTGTCCACCACCTACAAGATGCACTGCAGGAACTCCCCAAGGCTCCTTAGGTAGTATATTCAAAACCCATGACCAGTGCCATCTGGATGGACAAGGGGAGTAGACACACGGGAACACCATCACCTGGAAATTCCCCTCCAAGCCACTCACCATCCTGACTTGGAAATATATCACCGTTCCTTCACTGTCACTGGGTCAAAATCCTGGAACTCTCTCCCTAACAGCACTGTGGGTGTACCTACAGCACATGGACTGCAGCGGTTCAAGAAGGCAGCTCAGCACCACCTTCTCAAGGGCAACCAGGGATGAACAAAAGATGCTGGCCCAGCCAGTGAAGCCCACATCCCATTAACTAATTTTTTTAAAAAATGACCGAATCTCAACAGAATTCCAAATTTCCACTATATTTTCTGTGAAGTGATTTCTGACATTGTTCCTGAACAGCCGAGTTTCAGTTAAATAAATAAATATAAATAATAAATTATTTGTACATTTAAATGGTAGAAATCATTTTACTCTTAACTGGTCATGCAACAAATTTTTAGAAAAACATAATTTTAGTAAAATACTGTGAATGCTGGAAATCTGAGATAAAAACAGAAAGTTCTGGAAATCCTCAGCAGGTTTGGCAGCTTCTGTGAAGAGAGAGAAACAGATTTAACATGTCCAATCCAATACGATTCTTCTTCAGAACTGAGTATTTCCAGCATTCTGATTTCATTTTAAACACATAATTGATGTAAACTTTATTGTCCTTACAGGTATCTGGATGTAAATCTGACTTCAGACCTTCCTCTGAACAGTTTTCAAACTGACTCCAGCTCATTGTCCATTCCTTCACTAAAGACCCGGATGGAAAACCCTCAGCACAAGATGGCGGCGGCCGGTTGCCCGGGTAACCCGGGCTTGTCACCGGGGAGTAAGCCCCGTCTCCCTGATCCGCCCTGACTCCCACTCGCAAGATGGCGGCCAGTGAGCTGGCTGCCCCCGGGCCTGTCACCGCGAAGAAAAAGTCCAGTTTCCGGCTGGAATTCATGACAAATCAGCTTTCATAATGATGCTGAGTTTTAGCCAGTGAGGGAGATCCGTGATTAGCCCCGCCCCTCATTCACTCCGATTGATTGGAGGACCTGACGCTGCCTCGCGGGCCTCCAGTCCCGCTCCCTCTTCCTATTGGTCCGGAGCTGCCATCAATCACTGGGCTTTGTGAGTTGAAGCATGCGCAGTGCTAATGCTGTAGCTGAAGTGAGGCTTGTCGGCCCCAAATCTCAATAAGGAGTTTCTGGTCCCGCGTTTGTTTCGAGCGGAAGGGAAACAGCTGCGGCTTCTCCCGGCGACAGGCCTGAGTTAACGGTCACCATCTTTATAGAGGCTGCAAACCCGCAGGAGGCAAAAAATCAAAGAGAGAGTTTGGTGTGAAGTCAATGGGTTGTTGTAAATCAGGTCAGGGTTACAGTCAACAACAACAACTTCTATTTATATAGAGCCTTTAGCATCAGAAACCATCCCAGTGCATTTCACAGGAAAATTATAGAACAAAGTGTGACACCGAGACACATGAGGAGATATGAGGGCAGGTGACCAAAAGCTTGGTCAAAGAGGTAGGTTTTAAAAAGCGTCTGAAAGGAGGAAAGTGAGGTGGAGACGGAGAGATGTAGGGAGGGAATTCCAGAGCTTGGGGCTGAGGGAACTGAAGACATGGCGACCAGAGTTGGAGCGATTATAATAGGGAATGTACAAGAGGTCAGAATTAGAGCAACACAGATATCTCGGAGGGCTGTGCGACTGGAGGAGATTATAGAGATAGGGAGGGACGAGGCCATGGAGGGATTCAAATTCAAGGTTGAGCATTTTAAAATCAAGGCATTGCTTGACTGGGAGCCGATGCAAGTCAGGGAGCACAGGGGTGCTAGGGGAATGGGACTTTCTGCGAGTTCAGACTCGGGCAGCAGACTTTTGGGTGGCCTCAAGTTTACAGAAGGTAAAATGTGCGAGACCAGCCAGAGTGAATTGGAACAGTCGAGTCTGGAGGTGATGAAGGTGTGGATGAGTGTTTCAGCAGCAGATGTGCTGAGACAGGTCAGGCAATGTTACGGACTTGGAAAAAGGCAGCCTTAGCGATGGCACGGATATGAAGTCAGAAACTCACCTCGGGATCAAATGTGACACCAAGGTTGTAAACAGACTGGCTTAATCTCAGAGTATTGCCAGGGAGAGGGATGGAGTTGGTCATTGGGAAATGGAAATTGGAGCAGGGACCAAAAACAGTGGCTTCAGTCTTCTCAATTTTTTACTGGAGTTAATTAGTCAGCAGGAAGAGAACCAGGATCCAGAATAGGCCCTGAGACTGATACCAGGTTTAACTTAGTTAGAGGGGGAGAGAAAGAAGGAAGGAAACCCTGGGAAGTTTGGAAAATTGCTCATAAAATCTCCGCACTGAGTTCTGGACACAAGGTTAATGTCTGCTATTCTGTTTGGTCGGTCAGGGTTTTTCAGATTAATGTTTTGTCACAAGTCATGAATGAAGTGAATCATCAAAAATATTGTTATCTCTAGTTGTACAAATTTGTTGAAAGGATGTGGAAAGGATTATCCAACACTTTATTCGGATTTCAGCACAGGGAGGAGGGAGAGGATATGGGATGGAGATCTGTGGCTTTGGGAGAACATGAGAAGAAAAATGTTCCATAGGAATTAGAATTGTCTGTTCTGAGTTTTTGTCCTGGACTTACAGTGATGACTTTTGTAAACCCCTTTTACAGGATATTAGGAGAGGATTTGCAGACGGGAAACTCAAAGCAAACATCACATCCAAGATCTGACAGAGTCATTTGATTCATTAGGAATTGAATACTGTTGACTGTGGAAGGAGAAATGTTTGTCTGTTTTTCCTGTGGGAAAAGATTTCAAACATCAGTGTGACTGGAAAAGCACTGAGACTCACACACCCGAGTGAGAGTGTTCCAGTGCACTGACTGTGGAAAGAGCCTTAACCAGTTCCACAGCCTGAAAGACATCACACCATTCACTGCGGGGAGAAATCGTACACGTGTTCTGTGTGTGGATGAGGCTTCAATTGATTGTCCAACCTGGAGAGACACGAGGACACCGACACCACGGAGAAACCGTGGAAATGTGGGGACTGTGGAAAGGCATTCACTTGCCCGTCCAAGCTGGAAACTCATCGACGCATCCACACTGGGGAGAGACCGTTCACCTGCTCCGTGTGTGGGAAGGAATTCACTCAGTCATCCAACCTAGCATTACACCAGCGAGTTCACACTGGGGAGAGGCCATTCACCTGTTCAGTGTGTGGGAAAAGATTCATTCAGTCATACAATCTAACATTACACCGGCGAGTTCACACCGGGGAGAGGCCATTCACCTGCTCCGTGTGTGGGAAGGGATTCATCAATTCATCTAATCTAGTGTCACACCAGCGAGTTCACACTGAGGTGAAACCGTTCAGCTGCACTTCCTGTGGAATGAGCTTTAGGCTTTCATCCACCCTTCTGAAACATCAGCGAGTTCACACTGGGGAGAAACCATTCAGCTGCACTGACTGTGGAAAGAGCTCCAGGCATTCAGGCAGTCTCATTGTGCACCAGCGAGTTCACACTGGGGAGAGGCCGTTCACCTGCTCCATGTGTGGGAAGGGATTCACTGATTCATGCCAACTGCTGAGACACGAACGAGTTCACACTGGGGAGAGGCCGTTCACCTGCTCCGAGTGTGGGAAGGGATACATTGATTCATCCCAACTGCTGAAACATCAGCGAGGTCACAAGTGACTGCAGGGGTTGGATTCTGCTATTATTGCAGCTGATAATCGCATCCAGGATTGATAGTCTGACAATGTCAGGTTTGTTTCTGCTGATGTTAATAACCCCTGTAACTTGGCTGGAGTTTAATATTCTGGACCTATAGCTGATTGTGTTCTCGGGGCTGCAGGATACTTTTAAGAACGGCTGTCTGTGATCTTCCCCCTCAATTCAGGAACCCTCACCAGAAATTAGTTTAGAATAAGATCATGAACTTTTACTTCAATCCTAAAGTGATCTTTGGTACGAGCTGTACAATTCAATGCCTGAGAGGTTCCACTGATTAACATCTCCAATTAGAAAGTGCTGATTAATCCTTGCTGATAATTCTTACTGACTTGCACATTGCACACAGTGACACCTCCATTATCCATCAAAAAGAAGGGGAATGGGAATTGGTGGATAATCGAAATTCTCCAAATGTTACCCCTCCCGCCTGGCGTGGGAATGGAGACAAGTCCAATCCAAGTACCAGACTGTAAGAAATTGCCATCTAATAAATGTATAAAATCTTAAATTTATAGAATACTATAGAAATTGCTCACTCTCTCTTATGAAGAAAGCTTCCATAGCAGCTTACTGGGTGACAAACACAGGACAGGCCTGTTATCTCTGCCAAGGACAGGCCCTTAAAAAGATACTTCTAACCCTGATACGATTGGCTCTCATGGCCCACACTTAAGCTGCCTGTTGTAGCGGATATCTAGTTCATGGTTTGTGTGTTTTAGAGTATAGTTTTTGGTTTTGGGAATTAACGTCTTAACTGTAGAAAATAGGATAAATTGAATTCAAACAAGCTTGGAGTCTATTACTAAATTAAAAATTTGGGGCAATGTTGACTTAAGAGGTTAACAGCTGGAAGGTAAGATCATAAAGTAGCAGGTGGGCTTGCTTAGCTAAAGAGCTGGAGACATGACATCAGCAATCCTTACAAAAACAAGGGCAGTCCAATGAGATGTTTTTGTTTTAGGAGTTAGAGCTAAATTAGTTTAAAAGCAGTCAGTAAATCTTGGACAATTGTAAAATCCATTTACTTCATCAGATCAAAGAAGAGATTGTATATGAGGGATAATTAACATAAAGGTTGGTTTCAGGACATCCCAGAAAAGGCTATGTTGTCATGGAGTTGGGGGAACTTAGGGTGATTCTCTGGTTTCAATTTATCTGTGTGTTTGCAAAGTTAATTGCAGTTTGGACCTCGTGCTTTGCAGCGCATTGAGAGAAGATAGCCAAAGGAAATTAGTTAAATAGGCCTTTGCTGTAAACAGAGTTTAAAAACTAACTTCATCATTCATCGTGTGGAATGCAAGTGAGACTTAATCTCGGTTTGAATTTTGTGGAGGGAACAGAAGCTGGAAGATTTCCTAGTTTGAAGCTAGTGGTAGAATCTACAGTGATCCTCACAGAGTCTTGTGGTAAAGAAAGCAATAAACAGATTAGCTTGGAACTATTGAAACTTGATCAGGACAAGGGACTTAGGCATCCGTAGTCAAGAAATGGTAAATGAAAGTTTTACCTCTGAGAATAGCTGGAGTTGAAGAGCATTCGCCAGGAAATTGTGGTATGTTTATGGATGGTCCCGACAGAAGTAAATAACTTTAATATTGTGTCTTAAAAAAGAATTCTTGGAGTAAGAAGTAAACCTGAGTGCATAACATACATAGTTATAAACCATATTATTGTGTTAATAGCGCTTGTTTTTAAAATTCTTTTACATACAATAAAGTTGGTTTTGTTTAAAAAATAGAGAAATCTTGTGGCATAGTTCTATTGATTAAAACAAGGTATTTGATTTCTTTTAGAATGTTCACTGTCCCTAACCAGATCATAATACTGTGTGAAGTTTAAAACAGGCTCTCGAGAGCAGAAAGATTTCAAAGTGATGCATACTGTCTTCAGCACAACACCCACACTCCCAGCACCCCACTTTGGCTCACACCAGTTAACTGTTCAGAGGAGACTGCCGCCACCAACTACGGAGACCAGCACTCACTGTCATCTGTCCATTTGTCCTCTGGGACCAGTAAACCATTCTCACCTGTCACAGGTCGAATGCTTTTCCTGTCTATTTAGCTTATTGATCATACCTAAGCTGTTGCTTCCCAAGAAACTACTTTAAAATCACTTATGAGCTTGACCCTGTTTTTGGGTAATCTGTAACTCCCGGACATAAATCTTCCAAAGTGGTGTTAGGAGAGGGGTCACAGTGATCGAGATCACATGCCTGAGAAGCGACGGCCTTAGTTAAATGTGGATAGAGATTTTCTTCAGTTAAGCCAGGAGCATCCATTGATATTGGCATATTCCTGAAATGATTGATAGATGGTCCGACAGGGAAAATATATGCTGGGGGTGAGAGATATCCTAGGAATTGTAGAAGTGATTGTTTTTTATCCATTTGTGGGAAGTGGGCGTCGCTGGCTGGGCCAGCATTTATTGCGCATCCCTAATTGTCCCTGAGAAGGTGATGGTGAGCCACCTTCTTGAATTGCTGCAGTCTATGTGATGTAGGTACACCCACAGTGCTTTTAGGGAGGGAGTTCCAGGTTTTGACCCAGGAACAGTGAAGGAACGGCGATATATTTCCAAGTCGAGTTGATGAGTGGCTTGGAGGGGAGTTTCCAGGTGGTGGTGTTCCCATGTGTCTGCTTCCCTTGTCCTATATGGTAGTGGTTGTGGAGTTGAAAGATGCTGCCTAAGGAGGCTTGGTGAGTTCCTGCAGTGCAGCTTGTAGATATGAACACTGCTGCTACTGTGCATCGGTGGTGGAGGGAGTGAATGTTTGTGGATGTGGTGCCAATCATGAAGGCTGCTTTTTCCTGGATGGTGTCACACTTCTTGAGTGTTGTGGGAGCTGCACTCATCCACGCAATTGGAGAGTATTCCATCATACTTCTGACTTGTTCCTTGTAGATGGTGGACAGGTTTTGGGGAGTTAGGAGGTGAGTTACTTCCTGCATGATTCCAAGCCTCTGAATTGCCCATGTAACCACAGTATTTATATGGCTAGTCCAGTTGTTTCTGGCCAATGCTAACCCTGAGGATGTTGATTGTGGGGGATTTTGTGATGGTAATGCCAATGAATGCCAAAGAGTGATGGTTAGATTCTCTCCTGTTGGAGATAGTCATTGCTTGACACTTGTATGGCGCGAATGTTACTTGCCACTTGTCAGCCCAAACCTGGATATTGTCCATGTCTTGCTGCGTTTGAACATGGACTGCTTCAGTATCTGAGGAGTCGTAAATGGTGCTGAACATTGTGCAATCATCAGCAAACATCCCACATCTGACCTTAAGATGGAAAGAAGGTCATTGATGAAGCGGCTGAAGATGGCTGGGCCTAGGACACTACCCTGAGGAACTCCTGCAGTGATGTCCTGGAACTGAGATGATTGACCTCCAACAACCACAACCATCCTCCTTTGTGCTAGGTATGACTCCAACCAGTGGAGAGTTTTCCCCCTGATTCCCATTGATTTCAGTTTTGCTGGGCTCCTTGGTGCCACACTCTGTCAAAAGTAGCCTTGATGTCAAGGGCAATCATTCTCACCTCACCTCTGGAGTTCAGCTCTTTGGTCTTGAGTGTGACAGGGATTACGAATATATCTCAATAGGCTTTCTGAAGAGGTTCAAAAAAGGCAACATTAAGTTGCAGAAGACCCAGAATCAGTTTGCCCACGGTGCACTCGTGTGTCTTACAACTGAATAAAAAGTACAGGAGTTAAGGGATCTTGTCAATAAGTTGCAAAAGGAAAGTGATGGTTAGTAAGAGAGCATTGCTGTCCGGCACAATCAGTTATGCTGGGAACAGGAGGCACACGATAGAATGTTATATAAGAAAAAATAACTAGAGCAGACACTGGAAGAAAATATTGAGTTATAGGCAGAATATAACCAACTGAGTGAGCAGTTGGAAGATTCAAGGGGGGATTTGAGGGGATTAGTTCAGTAACAATCTGTCATCTCCCCCAAAGCAGATAACACCCTGGGTTTAGTTAAAATCTGACAGCTTCAGGTACAAATCAGCAGCAGCAGCACTCGTGGCTACTGTCTCCGAAACCAGAACAGGTGACCCTGGCTCTTTTTGGGATAACATAGTTGAAAGCAGTTCCCCCTCTCCTATGCAATGAGGAAATGCCTGTGACTGTGTGTGTGTGTGTGTGGGTGGTGGGGTATTGTGTTTGTGTGTGTGTGTGTTTGTGTGATCACCTGAGCCAGGGCCACAGCACAGGCTAAGACCCTGATAGAATGGGGAGTGGGGAATGGTGAGGAGCCATCCTCGTCCACTGGGGTCAGGGAAGAGGTCATCACCTTGACCACTCGCAGACCCCTTTCCCCTGGTCAGGTTAGAACTCTGAAAGAGGAGTTGGGGGTGGCAGGGGGTGATAAGAACACTGACACCCTCCTCACGCCATAGTGGGAAATCTTTAAAACTTCCCATGCGGAGTTAGAGAAGGATGACCTTAAACAGATTCTCCTAGCTGTAAGTTCCCGAGAGTTAAGATGAGAAATGGACAGAGACATTTTGACCAAAGGCTCACTCGGGGAGGTAGAGACTGACCTAAGGAGGCCCTGGGCGAAGGGAATATTGACTTTCACCAGGTTCCAGTTAACATCAAACAGGCCCCCACTGAAATCCTGAGTGTATTCACAGAGAGGCTCCATGACTGTTACCAGTGCACTAGGGAGGGTCAGGGTCACCATTTTGATTCCCTGAGCTTCAACAACCTCTTCAGAAAGGGCTCAAGCTGTTAGTCCATAATGCATTGAGTGTTTATAACACTCAAACAATGCCCTGGGATGAGTTGCTCCTCCATTCCCATATAATCTGGAATCAGATCCATGGACCCAAGCACCCAGGAAGGTTAAGGTAGGGCCATCGAAGGCCCGTCGACCAACCAGAAACCTGGACCATCCAGGGACTTGGTGCCAGGAAGGGATGCCCCAGTTCACTGTTTTAATAGTAACCGCCTGGGCCACCACTATGTCTGTGATGGTTACAATCGGTGTAATGTGGAGGCTGGCAGTAACTGTGAGCCCTGCTTTCCCTCTCCTCCTGTACAGCTGAGTCCTGACCCTGTCGAGCAGCGGCGAGAGGCAGTAATAGAGGCCCTGTGAATTAGGAACAGATTGGCTGGTTGCTGCAGTGAATCAGGTAGCTGAACTAGCAGCTCCAGACACCCAGTGACTTCAGCAATTGGCCCTTTCAACTATCAACGTGGTTATGAATTGAACTAAAGACTTTCCTTTTAAGGATTTGGCTTTTTCCCATTTGTTATCCACCAAGATGCAGTGATAGAGAATGGGAGACATCAAAGTCGCCTCAAAATTAGCTGCAAGCACTTCTCTCTCTGTGGTAAAAACGCCAGATTATGAGAATACTGATTTGGACAGTAAAGTTACTCCAGGGCTCCTGAATGAGATAAATGGTAATTAATGGGATGGCCCACTTAAAAGAAAAGAAAAAAATCACACCATCAAATGGGAAGTGGAACAATTCACCCTAGGTATAGTTCAATAGATTAATCACAGAATCACACAGTGCAGAAGAGGCCCTTCGGCCCGTCGAGTCTGCACTGACATGGAGAAACACCTGACCTACCTACCTAATCCCATTTACAAGCACTTGGCCCATAGCCTTGAATGTTATGACGTGCCAAGTGCTCATCCAGGTACTTTTTAAAGGATGTGAGGCAACCCGCCTCCACCACTCTCCGAGGTAGCGCATTCCAGACCATCACCACCCTCTGGGTAGAAAAGCTTTTCCTCACATCCCCCCTAAACCTGCCCCTCACCTTGAATTTATGTCCCCTCGTAACTGACCCTTCAACTAAGGGGAACAGCTGCTCTCTATCCACCCTGTCCATGCCCCTCATAATCTTGCATACCTCGATCACCTTAATCTTCTATCCAGGTACATTCTACTGAAAGTCAGGAAAGTGTTGATGAGACTGGTAAATAGATAGCTTTCTCTTGGAGATGTTTGCCTGCTTGCCTCTGAACTTCCTAAGAAAACTGAATTTGATAATCTGGTCACTATCTGAGACATTGCACCATGCAGGTGAAGATAAGCAAAGATCTTCAGACAGACCACCCCTCGGGCCTTTGGTAAGATTATCTGAAAGTCCAAGAATGACTTGTATCAGATGGCACAGGGGGCATGATTTTGAGATACCAGTGTGAGTGTGCAGATGTGATTTGTTGCATACGGAGCAACTAAAATGCAAGAACGCATGGTGAAACTGCACTGAAGACTGGGTCAGACCTGCTCAGCTACTCGACAATAGAACAACATGATGTGATTAATGTGATCATAGACTAAGTTAACATTTTAAATCATCAGGACATTGACACAAACTATGTAGACAAACTGACATTAAGACAATGAGGATAGAATTAATCACACTGGTATCTGTCAGAGGGAGTAAAATTAAAGTGAAGAGGGATATAGAATCTGGATTTAGAAAATATTCACAAGGTGGACAGAGAGCTGGAGAATCTTTAAAGATTCATGAACTTTTGATGCATGAACCTTTGTTTGAACCATATGTATTTACAACATGCCAATGATTTAGAATTGTGTGACATGATATGTAGAGGACAAATTGAAGTTGATAGTTATCACATTTTACTGGAAAAGTTTTTACATTTATTCTTGGTGGCAGCTCAAGGGTTTGTGTTGCTGATTCTGATAATTCTAGTAGCTTTAGTATGTTATCGATGGTATGTAATCATGAAATTACGAAAACACACTCGTAGCTTAGAAGTAGCTGGGTTAGTCAGAAATCAGTTTGTGAGAAGTCAACCTTCCCAAGGTGGGGAGATCTGGAAGAAATCATTGTCCAATAACCTTGTAATTTTTAAATAAATTTATTGATTGTAGGAATAGCTCTCTCTCTCTCTCTTACGAAGAAAGCTTCCTAGGTTGACAAACAGGACAGTGTAGGTCTGTTATCTCTGCCAAGGACATGACTCCAGTGCAGACCCTGAAACAAGACAAACTTGATAGGGTCAGTGGAAGATGATGGGGTGACCTATGTGTAAACCAACTGTCTGAGTAAAGGTTAACAGGATGCCCGAGAAAGTGATGAGCCACTCAATGACTTCAAGGATTTCCAATGGAATATTAACTTGAAAATCTGTCCCTTGACAATTGAATAAGTGATTGACAGAAGACCCCCTGAAATAAAATATATACACAGCCTTTCAAGACGGAAATCACTTCAGACAAGAAGAAGTTTCTCAAAGTGATTCATGCCGCCTTCAGCCGAACACTTTGGTGCAAAGAGACCGAGAAAGGAAGAAACTGCCACCTCCAGGCACAATGATCAGCATCCCCCTGATCCAGGACCAGTAAACCATTCCGAGGAGACTGCCACCTCCAGCCACAGAGGTCAGCATCCCCCCTGACCCGGGACCAGTAAACCATACCGAGGAGACTGTCACCTCCAGCCACGGAGATCAGCATCCCCCTGATCTGGCGCCAGTAAACCATTCCGAGGAGACTGTCACCTCCAGACACTGAGATCAGCATCCCACCCCCCCCCCCCTACATCTCCCCATCCATTTGTCCAATCTGGGACCAGTAAACTATTCTCACCTGTTCCGGTTGTATGTCTTTTCTGCCTATTTAACTGATGTATCATATCTAAACTATTGATTCCTAATAAAATGCTTTAAAATCACCTACGCTTAGACCCCCTTTTTGAGGAATCTGTGACTCCTGGACTAAAATCTTACACTTGTCCATGAGAGTAACTTAAGGTATGAGAACTGAATAATCTAGTGTAATGATGAGGTGTTAGTTGTGGCTGAGTGTTTGCATCCTTATCTCTGAGTAAGGAGGTTGTGGGTTCAAATCCACATCCAGAAACATGAGCATAAAATTCAGGTTGATATTCTGATGCAGTACAGAGGGAGTACTGCACTGTCAGAGGTCCCTGCTTCCAGATGAGACCTTCAACTATGGCCCCATCTGCCCTCTCAGTTGGTGTAAAAGTTCCCATGATGTTATTCCAAAGGGAAGGAGAGTTCTCCTCGATGTTTTGCTTATTCCTTAGTTTTTGACATAAAAACTAGTTGGAAGTGTGAGTTGTGAGGAGGATGCAAAGACCCTTCAAAAGGTTTTGGAGAAGCTAAGTGAATGGGCAAAAAATTGGCAGATGGTAGGAAAAACAGAAATAGAGTATTTCTTAAATGGTGAGAGACTGGTAAGTGTTAAACTTCAAAGGGACTTTGGTGTCTTTGTTCATGAGTCACTAAATGCTAACATGGAGATACAGCAAGAAGGCAAATGGTATATTGGCCTTTATTACAAGACGGTTTGAGTACAGGAGTCAAGTGTCTTACTGCAATTATACAGAACCTTGGTGAGACCACGCCTGGAATATTCTGTGCTGGTCTCCTCGACACCTCTTTGTTCTTTTGTCTGTGACATCTTTTGGTTATCTCAACCTATCACTGGCTCTTTACCTAGCTCTTCTTGTCCCAACACCCCCCCCACTCCCCTTAAACCAGCTTATATTTCACCCCTTTCCTATTTTTACTTAGTTCTGTTGAAGGGTCATGAGGACTTGAAACGTCAACTGTGCTCTTCTCCACCGATGCTGCCAGACCTGCTGAGTTTTTCCAGATATTTCTGTTTTGTTTTTGCTAAGGAAAGGTACACGTGCCATAGACAAAGTGCAATGGAGGTTCACCAAACAAATTCCTGGGATGGAGGGATTGTCCTGTGGGGAAAGATTAAAGAGACTGGGCCTTTATTAACGAGAGGTGATCTCTTCAAACGTACAAAATTCTTGCAGGGGTCAACAGGGTAGATGCAGGATGTTTCCCCTGGTTGGGGGTCTAGAACCAGGGGACACAGTCTCAGAGAAAAGGGCAGGTCATTTTAGATTGAGGTGAGGAGCAATTTCTTCACTCAGAGGGTGGTGAATCTTTGGATTTCATTGCCCCAAAGGGCTATGGAGGCTCAGTCAGTGAGTATGTTCAAGACTGAGATTGATAGATTTCTACATCATAAAAACATCGAGGGATACAGGATTAGTGCAGGAAGATGGTGTTGGAAGTAAAAGATCAGTCATGATCTCATTGAATGACAGAAGGGCTGAATGGCCTATTCCTGCTCCTATTCCTTATGTTCTCAACAAGTATCACTGAACAGATTATCTGGTCACAATCACATTTCTATTTGCTGTGTACAATTTGGTGACTGCATTTCCTACATCACAACAGTGACTAGACTTCAAAAGAACTTCATTGGCTGTAAAGCACTTTGGGACATCCTGAAGTTGTGCAAGGCGATATATAAATACAAGTCTCCATTAACAAAGGAGAAAAGGCCCAAAAATGGAACAGTCAATAACAGGACATCAATCAGTCTCCTCTTATCTTAGAGAAATCAAAGACTCAAACACTGTGTGTTTGACACAAAGCTGATTTATTTAACCTAAATGCAGAATATTAAACTCCAGCCCAGTTACAGAGATTATTAACATTAACTGAAAGAAACTCCAACTGTCAGGATGAATGTGGTTCAGTCCTGGATGTGATTAACAGCAGGAATAACAGCAGAATCCAACCCATGAAACTTGTGAACTCGCTGGTGTGTCTGCAGGGTGGATGAATGAGAGAATCCCTTCCCACATGGAGCAGATCAACAGTCACTCCCTGGTGTGAACTCGCTGGTGTTTCAACTCGAGGGAATGCTGAGTGAATCCCTTCCCACATACAGAGCAGATGAACAGTCACTCCCTGGTGTGAACTCGCTGGTGTTTCAACCGGAGGGAATGCTGAGTGAATCCCTTCCCACACATGGAGCAGGTGAACGGCCTTTCCCCAGAGTGAGTGAGCTGGTGAGTCAGAAGATCCATTTTGCCTTTAAAGCTCTTCTCACAGTCGGAACATTGAAAAGGTCTCGTGTCATAGTGAACACGTTGGTGTGAAGTGAGGTGGGTGAGCTGAGTGAATCCCTTCCCACACTCAGAGCAGCTGAACAGTCTTACCCCAGTGTGAATGTGCTGGTGTCTCAGCAAGGTGGATAACTGAGCGAATCCTTTCCCACACAGAGCAGGTGAATGGCCTCTCCCCGGTGTGAACTCGCTGGTGATCCAACAGGCTGCATAACTGAGTGAATGCCATCCCACACTCAGGGCAGGTGAATGGTTTCTCCTCATTGTGAACTCGCTGATGTAACTGAAGGCTGGATAACTGTGTGAATCCCTTCCTGCACATAGCACAGGTATACGGCCTCTCCCCAGTGTGAACTCGTTGGTGTGTCAGATTCTTTTGGCTTTTAAAGCTCTTCTCACAGTCAGAACATTTAAAAGGCCTTATGTCAGAGTGAACAAGTTGGTGTGTAGTGAAGTGGGTTTGTTGAGTGAAACCTTTCCCACAATCAGAGCAGATGAATGGTTTTTCCCAGTGTGAGTTCTCTGGTGTTTACGTAAGCTAGATGACTGAGCGAAGCCATACCCACACTCGGAGCAGGTGAATGGCCTCTCCCCAGTGTGACTGCTTCGATGAATTTCCAGCACAGATGGGGATCTGAATCTCTTCCCACAGTCTCCACATTTCCATGGTTTCTCCATGATGCAGGTATCCTTGTGTCTCTCCAGGTTGGATGATCAGTTGAAGCCTCGTCCACACACACGTGTATGGTTTCTCCCCACTGTGACTGGTGTGATGTTTTTTCACGCTGTGTAACTGGTTAAAGCTCTTTCCACAGTCACTTCACTGGAACACTCTTCACTCTGATGTGTGTCTCTTCGCTTTTCCAGTCACACATATTTTTTTCAAATCATTTCAGTGGACAGAACATTTCTCCTTCCACATTCAAAGGCCGATGATATTCAGGTCCTGATGAATTGAGTGACTGTCAGATTTTAATGTGATGTTGCGTCTGAGTTTCACATCTGCAATGAATTTTCTTCTAATCCCCTGTAAAAGGAGTTGACAGTGTCAGTATCACTCAGTCCAGGATAGAAATTCAGAACAGACAATTCTAGTTTCTGTGAAACATTCTCTCTTCTCTTGTTTCCCCAAACATGTTGTCCAATCAAACTGAAAGAGCCCAAAATCACCAACAAACTCCCAGCAAAAGCTCCTTCTCCAGGGCCACCCAGACACGGACAAGACAATGGCAGCTACTGTGATCACCACCAGCCCCCGAAAGGGTTGCAACTACCCTGCATCTACAAATTGCTGTTTTAACCAGGCCCAAGAGGAGGTTCAGGAGAAGACCCCCTGAGTTACTCAGTCCCTGCCACACTGGGCAGCGAAAGGTTTGTAATCAAATGGTTGAAATGTAACCAAATGTTGAGCAGCAGCACCTTTAGGTAACTATACAGGGGCTGCAACCTGTCACACTGAATAAGTACATGTCCCGTGGACTAGGTTGCAAACATCAGCTGCAGCCTGGGACTGGGTGAAGCTGCTTAAAAACCTAGTGCCTGGGATGCCTTGGGGTGGGGAATGGGAGGATTCAGGAACGGGTAAATTCAAAAGCAGCAAGGGAAATGTTAAGGCTGCAGAACAGAGCAATGCTTGGTAAAAAATAGACAGAGTGAGTGTGGAAAGGAGAGTGAGAGTGACACAGGGAATATGGCAAAACCTATAAGTTGGATACGGGGAAACCAGCAGTGAATCAGGATCCCCCCTGTCCCTCTGTGTGTCCCCGGGAGTAGGAATCTTCTCTGTCCCCCCAGGGGAATCCCCTCTGCACCCTCCCCGCCCTTCCAGGGGGAATCCCTCTGTCTCCCCTGCCCCCCCGGGCAGCAACGGGGAATCGGTCTGATCCCCCGGGGCTGCTGAACTGAACCCAGAGGGAGGGATAAAATTCCCCCTGAGCTGTGATCCTGGGATCTGCAGGATCTTATTGGGGGTTTGCGGCCTCCACCGGGTATTTCTGAATCCTCCCCTCGGTGCAAACGCGGGTCCGGTAGCTTCTTATTGGGGGTCTCTCGCTCGGGGACATTTCTCTCCGATTGTGGGTTCCACACCTCTAGCTCTAGCACTGTGCATGCTCTAGTCGTGTCTCCTGCAATGATAAAAGAAAAGAACTGCGGATGCTGGAAATCCAAAACAAAAACAGAAACAGAAATACCTGGAAAAACACAGCAGGTCTGGTAGCATCGGCGGAGAAGAGCACAGTTGACGTTTCGAGTCCTCATGACCCTTGAAGGGTCGTGTTCTGCTGCCAGACCTGCTGAGTTTTTCCAGGTATTTCTGTTTCTGTTTTTCTCCTGCAACGATGATAGGGCTCCGCCTCTCATTCACTCCGATTGGTTGGAGGACCGGTCGCTCCCGCCAGGTCCTCCTGTCCCGCCCCCTCTCGTTCCATTGGTCCGGCACTGCCGTCAATCAGCCGGGCATTGTGAGCTGTCAGGTGAGAGGTCACTGTCGGGAGCGGGTTAATAAACCCCGGGCAGGGGGGCGGGGTTTACAAATCCCGAGTGCGGCCCCAGAGCCGAATATTAAACAATGAACATTCTCCACTCTCACTATCCGCCGCTTCCGGCTTCTCTCCGGGAACAACCTCAAACAAAGAGACCAGCGGGAGATAGTGGCCTAGTGGGAATGTCACTGGATCAGTAATTCAGACACCCAGGGTCATGTTCTAGGGACATGGATTTAAATCCATTCAATTAATACAATCTGGAATATAAAGATAGTCTCAGTGATGGTGACTGAGGACCCTCTGAGAAAATCTCCACACAGTTCTGGACACAAGGTGAAAATGTCTGTTATTCTGCCTGGTCGTCAGGGTGATTCAGGTTAATGTTGTCATGAATGAAGTGAATTATCAAACATGTTGCTATCTCTCATTGTACAAACTTGTTAAAAGATTACAGAAAGAATTATCCAACACTTCATTCAGATTTCAACCCAGGGAGGAGGGGGAGTGTGTGGGACGGGGATTTACAGCTTTGGGGAACCAGGAGAGGAAAAAATGTTTCATGGAAACTGAAATTGTTCTGAATTTCTACCCTAAACTTAGTGATGACTTTTTTGGAACTCTATTTACAGGATGTTAGAAGGAGGATTTGCAGACCAGAAACTCAAACCAAACATCACGTCAAGATCTGACAGAGTCACTCCATTCACCAGGATCTGAATATCATCGGCCTCTGAATTTGGAAAGAGAAATGTTTCTCCATTCTGTCTGTGGGAAAAGATTTCAAACATCAGTGTAGCTGAAAAAGCACTGAGACACAGACACACCCAATTGAGTGTTCTAGTGAACTAACTGACAGAGCTTTAGCCAATTAGACAGCCTGAAATTTCAACATCACACCATTCACAGCGGGGAGAAAGTGTACACGTGTTCTGTGCGAGCACAAGGGTTCAACTGATTATCCAACTTGGTGAGACACAGGGCTCCGGCTTTATGGAGAAACCGTGGAAATGTGAGGATTGTGGGAAAGGATTCAGTTATCCATCCCATCTTGAAATCCATCGACGTAGTCACGTTGGGGCCAGCACCATGGAGAAACCATGGAAATGTGAGGACTGTGGTAAAGGATTCTATGACCCATCCCTGCTGAAAAACCATCAACGCATTCACACTGGGGAGAAGCCGTACACCTGCTCTGTGTGCGGGAAGGGATTTACTCAATTAGCCGGCCTCACATTACACCAACGAGTTCACACAAGGGAGAGGCCATTTACCTGCTCCGTGTGTGGGAAGGGATTCACAAATTCATCCCATCTGCTGACACACCAGCTTATTCACACTGAGGAGAAGCCATTCAGCTGTACTTACTGTGGAAAGAGGTTCAGATCTTCAGCCAACCTTACTGCACACCAGCGAGTTCACACTGGGGAGAAGCCGTACACCTGCACTGTGTGTGGGGAGGAATTTGCTCGGTTATCCAGCCTCCAGTATCACCAGGGAGTTCACACTCAGGAGAGGCCATTCAGCTGCACTTCCTGTGGAAAGAATTTCAGCTCTTCATCCAACCTCATTGAACACCAGCGAGGTCACACCGGGGAGAGGCCGTTCATCTGCTCTGTGTGTGGGAAGGGATTTACCAAGTCCTCCAACTTGGTGATACACCAGAGAATTCACACTGGGGAGAGACCGTTCACTTGCTCAGTGTGTGGAAAAGGGTTCACTGAGGCAGCTAAAGAGCGGAGGCACCAGCGAGTTCATAAATGACTGCAGGGGTTGGATTCTGCTCTTATTGCTTAATCACGTCCAGCATTGATAGTCTGACAATATTAGGTTTGTTTCTGCTGATATTAACAATCCCTATATCTGACTGGAGTTTAATATTTTGAAGTTGTCATTGATTTTCGGGGCTGCAATGTCCTTTTTTTAAGGGACCATCTGAGATCTTTCCTCTTAATTCAGAAACTCACTTACAAGAACATTATGAACTTTTACTTCAATCCTAAATTGATCTTTGGTGAAAAATCTACAACCCAGTGTCTGAAAGGCTCCACTGATTAACATCTCCAATTAGAAAGTGCTGAATAATCCTTGCTGATGATTATCAATAACTTGCACATTCTTCACAGTGGTACTTCCATTATGGAAGTAAATTATCAAGGAACAAATCTGGCATCCGTGTACATTCTAATGAAACTGTACATGAAACTAATAAATCTCTTGGAGATGCTTGTATTCTTGCCTCTTAGCTTTTTCAGAAAACTGCATCTGGTCATTAGCTGAGGCATCACAACTTGCAGAGGGAGATAAGCAAAGATCTTGAGAGAGACACCACTGCACCCCCACACCCCTGATCTTTGGTAAGTTTACCTAAAAGTCTAGAGTGACTTGTATCAATATGAGATACTGGTGTGAGTGTGCAGATGTGATTTGTTATGTATTGGAGTAACTAACACGGGGAAATGCAAATTGAGCATGCACTGAAGAACAGGTCCCAGACATGCTCAATACTGGACAACAGCATCTCATTGAAGTGGTTAATGTGGTCAGGAGAATGAGACAACATTTAAATCATCAAGCTATTGACACAAACTCCATAGGGAAACTGACTTTAAAACAGTCCAGATAGAATTAATCACACTGGTCTCTATCAGAAGGAGAAAATTAAAGTGAAGGGGCATATAGAATCTGGATTTAGAAAATATCCACAAGGTGGATGCAAGTGAACAGAGAGCTGGAGAATCTTTAAAGTCCATGCATGACCTTTTGTTTGAACCATATGTATTTACGACATGCCAATAATTTAGAATTGTGCGAGATGATCTGCAGGTGGGGAGGATGAATCGAAGTCGATAATTATCACATTTTACTCAAAGTTTTTACATTTATTCTTGGTGGCAGCTCAAGGGTTTTGTGTTGCTGATTCTTCTAATTCTAGTGACTTTAGTGTGTTACTGACAGTATGTAATCAAAAATTTAGGAAAACAAACTCGTAGCTTAGAAATAGCTGGGTCAGTTGTGAAAACTCAGTCAGAGTGGAGGTTCTCATGAACCATGTTATTTTTTATTATTCGTTCACGGGATGTGGGTGTCTCTGGCTAGGCCAGCATTTATTGCCCATCCCTAATTGCCCTTGAGAAGGTGACAGTAAGCGACTTTCTTGAACCACCGCAGTCCATGTGTAAACCAACTGTCTGAGTAAAGGCTAAACAGGATGTCCTAGGAAGTGATGAGCCATGAAATGACTTCATGGATTTCTGATGGAAACAGGAGCGATTAACTTGAATATCTGTCCCTTGCTAATGGACAATTGAATAAGTGATTGACAAAAGATCCCCAGGAATAAGATACATGAACGAGCTTCTGAGAAGGAAATCACTTCAGACAAGAAACAGCTTCTCAAAGTGATCCATGCTGGATTTGGCCAAACACTTTGGGTCAAAGAGACTGAGAAAAGATGAGACTGCCACCTCCAGCCACAGAGATCAGCATCCCCCTGATCCGGGACCAGTAAACCATTCCGAGGAGACTGCCACCTCCAGCCACGGAGATCAGCATCCGCCTGATCCGGGACCAGTAAACCATTCCGAGGAGACTGCCACCTCCAGCGACGGAGATCAACATCCCCCTGATCCGGGACCAGTAAACCATTCCAAGGAGACTGCCACCTCCAGCCGCGGAGATCAACATCCCCCTGATCCGAGACCAGTAAACCATTCCAAGGAGACTGTAACCTCCAGCCACGGAGATCAGCATCCCCCTGACCCGGAACCAGTAAACCATTCCAAGGAGACTGCCACCTCCAGATACGGAGATCAGCATCCCCCCTGCTTTTTCCCCATCCACTTGTCCAACCAGGGATCAGTAAACCATTCTCACCTGTTAGGGGTTGTATGTCTTTTCTGTCTTTTTAACTGTTGTATCATGTCTAAACTGTTGCTTCTTAATAAAATGCTTTAAAATCCACTGTGCCTTCTACCCCCTTTTTGGATAAACTGTGGCTCCCGGACTAAAATATTACACTTGTCCATGACAGTAACTGAAGGTATGAGCACTGAAATAGAGAGTAATGATGAGGTGTTAGTTGTGGCTCAGTGGTTGCATTCTTATCTCTGAGTCAGGAGGGTGTGGGTTCAAATCCACATCTAGAAACATGAGCATAAAATCCAGGTTGATATTTTGATGCGGTACTGAGGGAGCACTGCACTGTCAGAGGTCCCATCTTCCACATGAGACCTTCAGCTACGGCCCCATCTGCCCTCTCAGTTGGTGTAAAAGTTCCTATAATGTTATTCCAAAGAGCAGGGGAGTTCTCCCTGGTGTACTGCTACATATTTATCCCTCAACAAACATCACTGAACAGATTACCTGGTCAAAGTCATGTTTCTATTAGTGGGATCTTGCTGTGCACAATTTGGCGACTGCATTTCCTCCATTACAGCAGTGACTACACTTAAAAAGAACTTAAATGGCTGTAAAGCACTTTGGGACATCCTGAAGTTGTCAAAGGTGCTGTATAAATACAAATCTCCATTAATGAAGGTAAAAAGGCCCAAAAACGGAACAGTCAATAACAGGACATTAATCAGTCTCCTCTTATCTTGGAGAAATCAAGGACTCGAACACAGTGTGTTTGACACAAAGCTGATTTATTTAACCTATATCCAGAATATTAAACTCTAACCTAGTTACAGAGATTATTAACATCAACTGAAACAAAATCCAGTTGTCAGAATGAACATGGTAACATCATAACAGCAGAATCCAACTCCTGCAGTCACTTATGAACTTGCTGGTGTCTCAGCAGGTACGATGAACAAGTGAATCCCTTACCACAGACAGAGCAGGTGAACAGTCTCTCCCCAGTGTGAGTGTGTCGGTGTCTCTGCAAATGAGATAACTGAGCGAATCCCTTTGCACACACAGAACAGGTGAATGGCCTCTCCCCAGTGTGAACTCGCTGGTGATTCAGCAGGGTAGATGACTGAGTGAATCCCTTCCCACAGATGGAGCAGGTGAATGGCCTCTCTCCAGTGTGAGTACGCTGGTGAATCTGCAGATCTAATTTGCCTTTAAAGCTCTTCTCACAGTCGGAACATTTAAAAGGTTTTGTGTCAGAGTGAACTCGCTGGTGTCTCAGCAGGTGGCCTGAAATGGTGAATCCGTTCCCACACTCAGAGCAGGTGAATGGTCTCTCCCAAGTGTGAGTTCTTCGGTGTTTCAGCAGGCTGGATGACTGAGTGAATCCCTTCCTACACACGGAGCAGGTGAACGGACTCTCCTCAGTGTGAATTTGTTGGTGCATCAGCAAAACCTTTTAGCTTTTAAAGCTCTTCTCACAATCAGCACATTTAAAAGGTCTCATGTCAGAATGAATAAGATGGTGTGACGTGAGGTCAGTTAGTTGACTGAATCCCTTCCCACACTCGGAGCAGGTGAATGGTTTCTCCCCAGTGTGAGTTCTCTGGTGTTTTTGTAAGCTGGATGACTGAATGAATCCCTTCCCGCATACGGAGCAGGTGAACGGTCTCTCCCCAGTGTGACTGCGTCGATGAATTTCCAGCACGGATGGGGATCTGAAGCCCTTCCCACAGTCGCCACATTTCCACGGTTTCTCCGTGGTGCCAGTGTCCTCATGTCTCTCCAGGTTGAATGATCAATGGAAGCCTCGTCCACACACACAACACGTGCATATTTTCTCCCCGCTGTGAATGGTGTGATTTTTTTTCAGGCTGTGTAACTGGTTAAAGCTCTTTCCACAGTCCATGCACTGGGATACTCTCACTCGGGTGCGTATGTGTCTCTGTACTTTTCCAGTCACACTGATGTTTGAAATCTTTTCCAACAGACAGAACAGACAAACATTTCTCCTTCCACATTCAATGGCCAGTGATATTCAGGTCCTGATGAATTGAGCGACTGTCAGATCTTGACATGATGTTTGATTTGAGATTTCTCTCTGCAAATCCTCCTATTCTAATATCCTGTAAAAGGAGTTCACAAAAGTCATCACTGTCAGTACTGGATAGAAATTCAGAACAGATTATTCGAGTTTCTGTGGAACACTCTTTCCTCTGTCTTGTTTGCACCAAGCATGTTGCCCAATCAAACTAAAAGAGACCAAAATCAGCAACATCCAACAAAAGCAAAGGGAACTTTCCCAGCTAAACCAGAATGTTGTTTCCAGTGTCTGAGACACTCTGTACCCTGAAGTACCCAGCAGTTGTGGAATGTACCAAGCGTACCAACGGACACTGCTCCCTCTCCAGGGCCACCTGAGCACAGACATGACCACGGAAAAGAGGTTGATGGCCAGAGTGATTCCCACCCCCCCCACCCCTCCACCCCCCCCCCCCAACTCCTCTCCCTCCCCATGGGACTCACCCATCCTGGACCTACAAATGACTGTTTTAACCAGGCCCAGGAGCAGGTCCAGGACGTCACGCTCAGTACAAGTATGAGGATACTGGATATTAGACACTGTAAGATCATACTTTGTGAAACTGGCCACAAAACTCTGTTAAGATGGCTGCAACTTAACATGTGACTACGGACATTAAACTGTGGACAGTGTTCGATTCCGTGGCCAATATTTAGTTGAACATGGACCTGAATAAGGGAACTTCACAGGCACCTGTGAAGTTTAAACATCTCATTGTGTAAGGATGAACAGGCATGTGGGGAATGTGAAGTCTCCATACTGTTGGTCTCAGAGTGCCATATCGAACAATGGAGGATATTTGAGCTCAAGGATGGACAAAGATAAGAGTGAATGACCATTATCAACTTCTTTTGTATCATGGTGGTCTGGACCCCAGAAGTGTTAACCCTGCAGTCGTGTGACTGGAATTAACTGTCAGGGACTGCAGTATAATACAACCTCAACCAAGCAAATGTATATGTGAAAGACATCTGAAGCACTAGGAAACATCTGAAACAACTGAACCATCATAGCTAAAACTCTACCAATGCAGCCAAAGTACTGTACTTGTTCCAGCTTCCAAGTCTACATGAGAACCAATCTCCTGGCTATTCATCGATAAGACGATGCACATTTTGATGAGAATTCTTTGCTTCTGAAAGACCTTCACTCCAACTAAAGGATCAGCTCAGCCAAGAAGACAACAGGTTCGTATTGATATAAAGACTGAATTATAAATTCCATTTTTATAATTAAGGTTTTAACTTCATCCGTATCTAACTTCTGTGTGTGAGATACTGTGATTGAGATGTTGCGTTTAAACATCCAGGGCAAGAGTGTGACAATAAATAACCTGCTTTACTTTTAAAAATCACCAGAAAGCCTGCTGCTGAAATTTATTTTAAATTAAGAAAAATCACTCAGAGGGTAAGGAAATGACACACAAACATCCTGATTATGGACCGGAAGAGACCACATAAATTCTGACTGTAACAATGGGAAGATCCTCTGACTTACCCACCCGCACCCCTCCACACTGGGCAGTCAAAGATTAGGATAAAAACAAAAAGCTAAAAGCTACTGCGGCTGCTGGAAATCCAAAACAAAAACAGAATTACCTGGAAAAACTCAGCAGGTCTGGCAGCATCGGTGGAGAAGAAATCAGTTAACGTTTCGAGCCTTCACGATCCTTCGGCAGAACAGATTAGGAGCCTGGCGCTGAAGTGTAACCAAAAGTTGTGTAGCACATTCTTGTAACTATACGGAGACTGCAACCTCTCACACTGAACATATACATGGCCCACGGACTCCTCTCGGCTGCAAACATCACCTGCAACCTGGGAGTGCGTGAAACTGTTTCAAAACCTGTTGCCCCCCGCACCAACTCTCACTAGCACTAGGACCCAATTGGGAACACAAATCCTGAAGCCCCGCCCACTCTGTTACGTCACCAACATGGCCGCGCATTCACTCCGCCCCTTCAATCAAGATGGCGGCCGTTAACCTGGGCTTGTTCTCGGAAAATAGACTAAAAGCTGCAAACATGGGAGCTGCAGGTCCGTACTCGAGATTTGAGGGCTTCACCAGGCGTTTAAAAAACCTCCCTGGCAACCCGCCAGCTCCATCGCTCCCTCTGCGTTTCCATGTTCTTACCGGCTGGAGATGAGACAAAGGAGCATCTCCCCCCATCGCCATCACTTGTGTTGCGCATGCTCCCGGCACTGCGCACTGCTCTCCTGTGGTTTGGATGGGGGACCTTCACTACCGCTCGGAATGCTGGGTATAGACACCGCCATCGAAAATTCAAATAAGTGAATAGTCATTTTTCGCTGTGATGTGGAGATTGGGGCGGGGTAGCGCAATAAATAACATTCGGAATAAATCCCACTGCATTTCTGTCTCTGGCCACCGCATCTTTCCATCTGGTCTTAGACCTTCCTCTTCTTCCTGACAGTCCCATGTCCACCACTCGCCTCACCACATTTCCTCTCTCTCTCTCCACAACGAATAACCAGACCATTTCAATCTCTTCTCAGCTACTTCCTTTGATGTTTCCACAATCTTCACTGACCCCCTGATGTACTAGTTCCTGATCTTATCCTTTCTTGTCACTCCACACATCCATCTCAGTATCTCCATCTCATTAGTATCCAGGCATTGTTCTTCTCTTCTTGAGATTGCCCAAGTTTCTGCTCTGTATAACAAGGCCGGTCTCACAACTGCCCTGTAGATTCTTCTTTTTCAATTTCAGTGAAAATTTTCTATCAAATCACACTGCACCACACTTCTTCCAATTACTTCAACCAGAGCTAATCCATTCCCTAGTTTCCATACTTCCATCTCCTGCCATCACTGACCCCAGGTACTTGAAGCTACTCACATTCTCCAAGCCTTTGCCCCTAATCTTACACCTTCACTCTGATTCTCTTCCCTAGACTCGAACTGACAGTCCATAGATAAAAGCAAAATACTGCGGATGCTGGAAATCAGAAACAAAAACTGAAAATGCTGGAAAAACTCAGCAAGTCTAGCAGCATCTGTGGAGAGAGAAACAGAGTTAATGTTTCAAGTCCGAATGACACTTCTTCGGAGCTCTTCTGACAGACCATAGATTGGGTCCTCAGTTCACTAATGTCCTTTAGGAAAGGAAATCTGCTGTCCTTACCCAGTTTGGCCTCCATGTGACTCCAGTCCTGCAGCAATGTGCTTGATTCTTAACTGCCCTCTGCAATGACCAAGCAAGTCAGTCAGTTCAAAGGCAACTACAGATGGGCAACAATTGCTGGTCTTGTCAGCGACTCCCACAGCCCATGAAAGAATAAAAACAAAATTAATCGTCATACCTGTGTTTTCCAGTGCATTTCTCCAGTTCCCCAGATATTGATACAAACATGTGAATTAGGGGCAGGAGTAGGCCACTTAGCCCATCGAGCCTGCTCCCCCATTCAATAAGATTATGGCTGATCTGAATGTAACCTCGCCTCCACATTCCCACCTACAACTCCCTGCCCCCCCAAGATAACCTGTCACCCCTTTGTTCATAAAGAATCTATCTAACTCTGCCTTAAACATATTCAAAGACTCTGCTTCCACTGCATTTAGAGGAAGACAGTTCCAAAGATTCACTACCCTCTCAGAGAAAAAAATTCTCCTCATCTCTGACTTAAATGAGCGACCCCTTATTTTTAAACAGCGACCCCTAGTTTTGATTCTCCTACAAGAGAAAACACCCTTTCACATCCATCCTGTCAACACCCGTCAGGATCTTGTATGTTTCAATCAAGTCACCTCTTACTCTTTTAAACTCCAGCAGATACAAGCTCACTCTGTCCAATCTTTCCTTATAAGATGACTTGCTCATTCCAGGTATTAGTCCAGTAAACCTCCACTGTACTACTTCTATTTACATCTTTCCTTAAAAAGGAGACCAATACTACACACAGTACTCAAGATGTGGTATCACCAGTGCCCTGTATAATTGGACAACAACCTCCCTACTTTTGTATTCAATTCCCCACGCAATAAACAATAACATTCTATTAGCTTTCCTAATTGTTTACTGTACCTGCTTATTATCCTTTTGCGATTCATGCACTGGGACACCCAGATCTCTCTGCATCTTAGAGTTCTGCAATCTCTCATAATTTAGATAATATGCTTTATCACTCTTCCTGCCAATAGGGACAATATCACATTTTCCCAAATTATATTCCATTTGCCAGATCGTTGCCCACACACTTAACCTAACTAAATCCCTTTGTAAACTCCTTATGTACTCTTCACAACTTAATTTCCTACGTACTCAGTCATGTTCTCATCATCCTCACCACATTGCTCAATGTCATCTGCATATATAATTGACCATGGCATTTCCTGTTATACTTGCTCAGTTAGAACATCCATGGCCATCAGGAAGAGGAAGGGGTTCAGTGTCCATCCTTGATGCAATTCAACTTTGACGTTGAAACTCTCTCTCCCCCCATACTGCTTCTTACTCTTGCCTTAGCACTCCTTGGACGTGTCCTGTAATAGTCGTACACGCGCCTCAGGGACTCCATGAATTCCAACACATCTCCAGACTTCCTCCCTGGGCATCCGGTTATACGTCTTCTGTAGATCAATGAATACAGTCCTCATGTTGCATTCACCTTCCAGATATTTCTCCATTGCTTGTCTTAAAACAAAAATAGCATTGGGATATGTTTCTACTGATGTTAAGAAGCTCTAGCCCAGTTATATATATTAATATTCTGGATAAAAGTCAAATAAATCAACTTCTTGTTAAACAGAGTGACGAGTCATTTAAATAGCCCTAATACAAGTTTGTTCCTTTTGAAAGGTTCTCTCTCTCCCCTGTTTTCTCCATCCTCACCTCTGACAACAGAAGAGCTTATGGACTTCTTTGTCTCTCAGATTGGGACAATCTGATCAGCTGCCTCTGCTGCTTTCCTCTACTCCATTAGTTCACTGGGCTAAACTTCCTCTAAAGATCTGACCAGCGCCAGCCCTGAACTCACATCTTTCTTTAGTTTCTCTCCTATATCCTCTTATCTTCTCATCAAGTTCATGAGACCTAGCTTCATCTCTATTTACCCTATTCCCACTGGACTGCTGTCCACGCAGGAGAGTTTTGGAGGAGTGTAAGTTTATGCAGGGTGGAAGGTGGGAGACCAGCCAGGAGGGCAGTGGAATAGTCGAATCTGGAGGTAACAATGATGTGGATGAGCAGCAAATGGGTTGGCGTGGGGTGGAGACAACAGATATAGAGGTGGAAGGAGTTGATCTTCATGATGGAGAGGATATGTCATCGGTAACTCAGCCCTCAGCTCAGGGTCAGATCGAAAACTAAGGTTGCAATGGATCTGGTCCAGCCTCAGAATGTGGCAGGGAGAGGGATGGAGTTGGTAGTGAGGGTAACTGATCTTATGATGATGGGTTTTTATCGGCCTGAGTATTAGTCCACCTCCTGGGCCGCAGCTGTACAGACCTGAGCATGAACCAACCTCTGCCACGTAGGATTACATTACAGTAACAGGCCTTTCAGCCCAACCTCGATCTGTTGATAAAAATGTCTGTTCACCATTTGGGCTTTCAATGACACTCTTACAATCCATAATTTTCCACGTGGCCGAATATGTTCCATCAGTGACTGCAGAGCCCAGTGTGATTACTCAGCTACACTGAACATGTGCAGTACAAGTGATGGATGTGTAACATGATGATCAGGATTTGGTAGGAGATGATATTGAATTACAGAGAATATCGAGTCTGGAAACATACTATTTAATGCAACTCATTTGTTTTCATGGTTATCTTCAATGAATCTCACTCCATTCCATCTCCCTCACTTCAGCCTTTCAGCTTTTTTTTTTCTAATCTCCTTTCTCTCATGTACTCATCTCGTTTCCTTTGAAAACAACTAAGTTACTTCACCTCAACTGCTTCCTGTGGTAGTGAATTTCACATTCTAAGTACTCTCTGACTAAAGACATTTCTCCTTATTTTCCTGTTGATCTTATTAGGAACTATCTTGTACATATGGTCCTGGTTTTTGATTTTTTTGATCCCACACCCCCCCACCCCACCCCACATGGAAACATTGGCTCCACTTCTACCCTGTACAACCCATTCATAGTTTAAAGAATCCTCTGGGAGGTTACCTCTAAGCCTACACTTTTCTAAAGAACAAAGCCCTATCCTATTAATTTTTCCCAATAACTGTAATCACTCAGTTAGGATATCATCCTTAAAAATCCTTTGTGCACAAGCTCCAATGCTTAATTGACTTTTTAATTCTATGGAGACCAGAACTGCCTACATGGTCCTAAGCAATTTGAACAATATTTAATTATGTCTTAATTTGGTACTCCTGGAAATAAATCCGCGTTTTTTGTGAACATTTTTAATTGATTTGCTGACTTGCAAAAACGTTTTTCATTATTCATCTCTTTCCAGAGATTGCATTTCTCTTCTTCCCCATTCAGTTTCTTATTCTCTAAGGTCTAGGTAATGTTTGTATTTTTGCTCCCACGGTATATCATTGCATATTACACGAACATATGGGCAAGGAGCAGGAGTCAGCCATTCATCTCCTCGTTGGTGAAGTTCATTTGCCACTTAACTGCCAGTCTGCAGGTGTTCTAATGTCTTCTTGTATTATGTTGCATTCTTCCTCAGTGTTAGAAATGCTGTTTGGCATCAGCTGCCAATATTTTCATTGTTCCCAAGTCCCGGGCAGTAGTGTAAATTATGAATAACGGTGTTGGATCACCACTTTGAACCTTCTTCCAATGTGAAATTGCAGGTGGATGTGGTGGTGATTGCATAGGTTGCATCAGGGAGGAGGGTTCCAGACATTCGGGTTTCCACATAATAAAGTGTTTATTTTGTGTATTGTGCCTCTAGAATTGACCTTAATTTGGATGCCGAAACATTACATTCTCTGCCCGCAATTCAAGCTATCAATGGCAGCTTATTTACCCAGAACATCCTGCGCTTCAGAAGGTCCCCTATCAATGACTATAGGACTCCAGTGCGCAGGATCAGTGTGGTGTGCGCTCTGAGCATGCTCAGTGTCAGTCATGGTGATGGAGGGAGGAGGAGCGGACGGTTCAGGAGGAGATTATGAGCACAGGGTAGTAATGGAAACCGCGGCTGGATTGGGAACTGGATCAACTTCTAGGGTAGGCCTGAGGCCCCAAGCCCCGTGTTTACCCCACGGTGACAGGCCCGGGGACAGCGGGCTCACTGGCCGCCATCTTGCGAGTCAGGGCGGATCCGGGAGGCGGGGCTTCCTCCCCAGTGACAGACCCGGGTTATTAAAAAAAAAATTGTGGAAAAACTCGGCAGGTCTGACAGCATCTGTGGAGAGAGACAGAGTTAACATTTCGAGTCCGTATGACTCTTCTTCAGTACTGAAGAGAAGCAGAAATGTGGTGAAATATATACTGTTTAAGGGGGGTGTGGGACTGATGAAGCTGGATAGGAGGCCAGTGATAGGTGAAGGCAAAGGAGAATCCGGTTACCCGGGCAACAGGCCGCCGCCATCTTGGGAGAGGAAGGCGGGGCTTGTTCAATGAGGGGGCTCTTGGCAGCCACCTTGGTGAGGTTAGAGGCAGTGGGCGGGGCCTCAGGGACCCATTGGCCTGGGAAGCACTGTAAGATGGAATTCACTTCCCCAGAGATCAGTGAAGGCTGGGTCATTGCACATTTTCAACGCTGAGTTAGCTGCATTAATTTTTGATCCACGAGGCAGTCATGGGTTATGGGTGCGAGGAGAAAAGTGGCGTGAAGGCCAGAATCAAATCAGCCATGATCTTACTGAGCAGGCTTGATGGGCCGAATGGCCTCTGTTGCTGCTATTTCTCACAATCTTATGCAGGTGGAGCTGCTTCAGCGAGCGGAGTGCATGTTTGGCCACCTTGTTGGGGAACAGAGAATTGGTGGAACTTCAGCATCCCAGTCATCAGGAGATAAGGGGGGAGAGTATGTGGGACAGGGAGTTAAACCTTCGGGGAACCAAGAGAGAAAAGAATGCCTCATAGAAACTAGAATTTTTCACTCTGAATTTCTGGTCTTTCCTGACAGTGCTAACTTTTGTAAACTCCTTTTACAGCGTATCAGAAAGGGAGGATTTGAAAATGGAAAGCTCAAGCCAAACATCACAGCAAGATCTGACAGAGCCACTTGTTTCATCAGGACCTGAATATTTTCTGCCTTTGAGTGTAGAAGGAGAAATGTTTGTCTGTTTACCTGTGGGAAAAGATTTCAAGCATCAGTGTGACTGGAAAGGCACCAAGACACACACACCCAAGTGAGCGTGTTCCAGTGAATTGACTGTGGAAAGAGCCTTAACCAGTTAAACAACCTGTAAAACATTACCCGATTCACAGTGGAGAGAAACCACACACATATTCTGTATGTGGATGAGGCTTCAACTGATCATCCAATCTGGAAAGACACAAAGGCACCCGTACTATGGAGAAACCGTGGAAATGTGGGGACTGTGGGAAGGGTTTCAGTTATCCTTCTGAGCTGGAAATTCATCGACGCACTCACGCTGGGGAGACCCCTTTTACCTGCTCCAATTGTGGGAAGGGATTCACTCAGTCATCCAGCCTGCTGACACACCAGTATGTTCACACTGATCAGTGACCTTTTGAATGTTCTGACTGTAAGAAGAAATTTAAAAGCAAAAAATATCTTCTCAGACACCAACACATTCACAGTGGGGAGAAGTCATTCACCTGTTCCATGTGTGGGAAGGGATTCACTGCTACATCTAACCTGCAGAAACACCAGCGAGTCCACACTCATGAAAGACCTTTTAAATGCCCAGACTGTGGGAAGTGCTTTAAAAGTTCTGGGGAAGTGACATGCCATCAACGTGTTCACACAGATGAGAGACCGTTCAGATGCTCTCACTGTGGGACTGGATTCAGGCTATCATCTGAACTCACTGTACAACAGCAAATTCACACTGGGGAGAGCCGTTCACCTGCTCTGCATGTGGGAAGGGATTTACTCAGTCATAGAACCTGCTGAAACACCAGCGTATTCACTCTGCTATGAAACCCTTTAAATGTTCTGACTGTGAGGAGAGCTTCAAAAGCAGCAATGATCTGCTGAGACACCAGCAAATTCACACTGTGGAGAGACCGTTCACCTGCTCCGAGTGTGGGAATGGATTAACTGATTTAAAACGTCTGCTGAGACACCAGAGAATTCACGAGTGTCTGCAGGAGTTGGATTCTGCTGTTTTTGCTACTTTTGGTCACATCCAGTATT
This sequence comes from Cetorhinus maximus, assembly GCF_964194155.1. NCBI lineage: Eukaryota > Metazoa > Chordata > Chondrichthyes > Lamniformes > Cetorhinidae > Cetorhinus > Cetorhinus maximus. The sequence goes on from NC_135901.1 coordinate 20,397,667, forward strand.
AATCACTGTATTAACCTCTGTATTAATCCTGAGGTGTGTAAGAAATGTGTCCCAGCCACTCTCTTCCATAGTTCAGAGCTCCAGGCATGGAACAGAAGGCTCCTTTACAACTGTATTTGGAGTCAAGAAGAGCAATTGTGAATGCTGGAAACTGTAAGATTTTAGTTCAGAAGTCACAGATTACCCAAAAAGGGAGCTGTTGAAGTCATTGGTGATTTTTCAGCATTTTATTAAGAGGTAACATTTAGATATGATACATCAGTTAAATATTCAGAAAAGATACACAACCTGTAACAGCTGAGAATGGTTTACCGATCCTGATCTCTGTGGCTGGAGGTGGCAGTCTCCTCAGAATGGTTTACTGGTCCCGGATCAGGGGGATGCTGATCTCCGTGGCTGGAGATGACAGTCTCCTCGGAATGGTTTACTGGTCCTGGATTGGATGATCGGATGGATGAAGCTGATCTCTGCAGCTGGATGTGGCAGCCTCTTCTGTTCTCATTCTTCTGGATCTAGTCCAAGTGTTTGGTGTTAATCTGAAGCCAGATCATTATGGATCAGTTTGAAAAATCTTTACTGTCCAAAGTGATGTTCCTTTTTGAGCCTGTTTAAACTTCACTCAGACAGTTGGTTTACATGTGGGTCATCAGATCCAACCTGATCAGGGTTAGAGATCTCTTGTTTCAGGGACATTGATAGAGAGATTTCCTTGGTAGAGATAACAGGCCTGTCCTGTGTTTGTCACCCAGCAAACTGCTGGGGAAGCTTTCTTCATAACAGAGAATACGAGAGCTGTTTCTATTAATATTCAATGAATTTCTTAACATCTTATGAAGATTATTAGATGGTGATATTTTACCAAACAAGCTGTTAAATCAGAGATTGGTGTGAAACTGCGACCTGTTCCTGACTGAAAGTGAAGTTTCTAGTCTGAAAATTTCCAAGCGTTTATGTGACATTCTGGAGTCTCCCAATTTAAGGCAGTGACAACAACAACTTGGATTTACCCTTGAACAGATTAAAATGTCCCGAGACCCTTCACAGAGGATCAAAAGCTGGGTCGAAAAGGTAAGAAGGAGACAGGGTTAGTGAGGGAATTCAAGCCCTGAGGACCTCAGCAGGTGAAAGCACCTCTGCCTATGGTGGAGTGATGTAGGTGTGGGGAGCTGAAGTGGGTCAGAATTTTATTTTTGTTCTTTCATGGGATGTGGGGGGTCACTAGAAAGGCCAGTATTTGTTGCCCATTCCTTGTTGCCCTTGAACTGATGGGTTGCTCAGCACGAAAGTCAACTACATTGCTGTGGGAGTCTGGAGTCACATTAGGCCAGACCAGGTAAGGATGGTAGATTTCCTTCCCTAAAGGGCATTAGTGAACTTGATGGATTTTTACAACTATCAATTACTGAGACTAGCTTTCAATTCCAGATTCATTAATTGAATTTAAACTCCACCAACTGCTGTGATGGGATTTGAACCCATGCCCCTAGAGGATTAGCCTGAATCTCGGCATTATTGATGCATAGTATCACACCACACCACTGCCCCCAGCCCCTTAATTGCAGGAGCACAGGGAGGGTCGTAGGGCTGGAGGAGGTTCCAGAGACTGTTTGTCATGGAGAGAGTGGCTGCCTCCATAGAGCTTCAAGCTGAAATGGGTCCATGCAGGTCATGACCACGGCCGTGCAGGAGATATCTGCTGCCTTAAACAGGATGACAGACACTTTATCTGTGACCTTACAACACGTCACTGATCTCCACCAAGCTGGTCTGCAGCAGAGTGGGAGGAATGATGTGACGCTGATCCAGGAGAGGGACGATGGAGAAAGGAGCCATGGAAGTGGGAAATCCAATCAAGGCATTCCCACTTCTCACCGTTTATCCAACTTCAAAGCCCACCACCCCCAGGCAGTACCCAACAGGCTGCCTCACCTCCCACTCGCTGAGTCTGCCCACTCCTCCTCTCTGCTGTGCAATGTTGTACAGGATGCAGCACATCACTATTATTCTGGAGTCCCTGGCTGCCGAGTACTGAAAGTCACCTCCAGACCTACCCAAACACCTGAAAACACATCGTCAACATTGTGATGCTTTGCTCGATGACACACTCTGGTTGCATCATTCCTGAACCTCATTGGTGCGGTTTCTCACATGAGCCCAGTTTCAAGGAGGTGTCCCTGATCTCTAATGATCCTTCCCTGAAACCTGGTTCCTGGAACAGACAGATCTGGAATATTGGAATTTCGCAGTCTCAATCCATTACGACAGCTCCCAACCAGTGGGCAATGTTCACCATTTTATATTCGGGTCTGGGGGATAACGTTCACTGTTTTATATTCGGATTTGGGGAATAATGTTCACTGTTTTATATTCGGGTCTGGGGGATAATGTTTACTGTTTTATATTCGGGTCTGGGCGATAATGTTCACTGTTTTATATTTGGGTCTGGGGGATAATGTTCACTGTTTTATATTCAGGTCTGGGGGATAATGTTCACTGTTTTATATTCAGGTCTGGGGGATAATGTTCACTGTTTTATATTCAGGTCTGGGGTATAATGTTCACTGTTTTATATTCGGGTGTGGGGGATAATGTTCACTGTTTTATATTCGGGTGTGGGGGGATAATGTTCACTGTTTTATATTCAAGTCTGGGGGATAATGTTCACTGTTTTATATTCGGGTATGGGGATAATGTTCACTGTTTTATATTCGGGTCTGTGGGATAATGTTCACTGTTCGGTCCTTTGGGCCCCAACTATTTACAATCTATATTAATGACTTGGATTCAGCGATAGAAGGTATGATAGCTAAATTTGCAGATGACACCCAAATAGGTGGGAAAGTAAGTTGCAATAAATAAATAAGAAATTTATAAATGGATATGGCCAGGTTAGGTGAATGGGCCAAAATTTGGCAGATGGAGTTTAACGTGGATAAGTGTGAGGTTATCCATTTTGGTCAGAAGAATAAAAAGGCGACTTATTGTTTAAATGGAGAGAAACTTCAGAATGATTCAGTGCCGAGGGATCTGGGTGTCCTCGTACATGAATTGCTGAAAGCTAGTGTGCAGCTACAGCAGGTAATAAGAAACGCAAATGGAATTTTGGCATTTATTGCTAAAGGAATAGAGTATAAACTGGGGAAGTGTAGTTGCAACTGTACAAGGCATTGATGAGACCGCACCTGGAGTACTGTGCACAGTTTTGGTCCCCTTACTTGAGGAAGGATGTAGTTGCATTGGAGGTGGTTCAGAAGAGGTTCAATAGATTGATTCCAGAGATGTGGGGCTTCTCTTATGAGGAGAGATTGAGCAGTTTAGGCCTATACTCGCTAGAGTTTAGAAGGATGAGAGGAGATCTAATTGAGATGTATATGATGCTAAAGGGGATAGACAAAGTAGACGTGGGGCGAATGTTTCCCCTTGTGGGGCATTCTAGAACAAGAGGCCATAGTTTTAGGCTAAGGGGTGGTAGATTTAAATCAGAGATGAGGAGGAATTACTTTTCTCAAAGGGTCGTGAATCTGTGGAATTCACTACCTCAGAGTGCAGTGGATGCCGGGACGCTGAATAAATTTAAGGAGGAGATAGACAGATTTTTAATTAGCAACGTGTTGAAAGGTTATGGGGAGAGGGCGGGAAATTGGAGTTGAGGCCGAAATGAGATCAGCCATGATTGTATTGAATGGTGGGGTAGGCTTGAGGAGCTGAATTGCTGACTCCTGCTCCTAGTTCTTATGAAAACTGTTTACAATATTCCAGGTGTGATCTAACTAGTGCCTTGTATAGTTTTAGCAATAATTCTCTATTTTTATACTCCAGTCCTCTTGAAATTCCAACTTACCTTGGTCAGATCTAATCTCATCCCACTGAAGTTGGCTTTCCCCCAGTTAATTATTCTTACTCTTACTTGAAATCTTTGCATACAGGCAGAACAGATAAACTGTTTACCTTCCACATTAAAAGTTTGATGATATTCAGGTCCTGACGAATCACATGACTCTGTCAGATCTTGATGTGATGTTTGGTTTGAGTTTCCCGTCCGTCAATCCTCTGCCTCTAAAACCCTGGAAAATAAATTTCCAAAATCCATGACTGGCCCTCCGCCATAGTTCCGTCCCGGGTATAATTAACAGCAGAACAAACCGCTATTGTTAGATGTGAACTCACTGGAGTCTCAGTCGGCAGCGTGAATAAGTGACTTTTCTTCCCATGCAATGAACATTCAAACTCCGTGTTGTCAGTAGTAATGTAGCAATTTTGGATCAAAGCCTCTGAGCATTTAAATCTGGAGTGTTAATAGGAGGGCAAAGTGAGTAAATCCCTTGGCACAAATGCAGTATCTGCATGGTCTCTCTAAGGTCCAACTGTGTTGTTGTGTCAGCGAATAGGATAGCCGAGTGAATCATTTCCACTTCTTCTGAAGAAGTCATATGGACTCAAAACGTTAACTCTGTTTCTCTCTCCACAGATGCTGACAGATCTGCTGAGTTTGTCCAGCATTTCCTGTTTTTATTTCAGGTTTCCAGCATCCGCAGAATTATGCTTTCAGTAGTGTCCAAGACTTCCCACATATTACAGTGCATGCATTCCACTTGACCGAGCTGCCTTGGCATGTCGTAACTTTACTTCCATTATGTTAACTTTATTTTACATTGGTTTACTTATATTAATTCACGTTACTGGCTCTGACCTCCTCTTATTCCTAGTGTTTCTTACTCAAATCCAAGTAGCTACTTCTTCAAAACTAATTGGTTTCTCTAATTAATGGATATTTAAAGACACTGCCTAACAACAATTTCTTACCAACCAATGAACTTACTATTTTCCTGTGATGTCACTGTTGGTTTTTTTTTTTTTCAAACTCAGCTCCGAAGGTGAGGTTTACACCCAGGCACATTTCTGCTCATCTGCTCCTGTTCCCAATTTAGAATAATTCCCATGTAAAGCACACCTCTTTCCCCCATGCACAGAATTCCCATGTGGCCCTAATTCACTGCTCACTTGGTCTCCGTCTCACTCTGACAGTCACCTGTCTGCTAGCACACTCCTTACTGACTTTGTGGTTTGAAAAGCCTGTCTCTTTTAAAGACCCTCTGATGAGTCACTAGCTAGTTGAGCTTCCTGCAACAGTAATCAACACCATTTGAATCAAATGCTTTCAGGTGAATGACAGATAGCTGCTACTGCAGGCATTTCCCTACTTAACAAGCTAACCTAACTTACTTATGTCAGGTCTTGATTCTTAATCTATAGTTAAACCTGAAAAGGACTTACCAGAACGTACTTTGTGAGCCAAATTCACCACTCACCCAGTCTCCATCTCACTCCGGCACAGTTGCCTGTCTCTTTGCATGCACCTTACTGCCTAAATGCGTACATGACAAAACAGTTTGTGGTGCATGGACTCGGGGTGAGGGAAAGATATATTCATGAATTATTACACCACAGAATGAGGCCATTCGGCTCTCTGTAAGAGCATTGGGTGAAACAAAGAAACAGAAGATGCGCCTGGAGGACCTGTCAATGGCAGAATGATGAACAAGTGCCATCTGAAAACAAAAAAAGGAACAGGAAATGAGAAAAAAAAAACAAATACAAAGGAAAACAGAATGGGGGCCGCATTTGCAGTGAAAATTGTTGAACTCAGTCTGAGTGTGAAGGTTGTAAAGAGCCCAGTCGAAAGATGAGGTGCTATTCATCGAATGTATGTTGAGCTGCTTTCGAACACTGCAGGAGGCCAGGGACTGGGAGGTCAGCATTAAGATCTGGGTCACAGGTCATTTCAATTCTCCACTTTGGCATTGTAGATTAGTTGGTTCACATCCCTGTGAAGTGAACATAGATGTTTAACATCAAACATTTCTATCCAAACAAACATCTACTCAAACACTACCTCTCTTAACAAATTTTCACCCAACATACACTCACCAATGACTCTGGCACTTTGATACTTGCTGCCCAGCAATTCGTTTCAGGCATGTCTGACTTTCCTGAGCCTTAACCCCCTATTAAGTGGAATGCTGAAGAGGGTGAAATGACACTCTGCTGAGTGTAATTCCTAGAATACAAATAAACTGTGGTCAAATGAGAAGGAAGCTGTGGGTTTCCAGCTCTGTCAGTCCTCCTATTGTCTCAGACAGGATTACAATTGGAGACATGCAGCCAGCTGTCTGAACCCGCCAGCCTGGGCTCGCCTGAATTGGTGAATAGGGATAAAGTGAACATCCATTTACATGGTCAGACCTTTAAAAAATGTGCCTTAATTTTCTTGCCTGTGGGTTGTGCCGATAGATTCCCTGCAGCATGTGCTGAGGTTCACAAAACCAAACCCCAGGAAACCAACCCCGCCGCATGCACCACATACATATGAATAAAGCACAATCTGTAACATGGCCTATAGGAGACAACACCAGAGGGCTCGCTCTGTATTTGAAGCCAGGACTGCTCACATACTCTTTGTGAGAATCACTCAAAGTGAGAATCACATTCCTAAACCAACGAACCAGCAGAAGTAGGAAAGCTCAACCAAAACATAATTTAATTGCCATCCAAAGTAGCTCAGGCATCTCCAGCAAAAGCTGAAATTGCTGGAAAAACTCAGCACATCAGACAGTATCAGTGCACAGGGAAACAAAGCTCATCTTCAATTCCATGCCTTTCATCTTAGTTCCAGAACATCCAGGGAGGAAGCCATCATTGCTTTCCGCTCATCACCATTCATTGTCAAACATTGGATTGTCAATGGGTACTTAAAGTGCCAAGGGAATATCCGCCCAACATTTCCAGCTCTGCTGTTTCAACGCAGGGTCATTCTGTGTGTGAAGTAAACATGATAACCATTATACGACACAAACATTGTGCAGTGCTAAGGTGAATGACCTAGAATGCCAAACAGTGCAGTCTCATTGCTCTTCAGAACCTTCTTTTCAGGTTGAAAAGACGCAGCTAATGGAAAGACACAAGGATTAGTCATAGGACCTCAATTATTTACTATCTATATTAATGACTTGGAGGCAGGGCAGAATGCAATGCATCCAAATTTGCTGAGGATATAAAAATAGGTGAGAGGGCATGTTGTGATGAGGACATAAGGAATCTGCAGGGGGATATGGACAGGTTGAGTGGGTGGGCAAAAACTTGGCAGATGGAGTTTAATGTAGGAAAGTGTGAGGTCATGCACTTTGATAGGAAGAGTCAAAAGGCAGGCTATTATTTAAATGAAGAGAGACTCCAAAAAAGTGCAGCACACAGGGATCTGGGTGTTCTTGTGCATTAAACACAAAAAGCTACGATGCAGGTGCAGCAAGTAATTAAATAGGCAAATGGAATTTTGGCCTGTATTACTAGGTGGTTGGTACTTAAAAATAAGGAAGTCTTGTTACAACTGTACAGGGTGTTGGTGAGGCCGCACCTGGAGTACTGTGTACAGTTTTGGTCCCCGTATTTAAGAAAGGATATACTGGCATTGGAGGCAGTTCAAAAGTGATTCACTAGGCTGATTCCTGGGATGAAGGGGTTGACTGATCAAGAACGACTAAACAGGTTAGAATGAAGGGTGATCTTATTGAAACGTACAAGATTCTGATGGGGTTTGACAGGGTAGATGTTGATAAGATGTTTCCACGGGTGGGGGAATCTTGAAATAGGGGACATAATTACAGAATAGGGGGCACTCATTTAAAACTGAGATGTGAAGGAATTTTTTCTCTCAGAGAGTAGTGAATGTCTGGAATTCTCTACCCCTGAGAGTTGGGGAGGCTAGATCACTGAAAGTATTTAAAGAGGAGGTAGATAGATTTTTGAAATATTGGGGAGTTGAGGGCTATGAGGAGCTAGCACGAAAGAGGAATTGAGGCGTGGGGCAGATCAGCCATGGTCTTATACAATGGCGGGGCAGGCTTGAGGGGCCAAATGGCCTACTCCTGCTCCTATTTCTTATGTTCCTTGTGGAAGTACAAATCGGCTGAAAAGCATCGCCATGTGGCAAAGAAATTGATCTAACATTCGAATCACAAAATGTCATACCAGATAAGGAGGCGATTCTCTTGCAGAAAGTCGGCATAGATACATCGGGCCAAATGACCTCCTTCTGTAGCCATCTATGATTTTATATGAACAACAGGGGTGTGTGCCTGTGGGACCTGTCAGCATAGCTGAGAACTTAAGGCCGTGGACTTTAAATTCATTGGGATTTCACCACTAGATTTTAATCCTGAAGGATGCATTTCTCAATATTCCTGATTTTAACCAAGTGCATATAGAATTAATTATCGGTTAAATTGAATTAAAAAATCATCCAAACACTCCAGCGTTTTTTCTTGTTTCCGTTCATCTGCAAGCATTCAACAAATTTCCAGTCGGAAATGTAACAAATAAGCTAGGCTGGTGAAATCCTTGCTTTCCAGGTGTTTGTCTCTCCTCAGGTCTCTGTCACTCTCGCTCGAAATATCTGTGTGTGCTCTTTTGAGATTGTCAATGTTGTTGAGTTCCCCATTTCCAAACTTCATTCACATTAGTTGTGTAGTTTCATACCAAAAAGGAAGAGAGGAAAAAAAATAACAGTTTTTTAAAAATTCATTCACGGGATGTGGGTGTCGCCGGCTGGGCCAGCATTTATTGCCCATCCCTAATTGCCCTTGGTGGTGGTGAGCTTCCTTCTTGAACCACATGTAGGTACATCCACAGTGCTGTTAGGGAGGGAGTTCCAGGATTTTGACCTAGCGACAGTGAAGGAACGGTGATATATTTCTAAGTCAGGATGGTGAGTGACTTGGAGAGGAACTTGCAGGTGGTGGCATTCCCATCTATCTGCTGCCCTTGTCTTTCTAGGTGGTAGTGGTCGTGGGTTTGGAAGGTGCTGTCTAAGGAGCCTTGGTGAATTCCTGCAGTGCATCTTGTGGATGGTACACACTGCTGCTACTGTGCGTCGGTGGTGGAGGGAGTGAATGTTTGTGGATGTGATGCTAATCAAGCGGACTGCTTTGTCCTGGACAGTGTCCAGCTTCTTCAGAGTGTACGGAGTATCACTCATCCAGGAAAGTGGGGAGCATTCCATCACAGTCTTGACTTGTGTCTTGCAGATGGTAGACAGGAGGTGAGTTATCCATTGCAGGATTCCAAACTTCTGACTTGCTCTTGTCACTGCAGTGGCTCATCCAGTTCAGTTTCTGGTCTATGGTAACCCCCAGGATGTTGGTAGTGGGGGATTCAGTGATGGTAATGCCATTGAACGTCAAGGGGCAATGGTTAGGTCCTCTTCGTTGGAGATGGTTATTGCCTGGCGCTTGTATGGTACTAATGTTTCTTGCGACTTGTCAGCCCAAGTCTGGATATTGTCCAGGTCTTGCTGCATTTGGACATGAGCTGCTTCAGTATCTGAGGAGTCCTGATTTGAGATGAACATTGTGCAATCATCAGCGAATATCCCCACTTATGACCTTTTGATGGAAGGAAGGTCATCGATGAAGCAGCTGAAGATGGTTGGGCCTGGGACACTATCCTGAGGAACTCCTGCAGTAATGTACTGGAGCTGAGATGACTGACCTCCAAGAACCACAACCATATTCCTTTGTGCTAGGTATGACTCCAACCAGCGGAGAGTTTTCCCCCTGATTCCCATTGACTCCAGTTTTGTTAGGGCTCCTTGATGCCTCATTCGGTCAAATGCAGCCTTGATGTCAAGGGCAGTCGCTCTCACCTCATCTCAGGAGTTCAGCTATATTTTTGATGTTTGAATAAAGGCTGTAATGAGGTCAGGAGCTGAGTGGCCCTGGCGGAACCAAAACTGGGCGTCAGTGAGCCAGTTATTGCTAAGCAAGTGCCGCTTGGTAGCACTGTTGATGGCCCCTTCCATTACTTTACTGATGATCGAGAGTAGGCTGATAGCGTGGTAATTGGCCGGGTTGGATTTGTCCTGCTTTTTGTGCACAGGACATGCCTGGGCAATTTTCCACATAGTTGGGTAGATGACAGTATTGTAGCTGTACTGGAACAGCTTGGCTAGGGGCGCGGCAAGTTCTAGAGCACAAGTCTTCAGTACTATTGCAGGGTGTTGTCAGGGTGCATAGCCTTTGCACCATCCAGTGCCTTGAGCTGTTTCTTGATATCACGTGGAGTGAATTTAATTGGACGAAGACTGGCATCTGTGATGCTGGGGACCTCCGGAGGAGGCTGAGTTGGATGGTGGTTGTAGCAAATGCTTCAGCCTGATCTTTTGCCCTGATGTGCTGGGCTCCCCCATCATTGAGGATGGGGGTATTTGTGGAGCCCCCCCCTCCAGTTAGCTGTTTAATTGCCCGCTACCATTCAGGACTGGATGTGGCTGGTCTGCAGAGCTTAGCTCTGATCCATTGAAACAATGTACAAACAATTAAAGGGCTGACTTAAAGGAATAACTGGGCAAACAGGGAATGTCACCATTAGAACAAGGAGAGTCCCTGGTTTCAATAAATGAACCGGCAGAAGGGTTAGGATTGAGCAGGGAGAAGGTAAATACTGTCATCATTCAGAACAACACAAACTGTAAAGGAACAACTGACCTCAGAGGTAATCTCTTGTATTTGTGAAGGGGTTGTGTTGAATCAGGTTTAAAGGGATCAAATGATATATGTTTTCTATATTGGACAATCACATCGGAACAGGAGAAGGCCATTCAGCCCATCGAGCCTGCTCCACCATTCAGTATGATCATGGCTGATTGAACACTTCAATGCCTTTTGCCCACATTATCCCCATAACCCTTTATGTCATTGTTAATCAGGAATCTATTAATCTCTACCTAGCATACTCACACTAAAACCTAGAATTCAGATCGGGATATGGATTCGTGTTAGGTGGGAAGATCTGGATCAGTGAATTACTCCAGGAAGCCTTGAAATCAGACTGACTGTATTTCAGAACTGACCCCTGTGATAGCAGCAATCCCATTGCTATTGATTGATAAGACTGATGGAAGTATTTAAAGGGGAGACCACAGGCATGTTGGCAGATGACGCACACAAGGAATTCATGAACTATCAGAGGATAATAGTGAGGGGAAAGGAGAAGTGGGGCCTGATTGTGTAGATGTCAGGTTGTACACAGCACACACACACTCACAGACACTCATGGGGACACTTCCTGTCCAATCAAGCTGTTTGGACCATCCAATTTCAACCTTTCTCTGAACCTTAAATCCACATTAAACAACATCTGTCAGAGAAGCAACAACAAACCAGTGTTACTGAGTGAATCACCGAATCACAGTGCAGAAGAGGCCCTTCAGTCCATTGAGTCTGCACCGACACGTGAGAAACACCTGACCTATCTACCTAATCCCATTTACCAGCACTTGGCCAATACCTTGAATGTTATGATGTGCCAAGTGCTTATCCAGGTACTTTTTAAAGGATGTGAGGCAACCCTCCTCCACCACCCTCCCAGGCAACACATTCCAGACTGTCACCATCCTCTGGATAAAAAAGCTTTTCCTCATATCCCCCTAAACCTCCTGCCCCTCACTTTGAACTTGTGTCCCCTTGTGACTGACTCTTCAACTAAGTGGAACAGCTGCTCCCTATCCACCCTGCCCATGTCTCTCATAATCTTGTACACCACGATCAGGTCGCTCCTCAGTCTTCTCTGCTCCAATGAAAACAACCCAAGTCTATCCATCCTCTCTTCATAACTTAAATGTTTCATCCCAGACAACATCTTGGTGAATCTCCTCTGCACCCCCTCCAGTGCAATCACATCCTTCCTATAATGTGGCGACTAGAACTGCTCACAGTGCTCCAGCTGTTGCCTCACCAAGGTTCTATACAATTCCAACATGACCTCCCTACTTTTGTAATCTATGCTTCGAATGATAAAGGCAAGTGTCCCATATTTTTCACCACCCCACCAACATGCCCTTCCGCCTTCAGACATCTGCGCACACACACGCCAAGGTCCCTTTGTCCCTCAGAACTTGCTAGTGTTATGCCATTCATTGAATACTTCCTTGTCAAATTACTCCTTCCAAAGTGTATCACCTCACACTTTTCAGGGTTAAATTCCATCTGCCACTTATCTGCCCATTTGACCATCCCGTCTATATCTTCCTGTAGCCCAAGACACTCAACCTCACTGTTAACCACCTGGCCAATCTTTGTGTCATCTGCAAACTTACCAATCCTACCCCCACATAGTCATCTATGTCGTTTATATAAATGACAAATAATAGGGGACCGAGCACAGATCCCTGTGGTACACCACTGGACATTGACTTCCAGTTACTAAAGCATCATTCAGTCATCACCCTCTGTCTCCTGCAACTAAACCAGAGTGGTCTATTGTCACTGTGGATAATCAGCCCTGGTGGGGGGATAGTACACAATTCAGGCCTTGTATTGGGACTATACAATCCTGGTATAATTGCAGCCTCTACTTTCCTCCTGATGTCACAGATGATGCTAATTCCCTTTATATGGATGGCCTGGTTGATGAGGAGAATTCTAAGATAGTTTATAAGGAGAAAGAATAGAATGGAAACGTTTGCACTGACCAAGAAATCAGCTTTGAAGCTACAGAAGGAAGTTGGGCCCGGAGGTGAGGAATGTAGATGGATGGGGCAGACAGAAATCATTTTAATAACTTTCTTCAATATTTCTCAATAGTAAGCGCGTTCTGAATAGTAAGGAAGAGAAGCGCGAGAGCGGCCGGCAGTTGAAGAGAAGCGCGAGAGGAGTCGGGAGTTGAAGATAAGCGCGAGAGGAGCCGGCAGTTGAAGAGAAGCGTGAGAGGAGCCGGCAGTTGAAGAGAGGCGCGAGAGCAGCCGGCAGTTGAAGAGAGGCGCGAGAGGAGCCGGGAGTTGAAGAGGAGCCGGCAGTTGAAGAGAAGCGCGAGAGGAGTCGGGAGTTGAAGAGAAGCGCGAGAGGAGTCGGGAGTTGCTGAGAAGCGCGAGAGGAGTCGGGAGTTGAAGAGAAGCCCGAGAGAAGCCGGCAGTTGAAGAGAGGCGCGTGAGGAGCCGGCAGTTGAAGAGAAGCGTGAGAGGAGCCGGCAGTTGAAGAGAAGCCGAGAGGAGCCGGCAGTTGAAGATAAGCGCGAGAGGAGCCGGCAGTTGAAGAGAAGCGTGAGAGGAGCCGGCAGTTGAAGAGAGGCGCGAGAGCAGCCGGCAGTTGAAGAGAAGCGTGAGAGGAGCCGGCAGTTGAAGAGAAGCCGAGAGGAGCCGGCAGTTGAAGAGAAGCGCGAGAGGAGCCGGCAGTTGAAGAGAAGCGTGAGAGGAGCCGGCAGTTGAAGAGAGGCGCGAGAGGAGCCGGGAGTTGAAGAGGAGCCGGCAGTTGAAGAGAAGCGCGAGAGGAGCCGGCAGTTGAAGAGAAGCGTGAGAGGAGCCGGCAGTTGAAGAGAAGCGCGTGAGGAGCCGGCAGTTGAAGAGAAGCGCGAGAGGAGCCGGCAGTTGAAGAGAGGCGCGTGAGGAGCCGACAGTTGAAGAGAGGCGCGTGAGGAGCCGGCAGTTGAAGAGAACCGCGAGAGGAGTCGGGAGTTGAAGAGAAGCGCGAGAGGAGTCGGGAGTTGAAGAGAAGCGCGAGAGGAGTCGGGAGTTGAAGAGAAGCGCGCGAGAGGAGCTGGCAGTTGAAGAGAAGCGCGAGAGGAGCCGGCAGTTGAAGAGAAGCGCGAGAGGAGTCGGGAGTTGAAGAGAAGCGCGAGAGGAGCTGGGAGTTGAAGAGGGGCGCGGGAGGAGTCGGGAGTTGAAGAGAAGCGCGAGAGGAGTCGGGAGTTGAAGAGAAGCGCGAGAGGAGCCGGCAGTTGAAGAGAAGCGCGGGAGGAGGTGTTAGAAGGAGAAGATTTGCATTAGGGAAACTGAGACCAAACATCACATCAGGAACTGACGGAGTCGCCCAATTTATAGTACCTTGGGTATCATTGGATTTTGAACATGGAAGTTAAAAGAACCGTTCACAGTGGGAAGAAACTTTACATGTGTTCTGTGTGTGGACGAGGCTTCAGCCAAACATCTGGCCTGTCAAGACACAAGCGCAAATACATGGGGGAGAAACTGTGGAAATGTGGGGACTATGAGAAGGCATTTGGTTACCCGTCTGAACTGGAAACTCAGTGACGCACTCACATTGGAGAGAGACCATTCATCTGCTCCATTTCAGGGAAGGATTTATTAGATCATCAAACTTGCTGACACACCAGCGAGTTCACACTAGAGAAAGGCTGTTCACCTGCTCTGCATGTGGAAAAGGGTTCACTGATTCCTCCAACCTGCTGACACACCAGCGAGTTCAACTGTCTGGACTGTGGGAATTGCTTTAAAAGTTCTGGGGGACTGATGTCCCATCAACATGTTCATACTAACGAGAGACCGCTCGGGTGCTTTCACTGCGGGACTGGGTTCAAGCGATCATCTCAACTCATTGTACACCAGCGACTTCACACTGTGGAGAGGCGGCTCACCTGCTGTAAACGTGGGAAGGGATTCACTCAATCATCCACCCTGCTGAAACACCAGCAAGTTCACGAGTAACTACAGTGATTAGATTTTGCTGTTAATCACATCCAGGACTGAGCCATGTTCAGTGGTGTCTGTTCCTATTCATGGTAAGTAAACCCCTGACCAGTTATAGGGGAAAATATTGTTGACAGGAGAAAAATAAATCAGCTTTGTACTAAACATGCAGTGTGTTGAATTTTTTTTTGTTCATTCATGGGATGTGGGCCTCAGAGGCTAGGCCAGCATTTATTGTCCATCCCTAATTGCCCTTGAGAAGGCGGTGGTGAGCTGCCTTCTTGAACTGCTGCAGTCCATGTGGTGTAGGTCTAGTTTCATTCCTTATAAACATTCCAATGGTTTGATACAACTGAATGCCTTGCTAGGCCATTTAAAAGTAAACCACGGTGCTTTGGGTCTGGAGTTACTAGTAGGCCAGACCAGGTAGGGACGGCAGATTTCCTTTCCTAAAGGGAATTAGTGAACTAGATGTGTTTTTACAACCATCGACAATGGTTTTATGGTCATCATTAAACTTTTAGTTCCAGATTTTTATTGAATTTAAATTTCACCATATGCCGTGGTGGGATTTGAACCCAGGTCCCGAGAACATTAACAGGGGCTCTCAGGATTATTCACCCAATGACGATACCACAACATCACCACCTCCCGCTTTAAAAATAAGTTAATTCCTTTTGAAGGGCTCTACCTCTCCTCTGTCTCCTCCAACCTTACCAACGACAAGTGTGAGGAGATCATGGAGCTTCTTTGTCACTAAGATTGAGACAATTCGATCAGCTGCCTCTGCTGCTTCCAAACTGTCTCTAAAGTTCCCCCTTGTCCGAGCCCTGAGCTCACGTCTTTCTCCAGTTTCTCTCCTATCTCCCATCATGCCCTGTCAGAGCTCATCTTTTGCAGGTGACCCACCTCCGAGTCCCTTAATTCTATTCCTACCAAACTGCTAATCATCCATCTTCCCCGTGTTGCTGATATTGTTAACAGTTCTCTCTCTCTCTCTCTTCTGGTTTTGCTCCTCTCACCTTTAAATACACCACCCTCACCCTTCCTGAAAAAAACAACCCTTCAACCCACTTTCCTTGAAAACTACCACACCATCTGCAACCTCCCTTTCCTCTCCAAAGTCCTTGAATTGGTTTTCCCCAAGGATCTATTCTTGGATCCTCCTATTTCTCATCTACATGCTGCCAGCTAGGCAACATCATCCAAAAGCACCGTGTTAGTTTGCACATGTACACTGACAACGCCCAGCTCTACCTCCCCACCATCCCTCGCCATTCCTCCACTGTTACTAAATTATCAAACTGCTTAACCGACATCCAGTAATGGATGAGCAGAAATTTCATCGAATTAAAAACTGGGAAGACCAAAGCCGTTGCCTTCGGTCACCACCATAAATTCCATTCCCTAACTACTGAGTACATCCCTCTCCCTGGGAACTGTCTGAGACTGAACCACACTCTTCACAATCTTAGTGTCATATTGATCCCAAGATGTTTCCAACCACATATCCACACCATCATTAATACCAGATATTTCCACCTCTGTAATGTCACCCATCTCCACCCCACCCCAGCTCATCTGCTGCTGAAATTCTCCTCATACGCATTGACTATTCTAATACATTCCTGGCCAGCCTCTCACATTCACCCTGCCCCCATCCCCCAACAACCTGGAAACAAGATCATTCAAAACTCTGTTGTCCATGTGCATTCTTGCTCTAAATGGAGGGGAGATGGTGGCACAGTGATAACG
The DNA here is from genome assembly GCF_964194155.1 of Cetorhinus maximus. Classification (NCBI taxonomy): domain Eukaryota; kingdom Metazoa; phylum Chordata; class Chondrichthyes; order Lamniformes; family Cetorhinidae; genus Cetorhinus; species Cetorhinus maximus. The sequence goes on from NC_135901.1 coordinate 20,413,895, forward strand.
TCACTGAACTCGTATTCCAGAGGCTGAGGCTTATGATCTGGGAACGTGGGTTCAATTCCCACATTCCCCACAAACCTTCTGCAGACATTTTTAGCAATAAGTTTCCAAATAGTATTTATACATAAACACAGTGACCTGAATCAGACAGAAAATGTTTCCATCTTTGTGTGGAAGTTAGTATCAATAATGGTGCCATGAAACTATTGTTGATCGTTGTAAAATCCCCTCTGGTTTACTAATGTCCTTTAGGGGAGGAAATATGCCAAACAAATGGTACGAATTTAAACAGAATTCAGGAACGGAGTGACCTGGGAGTGTGTGGACACAAATCTTAGCAGGAAAAGTTGATCAAACTGTTAAAAACAAAACTGATGGGGTCGTCTGTTTATTAATGGAGACATGAAGTACAAAAGCATGGAAGTCACACTGAATCTTTATCAATTACTTTTTATTCCTCAGCTCAAATACTGTGTTCAGTTCCGAGCACCACACTTCAGGAAAGATATCAAGGCCTTGGAGAGAGTACACGGAAAATTGACCAGAATAGTATCAGGGATGAGAGATTTCTGTTATGTGGAGATATTGGAGAAGCTGGGATGGTTCTCCTTAGAGCAGGGAAGGTTAAGGAGTGATTTAATAGAGGTGTGGACATTTTTGCCATTTTTTTTAAGGAGTTTTCATCAAATAGGGAGAAACTGTTTCCATTGGCAGGATGGTTGGTAACTGCAGAAAACAGATTTAAAATAATTGGCAAAAAATCCAGGATGGAGATGAGGAGAGATTATTTTACTCAGTGAGTTCTGATGATCTGGAACACATTGTCTGAATGACTGGTGGAAGAAGATCCAACAGTAACTTTCAAAAGGGATTTGGACTTTTAATTCACAAGGAAAGATTTTCAGGGATCAGGAGAAAGATCAGTGGGCTGGGACAGAATGGTAACATTTTTAGAGACACAGTACAAACATGAGGGGCTGAATGGTCACCTTCTGAACTTTATGATTTGATCATATGGTGTTTATTGTGAATCATTATACTGTTATAGAATCACAGGATCTCATCATAGTACAGCACAGAAGGAGGCCACTCGGCTCATCGAATCTGCACTGGCTCTTTCAAAGAGCAATCCGGTTAACCCCACTCCCCCACTTTTTCCCCCTTTCCTTGGATGAGGTTTCAGCTGACCATCTGGCCTGTCAAGACACAAACGCAGTCACACTGGGGAGAAACCGAGTTAACATGGGGACAGTGGAAAGGGATTCAATTAATCATTTGAGTTAGAAAGTTATCAGTGCATGTAGACTGAGGAGACACTGTTCACCTGCTCTATGTGTGGGATGGGATTCACTTGGTCATCCAGCCTCCAAACACACCAGCGAGTTTATACTGGAGAGAGAAGGTTTAAATGCTTAGACTGTGACAAGAGCTTTAAAAGCCTGTTCCCATTTTATAGTCTCAGTCTAAGTCAGGCTTCCCAAACTGGGGGTCGTGACCCCCAGTGGGATCAGAAATGAGATTTTGGGCTTGTGAGCTCTGTGGCAGCAATGGCTGCCATGTAGCTCCAACTGCTTCCCGACAGCTGTGAGGCCCTTTTAAATCTCCACAGCTGGGCGTGGCCTAGTGAACAGCTCTCTGAGGCCCAATTGCTGCTGCAAAAAAAGCTTGTGAAAAGGTTGATGTTCATTTTTTTCTGGAAAGTCGATTTCTTCAATAATCAGGATCATAATGTATTACTAATCAGGATACTGTTAGATTAATAATCAGAATCCCACTGCATCAATAATGAGATTCTGTTTTATTAATGATCAGGGTCCAATTACTTTAAGATTCAGGACAATGTGATGTCAAATCAAAACAAGAAGAACTTTCATACTCCTTAACCTTGTGTCTATCGTCACCATGAGGTGAGTCTGGATAATATTTTCACCAATTTGATCCACATACTGTTGAGGTGCAACCACTATCTAACACAGCACAGTTGATTGAGTCTGTGAATAACATATTCATCATTGGACTGGACCAAAGTTTTTGGTGACCAGAACAATTCCTTCAGAATGCTCGTTATCATCATCTTCAGCCTCAGAATTCTCTGTGTCATACATCATTTCAATGACCCTGATTTTCTGTTTTGGGCAGTTTATCACATCATGGTATTTTGAGTCAGACCTGAAACAATTGTTAATTGATCCCTGGTCATTCCTGGGGTTCATTCACCTGTTAGTGCTGTTCCAATCCATCTCTGCTAAAGATGCTTTCACCCTCTTTCGAAACCTGTCAATGTCCAACTATGCTTTATAGTCATCCAATCGATCATCTTTCTTGTAAATCTCTTCAATGAGCCCGAATAGAAGATCTAAACCTTCATCAATCTCCAACTGACAGGCATCCAGCTCACAAAATACTTTGCTTGTCATTTTACCTATGTTAGGAAGTGACAATGCCAAGTCCAAATCTTGTTTCCTTCTTGGTAGGGACATAACCCGTGTCCACATATCCACTTCATTCTTCCACTGGTCGTATGGCCCAGACTCTGAGTTATCAGACCTTGACAATTCCCACTTGCTTTCAGCCATTTCTCATAAAAGCTACTAGGATTGTAACTTCTGTCTGAAATTTTATTTTCCTTTGTTTTCCAAACTTCACCATCAGACAATCATTCTCAGGTACCATGTTATAGTCCTGACAGTTTTATGGTGAAGGAGGAAACTGGAGCTAATCTTTGCTTGGTACAGATTTATTCACAGAGTGAAACATTACAGGTATATACCTCGTAACTCCACTCCACTCTATGTCAGTAAGTGCTCATATGTGCTCATGTAACCAAACAATCAAAGCCCAAATCCTGCATACACTGAACCCCAAATGATACAATGAACAGCCACAATTGGAGTATCTAAAAGGTCTCTAATTGGTGTGACTGCCATGGTGTTTCAGCAAGTTGGATGATTCAGTGAATGCCTTCCCACACACGGAGCAGGTGGACGGCCTCTCTCCTCTGTGTGAACTCACTGGTGCTTCCCCAGGCTGGATGCATCAGTGAATCCCTTCCCACACTCAGTGCAGATAAACAGCCTCTCCCCAGTGTGAACGTGTCGGTGTGTCCGCAGGCTGGGTGACTCAGTGAATCCTTTCCCACATACAGAGCAGGTGAATGGCCGCTCTCCAGTGTGAACCCGCCGGTGCTTCCACAGGCTTGAGGAATCAGTAAATCCCTTCCCACACTCAGTGCAGGTGTATGGCCTCTCTCCAGTGTGAACTCGCTGGTGTGTCAGCAGTCTGGTTGACCGAGCAAATCTCTTCCCACACACAGAACAGGGAAATGGCCTCTCTCCAGTGTGAACTGCCTGGTGTCTCAGCAGGGTTGATAACTGAGTGAATCCCTTCCCACACATGGAGCAGGTGAATGACCTCTCCCCAGTGTGAACTCGTTGATGCGTCAGCAGGTGGGATGACCGAGTGAATCCCTTCCCACACACGGAGCAGGTGAATGGCCTCTCCCCAGTGTGAACTCGCTGGTGTCTCCGGAGGCTGGATGAATCCCCGAATCCCTTCCCACACTTAGAGCAGGTGAAAGGTCTCTCCCCAGTGTGAATCCGTCTGTGTGTTACAAGATGGGATGAATCAGTGAATCCTTTCCCGCACTCAGAGCAGGTGAACAGCCTCTCCCCAGTGTGAATTCTCTGGTGTGTTAGCAGGTTGGATAACTGAGTGAATCCCTTCCCACAATCAGAGCAGATGAACGGCCTCTCCCCAGTGTGAATTCTCTGGTGTGTCAGCAGGTTGGATAACTGAGTGAATCCCTTCCCACAATCAGGGCAGGTGAACGGCCTCTCCCCAGTGTGGCTACGTCGATGAATCTCCAGCTCTGATGGGGCTTTGAATCCCTTCCCACAGTCCCCACATTTCCACGGTTTCTCCCTGGTGCAGGTTGCCTTTTGTCCCTCCAGTTTTGATGATCAGTTAAAACCTTGTTCTCACACAGAACATGTGAACAGACTCTCATCACTGTGAATGGTGTGATGCTTTTTCAGGCTGCGTAACCTGAATACTCTCACTCGTGTGTGTGTCTCGGTGCTTTTCCAGTCACACTAACGTTTAAATTTTTTGAACCAGACAGCACAGACAAACATTTCTCCGTCTAGATTCAAAGGCCGATGATCGTTACATTGTGACTAATTGAGTGACTCTGTCAAATTTTAATGTGATGTTTGTTTTGAGATTTCTGTCCTTAGATCCTCCTCTTCCAATATCCTGAAAAAGGAGTTTACAAGAGTCAACACAGTCATTACAGGATAGAATTTCAAAACAGACGGTTCTAGTTTCTATGAAACATATTTTCTTCTCTCATTCCTGAAAGGTTGTAAATCTCATTCGGCTGTCGCTAATATACACCCTTCCAGTTCTCCTGAAGGTGCCAGTTCATGCTGAATGACAGATCCATGCTCACTGCTTCCTATCCAGGACACAGAACCCTGAAAATCTTCATGTGGGCTGTTCACCTATGTATAGTACTATATTACTTGATTAGAGATAAATGGGGGATGTGAGGAAGAACTTCACTTGGACAGCAAGTGATCATAAACTGGAACACATACCATATGAGGATGGTGGAAGAGGAAATCATTGATGATTTCAAAATGAAATTGGATGGGTGCTTGAAGGAAATAAACTTGCAGGGTTATGGACATATAAAGGGGGGAATGGGACTGACTGGATTGCTCGACAGATAGTCGGCATGGACTTGAGTTGCCGAATGGACTCCTACTATGCCATAATGACTCTATGACTGGAAATATGTGGGGTAGCTACAGTACTATATTACAAGACTAGAAATAATAATAAATGTACTTGACTACAGAACCATAAATAACATATCTGGTAGCAGATAACAACACTGGACATATCTGGCAGATGAAGTTCAATGCGGAGAAGCATGAGGTGACACATTTTGGTGCAAAGAACACGGAGAGACAGTATAAAATAAAGGGTACCATTCTAAAGAGTGTGCCGGAGCAGAGAGATCTGGGTGTATATGAACATAAATCATTAAAGGTGACAGGACATGTAGAGAGAACTGTTTCTAAAGCATACAGTATTCTAGGCATCATTAAAAGGGGCATAGAGTGCAAGAGCAGGGAGGTTATATTGAGCTTATATAAGGTACTGGTTAGACCTCAACTGGAGTATTGTGTGCAGTTCTGGGCGCCACACTATAGGAAGGATGTGAACGCATTGGAGAGAGTGCAGAAGATATTTACAAGAATGATTCCAGGGATGAGGCGCTTCAGTTATGAGGAAAGATTGGAGAAGTTGGGACTGTTTTCCTTCGAGGAGAAGGGTCAGACGAGACTTGATAGAAGTTTTCAAAATCATGAGGGGTCTGGACAGAGTAGATGGGGAGAAGCTGTTCCCGCTCGTAAACCGGTCGAGAACCAGAGTGCACGGTTTTAAAGTGTTTTGCAAAAGAAGCAAATGCGAGGTGAGAAAAAACTTTTTCACACAGCGAGTAGTTAGGCTTTGGAATGCACTGCCTGGAAGTGTGGTGGAGGCAGGTTCAATTGAGGCATTGGATGATTATTTAAACAGAAACAATCTGCAGGGTTACGGGGAAAAGGCAGGAGATCGGCACGAAGTTAAAATGCTCAGAGACCCGGTGCGGACACGATGGGCCGAATGGCCTCCTCAACAATTCTGCGTTTCACTCACAGCTTCACTGCTCTATTACTGAACTGTTCCCTTTTCTCCTGAAAACCTCAGCCTCCCAAACCCTGCCGGTTTCTCTTCTCTTTCTCTTCAACACAAACTCTTTTACTCACAGATCTTGGACACAGATTCAGTCCCTGTGAATCTCCATCTTCATTGCCACAAAGCCCACCTTCTGATTGGCTGGAGGATTAATGTCCTTCCGGTCCTCCAGAGCTCCCCATTGGCCGAAGCCGTCAACCTGGGCTCGAGAAAGGGAGAACAATGGGTGGGGGCGGGGCTCCCGCGTTCGCGGTCTGGCGCGGATTGGAACTCCTGGACGTCACCGCGGAGCAGGATGATTCCTATTGGCTGATTCAGGCAGCATTTCATTGTGGACTTCACAATGACTCATGGGGCGTTCCCAGTACACAGTCTCCCATTGGGAGCAATACGACTAGTGACAGAAGCAGAATATTGCGGATTGGACAATAGCTCAGCGCGTCAGAAGGTCAAAGTCTCTCCCGCCCCCATGTGGGCTCGGGTTCCGCTTCCTCGTTGGCTTCATACGAAGGATTGACCAATAGGAATAACTGGAGGAACGGAAAGGCGCTGATGTTCCACCAATCAGAGAGCGGGCTTTGTGCCAAAGGCCGCAATGACTATTTGTCTCTAGCGGAAGTTGGACAATGAGTTCCATACCCACTTAAATTTCCTCCTCTGTTCCATATCTGTGAGTAAAACACTTTCTTTTCACCCGCTTTCTATTTATTTTCCAATTCTGGGTTTAAATTCAGAGATAAAAACAAAAAACTGCGCATGCTGGAAATCCAAAACAAAAACCGAAACAGAAATACCTGGAAAAACTCAGCAGGTCTGGCAGCATCGGCAGAGAAGAGTACAGTTGACGTTACGAGTCCTCATGACCCTTCAACAGAACTAAGTAAAATTAGGAAAGGGGTGAAATATAAGCTGGTTTAAGGTGGGGGGGGGGAGGGTTTGTTGGGACAAGCGGCCAGTGATAGGTGGAGATAACCAAAAGCTGTCACAGACGAAGGAACAAAGAGGTGTTGAAGGTGGTGATATTATCTAAAAGAATGTGCTAATTAAGAGTAAAAGACAAGACAGATAAGGTACAGATGGCTCTAGTGGGGGTGGGAGAATACTAAAAGGTAGAAATAAACAATGGTGGAATTATATTTAAAAATAATGGAAATAGGTGGGAAAAGAAAAAATCTATATAAATTATTGGCAAAAACAAAAAGGAGGGGGAAGAAACAGGAAGGGGGTGGGGATGGAGGAGAGAGTTCAAGATCTAAAATTGTTGAACTCAATATTCAGTCCGGAAGGCTGTAAGGTGCCTAGTGGGAAGATGAGGTGCTATTCCTCCAGTTTGCGTTGAGCTTCACTGGAACAATGCAGCATGCCAAGGACAGACATGTGGGCAAGAGAGCAGGGTGGAGTGTTAAAATGGCAAGCGACAGGGAGGTCTGGGTCTTGCTTGCGGACAGACCGAAGGTGTTCTGCAAAACGGTCACCCAGTCTGCGTTTGGTCTCTCCAATGTAGAGGAAACCGCATTGGGAGCAACGAATGCAGTAGACTAAGTTGAGGGAAGTGCAAGCGAACTGCTGCTTCACTTGAAAGGAGTGTTTGGGGCCTTGGACGGTGAGGAGAGAGGAAGTGAAGGGGCAGGTGTTGGATCTTCTGCGTTTGCATGGGGAGGTGCCGTGGGAGGGGGTTGAAGAGTAAGGGGTGATGGAGGAGTGGACTAGGGTGTCACGGAAGGAATGATCCCTACAGAATGCCGCCAGGGTGGGTGAAGGGAAGATGTGTTTGGTGGTGGCATCATGCTGGAGTTGGCGGAAATGGTGGAGGATGATCCTTTGAATGCGGAGGCTGGTGGGGTGATAAGTGAGGACAAGGAGGACCCTATCAAGTTTCTAGGAGGGAGGAGAAGGCGGGAGGGCGGATGCGTGGGAGATGGGCTGGACACGGTTGAGGGCCATGTCAACTACCGTGGGTGGAAAACCTCGGTTAAGGAAGAAGGAGGACATGTCAGAGGAACTGTTTTTGAAAGTAGCATCATCAGAACAGATGCGACGGAGGCGAAGGAACTGAGAGAATGGGATGGAGTCCTTACAGGAGGCGGGGTGTGAGGAGCTGTAGTCGAGGGAGCTGTGGGAGTAGGCTTGTAATGGATATTGGTGGACAGTCTATCACCAGAAATTGAGACAGAGAGGTCAAGGAAGGGAAAGGAAGTGTCAGAGATGGACCATGTGAAAATGATGGAGGGGTGGAGATTGGAAGCAAAATTAATACATTTTTCCAGGTCCCGACGAGACCATGAAGCAGTACCGAAGTAATCATTGATGTACCTGAGAAAGAGTTGTGGGACGGGGCTGGAGTAGGACTGGAACAAGGAATGCTCCACATACCCCATAAAGAGACAGGCATAGCTGGGGCCCATGCGGGTACCCAAAGCCACACCTTTTATTTGGAGGAAGTGAGAGGAGTTAAAGGAGAAATTGTTCAGTGTGAGAACAAGTTCAGCCAGACGGAGGAGAGTAGTGGTGGATGGGGATTGTTCAGACCTCTGTTCGAGGAAGAAGCAGAGAGCCCTCAGACCATCCCGCTGGGGGATGGAGGTGTAGAGGGATTGGACGTCCATGGTGAAAAGGAGGCGGTTGGGGCCAGGGAACTGGAAATTGTTGATGTGACGTAAGGTGTCAGAGGAATCACGGATGTAGGTGGGAAGGGACTGGACAAGGAGAGAGAGAAGGGAGTCCAGATAGCGAGAAATGAGTTCCGTGGGCAGGAACAGGCTGACACGATCGGTCTGCTTGGACAGCCCTGTTTGTGGATTTTGGGTAGGAGGTAGAAGCGGGCCGTCCGAGGTTGTGCGACTATCAGGTTGGAAGCTGTGGAAGGTAGATCTCCAGAGGAGATGAGGTCAATGACAGTCCGGGAAACAATGGCTTGATGTTCAGTGGTGGGGTCATGGTCCAGGGAGAGGTAGGAGGAATTGTTGCAAGTTCCTGCCCCACGGAACTCATTTCTCGTTATCTTGACTCCCTTCTCTCTCCCCTTGTCCAGTCCCTTCCCACCTACATCCGTGATTCCTCTGACACCTTACGTCACATCAACAATTTCCAGTTCCCTGGCCCCAACCGCCTCCTTTTCACTAGGACGTCCAATCCCTCTACACCTCCATCCCCCACCAGGATGGTCTGAGGGCTCTCTGCTTCTTCCTCGAACAGAGGCCCGAATAATCCCCATCCACCACTACTCTCCTCCGTCTGGCTGAACTTGTTCTCACACTGAACAATTTCTCCTTTAACTCCTCTCACTTCCTCCAAATAAAAGGTGTGGCTATGGGTACCCGCATGGGCCCCAGCTATGCCTGTCACTTTATGGCGTATGTGGAACATTCCTTGTTCCAGTCCTACTCTGGCCCCCTCCCACAACTCTTTCTCCGGTACATCGATGATTACTTCGGTGCTGCTTTATGCTCTCGTCGGGACCTGGAAAAATTTATTAATTTTGCTTCCAATCTCCACCCTCCATAATTTTCACATGGTCCATCTCTGACACTTCCCTTCCCTTCCTTGACCTCTCTGTTTCAATTTCTGGTGATAGACTGTCCACCAATATCCATTACAATCTATCGACTCCCACAGCTACCTCGACTACAACTCCTCACACCCCGACTCCTGTAAGGACTCCGTCCCATTCTCTCAGTTCCTTCGCCTCCGTCGCATCTGTTCTGATGATGCTACTTTCAAAAACAGTTCCTTTGACATGTCCTCCTTCTTCCTTAACCGAGGTTTTCCACTCACGCTAGTTGACAGGGCCCTCAACCGTGTGCGGCCCATTTCCCGCGCATCCGCCCTCACGCCTTCTCCTCCCTCCCAGAAACATGATAGGGTCCCCGTTGTCCTCACTTATCACCCCACCAGCCTCTGCATTCAAAGGATCATCCTCCACCATTTCCGCCTACTCCAGCATGATGCCACCACCAAACACATCTTCCCTTCACTCCCCCCTGGTGGCATTCCGCAGGGATCGTTCCCTCTGGGACACCCTGGTCCATTCTTTCCATCACCCCCTACACCTCAACCCCCTCCCACGGCACCCTCCCATGCAACTGTAGAAGGTGCAACAACTGCCCCTTTACTTCCCCTCTCCTCACCGTCCAAGGGCCCAAACACTCCTTTCAAGTGAAGCAGCATTTCACTTGCACTTCCCTCAATTTAGTCTACTGCATTCGTTGCTCCCAATGCAGTTTCCTCAACATTGACCAATGGAGAGACCAACACAGACTGGGTGACCGCTTTGCAGAACACCTTCGGTCTGTCTGCAAGCATTACCCAGACATCCCTGTCGCTTGCCATTTCAACACTCCATCCTGCTCTCATGCCCACATGTCCGTCCTTGGCTTGCTGCATTGTTCCAGTGAAGCTCAACGCAAACTGGAGGAACAGCATCTCATCTTCCGACTAAGCACTTTAAAGCCTTCCGGACTGAATATTGAGTTCAACAATTTTAGATCATGAACTCTCTCCTCCATCCCCACCCCCTTTCCGGTTCCTCCCCCCCCCTTTTTTCCAATAATTTATATAGATTTTTCTTTTCCAACCTACTTCCATTATTTTTAAATGTATTTTCATCCGTTGTTTTATCTCTACCTTTTAGCCTTTTTTGATTCCTTCACCCCACCCCACCCCCACTCGGGCTATCTGTACCTTGCTTGTCCTGCTTTCTACCCTTAATTAGCACATTCCTTAGATATCACCACCTTCAACACCTCTTTGTCCTTTTGTCTGTGACATCTTTTGGTTATATCCACCTATCACTGGCCCTCTATCCAGCTCTACTTGTCCCATCCCCCCTTAAACCAGCTTATATTTCACCTGTCTTCTATTTTTACTTAGTTCTGTTGAAGGGTCATTCGGACTCAAAACGTTAACTGTGCTCTTCTCCGCAGATGCTGCCAGACCTGCTGAGTTTTTCCAGGTATTTTTGTTTTTCTATTGTATTGCTGTCTAAGATAATGAGAGAAGGCGGTGTAAGTAATTTGAGACCCATTTAAATTAACCAATTGTCATGTTACAACAAGCCCCACTCTGACATGAGAAAATAGTCACTTTGGGCATAAAAGTAGAGGTTCCGAAGGTCTTCCTTGCTAGCCAAGTACTGAAGATTCCCGAGGCCAAATTCCATGGGAATTACTGTCAAAGAAGGAGCCGGAGAGGGCCCTATTCCCTATACGAAAGATTGATCACCCGCATGAAGTTGTGAAACTCAATGTCTTAAAGTTGTGAAGTAAACCTTTTTCTTTTAATAAACCTCTTTTTAAACTTACTATCCAGAGAATTCTGCCTTTGCCTTCATGAGTGAAATTCTTGCCCGAACCAAAGTGAATTCATTAATTGGCAAGTTGGGGGTGTCTGAAATCGATAAAGTTACAGATCACAAGATCAGGTGACATAAAACTTGAATTTGAAAACTTGCATTTGTAAGGGCCATTCACAACCACAATACATCCCAAAGTGCTTTATAGCCAAGTAAGTATTTTTTGAAGCGTAGTCACTGTTGTAATTTAGGAAACACGGTAGACCCTGCTCGTGTCTCAAACTGTGCCCATGGGAACTTCCAAGTCCACCCAAAGGGGCAGACGGGGCCCTCAGCATTGGCATCTCAAGCACAAGAGAGCAGCTCCAACAGTCCAACACTCCCTTAAGTTTCGAATTCCACAAGTCTGGAGTTCCCATTTGAGCCTCTGGCATCTTTCTGTCTCTATTGCTCATGTCATGCCAGGCGACGGAGCTGAGAGCTGAATTTAGCCGAGAATAACGGGGCCTGCGTCCCAGTTAAGAAACCGCCATGGGTGTCGATTCATAGGAAGATGCTGGAAGGCTGACTGGGAAATGGGCCTCCAACCAATTGGGGAAGAGGTGGGGGGCAACCGGGGCTGGTGGTGACGTGACCCCCGGGGTTCAGTGCCCCTGTTTCCAAAGCGGGGAGTCATGGGAACAGGGGACAGAGGAGCTGAAGAGAAACCATTTGGGTCCGGAACATTGTGCAAGTCCTTTTGCTCTGGTTGTATTTGATCCTCAAGTAACTTGCTTTAAAACAAAATCTGTTTCATTCATGAACTTTTATCAGTAAAAATATTTGATTTTTCTGGACCTTTCATGATTATATTCATGCACTTTAGGGAAAGTAGGTGAAAGGGGTTGGCAGGCTCTTTAACAGCAAGTGAGTCCCTCTAAGGTAATTGGCAAAGGAGCCAGAGAGGGGGGATGAGATTTTATTTTTGACACAGCGATGTTAGAAAATGGGGTTCAGGGAGTTAATTTACTCTTTATCCCCCTTTCCCAAACTCTGAAATGATTCACAGTGATAACCCTTATTGGTGAAAGTGGTTAGATTTTATTCAGTATAAATGAGACCTGACACTTGCTAATGTCTGAGCAGTAGTATCAAAGTGCAGCAGCATTACCATTACACTCTGGGTAGAAGCAGCATCTCCATGTAAATGCTCCCTGGTCTGTCCCAGATGCCATGGCACCAGTCAATGCAATATGTAAAACTTCAACAAATATCTGTTCTTGGAGAATCCCTTCTTATTCCTTTTTCAATCGCAAAGTCTCTATGGAGACTGATTTAACCCGATCATTGCTGAGCTAATATTTGAATGGACCAATTATAAAACTTGTCATTGATCCATCTGTACCCATCCAAGCCACGTCAAACTCTCAAACAATTGATTTCCCCACATTCCATTCCCGGGGCAGGGAGTCAGCATTCCCAGGCCAAGCAGTGAAAACATGGTGGCATTGACACCCAGGTGTTGTCTAGGATTCAAGGCACTCTTGTTTTCTCTGTCCTCTGGGAGCTGTTCATCTCCCTGTTCCCACATAGCAAGTCATCTGTTCTCAGCTCTGCTAGATTTCTGCTGAAGTTTGGCCCCTTTGAAACCTTTCAGATCAATAAAGCATATTGTCAATGAAGACCCGAACCACAATTTCCCATCCTTTCACCTGCCAACCATCCTTACTCAGAGCGTAATCTCAACAGGAATAAAAACAGGAGAAGTGTAACAACAAAATTAAAAATACATGCACAGCCAGTCATAGAATTTAATTTAATGTTTGCTAATTAGCAAGAAAACCCCAAGTAGGGATCCCCCAGGATTCTTACAGCCCACACCTTGAGGGAGAGGAGTACTCTCTCTCTCCAGCTCCTCACTCAATTTTTTTTTCCAGTTCCGTTCTGGCCCCGAATGGGGTATCATCTCTTCAATCATTTCCTCTCCTGAGGGAGTGCCATGACTTCTAGGTTACTAGTACATCAGGACATCTGCTTCAAGTAACAGGTCAAGCTTGGATGTAGAAGATTCTCCAGCTCTCTATTTACCCCTATCCAACTTGAGGACAGTTCTTACTGAGTATATTTCTCCCAAGCCCTCAATTGTCCCAATCCAAATGACCAGTGTGTTTAATCTTATCCTGATTGTTTTAAAGTCAGTTTCTCTATGGAGTATGTGTCAATGCTTTGATGATGTCAAAATATTGTCTCATTACCCTGGCCATTTACCATTAACCATTTCATATCGTGCTGTTTGTTAAGTAGCTGTGGATGTTTGGGACCCATTCTTCTGAGCATTTCACCATGAATTTACACATTAGTTGCTTCACATGTGACAGAATACATCTGCACACTCACACCAGTATTCCAATATCATGCCACATATTCTTAACTTTCAGGTCCTCCTATTAAAAGAGTGAAAGTGGGTGTCAACCTCGAGATCTTCACCTATCTCCCTTGATATGGTCCTGATGTTTCAGGTAGTAGCCAGGTTATCAAATGTGGATTTCTTTTTTAAAAAATCATAAGCAAAGGTTACAAATATTTCCAAGAGAAAGCTACCAATTTATTCATCTCATTGACACTTTCTTGACTTTCACTAGAATGTACGTGGATACCAGTTTGATATATTCCATTGAACTACACCCAAGGTAAGTTATTCCAATTCCTTTAGTGTCCAGTACAACATTTTCATAATATCTTCAAAACAGAAATTAAACATTCCCATTTGATCTCAGGTATTAACTATCTTGGTTATTTCTGTTAGATGATAAACTGGGGTTGCTCTCCTTGGAGTAAAGGAGAATGCGGGAGATTTGGTAAAGTCGTTCAGGATTATGACAGGTTTACGTGAGGTGGACAAAGAAAAGCTGTTCCCATGAGCTGATGGTACAAGGATGAGAGAGCACAGACTTAAGCTTTTGGGGAGGAGATGTAGGGGGATGGGAGAAAGAATATTTTTACACAGAGAGTGAGAATGACCTGGAACTCTCTGCCTATGAGGGTGGTGAAAATGGAGATGATGAACGATTTCAAAGGGAAATTGGATGGACACTTGAGGGATATAAACTTTCAGGGTGACAGGGATAGATTGGGGCAATGGGACTGATTGGATTGCTCTGCAGAGAGTCAGCATGGACTCGACAGGCTGAATGGCCTCCTTCTCTGCCAGAGTGACTCTACAATCTAACGAGAGAAATTTAAGCTGCTCCAGTCTCTCCAACTAACTGAAGCCCCTCATTCAAAGAACAAAGAAAAGTACAGCACAGGAACAGGCCCTTCGGCCCTCCAAGACTGCGCCGATCATATTGACCATCAACTAAAACATTTTGCACTTCCGGGGTCCGTATCCCTCTATTCCCATCCTATTCATGTATTTGTCAAGCTGCCTCTTAAACACCACTATCGTACCTGCTTCCACCACCTCAGCTGGCAGCGAATTCCAGACACTCACTACCCTTTGTATAAAAAACTTACCCCGCACATCTCTAAAGTTTTCTCCTCTCACCTTCAATCTATGTCCCCTAGTAATTGACTCTTCCACCCTGGGAAAAAGCTTCTGACTATCTACTCTGTCCATGCCACTCATAATTTTGTAAGCTTCTATCAAGTCGCCCCTCAATCTCTGTCGCTCTAGTGAGAACAATCTGAGTTTCTCCAACCTCTCCTCATAGCTAATAACCTCCAGACCAGGCAGCATCCTGGTAAACCTCCTCTGCACCCTCTCCAACGCCTCCATATCCTTCTGGTAATGTGGCGACCAGAATTGCACGCAATATTCCAAGTGTGGCCTAATCCAGGTTCTATACAGCTGCAGCATGACTTCCCAGCTTTTATACTCAATACCCCTGCCGATGAAGGCAAGCATGCCTTATGCCTTCCTGACTACCTTATCCACCTGTGTTGCCACTTTCAATGACCTGTGGACCTGTACACCCAGATCCCTCTGCCCGTCGATGCACTTAAGGGTTCTGCCATTTACTGTATAATTCCTATCTGTATTAGACCTTCCAAAATGCATTATTTTGCTTTTATCCGGATTAAACTCCATCTGCCATTTCTCCGCCCAAGTCTCCAACCGATCTATATCCCATTGGAGACTTTGACAATCCTCTTCACTATCTGCAACTCCTCCAACCTTAGCGTCGTCTGCAAACTTACTAATTAGCCCAGTTACATTTTCCTCCAAATCATTTATGTATACAACAAACAGCAAAGGTCCCAGCACTGATCCCTGCGGAACTCCACTAGTCACAGCTCTCCATTCAGAACAGCACCCTTCCACTGCTACCCTCTGTCTTCTATGACCAAGCCAATTCTGTATCCATCTTGCCAGCTCACCTCTGATCCCATGCGACTTTACCTTCTGTACCAGTCTGCCACGAGGGACCTTGTCAAAGGCCTTACTGAAATCCATGTAGATAACATCCACTGCCCTTCCATCGTCAATCATCTTTGTCACTTCCTCGAAAAACTCGATCAAGTTAGTGAGACACGACCTCCCCTTCACAAAACCATGCTACCTCTCACTAATACGCCCATTTGCTTCCAAATGGTAGTAAATCCTGTCACGAAGAATCTTCTCCAATAATTTCCCTACCACTGACGTAAGGCTCACTGGCCTGTAATTTCCTGGATTATCCCTGCTACCCTCCTTAAACAATGGAACAACATTGGCCATTCTCCAGTCCTCTGGGACCTCACCCGTAGCCAGTGAGGATACAAAGATTTCTGTCAAGGCCCCAGCAATCTCCTCCCTTGCCTCCCTCAGTACTCTGGGGTAGATCTCATCTGGCCCTGGGGACTTATCCACCTTAATATTCTTCAAGACGCCTAACACCTCTTTTTTGATCTCAACATGATCCAGGCTATCTACACACTCTTCCCTAGACAATTCGACCGCTAAGTCCTGCTCTTTCGTTGTTTAGAACCATGGTTAGACTACACTGGGAGTACTGCCAACATTTGCGATCTGCATTTAGAAAAAGGAAATAGAGGCACTGGAGAAGGGGCAACAAAGATTCACAAGAATAGTACCTGAACTGACAGCATTTCACCCTCAGGAATGGCTGGGAATGCTTTTCCTGAGAAAAGAGAAGACTGAAGTGTAACCCGATGGAAGTCGACTGGCCTGGCCCTGTGCTGTAGACTCAATGGAACACAGACAAATATATTTATTTCAGATCTACCTAGGAAAGTGGTAGGAAAAGCACTGTTTACTATCCAGGATATTTCACCAGCTTTTCCAGACCATTTCAGTGGAAATGTGCACTCCCAGGCTCAAAGAGCATCAGCCCACTGGAAGCATAGTTGTGAGACTGGCCAGTCCAGGAGAAAGAAACTTACCGACCCTCCCACTTCACCAAGTGTCAGAAGGAACACGATTCAGTCCCGGATGTGATTAAAAGCAGCAACAACAGCAGAATCCAACCCCTGTGATCACTTGTGAACTCGCTGGTGTATCAGCATGATGGATAACATAGTGAATCCCTTCCTGCACACAGAGCAGATGAACGGCCTCTCCCCAGTGTGAACTCTCTGGTATGTCAGCAGGTAGGTTGACCGAGAGAATCCCTTCCCACATTCAGAGCAGGTGAATGCCTCTCTCCAGTGTGAACCCACTGGTTTGTCAGCAGGCTGGATGAATCACTGAATCCCTTCCCACACTCAGAGCAGACGAATGGCCTCTCGCCAGTGTGAACTCTCTGCTGAGTCAGCAGGTTTGATGACTTAATGAATCGCTTCCCACAATCGGAGCAGGTGAACGGCCTCTCCCCAGTGTGAACTCGCTGGTGTGTCCGCAGGTGGGTCGAACGAGTGAATCCCTTTCCACACTCAGGGCAGGCGAATGGCCTCTCCCCGCTGTGAACTCGCTGGTGTGTCTGCAGGTTGAATGATTTAATGAACCCCTTCCCACACTCAGAGCAGGTGAACGGCTTCTCCCCGGTGTGAACGTGCTGATGGGTTTCCAGCTCAGACGGGCAACGAAAACCCTTCCCACAGTCCCCACATTTCCATGGTTTCTCTAGGATGTGGGTGTCCATGTGTCTCTCCAGGTTTGATAACCAGTTGAAGCCTCGTCCACACACACAACACGTATACAGGATCTCCTTGCTGTAAATGGTGTGATGCTTTCTCAGGCTGTGTAACTAGTCAAAGCTCTTTCCACAATCCATTTACTGGAACACCCTCACTCGGGCGTGTGTGTGTCTTTTCCAGTCACACTGATGTTTGAAATTTTTTTTCCCTCAGACAGAACAGACAAACATTTCTCCTTCTACATTCAAGGCCCGGTGATATTTAGGTTCTGATGAATCGAGTGACTCTGACAGATCTCGATAATTGGTTTTACTTTCCCTTTGACTCCTAATACCTTGAAAAAAGAGTTTACATTGAAGTTCACAGAAAATACAGAATAGAAAGAGGCCAACTAGTGTGTGCTGATGTTTATACTCCACACTCTTCTCCCTCTATTCCATCTACCTCAGCTCAGTTCTTCAGTTCATCTTTCTATTCCTTTTTCTCTCATGCACTCATCTAGTTTCCTTCTGAAAGTATCTCAGCTTTTTGCCACAACCACTTCGTGTGGTAGTGAGTTTCACTTTCTAACCATTCTCTGAGTAAACACATTTCTTCATATTTCCCTATTGGATTTATCAGTAACTATCTTGTATTTCTGACTCCTAGTTTTGGATTCTCCCACAAATGGAAACATTCTCTCCACATTGATAAGGCCCTACATGGCCTACTGGGCAGAAAAATAGAAGCTGATGGGACCCCGGAGCAAGTTACAAGTTGAATCCAAATTTGGCTCAATAGCTGGAAGTGATGAATGGCGGTCGATGGGTGTTTTTTTGTGACTGGAATGCTGTTTGCAGTGGGGTTTTATCGGGCTCAGTATTGCTTACTTCATACCTGGTTTATTTACTGGATTCACACTTAACTGTAGGCATATGAATAAGAAGTTTGATGATGATACAAAAAATAGTTGTGTGCTTGACGGTGAGGAAGAAAGTTGTCGGGAAAAGAAGGCATAGGATCACATGATAAATAGCAAGATACCGAGACTTGTAGAGCAACAGAAAGATCTTGCAGTTCATGTCCACAGATCCCTGAAGGTAGCAGGACAGGTGGATAAGGTGATTAAGAAGGCCTACAAGATAATTACCCCTAATGAGGCATGGAATATAAGAACAGGGAGGTTCTGCTCGAACTGTATAAAACACTAGTTATGCCAGAGCTAGAGTACTGTGTACAGTACAGGAAGGATGTGATCACACTGGAGAGAGTTACAGAGGGGGATATAAGATGTGCCAAGTATGGAGAATTTTAGTTATAAGGAAAGGATGGATAGGCTGGAATTGTTTTCTTTGGAACAGAGGAGGCTGAGGGGAGACCTAAATGAAACGTGTAAAATTATGAGGGGTCTAGATAGATTGGATAGGAAGGCAGTATTCCCTTTGTTTGAGGGGTCCATAATGTAGGGAAAGAAGTAGGAGGTTTAGAGTGGATACAAGGGATTTTTCTTTCACCCAGAGGGTGGTGAGAAGCTATAACCGACTGCTTGAAAGGATGGTAGACACAGAGCCCCTCATAACATTTAAAAGGCACTCAGATATACGTTTGAAGTGACCTAACCTACGAGGCTGCAGACCAAGATCTTGAAATTGGGATCAGGCTGGATGGCTACTTATTGGCCATCATAATGAACTGCAACATGGACAATAAAAACGTTACCCAAAACTGGGATAGTAACTCTCACGAATAACACAGCTCAACGATTTGCTCTTTTAGCTGCCAAGTATGTTTATTTAAGCACACGAGTTAATTTGCCTGCATAGAACAAATTCTTCAACATACCCAATGAGATCGATGTAATTGGTCTCAAATTTAACCTGAAAAGATCATTAAAAGCTTCCCAGTCTCTGATATCTGAAATCTTTGCCCACAGACAATCCACCTTCAGAGGCCGATGATATTCAGGTCCTGATGAATCGAGTAACTGTCAGATCATGACATGATATTTGGTTTGAGGTTCTCGCTTGGGAATCCTCCTGATCTAACTCCTGTAAAAGGAGTTTCCAGGACAATTTCACTGTGATTCCAGGATAGAAATTCACATATTTTCTTCATTCATCCGGTCCTTGGATGGCCGCGCCTGCGCCCTGCCGCTATAAAGATGGCGGCTGCGCATGCGCCAGGCTGCACATTGACCCTATACAGATGGCGGCCGTTCACCCGGACCTGTCACTGGCAGAAACATCAAGGGTATCGGGCCGCCCGGTTTAAACGCCGGACTGCATCAAAAGTACTGGAACAGACGTCTCACCCAATGGACAGATTCTGAATAATGATGTTTGAGACTACCCAGAATTCTCCGCGCGGGTGAATACGCCCTAGCTCGATCAGAAGGGCAGTAACGCGCAGGCGCGTGAAGGCCCCGCCCCCGGAAGCCGCCTGTCTGCGCGGAGCATGCGCGCTGCGGCTCCAGGCTGAGCGCAGTCTCGTTGAGAGCGAGCGGGGGGAACAAGGATTCATGTAGGTTCTGTTAATCCATTTCACACAAGCAGATACTTTTAATTTATGATGGGCTTATAGGAGTCGGTAGCAAGGCCATATTGCCAATCCCCTGTTGCCTGTTGAGAAAGTGATGGTGGGTTTTGTTCTTGAACCGCTGCAGCCCGTGTGGTGAAGGGGCTTCCACAAAACTGTTAGGTAAGGATGGGATGAAGCAGGTTGGATAGACTTGGGTTGTTTTCGTTGGAGCAGAGAAGACTGAGGGGCGACCTGATCGAGCTGTACAAGATTATGAGGGGCATGGACAGGGTGGATAGGGAGCAGCTGTTCCCCTTGGTTGAAGGGTCAGTCACGAGGGGACACAAGTTCAAAGTGAGGGGCAGGAGGTTTGGGGGGATGTGAGGAAAAACCATTTTACCCAGAGGACGGTGACGGTCTGGAATGTGCTGCCTGGGAGGGTGGTGGAGGCGAGTTGCCTCACATCCTTTAAAAAGTACCTGGATGAGCACTTGGCACGTCATAACATTCAAGGCTATGGGCCAAGTGCTGGTAAATGGGATTAGGTAGGTAGGTCAGGTGTTTCTCACATGTCAGTGCAGACTCAATGGGCCGAAGGGTCTCTTTTGCACTGTGTGGTTCTGTGATTCTGTGACTGAGAGGACCTTCATCCAGTGATGAAGCAACAGTGATGTGTGTCTAAGTCTGTAACATTGAATTACATTTATAACGGTGCTGTGTGTCCAAGTCTGTAACATTGACTTATATTTATAACAGTGATGTGTGTCCAAGTCTATAACATTGAATTATATTTAGAACAGTGATGTGTGTCCAAATCTGTAAAATTGACTTACATTTATAACAGTGATGTGTGTCCAAGTCTATAACATTGAATTACATTTAGAACAGTGATGTGTGTCCAAGTCTGTAACATTGACTTACATTTATAACGGTGATGTGTGTCCAAATCTGTAACATTGACTTACATTTATAACGGTGATGTGTGTCCAAGTCTGTAACATTAACTAACATTTATATAACACCTTTGATGTATGTTGTTTTATGGGAGTTTTGCAAGTAACATCTGACACTGAGGCAGATAAGGAGATATTGGGGCAGATAATCAGGAGTTTGGTCAAAGAAGTAGGTTTGAAGGAGTGTCTTAAAACAGGAAAGAAAGGCAAAGAGGTGGAGAGATTTCTGAAGGGAATTCCAGAGCTCATGGCTTGGCATGCCCAGTAACGCTGAAGTAATTCAAAATGGGGATGCTCAAGAGGCCGGAATTAGATGAGCGCGGAGATCTCAGAAAGTTGTGGGGCTGGAGGAGATGACAGAAATAGGGAGGGGTGAGGTGTCGAGGAATTTGAAGACAAGGGTGAGAACTTTAAAATTGAGGTGCTGATGAACCTGGAGGCTGTGTAGGTCAGCGAGCACAAGGGTGATGGGTGAACAAGACTTGGTATGAGGAAGGCCAGGGGCAGCAGAATCTGGATTATCTCAATTTACAGGAGGTTGGATATGGGGGGCTGCCCAGGGGTGCGTTAGACTAGAAATGAAAACAGAAATTGCTGGAAATATTCAGCAATTCTGGCAGCATCTGTGTATTAGAATAGTCAAGGTGGGAGATGACAAAGGAATAGATGAGAGTTTCAGAAGCAGATGAGCTGAGACTGGGGCAAAGCAGGTGAGGTTACTGAGGTGGAAATTGGAGGTCTTCTGTGGTCAGATCATCAGCTGGGGCTGAAATATGACACCAAGATTGTGACCAGACTTGTCCACCCTCAGATAGTTGCCAGGGAGAGGGATGGAGTCAGTGGCTACAGAACAGAGTTTGTAGTGGAGACTGAAGAGAATGGTGTCAGTCTTTCTAATATTTAATTGGAAGAAATTTCTGTTCATCCAATGCTGGGTGTCGGACAAGTTAGGAGAGTTTGCAGCTTGGAGGGAAACTTACAGGCAATGGTGTTCGCATACACCTACTTCTCTGGTCCTTTGAGATGGTAGAGGTTAAGGGTTTGGAATGTTCTGTCAAGCGGTAGATGTATAAAATCCCTCTCCTTCACCCCCTGATTCTCCCACCTCTCACACTCCGTCTGTTCTCCCTTAGAAGCCAGAGTCCAGGTCCAGACCGGATTGCAGGATCGTTTCTCTGAAGGACATTAATGAACCAGTTGGGTTTTTTGACAATCCAGCAATTTTCATGATCACTTTTTTACCAGATTCCTTTAGTTCAATTTCACAGCCTGCCTTTGTGGTCAGAGTTGGGGTGAAATATGACACCAAGATGGTCACCAGTCTTGTCCAGCCTCAGGGTATGTCAGGGAGTCAGTGACTATGGAATAGAGTTTGTAGTGGGGACTGACGGGAATGGTTTTGGTCTTCCAAATGTTCAACTGGAGGAAATTTCTCTTCATCCAGGACTGGGTGACAGACAAGTTGGGACAGTTTCAACTTGGAGAGGAACATGCATTTGATGGTAAAGACAGAGAATGCTGGAAAAACTCAGCAGTTCTGGCAATATCTGTGGAATGAGAAACAGAGTTAATGTTTCAAATTCATATGACTCTTCTAGCTCTGGAGAAGAGTCATATTGGACTCAACTTTAACTCTGTTTCTCTCTCCACAGATACTGCCAGACCTGCTGAGTTTTCCCCGTATTTTCTGTTTTTATTTCAGATTTCCAGCGTGTGCAGTATTTTGCTTTTATGCAGTTGATGGTGTTCACATACACCTACTTCTCTGGTCCTTCCACGTAGTACAGTTTGAGGGTTTGGAAGGTTCTGTCAAAATTTAGATCAAGTTGTGGAAATATAAAATCCCTCTCCCTCGACCCTAATGCTTCCACATCTCACTTTCTGTCGCTTCTGCCTTAGAAGCCAGAGCCCAGTTTCAGACCGAATGCATTAGTGAACCTGTTGGGTTTTTATGACAATCCAGCAGTTTTCATGGTCACTTTTTCCTAGTGCCGGCCCCACAAATTACCAGATTCATTCAGCTCAATTTCACAACCTGTCTTTGTGTTTTTGTGGCTTCTCACAAACTTCTATTTTTCTGTTTTAAATCAGTTTCACAGGGTATTAGAAGGGAAGGAAGGCAGTCGGGAAATTCATACCTGACATCACTTCAGGATCTAACAGAGTTGCTCAATTTATCATAACCTGAATATTGTCAGATTTTGAACATGGAAGAAAAAAACACCGTTCGCAGTTGGGAGAAACCGTACACTTGTGTGTGTGGACGAGGCTTCAACCGATCATCTGACCTGTCGAGACACAAGCGCAGTCACACTGAGGAGAAACCCTGTAAATGTGGGGACTGTGGGAAAGGATTCAATTTTCCAGTTCAGCTGGAATCTCATCGGCGCAGTCACACCGGGGAGAAGCCGTTCACCTGCTCCAAGTGTGGGAAGGGATTCACTCTGTCATGCAACCTGTTGGCTCACCAGCGAGTTCACACTGATGAGAGACCTTTTAAATGCCCAGACTGCGGGAAGTGCTATAAAAGTTCTGGTGAACTGATGCGCCATCAACGTATTCACACTGATGAGAGGCCATTCAGGTGCTCCCGGTGCCATACTGGGTTCAGGCAATTATCTGACCTCACTGTACACCAGCGAATTCACACTGGAGAGAGGCCGTTCACCTGCTCAGAGTGTGGGAAGGGATTCACTCAGTTAGCCAACCTACTGACACACCAGCGGATTCATACTGGTGAGAAGCCGTTCACCTGCTCCTTGTGTGGAAAGGGATTCACTACATTATCCAATCAGCTGGAGCACCAGCGAGTTCACACTGGGGAGAGGCCATTCACCTGCACCGTGTGTCAGAAAGGATTTGCTCATTCATCCACCCTCCTGAGACACCAGCAAGTTCACAAAGATGCATGAGAATGCCACCATCTTGAGGTTCCCCTCCAAGCTACACACCATCCTGACTTGGAACTATATTGCCGTTCCCTCACTGTCACTGTGTCAAAATCCTGGAACCCTCTCCCTAACAGCACTGTGGACGTTCCCACGGACTGCAGCGGTTCAAGAAGGCGGCTCAGTACTATCTTCTCCAGGGGCAATTAGGGATGGGCAATAAATTCTGTTCTAGCCAGCAAATCTCACATCCCATGAATGAATAAATTAAAAAAAAACTGCAGTAATTGGATTTTGCTGTTAATCATATTTTAGGACTGACCTATGTTCATTGTCTATTT
This sequence comes from Cetorhinus maximus, assembly GCF_964194155.1. Lineage (NCBI taxonomy): Eukaryota > Metazoa > Chordata > Chondrichthyes > Lamniformes > Cetorhinidae > Cetorhinus > Cetorhinus maximus. The sequence continues at coordinate 20,437,665 of NC_135901.1, forward strand.
CTGCTGATGTTAATAAACTCCAGCCCTAAGTTAAATAAATCAGCTATGTTTTAAATACACAATATTTCAAGTATTTTTAATGTGTCTAACACCATTTAGTTCCTTTTGAAATGCTCTCCCTCTGCTCTGTCTCTTCCATCCTCACCTCCAAGAAGTGCTCATGGTGGAGGAGTTCATGATCTTCTTTGTCATTAAGGTTGATGCAATCTAATCAGTCGTCTTTGCTCCTTCCCTCCCTTCCCCTAACTCACTGGGCCAAATCCTCTAAAGTTCCCCTTTGCCCGAGTCCTGAACTCATATCTTTCTTTAGTTTCTCTCCTACCTCCCCTTATGCCCTCTCAGATCTCATCCCATCCATGAGACACGCCTCCTGCTCCCTCAACCCTATTGCCACTAAACTACTGACTGCACAACCTCTCCACGTTCACTGATATTGTTAATTGTTCCCTCTCTCCTTCAAATCTGTTGTCATCGCCCTCCCCACTCAAGAGACAAACCTTTCACCCCATGTCCTTGCAAACTACCATCCCATCTCCCTTTCCTTTCCAAAGTCCATGAACGTTTTGTTATCTCCCAAACTCTTGCTCATCTTTCCCAGAACTCCATGTTTGAATTCCTCCAATCAGGTTTCAGCCCCGGCTATGGTACACAAACAACTCTTATCAAAGTCACAAATGACATCCTCTGTCGCTGTAAACTTTCCCTCCTCGTCCTTCTCGCCCTGTCTGCAGCCTCTGACACAGTTGATCACACCATCCTCCTCCATCATCTCTCCACTGTCATCCAGCTGGGTGAGATTGTACTCACTGGGTTCCATTCTTTTCTAATTGTAGCCAGAGAACCATTTGCAAAAGCTTCTCTTCCCTTTCCCAGGCCGTTACCTTTGGTATCTCCTAAGATCTATCCTTGGTCCCTCCTATTTCTCCTCCACACGCTACCACCAGGTAACATAATCTGAAAATGCTACGTTAGTTTCCAAATCTGGCACCAGCTCTACCTCACCATCCCCTCTCTTAACTCCGCCACTGTTGGCCATTTATCAGACTGCTGATCTGACATATAGTACTGGATGAGTAGAAATTTCCTCCAATTAAATATTGGGAAGATAACACAGTGGGTCCAGAGCCCTCTTCTGCCCAGCCTTATCTAACAAGCAGCAGCTACACTGGCGATATATATATTTAACTTGTTCACAACATTCGTGATCTGGCCCTGCTCAAAGCATAACCACAAGATATCTGTGTATTGTTCTGAGTTGAGTACAAGGCTGTGTCACTATCACACACAGATACCGTTTCCTTGGTTCACATCTCCAGGCAAAAACCAGCTCTTTACACATCCTCTTCCATCCTCAATCAACATCACAAAAACAGATTATCTGTTCATTATCAGATTGCTGTTTGTGGGATCTTGCTGTGTGCAATTTGCGAGCCACGTTTCCTACATTACAACAGTGTCGACACTTCGGAAGTACTTCATTGCCTGTAAAACATTTTGAGGTTGTGAACAGTGGAACAGAAAGATAAGACTTATACCATTCACAAGGATCAGAGCTGAGGCCTCAGCTATTTACAATCAATGTTCATGACTGAGATGAAGAGACAGAGAATATTGCTGAAAAAAGAGACATGCTGTCAAAGCTTTACGCCTTGGACACATCAGGACATTTCACAAGAAAACCAATCGTAAAAGGAACACAATTTGTACTGTATGAGAAAATGGTGCTAATTGTTTGGCAAGTGGACTCTGATCGGAAGAGGCGTTCCCATGGAGAATGCACAAGGGAACAGTTAACTGCCAAACTTTTGTTTAAATTCAAACCAGGCAGATTATTCCCCCAGAATATAAAACAGTGAACATTATCCCCCAGACCCGAATATAAAACAGTGAACATTATCCCCCAGACCCGAATATAAAACAGTGAACATTATCCCCCAGACCCGAATATAAAACAGTGAACGTTATCCCCCAGACCCGAATATAAAACTGAACATTATCCCCCAGATCCCAATATAAAACAGTAAACATTATCCCCCAGACCCAAATATAAAACAGTGAACATTATTCCCCAGACCCGAATATAAAACAGTGAACAGATGAACATATGAGCAAGGAGCAGGAGTAGGCCATTCAGCCCTTTAAGCCTGCTGCGCCATTTAATAAGGTCATGGCTGGTCTGATAGTAACCAGAAATCTGCGTCCCACCTACCACCAATAACCTATCACCCCCTTGCTTCTCAAGAATCTATCCACTTCTGCCTTAAAAATATTCAAAAACCCTGCTTCCATCGCCTTTTAAGGAAGAGAGCTCCAAAGACTCACGGCCCTTGGAGTGAAGAAATTTCACCTCATTTCTGTTTCAAATGGGGGACACCTTATTTTTAAATAGTGATACCCTAGTTCTAGATTTTCCCACAAGAGGAAACATCGTCTCCACATCCACCCTGTCAAGGCCCTTGAGGATCTTATATGTATCAATCAAGTCGCCTCTTATTCTTACAAATTCCAGCAGATACAAGCCAAGCCTGTCCAACCTTTCCTCATAAAATAACCCACCCATTCCAGGTATTAATCTAGTAAACCTTCTCTGAACTGCTTCCAACGCATTTACATCTTTCCTCAATTATGGTACCTATACTGCAGCCAGTACTCCAAATGTGGTTCACTAGAACATTATCCCCCAGAACCGGATATAAAACAGTGAACATTATCCCCCAGACCCAAGTATAAAACATTGAACAAAAACAGAATTACCTGGAAAAACTCAGCAGGTCTGGCAGCATCGGCGGAGAAGAAATCAGTTAACGTTTCGAGCCTTCATGGCCCTTCGGCAGAACTGAAGCATAGTTAGAAGAAGGGAGAAATATAAACTGGTTTAAGGTGGGTGGGGGCGGGGGGGGCGGAGAGAGACATTGAGGGTTGGTGATTGTGGAGATGAGCAGATAATCAAAAGATGTCACAGACAAAAGGGTCAAAGAGGTGTTGAAGGTGGTGATATTTGTCTAAGAAAAGTGCTAATTAAGAATGGAAGACAGGATAAAACAGTGCATATTATTCCCCAGACCTGAATATAAAACAGTGAACATTATTCCCGAGACCCGAATGTAAAAAAGTGAATATTATCCCTCAGACCAGAACAGAAAACAATGAATATTATCCCTCAGACCCGAACAGAAAACAGTGAACGTTATCCCACAGGTCCGAATATAAAACAGTGAACATTATCCCCCAGACCCGAATATAAAACAGTGAATATTATCCCTCAGACCCGAACAGAAAACAGTGAACGTTATCCCCCAGACCTGAATATAAAACAGTTAACATTATTCCCGAGACCCGAATATAAAACAGTGAACATTATCCCCCAGACCCGAATATAAAACAGTGAACATTCTCCCCCAGACCCAAGTATAAAACAGTGAATATTATTCCCCAGACCTGAATATAAAACAGTGAACATTATTCTCGAGACCCGAATGTAAAACAGTGAATATTATCCCTCAGACCAGAACAGAAAACAGCGAATATTATCCCTCAGACCCGAACAGAAAACAATGCACGTTAATACACAGGCCCGAATATAAAACAGTGAACATTATCCCCCAGACCTGAATATAAAACAGTGAACATTATCCCCCAGACCCGAATATAAAACAGTGAACATTATCCCCCAGACCTGAATATAAAACAGTGAACATTATCCCCCAGACCTGAATATAAAACAGTGAATATTATCCCCCAGACCCGAATATAAAACAGTGAACATTATCCCCCAGACCTGAATATAAAACTGTGAACATTATCCCCCAGACCCGAATATAAAACAGTGAATATTATCCCTCAGACCCGAACAGAAAACAGTGAACGTTATCCCCCAGACCTGAATATAAAACAGTTAACATTATTCCCGAGACCCGAATATAAAACAGTGAACATTATCCCCCAGACCCGAATATAAAACAGTGAACATTATCCCCCAGACCTGAATATAAAACAGTGAATATTATCCCCCAGACCCGAATATAAAACAGTGAACATTATCCCCCAGACCCGAATATAAAACAGTGAACATTATCCCCCAGACCTGAATATAAAACAGTGAACATTATCCCCCAGACCTGAATATAAAATAGTGAATATTATCCCCCAGACCCGAATATAAAACAGTGAACATTATCCCCCAGACCTGAATATAAAACTGTGAACATTATCCCCCAGACCCGAATATAAAACAGTGAATATTATCCCTCAGACCCGAACAGAAAACAGTGAACGTTATCCCCCAGACCTGAATATAAAACAGTTAACATTATTCCCGAGACCCGAATATAAAACAGTGAACATTATCCCCCAGACCCGAATATAAAACAGTGAACATTATCCCCCAGACCTGAATATAAAACAGTGAACATTATCCCCCAGACCCGAATATAAAACAGTGAACGTTATCCCCCAGACCTGAATATAAAACAGTTAACATTATTCCCGAGACCTGAATATAAAACAGTGAATATTATCCCCCAGACCCGAATATAAAACAGTGAACATTATCCCCCAGACCCGAATATAAAACAGTGAACATTATCCCCCAGACCTGAATATAAAACAGTGAACATTATCCCCCAGACCTGAATATAAAACAGTGAATATTATCCCCCAGACCCGAATATAAAACAGTGAACATTATCCCCCAGACCTGAATATAAAACTGTGAACATTATCCCCCAGACCCGAATATAAAACAGTGAATATTATCCCTCAGACCCGAACAGAAAACAGTGAACGTTATCCCCCAGACCTGAATATAAAACAGTTAACATTATTCCCGAGACCCGAATATAAAACAGTGAACATTATCCCCCAGACCCGAATATAAAACAGTGAACATTCTCCCCCAGACCCAAGTATAAAACAGTGAATATTATTCCCCAGACCTGAATATAAAACAGTTAACATTATTCCCGAGACCCGAATATAAAACAGTGAACATTATCCCCCAGACCCGAATATAAAACAGTGAACATTATCCCCCAGACCTGAATATAAAACAGTGAACATTATCCCCCAGACCCGAATACAAAACAGTGAACGTTATCCCCCAGACCTGAATATAAAACAGTTAACATTATTCCCGAGACCCGAATATAAAACAGTGAATATTATCCCTCAGACCCAAACATAAAACAGTGAACGTTATCCCACAGGCCCGAATATAAAACTGTGAACATTATCCCCCAGATCCGAATATAAAACAGTCAACATTATTCCCGAGACCCGAATATAAAACAGAGCATTATCGCCCTGACCCGAATATAAAACAGTGAAAATTATCCCCCAGACCCGAATATAAAACAGTGAACGTTATCCCCCAGACTCGAATATAAAACAGTGAACATTATCCCCCAGAACCGAATATAAAACAGTGAACATTATCCCCCAGACTCGAATATAAAACAGTGAACATTCTCTGTCTACCCAGTTATTCCTTGACGTCAGCCCTTGAATTGTGCATTGGTTCATCTTTTCCTACATGTCACAATTATGTTGAAATGTTTGCTCCACACCCACAGGGTTTCATCTGTTTAAAGCCACAAACAGAAAGGTCCAGTTTTCTCCTGGAGCTTGAGACAAATCCAAAAGTGCAGAGTTTCAGCCAATGAGCGAGATCCGGGCTCAGTCCCGCCCCTTATTCACTCCTATTGGTTGGAAGACCAACCACTCTCTCCCTTTCTATTGGTCCGCTGCTTCCGTCAATCACTACCCCCCCTCCGCACATTTGGCATTGTGAGGTAGAGCATGCGCAGTGCGGATACGTAGCTGGTTTCAGGAGGTCGTGTGAAAATTCGCAGTGGGACAGAAACTGTCGGGTGACCGTGAGGGATGGAGCCGGCTGGTGGTTTTGATAGGAGAGCTTCACAAAACCCGGTGTAAGCCCCAAACCCCCAATAAGAAGCTCCTGATCCCGTGTTTGTCTTTCTTCAGGAATAAGTCCTGGATTAACTGTCACCATTTTTATAGGGGGCAATGCGGAACAGGGCGCATGCGTAGCCGCCATTGTTGTAGGGGGCAATCCAATCAATCAGCCAATGAAGAAAAGAGTTGACGTTTCTAGTCCTCGTGACCCTTCAACAGAACTGAGTAAAATTAGGAGAGGGGTGAAATATAAGCTGGTTTAAGGTGGGGTGGGGGGAGAGAAGTTGGGGGGGGGGGGAGGGGGTGGTTGTAGGGACAAGCAAGCATTGATAGGAGCAGATAACCAAAAGATGTCACAGGCAAAGGAACAAAGAGGTGTTAAAGGTGGTGATATTATCTAAGAGAATGTGCTAATTAAAAATGGATGGCAGGACACGCAAGGTACAGCTCTAGTGAGGGTGGGGTGGAAAGACTGACAGGGCATTACAGGTATAGATTTAAAAATAATGGAAATATGTGGGAAAAGAAAAATCTATATAAATTATTGGAAAAAACAAAAGGGAGGGGGAAGGAATGGAAAGGGGGTGTGGATGGAGGAGGGAGTTCAAGATCAACAACTTTAGATCTTAAACTCCCTCCTCCATCCCCACCCCCTTTCCGTTTCTTCCCCCTCCCTTTTGTTTTTTCCAATAATTTATATAGATTTTTCTTTTCCCACCTATTTCCATTATTTTTAAATCTATACCTGTAATGCTCTGTCAGTCTTTCCACCCCACCCCACTACAGCTGTACCTTGAGTGTCCTGCCATCTATTCTTAATTAGCACATTCTCTTAGATAATATCACCACGTTTAACATCTCTTTGTTCCTTTGTCTGTGACATCTTTTGATTATCTGCTCCTATCACTGCTTGCTTGTCCCTACAACCACCCACCCCCCACCCCACCAACTTCTCTTCTCCCCCACCCCCCCACCTTAAACCAGCTTATATTTCACCTCTCTCCTAATCTTACTCAGTTCTATTGAAGGGTCATGAGGACTCGAAACGTCAACTCTTTTCTTCTCCGCCGATGCTGCCAGACCTGCTGAGTTTTTCTAGGTAATTCTGTTTTTGTTTTGGATTTCCAGCGTCCGCAGTAGTTTTTTGTTTTAATCAGCCAATGAGCTTCCTGCTGATCGGCGCCCACTCTACTGCAAGTCCAGCTTCAACATGCACTCTGATTGGTGGGAGGACCAGATGACCCCATCAGTCCTCCAGCTCCGCGCCTTTGCAATCGAAACAGAAAGTACGGGAGGAACAGCTGATTGAATTGTAGAAATAGAAAAATCATTTCCTTCACCCGCTGACTCTCCCACCAGCTCCCTGTTTGTTTCTGTCTGTATTATTTTCTCTCTCCTCCCAGTTAGGTTTTTATGACAATCCAGCCGTTTTCAAGGTCACTTTTTCCTAGTGCCTGCCCCCCAAATTACCAGATTCATTCAGCTCAATTTCACAACCTGCCTTTGTGTTTTTGTGGGTTCTCTATCACTCCCTTTTCTCTGTTTTAAATCAATTTCACAGAAGGGGAGGATTTGCAGGTGGGAAACTGAAACCAAACATCACATCAGAGTCACTCAATTCATCAGGACCTGAAGATCATCGGCCTTCGAACATGGAAGCAAAAAGCACCTTTCAGACTGGGGCAAAACAGTGTAAATGTGAGGACTGTGGGAAGAGATTCAATTACCCATCTGAGCTGGAAATTCATCGGTGCAGTCACATTGGGGAGAGACCTTTCACCTGCTCGCTGTGTGGGAAGGGATTCACTAATTTCTCTTCCCTGCAGAAACACCAGCCGGTTCACACTGACGAGAGATCTTTTAAATGCGCTGACTGTGGAAAGAGCTTTAAAAGCCTAAATGTACTGAGGATGCACCAGTGCATTCACACTGGGGGCAAGCCATTCAGCTGCTCACAGTGTGGGAAGAAGTTCAGGGTATCATCTGAGTTGTTGATGCACCAGCGAGTTCATACTGACGAGAGACCTTTCAAATGTGCAGAATGTGAGAAGTGCTATAAAAAGTCAGAGGAACTGCGGCGCCATCAACACGTTCACGCTGATGAGAGACCGTTCAGATGTTCTCAATGTGGGACTGCGTTCAGGTGATCAGCTGATCTTATTCGACACCAGCGCATTCACACTAGGGAGAAGCCTTTCACCTGCTCTGAATGTGGGAAGGAATTCACTCAGTTATCCCATCAGCTAAGGTACCAGCAAATTCACACTGAAGAGAGACCTTTTAAATGCGCTGACTGTGGAAAGAGCTTTAAAAGCCTAAATGTACTGAGGATGCACCAGTGCATTCACACTGGGGGCAAGCCATTCAGCTGCTCACAGTGTGGGAAGAAGTTCAGGGTATCATCTGAGTTGTTGATGCACCAGCGAGTTCATACTGACGAGAGACCTTTCAAATGTGCAGAATGTGAGAAGTGCTATAAAAGGTCAGAGGAACAGCGGTGCCATCAACACGTTCACACTGATGAGAGACCGTTCAGATGTTCTCAATGTGGGACTGCGTTCAGGTGATCAGCTGATCTTATTCGACACCAGCGCATTCACACTAGGGAGAAGCCTTTCACCTGCTCTGAATGTGGGAAGGAATTCACTCAGTTATCCCATCAGCTAAGGTACCAGCGAATTCACACTGAAGAGAGACCTTTTAAATGTCCAAACTGTAGGAAGTGCTTTAAAACTCCTGAGGAACTGCGGTACCATCAACGTGTTCACACTGACAAGAGACCGTTCAGATGGTCTCACTGTGGAACTGGGTTCAAGCAATCAGGTGACCTCACTGTACACCAGCGCACTCACACTGGGGAGAGGCTGTTCATCTGCTCTGTGTGTGAGAAGGGATTCACTTGTTTATCCAACCTTATGAGACATCGGCAAGTTCATTAATGACTGCAGGGGTTAGATTCTGCTGTTATTGCTGCTGTTAATCAAGTCCATGACTGTACTGCGTTTATTCTGGTAGCTGGGATTTATTCCTGAGGTCATTTACCCTTCCCGTTAGACTTAGCCTGTACCCCATACCATCTCTCATCCATGCGTGAATAGACTATTATGTCTTCAAGCCTCTTTTAAAATTTAAATCCTTTCATAAACTGTATTGAACTAAAGATGAACAACAAAGAGATCACTGTCCAATCCTGCAGCTCTATGTTGACATGAGAAAGTCTTTTCTGTAACTCGAGGATGAGATTCAGTAAACTGAGAATCACAAGTAGGCTTGTGTCATTTGAGAGACGGGCTGTTCAAAGCTGTTAGCTTGTTAGATATTTAAGGAATTACTCTGAAAGAAAACTCACCAATTTATAACCTCAGAACCTGCTCCCTGCTGTAATTAATACTCAGCATCCACTCGTGCTGATTATCAGTGAATCACTGAATATCCTGTTGAATCTTTGTTTCTTGTTTTGTGAAATAGCTCTCCCCATTAGTGTTGAACTGCTGGGTAACTCTGATTACATTTAGACACGTCTAGAAAGGGTCCATATGCCCACATTTCACTGTGATTTGTAAACAATAAACAATGTTTATGACCTGACTTGTAGTCTGGTATCCGGGTGATTTGTGAAGAAAGATTTAATTCATTCACTCAGCAGCTTGAGGGGAACCAGACTGAGGTTTAATGAACATAAGAAATAGGAGTAGGAAGAGGCCATTCGGCCCTTTGAGCCTGCTCTGCTTTCAATATGATCATGACTGATCTTCTACCTCAGCTCCACTCCCCCAATATCCCTTAATTCTCTTCATATCCAAAACTCTATCGACCTGTGTCTTAAATATAACTGAGAACCACCGCACCCTGGGGTGGAAAATTGCAAAGATTCACAACCCTCTGAGTGAGGAGATTCCTCCTCTTCTCAATTTTAAATGATCAACCCTTATTCTGAGACTGTGCCCCCCACCCACCCTACCCACCCCCTCGCCTTCTAGATTCCCCAGCCAGGGGAAACATTTTCTACACATCTACCCTAGCAGGCCCCTTAAGAATTTTAAATTTCAATTAGATCACCGCTCATTCTTCTAAACTCCATTAAATATAGGCCAAGTCTGCTTGATCTCTCCCCATGGGACAATCTCCTCATCCCAGGAACCAGTCTGGTGAACATTTGTTTCACTCCCTCTAGGACAAGTAGGTAAGGAGACTAAACCCGCACACAGTACTCCAGATGAGGCTTCACCAATACTCTGTATAATTGTAGTAAGATTTATTTACTCTCATGCTCCAATCCCTTTGCAATAAAATCTAACAGACCATTTGCTATTTGCTTTCTGTACCTGTGTGTTAACGTTCTGTGATTCATGTACAAGGACAGCCAGGTCTCTCTCAATGCAAATATTTCCCAGTCTCTCACCATTCAAAAAAATATCCTGCTTTTATAATTTCTCTATCAAAATTGATAACATTACGCTTCACCACGTTGTATTCCATCTACCATGTCCTTACCCACTTTCCCAACCTCTCTATCCCTCTGCAGACTCTTTGCATCCTTGTCACTGTTGACTTTTCCAATTAGCTTTTTCGACAGCAATCTGGATACATTATACTCAGTCTCCTCATCTAAATCATTGATATCGATTGTGAGTAGCTGAGGCTTAACTACTGATCCTTGTGGTACCCACAAGTTACAGCCTGTCAATCTGAAAATGTCCCGTTTATTCCTATTCTTTGTTTTCTGCCCATTAGTTAACTCTCAATCCGTGCTAGAATATTTCCCCCAATCATCTGAGACTTGATTTTGTGTGATGATCTCTTGTCTGGCACCTTATCAAATGCTTTTTGAAAATCCAAATACACGACATGCAGTGATTTCCTCGATATCCACCTCGTCCATTAGACCCACAAAAAGCTCTAAACAAACATGATTTCCCTTTCATAAATCTGTACTGACTATTTAATCAGTTAATGATTTTCTAAGTGTCCTGTTACCACATCTAATAATAGGCTCTAGCATTTTGCCAATTACTGACGTTAGACTAATTGGTCTGTAGTTCCCCATTTTCTCTCTTCCTCCTTTTTGAATAGCGAGGTTATGTTTGCTACCTTCCATTCCTTGGGAACTGTTCTAAAATCCAAGGAATTCTGGAAGATTAGATCCAATGTATCCACCATGTCACGATCCCTGTGGAGATCAACAAACCAAAAGAACTAAATTTACCAAACGACCCCAACAAGAAAACCATTGGACAAGATTTCACTTTTGATACCTTTCACTTTAACAATCAAACCAAAATCAACATAAATTAAACATGAATTAACAGGCACATTGCAGTCGCTATTAACTAAAAATTACATATTAAATAGCAAATGCAACAAAGGGAGATCTGCATTTTTCAGAAGTCCACCCAGCAGATATGGCACCAATTTCAGCCACAAACTCCATCAAAACTCTGAAAGTCCTCAGGTAGAATTCCAGCTCCTTTTCTTTCAGGATTTAGGCACCGATTCCATATTTCACTCCTAGGAGCTGTTTCTTGAAGGTGAGATTATTATTAAAATGACTACACGCACTGTGTCCACCCAGGGATCTCTCTGGACTATCCAGCACCTCACAGTCGGGATCATGTGTCTAGGAAGAGGAGGCTGTTGTCCAGTATCTCCAAACCAATTCTCTATCTAAGTGATAGATTATCTCTAATTCCAGGCACTTTTATTTTGATAAAGTCTCTTGTGTGGAACTTTATCAAATGCCTTCTGGAAGTCAATATAAGTAACATCCATTGACATTCCATTACCTACTACAATAGTGACCTCCTCAAAAATACAGTACAGTTAGTTAGACATGAATTAGCCTTTTACAAATCCATGCTGTCTCTCTCTGATCAGTTCATATTTCTCAAAGTGATAATGGGGTAAATGATTCAGACTGCACAAACCCCCTGAATCTCTCCTATTTATTGCAGATAGAAGATGCAGAGTTAACCTCTCTTTCTGTTTGTTTCTTTCTCTCTGTCCTTCTATCTTTCTCCCTGGTTCTCTTTGTGTCTCTGTCTCCTCTCTCCCGGTCCTTCTGCCTTTTGCTTTGAAGCAATTTCTGTCTCTTTTTGTGTCTCTCGTTCTCTCTGACTGTATTAATCTCTCTGTTTATCTTTCTCCCTTGCATTTTGTCACACTGTCATTCAATCTTTCTGTTTCACTGTCTCTCGCTCTCTTTCTGTGACTGTCTTGCGCACTCCATTTCTATCTACCCCTCTGTCTCTCACCCCCTGTCTGTCTCTGACCCTCTGTCTGTATGTCTCTGATCCTCTTTCTGTGTCTCAGTCTTTGTCTGTTTCTCCTTCCTTGTCCGTCTCTCACCATCCATCTGACTCTCACTCTTTGTCTGTCTCTCACCCTTTGTCTGCCTCTCACCCTCTGTCTGTTTCTCACTCTCTTGTCTCTCACCCTCTGTCTGTCTCTCACTCTCTGTCTCATTTCCTATCTCACTGACATTGATTCTCCATTTCAGACACACAGTCTCTGCCACTCCAAGGTGAACACAACACCCGAGATGAGCCCAGAGCTGTGAGCTCACATTGAACACAATTGGACCAATGTTCCCAGTCACTTCCAGTCAAAGTCGATGAAGCTGACAATGAATAAGAACAATATTAACCAGTGTGGAAGGAAATCAGACTCATCCTGGTGTGAGCATAGGAGATTTACCAGGATGTTGCCTGGGCTGGAGAGTTTTAGTAGAGAGGAGAGATTGGATAGACTAGGGTTATTTTCCCTGGAGCAGAGGAGATTGAGGGGGGACAGGATTGAGGTGTATAAAATTAAGAGGGGGATAGATAGGGTAGACAAGAAGGAACTTTTCCCCTTGGTGGAGGGATCAATAACCAGGGGGCACAGATTTATGGTAAGGGGCAGGAGGTTTAGCAGGGATGTGAGGAAGAATTTTTTCACCCAGAGGGTGGTGGGAATCTGGAACTCACTGCCTGAAAGGGTGGTAGAGGTAGATACCCTCATAACATTTAAGAAGTATTTGGATGTGCACTTGTGATTCCATGGCATACAAGGCTATGGGCCTAGTGCTGGAAAATGGGATTAGAATAGTTAGGTACTTGTTTGACCAGCACAGTCTTGATGGGCCTTTATCTGTGCTGTAGATCTCTATGACCCTATGAGTCAGGTACTGACTCAGAGCCCCACCGATCTTCCCTTTCTATGATATCACTACCTCCTTACTATGAGTGTTGGGAAACAGCTGACTTGTGCGCAGCAGCAATGTTGATTTCTCCAGATATGTAAAATTTGCCACAATATAAATCCCAATTTAATTTCAAACCTGGGAATGAAATGATTTGAATTAATTGCTTCCAGGTTTAGCTGTGTGTTTGGATTCTTGGCACCTTGGAAGAGGCGATGGTGTAGAGCTATTGTCGCTGGACAACTCTGGACCTGTGACGGCAGATGATGGAATTTGAATTCAATAAAACTCTGGAATTAAAAGTCTCATGTTGATCATGAAACCATTTTCAATTGTTGTAAAAAAACCCATCTGGTTCACTAACATCCTATAGGGAAGGAAATCTGCTGTCCTTACCTGGTCTGGCCTACATGTGACTCCAAACCCACAGCAATATGGTTGACTCTTAAATGCCACTCAGTCATATCAAACTGTGACAAAGTGACAAAAAAGTAATGAAAGCGGATGGATCACCCGACATCGGCCTAGGCACCGGAAGCGACAATGGAAATCTCAGCTGTGTCGGTCGCCGTTCCTTTACTGTCGCTGGGTCAAAATCCTGGAACTCTCTCCCTAACAGCACTGTGGGTGTACCTACACCACATGGACTGCAGCGGTTCAAGAAGGCAGCTCACCACCACCTTCTCAAGGCCCAGCCAGTGAAGCCCATATCCCTTGAATGAATTTAAAAAAACTTCAGAAAATCTCATTGACCTCCAGACTCCTGTTCAATACTTTTGCTGAGTGGATTTAAATTTAAACCAGGTTTACAGATGTGATGTGCTATTCACAGATCGAAGGTGAGAGCAATGCTGTGGGACACACACTGAGTCCAGGAGCTGAAAGTGATTAACAGACTGGGTTTTGTGTTCAGCGATCCCAGGAGTGTTACTGACACGTTCCCTGGATCCCAAAGCTAGGGGAGCCACTCCGGAAGGTATGGGGAGCTGGGACTTGTCCATGAGAGTAACTGAAGGTGTGAGAACTGAAATAATCTAGAATTAGAAAGGAGAAAAGACCCAAAATGGAACAGTAAGTAACAGGACATCAAGTAATCTCCTCTTATCCTGGAGAAATTAAAGGCTCAACAAAGTGTGTGTCTGAAACAACATTAATTCATTTGACAGATATCAAAATATTGAACTCCAGCCAGTTATAGGGGTTATTAACATCAGCAGAAACAAACACCAACTATCAGAATGATTGTGGTTCAGTCCTGGATGTGATGAACAGTAGCAATAACAGCAGGATCCAAACCCTGCAGTGACTGGTGAAGTCGTTGGTGTCTCAGTTGGTGGGATGATGAAGTGAATCACTTCCCACACATAGAGCAGGTGAACGGCCTCTCCCCAGTGTGAGTGCATTGGTGTTTCAACAGGTCACTTTTGCTTTTATAGTTCTTCTCATAGTCAGAACATTTAAAAGTCTCTTATCACTGTGAATAAGTTGATGTTCAGTGAGATTGCATAAGTGAAGGAATCCCTTCCCACGCTTGGACCAGGTGAATGGCCTCTCCCCAGTGTGAACTCGCTGGTGTCTCTGTAGGTTGGATACGTTATTAAATCTCTCCTCACACACAGAGCAGGGGAATGGCCTCTCCCCAGTGTGAACTTGATGGTGTGTCAGCAGGTTGGCTGACTGAGTGAATCCCTTCCCACACTCAGTGCAGATGAACGGCCTCTTCCCAGTGTGAACTCGCTGGTGTCTCAGCAGATCCATTTTGCTTTTGAAGTTCTTCTCACAATCAGAACAGTTAAAAGGTCTCTGCTCAGTGTGAACAAGTTGATGTTTTGTAAGATGTGCTGACTGAGCGAATCCTTTCCCACACACAGAGCAGGTGAATGGCCTCTCCTCAGTGTGACTGCGTCGATGAGATTCCAGCTGGGATGGAGTATTGAATCCCTTCCCACAATCCCCACATTTCCATGGTTTCTCCATGGTGCTGCCGTCTTTGTGTCTCTCCAGGTTGGACAATCAGTTGAAGCCTTGTCCACACACAGAACATATGTACGGTTTCTCTCCACTGTGAATGGTGTGATGTTTTTTCAGGTTGTGTAACTGGCAAAAGCTCTTTCCACAGTCAGTGCACTGGAACACTCTCACTCGGGTCTGTCTCAGTGCTTTTCCAGTCACACTGTAAAAGGAATTTAAATAGAATTACACAGAATATTCAGTACAGAAACAGGTCATTCTGTCCAGCTGGTTCACACCAGTGTATATGCTCCACGTGAGCCTCTCACCTCTCTCTATCAGCATATCATTCTATTCCTTTCTCACTTGTGTCTGCAGCTTCTTAACTGCATTCACGTTGTTTTGCCTCAACTTCTCGCTGTGGCAGCAAGGTTTACACACTCTGGACAAAGACTTTGAACTTAAATAGTACTTTCTTGGGTGGCCGATGAGTACTGCTGCCTATTTTCTGCATTTCCTGCAGAGGCTGAATCGTTGCTGATGAGAAAGCACTGAGCTCTGCAGCAGTACTCCTGTTTTGTCATCTCTGGAAATCAGGTGTATGAGGAAAATGAGCTCAGCCTTCTCAGCTCCCAGAATAAAGCTGATACCTTGTGAAGGAACTTCAGACAAGTGCAGTGGATCACAAACAACTATTGTATGAATCATTGGCTATGCTGCTGTAAAACACCTCTGGATGTTAATGATGCTATGTGAATGAGATGAAAAGTATCTTCAATGAACAGATTGTGAATTGGAATTCTCTAACCTAGAGGGCTGTGGGTGCTCAGTCATTAAGTATAATCAAGACTGAATTCGGCAGATTTTTGGGGATGGAAGGAACGAAGGGAAATGGGGACAAGGAGGTAAAATGGAGCTGATGTGGATCAGCTATGATCTTATTGAATGGTGGAACAGGCTCGATGTCCTACACCTGCTCCTATTTGTGACGTTCTTAAGTTGTTCTTGCTGTATAGAGAACTCTTTAATTTAGTGGAATGATCAACAACAACCTACGATTTTCTTTTGGTTGCATTCATTTTCAGAGAATCGTAGAGGTGTAGAGGAGGTCGTTTGGCCCATCATTCCTGCACTGGCTCTTAGAAAGAGCAGACTTGCTCAGTCCCACATCCCTGTTTTATGTCCGTAACTGTGTAACCTCCTCATCAGGTAACTGTCCACCTCCCTTTTCAAATTAGTTATGGAATCATATCCCACGACCTTATCAAGCAGATCGCGACAACTCTGAGTTTTACTCGATTACCCATTATGAAGGTTCAAAGAAGGTTTGAACAGTGTAAGATGGTTTCAAGAATATCAAAATCAAAATATGTTTAATTATTACAATTATTGGCTGGGAGGGCAGTTCTGTCAGTGTCCAAAAGATACTTGTCTCCTGGTCACTGGGAAACATGAAGCCACGCCCACTTCCTGTTCCCTCTCCAAGATGGCCGCAGATGCGCGTCATCCACACTTTGCATCTACCAACATGGCGGCCGTTTCCCCACCGTCAGGGCGGCTGTGAACCTGGTCAGTCAATGCAGGGCAAACAGCCTGCTCTTCGCCAAAGCTTTAAGCCTACACCTGGTGTTAATGGACGTTAACAGCACCATCCCCGTTTCCCCCCCCCCCCATTCCACACTGAGCCCCACAATCTCTTTACTGCCTCCCAGAACCTACTATTCTGCGTCGGCCCGTCTCCGCCATTGTCACCGCGCATGCTCAAAGCACAGTCTGGTATTGCACCGGCGCATTTGACTCCTGTGGTCATTGATAGGGGACTTTCTGGCCCGCGGGGAATCTGGGTGAACAGACTGCCATAAAACCACGAACTGGCAATGAGAAAAATGTATTGTCATCCCATCGAGATTGCGGGCGGGAAAGGTATATCCAATGTCAATTTATGCAGTATACAGAAATCAGAATGCCCAGTCTCTCCACCTTGATGTGAAGTACAATGACCACCACTTTTCTGTTACTAACTCCAACCACTAGTTAAACCGCTAAATGTTTTCTCACAGTGTTTTCTAAATCCAATGCAGGCCTGTCATTTAGAGGGAAAGTTATGAGGCCTCGGTTTTTGTGTCCTATCAAAAAATCTCTTTAAATTGGCAGCATTATCTGCTTCCAGGTGGAAAGGGGTGAAATAGCTGCTGCCGATACACCAATGCCCATGGGACAGGGAAATTCACTTCATCAATATATCTGGTACAGGAATAAAAACAAAAAGCTAAAAGCTACTGCGGATGCTGGAAATCCAAAACAAAAACAGAATTACCTGGAAAAACTCAGCAGGTCTGGCAGCATCGGTGGAGAAGAAAACAGTTGACGTTTAGAGTCCTCACGACCCTTCGGCAGAACTGAAGTATAGTTAGGAGAGAGGTGAAATATAAGCTGGTCTAAAAAACAGCTTTAAAACAGCTCCTCTGACATGTCCTCCTTCTTCCTTAACCGAGGTTTTCCACCCACGGTCGTTGACAGGGCCCTCAACCATGTCCGGCCCATATCCCGCGCATCCGCCCTCATGCCTTCTCCTCCTTCCCAGAAACATGATAGGGTCCCCCTTGTCCTCACTTATCACCCCACCAGCCTCCGCATTCAAAGCATCATCCTCCGCCATTTCCGCCAACTCCAGCATGATGCCACCACCAAACACATCTTCCCTTCAACCCCCGGCGACATTCCGTAGGGATCGTTCCCTCCGGGACACCCTGGTCCACTCCTCCATCACCCCCTACTCCTCAACCCCCACCTATGGCACCTCCCCATGCCCACGCAGAAGATGCAACACCTGCCCCTTCACTTCCTCTCTCCTCACCGTCCAAGGGCCCAAACACTCCTTTCAAGTGAAGCAGCATTTCACTTGCATTTCCCCTAACTTAGTCTACTGCATTCGTTGCTCCCAATGCGGTCTCCTCTACATTGGAGAGACCAAACGCAAACTGGGCGACCACTTTGCAGAACACCTGCGGTCTATCTGCAAGAAAGACCCAAACCTCCCTGTCGCTTGCCATTTTAACACTCCACCCTGTTCTCTTGCCCACATGTCTGTCCTTGGCTTGCTGCATTGTTCCAGTGAAGCCCAACGCAAACTGGAGGAACAGCACCTCATCTTCCGACTAGGCACTTTACAGCCTTCCGGGCTGAATATTGAATTCAACAACTTTAGATCTTAAACTCCCCCTCCCCCCATCCCCACCCCGTTTCTTCCCCCTCCCCCCTTTTTTTTCAAAAATTTATATAGATTCTTCTTTTCCCACCTTTTCCCATTATTTTTAAATCTACAACTAATACTTTGTTAGTCTGTCCAACCCACCCCCACTAGAGCTGTACCTTGAGTGTCCTGCCATCCATTCTTAATTAGCACTTTTCTTAGATAATATCACCACCTTCAACACCTCTTTGATCCTTTTGTCTGACATCTTTTGATTATCTGCTCCTATCACTGCTTGCTTATCCCTACAACGACACCACCCTCAACTTCTCTCTCCCCCCGTCCCCCACCTTAGACCAGCTTATATTTCACCTCTCTCCTAACTATACTTCAGTTCTGCCGAAGGGTCGTGAGGACTCGAAACGTCAACTGTTTTCTTCTCCACCGATGCTGCCAGACCTGCTGAGTTTTTCCAGGTAATTCTGTTTTTGTATCTGGTACAGGACTTAGTTTCGATTCCCTCCATCCACTGGTGCACTGTCTGTGCCGTGTGCACAGTCTACGAGATGTGTTGAGTCCACATCCAGAGAACAGAATGAATGGATAGCTACCTACAAATCAGAATTCAGAATATAAGAGTTAAGAGATGTTTCTCTGGTGTACTGGAATTCCCAACACTATGAATCTTACCTCCTGGGATAGAGCAATGATCCGGTTTGTGGGGACACAGGGGTGGATTAATGTTCAGTCTACAGTGCACTTATCTTGGGAATGGATTATGGTTCTTCAAGGTACACTGCAGGGCCAACAGCTCAATCAGCTCCACTTTCAGCTCAGGAGACCTCAACAACTGCACATACTGTCCACAGGGGAGATCTACTGGTGCAGTGGGGCCAACATTCATGCTTTAACTAACACCACCAAAAAAACTGGATGTTGTGAAACAGTAACAACGTGTATTTATATAATATAATATTCTAAGGTCAGAGGAGTTTCAGAAAGAAAAAAATTGACACCAAGTTACATTGGACGATATTAGGGTAGATGGCCAAAACCTTGATTTGACAGGCAGATTTTAAGCAACTTTAACCAGGAGAGAGAGTGAAAGGTTTAGGGAGGGAATTTCAGAGCTTCACACCCAGGCATGGCCACCAGCGTTGGAGTAAATAAAATCAGGGATGCTAAATAGACCGGATGAGAAGAGTGCAGATACCTCAGAGGGTTGTGTGACTGGAAATTAGAGATAAGGAGGAATAAGGGCATGAATGAATTTCTGAACAAGGATGCAAAGTTTAAAATCGAGACATTATTGGACCAGGAGCCAATGTAGGTCAGGGAACACAGGGATGATGTGTAAATGGGATTTGGCATGAGAATGCAGCAGAGTTTTGGATGATCACATGTTTCCGTGTTGAGGTGGGGTGAATGTGAGAAGCTGGTCAGGAATGTATTGGAATCATCAATCTAAAAGTGACACAGACATGGATGAGGGTTTCAGCAGGAGACAAGCTGGGGTGGGGTGGAGACAGGCAACGTTATGGGGATTGAAATATAGGGTATTAATGATGGTGTGGATGTGTTGTTGGAAACTCGTGTTGGGGTCAAATATGACACCAAGATTGTGAAGAGTGTGGTTCAGCCTCTGACAGTTCCCAGGGAGAGGGATGGACTCACTAGTTAGGGGACAGAATTTGGAGTGGTGACTGAAGACAACGGCTTTGGTCTTCCAAATTTTTAATTGGATGAAATTTCTGCTCATCCTGTACTGGATGTCGGATAAGCAGTTTGATAATTTAGTAACAGTGGAGGAACGGAGAGGGATGGTGGTGAGGTAGAGCTGGGCATTGTCAGTGTACATGTGAACCCTAACACGGTGCTTTTGGACGATGTCACCTAGTGGCAGCATGTAGATGAGAAATAGGAGGGGCCAAGGATAGATCCTTGGGGGACACCAAGTTCAAGTACTCTGGAGAGGAAAGGGAGGTCAGAGAAGGGGTGGCAGTTTACCAGGATGGTGGGGTAAAGTGGTTTTTTTTCAGGATGGGTGATGACGGTGAATTTAAAGGTAAAAGGGACAGTGCCAAAAGAGAGAGAGAACCCCCATTAACAATATCAGATAACATTGGGAAGATGGATGGTCAGCAGTTCAGTGAGAATAGAGTCAAGGGAGCAGAAGGTGGGTCTCACGAGCAAGATGAGCTCTAAGGGACATAGAAGAAAGGAGAGAAATAGGAGAAAGAAGTGAGTTCAGTGTTTGGACAAGGGGCAGTTTGGCCCGATGAGCCAGTGGAAGGGAGGGAAGCAGCAGAGGCAGCTGATCGGATTGTCTCAATCTTAGTGACAAAGGACCTCCATGAACTCCTCACACTTGTTGTTGGAGGTGAGGATGGAGGAGATGGGAGAGGGAGAGCCCTTCAAAATGAATTAACCTGTGTTAGAGATATTAAAAAGACCTGACAGTTCTGCGTTGAGCACAAAGCTGATTTATTAGACTTTTATCCAGAATATTAGCCCCTATAACTGGGCTGGAGTTTATTAACATCAACAGAAAAAGATCCAAATGAATATGGCCCAGTCCTGGATGTAATTAAGAAAAATTCAATCACTGGAGTTACTCGTGAACTCTCTGGTGTTTCAGCAGGTTGGATGAGGTTGTGAATCCCTTCCCACACTCGGAACAGGTGAACGGCCTCTCTCCAGTGTGAATTCGCTGGTGTGTCAGCAAGTTAGATGACTGAGTGAATGCCTTCCCACAATCAGGACAGGTAAATGGCCTCTCTCCAGTGTGAACGCGCTGGTGTGTCAGCAGGTGGGATGACCGAGTGAATCCCTTCCCACAGTCGGAGCAGGTGAACGGCCTCTCTCCAGTGTGAACTCGCTGGTGTACAATCAGATCAGATGAACGTGTGAACCCAGTCCCACAGTGAGAGCACCTGAATGGTCTCTTGTCAGTGTGAACACCTTGATGAAACATTAGTTCCCGGGAACTTTTATAGCACTTCCCACAGTCTGGGCATTTAAAAGGTCTCTCGTCAGTGTGAACTCGCTGGTGTGTCTGCAGGTGAGATGAGTGAGCAAATCCCTTCCCACACTTTGAGCAGGTGAACGGCCTCTCCCCAGTGTGAACTCAAAGGTGCACAGTGAGGTCAGATAATGTATTGTGCCCAGTCCCACAGTGAGAGCACCTGAACGGTCTCTCGTCAGTGTGAACACGTTGATGGGCAGTCAGTTCCCGGGAACTTTTATAGCACTTCCCGCAGTCTGGACATTTGAAAGGCCTCTCAACAGTGTGAACTTGTCGATGTTGCAGCAGGGTGGGTGAACAAGTGAATCCCTTCCCACACTCAGAGCAGGTGAACGACCTCTCCCCAGTGTGCTTCCGCTGATGATTTTCCAGCTCAGATGGGTAATTAAATCCCTTCCCACAGTCCCCACATTTCCACGGTTTCTCCCCAGTGTGACTGCATTTATGATTCGACAGTTCAGATGATCTGCTGAAGCCTTGTCCACACACACAACACGTGTACGGTTTCTCTCCACTGTGAACGGTGCTTTTTCCTTCCATGTTCAAAATCCAATGATATTCAGGTTACAATAAATGGGGCAACTCCTTCAGATCCTGATGTTTTGTTTCCGTTTCCCAACTGCAATTCCTCCCCTTCTAATACCCTGTGAAATTGATTTAAAACAGAGAAAAGGGAGTGAGAGAGGACCCGCAAAAACACAAGGGCAGATTGTGAAATTGAGCTGAATGAATCTGGTAATTTGTAGGGCCGGCACTAGGAAAAAGTGATGATGAAAACTGCTGGATTGTCATAAAAACACAACTGGTTCACTAATGTCCTCCAGGGAAGGGAATCTGCCACCCAGCCTTGGCCTACACAAGACACTGGCCTAGATTGGAGAAGATAACAAGAGAGAGAAGGGTCAGGTGGGAGGGGCAAGGGTTGAAAAAGAAGGATTACAACTCAACCAGAGCTTTCACAGAACCTCCAAAGCCCTCAGCCTCCACCACTTAGAAGGACAAGGATAGTAAGTGATTGTGAAAACCATCACCTCCAAATACCTCTCCAAGTCACACACCATCCTGACTTCTCTGACATCCAGTACTGGATGAACAGAAATTTCCTCCATTTAAATGTCGGGAAGACCAAAGCCATTGTCTTCAGTCCCCGCCACAAACTCCACTCCCGAGCCACTGACTCCATCCCTCTCCATCCCTTGGCAACTGCCTGAGACTGAATCAGACTGTTCACAACCATGGTGAAATATTTCACCCCAGACTGAGTTTCCAACCAGATAGCCACATTATCACCATGACCGTATGTTTCCACGTCAGCAACATCACCCAACTCTACCTGACTCTCAGTTCAACTGCTGCTGGAACCATCATCCATTCGTTTGTAACCTTTAGACTTAACCATCCTAACATACTTCCAGCAAGCCACCCACATTCAACATCCCTGTAATCTTGAGGTCATTCAAAACTGCTGCCCGTGTGCTTATTCACACCAAGGCATGTTCACCTATCCCCCTGTGCTCGCTGACCTACAAAGGTTCCTGGTTTATAAACACACCTGTGAAACACCTTGGAAAGGTCTAATACATGAAAGGCGCAATATAAATAAAGATTGTTGTTGTGATTTGGACATTTATCACTGTTCCTTGGAGAGGAAGGCAGATCGTCAGAACTAAAGAGAAATAGAAATGCGATGAAATATAGGGCGAAATTTTACGGCAACGGGGTTTTACGTTTCTGCCAAAGCCAATGAGGTTTACAATGTCTCGCCGCATTTTACGGCCTTGTCCCCGCCGAAACAGGGCCGTAAAATTCTGCCCATAAGGTGTTTAAGTGGGGTGGGACAGGTGGAGCTGGATAGAGGGCCAGTGATAGGTGGAGGCAAAGGAGAGATTGCCAAAGATGTCATAAACAAAAGGACAAAGGGGTGTTGACGGTGAAGATATTATCTAAAGGATGTGCTAATGGTGACATTAAGGGTAGAAAGCAGGACGACCAAGTGACAGATGGACCTAGTGGGGGTGGGGTGGGGGGCGAAATAGGAAAAAAGGTGGAGATAAAACAATGGATGGAAATACATTTTAAAAATAATAATAGAAATAGGTGGGAAAAGAAAAATATATGTATAAAAGATAATTATCAGAAAAAAGAGGATCAAAAAGGGGGTGGGGATGGAGGAGAGAGTTCGTGATCTGAAGTCGTTGAACTCATTGTTAAGTCTGGAAGGCTGTAAATTGCCTAATCGGAAGATGAGGTGCTGTTCCTCCAGTTTGCGTTGAGCTTCACTGGAACATTGCAGCAGGCAAAGGACGGACATGTGGGCATGAGAGCAGGGTGGTGTGTTTGAAATGGTAAGCGACAGGAAGGTCTGGGTCATGCTTGCGGACAGACCAAAGGTGTTCCGCAAAGCAGTCACCCAGTCTGCGTTCGGTCTCTCCAATGTAGAGGAGACCGCATTGGGAGCAGTGAATCGAGGAGACCAAATTGAGGGAAGTGCAAGTGAAATGCTACTTCACTTGAAAGGAGTGTTTGGGCCCTTGGATGGTGAGGAGGGGGGAGGTAAAAGGGCAGGTGTTGCACCTTCTGCGGTTGCATGGGAAGGTGCCAGGGGAGGGGGTTGAGGTGTAGGGGGTGACGGAGGAGTGGACCAGGGTGTCCCGGAGTGAATGGTCCCTACGGAATGGCGACAGGGGGTGAAGGGAAGATGTGTTTGGTGGTGGCATCATGCTGGAGCTGGCGGAAATGGATCATCCTTCCAGTGAAGCTCAACGCAAACTGGAGGAACAGCACCTCATCTTCCGATCAGGCACTTTACAGCCTTCCGGACTGAATATTGAGTTCAACAACTTCTGATCATGAACTCTCTCCTCCATCCTCACCCCCTTTTTGATCCCCTTTTTTCTAATAATTATTATTTTTTCATATATATATTTTTCTTTTTCCACCTATTTCTATTATTATTTTTAAAATTTATTTCCATTGTTTTATCTCTACCTTTTAGCCTATTTCGATCCCTTCCCCCCACCCCACCCCCACTAGGGCCATCTGTCACTTGCTCATTCTGCTTTCTACCCATAATGTCACCATTAACACATCCTTTAGCTAGTGTCACCACCGTCAACACCCCTTTGACCTTTTGTTTATGACATCTTTGGCAATCTCTCCTTTGCCTCCACCTATCACTGGCCCTCTATCCAGCTCCACCTGTCCCACCCCGCTCAGCTTATTTTTCACCACATTTCTATTTCTCTTTAGTCCCGATGAAGAGTCATACGGACTCGAAACGTTAACTCTGTCTTCCTTGCCACAGATGCTGTCAGACCTGCTGAGTTTTTCCAGCAATTTTTGTTTTTGTTTCAGATTTCCAACATCCACAGTATTTTGCTTTTATCACTGTTCCTTTATCATTGCTGGGTGAAATAACCTGTAACTTCTTATCTAACAGCATTGTGGGAGCAACTTCACCGCACAGACTGCAGTGGTTCAAGAAGGTCAAACATCATCTTCTCCACACATAACAGGGGATGGGTAATATCTGCTGCTGGTCTTGTTAGTGAAAGGGCAGGGGAGCGGGACCAGCTGATTTGCTCTTGCAGAGAAACAGCACAGGCAGGTGGAGGGACAGGTAGTATTGAGGAGGCGGGGAAGCTGCAGAAGGATTTGGACAGGTTAGGAGAATGGGCAAAGAAGTGGCAGATGGAATACAACGTGGAGAAGTGTGAGGTCATGCACTTTGGTAGGAAGAATAGAGGCATAGACTATTTTCTAAATGGGGAGAGAATTCAGAAATCTGGAGTGCAAAGGGACTTGGGAGTCCTAGTCCAGGATTCTCTTAAGGTTAACTTGCAGGTTGAGTCGGTAGTTAGGAAGGCAAATGCAATGTTGGCATTTATTTCAAGAGGACTAGAATATAAAAGCAGGGATGTGCTGCTGAGGCTTTATAAGGCTCTGGTCAGACCACATTTAGAATATTGTGAGAAATTTTGGGTCCTGTATCTCAAGAAGGATGTTCTGGCCCCAGAGAGGGTCCAGAGGAGGTTCATGAGAACGATCACAGGAATGAAAAGCTTAACATATGAGGAACGTTTGAGGACTCTGGGTCCATACTCAATGGAGTTTAGAAGGATGAGGGGGGATCTGATTGAAACTTACAGAATACTGAAAGACCTGGATAGAGTGGACGTGGGGAAGATGTTTCCATTAGTAGGAGAGACTAGGACCCGAGGGCACAGCCTCAGAGTAAAGGGAAGACCTTTTAGAACAGAGATGAGGAGAAACTTCTTTAGCCAGAGAGTGGTGAATCTATGGAATTCATTGCCATGGAAGGCTGTGGAGGCCAGGTCATTGAGTGTATTTAAGATGGAGATAGATAGGTTCTTGATTGGTCAGGGTATCAAAGGTTATGGGGAGAAGACGGGAGAATGGGGTTGAGAGATTTATCAGCCATGATTGAAGGGCGGAGCAGACTCGATGGGCCGAATGGCCTAATTTCTACTCCTATGTCTTATGGTCTTATGGCTCTTATAGGATGGGCTGAATGGCCTCCTCCTATATTGTAATCATTCAATTAATCTTTGACTTAGTGACAAAAGGACCAACATCCTCTCCGCAGATGCTGCCAGACCTGCTGAGTTTTTCCAGGTACTTCTGTTTTTGTTTTGGATTTCCAGCATCCGCAGTTTTTTGCTTTTATCTTATTGGAGACCAGGGATGACGAAAACAACCCCGTAACAAACCCACTTCTCATTGGTCCGCCCGGGTTCCGAGACTCGAGCATGCGCAGTGCGAGTGATGGCGAGGGGGAGAGGTTTTTTTGTCTCATCTGAAGCCGGTAAGGATTCAGTAACGTGGAGGGAGCGATAGAGCTGGCGGCCGGACCGGGCGGGTTTCTAAACACTTGATGAAGGCCTTAAACCCCGATACGAACCTGCAGCTCCCGCGTTCGCAGCTCCCGCGTTCGCAGCTTCCGGGTCTTTTTCGAGGAAACAGGCCCAGGTTAACAGCCGCCATCTTGCTTCAAAGGGGAGCAGAGCGCATGCGCTGGCACTTTGGTGACGTATTGAAATGGGCGGGGCTTCGCGGTCATCGTTCCCAATGGGGTCCTAGTGCCTGGAAGAATTTGTAACCCGGGTTGAAGCTGGTTTTTCATCAGCCTCACCTATTCCAAGGCTGCAGGTTATGTCTGCTGCCTAGGGGAGTCCAAGGGCCATGTACATATTCAGCTGAGAGGTTGCAGCCCCTGTACAGTTACCTGAAGGGGCTGATCCTCAGTGTTTGGTTACACTTTAGCCTCAGGCTCCTAATCTTGGGCTACCCAGAGTGGAGGAGGGTGAGTAAGTCGGAGGATCTTCTCCTGGTCTTCGCCTGCTCTTGAGCCTGGTTAAAACAGCAGTTTGTTGGACCTGAATGAGCAGGGTCAATGGCAGGGGGTGGGGTGGGTGGTGTCACACTGCCTGGCAGCCTCTGATAGAGAGAGAGCATGCAGTGTCCAACGGTACGCTTGCTACTTTTCACAATAGGCACCTCTGGGTATAGAGTGTCTCATAGACACTGGAAACAACATTCTGGTTCAGCACAGAAGCTTTAGTTGGTACTTTGTAGTTGATTTTGTCTTCATTTAGTTTATTTGGACCACATATTTGGGGGGACAAGAGAAAAATCAATATTCCATAGAAAGAAGAATTGTCTGTTCTCAATTTCTATAACTTTACCGTGATGACTTTTGTAAAGTTCTTTTATAAGGTATTGGAAGAGGAAGTTTTACAAATGGGAGACTCAAACCAAACATCATGTCAAGATCTGACAGTCACACAATTGATCAGAACCTGAATATCATCATCCTTGGAATGTGGAAAGAGGAATGTTTGTCTGTTCTGTCTTTGGGAGAAGATTTCAAACATCAGCGTGACTGGAAAAGCACAGAGGCACACACACTCGAGTGAGAGTGTTCAAGTGAACTGACTGTGGAAAGAACTTTAACCAGTTACACAGCCTGAAAAAACATCACAGTATTCACGGCAAGGAGAAACCGTACACATATTCTGTGTGTGGACAACTGATTGTGCAACCTGGAGAGACATAAGGACACCGGCACCATGCAGAAACCATGGAAATGTGAGGACTGTGGGAAGGGATTCAAGTTTCCATCCCTGCTTGAAAATCATCGACGCATTCACACAGGTGAGAGACCATTCACCTGCTCTGTATGTGGGAAGGGATTCACTCAGTCTTCCCACCTGCTGACACACCAGCAAGTTCACATTGATGAGAGGCTGGATAACCGCTTGGACTGTGGGAACAACTTTCAAAGCTCCAAAGACCCGGTCAGGCACCAAGTTTTTCACACCAAGAGACAGTTCAGTTGCTCTCACTGTGAGAGAGTGTTTATACGATCACAGAATCTCATTGAACACGAACGCATTCACACTGGGGAGCGGCCATTCAACTGCTCCGTCTGTGGGAAGGGATTCACACGATCATCCCACCTCACTACACACCAACTGGTTCACACGGATAAAAGACCTTTCAAATGTTCTGAATGTGAGAAGAGTTATAAAACCACAAGTGAACTGCTCATACATCGGCGAGTTCACACTGGGGAGAGGCCATTCACCTGTTCCGTGTGTGGGAAGGGATTCATACG
The DNA here is from genome assembly GCF_964194155.1 of Cetorhinus maximus. NCBI lineage: Eukaryota > Metazoa > Chordata > Chondrichthyes > Lamniformes > Cetorhinidae > Cetorhinus > Cetorhinus maximus. Next base: position 20,465,563 of record NC_135901.1, read on the forward strand.
ATCATCCCACCTTGCTAAACACCAACTCGTTCACACGGATAAAAGACTTTTCAAATGTTCTGAATGTGAGAAGACTTATAAAACCACAAGTGATCTGCTGACACACCAGCGAGTTCACAATGAGACGAGGCCATTCAGATGCACAGTGTGTGGGAAGGGATTCACTCTGTCATCCAGCCTCCAGAAACACCAGCGAGTTCACACTGGGGAGAGGCCATTCATCTGCTCCACATGTGGGAAGGGATTCATTCATTCATCCAATCTTCTGACACACCAGAGAGTTCACACTGGGGAGAGGCCGTTCACCTGCTCTGTGTGTGGGAAGGGATTCATTCATTCATCTCACCTTTGGAGACACCAGAAAGTTCACAAGTGACTACAGAAGTTGGATTCTGTTGATATTGCTGCTGTTAATCATGTCCATGACTGAACCAAGTTCATTCTGAGAGCTGTAGTTTGTTCTTGCTGATGTTAATAATCTCCATAACTGGGCTGGAGTTTAATACTCTGATATCTGAAATGAACTGATATTGTTTCAAACACACCATCAATGCATTCACACTGGGGAGAGACCATTCACCTGCTGTGTGTGGGAAAGAATTTACTAAGCCAACCTGCCTCAGGTTACACCAGTGAATTCACACTGAGGATAGGCCGTTCAGTTGCATTTCCTGTGGAAAGAGGTTCAGGGAGTCATCTAACTTGCTGAGACACCAGTGAGTTCACAATGGGGAGAGCTCGTTCACCTGCTCTTTGTGTGCAAAGAGATTCACTCGGTCACAATGCCTCCTGAGACATCAACAAGTTCATAAGTGACTGTGGGGATTGGATTCTGCTGTTAATCATGATTATTAACCCCTAAAACTGGCTGGAGTTTAATATTCTGGAGATGTCACTGATTTTCGGACCTGCTGTGTCCCTTTTTAAAAGTGCCATGATCTTTCCCCTTAATTCAAGAACCCTCAACAGGAACTCATTTACAATAAAATTATGAACTTTTACTTCAATCATAAATTGATCTTTGGTGCAAAATCTACAATTAACATCTCCAATTAGAAAGTGCTGATTAATCCTTGCTGACAATTCTTACTGACTTACACATTCTTCACAGTGACACCTTTTTGACATGAAACTATCAAGGAATAGAAACAAAACAGTAAAATATTTCACATTGATGTTGATCAAGATTGAATGTTGATGAAGATTGGAAGTTGCTAAGTTTAACACAGTTGAACTCAGCGACAGTTCTGACACAGCAGCAGCAACATTTGGTAAAGGTGGAACCCACAACAAAGACTGGTTTGAGATCTACTCAGCAGAGGTGACATCTGTCATTGAAGCAAAAAGCAAAGCCTACCTGATGCACAACATAAACCCAACAGCTAGAACACTGCATAACTTGAAGTCTCTGAGACAATCGTGCAACAGACAGGAAATTACTGTGTAAATAAACACTGGATCAGCCTACATCAAGAAATCCAAACTGCCTGTGACAATGGAAATCTACATGCTATGTACGATGGGATCAAGAGGGCGCTTGGTCCGACCATCACCAAAGTTTTCACTCCTGAAATCGGCAGAAGATGAAGTACTCACTAACAGAAATAAACAGATGTCTCACTGGGTTGAACACTATTGTGAGCTGTACTCCCGTGAGACAGACATCTCCCAGTCTCTGTTTGACTCTCCTGCAGTTTCATGGTTGAGTTGGATGAGGAAATCTAATCACTTGAACTGGAAAAGGCCATTGATTGTTCAGCAAGCAGAAAGGCAGCCAGCAAGGATGGAATTCCAGCTGAACTGCTCAAGCACGGAAAGTCCCATCTACTGTCACACCTTCATGACCTCCTCCTTCTCTGTTGGAAGGTAGGATCTGTTCCACAGGAAATGTGTGATGCTAAAATCACCACAATAAACAAAAACAAAGGCGATAGGAAATTGCAACACCCAAAGGGATGCTCCTTAGCATCACAGGGAAAGCCTTCACTTGGGTGATGTTTAAAAACTTCATCTACTTGCAGACTGAGTGTATCCAGAAGCACAGTGTGGTTTCTGTGCTGGCAGATCTTCTCCATACACTAGCTACAAGAGAAATGCACAACTAATATTTAATCTAAAATGCTGCCAGCTTCTCTGCTGAGAAAAGTGAAACATTATAATTGCTGAGCGACAGTAAACCTTTAAGTATTAATTACAATTTACTTGTATAATTGTAAAAGGCACAAAATGTTTGATTTTCTAAAACTAAGCTTCATCATTGAACTTATGACCCGGAGCTCACAAGCTGTGGAAGCTCCTCCCTCTTTAACTCTTTTTGGTCTAAGAATGTTGAAGCGTCCGTTTACTTGTGAAAGCTGATTTTTTTTTGTGTCAATTTTCTTCAGTTTTATTCCAGTCATTTGGAAAGGTGCCTGAAGAAATAATAGAGAGAAAAAAACACTAACGTTTGGTCAAAGCTGAGAAAATACCAAAAGAATTGGTAAAACAAAGATAAAAATGGTGTTTGGTTCGTCTTTGATCTGAAAATATAGTCAAGTAAAGGTGACACAATTGTGTGCATTTGAGAATGTTTACACAGGCCTTTCCAAAACAAGCAGAGGAGTTACCCCTCTCCACTGACAACATGGTGACGATCTGAACTAAAGACTTTGCCTTTTAAAGATTTGACTTTATCTCATTTGTTATCTTTCAAGGACAAATTGTTTGAGAATGGGAGTTATCTCCAAACTGATTGCAGATACCTGTACTTCTGTCTCTGATGTAAAAATATCATATTATGAGAATATTGAATTAGTCAGTAAAGTTCCTCCAGGGCTCCTGAATGAGATAGAATGATAATTAATGGGATGGTCCACTTAGAATAAGAGTGAAAAATTACACCACCAAATGGGAATTGGAATGTTTCATCCTGGGTATAGTTCAATAGAAGAGATCAATCTGGTATCCATGTACATTCAAGTGAAGGCCAGGAAAATGTAGGTCAAACTAGTAAATTGATGACTTTGAGATGTTTGTACCCTTGCCTCTGAACTGCAATTGATAGTCTGGACACCACCTAAGGCATTGAACCATGCAGGGGGAGATAAGCAAATATCTTCAGATCGACATTCCCCTAATCGTTTGGTAAGATTACCTGAAAGTCAAGAGTGGCTTATATCAGATGGCAAATGTGGCATGATTTTGGGATACCGATGTGAGTGTGCAGATGTGATTTGTTACTTGTGGAGTAACTAACATGCAGAAATGCGAGGTGAAGCTGCACTGAGGAATAGGTCCCAGTCATGTTCAGCTACTTGTCAACAGAAGAACATGAAGTGATTAATGTGGTCAAGAGAATGAGACATTTTAAATCATCAAGGTATTGGCACAAACTCCATAGACTCGGATTGACTTTAAAACAATCCGATTAGAATTAAACACACTGGTATCTATCAGATAGAGTAAAATTAAAGTGAAGAGGGATATAGAATCTGGTTTTAGAAAATATCCACAAGGTGGATGCAGGTGAATAGAGAGCTGGAGAATCTTTAAATTCCATCATGAACTTTTGTTTGGCATGTCGTAAATACATATGGTTCAATGATTTAAATTGTGTGAGATGATCTGCAAGTGGGGAGGATGAATCAAAGTCAAAATTTATCACATTTTACTCAGAAAGTTTTTACATTTATTCTTGGTGGCAACTCAAGGGTTTGTGTTGCTGATTCTGTTAATTCTAGAAGCTTTAGTATGTTATTGACAGTCTGTAATCAAGAAATTAGGAAAACAAGGTCGTAGCTTAGAAATAGCTGGGTTAGACAGAAATCAGATGTGAGAAGTCAATAAGGATATTCCCTTCTCAAGGTTGGGAGATTTGTGAGAAATCACCATCAAATAACCTTATGAAATCTTCAAAAATGTATTAACTGTTCTAGGAATCTCTCTCTCACTTAGGAAGAAAGCTTCCTGGGTTGACAAACACAGGACAGTGAGGCCTGTTATCTCTGCCAAGGACATGTCTCCAGTACAGACCCTGAAACAAGACAAACTTGATAGGGTGGAGGAACCTCATGTCCCAAATATAAACTGACTGTCTGAATAAAGATTAAGCAGGATGTCCTAGAGAGAGATGAGCCACAAAATAGCCAAAGGATGATGGATTAAGTGACAGACATTATAAGCCCAGAAATAAGGTATATGAACAGGATTTAGAGAGGGAAAATCACTTCAGACGAGGAAGAGCTTCTCAAAGTGATCCGTGCTGGCTTCAGCTGAACACTTTGGCTCAAGGAGACTGAGAAAGGAAGAAACTGCCACCTCCAGCCACGGAGATCAGCATCCCCCCATATCCAGGACCAGTAAACCATTCAGAGGAGACTGTCACCTCCAGCCATGGAGATCAGCATCCCCCTGATCCAGGTCCAGTAAACCATTCTAAGGAGACTGCCACCTCCAGCCATGGAGATCAGCAGCCCCCTGATCTGGGGCCAGTAAACCATTCCGAGGAGACTGCCACCTCCAGCCACAGAGATCAGTATCCCCCCTGCTTCTCCCCATCCATTTGTCCAATCTGGGACCAGTAAGCAGTTCTCACCTGTTATGGGTCAATTGTCTTATCTGCCTATTTAACTGATGTGTCATATCTAAGCTATTGCTTCTTAATAAAATGCTTTAAAATCACCCACGCCGAGACCCCCTTTTTGGGTAACCTGTGACCCCCGGACTAAAATCTTACACTTGTCAGATTACTTGTGAGAGTAACTGAAGGTATGAGAACTGAAATAATCCAGAGGAATGATGAGGTGTTAGTTGTGCCTCAGTGGTTGCATTTTTATCTCTGAGTCAGGAGGTTGTGGGTTCAAATCCACATCCAGAAACATGAGCATAAAATCCAGGCTGATGTTTTTATGCAGTACAGAGGGAGCACTGCACTGTCAAAGTTCCAGTCTTCCAGATGAGACCTTCAACTATGGCCCCATCTGCCCTCTCAGTTGGTATAAACATTCCCAGGATGTTATTCCAAAGAGCAGGGGATTTCTCCCTGGTGTATTGCTTCTTATTTATCCCTCAACAAACATCACTGAACAGGTTCTCTGGTCACAATCACATTTCTATTAGTGGGATCTTGCTGTGCACAATTTGGCGACTGCATTTCCTACATCACAACAGTGACTACACTTCAAAAGAACTGCATTGGCTGTAAAGCACTTTGGGTCATCCTGATGTTGTGAAAGGTGCTATATAAATACAAGTCTCCATTAACAAAGGAGAAAAGGCCCAAAAATACAACAGTCGGTAACAGTACATCAATTAGTCTACTCCTACCTTAGAGAAATCAAGGGCTCGAACACTGTGTGTTTGACACAAAGCTGATTTATTTAACCTAAATCCAGAATATTAAACTCCAGCCCAATTACAGAGATTAATAACATCAACTGAAACAAACTCCAACTTTCAGAATGAACTTGGTTCTGTCCTGGATGTGATTAACAACAGCAATAACGGCAGAATCCAATCCCTGCCATCACTTGTGAACTTGCTGGTGTGTCTGCAGTTGATGAATAAGAGAATCCCTTCCCACACATGGAGCAAGTGAACAGTCTCTGTCTGGTGTGAATACGTTGGTGTTTCAGCAGCAGAGAATACAGAATGAATCCCTTCCCACACACAGAGCAGGTAAATGGCCTCTCTCCAATGTGAGTGCACTGGTGAATCAGCAGATCCATTTTGTCCTTAAAGCTCTTCTCACAGTTACGACATTTGAAAGGTCTTCTGTGAGAGTGAACATGTTAGTGTGAAATTAGTTGGGCAAGCTGAGTGAATCCTTTCCCACACTCGGAGCAGGTGAATGGTTTCACCCCATTGTGAATGTGTTGGTGTCTCAGCAAGGTGGATAACAGATCAAATCCCTTCCCACACACAGAGCAGGTGAATGCTCTATCTCTGATGTGAACTCTCTGGTGATCCGACAGTTTGCCAACCTGCACTCAGGGCAGGTGAATCGTTTCTCCCCACTGTGAACTCGCCCATGTATCAGAAGGCTTGATAACTGAGCGAATCCCTTCCAACACTCGGAACAGGTGAACGGCCTCTCCCCAGTGTGACTGCGTTGATGAATTTCCAGCACGGACGGGGATCTGAATCCCTTCCCACAGTCCCCACATTTCCATGGTTTCTCTGTGGTGCCGGTGTTCTTATTTCTCTCCAGGTTGGACAATCAGTTGAAGCCTTGTGCACACACAACACATGTACAGTTTCTCCTCACTGTGAATGGTGTGATTTGTTTTTTTCAGACTGCGTTACTACAGTTCCACAGTCAGTTCACTAAGAACACTCTCACTCGGGTGTGTGTCTCTGTGCTTTTCCAGTCACATTGATGTTTGATATATTTTCTCACAGACAGAAGAGAGAAATCTTTCTCCCTCCACATTCAAAGGCTTATGATATTCAGGTCCTGATGAATAAAGTGACTCAGTCAGATTTTGTTGAGATGTTTAATTTTAGTTTCCCATCCGCAAATCATCTCTTTCTAATACCCTGTAAAAGTGATATTGACACTGTCAACTCCTATCAGTTCAGGATAGAAATTTAAAACAGGTAATTCTAGATTCCCCTTTTCCCCTCTCTGTTCTTCCAAACATCTAATCCAATCAAACTAAAAGAATCCAAAATCAAAGCCAAAGTCCCATCAAAAGCAAAGTGAACCTTCCTAATGAGCCAGAATGTTGTTTCCAGTGTCTATGAGACTCCCTGTACCCGGGGGTGCCCACCAGTTGTGGAAGGTATCAAGCCTACTGGTGGAAACTGCATCCTCGCTGACCCTGACCACCAGGGCACAGGCAAGACAATGGAAGAGAGGTCGGCAGGCAGAGTGAACCTCGACCCCACCCATCGACCCCACACATCCTGGATCTACCAATTGCTGTTTTAACTAGGCCCAGGAGAAGGTTCTAACTTACCCAGCCCCTTCCATACTGGGCCGACAAAGATTAGGAGCCTCGGGCTGAAGTGTAATTAAAGTTTGAGGAGTAGCCCCTTCAGGTAAATACACAGGGACTGCAACTTCTCACAGTGATAATATACATGGCCCATGGACTCCGCTAGGCTGCAAACATCACCTGCAGCCTGGACGTGGGTGAAGCTGTTTAAAAACCTGTTGCCCAGGATGCCTGAGGGAGGGTGGGGGGGGGGGGGGGGGGGTGGGGTCGGGGGCAGTTGTGGATGGTTGTGGTGGGTATGGGATAATTCAGGAAAGAGTAAATTCAAAAGCAGCAAGGGAAATGTCAAGCTCCAGAGCAGTGTTGGGGTAAAAGTAAGCAGAGTGGGTCAGGAAAAGATAATGAGAATAACACAGGGAACAGGGCATAACCGTCAGGTGGATAAGGGGAAAGCAGTTTACATTTTCAAAAAGCTTTTGATAAGGTGTCACACGAGAGGTCATTACACAAAATTAGGTCTCATGTGAAGGAGACAATATCTTAGCATGTATTGAGGGTCAGTTAATGGACATAAAACAGAGGTTCGGAATAAATGGGACATTTTCAGGTTGGCAGACTATAACTGGCAGGCACCACGAGGATCAGTAAGTGGGAATCAGCTATTTGCAATCTATATTATTTACCTAGACGGTGGGACTGAGTGTAACGTATCCAGATTTGCTGACAATGCAAAGTTATGTGGGAAAGTAAACAGTGTGGAGGACAGAGTCCGCAGAAGGATATAGACAGGTTGGGTGAGTGGGTAACAACATGGCAGATGGAATACAATGTGGTGAAGTGTGAAGTTATCCACTTTGGGAGAAAAAATAAAACAAAAGCAAAATAATTTTCAAATGGTGAAGGACTGGGAAATGGTTGTATTCAGATGTGACCTGGCTGCCCTTGTACATGAATAACGGAAGCTTAATATTCAGGTAGAGCAAGTAATTAGGAAGGCAAATTGTATGTTAGCCTATATTACAAAGGGATTAGAATACAAGTGTAAATAAGTCTTATACAATTATATGTTAAGTTCCAATAGTTGTTTAGAAATGAAGACCAAAGCCAAGACTGACTCCTTCAGATAGATGAGCCCATTAATGGCAACTGTTTCAAATTCACTACTACAACCCCTCACAAATCATTGCTTGTCATAAAACTTTCCACAGAGCCAACTAGTCTCAACTGTTATCCCTTTTATACAACCAAATGGGTACTTAGTTAAACAACCTAATAATTAGCAACTGAACTTCTTTAACTGTTTCCTTCCCTAACAGATTCCCCTCTTCTTAAAAATAAAATAACCTTTAAGTTTATATAATCACACAAAAAAATAGTAATAACAACATCAGTATATAGTTCTGACGAAGAGTCATACGGACTCAAAATGTTAACTGTATTCCTCCCGCGGATGCTGTCAGACCTGCTGAGTTTTTCCAGCTATTTTTGTTTTTGTTTCAGATTTCCAGTATCCGTAGTATTTTGCTTTTATTTTTGCTTTTATCAATATATATTGTTTCATTCAATAAATTCACCTTATTCCCCTCCTTAAAAAAAGACAACACATGTACAGATATGTCCACAGAAAAGGAGTATATTTTTCTTAAAAAGACATCCCTCTTTGAAGATCTCTAATCACTTCTTGGAGCTCGCTACTCTTTCAGTGAAGCAGTCAGATAATTGGTAGCTGCTATCAATCCATTCAATCTTGGCAATCTCCTTATTCTCGAGCATCTTTTTTAAGCTTGCAATGTCAACTCACAATCTCTTCCCATTAACGCACTTCATAGAGTGAACGTGTTCCCAAAGTGACTTATTATCTATGAGACATTCGATAGGTACAGTTCCTGAATACCCTTTTCCATTTAAAATGTCTTCCAGTATCTTTGATAAATAGAATGCCATATCTATCACCTCAACAAGGGCAAGAGTCTCCGCTGCTAATGTACTTTTTACAACTCCTTGCATCTTTTTAGATTCCAATGTCAAAGGGCAGCATTTGCCTTTTTCACCATAAGAAATATTATAAATCCTCCCACGCTTGAAAACCCATCATATAGATGTGCATAAGACACATCACTAAACACAATCCATTTCATTTTTCTAACATCACCCAGAGATGGGAACTTCAAACACACTGCTCCATTTTTAATGTTGTCGATGATTTGTTTTCCTGAATGATTCCTTCAACCTTGGGATCATTCATTTTAGTGCTTAATTCCAAAATGTCAGAACTGACATCAGGCCTTGTTTGTTCACCTAGCCAATTGAGTTGCCCAATTAGACTTCTGCATTCCTTTTTTTCAGTTTCAGAAGCAACGGTATCTTTCTACCATGACTAATTGCAATGGGGTTGATGTTCTCTAAGTATGATTGCTGATGTAAAAGGATGTGTGATCCTTCCTGCCTAATTTCCAATCCAATGTACTTAAATGCAACAAAAGACTGACTTCCAATTTTTAAACTCCGTTCTGAGCCCATTAATGGCAACTGTTTCAAATTCACTACTACAACCCCTCACAAATCATTTAGATGCATCATAAAGAGGCCTGAAAGTTCCCTCCATGGTACCAATAAAACATTACCGGGCCTTCCAACTGAAGACAGCCCAACACTAACAAAACTGACCTCACTGAGAAATACCAAACCCTGGAGGCGTCATTTAAACTGTATACACATTTATCTAGCTTGCAGAGAATCCTTTCTGCGTTTGGCACCTCTTTTGGTGGACAGGGAAAATTTCCCTTTGAAGTTGGTCTCCCTGCAAAAAAACAGCTTTAATATCAATGGACTTGCATTCCCAAGCATTTGTAGCTAATAGAGCCAAAAGGATCTCCAGTATAACTTTCCCTGCCGTAGGTGAATGTACTGGCACACCCCGGTCACCCAGTTTTTCTTCAAACCCTCATACCACTGGTCTGGCTTTAGTTTTAGAAGTCCCATCAGGAAGCACCTTTTCCATGCATATCCACCTATGAGACAGAGCTGGTTGTCCCCTATCTGGCACCTCTGTATATACCCCAAATTCTTTCCAACTATGTAGTTCTTGCTGTTTGGCATCCTTTATTAATTTATAGTCTAATTTGTTTGAAACTAATAAGACTTCTCAATCACATGGGCTTCTGTTCCTTGTTACCAGTCTGTGCCATATTCCTTGACCTTGTTAAGCTATGCTCTTTATCCTGCCTTCTATCATGCTCCAGGTGTTATGTTTGATCTCCCTCTCTCATTTATAGATGTTCACTCAACAATTCACGATCTCTTCCGAGAGGCATGTCCACTCCCAGGCCCACTGTCTGAACTGATACTGTGTTTCCGTGCTGTGAAGTACTTTTGTACTTCATGTTTCCAATCCATAGGCCTTTATCTTGTTCATTTAACCAGTTTTAATATTTCCAGTGGACTTCCCTGCTCTACCTACATCATCGCATCCCACCATTGACTGGCTCCTTATGGCAATATGTAACTTTAGTGCCAGATTTCGACATTCGTCCTCTGGGACAAATCGCTTCATCTTCTTTGTCCAAAGTACTATCTCCATCTTCAGATACCCTGTCAACTTTAGCTACCTGGTCCTCACAATCATGCAACATATGGGTATGAGAAGCACATGGTTCCTCGTCCCTTCCTACACTTTCTGAACCCGCAAATTTGTAGTCTGTGCCAACTAACCTTGATGAGCGCACCCGAATAGTGTAGTTCCCATGTTGTAAATGACTGTTTTACCATCTTTACTGATAATCTTTCCTGGACCTTTCCTCTCATTAAGTCCTTCTCTCTTATAGCATACCATGTCTCCCTGATTGAAAATAGTTTCCGATGGTCATACATTGTGTCTTAGAGCTCGCCGGATTATTTCCGAAACTTCGGCTTTAAAGAACATTCTTCTACCCGTGTGCAGGTCATTTAGATGCTCAGATAAGGTAGAGCTAATCGTAGTTCCCTCAAAAGCTGGGGGCTGACCATTCAGGGCTGAAGGAATTTTTGGGTCTCTACCAAAAACCAACTGATATGGACTATAGCCCCCAACCATCTGCAATGAATTCTTGGCATGGACAGCCCATGCTAGAGCTGATGATAATTTACAGCTTGGTCTATCCACCAATATTTTACAAAGCATCTCATTTATTACTGCATGATTCCTTTCACACACTCCATTACTAAAGGGGCTTTCAGCTGTGGCATTCATAACTATTATATTCATGTTTTTGTACATATCCACAAGCTCGTCACTAGCAAATTTCCCCATTATCAGTGAGGAATTTTGCTGGTGGTCCCAATACAGTCCCTATCCACTTCTCCATTATCTGATCCACAATTATTTTCTCTTCTTTACTGTATATGATTGTCGGCTGGCTAAACCTTGTTGCCAAATCTACGAAATGTAAAACAAAAATGATCTTTTCTTTATCCCATACCTTTAAATTCATTGTCAGAACTTCATTGAAATGCCCGGCTAAAGGTGCACTCACTATCAGCCATGACAATGTCCTTCTGGATTTCTTACATATGCCACATCTATTGCTTATCTGCTCTGTAATTTTAGTGTACTCTCCATCCCTTATTCCTCCATCCCTTAGCAAAATTTTTAACCTTTGCAAAGAAGGATGGACAAACTGCTGGTGCAATTTTAACACAATTTGCTTTTCATCTTCTAAATTCCTATCCCCTGACGCTAATAACACTCCTTTAATCTGCTTAATAGAAAAGTTAGGTTTCATTAAAGGAATACAGTAGTGTCCAGATTGCGTAAATAGTAAATCCACAGGTTTTCCAAATACAATGGGGGCAGGGAGGAGGGCGAGAGCAGAGGGTAATAGAATCCCATCCCACAGGCCCCACATTTACATGGTTTTTCCCTGTTGTGGGTGTCCTTGTGTCTCACTATGTTCAACAATCAGTTGAAGCCTCATATAAACGGCCTCTCCCCATTGTAAATGGTGCAATGCTTTGTCAGGCTGTGTAACTAGCTGCAGCTCTTTCCAAAGTCAGTGCACTGGAACACTCTCACTTGGGTGCGTTTGTCTTGATGCTTTGCCAGTCACACGGATGTTAGAAATATTTTCAAACAGACAATTATTTCTCCTTCCACATTCAATGGCCGATGATCATCTGGTCATGATGAATCAATTAACTCTATCAAATGTTCATGGGATGTTTGATTTGATTTTCCCATCTGCAAGTCCTCCTTCTCCAATATGCTTGACAAGACGTTTACTAAAGCCATTACAGTAAGTACACAATTGAAATTAGAAACTGATATTCCAGTTGACATAAAAAATCATTTTCCCTCTCAAACTAGAATTCTCCTTCCCTGACGGTGCTGATTCTCGGGGTCAGTTTCACAGTCACAATTTGCCTCCCCAATATGTCACCCAGGTATCTAAATCTTTACGCCTAAAGTTAACTAACAGTTTTGTTCAAGCGATGTCAAAGTCAAATCCAATGACTTCTACATGTACTTTGTGACAGGGTGGGGTCATTGCGCCCCTCACTCCCACTTTTCATGCCATGTGTTTGGAGACCGGGCTGTGGCTCAGTAATGGCAGCCGTAACTCCTACAAGCCCCCACTTCAGGGAAGCCGGTCTATCCACCGCGCAGGCAGGACGGCCCGGGAGTGCGCATGGGCAATGAAGAGAGGGGGTGCGCATGTGTGGAGAAAAGCGTTTCACGGTGGCCAGCAATGGTGCGCGTCATGGGGTCAAAATGTCTTCATGCGGGGATTGACCAATGGGAAGAGTTGGAGGTCCAGAAGGACTCTTGTCCTCCAGGCATTAAGAGCGCCGGCTTTGTGTCAGTGAAGATTGAGTTTAACACAGACTAAAACTTCCTCCTGTGTCCAATATCTGTGAGTAAAACACTTTCTTTTCTCCCCCTTTTCATTACTTTTCTCATTCTGGGTTTAAATTGTTGACTTGCAGGAACTGAAGGGAAAGGAAGTGAATCCATTGAGGGTGCAGACTCTGGAAAGATTGGCCTACTCTCTAAAACAAAAACAGAAATACCTGGAAAAACTCAGCAGGTCTGGTAGCATCGACGGAGAAGAGCAAAGTTGACGTTTCGAGTCCTCATGACCCTTCAACGGAACTAAGTAGAAATAGGAAAGACCTGAAATATAAGCTGGTTTAAGGGGGGAGGGTGTTGTTGGGACAAGCAAGCAGTGATAGGAGGAGATAACCAAAAGATGTCACAGACAAAAGAACAAAGAGGTGTTGAAGGTGGTGATATTATCTAAAAGAATGTGCTAATTAAGAGTGGAGAGCAGCACAAGCAAGGTAGTTCTAGTGGGGGTGGTGTGAAATAAGCGATGGGTGGAATACATTTAAAAATAATGGAAATAGGTGGGACCTTGGCGGGCTTCCTGCTGCCCCCAGTTGATGCCACTAACCCCTCCCCTTGACACCAGGCTTCCTCCCAGCCATGGGATCACCATGTGGAGCAGGAACCCTGGCTTTGCTCCTTGTGGCACTGAAGCCCAGTCTGGTGTCCACCTGCCCCCCCTCTCACCCAGACAGATACTAGGGACCCGACATTGGCCCCCATGGGGCCTAAAGTCAGAAGCATTTTCAAAGCAAATGCTGATGCTCCTTTAAATTGATGCATTTGTCACTGAAAAAAAAAATCCAGCAAAAATCTAATTGTAATTTAGTACATTGGCCACGTTATATATTTCCAGTTGGAGAGTCGTTACGTCACAAGCAATCCACTCAGTAACTCGGGTCCATGCCGACTCTGTAGAACAATCCAGTCAGTTCCATTTCCTCTCTCCATCCCCGTTCCCCTACAAGTTTATTTCCTTCAAATGCCCATCCAATTTCATTTTGAAATCATTTACTGTCTCTGCTTCCACCACCCTCATAGGCAGCGAGTTCCAGGTCATGACCACGCACTGAAAATCCCCCCATATCTCTATCTTATTGAATAGTGTATACGACACATTTTTTGTTCAGTATATGCATGTGTGTGATTTTATATATATATATATATATATATGATATATATTACATTCCTCATACATGGTGAAGAATTCCTTCACCTTTGCAAAGACCATACAGGACTTGCACATCGATAGCAATGCCATGTCCATGTGCTTATTCAACATTGCGAACCTATTCACTAATACACCGCTCAGGGAAGCCATAGAGATTTGCACCAAGTCACTATGTCATGGCAATCTAACCCTCCACCATTGTCTGAATCTGCATTCATTGAACTTATGAACTCAGTAACTCGCGCAGTTGAGTTCTGATTTAATGACACCATGTCTGCCCAAATGGATAGTATTGACATGAAATCCCCCCCAGGCCCAGCTATCATGCACATCTTTCTTAGTTTCCATGAGAAACACATCTTTGATGGAATAGCCCCTAACCTCCTACCCCTTGTGTATTCCCAAGACATAGATGATATATTAGTTATATTTGATTCTGCAGCTGCATCTAAGGTTTCCTTACATATCTTAATGGGTTCCAGCCAGTGTTCAAATTCCCCTTTGAAATGAGCTCCCATTCCTCAATGTGGTGGTTGAGATACCTGCTAATGGGTTCTCTACTACTGTCTACTGCATGGCTGCCTTCACTGGTCAACATATGTGTTGTGATTCCTACATTTCCACGCACTATAAGATTGACCTAATCAGCAACCTCGTAAACAAGGCCTGAACCATTTGCTCACCATGCAAGCATGATGCCAAATAGGCTGCCTCAAAGCTATCCTTCGGGTTCGTGGCTACTATGACCAGACCATGGTTCACTGTATAATCATGCAAACTCATGAACGGGCCTAAGACCGCCACCTTGGGTCCTGAAAATGCCCAGTCTACCTCAGATTATCCTGGAAGTGTAAGGTGTCTCAAAAATTTAAGCAACACTGTTACTATGCAGTGGCAACATTAATGATATTCTTCACTAACAGAATGCTGATGTGAAACCAAAATGACATTCTGCCTACCACACAAATGAGTAATGTGGTACATGAATTTCAGTGCTGGGGTGTTGCCAGGTATGTAGCCCGTATGTCTCAATGACTGGCGGATCATATCAAGCAGCACATCCTTTTGGCTGTTCGCAATGGGCAAAGTACTGACTGTCGTTAACCAGACAGAGCTTGCAAAACTCAGAACATAGTGACTAACATTAGATGTGATTCCGCAATTGGACAACATTTACTAAACGATCCTGATTGTGCGAAGAATGAAACTAACAACCAATTTAATATTATCAGTCAGACTCACAGTATTCAAACACCGGGCCCCATTCTTTTCAAACAGAAAGAACATGTCCATTCATTGCACCTTTTTCAACTAAACAGAAGCTTCAGGGACAGCCATTCCCTTGTTCCTTCCACAAGGCAATGCATTGACCAATCAGAGTCAATTTGTCTGGTTTAGGAAAAGCTTGGCAGTTACTGTTCCCTGGTGCATTCTCCATGGCAATACCTCTACCAATCACAGTCCACTTGCCAACCAATCAGCACCCGTTTTTCATACCCGTTGTTCCCTTTGAGATTTGGTATTCTTGTGGATCTGTCCTGATGAGGGCAAGATGAAAAGCTTCAACATCATGTCTCTTTTCTCAGCAATGCTAAAGTTCTGTACTAGCAAGTGACTATCTGTTAATATCATTAATATAGTTAATCTGTTCTGAAGGAGAGTCAGATTGGACTCAAAACGTTAACTCTGTTTTCCTTTCCCCAGATGCTGCCAACCTGTGGAGTTTTTCCAGCACATTGTTTGTATTTCAGATCTCCAACATCTGCAGTATTTTGCTTTAATATTAATCTGACCTTTAAGTGAATTAGTTCTGTCAGTTAATAAATTGATTCAAGTACAGTGCTAACTATGTTAATTTGTTAATAAAGTGGTGTTAATTCATTGATATTTGCCTGGACTCAATTTCATTACCTTTTTTTAATTACTGACTGGGGCCCCCCCTCTCTCACTCTGCACCTTGTGTTTCTCCCAGCACACTAACTGGGCTATCCATGAAATCTTGGGACATGCATGTTTTATACAAACTGTGAGACAGTGAGCAGGTTATTGCTGAGTAAGCGCTGCCTGATAGCATTATTGATGAACCTTCCACTCTTTTATGGTACAGTTCGAAAGAGTGAGCAGGGACAGAGGCTCCTGCGGGTCCATGTGCATTGATAGTGGAAATGGAAACAACAAGTGATTTCAAAAGGAAACTGGATGGGCACTTGTGGGAAATAAACTCACAGGGCGACGGTGACAGAATGGGCAATGGGACTGACTGGTTTGCCGTACAGTCAGCACCATGGATTCGATGGGCCAAATTACCTCCTTCTCTGTCCTACTGAATCTGATATCTAAGGAGCACAATTTCAACTGCTCCAGTCTCTCCAACTGACTGGAGTCCTTCATCCCCAGTGCCATTCAGGTAAATCCTCTCTCCAGCCTCTCAAAGAGCTGCACATCTTTCCTAAAGAGTGGGGCCTGTATATGGAGTTCCGGTCTACAGAAATAGAATTGAAAAGCAGGGAGGTTATGTTGAGCTTGTCTAGAACCATAGTTAGACTACACTGGGAGTATTGTCAACATTAGTGATCTCCATTTAGAAAAAGGAAATAGAGGCACTAGAGATTTGCAAGAATAATCCCAGAACCGAGAGCATTTAACCCTCAGGAAAGGAGGGGGCTGTTTTTCTCTAGAAAAGAGAAGACTGAAGGGTGACCTGATGGAATTCCTTAAGATTATGAAAGGGTTCAATAATTCAACAGGGATTTCATGAGAAACCTCTTTACCCAGTGAGTGGTGAGAATGTGGAACTCACGACCACAACGAGTGGTTGAGTAACAGCATGAATACATACATGAGGGAGAAAGGAATAGAAGGATATGTTGATGGGGGAGATGAAGAGGGGTGGGTGGAGGCTCATGTGGAGCATAAATACTGACATAGAGCAACTGAACCGACTGGCCTGGCCTTGTGCTGTAGACTCAATGGAACAGAAACGTATATATTTATTTTAGATCTACCTGTAGTGGTAGGAAGAACACTATTTACTATCCAGGATAAAATAAATGTCCTTCATCAGCTTTTGTGGATTATTTCAGTGGAAATGTGCCCTCTCAGGCTCAAAGAGCATCAGTCCACTGGAAGGAAAGTCGTGAGATTGGCCAGTCCACAGAAAGAAACCCTCTGACCCTCCCATTTCACGAACTGTCAGAATGAACATAGTTCAATCCTGGGTTGATTAACAGCAGCAGAATCCAACTCCTGTCATCACTTGTAAACTTGCTGGTGTCTCAGCAGGTTGGATGACTGAGTGAAAACCTTTCCACACTTGGAGCAGTTGAACAGTCTCTCCCCGGTGTGAACTCGGTGGTATGCCAGTACAGAGGATGAAACACCAAATCTCTTCCCACACACAAGGCGGGTGAATGGCCTTTCCCTGGTGTGAACTTGCTGGTGTCTCAGCAGGTGAGATGACTGAGTGAAGCCCATCCCACACACAGAGCAGGCAACAACATCTCCCCAGTGTGAACCTGCTGGTGTGTCAGCAGATGGGATGCCTGAATGAACCCCTTACTACACAGGGAGCAGGTGAACGGCCTCACCCCAGTGTGAACTCGCTGGTGTGTCAGCAGGGTGAATGAATTACTGAATCCGTTCCCACACTCAGGGCAGGTGAACAGTCTCCCTCCTATGTAAACTCACTGGCGTGTCAGCAGTTGGGACGAATTACTGAACCCTTTCCCACACACAGAGTAGGTGAATGGCCTCTCCCCAGTGTTAATGTGTTGATGTGATTCCAGTGCAGGCGGGGAAGGCAATCCCTTCCAACAGTCTTTTCCATGGTTTCTCCGTGGTGCGGTTGTCCTTGTGTCTCTCGAGGTTTGATGATTGGCTGAAGCCTCGTCCACATACAGAACACATGTACAGTTTCTCCCTGCTGTGAATGTTGTGATGTGTTTTCAGGCTGTGTAACTGGTTAAAGGTCTTTCCACAGTCAGTGCATGGGAACATTCTCACTCGGGTGTGTAGTCACACTGATGTTTAAAACCTGCTGAAGCAGACAGACCAGAAAAAAGTTTTCCTCCTAGATTCAAAACTGATGAAATTCATAGGCCAATGGTATTCAGGTCCTGATGAATTGAGTGATTGTCAGATATTGGTGTGACCTTTCATTTGAGATTTCTGTCTGCAATCTGTCCTGCAAAATGAGTTCACAAAAGTCATCATTGTCAGCATAGGATAGAAATTCAGAACAGACAATTTTAGATTCCATTGAAAACTTTTTCCTCTCTTATTCCCCAAAAGCTCTAAATCTCCACCCGACAACTCTCCATTCTCACTCTGCTGTACTTGTTTTAAACCCTCCCAATTCTCCTGAAGGTGGAGATTCATGCTGATAGATCCATGTTCACTGCTTCTTGTATTGGGCACAGAGACCTTAAAATTTTCATACAATAAAAGCAGGTTCCACAAAATCACCAGCATTTCCCCCTCAGCATATTTGGCACTAATTCCAGTTAGAGTCCCACAACTCTCTGTATTTCCCAAGGGTGGGGGGGGGTGAAGAAAGTGATTTACTCATAGATGTTGGTCAGAGGAGAACGTTTTAGTGTTTGTGAAGCTAAAAAGAAATATTGTTCTGTTTAAAATCAAACTGCATGACTCGGAAGAAAATAAAGCGAAGACACTTCACAAAGACCCCTCCCCCCACTCCCTCAGCTGGCAGCCCAGCACGCAGGCGCAGAAAACACTGCTGACTCGAGCTGCCCAGAGCAGGCGCAGTGCGGCTGCCGCCAGCGGTCACGCTCGATCTCTTTTTGGATCAGGCAGCCGCCGTAGACAGGGGGGGCGGGGCAGTACGCCGAGCGGCTTCTCGGTCTGTCCGGAGCCGTCAGCTGGTTACCTGGAAACCTTGGCTCAAGGGGGAGGGGGGACAAAGGGTGGGGGCGGGGCTCCCGTGTCCGCGCCAAAACAAAAACAGAAATACCTGGAAAAACTCAGCAGGTCTGGCAGCATCGGCGGAGAAGAGAAGAGTTGACGTTTCGAGTCCTCATGACCCTGCAACAGAACTAAGTAATATCAGGAGAGGGGTGAAATATAAGCTGGTTTAAGGTGGGGGTGTGGGGGGAGAGAAGTTGGGAAGTTAAGAAGTTGAAATCTATACCTGTAATGCCCTGTCAGTCTTTCCATCCCACCCCCACTAGAGCTGTACCTTGCGTGTCCTGCCATCCATTCTTAATTAGCACATTCTCTTAGATAATATCACCACCTTTAACACCTCTTTGTTCCTTTGCCTGGAACATCTTTTAATTATCTGCTCCTATCACTGCTTGCTTGTCCCTACAACCACCCCCCACAACTTCTCTCCCCCCCCCCCCCCACCTTAAAGCAGCTTATACTTCACCCCTCTCCTGATATTGCTCAGTTCTGTTGAAGGGTCATGAGGACTTGAAACGTCAACTCTTTTCTTCTCCGCCGATGCTGCCAGACCTGCTGAGTTTTTCCAGGTAATTCTGTTTTTGTTTTGGATTTCCAGCATCCGCAGTAGTTTTTTGTTTTTATCCCGTGTCCGCGCGCCTGGCCTGCAAGATTGGAACCTGAGGCGTCACCGCAGAGCAGAGTGATTCCCATTGGCTGGTTCAGGTAGGGTTTGATTGTGGAAGTAACAATGCGGAAGTTGAACAATGAGCTTCTGGCTAAAACTTCTGTGCAATATCTGTGAGGAAATCAATGTATTTATTGTATGTCTATTTATTTTCTAATTCTGGTCTTAAATTGTTGACTTGCAGGAACTAAAAGGAAAAGAGTTAGTGCAGGGAGGGCGCGGTCTAGAAAGGTTGGCACAATCTCTACTCTCAAAGACATTGACATCCTTTGCTCTTTCAGCTTGTCACGTTTACTTGTCTGGCTATAAGAATGGTCTCTTTCCTGATGTACAGAATTAAAGGGATGGTTTCCCCAGAAGGCTGACATTTAAGAGGACATAGTAAGGTAGGACATGTCTTGTCCATAGATAGCGTAGGTCTAGTGTCATATGTTACATTCTAGATATTGTTGGTTCTCTGTTAAAGTACATTTTTTATTTCCAATTTTGTAATGTAGCACTGTATATCTCCAGCTATCGAATCATTATAGCATAGAAAGAGTCCATTTAAGGGACAGTAAATTAATATCAGACACAGATATGTCTAGTGCTGTTATAAGGTACATATTATTTATGATTCTCTAATTAGGTACACTCAGTTAATTTCTAATCTTGTATTACAGAAATGTAGTTATGTTATATATTTCCAGTCACAGAGACATTACAGTACAAAAGGGTGTCCATTCGGCAACTCAAGTCCATGCCGACTCTCTGCAAAGCAATCCAATCAGTCCCATTTCCCCTCTATATCCCCGTTCCTCTGCAATTTTATTTCCTTCAAATCAATTTCATGCATCCATCCAATTTCATTTTGAAATCATTGATCATCTTTTCTCCCACTACCTTCTGCGGCAGTGAGTTGCTGCATGTCTGTGTGTTCGGGACAGGAAGCAGTGAGAATGGATCTGCTGATCAGCATGAATTGGCACCTTCAGAAGAATTGGGAGGATGTTTATTAGGTCCAGCAGAGTGACAATGGAGGCAGGGTGTGTGGGACAGAGATTGACAACTTTTGGGGGAATGAGAGAAGAAAGGATGTTCCATTGGTTCTTAATTTCTATCCTGTACTGACTGGTGACTTTTGTAAACTTCTTTTACAGGATATTTGAAGGGGTGGAATTACAGATGGGAAACTCAAATGAAGCATCACGTTAAGATCTGATACAGCAACTTGATTCACAAAAATCTGAATATCATCAGTCTTTGATTCCATAAGAGAAAGGTTTGTCTGTTCTGTCTGCTTCAACAATTTTTAAAAATTAGTATGACTGGAAAAGCACTGAGAGAACACACACACCCAAGTGAGAGTATTCCAGTAAACAGACTGTGGAAAGAACCTTAACCAGTTCCACAGCCTGTTCGCACCATTCACACTGGGGAGAGACCATACACATGTTTTGTGTGTGGACGAGGCTTCAAGTGACAGTCAAGCTAGAGAGAAACAAGGACACTTGCATCATGGAGAAACCGTGGAAATGTGAGGACTGTATGAAGGCGTTCAGATCTCCATCTTTGCTGGAGATTCATCGACGCACACACACTGGGGAGAGGCCGTTCACCTGCTCTGAGTGTGGGAAGGGATTCAGCGATTCGTCCAACATGCTGGCACACCAGCGGGTTCACACTGGGGAGAGGCCGTTCACCTGCTGTGTGTGTGGGAATGGATTCAGTCAGCTATCCGACCTGTTGCGACCTCAGCGAGTTCACACTGGGGAGAGGCCATTCACCTGCTCCCAGTATAGGAAGGGATTCACTCGGTTATCCAGCCTGCAGACGCACCAGCGAGTTCACACTGGGGAGAGGCCATTCACCTGCTCCATCTGTGGGCAGGGATTCAGTGATTCATCCACCCTGCGGCAGCACCAACAACTGCATAGTGAGGAGTGTGGGATGGGATTCACTCAGTTATCCAGGCTATTCAGACACCAGCCAGTTCACACTGGGGAGAGACAGTTCACCTGCTTCATATGTAGAAAGGGGTTCACTCGGTTATCCAGCATGCTCAGACACCAGCGAGTTCACAGGTGATCACAGTCATTGGATTCTGTTGTTATTCACATCCAGTGGAAAGGTAGACTGTATGAGAATGAAGATAGCTCTAACTATTGTGGAAAGGATAGTAGAAATTAAAAAAAAAGATACTCCCCAGAGTGGTAAAAAGATAGTGTAGAGAATGGAAATGAGTCAAAAAGACTGATATGTTTTCACAGTCATAGAGTTGGACATTTCAAATCAGATTATTGGAGATTAAAAAGTAAACCAGTGGCATTGATAAAAGTGGTTGGTGTTTCTCCAGAGAAAGTTGCACCAAAGGGGGAAGCTTGTGAGAAATCAATACCTTCTAGAAGGATTATGAAGGATTTATATTTGAAGAGGAAGTCACTTCATTTTTGTCCAAGAAAGAGCCTGGAAAAATTGTTATCCTGAGAGACACTGGCTCATCTCAGAGCTTATTGTTAACAAAAGATTTAGACTTTTCTTCAAGACGTTCGCTGAACAAAAATGTATTGGTTCGGGGTATTGATGGGGAGTGTGTGTCTATCCCATTGTGTAAAGTCAATTTAAACTATGCTTTCGTAGAAGGTCTGTTATTGTTGGTGTTATTGATTATGTATGTAGATTTTATATTGGGGAATGATACAGGCTCCTCCGACAGCACTTTCCAAACCCACGACCACTACCATCTGGAAGGACAAGGTCAACAGATGGATGAGAACACCACCACCTGGAAGTTCCCCTCCAAATCACTCACCATCCTGACTTGGAAATATATCGCTGTTCCTTCACTGTCGCTGGGTCAAAATCCTGGAACTTCCTTCCTAACAGCACTGTGGGTGTACCTACACCATATGGAGTGCAGCGGTTCAAGAAGGCAGCTCACCACCGCCTTCTCAAGGGCAACTAGGGATGGGCAATAAATGCTGGCCCAGCCAGCAAAGCCCACATCCCGTGAATTTAAAAAAAATAGTAGCTGATATTGTTTTTCCACTTTCTGGGACCGTGTTCACAGTTCAGAAGATGTTCCTGTGAGTAAAAAAAAAAGCCCTTGCCTATTTGTGACCCAGTTAAGCAACAAACTGATACAAAATAAAGATATTGATGTGTCCACCCTAGTCATGGACAGTGCAGTCAGGAAAAGTGCCTGAAACATCTCAAGATAAAAGCCCACTACAGAAGGAACTAAGATTTCAAAGATACCCTAAAGGGTTAATGACACCGAACACTGAATTATATGTTGCTGCCTGTGCTGAGACAGAACAAGATATAACAGCAGCAGGAGTTCAGGCAAAGGGACAGTTCACAGAAAAAATACTTCAAATTCCAAAATGATTGGAATGAAATAGTTTGTGAGTGACGTGGAAGACTCAAAATGTTTGAAAAAAGAATTGAAAGTCCAGAATGAAGAAGCTGTCAACATGACTGGAAAGAAATTAAATTAAACCCAAATGAGATTAGGTGAACCGAAAGGATAATAAACTGTTCAAAGACCAGACCACACAAGAGTATCAAACATTTTTGCTTGAACGTAAAAAGCATTTTGTGATGAGAGATATATATTTTTATATTTTTGTGATGATGTTTCCTGTGTAGAAAGCTGTGGGTGTGTGTCCAGGGTTAATTAAGCAAGGGGGAGGTTGTCTGTGAGGTCTAAGAGATGAAAGGTTAAAGGTGTTAGGTTTGTGCATGTGGTGCAGAGGTTATGGTGGGTTTGAGTTACAAGTAAATAGGTTGGTTCTGAAATTTGCATTGTGATATAAGTGGGAAATGGGTTTTTCAGCTTTGAATTTCAAAAAGGGAGTTCAGAAGTAACAGGGAACATTTGCATCTTACAGGGATTCCATGAGTAAATAGGGTAAGGCATATTAAATTTTATTGACTCAAAAGTGGAGGCAAAACAGAAAACATGAAATATTTTTATATTTGGAGAAGTTGAGTTTCAAAGAGGTGGTTGAGGACAATGGAACTTGAGATGAAAGGGGAAAAAGATATTTAAGGAAAGGGATATTTAACTTTTGAGGGTTGCTGTGGGGGAACCCACTGAGGTTCAGCTTCTCTGTGTGTGAGCAGCTGAGAAACTGTAAAAGTTTAGAATTGGAGGCAGCCACCCAGTGTTAAGCCAGGAGTCTTTGTTTTAGGAAACAGTTTGTTTCTGAACCTTCTTTTGGAATTCCATATCAGAGTGGGAGTGCCTGAGAAGTCGTTATTAAAGTGACAACAATTCCTTGACTTGGGTAATGTTTACTGGATTTTTATGGTTAAAATCTATAAGGGGTTGTTGCCAAAAAGGTAGTGCAGTTGTGTACTTTTGACCAAGCATATTTTTGAGGGTTGTTCTGTAAGGCTGTTCTAACTTTTATCTTGTGTGCTTAAGTTTTCCTTTTTAATAAATCCTTTAATTTTAAAAATTCTAAAGGTATGACTGGAGTCCTGTGTTTTTGAGGTCAATAGCTCTTCCTCCTTGTTTTCACAAAAAAAGTTTATGATCAGCGAAACAGACTTCACTCAGGAGTCTGACTTGCTCAGCAATAACATCAGCTGTGGTCGTAACATTTTGAGTGACATTCTTAAAATGGCGAAAGAAGATTTTTACCAGTGACCTGCACAGCAGATTACCTTTGAAGCATTGGAAAAATAACAAGGGACTGAGCAGCCACAGTCAAGAGATGATAAATGAAAGTTTAACCTCTGAGAATAGCTGGAACTGAGGAGAATTCTCCACAGCACTGTGACATACTTGATGTGCCTTATGAGAGAATCATGGGGAAACTAAGATGTAAACCTGAGGGCACAACATATGTGGTTATAAACCATATTAAGTTATTAGTACTTGCTTTGTTTAATTCTTTTATATACAGTAAAGTTTGTTTTGGTAAAAAAAAACAAGTGAAATCTTGTTGTGTAGCTTTATTGGTTAAAACAAGGTGTTTGGTTTTCTTTTAAGAGTAGTGAAAATGCCAAGGCCGTTCCTTGTTTCCTCCTTGGTTGGGACGTAACATGTGTCCACATATCCATTTCATTCTTCCGCTGGTCGTATGGCTCAGACTCCGCGAGCATTCGTGGGTAATCAGACCCTGACAATTTCCACTTGCTTTCAGCCATTTCTCACAAAAGCTGCTAGGATTGTAGGTCTCTGTGTGAAATCTTATTTTCCATGAGTTTCAAACTTTCACCATTAGACAAACATTCTCTGTTACCATATTATAATACTGATAGCCTTATGGTAAAAGAAGAAACTGCAGCCAATCTTTACTTGGTATAGATTTATTCACAGAGTGAAACATTACAGCTATAGGCCTCCTGGCTCCACTCTATGTCAGTAGGTGTCTCTTATATGGGCTTATGTAACTATCCAATCAATGGCCTCCACCTGCAGATACTTAACCTCAATTGATACAATTAACACCCACGGTCAGAGCATCTAAAAGACTCAAATCGGTGTGACTGCCATGGTGTCTCAGCAGCTCAGATGAACAAGTGAATTCCTTCCTACAAACTGAGCAGGTGAACAAATCTCTCCATTGTGAACTCGCTGGTGCCTCAGCAGGTTGGATAAATCACTGAATCCTTTCCCACACACGGAGCAAGTGAATGGCCTCTCTCCACTGTGAACTCGCTGGTGTGTCTGCAAGTGGGATGACTGAGTGAATCCTTTCCCACACTCAGAGCAGGTGAACAGCTTCTCCCCACTGTGAACTTGCTGATGTCTCTGCAGGTTGGATGAATCACCGAATCCCTTCCCACAGTCAGAACAGGTGAACGGCTTCTCCCCAGTGTGAACGCGCTGGTGTCTCAGTAAATCATACGACATTCTAAAGCTCTTTGCGCAGTGACAGCAGCTGAATGGTTTCTCCTCAGTGTGAATTCCTACCTGAAGGTCCACGAGCACATAGTGTGTAAAGCAGCTCCCACAATCAGAGCATTGAACAGGTTTCTCATTGGTCTGAGTACTTTTGTGCCCCAGCGGACTGGGCTGACTGAATCCCTTCCCACACATGGAGCAGGTGAATCGCCTCTGCCTGGTATGAATGTGCTGGTGTCTCACCAGGCTGGATAACTGAGTGAATCCCTTCCCACACTGAGAGGAGGTGATTGGCTTCTCCCCAGTGTGAATGCGTTGGTGTGTCAGGAGGGATGAGTGAGTGAATCACTTCCCACACTCAGAGCAGGTTAACACCCCCTCACCAATGTGAAATCGCTCATGATTCCGCAGGGCAGATGACCGTGCAAATCCCTTTCCACACATGGAGCAAGTGAACGGTCTCTCCCCAGTGTGAACTCACTGGTGTATCAGCATGTTGGATGAATCACTGATCCCTTCCCACACTCAGACCAGGTGAATGGTCTCTCCCCGGTGTGAACTCGCTGGTGTCTCTGCAGGGTGGATGAATCAATGAATTCCTTTCCACACACGGAGCAGATGAACAGCCTCTTTCCACTGTGGCTGCGCTGATGAGTTTCCAGCCCACTGGGGGCACAGAATCCCTTCCCACAGTCCTCACATTTCCATGGTTTCTCCATGGTGCGGGGGTCCTTGTGTCTCTCCAAGTTCTACAATCAGTTGAAGCCTCGTCCACACACACAACACGTGTCTGGTTTGTCCCTGCTGTGAATGTTTTTCAGCTCCGTAACTGGTTAAAGCTCCTGTCATAGTCAGTGCAGTGGCACACATTCACGAGGGTGTGTGCATCTCAGTGCTTTTCAAGTTAGATTAATGTTTAAAACCTTTTGACACAGGCAGACATTTCTCCTTCTAAATTCATA
Source organism: Cetorhinus maximus (assembly GCF_964194155.1). NCBI lineage: Eukaryota > Metazoa > Chordata > Chondrichthyes > Lamniformes > Cetorhinidae > Cetorhinus > Cetorhinus maximus. Next base: position 20,491,902 of record NC_135901.1, read on the forward strand.
GGCTGATGTCATTCACGTCCCGATGCGTTGGGTAACTCTGTCAAATCTTGACGTGATGTTTGGTTTGATATTTCTGTCTGTAAATCCTCCTCTTCTAATACCCTGTAAAAGGAGTTTACAAAAGTGATCACTGTCAGTACAGGGTAGAAATTTAGAATAGACAATTCTAATTTCTATGGAACATTCTTTCCTCCCTCACTCCCCAAAAGCTGTAAACCTCAGTCTCACACTCTTCCTCCATCCTCACTCTGCTGTACCTAAAACACACCCTCCCAATTCTCCTGAAGGTTCTGATTCATGCTGATCAACAGATCCATGCTCACTGCTTCCTGTACTGGACACAGAGACCTGAAAATCTTCATGCAGGCTGTCAGCCTAATATAAATATGTTTATGTTACTGGACTAAAAATGAGTATAATGTACAGTCCCGTATCACTTGGTTAGATGTGGAGGGGGCAATGTGCGGAAAAGCTCCATTTATGCAGTGAGTGGTCATGACCTGGTGGAAGTGAAGACAATCGATGATTCAAAATGAAATTGGATGTGCACTTGAAAAAATGAACTTGCCGGGGAACCAAGATATAAAGGGGGAATGGGGCTGACTGAATTACTATACAGGGAGTCGGCATGGACTTCAGTTGTCAAATAGAATCCTTCTGTGCCGCAATGACTCTGTGACTGGAAATATATAACGTAGCTTCAGTACTATATTAGAAGATTAAAAATAACAAAATGTGTTACAGAACCATAATTATTATACCTAATATGTAACATATAACAACACTAGACATATCTTTGTTGTTATGATTCCCATGGAGACCGATAACCTTAAAATAAACACATTCCCAGACAAACCCAATGGAATAAACCGAAAGACAAGGTTTCACTTTTTAAATGTTTACTGTAACAATCAAACTAAAATCAACACAAATGAAACATGCATTATCAGACAAACAGGATTTGAACAGACAGGATACATTTGACTTTAAACAGTTTATACAATAAAAACAGGTTCCACAAAATCACCAGCATTTCCCCCCTCAGCATATTTGGCACTAATTCCAGTTACCACAACTCTCTGTATTTCCCAGGGGGGAAAAGAGTGTTTTACTCACAGATGTTAAACAGAGGAGGAAGTTTTAGTGTCTGTGTGAAGTTAATAACAAATGCTGTGCTGTTTAAAATCAAACTCAGAAATAAATGAAGGGAAGACATTTTGTAAACTCCCCCCTCCCCAGCGCGCAGGCGCAGAAAGCACTGCTGACCTGAGCTATCTGGAGCAGGTGCATTGCGGTGGGACTCCCATGTCCGCACACTTGGCCTGCAGACTGGAACCCGAGGACGTCACCGTGGAACCGGGTGATTCCCATTGGCTGATTCAGGCAGGGTTCCATGGTGGACGTCACAATGCGGAAGTTGCTTCAGACTAAAACTAAAAAACTAAAAAAAAACAAAAAACTACTGTGGATGCTATAAATCCAAAACAGAAACAGAATTACATGGAAAAACTCAGCAGGTCTGGCAGCATCGGCGGAGAAGAAAAGAGTTGACTTTTCGAGTCCTCATGACCCTTCAGCAGAACTGAGTAAAGTTAGGAGAGGGGTGAAATATAAGCTGGTTTAAGATGGGGTGGGGGGGGGGTGGAGAGAAGTTGGTGGTGGGGGGTGGGGTGGTTGTAGGGACAAGCAAGCAGTGATAGGAGCAGATAATCAAAAGATGTCACAGACAAAGGAACAAAGACGTGTAAAAGGTGGTGATATTATCTAAGAGAATGTGCTAATTAAGAATGGATGGCAGGACACTCAAGGTACAGCTATAGTGGGGGTGGGGTGGAAAGACTGACAGGGCATTACAGTTGTAGATTTAAAAATAATGGAAATAGGTGGGAAAAGAAAAATCTATATAAATTATTGGAAAAAACAAAAGGGAGGCGGAAGAAACGGAAAGGGGGTGGGGATGGGGGAGGGAGTTCAAGATCACCCGCCCCTTCACTTCCTCTCTCCTCAACGTCCAAGGGCCCAAACACTCCTTTCAAGTGAGGCAGAATTTCACTTGCATTTCCCCTAACTTAGTCTACTGCATTCGTTGCTCCCAATGCGGTCTCCTCTACATTGGAGAGACCAAACGTAAACTGGGCGACCGCTTTGCAGAATACCTGTGGTCTGTCCGCAAGAAAGACCCAAACCTCCCTGTCGCTTGCCATTTTAATACTCCACCCTGCTCTCTTGCCCACATGTCTGTCGTTGGCTTGCCGCATTGTTCCAGGGAAGCCCAATGCAAACTGGAGGAACAGCACCTCATCTTCCGACTAGGCACTTTACAGCCTTCTGGACTGAATATTGAATTCAACAACTTTAGATCTTGAACTCCCTCCCCCATCCCCACCCCCTTTCCGTTTCTTCCCCCTCCCTTTTGTTTTTTCCAATAATTTATATAGATTTTTCATTTCCCACCTATTTCCATTATTTTTAAATCTATAACTGTAATGCCCTGTCAGTCTTTCCACCCCACCCCCACTAGAGCTGAACATTGAGTGTCCTGCCATCCATTCTTAATTAGCACATTCTCTTAGATAATATCACCACCTTTTACACGTCTTTGTTCCTTTGTCTGTGACATCTTTTGATTATCTGCTCCTATCACTGCTTGCTTGTCCGTACAACCACACCACGCCCCGCCCCCCCCCCCCCCCCCACCTTAAACCAGCTTATATTTCATCCCTCTCCTAACTTTACTCAGTTCTGCTGAAGGGTCATGAGGACTCGAAACGTCAACTCTTTTCTCCGCTGATGCTGCCAGACCTGCTGAGTTTTTCCAGGTAATTCTGTTTTTGTTTCAGACTAAAACTTCCTCCTCTGGGTAACATCTGTGAGGAATCAATGTTTCCTCATTTCTATTTATTTTCTAATTCTGGGCTTAAATTGTTGAATTGTGGGAACTGAAGGAAGGAAGTGAATCCAGGTAGGGTGGAGACTCTAGAAAGATTGCCCCAGGACTCAGTAAAAAGGGTGGTTTGTCCAGGGGATGGCTGGTATTTAACGGGACAGTACAGTAATATGAGAAAATGCTGAGCTGGTTAAACCTTAACTCAATGGAGTTCAGAAGAATGAAAGGTGATTTTATTGAAACAAATAGGATCCTGAGGCTGTTTGACAGGGTAGATGCTTGGAGAATGCTTCACCTCGCAGGGGAATCTAGAATTAGGGGTCACAGGATAAAAATAAGTGTTCTCTCATTTAAGGTGGGGAGGAATTTCTTCTCCCAGAGGGGCATTGCTCTTTGGAATTCTATTCCACAGGGAGTACTGCAGGCTGGGTCGTTGAACACATTCAAGGCTGAGTTTGACACACTTTTGACCGACAAGGGAGTCAGCATTATGGGGATAGGCAGGAATGTGCAGTTAAGGCCACATCAGATCTTATTGAATGGTGGGAGCAGGCTTGATGGGATGAATGGCCTTCTCCTTATCCATTTCTTATAATCTCTCCAGGAGAGGAAGTAGTGAACATGGATCTGTTGATCAGCTTGAATTGGCACCTTCAGGAGAATTGGGATGGTGAATATTTGGCACAGCAGAATGAGACTGGAGCGATTATGTGTGGGATAGAGATTTCCAGGTTTTAGGGAACAAGAGATGAAAAAATGTGCCGTAGAAACGAGAATTGCCTGTTCTGAATTTCTCCCCTTTACTGACAGCGATGACTTTTCTAAACTCCTTTTACAGGATATTAGAAGGGGAGGATTTGTAGACAGAAATCTCAAACCATACATCATGTCAAGATCTGACGGAGTCACTCAATTCATCGGGACCTGAATATCATCAGTCTTTGAATCTAATGGAGAAATGTTTGTCTGTTCTGATTGCTTCAAAAGGTTTTAAAGTTCAATGTGACTGGAAAAGCATCAAGATGCCCATGTGAGACTGTTCTAGTGCACTGACTGTGGAAACGATATTAACCATTTACACAGCTTGACAAAAATATCAGACCATTGACAGCATGGAGAGACTGTACACGTGTTCTGTTTATGGATGAGTCCTCAACTGATCGTCGAACCTGGAGAGTCACAAGGACACCCACACCATGGAGAAACGGTGGAAATGTGGGGACTGGGGGAAGGGATTCCAGTCCCCTTCTGCACTCGAAATTCATCGACGCATTCACACCGGGGAGAAGCCATTCACCTGCTTTCTGTGTGGGAAGGGATTCACTCGGTCATCCAACCTGCTGACACACCAGCGAGTTCACACTGGGGAGAGGACATTCACTTGCTCTGTGTGTGGGAAGGGATTCACTCGGTCATCCAACCTACTGACACACCAGCGAGTTCACACCGGGGAGAGGCCATTCACCTGCTCTGTGTGTGGGAAAGGATTCAGTCAGTTATCCAACCTGCTGAGACACCAGCGAGTTCACACTGAGGAGAGACCATTCACCTGCTCTGCTTGTGGGAAGAAATTCAGTAATTCATACAACTTGTTGACACACCAGCGAGTTCATACTGGGGAGAGGCCGTTCACGTGTTCTGACTGTGGGAAAGGATTCACTCAGTTATCCAACCTGTTGAGACACCAGTGAGTTCACAAGTGATTACAGGGGCTGGATTCTGCTGTTATTTTTACTGGTATAAGATACTAGTTCGACCTCAGCTGGAATATTGTGTATAGTTCTGGGCACCATACTATAGGAAGGATGTGAATGGATTAGAGACAGTGCAGAAGAGGTTTACGGGAATGGTTCCAGGGATCAGAAATTTCAGTTGTGAGGATAGACTGGAGAGGTTGGAACTGTTCTCTTTGGAGTAGGGAAGGCTAAGAGGAGAGTTGATAGAGGTGTCCAAAATCATGAGGGGGCTGGACAGAGCACATGGGGAGAAACTGTTCCCACTCAAAGAAGGGTCAAGAATGACGGGGCACAGATTTAAAGTGAGTTGCAAAAGAAGCAAATGTGATGTGAGAGAGAAACCTTTTCACGCAACGAGTGGTTTGAGTCTGGAATGTACAGCCTGGGACTGTGATGGAGGCAGGTTCAATCGAGGCATTCAAGAGGACATTGGATGATTATTTGAATGGAAACAATGTGCAAAGATACGGGAAAAAGGCAGGTCAATGGCACTAAGTCATAATGTTCATTCGGAGAGCCAGTGCAGACAGGATGGGCCGAGTGGCCTCTTGTGCAATAACAATTCTGTGATTCTGTTAACCACATCCAGGACTGAACAATGTTCATTCTGACAGTTGGTGAAGTGGGAGGGTCAGAGGGTTTCTTTCTGCTGGACTGGCCGGCCTCACAACTTTGCTTCCAGTGGGCTGATGCTCTTTGAGCCTGGGAGTGCACATTTACACTGAAATGATCCACAAAAGCTGATGAAGAAAATGTATTTTATCCAGGATAGTAAATAGTGTTTTTCCTACCACTACAGGTAGATCTAAAATATATACATTTGTTTCTGTTCCATGGAGTCTACAGCATAGGGCCAGGCTAGTCAGCACAATTGGTCCATGTCAGTATTTATGCTCCACATGGGCTTCTACCCACACTCTTCATCTTCCCCATCAGCATATCCTTCTATTCCTGTCTCCCTCATGTATGTATCTAGCTGCCTGTCCAATGTATTCATGTTATTCAGCTCAACCACTGGCTGTGGTAGTGAGTTCCATTTTCTCACTTTGCTGGGTAAAGAGGTTTCTCATGAAATCCCTATTGGATTATTGAACCCCTTCATAATCTTAAAGACTTCCATCAGGTCACCAGGTCAGGTCTTCTCTTTTCTAGAGAAAAGCACCCCAGCCTTTCCTGAGGGTTAAATGCATTATTCTTGTGAGTCTTTGTTGCCCCTTCTCCTGTGCCTCTATTTCCTTCTTCTAAATGGAAATCACAAATATTTACACTACTCCCGGTGCAGTCTAACCGTGGTTCTAAACAAGTTGACCTCCCTAGTATCTAGTGAACTAGTATCTTATATCAGTAGCATAACCTCCCTGCTTCTCAATTCTGTTCCTCTAGAAAGGAACTCTATATACGGGCCCACATTTAAGGAAAGATGTGAAATTCTTTGAGAGGCTGGAAACAGGATTTGCGAGATGACAGACTTCAGTTAGTTGGAGAGACTGGAACAGCTGAAATTCCTCTCTTTGTGTCATAGAATCATTAGGATAAGGAATGGGACCATTCAGCCAATCAATTGCATGACAGCTCTCCAGAGTAAACTGGTCAGTCCTATTGTCCCATTCCATCCCCACATCCCTGTAGGTTTATTTCCCACAAGTGCCTACCCAATTTCCTTTCAAAATAACTCCATCATCTCTGCTTCTATCACTCTCATTGGAAGCAGATTCCAGGTCTTTGCCACTCACTTTAAATGGCCACAAGGCTCAGAGAGCACAGATGGAGCACATTAGGCCCATCATGCTCATGCTGGCTCTTTGAAAAACTACCCAATTAATTCAGTCGCCCTGCAGTTTACTTTTGCTTTCAAGAATCTGTCCAGTTCCCTTTTAAAAGATCGAGCTGAATCTGCTTCTCGCAATGTTTTCAGGGTGTGAATTCTAAATCACAACAACTCACTGTTTTAAAACAAATAATTCAGGATATAATGTGTTTGAAGTTTCACATAGTATTCAAGATGGTATCAAAGACGTGATTATTACACAAAATTAAGGCTCAATGTTTATCAATGGTTTTGATGAGGAGATTGAAATATATCCAAGTTTGTGGACAGTCAGAAAAAAATGCATTTCTGTAGCACCTCTCAGGACCACAGGACTCCCTAAAGCGTTTTACAGCCTATGCAGTAGTTTTGAAGTGTAGTCAATGGTATAATGTAGCAAACTGTAGGTAGGTCTGCGTAATGAAATTCAGTTTTAAAAATCAATCACTTTCATAATATATTCACTGTTATAAGTAACAAGGTCAAGGAAGCCATTTTAACCTCTACAAGGATTGTTGCCTTTTCACATTCTGCAACTTCACTTTATTGACTATATGTCCATTTTGTATTAAAGCCCATCATAAAACATATGATTATTCAGCAATGAGCCTTGATTAAGTTATCATTAGTCACTCAATGTAAAAGACAGTTATATTGTAATGGCTGGATCTTTATTTTTAAACTTTAAGACTGGAAAAGGAGTCACGTCTAAGCTTTTCATCTTGCACTCATCAGGACACTTGCAAGAATACCAATATAAGGGTGTAACAACAATTTATACTATATGTGAAGAGAGTGCTGATTAGTTGGCAAGTGGCATTGCCATGGGGAATGCACCACTGATGGTGACTGACAGTTAGCTTCCAAGCATTGTTTGAAATTTAAACCAGGCAGCTTGACCCTGATTGGTCAAGACACCCTGAGGAATGAGTCAGCGATTGGCTGTCACTTATTTTGTTTAGCTGAAACAGACACAATGTATGTATTTGTTCTTTATGCCTGCAAAGAACAGGGCCCTGTGTATTAATATATGTAGCTTCCTGTACATGCAAATGTGCCACATTGCAAGCCCAACTGACAATCTTAAATTGGTTGTCAGCATAATTCTTAGCACATTGAAGGTAGGCCTGTGGTAGACCGTGGTAGATAACCCTCTGGCAGATTTCTCAACTAGTACGTCAAGGAAAGGGAGTTCATTTGACTGTTCCATTTCAAAGGTGAATTTGAGTACAGGATGAAGCCTTCATTGGTCAATATACGCATTCGGATTCTTACAGCTGCACACACTATAAGACTGGCCCTATCGACAACCTTGTAAATAGGGCGCATCAAAGGCATCCTGAGGAATAATGGCCACCCTGATCAAATCGTTTTGTGCTGTATATCATGCAAACTCATGAACGGACCTAAGGCCATATAGGGAAATTGATGTTTATTGATTAGTCTTAATTTAGATCACACGATCAAATTATATTGATCAATTAACTTTATGGTATATTATCCTTTTAAACTGTAACCAATAGAGGACTTCAGCATTTAATATCATGTGACTCTGCTTAGCTTCACTTGAAAGATAAAGGCACCACAGGACTTTAGACACAATTGAGGTAACATACTAATGAGTTAAATACAGAACAACTGCTGAAGAGGCCCCTGTTGTATGCATTTCCATTTCACAGAGCCACATTGCGAGAACTTGCCACTTTCAAGGTTGAACGGGCAAGCTTACATTCCCCCATATCGTAATACCTTATCGAAACCTGGTGTTATCAGCAAAGGAAAGTTAGGAAGGACTTATTGTAGAGAGGAGGGAAAGAATAACAACAGCTGTGTTCTACATTAAGCTAGTTTTAATTCGTAGTGTTTTCGAAGAAAGCAATTACATTTGGCTCAATGTATTCTTTGTATTAATCTTTGTTGTTAATTTTTATAACATTGTGTTTTGTAACTGTATAATCCTTTTAGACTTTTATCACTCAAGACTATGTAATAACTGAATGTAGAAGGAGACTTTATGACCTTACATTTTAAACACTAATTGTTGATATGCACTTATATTTTATACGCACTCTTATAACTTTTAAGTATTACCTATTTTGTGATCTTCTGTAATAGGCCTACATAGTTTTATGGTTATGAGCAACTTTTCTATTCTATCCTTTGTTTTAAAAGTAAAGTAACAATTACCAACAGCACAAAAAAGAAACACCTAGCAAATGGCCTCGAAAACAAAGTCACTGATAAAGGTTCTTATTTAATAAGGAACCTGCACCAATTCAGCAAAGTTTGAGACAACCATCTCAAGGTATCATTCATGAGGCATGACAGCATATTGAACAAATAGCCAAGGAAGATATCATAAAACATCATTTTATCTTGGCAAGAAGTTATTAAAATAACAGAAACAAACTTTAATGAGGAGGATAGTCCTATAAGTAACTGGAATTTTAAGGAACCAGTCAGGGGATACTGGTAGGTGACATCAGTCGATGACCATCACCCTTGGGAACCAATCACAGATTGATCACACACCCATTGAGCCAATTAGAAAATAGCCTCGCCTTGTTTAGGCCAATCAGAATGCAATATCATTGATCATACTGTGGATTGTGACTTGTAAAGAGTTAATAAGCAGCAGCTTTCACCAAGCCGCGCTGAATTTGAAACTGAAAACTGCTTGTCGGCTGAAAGCAGAAAACCAGGAGGCTCCAGAGAGAGAAAGAAGACCAAGTGTCAATCTGCATCCAAAGCTGAACCGGGAAGCAAGAACCATAGTACGCCTGTAAAGTCACTGCCCTGCTGTGATGAGTATTAACTTAGAACTTATTAAAGTTTCCTGAATCACTTGTTTCCTATTGCCCGAATGGTTAAAGTCTCAAATGAACAAAATTGGAATTTAAGTTCAAATGGTACTGAGAACTTTCTGCTGTCACTTTCAGCCCTGAAAAGTGCCCAGTCTACCTCAGATTACCCTGGAAGGGCAAGGTATCTGAAAAATTTATGCAACAGATGAAGCTAGCAGTTTCATACTGCTACTATGCAGCAGCAACATGAATGGTATTCACCACCAACAGAAGGCTAACATCAAGCCAAAAAGACATTCTACCTATCACACAAATGAGTAATGTGGTATATAAATTTCAGTGCCAGTGTGATGCTGGGTATGTAGGCTGTACATCCCAAAGACTGGCAGATCTTATCAAACTGCATGTCCCAGCCGCTGTTCACAATGGGCAGGGTACAGACCGTAGACAACCAGCCTGTGCTTGCAAAACTCAAAACACAGTGGCCAACATTAGATGTGATCCCACAATTGGACATTTGCTAAGTAACCCTCAATGTGCTTAGAATTACACTCACATCCAATTTAAGATTGCCAGTTAGGCTTGCAATGTGGTGCACTGCGTCTACTGGAAGCTACATATATTAATACACAAGGCCCTGTTCTTTGCAGACAGAAAGAACATGTACAAAGATTGTGTCTGTTCCAATTGAACAGAATAATTGACAGCCATTTGCTGACCCATTCCTCAGGGCAATGTCTTGACCAATCTGACCCCATCCAAAGACTTACTATTGCCTCCTCTGATTCTATCAAACTCCCTAAGTATTCTATTTACCTCAGTGCTACTCTCTGATGTATCCCCCTTATCAGTTAATACTTCACTACTTCCCACTGGCAGTTTTTCTGCTCTCCAATCTGATTTTTCCTTCAGGTTCCTACCCCTCTCCCAATCTAGTTTAAACCCTCCCCAACAGCACTAGCAAACCTCCCAACAAAGACATTAGTCCCAGCATAACCCGTCCTTCTTGTACAGATCCCACCTGCCACAGAACCGATCCTAATGCCTCAGAAATCTAAAGCCCTCCCTCCTACTCCATTTCTCCAGCCAAATGTTGAACTGCTCAATCTTTCTATTGTTATGTTCACGAGCACGTGGTACTGGGAGTAATCCTGGGATTACTACTCTTGAGGTCCTGCTCTTTAATTCCCTCCCTAACTCCCTAAAATCTGCTTTCAGGACCTCATTCCTTTTCCTATCTATGTCATTGGTCCCAATGTGGACCATGACCTCTGGCTGTTCACCCTCCGCCAAAAGAATGTCCTGCAGCCACTCTGTGACATCCTTGACACTGGCACCAGGGAGGCAACATACCATCCTGGAGTCAGGTCTATAGCTGTAGAAACAACTGTCTGCTCCCCTAACTATGGAATCCCCTACCACTATACCTTTTCCACATTTTCTCCTCTCTCTTGTGCAGCTGAGCTACAACCTTGGGTCTTGTTACAGTCCTCTGAGGAACCATCTTGTTCAGCAGTATCCAAAATGGAAAAGTGGTTAGAGAGCAAGATAACCTCAGGGGATTCTGCACTTCCTGTCTGTTTCTCTCAGATACTATGGAGATCACCCATTCCCTCTCTGCCTGTGTACTTCTTAGTTGTGGTGTGAGCACCTTTCTTAACGTGCTATCCACATAATCCTCAGCCTTGTGGATGCACCACAGACTTCAGCCGCTGCTCAAGTTCCGCAACCTGCAGCTCAAGTTTCTCCAGCTGGTGACACTTCCTGCAGATGTAGTCATCGAAGGCACTTTGTGCCTGCACAAGTTACCACATCTTGCAGGATGCACATTCCACATGGCCAAGCTGCACTCCTATATCTTAAACTTTATATAAACTGTTTACTACAGTATGGTACAATATAATAACCAACCTGTCACTTACCAATTGTCTCTATTATCTGTGGTGAGTCCAGAAAGGCCTATACTTAGCAACTAATCAACTTACGGGACTCCCGTCATGTCACTTTTAGATTTTCTCTGTAAACTCCTGGCTCTCCCTCTCTCTGCCTTTTTGGGCTCTCTCTTTCTCCCTGAACTCCTGCTTCTTTATAGGCTTCCGCTGTAGCAAAGTAAGAGTCAGCTACTGCAGGCAGAGAAAAGATAGAAAATGAAAGGATCACCTCGTTCCCTCTTCACTGAACTCCCTCAGCTCACCAAACACCAACTTAAGCCCTCTAATGCAGCCCAAAGCAGAACGGCAGTGCAACCGATGCCACCTCCTGAGAGATACTGTAACTGGAGTAATTTTGTCAGTTTTGTTGGCTGTCAATGTAACTATTGTGACTTGACTGTCTATTGTAACAACTGTGATTGGGCCATAGATGGAACTAACAGACGTTAGTAAGCTAACAGGTCAAGAAGCCATTTTGAACTAATCCAGGAGATATGGATGACCAGAGATGTTCAGGTTATGATGAGAAGGAAAAGAGAGGCTTTTAGCAGGTACAAGGGAAGCAAATCTGCAGAGGCATTAGTGGAGTACAGACCATGCAGAGTGGAGCTTAAGAAAGCAACTAGGAGAGCAAAGAGGGGATATGAGAAACCTCTGGCTGGTAAAAGTAGGGAAAATCCCAAGATATTCTATAAGTATATCAACGGGAAGAGGATAACCAGGGAAAGAGTAGGGCCCATTAGGGACAAAGGGGGCAATCTATAGGTGGAGCCAGAGGACATTGCTCAAGTGTTGAATGAATACTTCACATCCATCTTCACCCAAGAGAGTGAGGATGAAGGTATCGAACTCGGGGAGAGAGACTGCGAGGTTCTTAAGCAAATTGATATAGGGAGTGACAAGGTATTGGAGGTATTGGCAGGTTTAAAAGTGAACAAATCTTCAGGTCTGGATGATTTGTGTCCCAGACAGCTGAGGGAGGCAAGGGAGGAGATCGCAGGGGCTCTGACCCAAATTTTTAATTCCTCTCTGGCCAAGGGGGAGGTGCCAGAGGCTGGAGAAGAGCTAATGTGGTTCCACTATTTAAGAAGGGTTGTAGAGGTAAGCCAGGGAACTACAGGCCAGTGAGTATCACGTCAGTGGTAGGGAAACTATTGGAGAAATTTCTGAAGGAGAGTATCTATCTCCACTTGGAGAGGCAAGGTTTGATCAGGGATAGTCAGCATGGCTTTGTCAGAGGGAGGTCATGCCTAATAAATTTGATTGAATTTTTTGAGGAGGTGACCAGGTGTGTAGATGAGGGTAGTGCAGTTGATGTAGTTTATATGGATTTCAGCAAAGCTTTTGACAAGGTCCCACATGGGAGACTTATAAAAAAGGCAAATGCACATGGGATAAAGGGTAATTTGATAAGGTGGATTCAAAATTGGCTTAGTTGCAGGAGGCAGAGGGTGATGATAGGATGCTTTTGTGACTGGAAGCCAGTGTCCAGTGGCATACCACAGGGATCTGTGCTCGGTCCCCTATTATTTGTCATTTATATAAACGACATAGATGACGATGTGGGGGGTAGGATTAGTAAGTTTGCGGATGACACAAAGATTGGCCGGGTGGTTAACAGTGGGGTCGAGTGTCTTGGGCTATAGGATGATATAGACGGGATGGTCAAATGGGCAGATAAGTGGCAGATGGAATTTAACCCTGAAAAGTGTGAGGTGATACACTTTGGAAGGAGTAATTTGACAAAGAGGTATTCAAAGAATGGCACGGCACTAGGAAGTTCTGAGGAACAAAGGGACCTTGGCGTGTGTGTCCATAGATCTCTGAAGGTGGAGGGGCATTTAGTGGGGTGGTGAAAAAGGCATAAGGGACATTTGCCTTTATTAATCGAGGCATAGGTTACAAAAGTAGGGACGTCATGTTGGAGTTCCTGGCTAAGTTTGCAGATGATACAAAGATAGGTGGAGGGACAGGTAGTATTGAGGAGGCGGGGAGGCTGCAGAAGGATTTGGACAGGTTAGGAGAATGGGCAAAGAAGTGGCAGATGGAATACAACGTGGGGAAGTGTGAGGTCATGCACTTTGGTAGGAAGAATAGAGGCATGGACTATTTTCTAAATGGGGAGAGAATTCAGAAATCTGGAGTGCAAAGGGACTTGGGAGTCCTAGTCCAGGATTCTCTTAAGGTTAACTTGCAGGTTGAGTCAGTAGTTAGGAAGGCAATGCAATGTTGGCATTTATTTCAAGAGGACTAGAATATAAAAGCAGGGATGTGCTGCTGAGGCTTTATAAGGCTCTGGTCAGACCACGTTTAGAATATTGTGAGCAATTTTGGGCCCCGTATCTCACGAAGGATGTGCTGGCCCTGGAGAGGGTCCAGAGGAGGTTCACGAGAATGATCCCAGGAATGAAAGGCTTAACATATGAGGAACGTTTGAGGACTCTGGGTCTATACTCGATGGAGTTTAGAAGGATGAGGGGGGATCTGATTGAAACTTACAGAATACTGAAAGGCCTGGATAGAGTGGACGTGGGGAAGATGTTTCCATTAGTAGGAGAGACTAGGACCCAAGGGCACAGCCTCAGAGTAAAGGGAAGACCTTTTAGAACAGAGATGAGGAGAAACTTCTTTAGCCAGAGAGTGGTGAATCTATGGAATTCATTGCCACAGAAGGCTGTGGAGGCCAGGTCATTGAGTGTATTTAAGACCGAGATAGATAGGTTCTTGATTGGTCAGGGGATCAAAGGTTATGGGGAGAAGGCGGGAGAATGGGGTTGAGAAACTTATCAGCCATGACTCGATGGACCGATTGGCCTAAATTCTGCTCCTATGTCTTATGGTCTTATGGTTTTATGGAGTTGTATAGAACCTTAGTGAGGCCACAGCTGGAGTACCGTGTGCAGTTCTGGTCGCCACATTATAGGAAGGATGTGATTGCACTGAGGCGGTGCAGAGGAGATTAACCAGGATGTTGCCTGGGATGAAATATTTAAGTTATGAAGAGAGGTTGGGTCGACTTGGGTTGTTTTCATTGGAGCAGAGAAGACTGAGGGGTGACCTGATCAAGGTGTATGAGGGGCACGGACAGAGTGGACAGGGAGCAGCTGTTCCCCTTAGTTGGAGGGTCAGTCACAAGGGGGCATAAGTTCAAGGTGAGGGGCAGGAGGTTTAGGGGGGATGTGAGGAAGAACGTTTTTACCCAGAGGGTGGTGACGGTCTGGAATGCACTGCCTGGGAGGGTGGTGGAGGTGGGTTGCCTCACATCCTTTAAAAAGTACCTGGATGAGCACTTGGCACGTCATAACATTCAAGGCTAGGGCCAAGTGCTGGTAAATGGGATTAGGTCGGTAGGTCAGGTGTTTCTCACGTGTCGTTGCAGACATGATGGGCCGAAGGGCCTTTTCCGCACTGTGATTCTGTGATAGTAATATAAACCAGTTACTGCATGAATGGAAACCGACCAGGAATGATTGAACAAAGTAGTGAGACTCAATTGTGAGACAGTTGAAGGATAAGCAGTTAATCAATAGATGTATTGGTAAAGGCTGGACATATAACCTGGGACAGAAAGTCTGTAATGCTTACACATAATTTTAAATATACCAATTGTACATGAAAGACAGTGCATTGTAAAGTGATCTTTCACAGACCAATCTAGAAAGATAAGTGTGCTAAGTCGAAGTCTTTATGTCCTTGGGGTGTAACATAAAGATGGGTAAAGAATAAGGCATTATTCAAGAATTATTAAAAATCAGATACTGAAACATAGGGAGTAGCCCCATTGTTTTACTGTGTGGAAAGTTGCTCACATATGTGAGAAACAAATTATAAATAAGCAGACAGTTAATTATTGTTTGACAGTTAGGCTAAGTTGAGATAAGAAAATATGAGTTAAGGGGATCAAATGAAGGTGTGGAAAAGCCATTTTGCTGGCATGTTATCCACGCACTGAGTGTTTGAGACAGGATTCTGAAAGATTGACTGTCGACGGCCAAGCAGAGGGTTAGCATCACTTCACACCTTCAGCTTGATCACCCGAGGAAGGTGTGAGAAGTCTGCTTAGTTGTTAAGCTTTTTCCTTTTACTGTTAATTTTCTAATTTTTTAACTTGTTACCTTTCTACCTTTTAATTGTTAACAAATCTTTTAAATTTACCATCTGAAGTATTCAGTCTTGTCCGATGATTGAGTCTAATGTGAACCAAATGATTTATTAGATAATACACAATTGGGGACATCAGGTCAAATGAGTTGTACCCCATAAATTATCTGTAATGCCCCTTACACCATGAGCTTTGATTTTGTGCAGTAACCTTTGATGTGGCACTTTGTCAAATGCTTCTGAAAATCTAAGTACAGCACATCCACAGGTTCCCCTTACCTTATTGCTTGTTACTTCCCCAAAGAACACTAATAAATCAGTCAGGCATGATTTCTGTTTCACAAAACCATGTTGACGCTGCCTGATTACATTGAGACTTTTTAAGTGCCCGTTAGAACCTCCTGAATAATAGATTCTAGGATTTTCCCAATGACAGATGTTAAGCTAACTGGCCTGTAGTTTCCTGCTTTCTGTCTCCCTCCTTGAATGGAGGAGTCACATTCACTATTTTCCAATCTGATGAGATCTTTCCAGAATCTAGGGAATTTTGGAAAATTAAAACCAATGCATCTGCTATTTCAGCAGCCACTTCTTTTAAGATCTTACGATGAAGTCCATCAGGACCAGGGGACTTGTCAGTTTTTAGTTCTAATAATTTTCTCGGTACACTTTCCCTGGTGCCTGTTATAAGTTCCCTGTAATTGTTTTAAGTTCCTCTCTCCCTTTCACCTCCTGATTCACAATCATTTCTGGCAGGTTATTTGTATTCTTTGCAGAGAAGACAGGCGTAAAAATCTGTTGTGTTTGTCCGCCATTTCCTTATTTTCCATTATTAATTCCCCAGACTCACTCTCTAGAGGACCAATGCTCACTTTACTGATTCTTTTCCTTTTTAAATACTTGTCGAAACTCCACCTGTTTTTATATTTCTAGCTAGCTTTCTCTTGTAGTCTAATTTCTCCCTCTTTATTAGTCATTCTTTGCTGTTCCTTTTATTCTTTATACGGTATTATAAAACCTGCAGCATTCCAATTGTTGTTGACGGTTCCCGTGTGTTCGGCTCTCAGCTGCAGGCCGCGCCTGGTTCAGTTTTACCCAACACATCTATGTCTGTGATGTCACATTCATCTCACATTTATAAAGCTCCTTTCACGCAGTAAGAAACATCCCAAGGGACTTCACAGGAGTGATGACCCTGAGCCACATAAGGAGATATGAGGATGTTAAACTGAGGGTCCCATCTGCTCTCTCAGGCGGATGTGAAAGATCCCATGGCTGCTATTTTTAAGGAGAGCAGGGGCGCACTCCATGGTGAGGGAAATATTTCACCCTCAACCAATCAGACTAAAAACAGGTCATCTCTGGTCATGATCACATTGCTGTTGTGGAGGTTTACTGCGCACAGAGATGTCCTGAGATTGTGAAAGGCACTTTACAATTCTGTCAACTCCAGTCCGGATACTGTGGTTAGCAACAACACTTACACAATATCATAATTAACAAGGTTCACCCCTGAATCTGATTAACAGCAGCAGAATTTGAACAGTGCAGTCACGTGTGAATTCGCTGGTGTGTCAGCAGATTGGAAGATCGATTAAACCTCTTCCCACACACGGAGCAGGTGAAGGGCCTCTCTCCAGTGTGAACTTGCTGGTGAGTCAGCAGGTTGGATGAATGAGTAAATCCCTTCCCACATACGGAACAGGTGAATGGCCTCTCCCAGGTGTGAACTCGCTGGTGTGTCAGCAAGTGGGATGGTCATGTGAATCCCTTTCCACATTCAGATCAGATGAATGGCCTCTCTCCATTGTGAACTCGCTGGTGTGTCAGCAGGTTGGATAACTGGGTGAATCCCTTCCCACATTTGGAGCAGGTGAACGGCCTTTCCCCAGTGTGAACTCGTTCATGTACAGTAAGTTCAGATAATCATCTGAACCCAGTCGCACAGTGAGAGCACCTGAACGGAATCTCATCAGTGTGAATACGTTGATGATATTGCCGATCCCCAGAACCTTTGAAGCACTTTCCACAGTCTGGACATTTAAAAGGTCTCTCGTCAGTGTGAACTCGTTGGTGTGTCAGAAGGTGGGTTGATGTCCTGAACCTCTTCCCACACTGTGAGCAGCTGAATGGTGCGTACCTGGTGTGAATGCGCTGGTGCTCCCTCAGTCCGTGTGGGTTTTTAAAACTCTTTTCACAGTCAGGGCATTTAAACTCTCTCTTTTCAGCGTCGACTTGCTGGTGTTTCAACAGGTGGGATGAGAGAGTGAATCCTTTTCCACACACGGAGCAGGTGAACGGCCTCTCCCCTGTGTGAGGTCGCTGGTGTCTCTGAAGGCAGACTAACTGAGTGAATCCCTTCCCACAAACAGAGCAGATGAACGGCCTTTCCCCAGTGTGATTGCGTCAATGAGTTTCCAGATTAGACGGGGATCTGAATCCCTTCCCACAGTCCCCAGATTTCCAGGGTTTGTCCCTGGTGTGAATGGTGCTTTTTGCTTCCATGTTCAAAGGCTGATGATATTCAGATCCTGATGAATCAAGCGACTCCGGCTGATTTGGAGGTGATATTGGTTTGACTTTCCAAACTGCAAATCCCTCTAATAGCCTGTAAGATTAATTCAAAACAGAAACAAGGAAATGTGAAACAGAACCGACAAAAACACAAAGACAGCCTGTGACACGGAGGTGAATGAATCTGGTAATGTGTGGGACCAGCACTAGGAAAATGTGACCATGAAAACTGCCAGATTGTCATAAAAACCCAACTGGTTCACTAATGTCCTTCAGGGAAGGGAACCTGCCACCTGGTCTGGGCCTACACAAGACTCTGGCCTCGATGGGAGAAGAGAGAGTGAGAGGTGGAGGAGGGGTAAAGGAGATGGACTTTATAGATCTACAATTCAACCAGAATTTTTGATAGAATCTCCGAAACCCATGACCTCACCACCTGGAAAGACAAGAGCAGCTGGTGCATGGGGAAAACCATCAGCTCCAAGACACACAGCAGCGAGTTCACGCTGGGGAGAGGCCGGACACCTGCTCCACATGTGAGAAGGGATTTAATCCATCATCCAACCAGTTGACACATCAGTGAGTTCAGCAGTGACCCCAGGGGTTGGATTCTGTCGTTAATCACATCCAGGACTGAACCATGTTCATTCTGATAGTTTGGGTTTCTTTCTGCTGACGTTAATAATCTCTGTAATTGACTGAAAGTTTAATATTCTGGAAATCGGCTTGTTTTACTTTGTAGCCCTTACCCTTCAAATGAAGTATCTTTCTTCAGCCTATAACAAACAGTGATTTGCTTGTAATTTTTTTCAGTTTAGTTACTGTATTCAGTGCTGACCATGTGGTCTTCTCTACATTGGGAAGATCAAACACAGATTAGGTGATCACATTGTGGAACAACCTCTGCTCAATCTGCGAACTTAATCCTGAGCTTCCAGTCACTTGTCATTTTAATTCTCTGCCCCAGTCCCACTCTGACCTCTCTGTCCTTAGCCTCCTGAACTGTTTCAATTAAGTTCAATGGGAGTTTGAGAAACAGCAGCTCATCTTTCGATTCGACACTTTACAACCTTTAGAACTCAACATCGAGTTCAGCGTGAAAAGGTGCTGGAACCTGATTCGATAAGAAATTTGAAAAGGGAGTTGATGGGGAACTCGTAGGGCGACAAACAGAACATGGGTGTGTGGGTTTAGAGGGAGTGGGATTCTTAAAATGCACCCAGGAGAGCTTTTTAAGCCAATACGTAGAAGGTCCTACAAGAGAGGGGGCAGTCCTGGACTTAATTTTAGGCAATGAAGCCAGGCAAGCGGTAGAGGTATCAGTAGGGGAGCATTTTTCAGATAGTGATCATAACTCCATTAGATTCAAGGTTATTATGGAAAAGGACAAAGATGAGCCAGAAATCAGGGTTCTAAATTGAGGGAAGGCTAATTTTAATAAGGTCAGATATGATTTGGCCAGAGTGGACTGGGAGCAGCTACTTTTAGGTAAATCTGCATCAGAGCAGTGGGACTCATTCAAGAAGGAAATAGGGAGAGTACAAGGCCAACATATTCCAATAAAGGCAAAGGGTGGGACCAACAAATCCAAAGAACCCTGGATGTTGAGGGATATACAGGATTGGATAAAGAGAAAAAGGGAGGCTTATAGCAGATACCGAGGGCTCAAAACAGCGGAAGCCCTGGAGGAGTATAGAATGTGCAGGGGGGAACTTAAAAAGGAAATTAGAAGAGCAAAAAGGGGGCATGAAAAAACATAGGCAGGTAAAATAAAGGAAAATCCAAAGTTATTTTACAAGTACATTAAGAGTAAGAGGACAATTAAGGAAGGAATAGGGCCCATCAAGGACCACAGTGGTAATTTTCATGTGGAGCCGGAAGACATAGGTAGGGTTCTAAATGAACGCTTTGTGTTGATGTTCACAGGTGAGAGGGACGACGTGGGTATGGAAATCAGGCAGAAGAACTGTGATATAATTAAAGAAATTAGCATAGAAAGGGAGGAGGTTCTAAGTGGTCTGGCAGGCTTAAAAGTAGATAAATCTCCAGGCCTGCATGAAATGTATCCCAGGCTGTTGAGTGAAGCAAGGGAGGAGATAGCAGGGGTGCTGGCAATAATTTTCAATACCTCTCTGGTTACAGGAGGTGCCAGAGGACTGGAGGACAGCCAATGTGGTACCGTTATTCAAGAAGGGAGGAAGGGAAAGATCAGGGAACTATAGGCCAATCAGTCTAACCTCAGTAGTGGGGAAACCATTGGAAGCAATTCTGAGGGACAGAATTAATCGACACTTGGAGAGGCAGGGATTAATCAAGGACAGTCAGCATGGTTTTGTTAAGGGGAGGTCATGTCTGACCAATTTGACTCAATTTTTCAAAGAGGTGACCAGGTGTGTAGATGAGAGCAATGCATTTGACGTAGTCTACTTGTACTTCAGCAAGGCTTTTTGATATGGTCCTGCATGGGAGACTGATAATGAAGGTAAGAGCCCATGGGATCCAAGGCAATTTAGCAAGTTGAATCCAAAATTGGCTGAGTGGCAGGAAGCAGACGGTGATGGTGGAGGGATGTTTTTGTGACTGGATGCCTATGTCCAGTGGGATCGGTGTTGGGTCCCTTGCTGTTTGTGGTATATATAAACGATTAAGACTTGAATGTAGGAGGGTTGATCACTAGGTTCGCGGATGACACGAAAATTGGTGGGGTGGTAAATAGTGAGGAGGATAGCATAGATTACAGGAGGATATAGACAGGCTGGTCAGATGGGCTGATCAGTGGCAAATGGAAGTTAACCTGGATAAGTGTGAGGTGATGCACTTGGGCAGGACAAACAAAGCACGGGAATACACAATGAATGGCCTGGGAAGTACCAAGGGCCTTGGTGTGCATGTCCACCGTTCCTTAAGCTAGCGGGAAAGGTAGATAAGGTGGTTAAGAAGGCATATGGGTTACTTGGCTTTATTAGCCGAGGTATAGAGTATAAGATCAGGGAACTTATGCTGGAACTGCAAAAAATGCTGGTTAGGCCACGGCTAGAGTATTGCGTGCAGTTCTGGAATCCGAATTATAGGAAGAATGTGATTGCACTAGAGAGAGTGCAGAGAAGATTTACCAGGATGTTGCCTGGGCTGGAGAATTGTAGTTATGAGGAGAGATTGGATAGACTGAGGTTATTTTCCCTGGAGCAGAGGAGATTGAGGGGGGACATGGTTGAGGTGTATAAAGTTATGAGGGGCATAGATAGGGTAGACAGGAAGGAAATTTTCCCCTTGGTGGAGGGATCAATAACCAGGGGACATAGATTTAAGGTAAGGGGCAGGAGGCTTAAAGGGGATGTGAGGAAGAATTCTTTCACCCAGAGGTTGGTGGGAATCTGGAACTCACTGCCTGAAAGGGTGGTAGAGGCAGAAACCCTCATAACTTTTAAGAAGTAATTGGATGTGCACTTGTGATGCCATGGCATAGAAGGCTATGGGACTAATGCTGGAAAATGGGATTAGAATAGTTAGGTAGTTGTTTGACCGGTGCAAGCTCGATGGGCCAAAGTGACTTTTTCTGTGCTGTAGACCTTCATGACTCTATCAGTGGTGTCAAAGACTGTGGACAGGCCAAGAAGGACAATGAGGGAGAATTTACCCTTGTCATAGTCACGTTGGATGTAATCTGTTACTTTAAAAAAGAGCTGTTTCAGTGCTGTGGCAGGATGAGAAACATTATTGGAGGGATTCAAAAACGGAATTCCTGGAACGACAGGCATGGATCTTGGAGATGACAAGGACTTCTGAGAGGAAAGGTTGGTCAGAGATGGGGCAGTAGTTTGTGAGGATTCTTTTTTGAGGATGGGTGAAAATTGTGGATTTAAAGGCGAGAGGGACAGTAAAATAGGAACGAGAGAGAGGGAGAGAGAGAGAGAGAACCATCAACAGTATCAGCTAATATGGGAAAATTGGGGTATCAGGAGTTTAGTGGGAATAGGGTCGATTGAGAAGGAGGTGGGTCTCATGAGATGGCATGAGGGGACATAGGAGAGAAACTAAAGGAAGCTGTGAGTTCAGGGCTATGGTAAGGGGGATCTTGAAAGGCAGTTTGGCCCAGTGGGCTAGTGGGAGGGAAGCAGCAGAAGCAGCTGATCAGATGTTCTCAATGAGACGGGGGAAGGGGAAGATCGACAAAAGGAACTAACTTGTGTTAGAAATATTAAAAACACTCTATACACTGTATTTAACACAAAGACGCTTTATTTGACTTTTGTCCCTAATATTAACACCTATAACATGAGCAGAAATAGCCCAATGAACATGGTTCAGTGCTAAATGTGATGAACTGCAAAATCCTATTCAATATAATTACTTCTAAACTCACTGGTGACTTAGCAGATTGGATAAATCAGCAAATTCCTTCCCACATTCAGAGATGATAAAGAGCCTCTCCCTGGTGTGAAATCGCTGGTTTGAGAGCAGGGTGGATGAATGGGAAAATTCCTTCCTGCATTCAGAGCAGGTGAATGAACTTTCCCCAGGTGAACTCACTGGTGCAGAGAGTGTCCAGGTGATTACCTGAATCTATTTTGGCAGTGAGACCACCTGAATGGTCTCTTGTCAGTGTGAACGTTGATGGGAGATGAGTTCCTGGAAACTTTTATACCATTTTCTGGGCACTTAAAAGATCTCTCATCTTTGTGAACTTGCTGGTGTCTCAGCAAGCTGGAGAACTGAGTGAACCCTTTCTCACACTCTGAGCAGCTGAACAGCCTTTCCCCAGTGTGAACTCTCTGGTGTGCCAGCAGCTGGGAGGACCGAGTGAATTCCTTCCCACATTCAGGGCAGGTAAATGGCCTCTCCCCAGTGCAGGCTCCCTGGTGCATCAGCAGGCTGGATGACTGAGTGACTCTCTCCCCATGTTCAATGGAGGTGAATGGTCTCTCCCCAGTGTGAACTTGTTGATGTTTCTGCAGGCTGCACAACTGAGTGAATCCCTTCCCACACACGCAGCAGGTGAACGGCCTCTCCCCTGTGTGAACTCGCTTGTGCTTCAGCAGGCTAGATGACTGAGTGAATCCCGTCCCACATTCGGTGCAGGTGAACGGTCTCTCCCCATTTTGAACCCATTGGT
The DNA here is from genome assembly GCF_964194155.1 of Cetorhinus maximus. Taxonomy (NCBI): domain Eukaryota; kingdom Metazoa; phylum Chordata; class Chondrichthyes; order Lamniformes; family Cetorhinidae; genus Cetorhinus; species Cetorhinus maximus. The sequence goes on from NC_135901.1 coordinate 20,514,795, forward strand.
GTTCCAGCAAGTTAGATGAACGGATGAATCCCTTCCCACACTCAGAGCAGGTGAACAGTCTGTCTGCAGTGTGAGTGCGCCGGTGTACAGTAAGGTCAGATAATGTCTTGAACTCAGACCCACAATGAGTGCACCTGAATGGTCTCTTGTCAGTGTGGACACGTTGATGGGACATCAGTTCCCAGGAACTTTTATAGCATTTCCCGCAGTCTGGGCATTTAAAAGGTCTCTCCCCAGTGTGAACCCACTGGTGTGTCAGCAAGGTGGATGAGGAAGTGAAGTTCTTCCTACATTCGGAGCAGGTAAATGGTCTCTCCCCTGTGTGAACTCGCTGGTGTGTCAGCAGGTTGGAAGAATTAATGAATCCCTTCCCACACTCAGAGCAGGTGAATGGTCTCTCCCCAGTGTGACTGCCCCGATGAGTTTCCAGCTCAGATGGGGTTTTGCATCCATCTCACAGTCGCCACATTTCCACGGTTTCTCCCCGGTGTGACTGCGCTTATGTCTTGACAGGCTGGCTGACTGTCTGAAGCCTCATCCACACACACAACACTGTGAATGTTGCTTTTTCCTTCCATGTTCAAAATCTGATGATATTCAGGTTACAATATGCTGCTTGAATCTGTCAGGTTCTGATGTGATGTTAAGTTTGAGTTTCCTGCAAATCCTCCACTTCTAACACCCTGTGAAATTGCTTTAAAACAGAGAAAAAGGGAGTAAGAGCGAACCCACAAAAACACAAAGCCAGGTTGTGAAATTGAGTTGAATAAATCTGGTAATTTGTGGGGCCGGTACGAGGAAGAAGTGACCATGAAAGCTGATGGATTGTCATAAAAGCCTAACAGGTTTGCGAATGTCCTTCAGGGAAGGGAATCTGCCACCAAGTCTGGGCCTACACAAGGCTCTGGCCACTTGGGGAGGAGAGATAGAGAGCGAGCGAGCGAGAGAGAGAGAGAAAGAGAGACGGGGGAGACGGGGGGTGAAAGAGAGAGATTTTTTTGTATCTACAACTCAATCAGAGCTTTGACAGAATCTCCAAAACCTAAACTTTGAAATTCTCAACATCGGTTCAACTCCCTCTGGTGTCTCACCTCTCCCTGACTCCATAATCTCCTCCAGCCTCAGTCCTCCAAGATATCAGAACATTCCTGATTTAATTACCCCTGCCTTCAGCTGCCAAGGCCATAAGCTGAGCAATTTCCTCCCTACAGCCTCTCCACATCGTTTTCCTTATTAAGATACTCCTGAAAACCTACCTCTTTGACCAAACTTTTGGTCATCTGCCCGGATATCTCTTTATGTGACTTGCTGTCAAATGTTGCTTTATCACACTCCTGTAAAACACCTTGGAATGTTCCATTAGATGACAGGTGCTATATAAATACAAACTGTTGCTGTTGATTTGGACACATATCACTGCTCCTTCAATATCACTGGTGAAGATCCTGTAACTCTTTATCTAACAGCATTTAGGGAACACCTTCACCACACGGACTGCAGCAGTTCAAGGTCAAACCTCATCTTCTCCATAGTAACTGGGGATGGGTGATATCTGCTACTGGTCCAGCTAGTGAAAGGGCAGGGGAGTGGGACTAGCTGATTTGCTCTTGCAGAGAGCCAGCTTAGGCACAATGGGCTGAATAGCCTCCGTCTGTACTGTAATCCTTCAGTGATTATTTGACTCGATGAAAAAGAACCTAAGCTGGAGGCCAGCAACAAACTTCTACAACCAAAGCCTACCCAGCAACAAACCAACTCTTAATTGGTCCCCATGTGTTTCTAGACTCTGTTTTGTGAGTGAAGCCTGCAATAAAATAATAGCAAAATACTGCAGCTGCTGCAAATCTGAAACAAAAAGAGCAAATGCTGGATATACTCAGCAGGTCGGGCAGTATCTGTGAAGAGAGAAACAGAGTTAATGTTTCAGAGAGTGGAGAATGAGCTACACAAAATAAAAATGGTGCAGAGTTTGATGGCCGATATAAGCTCAGAAGTGGAAGAGAAATGGACCACAGTGCAAGAAAAACAATTCCTGACTATGAAAGATACTGTGGGAAGATAAAGCTGGGAAGTCAGCAGCACATGGTTGGGGGATGGGCAGCGGTGGGAACCTCATTTAGACATGATCGGCAGAAGTAACTGTAAAATACTAAACACAACTAAAATACATTCGTTATTAGTACAGAGGAAGTTAAAGAATGGCAGAGAGGTGATCAGAAAGGGCAGAGGTGAAACAGAGCAATGGATGGACATGGATTCAGATCCACAGTAAAGGAGCCACACCAGCCCCAGAGCCATGGAACCTCACACAGATAACAAAGCATAGCACTAACAGCTCTAAATTGTAGATGAATGGTCAGAAATGCTCACATCTGTAACTTTTTAAATTTTCAGCTTTAAAATCTCCTGCTGGAACCTGCAGCTGGAAAGATATCAGAAGCACTGGAGTCAGAGAAAACTCTCCCAGTTGAGGAAATACCCGGGGAGCGGGGTGATGTCACTGAGCAATTGTCGATGTGTGATGACATCACAGACACGAACACAGAACATCTGGGTCTGTGCAAACCAGTGATCACCACACATTATGAAGGATGTAAGGGTCCTTGAGAGGGTGCAGAGGAGATTTACTAGAATAGTTCCAGGGATCAGGGATTTTAGTTGCAAGATTAGTTTGGAGATACTGGGCTTGTTGTCCTTGGAGCAAAGGAGACTGAGGGGTGAGTTGATAGAGGTGTACAAGTTTATAATAGGTTTAGATAAGGTACATAAAGAAATACTGTTCCCATTACCTGATCATAAAAGGATTACGGACATAGATTCAAGATGTTAGGCAAGATGTACAGGGGATTGTGAAGGAGAGATTTTACATAGCGAGTGTTAATGACTGGGAAATCAATACTTACACTCAAAAGCCGATAATATCCAGGTCCTGATGAATCGAGTGATGCTGTCAGATCTGCGTGCAATATTTGGTTTAAGTTTCCCATCTGAAAATCCTCTTCAAATACACTTTTAAAGACGTTTACAAATGCATTACTGTCAGTCTAGGATAGAAATTCAAAAAAGATATTTCTCATGGTTTGAGTTTATTCTGTGTAAATCCCCCTCTTCTAATCCCCTGTAAAAGAAGCTTCAAAAATCCATCCCTGTCAGCCCAGGATAGAAATTCACAAAAACAAAATTAGCTGGATAAACTCAGCAGGTCTGACAGCATCTGCGGAGAGGAACACAGTTAACGTTTCGAGTCCGTATGACTCAATATTCGCTCCTCCTGCTACCCAGACAGTAATGACAGCCCATGCTGCACATTGCCCCTCATCGTCGTCAGCAGTCCCTCGATTCGAGGATGACGTGTACTCTGGGTCGTGAGTTTCTGCTGTTGGGGTTCATATAACTGAACAGACCCTCAGATCATTGGACACGTGGGGTGGGAAATCCCACGAGGTAGGAGAGCAGGATTTGCTTCCTATCCTTTCCTTCTCTGCTGTCACTCTCACTCATGAATAAGACTTTGGAACTCAAAGGGCAATGCAGTTTGATGGACGAATTGTTATCATTCTGACATTCTAGTGTTGGGGAAATTGATGGGATTGAAGGCCAATAAATCCCCAGGACCTGATAATCTACATCCCAGAGTACTTAAGGAAGTGGCCCTTGAAATAGTGGATGCATGGTGGTCATCTTCCAAGATTCTATAGACTCTGGGACAGTTCCTACAGATTGGAGGGTAGCTAATGTAACCACAATATTTAAAAAGGGAGGCAGAGAGAAAACAGGGAATTATGGACCAGTCAGCCTAACGTCAGTAATGGGGAAAAATCTAGAGTCCATTATAAAATATTTAATAGCTGAGCACTTGGAAAACAGTGGCAGAATCGGACAGAGTCAGCATGGCATGAAAGGGAAATCATGCTTGACAAATCTACTGGAGTTTTTCGAGGGTGTAACGAGTAGAGTTGATGAGGGGGAGCCAGTGGATGTGGTTTATTTGGACTTTCAGAAGGCTTTTGACAAAGTCCCACGAAAGAGATTGGTGTGTAAAATTAAAGCGCATGGGATTGGGGGTAGTGTATTGAGATGGATAGAAAACTGGTTGGCAGACAAGAAACAAAGAGTAGGAATATAAACGGGTCTTTTTCCAAATGGCAGGCAGTGACTCGTGGGGTACCGCAGGGATCGGTGCTGTGACCCCAGTTATTCACAATATATATTAATGATTTATATGAGGGAATTAAATGTAATATCTCCAAATTTGCAGATGACACAAAGCTGGGTGGGATGGTGAGCTGTGAGGAGGATGCAGAGATGCTTCAGTGTGATTTGGACAAGCTGAGTGAGTGGGCAAATGCATGGCAGGTGCAGTATCATTTGGATAAATGTGAGGTTATCCATTTTGATAGCAAAAACAGGAAGGCAGATTATTATCTGAATGGCAATAAATTGAGAGAGGGGAATGTGCAACGAGTCCTTGGTGTCCTTGTACACCAGTTGTTGAAGGTAAGCATGCAGGTGCAGCAGGCGGTAAAGAATGCAAATGGTATGTTGGCCTTCATAGCCAGAGGATTCGAGTACAGGAACCATACAGGCTTGCTGCAATTGTACAGGGCCTTGGTGAGACCACACCTGGAATACTGTGTGCAGATCCTTATCTGAGGAAGGACGTACTTGCTATAGAGGGAGTGCAGCGAAGGTTTACCTGACTGATTCCTGGGATGGCGGGACTGACATACGAGGAGAGATTGAGTTGATTAGGATTATATTCGCTGGAGTTCAGAAGAATGGGGGGGATCTCATAGAAACATATAAAATTCTAACAGGACTAGACAGGATAGATGCAGGAAGGATGTTCTCGATGTTGGGGGAGTCCAGAACCAGGGGTCACAGTCTGAGGATATGGGGTAGACCATTCAGGACTGAGATGAGAAGAAATTTCTTCACCCAGAGAGTGGTGAGCCTATGGAATTCGTTACCACAGAAAGTAGTTGAGACCAAAATATTGTATGTTTTCAAGGAGTTAGATATAGCTTTTGGGGCGAAAGGGATCAAAGGATACGGGAAGGAAGCGGGAGCAGGCTATTGAGCTCGATGATCAGCCATGATCATAATGAATGGCGGAGCAGGCTCGAAGGGCCCAATGGCCTACTCCTGCTCCTAGTTTCTATGTTCCTTTGAACAATGGGTAACAAGCTCCATTCATTGCCCCCGACAAAGATGGAGATGGCGCATGCGCACTTCTGCACATCGCCCCAAATAAAGATGACGGCCGTTAACTCGGGCCTTTCGCTGGAAGCTCAGATCCCCCTCGGTACAAGCTAAGGACCGTTAAATTCTCTTTTAGGGTTTGCAGTTTACACAACATGTTTACGAAGCCTCTCTGCCAGCCCGCCGGATCCATCAGCCCCCTCTAACCCGAATTCTCCGAACGATTGTGGATCCGAAAGATAACCGTCTCCCCTATCACCATTACTCGCCACCGCCCCCCGGAGCCCGCCTGTCTGAGCGGAGCATGCGCAGTGCGGCTCCAGGCTGAGTGGAGCATGCGCAGTGAGGCTCCAGGCTGAGTGGAGCATGCGCAGTGCGACTCCAGGCTGAGCGGGCTGGAGCGCATCTTCAGTCAGAGCGAGTTTGGCTCTTGGAGCCTGAAATAAGCGGCCGGGGGCTGGGGGACATCAGACAGCGGCTGGAGGGAAGGGGTTTATTACAGACTGACGGAAGGTCAGAGACCTGAAACATTAACTCTCTCTCTGCTCAGATACTACCGGAACTGCTGGGTATTTCCAACATTTTCTCTTCTTATTTCAGATTTCCAATTTCCGCAGATTTTTGCTGTTGTTTTACAGAACCGAGTCCAGAAACATAGGAGCCGTTTTGCATTAGAGTGGAGGGTGGATGAGGACGTCACCCTCTGTAGGAACATAGAAAGTAGGAGCAGGAATGAATCATTCGGCCCTTCGAGCCTGCTCCGCTATTCAATATGATCATGGCTGATCCTCTGTCTCAAAGCCGCGCTCCCGCTCTCTCCCCATACCCCTTGACACTTTAGAGTCCAGAAATCTATAGGTGCAGGTTTTCTAGTTTTTTCAGTTTGAGTTGGACCAGAGTTAGAGGAGAAGCTGTTGGGTTTAACCTCGAGTCCTGTTGAGAGGAGGAGGGTCCAACAATTCTCAGTGTGGGATTATCAAGGGGGCTGGATTCTAAGGGATATTCGGTTGCTGAATGGACATTTTCCATTCAGTGTAAAAGAGTATTGTTTCAGGAACAAGTATTTCTGCAGGAGCTTTTATTGCCGACATTTTAATTTATTTTGGGGTGGTGGGTATCATTAGTATGATAACATGTTTGTTAATTGCCAGTGATTAATTAAGAAAATGTTGGTGGACCTTCTTCTTGAAGCACATTGAAGAAGATGGTGCTGTTAGGTGAGGAGTTACTGGATTTTCACCCATGGTGTCGAATGTCCAAGGCAACAATATTAACTTGCATTTATATAGTGCCTTTGATACAGCTTCTCCATCGACAAGCTTTTTTAAATGTATTATTTCATGGTATATGGGCATCATTGGCAAGGTCAGCAGTTTTTGCTCATCCCTAATTGCCCTTGAACTGAGTTGCTTGCTCGGCCATTTCAGAGGGCAGTTAAGAGTCAACCCCATTGCTGTGTGTCTGGAATCATTTGTAGGCCAGACCAGGCACTGCAGAGGATTAAGAAGGCAGCTCACCACCATCTTCTCAAGGGAGGGCAGTTAGGATGGGCAATAAATGCTGGCCTAGCCAGCAACACCCACAGCTCATTAAAGAATAAAAAAGAATACTGGTGATGGTTGAAAAAGACTAGGGGTAAGCACATGGGCAGCAGAGTTTTGGATGATCTGAGGTTTATAGGTGATTGAATGTGGGAGGCCGGCTGGGAGCATATTAGAATTGTGAAGTCCAGAGGTAACAAAGGAATGGATGAGAGTTTCAGAGCAGGTGAGCTGACGCAGGGGCAAGGCTGTGTGATGTCACTGAAGTGGAAACAGACCGTCTTTGTGATGTCACAGATATTTGGTCAGAAGCTCAGCTGAAATATGACACCAAGATTGTGAGCAGATATATCCAACCTCAGACAGTTACCTGGGAAAGAGATGAAGTGTGTGACTGGGGAGTGGAGTTTGATGACAATGGCTTCAGTCTTCCCAATATTTAAATGGAAGCAATTTCTGTTCATCCAGTCCTGGATGTCAGACAAGTCAGGACGGTGTGTGACTTGGAGGGGTGATTGGAGGTGATGGTGTTTGCACACACCTGTTACTCTGGTCCTTCTAGGTGCTGGAAGTTGAAGGCTTGGGAGGTTCTGTCAAGCTTCTGGTTTAGTTGGAGAAATCTAAAATCCCTCTCCTTCACCCCTTCATCTCTCTATTTCTCCCTGCCTTCCCATAGAAGCTAAATTCTCGTGTAGGTCCAGAACGGGTAGCAGGTTTTTATAACAACCCAGCAGCTTTATTGGTCACATTTTCCAAGTTCCAGTCCCACAAATTACCAGATTCATTCAGCTCAATTTCACAACTTACCTTTGTGTTTTTGTGGATTCTCTCACATCCGCTTTTTAAATCAATTTCACAGGGCATTAGAAGAGAATGATTTGCAGTCAAGAAACTCGAACATCTCATCAGGACCTGACAGAATCACCCAATTTATCCTAACCTGAATATCATAGGATTTTGAACATGGAAGGAAAAAGCAGCATTTTCAGCCGGGAGAAATCATACACGTGTTCTGTGTGTGGACGAGAATTCAGCCAATCATCTAGCCTGTCGAGACACAAGCGCAGTCACACTGGGGAGAAGCCATATAAATGTGGTGAGTGTGGGAAGAGATGTAATTATCCATTTGAGTTGGAAACTCATCGACGTAGCCACACCGGGGAGAGACCGTTCACCTGCTCCTTGTGTGGGAAGGAATTTGCTAATTTACCCAACCTGCTGCAACACCAGCGCAGTCACACTGACGAGAGACCTTTTGAATGTCCTGACTGCAGAAAGTGCTATAAAAGTTCTGGGGAGCTGATGACGCATCAGCGTGTTCACACTGACGAGAGACCGTTTAGGTGCCCTCACTGTGGGACTGGTTTCCACCGATCATCTCAACTCACTGTACACCAGCGAATTCACACTGGAGAGAGACCGTTCACCTGTTCAGTGTGTGGGAAAGGATTCACTCGATCATCCTGTCTGGTGCGACACCAGAGAGTTCACACTAGAGAGAAGCCGTTCACCTGCACCATTTGTGGGGTGAGGTTTACTTGTTCATCCAACCTGCTGAGACACCAGCGAGTTCACAAACAATAAGTGATTGGATTTTGATTTATGTCATATCTAGGACTGGACCATGTTCATTTGGGACCTGTTTCTGATGATGTTAACAAACTCCAGCCCTTATATTCTAGATAAAAGTCAAATAAATCATCTTGCTGTTCTTATCTCAAGGGAGGCCATTAAGTTTTAAAAAGAAATTCAAACTCCCAGTTGTTAACTGAAAGAATTACAGCACAAGGCTTTATGTTTTGAAGAAAAATCTTTACTGTACAAGAATTAAACTAAGTACTAGTAACTTAAAACTACATTTTGCAATCACATATACTTTCAGCCTGAAAACTTAATGGTCACTTCCTGTTTTAATTATATTTCACCTGAGTTCCCCTATACTTTGCACATCTTGAGGGTTCATTCAGTTCTCCTGGGTCCAAACCAAGGTGTGCCAAAGCTATCAGGAATTGACTTGGCTTCTCCTCTGTATTCCTGCTATTCTCTCAGGTATGAGATTTGTTGGGCACCTTCACTAGCATTCAGCCAGGTTACCCTCCAAGTCTCTTAAGCCCCTTATGTCTGTGAATACCCCAGCTCAAGCATAGGCTTCACTGTCTTCTTGCTTAGAAGCTCCTGACAGCTTCCGCTAGCTGCCTGTTTCCAAGCTGTTCCCGCTCCAGACGTAAACGGCCTGTGTCTCCAAGAAAACACAAAGGTAAACCCAAAACAAGATACATAAAAATCGCTCCCTGTAATCTATCTACATGTCCCAGATAGAGATTCAAATCAATCATCCACAATTCTAAATCTGTCCTTTGATCTGAAAGGTATACAGATACATTAAGACCTTCTTTTGTTTACCAGTTGCTTTCCAACCTTTCCATGATCTGGAAAATTACATGAAGAATTTATATCTCTAAAGGCAACAACTGTCATCTTACCAGACTCACTGACTGTTCTGAAGCTGAAGAAGAACCACCTCTTGTTTATTGTCCTCTTACCTCGAACTGTAACCTTATTAAATAAACTTAGTTCATCTTTTGAGTTACAATCATGTTCGGTCTGTGTACTAACCTCCAAAACCAAGTGCTTCCTTACCCTATTTTTAAAAACTTCAATGCCCCAAACTAACAGTTGCATTCCTAAAATGTATTGTTCATGAAATTAGACATTTTTTGCATCATTTGTGTTAAACACACACAGTGTCAAGTCTTTTTAATATACCTAACACTTTAGTTCCTTTTGAAGGGCTCTCCCTCTCCCCTGTCTCCTCCATCCTCACCTCCAACAACAAGTGTGAAGATCTCATGGAGCTTCTTTGTCACTAAGATTGAGATAATCCGATCAGCTGCCTCTTATGCTTCCCTTTCTTCCAATGGTCACTGGGCTGAACTGCCTCCAAAGTTCCCCTTTTCCTAGCCCTGAACACATCTTTCTCCACTTACTTTCCCATCTTCTCTCATGCCTTCTCACTGCTCATCGTGACCACGAAACCCACCTTTTCTTCCCTCAATCTTATTCTCACTAACCTACTGACCACCCAAACTCCCCATGTCATCTGATATTGTTAATGGTTTTCTCTCTCTCACATACTGTGCCAGTTACCTCGAAATCTGCCATCATCAGGCCACTCCTCAAAACAAACCCTTGACTCCACCGTTCTTGCAAACCTCTGTCCCACCTTTAACCTCCCTTTTGTCTCCAAAGTCTGAGAACATTTTGTCGCCTCCCAAATCCATTCCCATCTGTACTGGAAATCCATGTTTCAATCCCTCCAATCAGATTTCTGCCCCTCTATCACAGTACCAAACTCTTATTAAAATCACAGATGACATCCTATGTGATTGTGACAAAGATAAACTATCCCTCCTTTTCCTTCACGAGCAGTCTGCAGCCTTTTACCACATGATCATTTCACTATTTCTCTTAGAGGGTTGTTAGTCTATGGAATTCTCTTCCCCAGAGCACAGGCTGAGTTAGATACATTCTTGATTAACAATGGAGTCATAAGTTATTGGGAAAGTAGGGTTGAGACCACAATCAGATCAGCCATGATGTTATCAAATGACGGAGCAGACTTGAGAGGCCAAATAGCTTACACCTGCTCCTAATTCATATGTTCATTGAATATTCATTTTTATTTTGTTGTAATTTTCTCCTCTCTCACTTCAGATTATTTCAGTTCTCAAATCTTTAGTATTCACTCAAATAATCTCTGCTGTCTGTCCTAAATAAATCCATTTCACGAACAAATGTTGAAATGTTTGCTCTGCACCCACAGGATTTCATCTGTTTAAAGCCACAAACAGAAAGATCCAGTTTTCTCCTGGAGTTTGAGACAAATCAGGTTTCAAAATGATGCAGAGTTTCAGCCAATGAAAGGGATCTGGACTCAGCCCCGCCCCTCATTCACTCCGATTGGTTGTAGGACCAGTCACTGCCATTGGGTCCTGCTGCCCTGCCCCCTGTTCTGATTGGTCTGGAGCTGCCGTCAATCACCCGGGCATTGTCAGTTGTAGCTGAATGGAGGTGATCGTGTCCCATGTGCAGCGGGTTGGCTGAGAGCAGGCAAGAAATGGAGCTTCAACTTCCCACAGCTTGTGAGATCCAAAACATAGCTTCAAGGTTGAAGCTTATCAGTAGGAAATCAAACTTTTCGGTGGCTTTTACAATTACAATTTTTACAAGTAAATCGTAATTCATACTTAAAGATTTACTTTTGCTCAGCAATTACAATGTTTCACTTTTCTCAGCACAGAAGCTGGCAGCATTTTAGATTTAATACCAATCATACACTTCTCTTGTAGCTTGCATATGGAAAAGATCATGTCAACTGTAGATGTGCAAGCACAGAAACTGCACTGTGCTTCTGGATACACTCAGTCTGCAAGTAGATAAATTCTTTAAGCATGACCCTAGCAAAGGTCTTCCCCATGAGGCTAAGGAGTGAGATGTTCCTGGGGTTGTTGCAATCTCCTCCATCACATTTGTTTTAATATAATGTGAAGATTTCTGCCTCACACATCTCCACTGGAACGGATCCTCCCTTCCAACAGAGAAGGATGAGGTCATGAAGGTGTGGCAGGAGATGGGACTTTCCGTGCTTGAGCAGTTCAGCTGGAATTCCATCCTTGCTGGTGTCTTCCTGCTTGCAAAGCAATCAATGTTGTGCATCAGGTAGGCTTTGCTTTTTGCTTCAATGACAGATGTCATCTCTACTGAGCTGATCTCAAACCAGTCTTTGTTGTGGGTTCCACCTTTACCAAATGTTGCTGCTGCTGTTAGAAATTATTGAACTCAGCGACTTCCAAGCTTCATCAATATCAATGTTGATTGATGAAGCTTTTATTGATGTGCCTGTAAAATATTTCACTGTTTTATTTAATGTTCCTCTATTTCAAAATGGAGGTGCCGCTGTGAAGAATGTCACTGTGAAGAATGTAAAAGTCAGTAAGAATTGTCATCAAGGATTAATCAGCACTTTCTAATGGGAGATGTTAATCGGTGGAACCATTCAGACACTGAATTGTAGTTTTTGCAAATACCAATTTAGGGTTGAAGTAAAAGTTCATAATTTTATTGTAAATGAGTTCCTGTTGAGAGTTCTTGAATTAAGGGGAAAGATCACAGATGGTGCTTTTAAAAAGGGAAACTGCAGCCCTGAAGATCAGTGACATATCCAGAACATTAAACTCCAGCCAGTTATAGGGGCTGTTACAGACTATCAGTCCTGGATGTGAGTTTTTTTTATTTAGTCATGGGATGTGGGCATCTTTGGATAAGACAGCATTTATTGTCCATCCCATATTAACAGCAGCAATAACAGCAGAATCCAACCCCTACAGTCACTTGTGAACTCACTGGTGTGTCAGCAGGTATCATGATGAGTGAACCCCATCCCACACAGAGCAGGTGAACGGTTTCTTCCTAATGTGAAGTCATTGGTTCGCACTGTGGGTGGATGACTTCCTGAACCTCTTCCCACTAGAAGTGCAGCTGAATGGCTTCTCCTCAGTGTGACTTTGCTGGTGTCTTAGCAGGCTGGATGATTGAGCGAATCTGATCCTGCACACAGAGCAGCTGAACGGCCTCTCCCCGGTGTGAACTCGCTGGTGCAACATGAGACTGGCTGACTGAGTAAATCCCTTCCCACATACAGAGCAGGTGAATGGTCTCTCCTGAGTATGAACTCGCTGGTGTGTCAGCCGGTTGGATGACTGAGTGAATCCCTTCCCACACACAGAGCAGATAAATGGTCTTTCGCCAGTGTGACCTCGCTTGTGTACAGTGAGACTAAATGGAGACTTGAACGTCTTCCACAGGAAGTGCAGTTAAATGGCCAATCCTCAGTGTGAATTCTCTGGTGTAACATGACACCAGCTGATTGACTGAATCCCTTCCCACACACGGAGCATGTGAATGACCTCTCTCCAGTGTGAACCCGTTGATGTGCGATGAGGGTGGAAGAATGCCTGAACCTCCTTCCACAAGAAGTGCAGCTGAATGGTCTGTCCTCAGTGTGAATTCTCTGGTGTAACATGACACCAGCTGATTGAGTGAATCCCTTCCCACACACGGAGCATGTGAATGGCCTCTCTCCAGTGTGAACCCATTGATGTGCTATGAGGGTGGAAGAATGCCTGAACCTTATTCCACAAGAAGTGCAGCTGAATGGTCTGTCCTCAGTGTGAATTCACTGGTGTAACATAAGGCCGGCTGACTGAGTAAATCCCTTCCCACACTCAGAGCAGGTGAACAGTCTTTCCCCAGTGTGAATGCGTTGATGAGTTTCCAACAGGCATTGTTAATTGAATCCCTTCCCACAGTCCTCACATTTCCACTGTTTCTCCATGGTATGGTTGTTCTTGTGTCTCTCCAGGTTGGAAAATCAATTGAAGCCTTGTCCACACAGAACAAGTGTATGGTTCCTGCCACTGCAAATTGTGTGATGTTGTTTCAGGCTGTGGAACTCGTTAATTCTCTTTCCACAGTCAATGCACTGGAACACTCTCACTCGGGTGTGAGTGTGTCTTGGTGCTTTTCCAGTCACACTGATATTTGAAATCTTTTCCCAAAGAAAGAACAGACAAACATTTCTCTTTCCCCATCCAAAGGCCGATGATATTCAGATCCTGATGATTGAATGACTGTCAGATGTTGATGTAACGTTTGGTTTGAGTTTCTCGTCTGTAAATCGTCCTCCTTTAATTGTCCTGTAAAATGCGTTTACAAAAGCCAACACTCTCAGTGCAGGAAAAAATCGTAACAGACAAGTCAAGTTTTTGTGAAACAATTTTCTTATGTTCCCCCAAAACTGAAAATTCCCATCTCACACACTCTCCCATACCCGTGCTGAAGTTCCAACCCATCGCACTATCTGTTACCATTCCTTTCTTCCACTCCCAATTTTCCCCCTGCCTTTACTAAGCCTGGATTGTTTTCCAGCCCCTGCGCACAGACTGAGAATAAAATTAATGAATCAATTATTTTCTCTCCTAGTCATTGGGACCCTGAAGCCCCGCCCTGCGTCACCAAGATGACCCATCATTCCCCCGCTTCAAGCGCAAACAAGATGGCGGCCGTGAACGCGGGCTTAATCCGGGAAAAAGCCCCGATGCAAACGCGGCATCTGCAGGTCTTTTGTCGGATTTCGCGGCCTACACCGGGTGAACAGAGGTCGCCCAACCGCCGGTTCCCCTCCCCCGCTGCCGAGCGACAAACAAACATCTCCCCAGCATCAACACTCACCCTGCGCATGCTCGGAACATTCAGTGGAACCTACGCATGCGTTCAGGTCTTCTGTTGTGAGGATAGAGGACCTTCTCCCCCGCTCGGAATGCTGGGTATAGCCCCCGCCATTGGAACTACCCATCAGTTTATGATTATTTCTTCGCTGTTGCTGAGGCTGCGCTCGTCCCGCTCAGCTTCTGGGAGCCGTACCGCGCATGCTCAGCGCAGTACGACTGTTTCCGGGGGCGGGACCTTCCCACATCTGCGCAATGCGGCCACTCTGTCAGAGATAGGTCGTATTACCCCGCGCCGTGTATTCTGGATATTAGGGACCGTCATTTATATGTTCAGCGGAGGGAAAGTTCATGTGTCGTAATCATTGAATAATAGAACAGCATAAAGCAGTGATCATTATCCACTCCCACTCCCTGCCAGTCTCTCGTAAAATGAATACGTTCATAACAATAATTAATTTGATTATTTTTAAATGGTTTTCTTTTGTTTAAAAAAACATGTTCATCTGATTTTATTTCTTAACTCGGATTCATGGCCTCAATGTTTTTTTTCATCCTCGCAACCCCTGAATTCCATCTGGCTGGGTAATATTGGCCAGTGGTGATTGATTGTGCTGGGAACCAATAGGATGTGGAGCTCAGAGGCCAGTGGACCAAGGGAGCAGTGAGTTCTGTAACAAATTGCCTGGCTGGAGCGCTGAAATCTGAGTTAACCAGTCAAATGAGTCAGTGTGAACCCCTTGCAAACAATTTATCTTTTAAAAAAAAACTCAATTTTATTTTATTAACAAAACCGTGTAACTTTTGTCAGTATTTTGTTTTTCTGGAGCTCCTATTATGAGTGTCACGCTCTTCAGTGCCAAGTGGACCACGTTTTTAAAGATCGTTCATTTCCCCCTTTCCACGTTGCTGTTAATTAAAGATACAGATATTGATTCCCCCTCATTGTGCAACAATTTGTGTTACTTAGAAGGATAAATCCCACCCTTCTACACATTTATTTGTTAAAGAAACATCTTTCCTGTAATTACTGAACCACATTCTGTACTGGGGGAGATGCCTCGTGGCTCCAACCTTTAAAGTTCTCATCCTTTTGTTCAATTCCCTCCATGGAGTCACCCCTCCCTATCTCTGTGACCTCTTGCAAATTTATTACGAAGAAGCTGTTTTCGGCATCAGAAGGCAGCTCAAATTTAAGGTAATTGGCATAAGAACTAGAGGTGACATGAGGAAAAATATTCTGACATGAGTTGTTATGATCGGAATCCCACTGCCTGAAAGGGTGGTGGAAGCAAATTCAATTGTGGCTTTCAAAAGTCAGAAATTCTTGAATTGGTAAAAATTGCATATCTACAAAGAAAGGGCAGGAAAGTGGAGCCAGCATGATGGGCTGAATGGCTTCCTTCTGAATTGTACAATTCTCTGATTTTGTGAATACAATGTTCCTCCAATTCTGATTTCTTACTCCCCAAAAATCTACTCACAGATGTGCAGTTTGGGTTCCTCCAGGGCCACGCAGCTCTAGATCTCATTACAGCCTTGGGACAAACATGGACAAAAGAGCTGGATTCTTGAGGTAAGTTGAGATTGGCTGCCCTTAACATCAGGGCAGCATTTGACTGAGTGGGATCGGGGGTCCCAGTAAAACTGAATTCAATGGAAATTGCGATGGAAAATTCTGCCTGAAATCATATGTTGCACAAAGGAGGAAGTTGTGGTTATTGGAGGTCAATCATCTCAGTGCCAAGACTTGCTGCAAAGTTCCTCAGGGTAGTGCCGAGGCCCATTCATCAATAATCTTTCCTCTGCCATAAGTCAGACTTGGAAATATATCAGCGTTGGCATCACTGGGTCCAAATCCTGGAGCTCCCTACCTAGAAACATCTACACCACGTGGACTGCAACGATGGCTCACCATCAACTTCCAAGGACAATTTGGGATGGACAACAAACGCTGGCCTTGCCAGTGATGCCCACATCCCGTGATCAAATTATGACAAGGAAATAAACTGGATTTCGTTGTTCTGAATTTCCATCCTGCACTGACTTTTGTAAACTCCTATTATATGAGATTCATTTGGAAGGATTTCCAGGTGGGAAACTGAAACCAAACACCTCGTCAAAATCTGACAGATTCACTCCATCCATCAGCTGCTGGATATCATTGAAGCTTCAATATAGAAGGAGAATGTTTTGAACAATTGCACAGCCTGAAAAAGCATCACACCTTTCACAGTGGGGAGAAACTTTTTGTGGACGAAGTTTGAACTGATCATCTAACATTGACAGCCACAAGGACACTGGCACCGATAAACTGTGGAAATGTGGGGACTGTAGGAAGGGGTTTGTTTCCCCATCAAAGCTGGAGTCACATTGGGGAGAGGCCGTTCACCTGCTCCGTGTGTGGGAGGGGATTCACTCAGTCAGGCTCCTGGCTGACATATCAGTGAGTTCATAAATGACTGCTGAGGTTGGATTCTGCAGTTGTTGCTGCTGTTAATCATGTTCATGACTGAATTCTTTCATGCTGACAATTGGTGTTTGTTTCTGCTGATGTTAATAAACCACATAATTGGGCAGCTGTTTAATATTCTGGGTAAATGTCAAATCGTTGTCGAGCTTTATTTTAAATACATTTTATGTAGATTTTTGTCTTTTACACCTGAGTGTTTAGCATCACCTGGTTGCAGCTCAGTAAGGGTAACCTGAAGGAGGATCATACGACAGGAACAGAACTTCAGCCTGAACACGATCCTTCGGCGTCACAATGAGAGGGACAAATGCCACTTTTGTCTTTCTTGTCTCTCAAGAAATGCGTTCCAGCCGCTTCTATGCAGTATGCACAGCCTAATGATGACCAAAGCCAGGTAGTGTAGAGTCAAAGGTCACATACAAAAATGCATTGAAAATCATAAACTCCCTGTAAGTCTAACCCTCTGATATCTGCTTTGTAGCCATCGTGTTTCAAAGCTCTGAGGCACCTTTACAAATGTGATTGTTCAACCTAGTCAGGAAGACTGAAAACGTGTTGTTAAATCAGAGATTGGTGTAAAACGGTGCTCTGTTCCTGAGTGAAAATGAAACGGCAGGATTAAGCCTCCAGTTTAAAAATGACTGTGGTGATTATTCTGCGAAGTTTTTAACGAGTTTTTGTGAAAGTCCTCAAAGTCCTGAATCTGTCATTTTAGGCCAACAGCAAGAACAACTGATATTGATATAGCACCTTTAATGCAGTGAAATCATTAGATTAAATTCTGCAGTAAAACCACAAATGGAGAATTTCATTGGAGTCTGTTAACTGTTGGTACAATTATACAACATTCATTTGATCTTCAGATACAGAAGGACTTACAGCGTGTTTCCATAAATTCCTTATTTTATTGATGTTATATACCAGGATTTTATTGCAGTCTTCAGCAGGGTTAGCTGTACCCCCCAATTTACTAATCGATACATTAATAAATATATCACTTAATTACTTCATTGTGTCATTCTTCAGTCAGCTAACGAATTAAAGGTTTAATGAACTATGCTACAAAGATTTGTTAATTGGGAATTCTTACCTGTGATTTACTGTAATTCTGCTCCCAAGTTTTAAAATTGGAGCTCTGATTCCTGAGCCCAAATCGTTTATGTAAATTCTGAATAACAGTGGTCCCAGCATTTCTCCCTGTGGAACATCACGTCCCACCTTTTACCAGTCTGAGTAGCTACTCTTAACCTCTTTTCTCTGTTTTCTGTTTTGTAACCAGCTTGTTATCCACAACAGCATGTACAATCTACAAGGTGACCAAGATGCTGTGTGGAGTGAAGGACCAGGAAGCAGAATGGGTGGAAAGATGGCTACAAAACCGAAATGAGAGGGATAGATTTACAAGGAGTTTGCCGTGATCTTTCCATCCATTCTGCTCTGTGTACTGACCTTCACCGAGACCATCAATGTAAAGGGAATTAGCGTCATGTGTACTGCCAAATGGAAAGTAGAAGCTGCAATTTACCAAGGATGTTGTTCTGTGTTGTATACTATCTCCCACCAGGGCTGATAACCCAGGGTGGCAATAGACAGCTCATTGTTAACAATTTGCGTTTGCTTCTGTCCCAGGTGTTCTTCAATATTGATTTACAGTTCAGAGAAACATAGAAAATAGAAGCAGGAGTAGGTCATTCAGCCGTTCGAGCCTGCTCTGCCATTCAATATTATCAGGGAAAGAGTAGGTCCCATAAGGGACAAAGGGGGCAATCTATGGGTGGAGCCAGAGGACATCGCTAGAGTGTTGAATGAATACTTCATTTCCATCTTCGCCCAAGAGAACGAGGATGAAGGTATCGAACTCGGGGAGAGAGACTGTGAGGTCTTTAAGCAAATTGATATAGGGAGTGACAAGGTATTGGAGATGTTGGCAGGTTAAAAGTGGACAAATCTCCAGGTCTGGATGATTTATGTCCCAGACTGCTAAGGGAGGCAAGGGAGGAGATCGCAGGAGCTCTAACCCAAATTTTTAATCCCTCTCTAGTCACGGGGGAGGTGCCAGAGGATTGGAGAACAGCTAATGTGGTTCCACTATTTAAGAAGGGTCGTAGAGATAGGGAACTACAGGCCAGTGAGTCTCACGTCAGTGGTAGGGAAACTATTGGAGAAATTTCTGAAGAAGAGTATCTATCTCCAATTTGGGGAGGCAAGGTTTGATCAGGGATAGTCAGCATTGCTTTGTCAGAGGGAGGTCATACCTAACAAATTTGATTGAATTTTTTGAGGAGGTGACCAGCTGTGTAGATGAGAGTAGTGCAGTTGATGTAGTTTATATGGATTTCAGCAAAGCCTTTGACAAGGTCCCACATGGGAGACTTATAAAGAAGGCAAATGCACATGGGATACAGGGTAATTTGATAAGGTGGATTCAAAATTGGCTTAGTTGTAGGAGGCAGAGGGTGATGACAGAAGGATGCTTTTGTGACTGGAAGCCAGTGTCCAGTGGCATTCCACAAGGATCAGTGCTCGGTCTCCAATTATTTTTCATTTATATAAACGACATAGATGACTATGTTGGGGGGTAGGATTAGTAAGTTTGCAGATGACACAAAGATTGGCCGGGTAGTTAACAGTGTGGTTGAGTGTCTTGGGCGACAGGAAGATATAGATGGGATGGTCAAATGGGCAGATAAATGGCAGATGGAATTTAAACCTGAAAAGTGTGAGGTGATACACTTTGGAAGGAGTAATTTGACAAGGAGGTATTCAATGAACGGCATGGCACTAGGAAGTTCCAAGGAACAAAGGGACCTTGGCGTGTGTGTCCAATGATCTCTGAAGGGAGAGGGGCACGTCTGTGGAGTGGTGAAAAAGGCATATGGGACACTTGCCTTTATCATTCGAGGCATAGATTACAAAAGTAGGGAGGTCATGTTGGAGTTGTATTGAACCTTGGTGAGGCCACAGCTGGAGTACTGTGTGCAGTTCTAGTCGCCGCATTATAGGAAGGATGTGATTGCATTGGAGGGGGTGCAGAGGAGATTCACCAAGATGTTGTCTGGGATGAAACATTTAAGTTATGAAGAGAGGATGGATAGACTTGGGTTGTTTTCGTTGGAGCAGAGAAGACTGAGGGGCGACCTGATCGACGTGTACAAGATTATGAGGGGCATGGACAGGGTGGATAGGGAGCAGCTGTTCCCCTTATTTGAAGGGTCAGTCACAAGGGGGCATAAGTTCAAGGTGAGGGGCAGGAGGTTTTGGGGGGATGTGAGGAAAAACTTTTTTACCCAGAGGGTGGTGACGGTCTGGAATGCACTGCCTGGGATGGTGGTGGAGGCGGGTTGCCTCACATCCTTTAAAAAGTACCTGGATGAGCACTTGGCACATCATAACATTCAAGGCTCTGGGCTAAGTGCTGGTAAATGGGATTAGGTAGGTAGGTCATGTGTCGGTGCAGACTTGATGGGCTGAAAGGCCTCTTCTGCACTGTGATTCTGTGATCATGACTGATCCTCTATCTCAACGCCATAATTCCGCTCTCTCCACATACCCATTGATGCAGTTAGAGTCTAGAAACCTAAGCATTTCCTTCTTAAATATATTCAGTGACTAGACCGCCACAGCCTTCGGTTCACCGCTCTCTGCTTGAAGAGGTTTCTACTCATGTCAGTTCTAAATGGCCTACCCCATATCCTGAGATTGTGACCCCTTGTTCTAGACCCCCCCAGCAAGAGGAAGCATCATCCCTGCATCCAGCTCGTCCAGCCCTGTCAGAATTTTACTCGTTTCAATGAGATCCCCTCTCATTCTTCTGAACTGCAATGAATACAGGCCTAGTCGGCCCAATCTCTCCTCATTCGACAATCCTGCCATGACAGGAATCAGTCTGGTGAACCTTCACTGCACTCCCTCTTTGAAAAGTATATCCTTTCTTAGGTAAGGAGACCAAAACTACACACAATACTCCAGGTGTGGTCTCACCGTACAGCTGCAGTAACATAAGGGTGGAATTGAATGGCCAAAACTTCTCGCGGTCCCTGCAGGGTCATGTTTAGTTGAATTTCTGGAACATTGTGGCCCACCTCCCCGGTATTATTCGGGTTGATTGGTGTGAGGCAAAATGTTATTTACCTGATCGGACAGGTAGTGCCCCCATGTGTGCCTGTGAGTATGTGTGTGGGTGTCTATGTGTGTGAGTGATGTGTAAAACCTGACATCTGCGCAACCAGACCCCACATATTTAGTAAGAACATGCAGTGTCTGCTGTTTTCCAGATCCCTTCCTTTCCCCTCACTATTATCCTCAGGTAGTTCACAAATTCCTTGTGCACGTCGTCCTCCATCGCACCCATTGTTCCCATCAATCACCCGAGCAGTGAGATGGAGCATGCGCAGTGCGGCTGTTGTGGTTGGAGAGCAGTGCGCAGGCGCAGTGTCGGGAAGTATGGAGCATGCGCAGTGCGATTGATGTCCTTGCGGGAAGAGGCGCCTGTTTGTCCTGGAGAAGCGGAGTCAGAGCGAGGCGGTGGGTGGGAGGACTTGGAAACACTTTGTGGACCCGCAAACCCTGAGGAATAATTGTCAGCTCCTGGTTTGCAGCTGCGGGGCTTCTCCCTCCCGGGAAAAGGCCCAGGTTAACGGCCGCCATCCTGGGTCAGCGAGTGGAGGATGGTTCACATCAGAGGATGGGGGAGGGGGGACAATAAATAAGAGGTTACACTTTGGGCGCAAATCAATGAGGATCTGATCTGTGGGAAGGAAGGAAACCCTGGGAGGTGGGCGGGGAGGATTCAGAAACACCCGCTGGAGGCCCCAAACCCCCAATAAGACTCATTGATTTTATTGTCAGTCTGCAGACAGGAGCTGGAGAACTGAACCCAGGCAGAGGAGAGGGAGGGAGAAAACTGGGAGTGGAGGAAAGAGATGGTGAGATGGGTTTGGATTTCAGCCCAGGGAAGAGGGAGAGTGTGTGGGATGGGAATTTACAGCTTTCGGGGAACAAGAGAGGAAAATATGTTCCATCAAAAATAGAATTGTCTTTTCTGAATTTCTGTCCTGGATTGACAGTGATGACTTTTGCAAACTCCTTTTACAGGTTAGATGAGGGTTTGCAGATGGGAAACTCGAACCAAACATCACGTCAAGATCTGAGAGTCACGCAATTCATTGGAACCTGAGCATCATCGGCCTTCGAATGTGGAAGGATAAATATTTGTCTCTTCAGTCTCGGGGGGAAGATTTCAAACATTTGTGTGACTAGAAAAGCAGCAAGACACACACACCCGAGTGAGAGTGTTCCAGTGCACTGACAGTGGAAAGATCTTTAACCGGTTACACAGCCTGAGAAAGCATCACATTATTTGTAGTGGGGAGAAACCATAAACGTTTTCTTTGTGTGGATGAGACTTCAACTGATCATCCAGCCTCAAGAAACACAAGGACACCGGCACAATGGGGAAACCATGGAAATGTGGGGACTGTGGGAAGGGATTCAAATGCCCATCCACGCTAGAAACTCATCGACGCAGTCACACAGGGGAGAGACCATTCACCTGCCCTGTGTGCGGGAAGGGATTCACAGAATTATCCAGTCTCCAGTCACACCAACTCATTCACACTCAGGAGAAGCCATTCAGCTGCACTTTCTGTGGAAAGAGCTTCAGGCAGTCAGGCACTCTCATTACACACCGGCGAGTTCACACAGGGGAACGGCCGTTCACCTGCTCTGTGTGTGGGAAGAGATTCACTAAGTCATCCAACCTGCTGACACACCAGCGAATTCACACTGGGGAGAGGCCATTCACCTGCACTGTGTGTAGGGAGGAATTCACACGGTCATCCCACCTGCTGATACACCAGCGAGTTCACACTGGGGAGAGACCGTTCATCTGCTCCGTGTGTGGAAAAGGATTTACTGATTCATCCTGCCTCCTGTCGCATCAACGAACTCACACTGAGGAGAGACCATTCAGCTGCACTTACTGCGGAAAGAGGTTCAGGAGTTCATCACACCTCATTGCACACCGACGAGTTCACACTGGGGAGAGGCCGTTCACCTGCTCCGAGTGTGGGAAGGGATTCACTAAGTCATCAAATCTACTGACACACCAGCGAGTTCACACTGGGGAGAGGCCGTTCACCTGTTCCAAGTGTGGGAAGGGATTCATTAATTCATCCAATCTTTTGGCACACCAGCGAGTTCACAAGTGACTGCAGGGACTGGATTATTCTGTTAATCACATCCAGGACTGAATCATTCTGACAGTTCAGCTTTGGTTCTGCTGATGTTAATACCCCCCGATAACTGGGCTTGAGCTTAATATTTGTAACTGTAGCTAATTGTGTTCTTGGGACTGCAGTTTTTAAGAACTGCTGTCTGTGACCTTCCCTGTAGTTCAGGTACTTGCATTAGTAGTTAGCTCAGAACAATATTATGAACTTTTACTTCAACCCTAAATTGATCTTTGGAACGAACTCTACAATTCAGTGACTGAAAGGTTTCACTGATTAATATCTCCAATTAGAAAGTGCTGATTAATCCTTGCTGACAATTCTTACTGACATACATATTACACACAGTGACAACTGCATTATCCACTAGAAAGAAGGGGAATGGGAATTGGTGGAGAATCAAGAGTTCCCAAATATCACCCCTCCCGTCTGGTACAGAAATCCCTTGAGTGGGAATGGAGACAAGTCCAATCCATGTAACGGGCTGTAGGAAATCACCATCTATTAACCGCAAGAAATCTTAAGTAGGTTGTTGAATATTGTAGAAATAACTCTCTTTCTTATGAAGAAAGACTCCATAGCAGCTTGGTGCTGACAAGCATGGATAGGGCTGTTGTCTAAGGACATGTCTCTAGCACAGGCCCTAAAGCAAGACATTTCTAACCCTGATACAACTGGATCCCATGACCCAGATGTAAAGCAGCAGTCTGTGGTTTTTTAAAATTCAATTCATTCATTGGATGGAGGCGTCGTTGGCTCAGCCAGCATTTATTGCCCTTGTTCAGAGGGCATTTTAAGAATCAACCACATCACTGTGGGTCTGGAGTCACATGTAGGCCAGACCAGGTAAGGACAGCAGATTTCCTTCCCTAAAGGACATTAGTGAACTAAATGGTTTTTTTATGACAATGATTTCAAGGGCATCAGTTTTTTTTTAATGAATTCAAATTTCACCTTTGGCCATGGTGGGATTCAAATCCAGGTCCCCAGAGCATTAATCTGGCTCTCTGGAATACCAGTCCAGTGACAATACCACTACTCCACCACCTCCCCAATGACTGTGTAAAGGTTAACACAGGCTCTTGAGAGGAAAAAAAAATCTCTTTGACCAGGAAGAAAATTCCAAACTGATCCATATTGACTCCAGTACAACACCCACACTTTGGCTCACACCAGCAAACTGTTCAGAAGAGTCCGCTGCCATCAGCTACAGAGCCCAGCACTTACTCTGCATCATCCATCTGTTTGTTCTCTGGGACAGTAAACTGTTCTCACTCCTTCAGCTTCAAGGGTCTCTTTCTGAAAGGTCTCCAGCCATGAGTCTGTAGCAAGTGGGGTCTTTATGACACTATGGCAATGACCTGGGACAAGTTGTTTCAACATTCCCATAGGTCCACGAACAGACCCATGATAACTCCACTAGTACCCACGAAGAGGAAGACCCTTGCCTGGCCAGAAATATGGACCATCCAGGAACTTCATGCCAGGAAGGGATGACCCGGCGCATTGTCCTAATTGTAACCGCCTGGGCCACTATGCCCGTCACCGTCACGATAGGTGCAGTGTGGAGACTGACATTAACAGTGAGTCCTGCTTTCCCCCTCCCCCTGCATAGATGAGTCCTGATCCTGTTGATCAGTGGCTGGAAAGAACAGAGGCACCAATAGAGACTAGGTGAATTAGTAACAGAGTTTTGCTGGCTGTCACAGTGTATCAGGTACCCCAGGCACGTATCTCCAGACTCCCAGTGACTTCAGCAGGGCTCCCACAGAGTTGTTTCCCCTCTCTGACACGATAGTGGGAGACCATTATTCTGCACTATTGATAATGAAGGCAATCAATAATCCAGGATCTTCCCCCCGACCCCATGAAAGGTGTGCCCCAAGTTTTATCAGGCTTCGCAGAGGAGTACGAACCCGTCACCTCTGATGATCCTGAGGTCCAGGCAGTTCTCGAATCTGTGCCAGGTGCATTCACATGGTTGTGGAGACATGACCAAACCAGAAGATATTAGCAGACTGATACATCCTCCCAGGAAGAAGTGTACTTACCCTACTGAGAGTATACCATACATTCGAAACACCATCCAGTCATTGTTAATGCAGGGCGTTGCTCGCAAATTTCAAAGATTCAAAAATTCTTTCAAGGAAGAAGCTCAAAAATTTGGAACCAATTGGCATTTAAGCGAAAATGCCACCAACTTAGAAGTGAAACGTTATAATTACTAAGTGAAAGTAAATCTTTAAGTACGAATTACAATGCACTTGTACAATTGTAAAAGGCATTGAAAGGTTTGCTTCATGGAAGAAACACTTTAGGTTTCAAGTTATGTTTCAGAGTTGAAACATAACCAGTGGGAAGCTCCACCTCCGCTAACTCTTGTTGGTCTAAGAAGATTGAATCTTTTGTTTAACAGTAAAAGCTAACTTTTTAAATTTTATTTTTCCTCAGTTTTAACACAGTCATTTGGAAAAATACTTGAAGAGAGAATCAAACAAAAGAATAAAATTTGGGCAAAGATTAAAAAAAAAGATTAGAAAAACAAGTTAAAAATGATAGTTTCATTCATCTTTGATCTGAAGAAGTTATGTAACGTTTCCACAATTGTACACATTTGAGAATGTTTGCTCTGTGCTTTTGCAAACATGCAGAAAAATTATCCCTTTCCAATGACGTGATGTTTTGAACTAAAAATTTGGCTTTATCCCATTTGTTATCTTTAAAGACAAAGTACTTGAGAATGGGAGTTATCTCCAAACTGATTGCAAGTACCTAGGCTTCTTTCTCTGATCCAATGACACCATATTATGAGAATATTAAATTGGATGGCAAAGTTCCTCCATGGCTCATGAATGAGATAGAATGGTAATTAATGCGATGCCCCACTTAGAATAAAAGATAGAGTAAATTATACCACCAAATGGGAATTGGAATAAACCCCTCTCCCTACCTTGGATATACTTCAATAGAATAGATCAACCAGGTAGCCATGTACATTCTAGTGAAACTCAGAGAAGTTTCGATGGGATGAGTAAATTGATAGCTTTCTTTGTTTGTATCCTTGCCTCTGAACTCTTAAGAAAAACTGCATTTGATAGTCTGGCCACTACCCAAGGCATCAGAACCATAAGCAAAGATCTTCAGTCAGATGCCCCGTTTGATCTTTCAATAAGATCACCTGAAAGTTCAAGAGTGGTTTGTATCAGATGGAGCATATGTGGCATGATACTAGCATACTGATGTGAGTGTGCAGGTGTGATTTGTAACGTTTGGAAAAATTCCAAGGAGACTGCAAACTCCAGCCACGGAGATCAACATCCCCCTGATCCGGGACCAGTAAACCATTCTCACCTGTTATAGGTTGTATGTTCTTTCTGCCTATTTAACTGATGTATCATATCTAAACTGTTGCTTCTTAATAAAATGCTTTAAGATCACCTAGGACTTCGACCCACTTTTTGGGTAATCTGTGACTCCCAGAATAAAATCTTCCACTCGTCCATGAGAGTGACTGAAGGTATGAGGACTGAAATAATCTGCAGTAATGATGAGGTGTTAGTTGTGGCTCAGTAATCTTATTCTTATATCTGAGTCAGGGGGTTGTGGGTTCAAATCCACATCCAGAAACATGAGTATAAAATCCAGCTTGATATTTTGATGCAGTACTGAGGGAGCACTGCACTGTCAGAGGTCCCATCTTCCAGATGAGACATTCAACTACGGTCCCATCTGCCCTCTCAGTTGGTGTAAAAGTTCCTATAATGTTATTCCAAAGAGCAGGGGAGTTCTCCCTGGTGTACAGTTTCATATTTATCCCTCAAAAAACATCACTGAACAGATTACCTGGTCAAAGTCACATTTCTATTAGTGGGATCTTGGTGTGCACAATTTGGCGACTGCACTTTCTCCATTACAGCAGTGACTACGCTTGAAAAGAACTTAATTAGCTGTAAAACACTTTGGGACATCCTGAAGTTGTGAAAGGCGCTATATAAATACAAGTCTCCATTAACAAAGGAGAAAAGGCCCAAAAATGGAACAGTCAGTAACAGGATATCAATCAGTCTCCTCTTATCTTAGAGAAATCAAGGACTCAAACACTGTGTGTTTGACACAAAGCTGATTTATTTAACCTATATCCAGAATATTAAACTCCAACCTAGTTACAGAGACTATTAACATCAACTGAAACAAACTCCAGCTGTCAGAATGAACATGGTAACAGCATAACACATAATAACACCAGAATCCAACTTCTGCAGTCACTTATGAACTTGATGGTGTCTCACCAGGTACGATGAACAAGTGAATCCCTTCCCACAAACAGAGTAGGTGAACGGTATCTCCCCGGTGTGAGTGTGTCGGTGTCTCTGCAAGTGAGATAACTGAGTGAATCCCTTTGCACACACGGAACAGGTGAATGGCCTCTCCCCAGTGTGAACTTGCTGGTGATTCAGCAGGGTAAATGACTGAGTGAATCCCTTCCCACAGGCGGTGCATCTGCAGATCCAATTTGCCTTTAAAGCTCTTCCCACAGTTGGAACATTTAAAAGGTCTCATGTCAGAGTGAACTCGCTGGTGTCTCAGCAGGTAGGCTGAAATGGTGAATCCTTTCCCACACTCAGAGCAGGTGAATGGTCTCTCCCCAGTGTGAGTTCTCTGGTGTTTCAGCAGGCTGGATGACTGAGTGAATCCCTTCCCACACACGAAGCAGGTGAACGGCCTCTCCTCAGTGTGAATTTGTTGTTGCATCAGCAAAACCTTTTTGCTTTTAAAGCTCTTCTCACAGTCAGCACATTGGAAAGGTCTCATGTCAGAATGAATAAGATGGTGTGACGTGAGGTCAGTTACTTGACTGAATCCCTTCCCACACTCGGAGCAGGTGAATGGTTTCTCCCCAGTGTGAGTTCTCTGGTGTTTTTGTAAGCTGGATGACTGAGTGAATCCCTTCCCACATACGGAGCAGGTGAACGGTCTCTCCCCGGTGTGACTGCGTCGATGAATTTCCAGCACGGACGGGGATCTGAAGCCCTTCTCACAGTCGCCACATTTCTACAGTTTCTCCATGGTGCCAGTGTCCTCGTGTCTGTCTAGGTTGAATGATCAATGGAAGCCTCGTCCATATACAGAACACGTGCACATTTTCTCCCCGCTGTGAATGGTGTGATTTTTTTTCAGGCTGTGTAGCTGGTTAAAGTTCTTTCCACGGTCCGTGCGCTTGGACACTCTCACTCGGATGCGTGTGTGTCTCGGTACTTTTCCAGTCACACTGATGGTTGAAATCTTTTCCGACAGACAGAACAGACAAACATTTCTCCTTCCATATTCAATGGCCAATGATATTCAGGTCCTGATGAATCGAGTGACTGTCAGATCTTGACATGATGTTTGATTTGAAATTTCTCTCTGCAATTTCTCCCATCTAATATCCTGTAAAAGGAATTTACAAAAGTCATCACTGTCAGTGCAGGATAGAAATTCAGAACAGATTATTCTAGTTTCTATGGAACAATTTTTCCTCTTCCTTGTTTCCTCCAAGCATGCTGCCCAATCCAACTAAAAGAAACCAAAATCAGAAACAAAGTCCCAACAAAAGCAAAGAGAACTTTCCCAGCTAAACCAGAATATTGATTCCAGTGTCTGAGACACTCTGTACCCTGAGGTGCCCACCAGTTGTGGAATATACCAAGCGTACCAGGGCCACCTGGGCTCAGACAAAACCACGGAAAAGAGATTGGTGGCCAGAGTGATTCCCCCCACCACCCTCCCCATGGGACTCACCCATCCTGGATCTACAAATGACTTTTAACCAGGCTCAGGAGCAGGTCCAGGGAGTCACGCTCAGTACAAGCATGTGATAGTGGACATTATAGACTGTAAGGTCATACTTTGTGAAACTGGCCACAAAACTCTGTTAAGATGGCTGCAACTTAACATGTGACTACAGACATTAAACTGTGGAGAGCATTCGATTCCGTGGCCAATATTTAGTTAAACATGGACCTGAATAAGGGAACTTCACAGGCACCTGTAAAGTTTAAACATCTCACTGTGTAAGGATGAACAGGCATGTGGGGAATATGAAGTCTCTACACTGTCGGTCTCAGAGTGCTATATCGAACAAAGGAGGATATTTGAGCTCAAGGGTGGGCAGAGATAAGAGTGAATGACCATTATCAATTTCTTTTGTTTCACGGTGGTCTGGACCCCAGAAGTGTTAACCCTGCAGTCTTGTGACTGGAATTAACTGTCAGTGACTGCAGTATAATACAACCTCAATAAAGCAAATCTGTGTCTGAAAGACATCTGAAGCACCAGGAAACATCTGAAACAACTGAACCATCATAGCTGAAAGTCTACCAATGCAGCCAAAGTACTGTACTTGTTCCAGCTTCCAAGTCTACCTGAGAACCAATCTCCTGGCTGTTCATCGACAAAGGATGCATAGTTTGATGAGAATTATTTGCTTCTAAAAGATTGTCACTCCAACTAAAGGATTAGCTCAGCCAAGAAGACAACGCCCATATTGATATAAAGACTGAGTTATAAATTCCATTTTTATAATTACGGCTTTAACTTCATCTGTATCTAACTTCTGTGTGTGAGATACTGTGAGTGAGAAGAGTGATTGAGATGTTGCATTTAAACATCCAGGGTAAGAGCGTGACAAACAATAACCTGCTTTACTTTTAAAAATCACCAGAAAGCCTGCTGCTGGAATTTATTTTAAATTAAGAAAAATCACTCAGAAGGTTAGGAAATGACACACAAACATCCTGATTATGGACTGGAAGGGATCACCTAAATTCTGTCTGTAACAATAAGAAGATCCTCTGACTTACCGCACCCCTCCACACTGGGCAGTCAAAGATTAGGAGCCTGGGGCTGAAGTGTAACCAAAAGTTGTGTAACTCATTCCAGTAACAATATGGGGACTGCAGCCTCTCACACTGAATATATATTTATTTTTATACATAAAAATATATATTTTTTTTTTAAAACTTTAAAACACAATCAGCACTAGAGTAGATAGGAAAATCTTGTTTCCCCCAGCTGAGGGGTCAATTATCAGGCAGCATAGATTTAAGGTCCTTGGTAGAAGGATAAGTGGGGATATGAGAAAAAACCTTTCTCACCCAGAGGGCAGTGTGCATCTGGAATTCACTATCTAAGTTGGGATTTGACGCTGAAATGCTCAACTCATTTAAAAGTTATCTGGATCTGCATCTGAAGTGCTGGAATATGCAAGGACACAGACCAGATTCTGGAAAGTGGAATTAAAATGAGTGGCTGGTTTCCTTTTCTCTTTTTTGGACGGCACAGACACAATGGGCTGAATGGCCTCTTTCTGCACCATAACTGTTTTTATGGTTCTAAAGGATTTGATGGATGCAGCACATTCATACCAGAGAGAGGCTGTTTAAATGTTCTCTGTGTGTGGGCAGTGATTCACTTGTTCTTCCCACCAGCTGAGACACCAGTGAGTTTATGTGACTGCAAGGGTTGGATTCTGCCGTTTTTGCTGCTGTTCTCCTTCTTTCCGGTGGACAATGGAGAGCCCATGCAGTTGGCTTTCAGTATAATTTGTTCTTTAACTTTATTATTGGCCTCTCAGGCCCCAGTCTCCACTCTGCAACAGGGAAACAAATCAGGATATCCTACTTTGTACTTTCAATTTGTGGCGGGGGTGGGTGGGGGGGTCAGGGGTTTACCCAGCATTCACCGCGGTAGAGAATGTCCCCTATCCACAACAGGAGGGCAGTGCGCAGGCGCAATGTCGAACTGTGTCTGAGCATTGCGGAGCGAGTAATGGCGATGGATAGAAGCTTCTTTGTTGGGTCCGCGATCGGGAAAGCTGGATAGGAGGGACGGATGGAGCGATGGACCCGGACAGTGGACCGAAAGATTTTTTAAACATGTTATGTAAGCTTCAGACTGCCGAACTCGAAGCTGCCGGTCCCCGTTTACAAGAGTAGGGATAAAGCTGAGGGGCTTCTGCTGCTGCAAAGCGAGGTGAACGGACGCCATGTTGATCAGCGGCAACGTGCAGCAGAGCGCATGCGTGGTCATCCCTGTCCATGTCAGCAGGAGGAGAGAATATTGTGCATTTCTATCCTGGACTGACAGGGATGGGTTTTGGAAACTCCTTTTACAGGGGCTAGAAGGAGATTATGTCGACATGATAAGCTGCCACATCAAAGTTTATTTCGAAAAATAAAAGCTCATGGTGTAGGGGAAACATTATAATGGATAGAAGATTTTTTTAATCCACTTATGGGATGTGGGCTTCGCTGACTGGACCAGCATTTATTGTCCATAATAATAAAAACAAAAAACTGCAGATGCTGGAAATCCAAAACAAAAACAGAATTACCTGGAAAAACTCAGCAGGTCTGGCAGCATCAGCGGAGAAGAAAAGAGTTGACGTTTCGAGTCCTCATGACCCTTCAACAGAACTGAGTAATATTAGGAGAGGGGTGAAATATAAGCTGGTTTAAGCTGTGGGGGGAGAGAAGTTGGGTGGGGGGGTGCTTGTAGGGACAAGCAAGCAGTGATAGGAGCACATTATCAAAAGATGTCACAGACAAAGGAACAAAGAGGTGTTGAAGGTGGTGATATTATCTAAACGAATGTGCTAATTAAGAATGGATGGTAGGACACTCAAGGTACAGCTCTAGTGGGGGTGGGGTGGAAAGACTAACAGGGCATTAAAAGTATAGATTTAAAAATAATGGAAATAGGTGGGAAAAGAAAAATCTATATAAATTATTGGAAAAAACAAAAGGGAGGGGGAAGAAATGGAAAGGGGGTGGGGATGGAGGAGGGAGTTAAGATCTAAAGTTGTTGAATTCAATATTCAGTCCGGAAGGCTGTAAAGTGCCTAGTCGGAAAATGAGGTGCTGTTCCTCCAGTTTGCGTTGGGCTTGCTCCAATTGTCCATCCCTATTTGCCCTTGAGAAGGTGATCGTGGGCTGCCTTCTTGAATTGCTGCAGTCCATGTGGTGTAGGTACACCTACAGTGCTGTTAGGAAGAGAGCTCCAGGATTTTGACCAGCAACAGTGAAGGAACGGCATTATATTTCCAAGTGAGTGATTTGGAGGGGAACTTCCAGATGGTGTTCCCATCTATCTGCTGCTCTTGTCCTTCTAGATGAGAGTGGTCGTGGGTTTGGAAGGTATTGTCGAAGGAGCCCTGGTGAATTCCTGCATTGCATCTTGTAGATGATACACACTGCTGCTACTGTGTGTCAGTGGTGGAGGGAGTGAATGTTTGAGGATATGATGCCAATCAAGCGCGTTGCTTTTTCCTGGATGGTGTCAAGCTTCTTGAGTGTTGTGGGAGCTGCACTCGTCCAGGCAAGTGAAGAATATTCCATCACACTCCTGACTTGTGCCTTGTAGATGGTGGACAGGCTTTGGCGAGTCATATTGTGAGTTACTCGTCGCCCGATTCCTAGCCTCTGACCTGTGCTTGTGGCCACAGTATTTATATAGCTGTTCCAGTTCAGTTTCTGGTCAGTGGTAACCCCCAGGATGTTGATAATGGGTATTTAGTGATGGTAATGCCATTGGACATCATGGGGCGATGGTTGGATTCTCTCTTGTTGGAAATTGTCATTACCTGACACTTGTGTGGCGTAAATGTTACTTGCCACTTGTCAGCCCAAGCATGGATATTGTCCAGGTCTTGCTGCATTTGGAGATGGGCTGCTTCAGTATCTGAGGAGTCATGAATGGTGCTGAACATTGTGCAATCATCAGCGAACATCCCCACTTCTGACCTTATGATGGAAGGAAGGTCATTGATGAAGCAGCTGAAGACGGTTGGGCCGAGGACACTACCCTGAGGAACTCCTGCAGTGATGTCCTGGAGCTGAGATGACTGACCTCCAATAACCAGAACCATCTTCCTTTGTGCTAGGTATGACTCCACCCAGCGGAATGTTTCCCCCCTGGTTCCCATTGACTCCAGTTTTGCTAGGGCTCCTTGATGCCACACTCGGTCAAATGTGGCCTTCATCTGAAGGGCAGTCACTCTCACCTCACCTTGAGAGTTCAGCTCTTTTGTCCGTGTTTGAACCAAAACTGTAACGAGGTCAGGAGCCAAGTGGTTCTGGCAGAACCCAAACTTGCCGTCAGTGAGCTGATTATTGCTAATCAAGTGTCGCTTGATAGCACTGTTAATGACCCCTTTCATTACTTTGCTGATGATAGAGGGTAGACTGATGGGCTGGTAATTGGCCGGGTTGGATTTGTCCTGCTTTTTGTGGACAGGACATACCTGGGCAATTTTCCACATAGCTGGGTAGATGCCAGTGTTGAAACTGTACTGGAACAACTTGGCTAGGGGCACAGCAAGCTCTGGAGCACAAGTCGTCAGTACTTTTGCCGGAATCTTGTCACGGTCGGCTAGCAGAAAACAGAGAAACATCATAAATGGGCTCTTTTCCTGATTAACAGCATGTGACAAGTGGAGTCCCACAGGGGCCTGTGCTGGGGCCTCAACTTTTTCTAATTTATATCAATGACTGAGAAGAGGGGAGTGAAGGCAGCCAGCTAAATTTGCAGATGACACAAAGATCGGTCGGAAAGTATGTTGCGAAGAGGACATAAGCAGGTTGCAGATAGATATAGATGAGTTGAATCAGTGGGCAAAAAATCTGGCAAATGGAGTAAAATGTTGGAAAGTGTGAACTTGTTCACTTTGACAGGAAGAATAAAAAAGCAGAGTATTACTTAAATGGAGAATAGCTGCAGGATTCCAAGGGGCAGAGGGATCTAGGTGTTCTAATGTATTCGTCACAAAAAGTTAGTATGCAGATACAGCAAGTAATTAAGAAAACTAATGGAATGCTATCCTTTATTATGAGAGCAATTAAACATAAAAGTAAGGATGTTATGATAAAAGCAAAATACTACGGATGCTGTAAATCTGAAATAAAAACAGAAAATGCTGGAAAAGCTCAGCAGGTCTGACAGCATCTGTGGAGAGAGAAACGGGGTTAACGTTTCGAGTTTGCCTGACTCTTCAGAGCTAAAGAGAAGTCTCTTCAGCTCTGAAGAAGGGTCATACAGACTCGAAATGTTAACCCTGTTTCTCTCTCCACAGATGCTGTCAGATCTAGCGAGTTTTTCCAGAGTTTTCTGTTAAGGATGTTATGCTTCTGTTATACAGGGCATTGGTGAGACAACATCTCGAACCTTGTATGCAGTTTTGGTCTCCTTATTTAAGGAAGCGTGTAAATGCATTGGAGGTGGTTAAGAGGAGGTTTACTAGATTGATACCTTTAATCAGTGGGTTGTCTTATGAGGAAAGGTTAGGCAGGCTGGCTTGTTTCCACTGGAGTTTAGAAGAGTGAGGGCGACTTGATTGAAGTATATAATATCCTGAATGGTCTTGACAAGGTGGACGTGCAAAGGATGTTTCCGCTTGTGGGTGAATCCAGGTCAAGGGGGCACTGTTTTAAAATTAGGGGTTTCCCTTTAGGACAGAGGAGAAATTTTTCTTTGTGGACTGTGTGACTTTGCCTCCGAAGGCCGTGGAGGCGGGGCCATCGAATATTTTTAAGGCAGAGGTAGATAGACTCTTGTTTGGCAAGGGAATCAAAGGTTATTAGGGGTAGATGGGAATGTGGAATTCAAAACACAAACAGATCAGCCATGATCTTATTGAATGGGTGAGTAGGCTCAAGGGGCTGAATGGCCGACTCCTGCTCCTAGTTTGCATGTTAATATGTACATAGTTAGCTCAAACCAAGACAAATGTTTGTCTCTTCTCAATTTTTATCCTAGATTGACAGTGATGGTTTTTGGAAACTCCTTTTACAAGATATTAGAAGGGGAGAATTTGCAACAGGAAACTCAAAACCAAGCATCACGTCAAGAAACAACAGGATCACTCGATCCAGCAGGACGGGGATATCATCAGCCTCTGAGTGTAAGCACTGAGTTCCAGATTATTACTACTCACTGTGTAAAAATGTTTTTCCTCACATCTAGAAGGACAAGGGCAGCAGACACATGGGAACACCACCACCTGGAAGTTCCCCTCCAAGCCACTCACCATCCTGATTTGGAAATATATCGGCCGTTCCTTCACTGTCACTGGGTCAAAATCGTGGAACTCCCTTCCTAACAGCACTGTGGGTGTACCTACATCACATGGACTGCAGCGGTTCAAGAAGGCAGCTCACCACCACCTTCTCAAAGGTATTTAAGGATGGGAATTAAATGCTGGCCTAGCCAGCAACGCGCTCACCCCATGAATGAGTAAAAAAAAAAATCCCCCTCTACCTCTTGCCTAAAACCTTAAATCTTGTGTCCCTTATCCTTTTACGAATTGAATGGGAACAGCTTTTCTGTATCTACCTTATCTAAATCTATTAGAAACTTGTACAACTCTATCAAATCTCCCCTCAATCTCCTTCACTCCAAGGAGAACACCCACAGTTTCACAAACAAACATTGCAATTAAAATCCCTCATACCTGGAACCATCAAATTCTGCACCATTTTTATTCCTCGTAATTCATGCTGCACACCCTGAATGTTCACTCTTTCTCTCTCCACAGATACCAGCATATATTGCTAATTCCCCAGCATACATTGCTAATTCCAAGCTGCCTGTGGAGAAGATGATATCTGACCTCCTTGAACTTCTGCAGCCCATGTGGTGAAGGTGCCTCCACAATGCTGTTCGGTAAGGAGTTACAGATTATTCACCCAGTGATGATGAAGGAATGGCGATATATGTCCAAATCAATGACAATCAGTTGTTTTTATATCACACTTTTAATGCAATACAACGTTCCAAGATATTTCACAAAGCAACTTCTGACACTGAGCCACATAAACAGATATTAGGGCAGGTGACCAAAAGCTTGGCTAAAGAGGTCGGTTTTCAGGAGGTATTTCCAGAGCTTGGGTCCCAGGCAACTGAAAGAAAGACCACCAATGGTGGGGTGATTAATGTCGGGAATATTCAAGAGATAGAATTCAATGAACACATATTTTGGAGAGGTGCGTGGGTAGAGTAGATTACTGATAGGGATTGATCTCAAGATTACAGGGAGGTTGAATGTGGGTGGCCGGCCGGGAGTGCATTAGGATAGTTAACTCTAGATGTAACAAAGGAATGGATGATGGTTTCAGCAGCAGGTGAACTAAGACTAGGGTGGAGTTGGGCACTGTGGTCTTGGTGATGATGTGTAAAAGTGTTCGGAAGCTCATCTTGGGATTAAATATTTCACCATGGTTGTGAACATCCTGGTTCAGCCTCAGACAGTTGCCAGGGAGAGGGATGGAGTCGGTGGCTCAGGAGTGGAGTTTACCGCAGGAACTGAAGACAAGGCTTCAGTCTTCCCCATACTTAAATGGAGGAAATTTCTGCTGATCCAGTACTGGATGTCAGACAAGTCAGGATGGTGTGTGACTTGGAGGGGAACTTGGAAGTGATGGTGTTCACAAATACCTACTACCCTGGTCCTTCTAGGTGATGGAGGTTGAGGGTTTGGGAGATTCTGTCAAAGTTCTGGTCGAGTTGTAGATATATAAAATCCCTCTCCTTCACCCATTGCCTCTCTAATGTCTCCCTGTCTTCTTCCACTGAGGCTATTGTCTTGTGTAGGACCAGTCCGAGAGGCAGGTTCCCTTCCCTAAAGGACATTAGTGAACCAGCTGGGTTTTTACGACAATCCAGCAGTTTTCATGGTCACTTTTTCCTAGTGTCAGCTGCACAAATGACCAGATTCATTCAGTTCAATTTCACAACCTGCCTTTGTGTTTTTGTGGGTTCTCTCTCACTCCTTTTTTTCTGTTTTAAATCAATTTCACAGGTTATTAGAAGTGGAGGATTTGCAGTCGGAAAACTCAAACCAAATATCACGTCAGCATCTGATGGAGTCGCCCAATTTATCGTAACCTGAATACTGTAGAACTTTGAACATGGATGGAAAAAGCACTGTTCACAGTGGAGAGAAACCATGGAACTGTGGGGATTGTGAGGAGAGATTCAGTTACCCATCTGAGCTGGAAACTCATTGACGCACTCATACTGGGAAGAGGCCGTTCACCTGCTCTACATGTGGAAAGGGATTTACTCGCTCATCCCAGCTGATTACACACCAGCGAGTTCACACTGGGGAGAGGCCGTTCACCTGCTCCGAGTGTGGGAAGGGATTCACTCAGTCATCCAACCTACTAACACACCAGCGCATTCACACTGGGGAGAGACCTTTTCAATGTCCAGACTGTGGGAAGTGCTATAAAAGTTCTGGGGACCTGATTACCCATCAACGTGCTCACACTGATGAGAGGCCTTTCAGGTGCTCTCACTGCGGGACTGGGTTCAGGGGATCATTTCAACTCACTGTACACCAGCGAATTCACACTGGGGAGAGACCTTTCACTTCTACATGTGTGGGAAGGGATTCACTCAGTTATCCCATGTGCTGAGGCACGAAAGAGTTCACACTGATGAGGGACCTTTTAAATGCTTGGACAGCGGGAAGTGCTATAAAAGCTCCGGGGAACTGATGTCCCATCAACGTATTCACACTGACAAGAGACCGTTCAGGTGTTTTTACTGTGGGGCTGCATTCAGGGGAATCATCTCAACTTTCTGTACATCAGCGAATTCACACTGGGGACAGGCCATTCACCTGCTCTGAGTATGGGAAGGGATTCACTCAGTCATCCACACTGCTGAATCACCAGCGGGTTCATACTGGGGAGAGGCCATTTAATTGCTCCGAGTGTGGGAAGAGATTCACTTGGTTGTCCCACCTGCTCAGGCACCAGCGAGGTCACACAATGGAAAGTCGTTCACCTTCGCCAGGTTTGGGAAGAGATTCAGTCGGTCATCCATACTACTGAGTCACCAGTGAGTTCACAAGTAACTACAGTGATTGGATTTTCTGTTAATCACATCCAGGACTGAACTATGCTCATTGGGGTCTGTTTCTGCTGATGTTAATAAACTCCACACCATTAAAGGATATCATATTCAGGATAAAAGTCAAATAAATCACCTTTGTGCTAAATGTACAGTGTGTCGTGTTTTTTTAATATCTCTAACACAGGTTAGTTCCTTTTGAAGTGCTTTCTCTCTCCCCTGTCTCCACCATCCTCACCTCCAACAACAAGTGCAATGAGTTTATGGAGCTTCTTTCACACTAAGATTGAGACAATTTGATCAGCTGCCTCTCTGCTTCCTTCCCTTCCATTATCCCACCGGGCCAAACTGTCTAAAGCTCCTTCCTGCTGCAGCCCTGAACCTGCTTCTTTCTTCAGATTCTCTCCAATCTTCTCTCATGCCTTCTCAGAGCTTATCTTTTCCATAAAACCTGTCCTCTCTCACTATTCCCATCAAACTACAGATCACCCAACTTCCCCATGTTCGCTGATATTGTTAACAGTTCTCTCTCTTCAGGTACTGCCCTTCATTCCTTTCATCACCCACTCCTCCATGATACAAACCCTTGACCCCAATACCCTTGCAAAATACCGCCCCATCTCTAACCACCCTTTCCTTTCCAAAGTCCTTGTCGCCTCTTAAATCCATGCACATTTTCTCCAGAACTCCATGTTTGAATCCTTTCAATGAGATTTCTGCACCTGTCACAATATCAAAACAGCTCTTACTGAAGTCACAAATTACATTCTGGTTACATCTAATTATAGCCAGAGAATCACCTACAGTAACTGATTATTTAATTTACATTTTTACATACTGACTCTCTGGGTAAGTGATTAGATGTCACTGAACTTTGACATAAAACTCTTCCATTATCACTCTCACTGTGACTGTATCTTGCAGGCCAAGTCCTTTTAACTACAGCAGCTCTTCTGGATTTGATCAACAGGGAAAAGTGAAGACATGACAGTCCACAACCCAAGCTCACCACTAATTGATAATTTCCATTTAAATACAAAGCATAGCTGAACATCTGTGTATTGCTCTGTTATAGACTTATTGAAACAGATTCTTTGCCAAGATTGGCCAACAGCTCCATTATTGAAGGATGTGGATGATAGGAGATGGATCTTGGTCTTTCTTATTTTGCAATCCTGATGCCAGTAGAATCTCATCTTTACTTCCCCAGATTCAGATAAAGATCTGAAAAAGGGTCATATGGACTCGAAACGTTAACTGTTTCTCTCTCCACAGATGCTGCCAGGCCTGCTGAGTTTTTCCAGCATTCTCTGTTTTTATTTCAGATTTCCAACATCCGCAGCGACTGATTTTATTTTAATGATTAACTGGGACTTAGCCTCTAATGCCGTCTGAATTACCCACAATCCCGTGCGCATCAGACACCGCTCTATCTGCCACGGGTTGGCCGGGTGGGTCGCGCATGCTCGGAGGGTCCTGGTCTCTTTCAGGTTGTTCCCGGAGAGAAGCCGGAAGCGGCGGATAGTGAGAGTGGAGAATGTTCATTGTTTAATATTCGGCTCTGGGGCCGCACTCGGGATTTGTAAACCCCCGTTCCTGACAGTGACCTCTCACCAGACAGCTCACAATGCCCGGCTGATTGACGGCAGCTTCGGACCAATAGGAAGAGAGGGGCGTGACTATAGGACCGAGCGAAGCAGTTTGTCCTCCAACCAATCAGAGTGATGGAGAGGCGGGGCTAGGCTGTGAATGATGCATGCGCAGTACTGAAACCGGAGCTGGATGAAGGAGCGGTCGAGCTCAGATCACAAAGGGTGGGAAATGAATTCGGGGGCTGGAGATTGTGCACCGGGGGGAGCCTGGAAACCGCGCGCGAGCTCAGAGGGCGGCTGGAGATGGTGAACCGGGGGGAGCCTGGAAACCGCGCGCGAGCTCAGAAGGCTCTGTGGCCTAGTGGTAATGTCACTGGGCTAGAAATCCAGTTATCCTGGTCTGAGGATATGGGTTCGAATAGTAGCTGGTGGACTTTAAATTCAGTGACTAAATCAGTCATAGTGACCATAAAACTATCATCGATTGTGGTGAACCCCATCTGATTCACTAATGTCCCTTTAGGGAAGGAAACCTGCCGTTCTTACCAAGTCTGGTCTACATATGACTCCAGACCCACAGTGATGTGGTTCATTCTGAAACAGTCAAGCCCAGAAGGTAAAAAAAAGCAGTTTGGACTAATACTCTTAATTCCCAGTTTTTAACTGCTGTTCCATTCTAAGTTATACAAGGCTATTTCCGACCAGTATTCTTATTTCCCAGGTTTTACTGTTTTTTTCCTCCTGAGAAGTCACACAATTCAAGGGCAATGAGGGATGGGCAACGCCCACATCCTAATATAGAATAAAAAAACAAATGATGAGTGCATAACTGGAGACCCTGATGACTGGCCTGTCTTACTGCAGGCAATTGCCTGTCACCATCTTGGGAGGGAAGGAGGTGGGGGGAGGTGAATGGCTGGCGATATTGGTGAGGGAATTGTCATTTGTGGGAGAGAATTCCAAACGTTTCCCAGCCTTTGTGTCAACAATTGTTACCTCATTTCACTCTGGAAGACCTGGCTACAATTTTTAGACTATTTCCTTTGACCTAGACTCCCCAGTCAGCAGAAATAATTTCTCTCAATTTTGGATTAAATCACCCTTTAATTTTCTAAATTCCAGGAAACAATCTGAGTTTCAGTCATCTCTCCTGATAATTTAATTTCAGGTATCACGATGACTGGAAAAGCATCTGGATACACAAGCCCTGGTCAGACCACACCTGGAGAACTGTGTTCAGTTCTGGAAAGGATATATTGCCCTTGGAGAGAGTGCAGCACAGATTTACCTGAATGATACCTGGACTCCAAGAGCTAAGTTGTTAGGAGAGATGACACAAGCGTATGTTGTATTTCCTGGAATTAAGAATAAGGGGTGATTTGATCAAAGTTAAGATATTAGTTGGAACTGATTGGGTCGATAAAGAGACATGATTTCCACTGGTTGGGGAATCTGGGACTGGCCATAGTGTAAACATGAGAGCCAGACCTTTCAGGAGTGAAGTTAGCAAACACTTCTACACACAAAGGGAGGTAGAAGTTAGGAACTCTGTTCCACAAACAGCAGTTGATGCGAGATCAATGTTAATGTTAAATCTGACATTGAACGATCTTTGTTAACTAAAGCTATGAATGGATACGGGGCAAAGGCGGGTGTATAGTCAGATCACAGATCAGCTATGATTTCATTGCATGGTGGAACAGACTCAAGGGGATAAATGACCAAATCCTAGAATCAAAGAAACTTACAGCACAGAAAGAGGCCATTCAACCCTTTGTCCTTGTGCTGTCTATTTGAAAGAGCAGTCATGTTTCGTCCCTCACACCCACTTTCTGTTTGTAATCATTAAGTTCTTCATTATCAAATACCTGTCAACTCCCTGTTAAAAGTTCCTTATAGAATCAGATTCCACCACCCTTTGAGGTAGAGAGTTACCAATCCTGACAACTCTCTGCTGATGCAGAAACTGCTGAACTTGATGTTGAGTCTGGATGGTTGTAAAGTGTCGAATCAAAAGATGAGCTGCTGTTCCTTGAGCTCCCATTGAGCTTCATTACAACAGTTCAGGGGGTCAAGGACAGAGAGGTCAGAGTGGGAGTGGGGCAGAGAATTAAAATGACAAGTGACCAGAAGCTCAGGGTCAAGCTCACAGACTGAACAGAGGTTGTTCCACAAAGTGATCACCCAATCTGTGTTTGATCTTCCTAACGTAGAGCAGGCCACATGGTCAGCACTGAATACAGTAACTAAACTGAAAAAAATTACAAGCAAATCACTTTTTTATAGGCCGAAGAAAGATACTTCATTTGAAGGGTAAGGGTTACAAAGTAAAATAAGCCAATTTCCCGAATATTAAACCTCCAGTCCAGTTACAAAGGTTATTAACATCAGCAGAAACAAACCCAAACTATCAGAATTAACATGGTCCAGTCCTGGATGTGATGAACAACAGAATCCAACCCCTGGAGTCACTGCTGAACTCGCTGGTGTGTCAGCCGGTTGGCTGATGGATTAGATCCCTTCTCACACGTGGAGCAGGTGTCCGGCCTCTCCCCAGTGTGAACTCGTTGCTGTGTGTCTTGGAGCTGTTGGTTTTCCCCATGCACCAGCTGCTTTTGTCTTTCCAGGTGGTGGGGGTCAGGAGTTTGGGGGATTCTATCAAAATTCTGGTTGAATTGCAGATCTATGAAATCCATCTCCTTTTCCCCTACTCC
The DNA here is from genome assembly GCF_964194155.1 of Cetorhinus maximus. NCBI lineage: Eukaryota > Metazoa > Chordata > Chondrichthyes > Lamniformes > Cetorhinidae > Cetorhinus > Cetorhinus maximus. The sequence goes on from NC_135901.1 coordinate 20,556,725, forward strand.
ACCTCTCACTCTCTCTTCTCCCATGGAGGCCAGAGTCTTGTGTAGGCCCAGACCGGGTGGCAGCTTCCTTTCTGTGAATTACATTAGTGAACCAGTTGGGTTTTTAATGACAATCCAGCAGTTTTCATGGTTACTTTTTCCTTGTGCCGGCCCCACAAATGACCAGATTCATTCAGCTCAATTTCACAACCTGCCTTTGTGTTTTTGTCGGTTCTCTTTCACAGTTCTTTGTTTCTATTTTAAGCTCAGTTTACAGAGTATTAGAAGGATTTGCAGTCGGGAATCAAAATCACATCAAACTTTGCCAGAGTTGCTTGATTGATCAGGACCTGAATATCACCATCCTTAGAAAATGGAAGCAAAAAGAACCGCTCACACCAGGGAGAAACCCTGGAAATGTGGGGACTGTGGGAAGAGATTAAGGTCCCCGTCTGATCTAGAAACTCATCGACGCAGTCACATCAGGGAGAGGCCATTCATCTGCTCCATGTGTGGGAAGGAATTCACTCAGTTAATCGGTCTTCAGACACACCAACGACTTCATGCAGGGGAGAGGCCATTCACCTGCTCCGTGTGTGGAAACGGATTCACTCGCTCACCCTATCAAGTTCACACCAACAAAAGAGAGTTTCAATGCCCCAACTGTGAAAAGCGCTTTAAAAACCCATACACACTGAGGCAGCACCAGCACATTCACACCAAGTACGCACTGTTCAGCTGCTCACAGTGTGGGAAGAAGTTCAGTACATCACCCCACCTGCTGACACACCAGCGAGTTCACACTGATGAGAAACCTTTTAAATGTTCAGACTGTGGGAAGTGCTTCAAAAGTTCCATGGATCTGCAATACCATCAACGTATTCACACTGATGAGACCGTTCAGGGGCTCTCACTGTGGGACTGGGTTCAGGCAACCATCTCATCTCACTGCACACCAGCGCACTCACACTGGGGAGAGGCCGTTCACCTGCTCTTAGTGTGGGAAGAGATTCACTCAGTCATCCAACCTGCTGACACACGAGCAAATTCACACTGGGGAGAGACCGTTCTCCTGCTCCAAGTGTGGGAAGGAATTTGCTCGCTTATTCCACCTGCAGACACACCAGCGAGTTCACAAGTGATGACAGGGGTTGGATTCTGCTATTGTTGCTTCTGTTCATCACATCCTGGACTGAATCATGTTCATTCAGACAGTTGAGGTTGATCTTAATGTCAGTTGCCCAGTTTCGACTTGGCGTGTGAATCATGTGTGAATAGACCATCATGTCTGCAAACCTCGTTTTCAATGTAAATCACTCAGAAACTGTCTTGAACTAAAGATGAGCAATAAACAGATCACAGTGCAGTCCTGCAGCTCTATATTGATGGGAGAAAGTCTGTTCTGTAACTCGAGGATGAGGCTCAGTAAGCTCTGAGTGTTTGTAATTACAAGTAGGCTCGAGCTATTTGAGAGACAGGCTGTTCAAAGCTGTTAACGTCAGATATTGAAGGAATTATTCTGAAAGTAAACTCACCAATTGATAACCTCAGGCTCTGCTCCCTGCTGTAATTAATACTCAGCATCCATTCATGCTGATTTACAGTGAATCACTGAATATCCTGTGGAGTCTTTGTTCCTTGTTTTGTGAAATAGCTCTCCCCATTAGTGCTGAACTACTGGATAACTCTGATCACATTTAGACACGTCTAGAAAGGGTCTGTGTGCCCACATTTCACTGATTTGAAAACAATAAACAATGTTCTTGGCCTGACTTGTAGTCTGGTATCCAGGTGATTTGTGAAGAAAGATTTAATTCACCCACTCAGCAGCTTGAGGGGAACCAGACCAAAGCTTAACGGACATAAGAAATAGGAGCAGGAAGAGGCCATTCGGCCCATCAAGCCTGCTCTGCTATTCGATACAATCATGGTTGATCTTCTACCTCAGATCCACACTCCCCACAAACCTTAATTCCCCTTGTACCCAAAACTCTATCGACCTCTGTTTTAAATATAACTGAGAGCCACGGCTCCCTGGGGTAGAAAGTTCCAATGATTCACAACTCAGTGAAGAAATTCCTCCTCATCTCAGTTCTAAATGATTCCCCTTGTTCTAGATTCTCCAGACGGGAAACATTTTCTCAGCATCTACCCTGTCAGGCCATTTAAGAATGTTTCAGTTAGGTCACCTCTCGATCTTCCAAACTCCATTCAATATAGGCCTAGTCTGCTCGATCTCTCCTCATCGGACAATCTCATCATCCCAGGAACCAGTCTGGTGAATATTGGTTTCACTCCCTCTAGGGCAAGTATGTCCTTCCTTAGGTAAGGAGACTTAAACTGCACACAGTACTCCAGGTGATGCCTCACCAGCGCTCTGTATAATTGTAGTAAGACATCTTTACTCTTATACTCCAATCCCTTTGCAATAAAATCTAACAGGCCATTTACCATTTGCTTGCTGTACCTGTGTGTTAACGTTCTGTGATTCATGTACAAGAACAGCCAGGTCCCTCTGAATGCAAATATTTCCCAGTCTCTCACCATTCGAAAAATATTCTCTTTTATTATTCCTACCAAAGTGGATAACTTCACACTTCATCATGTTGTATTCCATCTGCCATGTTCTTACCCAACCTGTCTATATCCCTCTGCAGCCTCTTTGTGTCCTCCTTAGCACTTACTTTCCCACCCAACATTGTATCATCAGAAAACCTGGATATGTTACACTCAGTCCCCTCATCTAAGTCATTGATATCGATTGTAAATAGCTGAGGCACAACTACAGATCCTTGTGGTACCTGCTAGTCACAGCCTGCCAACCTGAAAATGTCCCGTTTATTCCTACTCTCTGTTTTCTGACCATTAACCAATCCTCAGTCCATGCTGACATACCCCCAAACACCAGACCGAATTTTGTGTAATGACCTCCTGTGTGGCCCCTTATCAAATGCTTTTTGAAAATCCAAATCTATATACTGATACCCTCATTATCCTCCTTACTTATTACATTTTCAAAAAGCTCTGAACAGATTTGTCAAACATGATCTCCCTTTCATAAATCCATATTGGCTCTGCTCCATCAGTTAATGATTTTCTAAATGCCCTGTTAACACATCCCTCATGATAGTTTCCTACATTTTGCCAATTGCTGATGTTAGACTGACTGATCACTAGTTCCCCATTTTCGCTCTTCCTCCTTTTCAGCAAAGTGAGATGATGTTTGCTACCAAGGCTAGGAGAGACACTCTGGAAGGCATGGGGAGCTGGGACTTGTCCATGAGAGTAACCAAAGGTCTAGGTCCTGAAATAATCCAGAGTGATGATGTGTTAGTCGTGGCTCAGTGGTTGCATTTTCATGTCTGAATCAGGAGGTTGTGGGTTCAAATCCACATCCAGAAAGATGAGCATAAAATTCAGGCTGACATTCCACTGCAGTACTGAGGGAGCACTGCACTGTCAGAGACAGACTGTCAGAGATGGCACAGAGACAGAATGGACGGGTATAAGAGATCCATTGACACTATTTCAAAGAGCCGGGGTTTCTCCTAGAAGTCTTGGTCAATATTTATCCCTCAATCAACATCACTGAAACAGATTATCTGGGTATTATTAATTTGTTGTCTATGGGATCATGCTGTGCATAAATTAGCTGCTGTATTGCCTGCATTACGACATTGACAACACTTCAAAGGAATTTTATTGGCTGTAAAATGCTTTGGGACATCCTGATGTCATGCAAGGCTCTGCAGAAATACAAATCTTACTTTAACAGAGGAGAAAAGGCCCAGAAATGGAACAGTTGAGAACAGGATTTCAATTTGTCTCCTCTTATCCTGGAGAAAACAAATACTCCACACATTATGTGTTTGACACCAAGCTGATTTATTTGACATTTAACCAGAATATTAAACTCCAGCCCTGTTACAGGGATTATTAACATCAGGAGGAATAAACTCCAAGAGCTGGATTTTCAAAGAGGGTTGAGAACCTGACACTGGATGAATTCTGGGTCCGGACTCTGCACCTGAACTGCATTGCTCTTGCAACACTATTTTTAAGTGTAAATGAGCTGTTTTGACAGGGGGTGAGCTCAGCATCCAACCTGAGACACCAAGTGCCTCCGGGGGGAGGGAGCTTCCTGTCTGATGCCAGCAGCAAAGGCAGATGGCAGCCATTTTGAGGTTTGCTGCTGCTTTGCCGAGGGGAGCTGGCAGCTCATGAAATGACCAGGACAATAAAGACAACACAAGTGCGCACTGACATCAAGTTGAGGTATAGCGCTCGAACCAGAACAAGTCTACTCCTCAAATTTTACAAACAGAAAATGAAAATTAACTTCCTTTTGACTCACGGTAACTCTAACAGCTGTGCACTAACATGCACTGGACTGTCTGGCATCATCCTGTAAGTAAGCCTGGGTATTAGATTTTAGTGTAGCCCAACCATTTTCAGGTTCATTTCATGTCATATTCATTGTAATAAGCTAACAAGCTCAAAACACAATTTTCTGCTAACACTGAGATGAGAAGCCATTTTGATGTAAACCTTTTACAACAAACTAACCCAAAGCAATATTACAAAGCAGTCATTGATGAGCAACAGATGATTGGTAGTTAATTAGAAGTCGCTTTATGTTATTTCTGTGTTTCTCCATTAGCATTTCTTATGAGAGAATTAAAGTGCTGTAACAGCTGGGAAAGAAATGGGATAAGCCCTGGACTCGTTCCCTATCAGGAACACACTGTCCTTGATTGTTGAGTCTGTCTTAATGAATGGGCTTCTATAAAGACATCAAGATGAGAGACATAGCTTAATGGAAGGAACTGTCCTAAGTTTAAGACAATGTGGTAAATTAGCTAAAACCAATGGAGTTAGCTCTTGTCACATTATTGACAAATCATAGACTAATTAGCCATTTCCAACAGCATCTTTTAAGTGTAAAAATGAAGGTTTCGAGAAGCCATTTTGTTAGCATGTTATCTGTGTATTGAATGATGGAGGGTTATCCTCACTTCACGTCTTCGGCCTGATTGACCGAGGAATGTTGTGAGAGGTCTGTTTAATTTTTAAAGTTAAACATTCTCCTCTTACTGTTAATTGAAACTTTGATTTTTATTTTTCTAACTTGTTACCTTTCCACCTTTTAATGGTTAATAAATCTTTTGAAATTACCATTTAAAGCGTTCATTCCTGCCAGATGGTTGAGTCCTGTAGAACCTGATGATTTCATTCACAGTTGGGGATTTATTACAAACAACCTGTACCCCATAAATCAATTTAAATCCAGAAAAAAGATTGAAAATCCCGTTCTGTTTGAGACAGGCTCCTTAACAAGTTCTTTAATGAGATTAAGGGGCCGTTAATTGGTGAGTGGGTTTCCTGTTTCCTCCCCTCTACCGGCACTTTGAAAATCACAAACTGTCTCAGAGGCAGCGGATCCAGTGCCTTCAACCAAGTAAGTAATTTTCAAATCGCACAAGTCACGGTTCCCACCTCCATTGGAAAGTGAAAATCCAACCCCAGCTATCAGAATGAACATAGTTCAAACCTGGATGTGATTCACAGCAGCAATAACAGCAGAATCCAACCCCTGTTGTCATATGTGAAACTTCTGGTGTCTCTTTAAGTTAGATGAAAAAGTGAATCCCTTCCCACAGACGGGGCAGTTGAAAGGCCTCTCCCCAGTGTGAACTCGCTGGTGTCTGTGCAGGTTGTGCAACCAAGTGAATCTCTTCCCACACACACAGCAGGTGAACGGCCTCTCCCCAGTGTGAACTCGTTGGTGTTTGAGCAAGTTTATTGGTCCTTTGAAACTCTTCTCACAGTCAGAGCATTTAAACAATCTCTGATCACTGTGAACAAGTTGATGTGTCAGCAGAGCAGATGACTGAGTGAAACCTTTCCCACACACGGAGCAGGTGAACGGCCTCTCCCCAGTGTGAACTCGCTGGTGGGTCCCCAGGTTAGATGAGCTCATGAATCCCTTCCCGCACACAGAACAGCTGAACGGCCTCACGCCACTGTGAACACGCTGGTGTGTCAGAAGATTTGATAACTGCGTGAAACCCTTCCCACAATCGGTGCAGGTGAACGGCCTCTCCCCAGTGTGAATACGCCGATGAATTTCCAGCTGGGATGGGGAAATGAATCCAGTTCCACAGTCCCTACATTTCCACGGTTTCTCCGTGGTGCGGGTGCCCTTGTGTCTCTCCAGATTGGATGATCAGTTGAATGCTTGTCCACACACACACACACGGAAAACACATGTACGTGGGATTCACAACATCCCACTGTAAATGCTATAATTTTTTTTTCAGGTTGTGTAACTAGGTAAAGCTCTTTGCACACTCAGTGCACTGGAACACTCTCACCGGTGTGAGTGTGTCTCAGTGCTTTTCCAGTCATATAGATGAGTGATTTTTCTTTTCTACATGGAAATATTTCTCCTTCCACATCCAAAGGCCGGTGAAATTCAGCTCCTGATGAATCAAGTGACTCTGTTAGATCTTGATGTGATGTTTTGTTTGAGTTATCAGTCTATAAATTCTCCCTTCTGATGCCCTCTAAGCAGAGGTTTCAAAAGTCCTCATTGTAAGCACAGCACAGAAATTCAGAACAGTTAATTTTAGTTTCAATGGAACATTTTTTCCTCTCTTGTTCACCCAAAGCTGCAAATCCCCGTCTCACACACTCTCCCTCCTCCCTGGGCTGAAATCTAAATAAAGTGTTGGATAATTCTCTGTATCTTTTTAATAAATTCTACAACTGGACATCATGTTTTTCAAGGGGCCATTTGTTAACAGTTTCCCAAACACAGATCAGATCCTCATTGATTTGAGCCCAAAGTGTAACCTCTTATTTATTGTCCCCCCTCCCCATCCTCTGATGTGAACCATCCTCCACTCGCTGACCTATGCCCAACCATCTTCAGCTGTTTCCTCAATGACCTTCCTCCCATCATAAGGTCAGAAGTGGGGATGTTCACTGGTGATTGCATAATGCTCAGCACCATTTACGACTCCTCAGCTACTGAAGCAGCGCATGTCTAAATGCAGCAAGACCTGGACAATATCCAGGCTTGTACTGACAGGTGCCAAGTAACATTTGCAACACACAAGTGCCAGTCAATGACTATCTCCAACAAGGGAGAATCTACCCATCACCACTTGACATTCAGTGGCATTACCTTCACTAAATCCCCCACTATCAACATCCTGGGGGTTACCATTGAGCAGAAACAGAACTGGACCAGCCATATAAATACTGTGGCTCCAAGAGCAGGTCAGAGGCTGGGAATTCTGCCGCAAATAACTCACCTCCTGACTCTCCAAAGCCTGTCCACCATCTGCAAGGCACAAGTCAGGAGTGTGATGGAATATTCTCCACTTGCCTGGATGGATGCAGCTCCAACAACACTCAGGAAGGTTGACACCATCCAGGAAAAATTAGTCCGCTTGATTGGCACCCCATCCACAAACATTCACTCCCTCCACCAGCAACACACAGTAGCAGCTGTGTGTACCATCTACAAAATGCACTGCAGGAACTCACCAAGGGTCCTTCGACAGCACCTTTCAAACCCACATCATCTCGATGGACAAGGGTAGCAGATAGATGGGAACACGACCCCCTGGAAGTACGCCTCCAAACCACTCACCATTCTGACTTGGAAATATATCGCCATTCCTTCAGTTGCTGGATCAAAATCCTGGAGCTCCCTTCCTAACAGCACTTTGGGTGTACATACACCACATGGACTGCAGCAGTTCAAGAAGGCAGCTCACCACCACCTTCTCAAGGGCAACTAGGTATGGGGAATAAATGCTGGCCCAGCCAGTGAAGCCCACATCCCGTGAATGAACTTTAAAAAATGTTATATATATATATTATATATATAAATATATGATATATCATATCATATATTAGGCAGAGGTCATGGTCCATATTGGTACCAACAACATAGGTAATAAGAGGGATGAGGGCCTGAAAGCACAATATCGGGAGCTCAGAAATAAATTAACAAACAGGACCTCAAAGGTTGTAATCTCAGGATTACTCCCAGCACCATGTGCGATCGAGATCAGGAATAGGAGAATACACTGGACGAATGCATGGCTGGAGAGATGGTGTAGGAGGGAGGGATTTAGATTCCTGAGGCATGGGGACTGATTTTGGGGATGATGGGACATGTAAAAGCTGATTGGGCTGCACCCAGCAGGACCAGGACCAGTATCCTCACAGAGGTATTTGCTAGTACTGTGGGGGAGGGTTTAAACTAGACTGGCAGGGGAATGGGAAACTGAGCGAGGAGACACAAGAGAGGGAAACAAAGATTGGAATGAAAAATAGAAAAATAGAAAACAAAAGTGGTAGGCAGAGGAAACAAGGGCTAGCAGCAAATAGGACCATAGTACAAAAAGAGATGTATAAAAAATGTTAAAAAAACAAGTCTAAAAGCACTGTATCTGAATACATGGAGCATTCGCAATAAGGTAGATGGATTAACAGTGCAAATAAATGTAAAGGGTACGACGTGACTGTGATTACAGAGACATGGCTGCAGGGTGACCAAGGCTGGGAACTGAATATCCAAGGGTACTCGATATTTAGGACAGATAAGCAAAAAGGAAAAGGAGGTGGTGTGGCATTGTTAGTTCAGGACGAAATTGGTGCAGTGGTGAGAGAGGATATTGGCTCAGAAAATCTAGATCTAGAATCAGTCTGGGTGGAGCTAAGAAACAATAAAGGGCAGAAAACATTAATAGGAGTTGTCTATAAGCCTCCAAACGGTAGTGATAAGGTAGGGGACAGTGTTAAACAGGAAATTAGAGATGTATGTAAAAAGGGTGCTATGGTAATCATGGGTGACGTTAAGCTGCATATAGACTGGTCAAACCAAATTAGCAATAATACTGTGGTGGATGAATTCCTGGAGTATACAAGATGGTTTTTAGACCAGAATGTCGAGGAACCGACGAGGGAACAGGCTATCCCAGATTTGGTATTGTGCAATGAAGGAGAGTCATACGGAATTGAAATGTTAACTCTGTCTCTCTCTCCACAGGTGGTGTCAGACCTGCTGAGTTTTTACAGCATTTCCTGTTTTTATTTCAGATATCCAGCATCCGCAATATTTTGCTTTTACACTGGCACCATGAGGAAATCTTTTCAGTAACAAGTGGTAAGAATTTGGAATTCACTATCTGATGGATACAGGTTCAAGAGTAAACCTTCAAAAAGGAATTGGATAAATATTTGAAGGAGAAATAATGCAGGGATAAGTAAAGATTGGGGGAGTGGGACTAACTGGATAGCTCATCGAATTTGTCAGTACAGATTCAATAGGCCAACCGGCCTCCTTCTCTGCTGTACTATTAGGAGATCCTGTCATCTATAATAATATAATGATTCATAATAAACATGATGATAGAATCATGGAGCAGGGATGGTGGCCATTCAGCCCATTGTGCCTGTACCGTCCCTGAAAATGTTACCAATCTGTCCCATTCCCCTGCTCTTTTCCAATCGCCCTCTAAATCTTTCCTTATTAAGCTAAAATCCAAATCACTTTTGAAAGTTATGACTAAATCTGCTTCTACCAGCCATTCAAACAATGACTTGCCAGTATTTAATTGGAGGAAATTTCTACACATCCACCAAACAGTCTGATAAGTTACCAAGAGTGGAGAAGGCGAGAGAGGTGGTGGTGAGGCAGAGCTGGGAGCTGTCAGTGTAAATGTGATAAGTGGCAGTGTTTTCAGATGATGTCATTGTTTGGAGCAGGTTAATGAGAAATAAGAGGAGGCCTCTGGGGACACTAGAGGTAACTGCGTGAGTTGAAAGGAAAGACATTGCAAGTGATACTCTGGCTATGATTAGATAGAGAAAAATGGAACCAGGAGAGATCAGCCCCACCCAGGGGACAGGGGAGAGACGAAGGTGCAGAATGATGTGGTCAACATCAAAGACTGCAGACAGGTCGAGGACGAGAAGGGCGAGTTTATCTTTGTCACAGTCACATAGGATGTCATTTGTCACTTTGATAAGAGCTCTTTCAGTACTGTGGCAGGGGCAGAAACATGATTGGAGGGATTCAAACATGGAGTTCTGGGAAAGATAGGCAGGAATTTGGGAGGTGACAACACGTTCAAGGACTTTGGAGAGGACAGAGAGGCTGGAGATGAGACAGTAGGTTGGAAGGACAGTGGGGTCAAGGATTTGCTTTTTGAGACTCCTGCAGGATGTGGGAAATGAGGCACGCTTCCAGCGTCCATGGTGACCATGTGTGAGGAAGGTGTGTCCAAATGCAGCTTCTAGCGAACCAGATTTCAGAGCTGGAGCTGCGGGTGGACACATTATGGAGCATCTGCGATGCTGAGCAAGTCGTGGATGGCACGGTTAGCAAGGTGGTCACACCGCAAGTGAATATTACACAGGCAGAATGGGAATGGGTGACCATCAGGAACAGTAAAAGACTCAGGAAGGTAGTGCAGGAGTCCCCTGTGGTCATCCCCCTCTCTAACAGATATACCGCTTTGGATACGGTTGCGGGGGGAATGACCTCTCAGGGGAAAGCAGCAACAGCCAAGTTCATGGCACCGTGGGTGGCTCTGCTGCTCAGAGGGGTGGGAGGAAAACAAGTGACAGGGCTATTGTGATAGGGGATTCAATAGTTAGGGGCACAGACAGATGCTTCTGTGGCCGCAAACGTGAATCAAGGATGGTATGTTGCCTCCCTGGTGACAGGGTCCAGGATGTCACAGAGCGGCTGTGGAACATTCTGGGGAGGGAAGGTAAAGAGCCAGTGGTCGTGGTACACATTGGTACCAACAACATAGGTAATAAGAGGGATGAGGGCCTGTAAGCAGAATCTAGGGAGCTCGGAAATAAATTAAAAAATAGTACCTCAAATGTAGTAATCTCAGGATTACTCCCAGTTCCACCTGCTAGCAAGAGCAGGAATAACAGGATAGGCCAAATGAATACGTGGCTGGAGAGATGGTGTAGCTGGAAGGGATTCAGATTCTTGAGGCACTGGGACTGGTTCTGGGGAAGGTGGGACGTGTACAAACCGGACAGGCTGCACCCAGGCAGAGCTGGGACTAGTGTCCTTGCGGGAGCTTTTGCTAGTTCTGTTGGGGAGTATTTAAACTAGTGTGGCAGGGGGATGGGATCCCAGGAGTAGGATCAGATAGGTCAGATTCAGATCAGAAAAGTGGAGGTAGAACATTAGCTAGGGCCGTTGTGATTGACATGGAGTTACAGGAGAAGCAAAGTTTACAAAGTGTCCAGCAAGGGAAATTGACTGGGTTAAACTGTTTATACTTCAATGCAAGGAGTATTACAAACAAGGTAGATGAGTTAAGGGCACAGGTCGACACATGGCAGCAGGATGTCATTGCTATAACGGAGACCTGGCTAAAGGAGGGACAAAGCTGGCAGCTTAATATCCCTGGTTATGGAGTCTTCAGACACGATCAGTAAGAGATAAAAAAAGGAGGGCGGGGTGGGGGGGTGTGGTGGTGGTAGCACTAATAGTTAAAGAATCAATTCCAATTGTGAGAAGGGATGATATATTAAATGGATCAACAACCAAGTCTTTACGGATTGAGCTTAGAAATAAAAAAGGGGCAGTCACACTACTGGGAGGATACTACAGACCCCCAAATAGTGAAAGGGAGATAGAAGAACAAATATGTAGGCAAATTTCTGCTTGTAAGAACAAGAGGGCAACAATACTAGGAGACTTCAACTATCCTAATATCAACTGGGATTCAAACAATATAATGGGCACTGAGGGAGAAAAATTCATGTAGTGTGTCCAGGAAAATCTTTTCAACCAATTAGTGACAAACCCAATGAGAGGCGATGTAATTCTAGACCTAGTCTTGGGGAATGAGGAAGGGCAAGTGGGTGAAGTGACAGTTGGCGACCATATCAGGGACAGTGATCACAATTCAGTTAGATTTAGCATTACCATGGAAAAGAACAGAGATACAGAGATAAGGCAGGAGTAAAAGTCTTGAACTGGGGGAAGGCAAATTTTGCAGAAATGAGAAGGGACTTGGCTGAGGTGGACTGGACAGCACCGCTGGAGGATAAAACAGTGGAAAACAAGTGGGAAGAACTAAAAAGCGAGATCCAATTTGTACAAAGTAGACATGTCCCCTACAAAAATAAGAGTGGTACTGCCAAATCTAGACCACCCTGGTTGTCTAGAGGAATACAGGGGAAGATCAAACAGAAAAATAAAGCGTACGATAGGCACAAAGAACTAAGCACTGCAGATAGCCTAGACGAATATAGGAAGTGCAGGGACGAAGTAAAAAAGGAAATAAGGAAATCAAAGAGAGGGCATGAAAAAAGATTAGCAAGTAAAGTTAAAGATAACCCAAAGATGTTTTACCAATACATTAATGCTAAAAGGTTAGTTAAGGAAAAAGCGGGATCTATCAGAGATGAAGATGGAAATTTGTGTGTAGATGCAGAGGCTGTGGGAAGGGTTTTGAATAAATATTTTGTCTCTGTGTTTACAAAGGAAAGGGAGGATGTAGATATAGTAGTCCAGGAGGAACACTGCGAGATTTTGGATGGGATAGTCATAGAGAGGAAGTACTCGAAGGGTTGAAACCCTTGAAAGCTGCTAAGTCACCAGTGCCAGATGGATTGTTTCTGAGGCTGCTGAAGGAAGTCAGGGAAGAGATAGCAGATGCTCTGAGGTTGATTTTCCAATCTTCACTGGATGCAGGGGAGGTACCGGAGGACTGGAGAAATGCAAATGTAGTTCCATTGTTTAAAAAGGGATCAAAGGAAATGCCAAACAATTATAGGCCAGTTAGTCTTACGTCAGTGGTGAGCAAATTAGTAGAATCAATCCTGAGAGATAGGATTAACTGTCAGGTGGAAAGGTATGGACTAGTCAGGGATGGTCAGCATGGATTTGTTAAAGGAAGGTCTTGCCTCACAAATTTGATTGAATTCTTTGAGGAGGTGACAAGAAGGGTTGATGAAGGTAGTGCAGTGGATGTTGTGTACATGGATTTTAGCAAGGCATTTGGCAAGGTCCCACATGGCAGATTGGTCAGGAAAGTAAAAGCCCGTGGGATTCAGGGTAATGTGGAAAACTGGATATAAGGTTGGCTTTGTAACAGGGAACCAAGGGTAATGGTCAATGGATGCCCTTGCGAATGGAAAGTTGTCTCAAGTGGTGTTCCACAGGGCTCAGTGTTGGGACCGTTGCTGTTTGTGTTATATATTAACGATTTGGACGTGAACGTGGGGGGCATGATTGGGAAATTTGCAGATGACATAAAGATTGGCCGAGCAGTGGATAGTGTAGAGGATAGCCATAATCTCCAAAACGATATAGATGGGTTGGTGCAGTGGGCAGAAAAGTGGCAGATGGATTTTAACATAGAGAAGTGTGAGGTCATACATTTAGGGAGGTCAAACAATTACAGGGATTACACAATAAATGGGAATATACTAAGAGGGGTAGATGAAGTGAGAGATCTTGGCGTACAAGTACACAGGTCCCTGAAGGCAGCAGTTCAAGTAGACAAGGTTGTAAAGAAGGCATATGGAATGCTCTCCTTCTTTGGCAGAGGTATAGAATATAAAAGTAAGGATATAATGTTGGAATTGTATAAAACACTGGTGAGGCCACAACTGGAGTATTGTGTGCAGTTCTGGTCACCACATTACAGGAAGGACGTAATAACTCTGGAGAGAGTGCAGAGGAGGTTTACAAGAATGTTGCCAGGGTTAGAAAAGTGTAGCTACGAGGAGAGATTGGATAGGTTGAGGTTATTTTCCTTAGAACAAAGAAGGCTGAGAGGTGACTTGATTGACGTGTACAAAATGATGAGGGGAGTAGATAGAGTGGACAGGATAAAATTGTTTCCGTTGGTGGCGAATTCTAGAACCAGGGGACAGATTCAAGATAAGTGGCAGAAGGTGTAGGGGGGACATGAGGAAGAACTTTTTTATGCAGAGGGTAGTGGATGTCTGGAATTCGCTGCCCAAGTTGGTGGTAGAGGCAGGAATTCTAAGCTCTTTTAAAAAGTAGCTGGATCTGCACCTTCAGTGCTGTAAGCTGCAGAGCTATGGGCCAGGTGCAGCAAGGTGGGATTAGAAAGAGCATCTGGGTGTCCTCAGGCTGGCATGGACAAGATGGGCTGAATGGCCTCCTGCACTGTAACTTTTCTATGGTTCTATGGGTATAATGATGGCAGATTTGAAGGAGAGATGGATAGTACTTGAGAGAGAAAACTGTTGACATATTCAGTGAAAATGGGGAAGTTGAGTGATCAATAGTTTAGTGGGTGTAGGGTCAATAGAGCAAGAGATGAATTTCATGGACAAGATGAACTCTGAGAGGGCATGAGGGGAGATGGAAGGGAAACTACAGAAAGATGTGAGTTCAGGACTCGGGTAATGGGGAACTTAGGGAGGGCGAGTGGAAAGGAGAGAAGCAACAGAGGCAGCTGATCGGATTGTCTCAATCTTAGTGACAAAGAAGCTCCATGAGATCCTCACACCAGTTGTTGGGGGTGACGATGGAGGGAGAGCATTTCAAAAGGAACGAACTTGTGTTAGAGATATTAAAAACATTCAACACATTGTCTCTTTTAACACGAAACTAATTTATTTGATATTTATCCAGAATATTAGCCCCCCTAAGTGGTCTGTAGTTTATTAACATCAGCAGAAACAGATCCAAATGAACACGGTTCAATCCTGAATGTGATTAACAGCAAAATCCCACCACTTTAGTTACTTGTGAACTTGCTGGTGTCTCAGCAGGTTGGATGAGGTAGCGAATCCCTTCCCACAATGGGGGCAGGTGAACGGCCTCTCCCCAGTGTGAATTCGTTGGTGTATCAGCAACTTGGATGAGGTCATGAATCCCTTCCCACAACGGGGGCAGGTAATGGTCTCTCCCCAGTGTGAATTCGTTGGTGTGCCAGCAGGTGGGATGGATGAATAAATGCCTTCCCACACTGGGGGCAGGTGAATGGCCTCTCCTCAGTATGAATTCGTTGGTGTGTCAGCAGGTTGGATGAGGTAGTGAATCTCTTCCCACACTGAGGGCAGATGAATGGCCTCTCCCCAGTGTGAACTCGCTGGTGTCTCAGCAGTCTAGATAACTGAGTGAATCCCTTCCCACACTGGGGGCAGGTGAATGGCTTCTCCCCAGTGTGAACTCGCTGGTGTCTCAGCAGGTAGGATGAGGCAGTGAATCCTTTCCCACACTCAAAGCAGATGAAAGGTCTCTCCCCCATGTGAACTTGCTGGTGTGTCAGCAGGTGGGATGACTGAGTGAATCCCTTCCCACACTGGGGGCAGGTGAATGGCCTCTCCCCAGTGTGAATTCGCTGGTGTACAGTGAGTTGAGTTGATCGCCTGAACCCAGACCCGCAGTGAGAGCACCTGAACGGTTTCTCATCAGTGTGAACACGTTGATGGGACATCAGCTCGCAGGAACTTTTAAAGCCCTTCCCACAGTCTGGGCATTTAAAAGGTCTCTCTTCACTGTGAACTCGCTGGTGGCTCAGCAGGTTGCTTGAAAGAGTGAATCCCTTCCCACACGTTGAGCAGGTGAACGGCCTCTCCCCTGTGTGACGGCGCCGATGCCCTTCCAGCTCAGACGGGAATCTGAATCCCTTCCCACAGTCCCCACATTTCCACGGTTTCTCCTGGATGTGGCTGCGCTTGTGTCTTGACAGGTCAGATGATCGGTTGAAGCCTCGTCCACACACAGAACACGTGTACGATTTCTCTCCACTGTGAATGGTACTTTTTCCTTCCATGTTCAAAATCAAATGATATTCAGGTTATGATAAATCAGGCGAATGTTCTGCTGTGATGTTTTGTTTCTGTTTCCCAACTGCAAATCCTCTCCTTTTAATACCCTGTGAAACTGATTTAAAACAGAAAAAAAGGTGTGAGAGAGAATCCACAAAAACACAAATGCAGGTTGTGAAATTGAGCTGAATGAATCTGGTAATTTGTGGGGTCGGCACCAGGAAAAAGTGACCATGAAAACTGCTGGATTGTCATAAAAACCCAACTGGTTCATTAATGTCCTTCAGGGAATGGAACCTGCCACCCGGTCTGGGTCTACACAAGACTCTGGCCTCCTTGGGATGAAAGAGAGAGGTGGGAGGTGCAGGGGGTGAAGATGTGTTTAATACATCTTCAGCTCAACCAGAACTTTGGCAGAATATTCCAAACCCTCAACATCCACCACCTAGAAGTATGAAGGTAATAGGTGTCAATGAACACCATCACCTCCAACTCACACACCGTCCTGACTTGTCTGACATCCAGTACTGGATGAGCAGAAATTTCCTCCATTTAAATGTTGGGAAGATGAAAGCCATTGTCTCCACTCCCTAACCAGCTCTCTGAGGCTGAACCAGATTATTCACAATCTTGTTGTCATATTTCAGCCCAAGCTGAGCTTCTGACTACAAATCACTAAAACCACCCATTTCCACCTCAGTAACATCGCCCAGCTGTGCCCCTGCCTCAGAGCACAGTCCAGTCCCCACGCTGGCGCTCTGGGTTCCTGTTCTCATTGATAGGGGACTTTCTGACCCACAGGGCATTCTGGATAAACCAACCGCCATCGAGACCAATCAGGACACCTACATCCGTGATTCCTCTGACACCTTACGTCACATCAACAATTTCCAGTTCCCTGGCCCCAACCGCCTCCTCTTCACCATGGATGTCCAATCCCTCTACACCTCCATCCCCCACCAGGATGGTCTGAGGGCCCTTAGCTTCTTCCTTGAACAGAGGCCTGAACAATCCCCATCCACCACTACTCTCCTCCGTCTGGCTGAACTTGTTTTCACACTGAACAATTTCTCCTTTAACTCCTCTCACTTCCTCCAAATAAAAGGTGTGGCTATGGGTACACGCATGGGCCCCAGCTATGCCTGTCTCTTTATGGGGTATGTGGAACATTCCTTGTTCCAGTCCTACTCCGGCCCCCTCCCACAACTCTTTCTCCGGTACATCGATGATTACTTCGGTGCTGCTTCATGCTCTCGTCGGGACCTGGAAAAATTTATTAATTTTGCTTCCAATCTCCACCCCTCCATCATTTTCACATGGTCCATCTCTGACACTTCCCTTCCTTGACCTCTCTGTCTCAATTTCTGATGATAGACTGTCCACCAATATCCATTACAAGTCTACCGACTCCCACAGCTACCTCGACTACAGTTCCTCACACCCCGCTTCCTGTAAGGACTCCATCCCATTCTCTCAGTTCCTTCACCTCCGTCGCATCTGTTCTGATGACGCTACCTTCAAAAACAGCTCCTCTGACATGTCCTCCTTCTTCCTTAACCGAGGTTTTCCACCCACGGTCGTTGACAGGGCCCTCAACTGTGTCCTGCCCATATCCCGCGCATCCGCCCTCACGCCTTCTCCTCCTTCCCAGAAACATGATCGGGTCCCCCTTGTCCTCACTTTTCACCCCACCAGCCTCCACATTCAAAGGATCATCCTCCGCCATTTCCGCCAACTCCAGCATGATGCCACCACCAAACACATCTTCCCTTCACCCCCCCGGCGGCATTCCGTAGGGATCGTTCCCTCCGGGACACCCTGGTCCACTCCTCCATCACCCCCTACTCCTCAACCCCCACCTATGGCACCTCCCCATGCCCACGCAGAAGATGTAACACCTGCCCCTTCACTTCCTCTCTCCTCACCGTCCAAGGGCCCAAACACTCCTTTCAAGTAAAGCAGCATTTCACTTGCATTTCCCCTAACTTAGTCTACTGCATTCGTTGCTCCCAATGCGGTCTCCTCTACATTGGAGAGACCAAACGCAAACTGGGTGACCACTTTGCAGAACACCTGCGGTCTGTCCTCAAAAAAGACCCAAACCTCCCTGTCGCTTGCCATTTTAACATTCCACCCTGTTCTCTTGCCCACATGTCTGTCCTTGGCTTGCTGCATTGTTCCAGTGAAGCCCAACGCAAACTGGAGGAACAGCACCTCATCTTCCGACTAGGCACTTTACAGCCTTCCGGGATGAATATTGAATTCAACAACTTTAGATCTTAAACTCCCCCTCCCCCCATCCCCACCCCGTTTCTTCCCCCTCCCCCTTTTTTTTCAATAATTTATATAGATTCTTCTGTTCCCACCTATTTCCATTATTTTAAAATCTAAAACTAAAACTTTGTTAGTCTTTCCACCCCACCCCCACTAGAGCTGTACCTTGAGTATCTTGCCTTCCATTCTTAATTAGCACTTTTCTTAGATAATATCACCACCTTCAACACCTCTTTGATCCTTTTGTCTGTGACATCTTTTGATTATCTTCTCCTATCACTGCTTACTTATCCCCACAACCACCCCACCCTCAACTTCTCTCTCCCCCCGCCCCCCACCTTTGACCAGCTTATATTTCACCTCTCTCCTAACTATACTTCAGTTCTGCCGAAGGGTCGTGAGGACTCGAAACGTCAACTGATTTCTTCTCCACCGATGCTGCCAGACCTGCTGAGTTTTTCCAGGTAATTCTGTTTTTGTTTTGGATTTCCAGCATCCGCAGTAGCTTTTAGCTTTTTGTTTTTATCTCGGCATTTTGTTTCCCCCAGTTGGTAAAACAGAAGGTCCATGGATAGGGGTGGATATTGGACAGGAAGCACAATGAGGGGTTCAGACACTTTATTACTCACAGCAGAAGCACATTAATCTGATCGGAGATCACTTCCTCAGGAGCAGCCAGTGGAGTGAAGCCTCCGGAGATTCCGGTCCCTTTCCCGTCAGTATTTACAGGAGCTGGGACACAGAAAAGAGTCTCAGTAAAATCAGGGATTTATTTGTTCACTGCTTTACAGTGGGTCTGGGCTCACATTTGAAGTTTGTGCAGCCTGTGACTCCCTGGGATTATTAACCCTCCCCCTCCAGACCCTTTGGACTGTCTAATGTTGGACTCTCTATTGTTTTTCAATGTCCTCCTGCCCTTGTTGTACCTGATCCAATAAAAACCCTCCTTACATCACACAGGGAACAGCTTTAGACATGTTCTGACTTTTCACCTCAATCTTATTCTGCTGAATGATCTCACTGACCGTTCCCTTTCTCTCGATCAGTCCAGCCACCGTCTCTTTTCTGGATTTCACTCCTTCTTGTTGTTCCAGGATTTCATCTCTCTGCCTTTTATTTCTTTTACTGAAGGTTCCTGTCCATTGCTGCCTCACAGCCTCGTCCTGTTCGCACATATTCTCCATGTCTAAGTGCTTCCCAGCGGCCGTGCCAGCCGTGGCCCCTATTCCAGCCCAGTCACTGATCCCTCTCTTCCCTCCACCCTTTTTACTGGTGTCACTATCACAGGAACGATCGCGGTGTTTTCCCAAAACTGCCTTAACACTGGGGTCTTGGCTACTGGTGGTCATAGCCCACCCATCTCTCTCCCTGCATTCTGACTGCTGAAATCCCCAGATAATTCCCTTATCATGTGAAGATCGAGGTTCTTGTAGATGGGATGACATAGCCTTGGGGACGGGTGTATGGTGTTCAGAGCATATATTACAGGAACTGTTTTAAATGTTGTATCACTACATCGGCTTTGTGAGTACAAGTGATGATTAAACCATTTGTGGGACAGATTTCTTATGGCAGGATAGATTGATGGGTATCAGTGAAGCATATGGGAATCTTGGGCTTCATAAATAGAGGTACTGAGTACAAAACAGGGAAGTGCACCAACAGAGAGTTGTCAGGATCTGGAACTCTCTCCCTGAAAAGGTGCTGGAACCTGATTCTATATTTAGCCTCCGCCCACTCATCCTAGGTTCCCCAACCAGTGGAAATAGTTCCGATCTATCCTGTCAGTTCCAATTAATATCCTGAAAACTTTCATCAAATCACCTCTTAATCTTATAAATTCCAGGGATTACAACCCTCACAGTGAGGTGATGTATTTTATCAGGAGGAATAGGGAGGGGGAAAATATTATTCATGGCACAGCTCTAAAGAGTGTGCAGGGACAGAGGGACCTGAGGCTTCATGGCTTTGATCTCTGAAGGTGACAGAATGTATTAAGAGAGTGGTTAGCAAAGCCAATTGGATCTTGAGCTTCATAAATAGTGATACTGAGAACAAAAACAGGGAAGTTATGCTGACTTCTTTATAAAGCTCTGGTTAGGCCACAATTTGAGAACTGCATCCAGTTCTGGTCACCTCACTTTAGGGAGGATGTGAAGGTCATTGAGAAGGTGCAGAGGAGATTTACCAGAAAGGTTCCTGCAAAGGAGGTTGAGGGGAGATTGGGAGAGGTGTACGAGATTATGACAGGTTTAGATATGGTGGACAAAGAAAAGCTAATACCATCAGCTGATCGTACAAGGACTCAAGGACAGAGGTTTAAGATTTTGGGTAAAAGGTGTGGGAGATGTGAGGAAGAATATCTTTACACAGTGAGTGGTAATGACCTGGAGGTTACTGCCTATGAGGGGGGTGGAAATGGACATGGTGAGTGATTTCAAAAGGAAATTGGACAGAAGCATGAGGGAAATAAACTTGCAAGGATACGGGGATAGAGCAGGGGAATGGGACTGATTGGATTGCTTTACATAGCTGGCATGGACTCAATGAGCCGAATGGCCTCCTCTGTGCCATAATGACTCTGTGACTCTTATGTGTAATCTCGTTCTGTAAGTTAACCCTTGGAGGTCAGATCACTCTGGTAAATATGTGCTACAATCCCTCCAAGGCCATTCTATCCTTCCTGATGTTTGTTGCCCAGAACTGAACACTGTTCTTCAGGTGTGCTCTAACCAGGGTTTGTGTGTCTCAGCATTTTTCCCGTCACACCTGAAATCGTCTCAGAATCACAGAATCACACAGTGCAGCAGAGGCCCTTCGGCCCATCGAGTCTGCACCAACACGTGAGAAACACCTGACCTACCTACCTAATCCCATTTACCAGCACTTGGCCCATAGCCTTGAATGTTGGTCAAGATGTCAAGGCCCATTGGTCCCTAATGGGCCCTACTCTTTCCCTGGTTATCCTCTTCCCATTGGCATTGAAAAAAAAAATTTAGATCCCTGCAGTTAAATTTTTCAGACACTGAATTGTAGATTTTTCACCAAATATCAATTTACGATTGTAGTAAAAGTTCATAATTTTATTGTCAAGGGGTTCCTACTGAAAGTTTTTGAAACTAAGGGGAAGGATCACAGATGGTGCTTTTAAAAAGGGACACTGCAGTCCTGAAAATCAGTGACATCTCCAGAATATTAAACTCCAGCCAGTTATAGGGTTGTTAACATCAGCAGAAACAAAATATTGCCAGACTATCAATACTAAACCAGCTTACAAGCAGCAAGAACAGCAGGATCCAACCCCTGCAGTCACTTATGAACTTGCTGATGTCTCAGGAGGCATCGTGACTGAGTGAATCCCTTCCCACACACCGAGAGTTGAATAACCTCTTCTCAGTGTGAGTACGTTGGTGGGTCAGCAGGTTGAAAGACTTTGCAAATCCCTTCCCACACAGCGAGCAAGTGAACGGTCTCTCCCCAGTGTGAACTCGCTGGTGTGCGGTGAGGTTGGATGACCGACTGAATCCTTTCCCACATACGGAGCATGTGAATGGTCTCTCTGCAGTGTGAGTGCGTTGGTGAGCAGTGAGGTTGGATGACTGCCTGAAACTCTTCCCACAGGAAGTGCAGCTAAATGGCTTCTCCCCAGTGTGAATTCGCTGGTGTCTCAGCAGGTTGGGTAAAACTGTGAATCCCTTCCCATACATGGAGCAGGTGAACGGTCTCTCCCCAGTGTGTACTTGCTGGTGTAAAATGAGGGAGGATGCCTGTCTGAAACTCTTTCCACAGGAAGTGCAACTGAATGGCTTCTCTTCAATGTGAATTCACTGGTGTGACAGCAGGTGGGATCACCCAGTAAATCCCTTCCCACACTCGGAGCAGGTGAATGGCCTCTCCCCAGTGTGAGTGCGTTGGTGTACAGTGAATGCTGAAGAGTGCCTGAACCTCTTTCCACAGGAGGTGCACCTGAGGAATTCTCCTCAGTGTGAATTCGTTGGTGTGACCACAGGCCAGATGACTGAGTAAATCCCTTCCCACACACAGAGCAGGTGAATGGCCTTTCCCCTGTGTGACTGCGTCGATGGTTTTCCAGCAGGGATGGGTAACTGAATCCTTTCCAACAGTCCTCACATTTCCACGGTTTCTCCATAGTGTGGGTGTCCTTGTGTCTCTCCAGGTTGAATGATCAGTTGAAACCTTGTCCAGACACAGAACATGTGATTGGTTTCTCCTCACTGTGAACGATGTGATGCTTTTTCAGGCTGTTTAACTGTTAAAGCTCTTTCCACAGTCAGTTCACTGAGACACTCTCACTTGGGTGTGTGTGTGTGTGTCTCGGTGTTTTTCCAGTGACACTGAAGTTCAAAATCTTTCCCCACTGACAGAACAGACAAACATTTCTCCTTCCACTTTCAAAGTCTGAGAATATTCAGGTCCTGGTGAATCGAGTGACTCTGTCAGAAGATGTTTGATTTGAGTTTCACATCTGCAAATCCTTCCCTTCTAATACCCTGGAAAATGAGTTTATAAAAGTCATCACTGTCAGTCCGGGATGGAAATTCAGAACAGACAATTCTAGTTTTAATGGAATATTGTTTTCTCTCTTGTTCCCCCAAAGCTGTAAATCCCCGTCCCACACACTCTCCCTCCTCCCTGGGCTGAAATCTAAACCCATCTCACCATCTCCACTATTTCTTTCCTCCACTCCCAGTTTTCTCCCTCCCTCTCCTCTGCCTGGGTTCAGTTCTCCAGCTCCTGTCTGCAGACTGACAATAAAATCAATGAATTAATCATTTTCCCTCCTGGTCACAGACACCCTCAAGCCCCGTCCACTCTCTGTTGCATCATCAAGGTGGCCATACATGCGTCTGGTCCCAGATGAACCAAGATGACGGCCGTTAACCTGGGCCTGCTCCTGGGAAGAAGCCCCAGAGCTGCAAACGCAGGACCTGCAGGCTCTTATTGGGGGTTTGGGGTCTCCAATGAGTGTTTCTGAATCCTCCACGCCCACCTCTCAGGGTTTCCTTCCTTCCCAGAGATCAGAGTCCTCACTGATTTCAATTGCTGAACACCCTCTCCCTGGCATGACTGTACTGAGTTTCCATACATATGAACATTGGAATTAGGAGCAACAGTAGGCCATTCGGCCCCTCAAACCTGCTCCATCATTTGATAAGATCATGGCTGATCTGATTGTGGCCTCAACTCTATTTTCCTATTTATCCCCTATAACCTGCGACTCCTTTGTCAATTGAGAATCGATATAACTCAGCCTTGAATATATTCAATGACCCAGCCCCACTGGTCTCAGGGGAAGAGAATTCCACAGCCTATTGGCCCTCTGAGAACAAGTGATAATGAGTTGGAACTTGCTGCCTATGAGGGGGGTGGCAATGGACACGGTGAATGATCTCAAAAGGAAATTGGATAAACACTTGAGGGAAATAAATCTGCAAGAAGACAGAGATAGAGCAGGGAAATGGGACTGACTAGATTGCTCTGGAGAGCTGGCATGGACTCAATGGGCCGAATGGCCTCCTCTATGTCATAATGTCTCGGTGACTCTTGTGTGCAATCTCGCCTTGTAATTTAACCCTTCGGGTTCGGATATCATTCAGGTAAATCTGTGCTACACTCCCTCCAAGGCCATTCTATCTTTCCTAAGGTTTGCTGACCAGAACTGAACACGGTTCTCCAGGTGTGCTCCAGTGCTTTTCCAGTCGCACTGCTTCAGGATCATAGAATAGTTACAGCACAGAAGGAGGCCATTCAGCTCTTTGTGTCTGTTCTGGCTCCCTAAAGGAGATATCCACCGTGTGCCACTCCTCTGCCTTCTCCCTGTAACCCCACACATTCTTCCTTTTCAAACAATACAATCATTTCCTCTCGAATGCCTCGATGGAATCTGCCTCCATCACACTCTCAGGCAGTGCATTCCAGAGTCTAAACACTGGCTGTGTGATAAAGTTTTTCTCATATGACCATTGCTTCTTTTCCCAATTCCCCTCAATTTGTGCCCTCTGAATCTCCATCTTCCCACCAGCTTTTCCCTGTTCACTCTGTCCAGGCCTCTCATGACTTTGAACACCTCTATCAAATCTCCACTCAACCTTCTCTTCTCCAAGGAGAACAGTCCAGACTTCTCTAATTTATATTTGTAACTGGTCCCAGGGATGAGGGACTTCATTCTCATGAACCTTTTCTGCACTCTCTCTAATGCCTTCACATCCTTCCCAAAGTGTGGTGCCCAGAAATCGACACAATACCCCAGTTGAGGCCGAACCAGTCTTGTATCCAAGTTTAACATAACAATTTTGTTCTTGTACTCAATGTCCCCATTAATAAACCCCAGGATACTGTGTGCTTTATGAACTGCTTTCTCAACCTGCCCTGCCACCTTCAACATATACATCCAGGACCCTCTGCTCCTATACCCACTTTAGACTTGTATTCTTTCTTTTCTATTGTCTCCCAACATTCTTCTGACCAAAATGAATCACGTCACACTTCTCTGCATTACATTTCATCTGCTACTTATCCACCCTGTCTACCAACCTGTCTACGTCCTTTTGAAGTTCCACACTATCGTCCTCACAGTTCACAATGCTTCCAAGTTTTGTAATGTTTGTGAATTCTGAAACTGAGCCCTGTATACCAAGGTGTGGATCATTAATATTTTTTCAGGAATAGCAGAGCTCCTAATGCTGATCCCTTGGGAACTCCACTATAAATCTTCGCCCAGTCCAAAAAACAACCATTAACCATTGCACCACTACTCTTTGTTTCCAGGCACTCAGCCAATTCCGTATCCATGTTGTTACTGTCCCGTTGATCACATGAGCTATACCTTTTCTCACAAGTCTGTTGTGCAGCACTTTATCAAATGCCTTTTGGAAGTCCATCTACAGCACATAAACAGAATTACCCTCATCACCCCTCTCTGATGTCTCATCAAAAAACTCAAGCAAGTTAGATAAGCCGGTTCTGAGAAAGAGTCATATCGGACTCAAAACATTAACTCTGTTTCTCTCTCTACAGATGCTGCCTGACTTGCAGAGTTTTTACAGAACTTTCTGTTTTTATTTTAGATAAACATGATTTGCCGCTATTAATTTTGTCCTGAATTATCGTTTCTAGAAGCTTCCACACCACAGAAGTTAAACTGATAGACCTGTAGTTGCTGAGCTTATCTTTAGACCCTTTCTGAACAAGGGCGGAACCTTTGGAATTCTCCAGTCCTCTGACATCACCCGAGTATAAGGAATACTGAAAAGTTCTGGCCAGTGCCTCTGCAATTCCCACTCTCACTTCCCTCAATATCCGTGGATGCAAACCATCCTGGTACATTGTCCATTTTAAGTACAGCCTATCCAATATCTCATCAATTTTAAACACTTCAGGGGTCTCAACTACCTGCTCTTTCAAAAGCAATGGCTTTTTCTTTAGTAAATACAGGTGCAAAGTATTAATTTAATACATCAGCCATGCCCCCTGCCTCCATGTGTGAATCCGCTTTGTGGTTCCAAATCAGCCCCACCCATCCCTTCATCATCCTTTGTATGTCTATAGAAGACATTTTAACTTCTTTACATGTTAGCCATCAATCTCTTTTCATACTCTCTCTTTGCTTCTCTTCATTGCTTTTCCAATTCTGCTCTGAACCTTTTTTATTTAGCTTGGTTCTACTTTACACCTGACATCTGCAATAAAGTACACTTTTTCTTCTTCATATTAATCTCTGTTGTTTTTCTCATTGTGAGAGCTCTGGATTTCTTTCCCCTTTCTTTTGCCTTGTGTGTCCAAACCATCTCTTTTTTCAAAGCAGCCAATTTTTCAGTTCCAGTTTCACCTGCCAACCTTTGATTCCAACTTAACTGGGTCAGATCTATTCTTACCCCACTGGAGTTCATTATTCTCATACTTACCTGAAATCTTTGCCTACAGACAAGCTGTTTCACTTCTACATTCAAACTTCGGTGATATTCAGGTTCTGATGAATCGAATGACTCTGTCAGATGTTTGGTTTGAGTTTCCCGTCTGTCAATCCTCCACTTCCAGTGTCCTGTAAGTTTACAATAACCATCACTATAAATCCAGGATGGAAACTGAGAAGGGACAAACATTTCTCCTGATTTGAGTTTTCTGTGTGTAAATCCTCCCCTTCTAACCCACTGTAAAGAGTTTCCAAAACCCATCCCTGTCAGTCCAGGATAGAAATGCACAATATTCTCTCCTCCTGCTGACAGGGACAGGGATGACCGCACATGCGCCCTGCTGCACAAGATGGCGGCCGTTAATCCGGGTCTCTCACCGAGGGACGCGGATCGGGGCAACTGCCGCCCACAGATACCAGCGAGGAACCGGTAGCTTGTTATTCTGGCTTCAGAACGGCTCAAAGTGTTTACGAAACCTGCCCGTCCACCCGCCGGCTGCACCTCTCCCTCAATTCCGACCTTTATCTTACCGGCTGCGGACCTGACAAACAAGCAGCTTTCCTTCGCCCTCACTCACAATGCGCATGCTCTAAATGCGAGGCGGGATTGCACCCGCACACTGATGTCCAGCTCCAGCAGCCACACTGCGCATGCTCCGATCACAATGACTGGTTGATTGACGGCAGGTTTGGACCAATAGGAAGAGGTGACAGGACAGCAGGCCCAAAGGGGTGCGGCTGGCCCTACAGCCAATTGAAGTGAATGAGGGGCGGGGCTGAACCAGGATCTCCCTCATTGGCTGAAACTCTGCATCATTTTGGAAGCTGATTTGCCTCAAACTCCAGGAGAAAACTGGACCTTTCTGTTTTGGTTTTAAACAGATGAAACCCTGTGGGTGTGGAGCAAACATTTCAACATTTGTTACTGAAATGTGGGAACATGGTGAAACAAGGCACAAACTTAAAGGAATAACTGGGCAGATAGGGAATTCACCATTAGAACAAGGGGAGTCCTTGGTTTCAATAAATGAACTGGCAGGAGGGTTAGGACAGGTCAGGGATAAAGTTAATATTCAGAACAACACAGAATGTAAAGGAAAAACTGATCTCAAAGACAATTTGTTGTAATGTGTGTGGAGGGGATGTGCTGAACCAGGTTTAAAGAGGTTAAACATGTTTTCCATATTGCACAATCACAAAGCTTCAAAGATGAGACATGAAAGCCCTCAACATTAATCATGACACGTGGGAAGCTAACTGATGATTGATGCAATTGGAAACACCAGCTGTGGGCAGGAGTTCACCACCACAGCAACATGTCGTTTCAGAAACTCCAACACAGACAAACAAGGTGTCAGTAGAGATCATCCCACAACATGAGTCAGGAATACCTTCATACGAGGCACTTTTGCCTTTACAGAATCGGCTTGTTCAGCCATCAGATGAAGTGCAGCAGATCATCTCATCTGATCTCACCAAAGTTCTGAGGCTGCATTCCCATCATCTCTCACAGATGGACAGATGCTAAACATATGAGACAATCACATTAAAATCTGGAACTCAGATGGGGATAAGGATTGGTGTTAGGTGGGATGATCTGGATCAATCAGCTCCAGGAAGCTTTAAAATCAGAATGACAGCATTTCAGAAATTATTCCTGTGATGTCAGTGATCCCATTCCTATCTGTTAGTAAGACCAATGGAAGTACTTAGTGGAGACAGTAGCATGCTGGAAGATGATGTACACAAGGGTTTTCTGAACTGAGGATAATAGGGGAAAGGAAGGGATCTTGAAAAAAACCAGATTCTCCATGTTGTTACAAAGGACATGGGACCTTCCACTTGGTTTGACACAACAAACATACACACAAACCCACATGGATACACTTCCTATCGATCAGGTTTTGCCTCACACCGCCAACCCAACTGCTGACTAAGACTGGCGATAAAGTATCAGTGTTTGTAAGGACCAAAAAGTTATAGAAATTCAAGTAAACATCACCCTCCAGGGCCTCAAAGCAGTTTTGACTATCTAATTCCAGCACTTTCTCTGAACCTTAATCTATAACGGACAACATCTTGAACAGACACAATGTCAAAAAGCTAAGCCACCAATAGACATTAGGTGGTCTTTGGCCACTCTGGTGATCAGCCCTGGTGGGAGATTTTAGACAATACAGGACATCTTTGCATAATTGCAGCCCCTACTTTCCTATTGGTATTATGGGTAATTCCCCTTATATTGATGGTCTCGGTGAAAGTCAGGCCACAGAGCAGAATGGATGAAAAGACGGCCCAAACTCCCTGTAAATCTAACATTCTGATTTCGGTTTTGTAGCCATCTTTCCATCCATCTGCTGCCTGGCCCTTCACTCCACACAGGCTGATCTTGGTCACCTTGTACACACTGTTATGGATAACAAGCGGGTTACAAAACAGAAAACAGAGAAGAGGTTAAGAGTAGCGACTCAGACTGGTAAAAGGTGGGAATTGATGTTCCATAGGGAGCAATGCTGGAACCACGGTTATTCAAATTTATACAAACGATTTGGACTCAGAAATCATAAACCCAATTTTAAAATTTGGGAGCAGAAATACAGTAAATCACAGATAAGAATTCCCAGTTAACAAAACTTTGTTGTACAGCTCATTAAATCTTTAATTCAGTAGCAGAGTGTACAATGACATGAGGAAGTGATGAACTGATTTATTTATGAATCAAATGATTCCTAAATTGGGAAGTACAGTTAATACTGGAGGAAGACTGCAACAAAATCCTGTGATCTAACACACACACATCAATATAGCAGGGAATTCTTGGAAACATGGTGTAGGTCCTTCTTTATCTGGAGATCAAATGTCTGTTGTATAATTGTCCCAGGAGTTAAAAGGATCCTGTGAATTCCTCCTTGTGTTATTTTAAGACAGACTTTACACTATTTATTTTTAGCTACGTTTTACTATGTTAAAGGTGCTATGTCAATACAAGTTGTTGTTGACATTGGCTTAAAGTTGTGGACTCAGGACTGTCACCAATAAATCTTAAAAACTTCACAGAATAATCACCACAGTTATTTTTAAACTGGAGACTCATTCCTGCCATTTCAGTTTCAGTCAGGAACAGAGCACAGTTTTACACCAATCTCTGATTTAACAGCACATTTCCAGACTGCCTGACTCAGGTTGTACAACCACAGTTGTAAAGGAGCCTTCTGCTCTCTGCCTAGCAGCTTTGAAACACGATGGTTACAAAACAGAAATCGGAGGGCTAGATTTACAGGGAGTTTGTATTTTTCCATCCATTTTTCTATGTGGCCTTGGACTCCACAGCCTGACCTTGGTCATCTTTAGTCTGTATGTACTGCACAGACGTGGCTGTGACACATTTCTCACACCTCTAGATTAATCCACATGTGGGTTTTGCTGTCAGTGAAGAAATATGAGAAAGACCAAAGTGTCATTTGTCCCTCTCAGTGTGACCCTAAAGGACTGTGTCCAGGCTGAAGTTCTGTTCCTGCCGTATGATCCTCCCCCACATTGTCCTTTCTGAGCTCCAGCCAGGTGATGTTAAACACTCAGATGGGAAAGACAAAATTGTGCAACAATGTGTGAAAAACAAAGTTTGACATGCTATGTGACATTTATCCAGAATATTAAACAGCAGCCCATTGATATGGTTTATTAACTTATATACGAACATACGAATTAGGAGCAGGAGTAGGCCACTCAGTCCCTCGGGCTTGTTCTGCCTTTCAATAAGATCATGGCTGATCTGATTGTAATCTCAACTACACATTCCTGCCGACCTCGATAACCTTTCACCCCCTTGCTTATCAAGAACCTATCTACCTCTGCCTTAAATATATTCAAATATTCTGTCTCAACTGTCTTTTGAGGAAGAGAATTCGAAAGTCTTACAACCCTATGAGAGAAGAAATAATTCCTCATCACTGACTTAAACGGGCGACACCTTAAAGAGTGGCCCCTAGTTAAAGATTCTCTCAGAAGAGAAAACATCCTTTCCACATCCACCCTGGCAAGACCCCTCATGATCTTATGTGTTTCAATCAAGTTGCCTCTTATCCCTCTAAACTCCAGCAGATACAAGCCTAGTCTGTCCAACCTTTCCTCATAAGACAACCTGCCCATTCCTGGTAATGATCAACTAAACCTTCGCTGAACTGCTTCCAATGCATTTACATCTTTCCTTAAATAAGGAGACCAAGACTACATATAGTACTCCAGATGTGGGCTCACCAGTGCCCTGTATAACTGAAGCATAACCTCCCTACTCTTGTATTCAGTTTCCCTTGCAATGAACGATAACATTCTTTCAGCTTTGCTAATTACTTGCTGGACTTGCACACTAACCTTTTGCGATTCATTCAATAGGACACCCAGATCCCTCTGAATCTCAGAGCTCTGCAACCTCTCACCATTTAAATAATATGCTTCTTTTTTATCCTTCCTGCCAAAATGGACACTGTCACATTTTCCCACATTATACTCCATTTGCCAGATTTTTGCCCACTCACCTAACCTATTTGTATCCTTTTGTAGCCTCCTTATGTCCTCTTCACAATTTATTTTCCTACCTATGTGTCATCAGAAAATTTAGCAACCATACCATTGGTTCCTTAATCCAAATCATTTATATAAATTGTAAAGAGTTGAGGTCCCAGCACTGATCCTTGTGGCACACCAATCATCACATCCTGCTGATCAGAAAAAGACCCATTTCTGTCGACTCTGTTTCCTGTAGGTTGCTAATCTTCTATTCATATCAATGTGTTACCCCCTACACCATGAGATTTCATTTTCTGCATAACCTTTACTGAGGCACCTTATCAAATGCCTTCTGGAAATATAGGTACAGTACATCCACCAGTTCCCCTTTATCCACAGCACCTATTATTTCTTCAAAGAGCCCCAAAAAATTGGTTAAGCATGATTTCCCGCTCACAAAACCTTGTTGACTCTGCCTGATTAAACTTGAAGTTATCTAAGTGCCCTGTAATAACGCTTCTAACATTTTCCCTATGACAGATGTTAAGCTAACTGGCCTATAGTTTCCTGCTCTCTGTCTCCCTCCCTTTTTGAATAAAGGAGTTACATTTCCTATTTCCCTATCTGATGGAACCTTCCCCAAATCTAGCGAATTTTGGAAAATTAAAACCAATGCATCAACTATCTCACTAGCCACTTTTTTTAAGACCCGAGGATGAAATTCTTCATGACCCGGGGACTTGTCAGCCTGCAGCTCCAACAATTTGCTCAGTACCACTTCCCTGGTGATTGTAATTTTCTTCAGCTCCTCCCTCCCTTCCAATTCCTGATTTATAGCCATTCCTTGCATGTTACTTGTATCCTCCACAGTGAAGACGATGCAAAATACCTCTTCAATTCATCTGCCATCTCCTTATTTTCCATTATTAACTCTCCAGATTCCCTTTCTATAGGAGCAACCCTTACTTTGTTAACTCTTTTCATTTTTAAATATCAATATTTACTTTTACTATCTGTCTTTATATTTCTACTTCGCTTTCTCTCTCTTTATTAAATCTTTCAGTCATTCTTTTCTTTTTAAAAATTCTATCCAGTCTTCTGAGCTGCCACCCATCTTTGCACAATTATATTTCAGCAGAAACGAACTCCAGCTGTCAGAATGAAAGAATTCAATCCTGAACAGGATTAACAGCAACAGTAACCAGATTTCAAACCCAGTGTCACTTGTGAACTCGCTGATGTGTCAGCAGGGTGGATGACTGAGTGAATCCCTTCCCACACACGGAGCAGGTGAATGGCCTCTCCCCAGTGTGAACTCGCTGGTGTGTCAGCAGATCCTTTTTACTTTTAAAGGTCTTCTCACACTCAGAACATTTAAAAGGTCTCTGATCAGTATGAACAAGTTGATGTGTCAGAAGGTGGGATGACCGAATGAATCCCTTTCCACACATGGAACATGTGAATGGCCTCTCGCCAGTGTGAACTCGCTGATGTGTCAACAGGTCAGATGAATTGGTGTATCCCTTCCCGTCCATGGAGCAGGTGAATGGCCTCTCCCCAGTGTGAATTCGCTGGTGTATCAGTAGTTTGGAAGGCCGATTAAATCCCTTGCCACAGATAAAGCAGGTGTATGGACTTTCCCCAGTGTGAATTCTCTGGTGATTCAGAAGCCCAGATAATCGCTTAAATCCTTCTCCACACAAGGAACAGATGAACGGACTCTCCCTCGTGTGAATGCGCTGGTGTGTCAGCAGGTAGGATGACTGAGTGAATCCCTTCCCACACACAGAGCAGATGAACGTCCTCTCTCCACTGTGAGTTTGCTGGTGCCTCTGAAAGTTTGATGAATGACACACACAGAGCAGATGACTGAACTCTGCTCAGTGTGAATGTGCTGGTGTCTCATCAGGTTGGATGAATTAGTGAATCCCTTCCCACACACGGAGCAAGTGAACGGCCTCTCCCCAGTGTGACTGCGTTGATGAATTTCCAGCTTTGACGGGGAACCAAATCCCTTCCCACAGTCCCCACATTTCCATGGTTTCTCCATGGTGCCGGTGTCCTCGTGGCTGTCCATGTTGGATGGTCAGACCAAACCTCGTACAGTTTATCCCTGCTGTGAATAATTAGATGTTTTTTCAGGCTGTGCAATTGGTTAAAACATTTCTCATTTAAGGTTCAATGATATCCAGCACCTGATGTATTGACTGAATCTGTCAGATTTTGACGTGATTTTTGGTTTGAGTTTCCTGTCAGCAAATCTTCCTGTTCACTTCCTTGAACTGCTGTAGTCCATGTGGTGTCAGCGCTGTTAGGAAGGGAATTCCAGGATTTCGACCCAGCAACGATGATGGAACGGCAATATATTCCCAAGTCTGATTTATGATGGAATAAAGGTTATTGATAAAGCAGCTGAAGATGGTTGGGCCCAGGATACTGTCCTGAGGAATTCCTGCAGCGATGTCCTAGGATTGAGATAAAGAATAAAAAAAATTAAACCGATAAATGTTAAATTGTGTTGTTGATAAAAGAGATACTCATTCAATTTTTCAGAGATGAATGATTCCCCAGGGGTTCACTCTGACTCCCCTGACTGACTGACTCAGGGTCCAGTCCTCAATCCCCCCGATTGGTGACTGAACTCGCTGCTCCTTTGCTCCTCCGGCCTCTGAGCTCCTCTTGCTGTTGTTTCCCAGGACAGTCAATGCCCGCTCTCCAACATGACCCTGTCAGATGGAGTTCAGGGGCTCAGAGGAAGAAAAGAAAATGAGGCGGTGAATCTGAGTTGGGAGAAACAAGGAGAGAAACAGGATTCAATGGAGAAACTGAGCGGGGGGCGAGCGCAGCCTCAGGAACAGCGGCTCTCAGAGGCCGAATGAGAGCGGCCGGGCCAGGCGGCCGTGCGGTGATCTCCCCGGGCTGGGGGTCAGGGGTCGGGGCTGCCCATTAAAACGATGCTGCAGCGCCTCCCCCATCCTCGCCGCCGCTTCCCGGTCTCGTCTCCCGTTTCCACCGAGTCCGACTCGCAACAAAGGAACCGCCCAGAATGCCCCGCGGCTGGCCCTGGGGCGCATGCGCACTCTCAGCGCCTGGGGGAAAGGCGCGAGTTGTATTGAGCGATTTCTGGGGCGCAGGGGATTGGGGGAGCTATGGCTGCCATTAGGAACATGGTCCACTGCAGTAACCAGTTGACCGGGTATAGTGTATTATAAAAAAGGACTTTTATATATAAAATAGTGTATTGTAATTAGGGAGAAGGTCTAATGCAGTCAGCAGTAGACTGGGTCTCGTGTATTATAAACAGGCTCATGGTCTAATGTGGTATAAGCATGGACAGGGTCTAGCGCAGTAATCAGTAAACCAGGTCTAATGTATTATAAACAGGGACAGGGTGTAGTGTATTTTAAACAGGGACAGGGTCCAGTGCCATAATCAGTAAACCGGGTCTAATGTATTATAAACAGGGGTAAGGTCCCATGCAATAATTAGTAGACCGAGTATCATGTATTATAAATGTACTTCCAAGGCCAGTATTTGATGCCGATCTAGAACAGGGCCTAGTGTGATATCGGTAGATATCATTAGAGACATGATCTATTACAGTAATAATTGAGACAAGGTCTAATAAAATATAAACAGAAACAAGATCTATTACATAATAACTGAGACAGGGCCTAGTGCCCCAGTAACTGAGGCAGAGTAATGTGTAGTATAAAGAGAGATATGGTCGAGTCTGGTAATAACCTGGTAATAATAGTCTGGTAATTGCCTTGTTAATTTAAATATAATCATGCTGAATTGTAAAAATAACAGACAGAAGAGTCTAATTTAACATATACAGATTCAGGGGCTCGTGCAGTAAGACAGGGCCTGGTGTAATATAAACAGTGATATTGGCTTAGTGCAGGAATCTGAGACAGTGTCTCAGTGTAATCAGAGATACATTCTACTTTAACATAAACACCAATACAGTCTATTTTAATATAAACAGTGACTCAATCTGTACTTTTGGGAGGTTTTAATTCCTCTTTTATCAACTGAAACAGACATAGTAACAAAGTTCAGTTGTGAAACAACTTTATGGAGACAAAGTCAAGACAAGTTTATCAAGTTTCATGTAAACTACAGCAACAAACTCTGGCAGTGATTTACAGTTTAACGTGGGTTATTCTACCTGTGTCAAATCTGTTTCTTCTCGGTTTCTCCTTCTCTTGGCTGCTGGTCTCGGCTTCTTCTCCTCCACATGGCCTTGCTCAGGAGGATCTCTTTCATGTTGCCTCTTACCCAATTAACCTCTTCCCCTTCCCAATCAATATTCATCCCTGTGATGATCATGCCCTGAGAATGTTTCTCTTAACCAATCAGGTACAGTTCAGGTCAGCAATGTTAGCCTTAGTTAATCACCTAAATTTATCGTATTCACAGTTCATGTCAGGAATGTTAGCCTTGGTTAATCATGTAATGTTCTGTGTATTCACCGTGGTTCTATTTTCTTGTATCTGCAGGCTGCTACATCCTGTTGCCATTTATCTCAGAGAGGCCCCTACATTCCTGCCTTTGGCTCACACAAACAATCTTCAAGACCTTTGGCTTTTAGCTGCAGTAAGTATTTTAAAGATTGTCATTATTTCCCAGAATCTTTCTCCCTTGGAATTAATTTATACTATGCCCTATTTCTCCATTCTCCTTCCTCACTATACCACAAAAGGGGTTTTAACAGAGTTCAGTGTTAATAATTTTACACCATCTTCTATTGAAGACCTCTGGTTATTCTCTTTCCCACGAGAGAAAACATTCTCTCTGTTTCCTCTCTATCGAAATCTTTCACAATTTTAAAGACCTCTATTAGGCCTTCAGCCTGCTATTTTTCAGAGAGAAGAGACCCAGTCTGTCAATCCTTTCCTCATATGTACTTCTGGTATCATCCTTGTAAATCTTCTCTGCTCCCTCTCCAGTGTCTCTCTATTCGTTTTATAAAATGGTGACCAGAGCTGTACTCATTACTCTCAGTGTGGTCTGACCAGGGTTCCAGGCAGCTTTAGCAGAACTTCCCCACATTCCAATTCCATTCCTCAAGAAATAAAATCTAGTGCTCGATTTGCTCGTTTTATGGCCTTGCTCTGAATGTTACAATTATACTCAGAGATCTCTTTGTTCCTCTTTTCCACCCAGACTCATAACTTCCAAGTAATAAATGACCTCCTCATTCTTCTGACCAAAATCTACTACCTCACATTTATCTGTGTTCAACTTCATTTTGCGCTTCTCCCCAGTTTCCCTACCCACTATCCGAAAAGTCGCTGGAGAACACATCCCCGCTATACTGCCTGCCCTGCAGTGATTCCACGCTCTAACAAGTGTTAATTAGCTGGAGACGGGGCTTCCGCCCCTCACTCGGGAGGAAGTCCCGCCACGGAGACCAATCTGTGGCCAGCAGCTCTCCTGAGCCTGCAGCGTATGAAGCTGCAGTGGACAAGACTGGGACTGCATGCAGTTCCCAGAGTCGATGTCCCAGGAGTCCGGGACCAGGTAAATGTGGGGATCTCAGGGTGGGGAGGGGAAGTTCAGACCAAGGGGAGCTGAGGGGGGAGGGTGCAGGTTTTGGTATAGAAGCCAGTGGGGGAGGGAGGCCCCACGGAGTCAGACCTTTTGAGGGGGCAGCCAATGTTAGAAGGGGGCTGCTGATGGAGGTGACCCCCTGCAACTTCCCAACCAAGAACCAAAAATGGTTCATTTTCAGGCTTGTCCCTCACCCCCGAACTCCGCCCACCAGCCTGATAATTGAGGCTGTGCAGGAAAAGGCTCTCAAATGGTCAATAATTGGCCAATTAAGGGCCTCAACAGATGTAAGGGCAGGCAGGCCAGCCTGGGTCTCGCTGGTCGAAGTGTAAAATTGTGGAGAGGGCGGATTGGGCGAGAGCCCGGTAGGAAGACTATCTGAGAAACATGATGGTCACTCCTGACTACAAACCCATTGGTGGAGGAACGTAAAATTCTGTCCAGGGAATATTGCTGAAAAAGGAGACATGCTGTTGAAGCTTTTCGTCTTCTGCTCATCAGGGCAGATTTGCAAGAAAACCAATAGTAAAGGGAACAAAAATTTATACTGCATGAGCAGAGAGTGCTGAAGTTGGCAAGTGGACTCTGATTGGTAGAGGCATTGCCATGGAGAATGCAGCAGGGAATCGTTAACTGCAAAGCTTTTGCTTTAATACGAACCAGGTAGGTCATTATCCCCCAGACCCGAATATAAAACAGTGAACGTTATCCCCCCAGACTTAAATATAAAACAGTGAACATTGTCCTCCAGACCCGAATATAAAACAGTGAACATTATACCCCAAACCCGAATATAAAACAGTGAACATTATATCCAAGACCCGAATATAAAACAGTGAACATTATACCTCAGACCCGAATATAAAAGTGAACATTATACCCCAGAGCCGAATATAAAACAGTGAACATTATCCCCCCAGACTCAAATATAAAACAGTGAACATTATCCCCCAGACCCGAATATAAAACAGTGAACATTATCCCCCAGACCCGAATATAAAACAGTGAACATTATCCCCCCAGACTCAAATATAAAACAGTGAACATTATCCCCCAGACCCGAATATAAAACAGTGAACATTATTCCCCAGACCCGAATATAAAACAGTGAACATTATCCCCCAGACCCAAATATAAAACAGTGACCATTATCACCCAGACCTGAACATAAAACAGTGATCATTATCCCCCAGACCCGAATATAAAACAGTGAACATTATCCCCAGACCCGAATTTAAAACAGTGACCATTATCCCCCAGAACTGAATATAAAACAGTGAACATTTATCCCCAGACCCGAATATAAAACAGTGAACATTGCCCACTGGTCAGGAGCTGTCTTGATGGATTGAGACTGCGAAATTCCAATATTCCAGATGTGTCTGTTCCAGGAACCAGGTTAAAGGGACACCCCCTTCAAACTGGGCTCATGTGAGGAACTGCACCAATGAGGTTCAGGAATGATGCAACCAGTCACATCACCGCCAGATGTGTCATCGAGCAAAGCATCACAATGTTGACAATGTGTTTTCAGGTGTCTGGGTAGGTCTGGAGGTGACTTTCAGTACTCGGCAGCCAGGGACTCCAGAATAATAGTGATGTGCTGCATCCTGTACAACTTTGCACAGCAGAGGAGGAGGAGGGGGCAGACTCAGCGAGTGGGAGGTGAGGCAGCCTGTTGGGTACTTCCTGGGGGTGGTGGGCTTTGAAGTTGGATAAACAGTGAGAAGTGGGAATGCCTTGATTGGATTTCCCACTTCCATGGCTCCTTTTTCCATCATCCCTCTCCTGGATCAGCGTCACATCATTCCTCCCACTCTGCTGCAGACCAGCTTGGTGGAGATCAGTAACGTGTTGTAAGGTCACAGATAAAGTGTCTGTCATCCTGTTTAAGGCAGCAGATATCTCCTGCATGGCCGTGATCATGATCTGCATGGACCCATTTCAGCTTGAAGCTTCATGGAGGCAGCCACTCTCTCCATGACAAACAGTCTCTGGAACCTCCTCCAGCCCTACGACCCTCCCTGTGCTCCTGCAATTAAGGGGCTGGGGGCAGTGGTGTGGTGTGATGCTAATATCACTGCATCAGTAATTCCAAGATTCAGGCTAATCCTCTGGGGGCATGGGTTCAAATCCCATCACAGCAGTTGGTGGAGTTTAAATTCAATTAATGAATCTGGAATTGAAAGAAAGTCTCAGTAATTGATAGTTGTAAAAATCCATCAGGTTCACTAATGCCATTTAGGGAAGGAAATCTACCATCCTTACCCAGTCTGGCCTACATGTGACTCCAGACTCCCAAAGCAACACAGGTGACTCTTGTGTTGAGCAACCCATCAGTTCAAGGGCAACAAGGATTGGGCAACAAATACTGGCCTTTCCAGTGACCCCCCACATCCCATGAAAGAACAAAAATAAAATTCTGACCCCTTCAGCTCCCCACACCTACATCACTCCACCATTGGCAGAGGCGCTTTCACCTGCTGAGGTCCTCGGGGCTTGAATTCCCTCACTAAACCTGTCTCCTTCTTACCTTTTCGACCCAGCTTTTGATCCTCTGTGAAGGGTCTTGGGACGTTTTAATCTGTTCAAGGGTAAATCCAAGTTGTTGTTGTCACTGCCTTACATTGGGAGACTTCAGAATGTCACATAAACGCTTGGAAATTTTCAGACTGGAAACTTCACTTTCAGTCAGGAACAGGTCGCAGTTTCACACCAATCTCTGATTTAACAGCTTGTTTGGTAAAACATCACCATCTAATAATCTTCATAAGATGTTAAGAAATTAATTGAGTATTAATAGAAACAGCTCTCGTACTCTCTGTTATGAAGAAAGCTTCCACAGCAGCTTGCTGGGTGACAAACACAGGACAGGCCTGTTATCTCTACCAAGGACATCTCTCTATCAATGTCCTTGAAACAAGAGATCTCTAACCCTGATCAGGTTAGATCTCTTGACCCACATGTAAACCAACGATCTGAGTGAAGTTTAAACAGGCTCGAAAGGGAACATCACTTTAGACAGTAAAGATTTTTTCAAACTGATCCATAATGATCTGGTTTCAGATTAACACCAAACACTTGGACTAGATCCAGAAGAATGAGAACAGAAGAGGCTGCCACATCCAGCTGCAGAGATCAGCTTCATCTGTCCGATCATCCAATCCAGGACCAGTAAACCATTCCAAAGAGACTGTCATCTCCAGCCACGGAGATCAGCATCTCCCTGATCCGGGACCAGTAAACCATTCCGAGGAGACTGTCATCTCCAGCCACAGAGACCAGGATTGGTAAACCATTCTCAGCTGTTACAGGTTGTGTATCTTTTCTGAATATTTAGCTGATGTATCATATCTAAATGTTGCCTCTTAATAAAATGCTGAAAAATCACCAATGACTTCAACAGCTCCCTTTTTGGGTAATCTGTGATTCTGGACTAAAATCTTACACTTTCCAGCATTCACAATTGCTCTTCTTGACTCCAAATACAGCTGTAAAGGAGCCTTCTGTTCCATGCCTGGAGCTCTGAACTATGGAAGAGAGTGGCTGGGACACATTTCTTACACACCTCAGGATTAATACAGAGGTTAATACAGTGATTAATACTGGATGTGACCAACAGTAGCAAAAACAGCAGAATCCAACTCCTGCAGACACTCGTGAATTCTCTGGTGTCTCAGCAGACGTTTTAAGTCAGTGAATCCATTCCCACACTCGGAGCAAGTGAACGGTCTCTCCACGGTGTGAATTTGCTTGTGTCTCAGCAGATCATTGCTGCTTTTGAAGCTCTCCTCACAGTCAGAACATTTAAAGGGTTTCATAGCAGAGTGAATACGTTGGTGTTTCAGCAGGTTGTATGACTGAGTAAATCCCTTCCCACATGCAGAGCAGGAGAACGGCCTCTCCACAGCATGAATTCGCTGTTGTACAGTGAGTTCAGATGATCGCCTGAACCCAGTCCCACAGTGAGAGCATCTGAACGGTGTCTCGTCTGTGTGAACATGTTGATGGCATGTCACTTCCCACAGTCTGGGCATTTAAAAGGTCTTTCATTAGTGTGGACTCGCTGGTGTTTCTGCAGGTAGATGTAGCAGTGAGTCCCTTCCCACACATGGAGTAGGTGAATGACTTCTCCCCACTGTGAATGTGTTGGTGTCTGAGAAGATATTTTTTGCTTTTAAATTTCTTCTCACAGTCAGAACATTCAAAATGTCTCTGATCAGTGTGAACATACTGGTGTGTCAGCAGGCTGGATGACTGAGTGAATCCCTTCCCACAATTGGAGTAGGTAAAAGATCTCTCCCCAGTGTGAGTGCATCGATGAATTTCCAGCTCAGAAGGGTAACTGAAACCCTTCCCACAGTCCCCACATTTCCACGGTTTCTCCATAGTACCGGTGCCTTTGTGTCTTTCCAGATTGGATGATCAGTTGAAGCCTCATCCACATACAGAATATGTGTGTGGTTTCTCTCCACTGTGAATGGGGTAATGTTTTACAGGTTGTTTAACTGGTTAAAACTCTTTCCACAGTCAATTCACTGGAACACGCTCACTTGGGTGTGTGTGTCTTGGTGCTTTTCCAGTCACACTAATGCTTGAAATCTTTTCCCACAGGTAAACAGACAAACATTTCTCCTTCTACACTCAAAGGTGGATAATATTCAGGTCCTGATGAAACAAGTGGCTCTGTCAGATCTTGCTGTGATGTTTGGTTTGAGCTTTCCATTTTCAAATCCTCCCTTTCTGATACACTGTAAAAGGAGTTTACAAAAGTTAGCGCTGTCAGTAAAGACCAGAAATTTAGAGTGAAAAATTCTAGTTTCTATGAAGCATTTTTTTCTCTCTTTGTTCCCCGAAGGTTTAACTCCATGTCCCCCACACTCTCCCCCCTTACCTCCTGATGACTGGGATGCTGAAGTTGCACCAATTCTCTGTTCCCCAACAAGATGGCCAAACATGCACTCCGCTCACTGAAGCAGCCCCACCTTCATAAGATTGTAAGAAATAGCAGCAGCAGAGGCCATTCGGCCCACCAAGCCTGCTCAGTAAGATCATGGCTGATTTGATTCTGGCCTTCACGCCACATTTCTCTTCGCACCCATAACTCATGACTGCCTTGTGGATCAAAATTAATGCAGCTAACTCAGCCTTGAAAATGTGCAATGACCCAGCCTTCACTGATCTCTGGGGAAGTGAATTCCATCTTACAATGGGTCCCTGAGGCCCCGCCCACTGCCTCCTACCTCACCAAGATGGCCGCCCAAGAACCCCCTCATTGAACAAGCCCCGCCTTCCTCTCCCAAGATGGCGGCGGCCTGTTGCCCGGGTAACCGGATTCTCCTTTGCCTTCACCTATCACTGGCCTCCTATCCAGCTTCACCAGTCCTACCCCACCCTCCCCCCCCTTAAACAGTATATATTTCACCAAATTTCTGCTTCTCTTCAGTTCTGAAGAACAGTGATACGGACTCGAAATGTTAACTCTGTCTCTCTCCACAGATGCTGTCAGACCTGCCGAGTTTTTCCAGCAATTTTTGTTATAATAACCCGGGTCTGTCACTGGGGAGGAAGCCCCGCCTCCCGGATCCGCCCTGTCGCGCAAGATGGCGGCCATTGAGCCCGCTGTCCCCGGGCCTGTCACCGTGGGGTAAACACGGGGCTTGGGGCCTCAGGCCTACCCTAGAAGTTGATCCAGTTCCCAGTCCAGCCGCGGTTTCCATTCCTACCCTGTGCTCATAATCTCCTCCTGAACCGTCCGCTCCTCCTCACTCTATCACCATGACTGACACTGAGCATGCTCAGAGCGCACACCCACACTGATCCTG
The DNA here is from genome assembly GCF_964194155.1 of Cetorhinus maximus. Classification (NCBI taxonomy): domain Eukaryota; kingdom Metazoa; phylum Chordata; class Chondrichthyes; order Lamniformes; family Cetorhinidae; genus Cetorhinus; species Cetorhinus maximus. The sequence continues at coordinate 20,598,611 of NC_135901.1, forward strand.
CACACTGGACTCCTATAGTCATTGATAGGGGACCTTCTGAAGCGCGGGCTCTTCTGCGTAAATCAGCCGCCATTGATAGCTTGAATTGCGGGCAGAGAATGTAATGTTTCGGCATCCAAATTACGATCAGTTCTAGAGGCACAATACATAAAATAAACACTTTGTTATGTGGAAACCCGGATGTCTGGACCCTCCTCCCTGATGCAATCTATGCAATCACCACCACATCCACCCGCAATTTCAGATTGGAAGAAGGTTCAAAGTGGTGATCCAACACCATTATTCATAACTTACACTACTGCCCGGGACTTGGGAACAATGAAAATATTGGCAGCTGATGCCAAACAGCATTTCTAACACTGAGGAAGAATGCAACGTAATACAAGAAGACATTAGAACACCTGCAGACTGGCAAACGTTAAGTGGCAAACGAACTTCAACAACGAAGGGATGAATGGCCGACTCCTGCTCATTGCCCATATGTTCGTGTAATATGCAATGATATACCTTGGGAGCAAAAATACAAACATTACCTAGACCATAGAGAATAAGAAACTGAATGGAGAAGAAGAGAAATGCAATCTCTGGAAAGAGATGAATAATGAAAAACGTTATTGCAAGTCAGAAAATCAATTAAAAATGTTCACAAAAGACCCGGATTTATTTCCAGAGGTATCAAATTCAGAAATAATTAAATATTGTTCAAATTGCTTAGGACCATGTAGGTATTTCTGCTCTCCATACAATTAAAAAGTCAAATAAGCATTGGAGCTTGTGCACAAAGGATTTTAAGGATGATATCCTGAGCAATTACAGTTATTGGGAAAAATTAACAGGATAGAGCTTTGTTCTTTAGAAAAGTGAAGGCTTAGAGGTGACCTGCCAGAGGATTCTTTAAACTATGAATGGGTTGTACGGGGTAGAAGTGGAGCCAATGTTTCCATGTGGGGGGGAATCAAAAACCAGGACCATATGTACAAGATAGTTCCTAATAAGACCAACAGGAAAATAAGGAGAAATGTCTTTAATTAGAGAGTAGTTAGAAAGTGAAATTCACTACCACAGGAAGCAGTTGAGGTGAAGTAACTTAGCTGCTTTCAAAGGAAACTAGATGAGTACATGAGAGAAAGGAGATTAGAAAGAAAAGCTGAAAGGCTGAAGTGAGGGAGATGGAATGGAGTGAGATTCTTTGAAGATAACCATGAAAACAAATGAGTTGCATCAAATAGTCTGTTTCCAGACTCGATATTCTCTGTCATTCAATGTCATCTCCTACCAAATCCTGATCATCATGTTCCACATCCATCACTTGTACTGCATATGTTCAGAGTACAACCCAGTGCTGAGTAATCACACTGGGCTCTGTAGTCACTGATGGGACATATTCGGCCACGTGGAAAATTATGGATTGTAACAGTGTCATTGAAAGCCCAAATGGTGAACAGACATTTTTATCAGCAGATCGAGGTTGGGCTAAAAGGCCTGTTACTGTAATATAATCCTATGTGGCAGAGTTTGACTAGTTTGACTGAGTTTGTTCTCACACTGAACAATTTCTCCTTTAACTCCTCTCACTTCCTCCAAATAAAAGGTGTGGCTATGGGTACCCGCATGGGCCCCAGCTATGCCTGTCTCTTTATGGGGTATGTGGAACATTCCTTGTTCCAGTCCTACTCCGGCCCCCTCCCACAACTCTTTCTCCGGTACATCGATGATTACTTCGGTGCTGCTTCATGCTCTCGTCGGGACCTGGAAAAATTTATTAATTTTGCTTCCAATCTCCACCCCTCCATCATCTTCACATGGTCCATCTCTGACACTTCTCTTCCCTTCCTTGACCTCTCTGTCTCAATTTCTGATGATAGACTGTCCACCAATATCCATTACAAGCCTACCGACTCCCACAGCTACCTCGACTACAGCTCCTCACACCCCGCTTCCTGTAAAGACTCCATCCCATTCTCTCAGTTCCTTCGCCTCCGTCGCATCTGTTCTGATGACCTACCTTCAAAAACAGCTCCTCTGACATGTCCTCCTTCTTCCTTAACCGAGGTTTTCCATCCACGGTCGTTGACAGGGCCCTCAACCGTGTCCGGCCCATATCCCGCGCATCCTCCCTTACGCCTTCTCCTCCTTCCCAGAAACATGATAGGGTCCCCCTTGTCCTCACTTATCACCCCACCAGCCTCTGCATTCAAAGGATCATCCTCCGCCATTTCCGCCAACTCCAGCATGATGCCACCACCAAACACATCTTCCCTTCACCCCCCTTGACGGCATTCCGTAGGGATCGTTCCCTCCGGGACACCCTGGTCCACTCCTCCATCACCCCCTACTCCTCAACCCCCACTTATGGCACCTCCCCATGCCCACGCAGAAGATGCAACACCTGCCCCTTCACTTCCTCTCTCCTCACCGTCCAAGGGCCCAAACACTCCTTTTAAGTAAAGCAGCATTTCACTTGCATTTCCCCTAACTTAGTCTACTGCATTCGTTGCTCCCAATGCGGTCTCCTCTACATTGGAGAGACCAAACGCAAACTGGGCCACCGTTTTGCGGAACACCTGCGGTCTGTCCGCAAGAAAGACCCAAACCTCCCTGTCGCTTGCCATTTTAACACTCCACCCTGCTCTCTTGCCCACATGTCTGCCCTTGGCTTGCTGCATTGTTCCAGTGAAGCCCAACGCAAACTGGAGGAACAGCACCTCATCTTCCGACTAGGCACTTTACAGCCTTCTGGGCTGAATATTGAATTCAACAACTTTAGATCTTAAACCCCCCTCCCCCCATCCCCACCCCGTTTCTTTTCCCCCCCCACCCGCCTTTTTTTTTCAATAATTTATATAGATTCTTCTTTCCCCACCTATTTCCATTATTTTTAAATCTAAAACTAAAACCTTTAGTCTTTCCACCCCACCCCCACTAGAGCTGTACTTTGAATATCCTGTCTTGCATTCTTAATTAGCACTTTTCTCAGACAAAGACCACCACCTTCAACACCTCTATGACCCTTTTGTCTCTGACATCTTTTGATTATCTGCTCACACCACACCCTCAATGTGTCTCTTCCCCCTCACCCACCTTAAACCAATTTATATTTCTCCCTTGTTGAAACTATGCTTCAGTTCTGCTGAAGGGCCATGAGGGCTCGAAACGTTGACTGATTTCTTCTCCGCCGATGCTGCCAGACTTGCTGAGTTTTTCCAGGTAATTCTGTTTTTATAGAGTTTGACTAATGCTCAGGTCTGTACAGCTGCGGCCCATGAGGTGGATTAATACTCAGGCCTATAAAAACCCACCATCATAAGATCAGTTACCCTCACTACCAACTCCACCCCTCTCCCTGCCACATTCTGAGGCTGGACCAGACCCATTGCAACCTTAGTTTCCGATCTGACTTTGAGCTGAGGGCTGAGCTACCGATGACATATCCTCTCCATCATGAAGATCACCTCCTTCCACCTCTATATCTGTTGTCTCCATCCCACGCCAACCCATTTGCTGCTCATCCACATCATTGTTACCTCGAGACTCGACTATTCCACTGCCCTCCTGGCTAGTCTCCCACCTTCCACCCTGCATAAACTTACGCTCCTCCAAAACTCTCCTTAGTGGACAGCAATCCAGTGGGGATAGGGTAAATAGAGATGAAGTTGGGTCTCATGAACAAGATGAGCTTGTGAGAAGATAAGAGGATATGGGAGAGAGACTAAAGAAAAATGTGAGTTCAGGGTTGGGGCTGGTCAGATCTTTAGAGGAAGTTTAGCCCAGTGAACTAATGGAGTGGAGGGAAGCAGCAGAGGCAGCTGATCAGATTGTCCCAATCTTAGAGACAAAGTAGTCCATAAGCTCTTCAGTTGTCAGAGGTGAGGATGGAGAAAACGGGAGAGAGGGAACATTTCAAAAGGAACAAACTTGTATTAGGGATATTTAAATGACTCGTCACTCTGTTTAACAAGAAGTTGATTTATTTGATTTTTATCCAGAATATTAACATATATAACTGAGCTAGAGCTTCTTAACATCAGTAGAAACATATACCAATGCTATTTTTGTTTTAAGACAAGTGATGGAGAAACATCTGGAAGGTCAATGCAACATGAGGAATGTAATCATTGATCTACAGAAGACTTATGACCGGATGCCCAGGGAGGAAGTCTGGAGATGTGTTGGAATTCATGGAGTCCCTGAGGAGCGTGTACGACTATTACAGGACACGTCCAAGGAGTGCCAAGGCAAGAGTAAGAAGCAGTATGGGGGGAGAGAGAGTTTCAACGTCAAAATTGAATTGTATCAAGGATGGACACTGAACCCCTTCCTCTTCCTGATGGCCACGGTTGATCTAACTGAGCAAGTATAACAGGAAATGCCATGGTCAATTATATTTGCAGATGACATTGAGCAATGTGTTGAGGATGATGAGAACATGACTGAGTACGTAGGGAAGTAAGTTGTGAAGAGGACATAAGGAGTTTACAAAGGGATTTAGTAAGGTTAAGTGAGTGGGCAACGATCTGGCAAATGGAGTATAATGTGGGAAAATGTGAAATTGTCCATTTTGGCAGGAAGAGTTAAAAAGCATATTATCTAAATGATGAGAGATTGCAGAGCTCTGAGATGCAGAGAGATCTGGGTGTCCCAGTGCATGAATCGCAAAAGGTTAATAAGCAGGTACAGCAAGCAATTAGGAAAGCTAATAGAATGTTATTGTTTATTGCGTGGGGAATTGAATACAAAAGTAGGGAGGTTATTGTCCAATTATACAGGGCACTGGTGATATCAAATCTTGAGTACTGTTTGTAGTATTGGTCTCCTTTTTAAGGAAAGATGTAAATTGAAGCATTACAGATGAGGTTTACTGTACTAATACCAGGAATGGGCAGGTCATCTTATAAGGAAAGATTGGACAGAGTGACCTTGTATCGGCTGGAGTTTAAAAGAGTAAGAGGTGACTTGATTGAAACATACAGGATCCTGAGAGGTGTTGACAGGATGGATGTGGAAGGATGTTTTCTCTTGTGGGAGAATCAAAACTAGGGGTCACTGTTTAAAAATAAGGGGTCGCTCATTTAAGTCAAAGATGAGGAGAATTTTTTTCTCTTAGAGGGTAGTGAATCTTTGGAACTCTCTTCCTCTAAATGCAGTGGAAGCAGAGTCTTTGAATATGTTTAAGGCAGAGTTAGATTCTTGATTAACAAGGGGGTGACAGGTTATCTTGGGGGGCGGGGGGTTGTACGTGGGAATGTGGAGGTGAGGTTACATTCAGATCAGCCATAATCTTATGGAATGGCACAGCAGGTTCGATGGGCTAAGTGGCCTACTCCTGCCCCTAATTCACATGTTTGTATCAATATCTGGAGAACTGGAGAAATACACTGGAAGACAGAGGTATGACGATTAATTTCATTTTTATTCTTTCATGGGATGTGGGAGTCGCTGACAAGACCAGCATTTGTTGCCCATCTCTAATTGCCTTTGAACTGACTGACTTGCTCGGTCATTGCAGAGGGCAGTTAAGAGTCAACCACATTGCTGTGGGACTGGGGTCACATGTAGGCCAAACTGGGTAAGGACAGCAGATTTCCTTTCCTAAAGGACATGAGTGAACCAAAGACCCAATCTATGGTCCGTCAGAAGAGCTCTGAAGAAGGGTCATTCGGACTTGAAACATTAACTCTGTTTCTCTCTCCACAGATGCTGCTAGACTTGCTGAGTTTTTCCAGCATTTTCTGTTTTTCTTTTAGATTTCAAACATCCACAGTATTTTGCTTTTATCTATGGGCTGTCAGTTCGAGCCTAGGGAAGAGAATCAGAGTGAAGGTGTAAGATTAGGGGCAAAGGCTTGGAAAATGTGAATAGCTTCAAGTACCTGGTTTCAGTGATGGCAGGAGATGGAAGTATGGAAATTAGGAAATGGATTAGCTCTGGTTGGAGTAATTGGAAGAAGTGCAGTGCAGTGTGATTTGATAGAAAAATGTCACTGAAATTGAAAAAGAAGAATCTACAGGGCAGTTGTGAGACCGGCCTTGTTACACAGAGCAGAAACTTGGGCAATCTCAAGAAGAGACGAACAATGCCTGGATACTAATGAGATAGAGATACTGAGATGGATGTGTGGAGTGATAAGAAAGTATAAGATCAGGAACCAGTACATCAGGGGGTCAGTAAAGATTGTGGAAACATTAAAGGAAGTAGCTGAGAAGAGATTGAAATGGTCTGGTCATCCAGTGTGGAAAGAGAGGAAACGTGGTGAGGCGAGTGATGGACGTGGGACTGTCAGGAAGAAGAGGAAGGTCTGAGACCAGATGGAAATATGCGGTGGCCAGAGACAGAAATGCAGTGGGATTTGATCCGAATGTTATTCATTGCGATACCCTGCCCCAATCTCTACATCACAGCGAAAAATGACTATTCGCTTATTTGATTTTCGATGGCGGGGTCTATACCCAGCATTCCGAGCGGTAATGATTGTTCCCTAGCCACGCCTCAGGAGAGCAGTGCGCAGGCGCAGCGTCGGGTGCATGCGCAACACGAGGGATGGCGATGGGGAAAGTTGCTTCTTTGTCTCATCTGCAGCCGGTAAGAAAACGGAAACACAGAGGCAGCGGTGGAGCCGGCGGGTGGACAGGGAGGGTTTTTAAACGCCTGGTGAAGCCCTCAAATCTGGAATACGGACCTGCAGCTCCCGCGTTTGCAGCTTTTAGACTATTTCCCGAGAACAAGCCCAGGTTAACGGCCGCCATCTTGATTCAAGGGGGCAGAGTGAATGCGCGGCCATCTTGGTGATGTAAAAAAAGTGGGCGGGGTTTCAAGATTTGTGCTCCCAATCGGGTCCTATTGCTAGTTGAGTATTGTAGGGGCATGGAAATGTTCAGTGTGAGAGGCTGCAGTCCCCGTATTGTTACTGGAATGAGTTACACAACTTTTAGTTACACTTCAGCCCCAGGCTCCTAATCTTTGACTGCCCAGTGTGGAGGGGTGCGGGTGGGTAAGTCAGAGGATCTTCTCATTGTTACAGACAGAATTTAGGTGGTCCCTTCCAGTCCATAATCAGGATGTTTGTGTGTAATTTCCTAACCTTCTGAGTGATTTTTCTTAATTTAAAATAAATTCCAGCATCAGGCTTTCTGGTGATTTTTAAAAGTAAAACAGGTTATTTATTGTCACACTCTTGCCCTGGATGTTTAAATGCAACATCTCAATCACTCGTCTCACTCACAGTATCTCATACACAGAAGTTAGATACAGATAAAGTTAAAGCTGTAATTATAAAAATGGAATTTATAACTCAGTGTTTATATCAATATGGGCCTGTTGTCTTCTTGGCTGAGCTGATTCTTTAGTTGGAGTGAAGGTCTTTTAGAAGCAAATAATTCTCATCAAACGGTGCATCCTTTTGTCAATGAACATCCAGGAGATTGGTTCTCAGGTAGACTTGGAAGCTGGAACAAGTACAGTACTTTGGCTGCATTGGTAGACTTTCAGCTATGATGGTTCAGTTGTTTCAGATGTTTCCTGGTGCTTCAGATTTCTTTCAGACACAGATTTGCTTTGTTGAGGTTGTATTATACTGCAGTCACTGACAGTTAATTCCAGTCACAAGATTGCAGGGTTAACACTTCTGGGGTCCAGACCACCATGAAACAAAAGAAGTTGATAATGGTCATTCACTCTTATCTCTGCCCATCCTTGAGCTCAAATATCCTCCTTTGTTCGATATAGCACTCTGAGACCGACAGTATAGAGACTTCATATTCCCCACATGCCTGTTCATCCTTACACAGTGAGATGTTTAAACTTCACAGGTGCCTGTGAAATTCCCTTATTCAGGTCCATGTTTAACTAAATATTGGCCATGGAATCAAAGGCTGTCCACAGTTTAATGTCCGTAGTCACATGTTAAGTTGCAGCCATCTTAACAGAGTTTTGTGGCCAGTTTCACAAAGTATGATCTTACAGTCTCTAATATCCCGTATCTCATGCTTATACTGAGCGTGACGTCCTGGACCTGCTCCTGGACCTGGTTAAAACAGTCATTTGTCGATCCAGGATGGGTGAGTCCCATGGGGAGGGTGGTGGGGGGAATCACTCTCGGCACCAACCTATTTTCCATGGTCTTGTCTGTGCCCATGTGGCCCTGGAGAGGGAACAGTGTCCACTGGTACGCTTGGTACATTCCACAACTGGTGGGCACCTCAGGGTACAGTGTGTCTCAGACACTGGAAACAACATTCTGGTTTAGCTGGGAAAGTTCCCTTTGCTTTTGTTGGGACTTTGTTGCTGATTTTGGTTTCTTTTAGTTTGATTGGGCAACATGCTTGGAGGAAACAAGGAAGAGGAAAAAATGTTCCATAGAAACTAGAATAATCTGTTCTGAATTTCTATCCTGCACTGACAGTGATGACTTTTGTAAACTCCTTTTACAGGATATTAGAATGGGAGGATTTGCAGAGAGAAATTTCAAATCAAACATCATGTCAAGATCTGACAGTTGCTCGATTCATCAGGACCTGAATATCATTGGCCATTGAATGTGGAATGAGAAATGTTTGTCTGTTCTGTCTGTCGGAAAAGATTTCAACCATCAGTGTGACTGGAAAAGTACCAAGACACACACACATCTCAGTGAGAGTGTCCAAGTGCACGGACCGTGGAAAGAGCTCTAACCAGCTACACAGCCTGAAAAAAAATCACACCATTCACAGCGGGGAGAAAACGTGCACGTGTTCTGTGTGTGGACGAGGCTTCCATTGATCATTCAACCTAGAGAGAGACGAGGACACTGGCACCACGGAGAAACCGTGGAAATGTGGCGACTGTGGGAAGGGCTTCAGATCCCCGTCCATGCTGGAAATTCGTCGACGCAGTCACACCAGGGAGAGACCGTTCACCTGCTCCGTATGTGGGAAGGGATTCAATCAGTCATCCAGCTTACAAAAACACCATAGAACTCACACTGGGGAGAAGCCATTCACCTGCTCCGAGTGTGGGAAGGAATTCAGTCAAGTAACCGACCTCACGTCACACCATCTTATTCATTCTGACATGAGACCTTTTAAATGTGCTGACTGTGAGAAGAGCTTTAAAAGCAAAAAGGTTTTACTGTTGCACCAACAAATTCACACTGAGGAGAGGCCGTTCATCTGCTCCGTGTGTTGTAAGGGATTCACTCAGTCATCCAGCCTGCTGAAACACCAGAGAACTCACACTGGGGAGAGACCATTCACCTGCTCTGAGTGTGGGAAAGGATTCACCATTTCAGCCCACCTGCTGAGACACCAATGAGTTCACTCTGACACGAGATCTTTTAAATGTTCTGACTGTGGGAGGAGCTTTAAAGGCAAATTGGATCTGCAGATTCACCAGCAAGTTCACACTGGAGAGAGGCCATTCACCTGCTCCGCCTGTGGGAAGGGATTCACTCAGTCATGTACCCTGCTGAATCACCAGCGAGTTCACACTGGGGAGAGGCCATTCACCTGTTCCGTGTGTGCAAAGGGATTCACTCAGTTATCTCACTTGCAGAGACACCGACACACTCACACTGGGGAGAGACCGTTCACCTGCTCCGTCTGTGGGAAGGGATTCACTTGTTCATCGTACCTGCTGAGACACCAGCAAGTTCATAAGTGACTGCAGGAGTTGGATTCTGCTGTTATTATGTGTTATGCTGTTACCATGTTCATTCTGACAGCTGGAGTTTGTTTCAGTTGATGTTAATAATCTCTGCAACTAGGTTGGAGTTGAATATTCTGGATATAGGTTAAATAAATCAGCTTTGTGTCAAACACACAGTGTTTGAGTCCTTGATTTCTCTAAGATAAGAGGACACTGATTGATATCCTGTTACCGACTGTACCATTTTTGGGTCTTTTCTCCTTTGTTAATGGAGACTTGTATTTATATAGCGCTTTTCACAACTTCAGGATGTCCCAAAGTGCTTTACAGCCAATTAAGTTCTTTCGAAGCTAATGGAAATGTGACTTTGACCAGGTAATCTGTTCAGTGATGTTTTTTGAGGGATAAATATGAAGCAGTGCACCAGGGAAAACTCCCCTGCTCTTTGGAATAACACTATTGGAACTTTTACACCAACTGAGAGGGCTGATGGGGCTGTAGTTGAATGTCTCATCTGGAAGATGGGACCTCTGACAGTGCAATGCTCCCTCAGTGTTGCATCAAAATATAAACCTGGATTTTTTGCTCATGTTTTTGGATGTGGATTTGAACCCACAACCCCCTGACTCAGATATAAGAATACAATCACTGAGCCACAACTAACACCTCATCATTACTGCAGATTATTTCAGTCATCATACCTTCGGTTACACTCATGGACGAGTGGAAGATTTTACTCTGGGAGTCACAGATTACCCAAAAAGTGGGTCGAAGTCCTAGGTGATCTTAAAGCATTTTATTAAGAAGCGACAGTTTAGATGTGATACATCAGTTAAATAGGCAGAAAGAACATACAACCCATAACAGAATGGTTTACTGGTCCCGGTGTGGACAAATGGATGGGGAGATGTAGTGGGGGGAACCTGATCTCCATGGTTGGAGGTGGCAGTCTCCTCGGAATGGTTTACTGGTCCCGGATCAGGGGGATGCTGATCTCCGTGGCTGGAGGTGATAGTCTCCTCGGAATGGTTTACTGGTCCTGGATCAGGGGGATGCTGATCTCCGTGGCTGGAGGTGGCAGACTCCTCGGAATGGTTTACTGGTCCTGGATCAGGGGGATGCTGATCTCCGTGGCTGGAGGTTGCAGTCTCCTCAGAATTTTTTCAAACGTTACAAATCACACCTGCACACTCACATCGGTATGCTAGTATCATGCCACGTATGCTCCATCTGATACAAACCACTCTTGAACTTTCAGGTGATCTTATTGAAAGATCAAATGGGGCATCTGACTGAAGATCTTTGCTTATGGTTCTGATGCCTTGGGTAGTGGCCAGACTATCAAATGCAGTTTTCTTAGGAGTTCAGAGGCAAGGATACAAACAAAGAAAGCTATCAATTTACTCATCCCATCGAAACTTCTCTGAGTTTCACTAGAATGTTCATGGCTACCAGATTGATCTATTCTATTGAAGTATACCCAAGGTAGGGAGAGGGGCTTATTCCAATTCCCATTTGATAGCTTTTATTCTTAGTGTGGCATCGCATTAATTACCATTCCATCTCATTCATGAGCCATGGAGGAACTTTGCCATCCAGTTTAATATTCTCATAATATGGTGTCATTGGATCAGAGAAAGAAGTCTAGGTACTTGCAATCAGTTTGGAGATAACTCCCATTCTCAAGTACTTTGTCTTTAAAGATAACAAATGGGATAAAGCCAAATTTTTAGTTCAAAACATCACGTCATTGGAAAGGGTTAATTTTTCTGCATGTTTGCAAAAGCACAGAGCAAACATTCTCAAATGTGTACAATTGTGGAAACGTTACATAACTTCTTCAGATCAAAGATAAATGAAACTACCATTTTAAACTTGTTTTTCTAATCTTTTTTTTTATCTTTGCCCAAATTTTATTCTTTTGTTTGATTCTCTCTTCAAGTATTTTTCCAAATGACTGTTAAAACTGAGGAAAAATAAAATTTAAAAAGTTAGCTTTTACTGTTAAACGAAAGATTCAACCTTCTTAGACCAACAAGAGTTAGAGGAGGTGGAGCTTCCCACTGGTTATGTTTCAACTCTGAAACATAACTTGAAACCTAAAGTGTTTCTTCCATGAAGCAAACCTTTCAATGCCTTTTACAATTGTACAAGTGCATTGTAATTTGTACTTAAAGATTTACTTTCACTTAGTAATTATAACGTTTCACTTCTCTCAGCACCTAAGTTGGTGGCATTTTCGCTTAAATGCCAATTGGTTCCAAATTTTTGAGCTTCTTCCTTGAAAGAATTTTTGAATCTTTGAGATTTGCGAGCAACGCCCTGCATTAACAATGACTGAACGGTGTTTCGAATGTATGGTATACTCCCAGCAGGGTAAGGACACTTCTTCATGAGAGGATGTATCAGTCTGCTAATATCTTCCGGTTTGGTCATGTCTCCACAACCATGTGAATGCACCTGGCACAGATTCAAGAACTGCCTGGACCTCAGGATCATCAGAGGTGACGGGTTCGTACTCCTCTGCAAAGTCTGATAAAACTTGGGGCACACCTTTCATGGGGTCGGGGGGAAGATAGTGGATTATTGATGGCCTTCATTATCAATAGTGCAGAATACCGGTCTCCCACTATTGTTTCAGAGAGGGGAAACAACTCTGTGGGTGCCCTGCTGAAGTCACTGGGAGTCTGGAGATATGTGCCTGGGGTACCTGATACACTGTGACAGCCAGCAAAACTCTGTTACTAATTCACCTAGTCTCTATCGCTGCCTCCATTCTTTCCAGCCACTGATCAACAGGATCAGGGCTCACCTGTGCAGGGGGATGGGGAAAGCAGGACTCACGGTTACTGTCAGTCTCCACACTGCACCTATCGTGACGGTGACAGGCATGGTGGCCCAGGCGGTTACAATTAGGACAGTGCACTGGGTCATCCCTTCCTGGCATGAAGTTCCTGGATGGTCCAGATTTCTGGCCAGGCAAGGGTCTTCCTCTTCGTGGGTGCTAGTGGAGTTATCACGGGTCTGTTCGTGGACCTATGGGAATGTTGAAACAACTTGTCCCAGGTCATTGCCATAGTGTCATAAACATCCCACATGCTACAGACTCATGGCTGGAGACCTTTCAGAAAGAGACCCTTGAAGCTGAAGGAGTGAGAACAGTTTACTGTCCCAGAGAACAAACAGATGGATGATGCAGAATAAGTGCTGGGCTCCGTTGCTGATGGCAGTGGTCTCTTCTGAACAGTTTGCTGGTGTGAGCCAAAGTGTGGGTGTTGTACTGGAGCCAATATGGATCAGTTTGGAATTTTCTTCCTGGTCAAAGAGATTTTTTTTTCCTCTCAAGAGCCTGTGTTAACCTTTACACAGTCATTGGGGAGGTGGTGGAGTACTGGTATTGTCACTGGACTGGTATTGCAGAGAGTCAGATTAATGCTCTGGGGACCTGGGTTTGAATCCCACCATGGCAGATGGTGAAATTTGAATTCATAAAAAAACTGATGCCCATGAAATCATTGTCATAAAAAACCCATCTAGTTCACTAATGTCCTTTTGGGAAGGAAATCTGCTGTCCTTACCTGGTCTGGTCTACATGTGACTCCAGACCCACAGTGATGTGGTTGATTCTTAAAATGCCCTCTGAACAAGGGCAATAAATGCTGGCTGAGCCAGCGATGTCTCCATCCTATGAATGAATTGAATTTAAAAAACCACAGACAGCTGCTTTACATCTGGGTCATGGGATCCAGTTGTATCAGGGTTAGAAATGTCTTGCTTTAGGGCCTGTGCTAGAGACATGTCCTTAGACAACAGCCCTATCCATGCTTGTCAGCACCAAGCTGCTATGGAGTCTTTCTTCATAAGAAAGAGAGTTATTTCTACAATATTCAACAACTTACTTAAGATTTCTTACGGTTAATAGATGGTGATTTCCTACAGCCCGTGACATGGATTGGACTTGTCTCCATTCCCACTCGAGGGATTTCTGTACCAGACTGGAGGGGTAATATTTGGGGACTCTCAATTCTCCACCAATTCCCATTCCCCTTCTTTCTGGTGGATAATGGAGTTGTCACTGTGTAATATGTATGTCAGTAAGAATTGTCAGCAAGGATTAATCAGCACTTTCTAATTGGAGATGTTAATCAGTGAAACCTTTCAGTCACTGTATTGTAGAGTTCGTACCAAAAATCAATTTAGGATTGAAGTAAAAGTTCATAATATTGTTCTGAACTAACTACTGATGCAAGTTCCTGAACTACAGGGAAGGTCACAGACAGCAGTTCTTAAAAATTGCAGCCCCTAGAACACAATTAGCTACAGTTACAAATATTAAGCTCAAGCCCAGTTTCCGGGGGTATTAACATCAGCAGAACCAAAGCTGAACTGTCAGAATGATTCAGTCCTGGATGTGATTAACAGAATAATCCAGTCTCTGCAGTCACTTGTGAACTCGCTGGTGTGCCAAAAGGTTGGATGAATTAATGAATCCCTTCCCACACTTGGAGCAGGTGAACGGCCTCTCCCCAGTGTGAACTCGCTGGTGTGTCAGTAGGTTGGATGAATTAATGAATCCCTTCCCACACTTGGAGCAGGTGAACAGCCTCTCCCCAGTGTGAACTCGTCGGTGTGCAATGAGGTGTGATGAACTCCTGAACCTCTTTCCGCAGTAAGTGCTGCTGAACGGTCTCTCCTCAGTGTGAGTTCGTTGATGTGACAGGAGGCAGGATGAATCAGTAAATCCTTTTCCACACATGGAGCAGATGAACGGTCTCTCCCCAGTGTGAACTCGCTGGTGTATCAGCAGGTGGGATGACCGTGTGAATCCCTCCCTACACACAGTGCAGGGGAATGGCCCCTCCCCAGTGTGAATTCGCTGGTGTGTCAGCAGGTTGGATGACTTAGTGAATCTCTTCCCACACACAGAGCAGGTGAACGGCCTTTCCCCTGTGTGAACTCACTGGTGTGTAATGAGTGCCTGACTGCCTGAAGCGCTTTCCACAGAAAGTGCAGCTGAATGGCTTCTCCTGAGTGTTAATTAGTTGGTGTGACTGGAGACAGGATAATTCTGTGAATCCCTTCCTGCACACAGAGCAGGTGAATGGTTTCTCCCCTGTGTGACTGCGTCGATGAGTTTCTAGCGTGGATGGGCATTTGAATCCCTTTCCACAGTCCCCACATTTCCACGGTTTCCCCATTGTGCCGGTGTCCTTGTGTTTCTCGAGGCTGGATGATCAGTTGAAGTCTCATCCGCACAAAGAACACGTTTATGGTTTCTCCCCACTACAAACAATGTGACGCTTTCTCAGGCTGTGTAACCGGTTAAAGATCTTTCCACAGTCAGTGTACTGGAACACTCTCACTCGGGTGTGTGTGTCTGGCTGCTTTTCTAGTCACACAAATGTTTGAAATCTTCCCTCCAGACTGAAGAGACAAACATTTATCCTTCCACATTCGAAGGCCGATGATGCTCAGGTTCAAATGAATTGAGTGACTGTCAGATCTTGATGTGATGTTTGGTTCGAGTTTCCCATCTGCAAACCCTCATCTAACCTGTAAAAGGAGTTTGCAAAAGTCATCACTGTCAGTCCAGGACAGAAATTCAGAAAAAACAATTCTATTTTTGATGGAACATTTTTTCCTCTCTTGTTCCCCCAAAGCTGTAAATTCCCGTCCCACACACTCTCCCTCCTCCCAGGGCTGAAATCCAAACCCATCTCACCATTTGTTTCCTCCACTCCCATTTCTCCCTCTCTCTCCTCTGCCTGGGTTCAGTTCTCCAGCTCCTGTCTGCAGACTGACAATAAAATCAATGAGTCTTATTGGGGGTTTGGGGCCTCCAGCGGGTGTTTCTGAATCCTCCCCGCCCACCTCCCAGGGTTTCCTTCCTTCCCACAGATCAGATCCTCATCGATTTGAGCCCAAAGTGTAACCTCTTATTTATTGTCCCCCCTCCCCCATCCTCTGATGTGAACCATCCTCCACTCGCTGACCCAGGATGGCGGCCGTTAACCTGGGCCTGTTCCCGGGAGGGAGAAGCCCCGCAGCTGCAAACCAGGAGCTGACAATTATTCCTCAGGGTTTGCGGATCCACAAAGTGTTTCCAAATCCTCCCCGTCCAGCCGCCGGCTCCATCGCTCCCTCCCCCCGGGCCTGTCACCGCGGGGTAAACACGGGGCCTGGGGCCTACCCCAGAAGTTGATCCAGTTCCCAATCCAGCCACGGTTTCCATTCCTACCCTGTGCTCACAATCTCCTCCCGCCTCCCGAACCGTCCGCTCCTCCTCACTCTGTCACCATGACTGACACTGAGCATGCTCAGAACGCACACCCACACTGCACCTGCGCACTGGGAACGGGTTCAACGGCCTCTGCCATCTTGGGAGAGGAAGGCGGGTCTTGTTCAGGGAGCAGAGCGCATGGGTGGCCATCTTGGTGAGGGAATGGGGACTGAGGGCGGGGCTTCCTCCATGGTCATGTTGGGGTTTATTTAAATCTAACAGCTTTTCTTTACATAAAAGAACCCAGGAATTTTGGTGAAAAGCAGAAAAATCCCAGCTATCACCATGGCTTTGTCATTCTCTCACTCACCGGCAAGGCCATATCTCTTTGCTTCCTTGTGTCCCTCACATTCCCTGTCCTTTTGTATCCACTCAGAAAAACTCTACCTAAGTCACTTACAGCAACTCTTTCAAACTCACAATGGTCTCGCCATTGGCCATCTATTTGTCACAATACTTCTACAACTGGTGATCTGCTCAAGTCACTCCCACAACCTCTGATGCCTTTGCCCTCAGTTAAACCCAAACTCTCTCCTACCCCTTATCACTCTCCCATCTTTTCTTCTTCAAGTCCAAGGAACACAGAACATACAACCAAAACACTGTGGATGCTGGAAATCTGAAATAAAAACAGAAAATGCTGGAAAAACTCAACAGGTCTGACGGCATCTTTTTTTAAAATTCATTCATGGGATGTGAGCTTCGCTGGCTGGGCCAGCATTTATTGCCCATCCCTAGTTGCCCTTGAGATGGTGCTGGTCGGCTGCCTCCTTGAACCACTGCAGTCCATCTGGTATAGGTACACCCACATTGTTGTTAGGAAGGGAGATCCAGGATTTTGACCCAGCAACAGTGAAGGAATGATATATTTCCAAGTCATGATGGTGAGTGACTTGGAGGGGAGCATCCAGGTGGTGGTGTTCTTATCTATCTGCTGCCCTTTGTTCTTCCAGATGGTCGTGGTATAGGGTTTGGAAGGTGCTCTCTAAGGAGCCTTGGTGAGTTCCTGCAGTGCATCTTGTAGATGGTACACACTGCTGCTACTGTGCATCTCTGCTGAAAGGAGTAAATGTTTGTGGATGTGGAGCCAATCAAGCAGGCCACTTTGTCCTGGATGGTGTCAAGCTTCTTGAGTGTTGTGGGAGCTGCACTCATCCAGGCAAGTGGGGAGTATTCCATCACGCTCTTGACTTGTGCCTTTAGATGGTGGACAGGCTTTGGGGAGTCTGGAGGTGGGTTACTCATCGCACGATTTCTAGCCTCTGACCTGCTCTTGCCACCACGGTATTTATATGGTTAGTCCAGTTCAGTTCATGGTCAATGGTCACCCCTAAGGTGTTGATAGCGGGGGATTCAGTTATGGTAATGCCATTGAACATCAAGGGGCGACGGTTGGATTCTCTCTTGTTGGAGATAGTCATTGCCTGGCATTTGTGTGGCACGAATGTTACTTGCCACTTGTCAGCCCAAGCCTGGATATTGTCCAGGTCTTGCTGCATTTGGACATGGACTGCTTCAGTATCTGAGAAGTTGCGAATGGTGCTAAACATTATGCAATCATCAGCGAACATCTCCAATTCTGACCTTATGATGGAAGGTAGGTCATTGATGAAGCAGCTGAAGATGGTTGGGCTGAGGACGCTCCACCGAGGAACTCCTGCGGTGATGTCCTGGAGCTGAATGACTGACCTCCAACAAGCACAGCCATCTTCCTTTGTGCTAGGTGTGACTCCAACCGGTGAAGAATTTTCCCCCGATTCCCATTGACTCCAGTTTTTCTCGGGCTCCTTGATGCCACACTCTGTCAAATACTGCCTTGATGTCAAGGTCAGTCATGCTCACCTCACTTCTGGAGTTCAGCTCTTTTGTCCATGTATGAACCCAGGCTGTAATGAGGTCAGGAGCTGAGTGGCCCTGGCGGAACCCAAACTGAGTGTCAGTGAGCAGGTTATTGCTAAGCAAGTGCTGCTTGATAGCACTGTTGATAACCCCTTCCATTACTTTACTGATGATCGAGAGTTGACTGATGGGCTGGTAATTGGCCCGGTTGGATTTGACCTGCTTTTTGTGTACAGGACATACCTGGGCAATTTTCCACATAGCTGGGTAGATGCCAGTGTTGTAGCTGTACTGGAGCAGCTTGGCTAGGGGCATGGCAAGTTTTGTGGAGAGAGAAACAGAGTTCAAGATTTGAGTCAGTATGACTCTTCTTCAGAGCTCAATCCCTCATCACGACTGTGTTGCCCTTTACCCCGACCATCCCCAAGTCCCACTCACGCATCACAACTGTGCTGCCCTTTACCCCGACCATCCCCAAGTCCCACTCACGCATCACGACTGTGCTGCCCTTTACCCCGAAAGTCCCCAAGTCCCACTCATGCATCATGACTGTGCTGCCCTTTGCCCCGACCATCCCCAAGTCCCACTCACGCATCACGACTGTGCTGCCCTTTACCCCGACCATCCCCAAGTCCCACTCACGCATCACGACTATGCTGCCCTTTACCCCGACCATCCCCAAGTCCCACTCACGCATCACGACTGTGCTGCCCTTTACCCTGACCATCCCCAAGTCCCACTCACGCATCACGACTGTGCTGCCCTTTACCCCGACCGTCCCCAAGTCCCACTCACGCATCACGACTGTGCTGCCCTTTCCCCCGAACGTCCCCAAGTCCCACTCAAGCATCACGACTGTGCTGCCCTTTACCCCGATCGTCCCCAAGTCCCAATCATGCATCAAGACTGTGCTGCCCTTTACCCCGACCGTCCCCAAGTCCCACTCACGCATCACGACCGTGCTGCCCTTTACCCCGAACGTCCCCAAGTCCCACTCACGCATCACGACCGTGCTGCCCTTTACCCCGAACGTCCCCAAGTCCCACTCACGCATCACGACCGTGCTGCCCTTTACCCCGAACGTCCCCAAGTCCCACTCACGCATCACGACCGTGCTGCCCTTTACCCCGAACGTCCCCAAGTCCCACTCACGCATCACGACCGTGCTGCCCTTTACCCCGAACGTCCCCAAGTCCCACTCACGCATCACGACCGTGCTGCCCTTTACCCCGAACGTCCCCAAGTCCCACTCACGCATCACGACCGTGCTGCCCTTTACCCCGAACGTCCCCAAGTCCCACTCACGCATCACGACCGTGCTGCCCTTTACCCCGAACGTCCCCAAGTCCCACTCACGCATCACGACCGTGCTGCCCTTTACCCCGAACGTCCCCAAGTCCCACTCACGCATCACGACCGTGCTGCCCTTTACCCCGAACGTCCCCAAGTCCCACTCACGCATCACGACTGTGCTGCCCTTTACCCCGAACGTCCCCAAGTCCCATTCAAGCATCACGACTGTGCTGACCTTTACCCCGACCGTCCCCAAGTCCCACTCACGCGTCACGACTGTGCTGCCCTTTACCCCGACCGTCCCCAAGTCCCACTCACGCGTCACGACCGTGCTGCCCTTTACCCCGAACGTCCCCAAGTCCCACTCACGCGTCACGACTGTGCTGCCCTTTACCCCGAACGTCCCCAAGTCCCACTCACGCGTCACGACTGTGCTGCCCTTTACCCCGACCGTCCCCAAGTCCCACTCACGCGTCACGACTGTGCTGCCCTTTACCCCGACCGTCCCCAAGTCCCACTCAAGCATCAAGACTGTGCTGCCCTGTGCCCCGACCGTCCCCCAAGTCCCACTCCCCCATCACGACTGTGCTGTCCTTTACCCCGACCATCCCCAAGTCCCACTCACGCATCACGACTGTGCTGCCCTTTACGCCGAACATCCCCAAGTCCCACTCACGCATCAAGACTGTGCTGCCCTTTACCCCGACCGTCCCCAAGTCCCACTCCCCCAACATGACTGTGCTCACTGACCTACAAAGGCTCCAGCTCCACCAATGCCTCCATTTTCAAATTCTAATCTCCTGTTCAAATCCCTTCAGTTCCACACCCCCTGCCGATGTCTGTAACATTCTCCAACCGTACAACCCTCAGAGAGCTCTGTATCCCGCCATCTCAGGCCTCTTACACATCCCTCACTCTCTCTGTCCCATTGGCCATGCCTTCAGTCATCGGCCTTAACCCTGGACTTCCTTCCCTATCCCTCTCTGCCGGTCCACAGCTCTACCCCTTTAAGAGCCTCTTAAACATATATATCTTTTACTAAGCCTTTAGTTAGCCCTCTTAATGTCCTCTTCTTTGGCTCAGTGTCAGGTTTTGTCTGATTTGTCAGTTTATGCTTCTGAGATTCACCATGAGACATCACACCCTAAAGGTGTGATGTAAAGGAAAGTTATTTTTCAATCACATTGTGACAGACTGGGGAAGCCAGGGTTAAAATAACATCTGAGGAAATGGAGTGAGGTCACAGATCAGCCATGACCTCAAGGAATGAGCGAACAGGCTCGAGCGAGTAAATGACCTTCTCCTGTCCCTAATAAACTTGGACTCAAACACCAGCTGATAAATGGAAAGTCATGGGAGAACTGGGGAGAAGACACTTCAGCAGAAACCAGCACTGGAGCAGAGTTAGAGAGGGGGAGAAGTCTAGGCAGAAACTACACAGGAACTGGAGTAGGTCATTCAGTCCTTCAAGCCTGCTCTGTCATTCAATTAGACTCTGGCTAATCAATTGGTTTCTCATGAAGATTTATTTGATTTATATCCAGAATATTAAGCTACAGCCCAGTTATAAGGGAAATTAACATCAGCAGAAACAAACCCCAACTGTCAGAATACGAACATACGAATTAGGAGTAGGATTAGGCCATTCAGCCCCTTGAACTTGCTCCACCATTCAACAGGATCATGACTGATCTGAATGTGCCCTCAAGTCCACTTCCCTGCCTACCCCTGATAATCTTTGAATGCCTTGTCAATCAAGAATCTATCAAACTCAGCTTTAAAAATATTCAATGACCCTGCCTCCACCACTCTCTGGGGAAGAGAGTTTCACAGACTTACGACCCTCTGAGAGAAAAAGAATTCTTCTTATCTCCACCTTAAATGAGAGACCTCTTATTTTTAAACTGTGCGCTAGTTCTAGCCTCTCCACAATCAACATCCACCCTGTCAATTCCGCTCAGGATTTTATGTTTCAATAAGATCACCTCTCATTCTTCTCAATTCCAGTGGATACTGGCCCAACCTGTCCAACCTTTCCTCATAACATAATCCCCTCCCATCCCCAGAATCAGTTGAGTGAACCTTCTCTGAACTGCTTCAAATGCAATTGTACCCTTTCTTTAATAAGGAGAGCAAAACTGTACACAGTATTCTAGATGTGGCCTCATGAAAACCCTGTAGCAAAACATGCCTGAGCAATAAATGACAATATTCCATTTGCCTTCCTAATCACTTACTGTACCTGCATACTAACCTTTCCTGATTCATGTACCAGGACACCCAGATCCCTCTGTACCTTTCAATTCTGTAATTTCTCCCCATTTCAATAATATACTGCTTTTTTATTCCTCCTCCAAAGTGGACAAGTTCATTTTTTCCCACATTATACTCCATCTGCCAAATCTTTTTCCCATTCACTTAACCTGTCTATATCCCTTTGCAGACTCCTTATGGTGATTAACAACTTACTTTCCAACCTATCTTTGCATCATCAGCAAATTTAACAACTATACATTTGATCCTGTCATTCAAGTCATTAATATAAATTGTAAATGGTTGAGGCCCCGATGCTGATTTTTGTGGCACACCACAGGTGACATCTTGTCAACTCAAAAATGACCCACTTATCCCTTCTCTCTGTTTCCTGTTAGCCAACCAATCTCTATCCAAGCTAATATATTATCCCAACATGATGAGCTCTTATTTTGCATAGTAACGTTTGATATGGTACCTTGTCAATTGCCTTCTGGAAATCTAAATACACCACATCCACAGGTTCTCCTTTATCTACACTGCTTGTTACTTCCTCAAAGACCTCCAATAAATTAGTCAAACATGATTTCCTTTGCACAAAACCATGTTGACCCTGCCTGATTGCATTGAGATTATCTAATTGCCCCACTCCAGCCTCCTTAACAACAGAATTCTCTTGGTTCAATCCTGGATGTGATGAACAGCAGCAATAACAGCAGAATTTCACACTTGCAGTCACTTGGGAATTCCCTGGTGTCTCAGAAGATTGGATGACTGAGCAAATCTGTTCCCACATGTGGAGCAAGTGAATGACCTCTCTCTAGTGTGAAGCTGCTGGTGTCTCAGCAGGTGGGATGACTGAGTGAATCTCTTCCCACATGTGGAGCAGGTGAATGACCTCTCTCCTGTGTGAGTTTGCTGGTGTCTCAGCAGGTCCTTTGTGTTCTTAAAGCTCTTCTCACAGTCAGGACATTTAAAAGGTCTGTGATCAGTGTGAACAAGTTGATGTACAGTGAGCTGGGATGGCTGAGTGAACCCCATTCCCACACGTGGAGCAAGTGAACGGTCTCTCCCTAGTGTGAATTCGCTCATGTATCAGAAGGTGGGGTGAATTAGTGAACCCCTTCCCACACACAGAGCAAATGAATGGCCTCTCGCCGGTGTGAACTCGCTGGTGTCTCAGATGCTGGGATGAATGGGTGAATCCTATCCCACTCACAGAGCAGGTGCATGGCCTCTCCCCTGTGTGAATTCGCTGGTGTGTCGCGAGATCCTGTTTGCTTTTAAAGCTCTTCTCACAGTCAGAATATTGAAATGGTCTCTTGTCAGAGTGAACGCGTTGGTGTGTCAGCAGGTGGGATAAAAGTCTGAATCTCTTCTCACACAGGGGGCAGATGAATGGTTTCTCCTCAGTGTGAGTGCGTTGATGGGCTTGTAAATCATTTTCACTTTTAAAACACTTCCAACAGTGAGAACATTGAAAAGGTCGCTGATCAGAGTGAACAAGTTGGTGTCTCAGAAGGTGGGATGATTGAGTGAATCCCTTTCCATACACGGAGCAGAGGAAAGGCCTCACCCCCATATGAGTGCGTTGGTGTCTCTGCAGGTCCTTTGTGCTTTTAAAGCTTTTCTCACAGGGAGAACATTGAAAAGGTCTCTGATCAGAGTGAATCTGCTGGTGAATCAGGAGGTTTGATAAAGCATTACATCCATTCCCACATTCGAGGCAGGTCAATGGCCTCTCGCCAGTATGAACACGGTGTGTATAGAGACTGGATGAGAGAGCAAATCCCTTCTCATGCTCAGAGCAGGTGAATGGCCTCTCTCCGGTGTGACTGTGTTGATGAATATCCAGTTCAGATTGGTAACTGAATCCCTTCCCACAGTCCCCAAATTTCCACAGTTTCCCTGTGGTGTGGCTATCCTCATGTGTCTCCAGGTTGGATGATCAGTTGAAGCCCTCTTTGCAAAGAATACGTGTATGGTTTCTACTCACTGTCAATGGTGTGAAGATTTTTAGGCTGTGTAACTGGTTATAGCTCTTTCTGCAGTCAATACACTGGAACACACACACTCTGGTTGGTGTGTCTCACTGCTTTTCCAGTCACACAGATGTTTGAAATCTTTTCCCACAGAAAGAATAGACAAACATTTCTCCTTCCACATTCAAAGGCTGATGAAATTCAGGTCCTTATGAATGGTGTGACTTTTAAATCTTGGATGTGAAGATTGATTTGAGTTTCCTGTCTGTAAATATTCCACTTCTGATACTGTGTAAAATGTGAATACAAAAGTCATCACTGTCAGTGCAGGTTAGAAATTCAGAACGTGCAATTCTAGTTTTAATGGAACATTTATTCCTCTCTTGTTCCCCCCAAAGCTGTAAATCCCCGTCCCACACACTCTCCCTCCTCCCTGGGCTGAAATCCAAACCCATCTCACCATCTCTTTCCTCCACTCCCAGTTTTCTCCCTCCCTCTCCTCTGCCTGGGTTCAGTTCTCCAGCTCCTGTCTGCAGACTGACAATAAAATCAATGAGTCTTGTTGGGGTAAAAACAAAAAACTACTGCGGATGCTGGAAATCCAAAACAAAAACAGAATTACCTGGAAAAACTCAGCAGGTCTGGCAGCATCGGCGGAGAAGAAAAGAGTTGACGTTTCGAGTCCTCATGACCCTTTAACAGAACTAAGTAAAAATAGGAGAGGGGTGAAATATAAGCTGGTTGAAGGTGGGTGTGGAGAGAAGTTGGTGGGGGGGGGTGGTGGTTGTAGGGACAAGCAAGCAGTGATAGGAGCAGATAATCAAAAGATGTCACAGATAAAGGAACAAAGAGGTGTTGAAGGTGGTGATGTTATCTAAGAGAATGTGCTAATTAAGAATGGATGGCAGGGCACTCAAGGTGCAGCTCTAGTGGGGGTGGGGTGGAAAGACTGACAGAGCATTACAGGTATAGATTTAAAAATAATGGAAATAGGTGGGAAAAGAAAAATCTATATAAATTATTGGAAAAAACAAAAGGGAGGGGGAAGAAAAGGAAAGGGGGTGGGGATGGACGAGGGAGTTCAAGATCTAAAGTTGTTGAATTCAATATTCAGTCCAGAAGGTTGTAAAGTGCCTAGTCGGAAGATGAGGTGCTGTTCCTCCAGTTTGCGTTGGGCTTCACTGGAACAATGCAGCAAGCCAAGGACAGACATGTTGGCAAGAGAGCAGGGTGGAGTGTTAAAATGGCAAGCGACAGGGAGGTTTGGGTCTTTCTTGCGGACAGACCGCAGGTGTTCTGCAAAGCGGTCACCCAGTTTACGTTTGGTCTCTCCAATGTAGAGGAGACCGCATTGGGAGCAATGAATGCAGTAGACTAAGTTAGGGGAAATGCAAGTGAAATGTTGCTTCACTTGAAAGGAGTGTTTGGGCCCTTGGACGGTGAGGAGAGAGGAAGTGAAGGGGCAGGTGTTGCATCTTCTGCGTGGGCATGGGGAGGTACCATAGGTGAGAGTTGAGGAGTAGGGGGTGATGGAGGAGTGGACCAGGGTTGCCCAGAGGGAACGATCCCTATGGAATGCCACCAGGGGGGGTGAAGGGAAGATGTGTTTGGTGGTGGCATCATGCTGGAGTTGGCGGAAATGGCGGAGGATGATCCTTTGAATGCGGAGGCTGGTGGGGTGATAAGTGAGGACAAGGGGGACCCTAGCATGTTTCTGGGAGGGAGGAGAAGGCATGAGGGCGGATGTGCGGGAGATGGGCCGGACACCTTTGAGGGCCCTGTCAACGACCGTCGGTGGAAAACCTCGGTTAAGGAAGGAGGATGACATGTCAGAGGAACTGTTTTTGAAGGTAGCATCAACAGAACAGATGCGACGGAGGCGAAGGAACTGAGAGAATGGGATGGAGTCCTTACAGGAAGCGGGGTGTGAGGAGCTGTAGTCGTGGTAGCTGTGGGAGTCGGTAGGCTTGTAATGGATATTGGTGGACAGTCTATCACCAGAAATTGAGACAGAGCGGTCAAGGAAGGGAAGGGAAGTTTCAGAGATGGACCATGTGAAAATGATGGAGGGGTGGAGATTGGAAGCAAAATTAATAAATTTTTCCAGGTCCCTACGAGAGCATGAAGCAGCACCGAAGTAATCGTCGATGTACCGGAGAAAGAGTTGTGGGAGGGGGCCGGAGTAGGACTGGTACAAGGAATGTTCCACATACCCCATAAAGAGACAGGCATAGCTGGGGCCCATGCGGGTACCCATAGCCACACCTTTTATTTGGAGGAAGTGAGAGGATTTTAAAGAGAAATTGTTCAGTGTGAGAACAAGTTCAGCCACACGAAGGAGAGTAGTGGTGGATGGGGATTGTTCGGGCCTCTGTTCAAGGAAGAAGCTAAGGGCCCTCAGACCATCTTGGTGGGGGATGGAGATGTAGAGGGATTGGACATCCATGGTGAAGAGGAAGCGGTTGGGGCCAATTTCCAGTTCCCTGGCCCCAACCGCTTCCTCTTCACCATGGATGTCCAATCCCTCTACATCTCCATCCCCCACCAAGATGGTCTGAGGGCCCTTAGCTTCTTCCTTGAACAGAGGCCCGAACAATCCCCATCCACCACTACTCTCCTTCGTGTGGCTGAACTTGTTCTCACACTGAACAATTTCTCCTTAAACTCCTCTCACTTCCTCCAAATAAAAGGTGTGGCTATGGGTACACGCATGGGCCCCAGCTATGCCTGTCTCTTTATGGGGTATGTGGAACATTCCTTGTTCCAGTCCTACTCCGGCCCCCTCCCACAACTCTTTCTCCGGTACATCGATGATTACTTTGGTGCTGCTTCATGCTCTCGTCGGGACCTGGAAAAATTTGTTAATTTTGCTTCCAATCTCCATCATTTTCACATGGTCCATCTCTGACACTTCCCTTCCCTTCCTTGACCTCTCTGTCTCAATTTCTGATGATAGACTGTCCACCAATATCCATTACAAGCCTACCGACTCCCACAGCTACCTCGACTACAGCTCCTCACACCCCGCTTCCTGTAAGGACTCCATCCCATTCTCTCAGTTCCTTCGCCTCCGTCACATCTGTTCTGATGATGCTACCTTCAAAAACAGTTCCTCTGACTTGTCCTCCTTCTTCCTTAACCGAGATTTTCCACCCACGGCCGTTGACAGGGCCCTCAACCGTGTCCGGCCCATCTCCTGCGCATCTGCCCATACGCCTTCTCCTCCCTCCCGGAAACATGATAGGGTCACCCTTGTCCTCACTTATCACCCCACCAGCCTCCGCATTCAAAGGATCATCCTCCGCCATTTCCGCCAACTCCAGCATGATGCCACCACCAAACACATCTTCCCTTCACCCCCCTGGCGTCATTCCGTAGGGATCGTTCCCTCCGGGACACCTTGGTCCACTCTCCATCACCCCCTACTCCTCAACCCCCACCTATGGCACCTCCCCATGCCCACGCAGAAGATACAACACCTGCCCCTTCACTTCCTCTCTCCTCACCGTCCAAGGGCCAAACACTCCTTTAAAGTGAAGCAACATTTCACTTGCATTTCCACTAACTTAGTCTACTGCATTCATTGCTCCCAATGCGGTCTCCTCTACATTGGAGAGACCAAAGGTAAACCGGGCGACCACTTTGCAGAACACCTGCGGTCTGTCCGCAAGAAAGACCCAAACCTCCTGTCGCTTGCCATTTTAACACTCCACCCTGCTCTCTTGCCAACATGTCTGTCCTTGGCTTGCTGCATTGTTCCAGTGAAGCCCAACGCAAACTGGAGGAACAGCACCTCATCTCCCGACTAGGCACTTTACAGCCTTCCGGACTGAATACTGAATTCAACAACTTTAGATCTTGAACTCCCTCGTCCATCCCCACCCCCTTTCCGTTTCTCCCCCCTCCCTTTTGTTTTTTCCAATAATTTACATAGATTTTTCTTTTCCCACCTATTTCCATTATTTTTAAATCTATACCTGTAATGCTCTGTCAGTCTTTCCACCCCACCCCCACTAGAGCTGCACCTTGAGTGTCCTGCCATCCATTTTTAATTAGCACATTCTCTTAGATAATATCACCACCTTCAACAGCTCTTTGTTCCTTTATCTGTGACATCTTTTGATTATCTGCTCCTATCACTGCTTGCTTGTCCCTAAAACCACCCCCCCTCCCAACTTCTCTCCCCCAACCCCCCCCCCCTCCCCACCTTAAACCAGCTTATATTTCACTCCTCCTATTTTTACTTAGTTCTGTTGAAGGGTCATGAGGACTCGAAACGTCAACTCTTTTCTTCTCCGCCGATGCTGCCAGACCTGCTGAGTTTTTCCAGGTATTTCTGTTTTTGTTTTGGATTTCCAGCATCCGCGGTTTTTTGTTTTTGTTCTTATTGGGGGTTTGGGGCCTCCAGCGGGTGTTTCTGAATCCTCCCCGCCCACCTCCCAGGGTTTGCTTCCTTCCCACTGATCAGATTCCTCATTGGTTTGAGCCCAAAGTGTAACCTCTTATTTATTGTCCCCCCTCCCCCATCCTCTGATGTGAACCATCCTCCACTCGCTGACCCAGGATGGCGGCCGTTAACCTGGGCCTGTTCCCGGGAGGGAGAAGCCCCGCAGCTGCAAACCAGGAGCTGACAATTATTCCTCAGGGTTTGCGGATCCACAAAGTGTTTCCAAATTCTCCCCGTCCTGCCGCCGGCTCCATCGCTCCCTCCCCCCGGGCCTGTCACCGCGGGGTAAACACGGGGCCTGGGGCCTACCCCAGAAGTTGATCCAGTTCCTAGTCCAGCCTCGGTTTCCATTCCTACCCTGTGCTCACTATCTCCTCCCGCCTCCCGAACCGTCCGCTCCTCCTCACTGTCACCATGACTGACACTGAGCATGCTCAGAGCGCACACCCACACTGCACCTGCGCACTGGGAACGGGATCACCGGCCTCTGCCATCTTGGGAGAGGAAAGCGGGTCTTGCTCAGGGTGCCGGGCGCATGGGTGGCCATCTTGGTGGGGGAAGAGAGGAGTGAGGACGGGGCTACCTCCCCGGTGACAGGTCCAGGTTACCCGGGCAACCGGCCGCCGCCATCTTGCACTGACGTTTTTCCATCCGGGTCTTTAGTGAAGGAATGGACAATGAGCTGGAGTCAGTTTGAAAGCTGTTCAGAGGAAGGTCTGAAATCAGATTTACATCCAGATACCTGTAAGGACAATAAAGTTTACATCAATTATGTGTTTAAAATGAAATCAGAATGCTGGAAATACTCAGTTCTGAAGAACAATCATATTGGATTGGAAATGTTAAATCTGTTTCTCTCTCTTCACAGAAGCTGCCGAACCTGCTGAGGATTTCCAGAACTTTCTGTTTTTATTTCAGATTTCCAGCATTCACAGTATTTTACTAAAATGATGTTTCTTTGCAATTTTGTTGCATAACTAGTTAAGAGTAAAATAATTGTTACAATTTAAATATACAAATCAGTGATATTTATTTGTGTAACTGAGACTCGGCTGTTAAGGAACAATGTTAGAAATCACTTCACAGAAAATATGGCGGAAATCTGAAATTCTGTTGAGGTTTCATCAGTTAACAATTTAAAAACTGAGATTGCTGGACATTTATGAGGCAAGAGTAGTGAGGGTTATGGAATCAAGGCATGTGGATGGATTTAATGTAGAAATCAGGCATCTACCTGATGCCTGAAGGAGGGATGAGGCCTTGCATCAAGAATTCAAGGAGTTGGGCAGTAGACTAAAAAGCAGTACCTCTCTGGGTGTAATCTCTGGATTACTCCCAGTGCCACGTGCTAACGAGCACAGAAATAGGAGAATCGCGCAGTTGAATACGTGGCTTAAGAGTTGATGCAGGAGGGAGGGTTTTAGATTCCTGGATCACTGGGACCGTTTCTGGGGTAGATGGGACCTGTACAAGCAGGACGGTCTACATCTGAACCAGAGCGGGATTAACATCCTTGCGGGCGGGTTTGCTAGTGCTGTTGGGAGGAGTTTAAACTAATTCAGCAGGGGGGAGGGGACACAGAATGTTAGCAGAATAGGGACACATCATAATACAGTAAAACAATCAAGACAGAGGGAGTACAGCTGCATTAAGTTTCAAGGGAGTAAGGCAAGGCTGGATGGACTTTACTTTAATGCCAGCAGTATTACAGGTAAAACGGATGAGTTAAGGGTGAGGATTGACACGTGGAATTGTGATATAGTAGCCATCACTGAGACGTGGTTGAGAGAGGAGCAGGATTGGCAGCTCAACATTCCGGGATACAGAATCTTCAGGTGAGACAGGAGAGGGGGTAAAAGAGGAGAAGGCATTGCATTATTAGTTAAGGAGTCAGTTACTGCAGTAAGGAGAGATGATATCTTGGAGGGGGCATCGAATGAAGCTTTGTGGGTAGACCTTAGGAATGAAAAAAGGGCAGCCACATTGTTAGATGTTTATTATAGACCCCCAGATAGTCAGTGGGAAATTGAGGAGCAAATATGAGCACAATTTGCAGAGGTGTGTTAAAAACAATAACAATAGGGTAATTACATTAGGTGATTTCAACTTTCGCAACATTAATTGGGATAGACATAGTGGCTATCTTGGATGGAGTGGATTTCTTGAAATGTATAAAGGAGAACTTTTTAGGTCAATATGTAGGGAGTCCAACAAGGGACGGTGCAGTGCTGGACCTAATTCTGGGGAATGAAGCCAGACAGGTGGCTGAGGTGGTGGTGGTGGAGCGTTTTAGTGACAGCGACCACAACATGGTACGAAGGGATCGAAATAGGCTGAAAGGTGGAGATAAAACAATAGATGGAAATAAATTTTAAAATAATGGAAATAGGTGGGGAAAGAAGAATATATTTTAAAAATTATAAATTATTGGAAAAAGGGGGATCAGAAAGGGGGGTGGGGATGTAGGTGAGAGTTCACGATCTGAAGTTGTTGAACTCAATGTTAAGTCCGGAAGGCTGTAAAGTGCCTAGTCGGAAGATGAAGTGCTGTTCCTCCAGTTTGTGTTGAGCTTCACTGGAACATTGCAGCAGGCCAAGGACGGACATGTGGGCATGAGAGCAGGGTGGTGTGTTGAAATGGCAAGCGACAGGGAAGTCTGGGTCATGCTTATGGACAGACCGAAGGTGTTCCGCAAAGCGGTCACCCAGTCTGCATTTGGGGTCTCATATGTAGAGAAGACCACATTGGGAGCAGCAAGTGAAGTGTTGCTTCACTTGAAAGGAATATTTGGGGCATAAGAACAGATGCAATGCTACAATTTAAGCTTGTTATGGACAAAGAAATAGTCAAGTTGCAAAAAAAATGTTTTGGATTGGGGGAGAGCGGATTTTAGTAAAATAAGGCAGGATCTGGCCAAGGTAGACTGGGAACAGCTACTTGTGGGGAAATCTACAGAGGAGCAGTGGGAAGCGTTCAAAAAGGAAATGGGGAGGGTACAGGCTCAACATATTCCCTCGAGTGTGATAGGAAGGAGTAACAAGCCCAGAAAACCATGGATGACCAGAGATATACAGGGTACGATGAGAAGGAAAAGAGAGGCTTTTAGCAGGTACAAGGGGAGCAAATTAGCGGAGGCATTAGTGGAGCACAGAAAGTGCAGGGTGGAGCTTAAGAAAGCAATTAGGAGAGCAAAGAGGGGCTATGAGAAAGCTCTGGCTGGTAAAAGTAGGGAAAATCCCAAGATATTCCATAAGTAGATCAATGGAAAGAGTAGGGCCCATTAGGGACCAAGGGGGCAATCTATAGGTGGAGCCAGAGGATATCGGTAGAGTATTGAATGAATACTTCACATCCGTCTTCACCCAAGAGAATGAGGATGAAAGTATGGAATTCGTGGAGAGAGACTGCGAGGTTCTTGAGAAAATTGATATAGGGAATGACAAGGTATTGATTTGTGTCCCAGCAGGAGATCGCAGGGAATCTGACCCAAATTTTTAATTGCTTTCTGATCGGGGGTCGGTAGGGGGCGGTGGGGGTGTGGTGGTGGGGGGGGCGGGATTGGTAGGGAGTGGGTGGAGAACATCGAATGTGTTTCCACTATTTTAGAAGGGTTGTTGAGATAAACCAGGGAACTGCAGGCCAGTAAGTCTCACGTCAGTGGCAGGGAAACTATTGGAGACAATTCTGAAGGAGAGAATCTATCTGCACTTGGAGAGGCAAGGTTTGATCAGGGATAGTCAGCATAGCTTTGTCAGAGGGAGGTCATGCCTAACAAATTTGATTGAATTTTTTAAGAGGTGACCAGGTGTGTAGATGTGTAGGGTAGTGCAGGTGATGTAGTTTATATGGATTTCAGCAAAGCCTTTGACAAGGTCCCACATTGGACACTTATAAAGAAGGCAAATGCACATGGGATACAGGGTAATTTGATAAGGTGGATTCAAAATTGGCTTAGTTGTAGGAGATAGATTGTGATGACAGAAGGCTGCTTTAGTGACTGGAAGCCAATGTCCAGTGGCTTACCACAGGGATCTGTGCTGGGTCACCTATTATTCATAATTTATATAAACAACATAGATGACTATGTCAGGGCTAGGATTAGTAAGTTTGCAGATGACACAAAGATTGGCCGAGTGGTTAACAGTGAGGTTGAGTGTCTTGAGCGATAGGAAGATATAGATGGAATGGTCAAATGGGCAGATAAGTGGCAGGTAGAATTTAACCCTGAAAAGCGTGAGGTGATATGCTTTGGAAGGACTAATTTGACAAGGAAGTATTCAATGAACGGCATGACAGGAAGTTCTGAGGAACAAAGGCACCTTGGCGTGTGTGTCCATAGATCTCTGAAGGTGGAGGGGTATGTTAGTGGGGTGGTGAAAAAGGCATATGGGACACTTGCCTTTATCAGTTGAGGCATAGATTACAAAAGTAGGGAGGTCATGTTGGAGTTATATAGAACCTTGGTGAGGCCACAGCTGGAGCACTGTGTGCAGTTCTGGTCGCCATATTATAGGAAGGATGTGATTGCAGTGGAGGGGGTGCAGAGGAGATTCACCAGGATGTTGCCTGGGATGAAACATTTAAGTTATGAAGAGAGGTTGGATAGACTTGGGTTGTTTTCGTTGGAGCAGAGAAGACTGAGAGGCGACCTGATCGAGGTGTACAAGATTATGAGGGACATGGACAGGGTGAATAGGGAGCAGTTGTTCCCCTTAGTTGAAGGGTCAGTCACAAGGGGACATAAGTTCAAGGTGAGGGGCAGGAGGTTTGGGGGGGATGTGAGGAAAACTTTTTTACCCAGAGGGTGGTGACGGTCTGGAATGCACTGCCTGGGAGGGTGGTGGAGGCGGGTTGTCTCACATCCTTTAAAAAGTACCTGGGTGAGCACTTGGCACGTCATAACATTCAAGGCTATGGGCCAAGTGCTGGTAAATGGGATTAGGTGGGTAGATCAGGTGTTTCTCACATGTCAGTGCAGACTCGATTGGCCGAAAGGCCTCTTCTGCACTCTGTGATTCTGTGAAAATGAAGAACAGACTGTCTGAGGACCAGGATGTCAAACCTGAGACTCAGGTCCTGGTTTACTGGGCAGCAGTGATCCCTGTGCTCCTAAAGGCTTCAGAGACTTGGACAATCTACATTACGCACCTCAGAACACTGGAGAAGTCCCACCAGCGATGCCTTCACAAGATCCTCCAAATACAGTGGCAAGAAAGGCAGTCCAACAGCAATGTCCTCTCCCAAGCCACCTCGCCCGGCATTGAGGGGCCGATCACTCAAAACCAGCTCTGCTGGGTGGGACATTTGTTGGTATTCTGGACACCAGACTCCCAAAGCAACTGTTCTACTTGGGACTCATTCACAGCAGGAGTCTCCCAGGAGGACAGTGGATAAGCTTTAGAGAACGATGTGATTGCACTGGAAAGAATGCAGAGGAGATTCACTGGGACATTGCCTGGGCTGGAGCGTTTCATCTATGAAGAGAGACTAGACAGGTGGGGATTATTTTCCTTGGGGCAGAGAAGGCTGAGGGGGGACCTGATTGAGGTGTACAAAGTTATGAGGGGCATGGATAGGAAGAAACTTTTCTCCTTCGTGGAGGGGTCAGTAACCAGGGCGCATGGATTTAAGGTGAGGGGTAGGTTTAGTGGGGATGTGAGGAAAATATTTTCACCCAGAGGGTGGGGGTTATCTGTAACTCACTGCCTGAAAGGATGGTATAGGCAGGAACCCTCACAACATTTAAGTATCGAGATGAACACTTGAAATGCCATAGCATACAAGGCTATGGGCCAAGTGCTGGAAAATGGGATGAGAATAGATGGGGACTTGATGACCGGCACAGAAGATCAAGCATTGAACTTATCAGCCATCACAGAACCCAACAAATCAGAGTGGAAGCAAGTCATCCTCGATCCTGAGGGACTGCCTAAGATATAGGCAGTTTGGGCAGATCAGGGAGGTGGGTCTCCCTTCCTGGTGACAGGCCCTTGTTACTCCAGCTGCTGGTTCCCATTTGAGTGAGGAAGACAGGGCTTGTTCAACCAGCAGGGTGCAAGTGCAGCCATCTTGGTGAGAGCCAATCTAGTAGGCAGGACTTCGGGGTCCCAGTGACCAGGAAAGAAAATTATTGACTCATTGATTTTACTCTCAGTCTGCAAACAGGGAGTAGCAAACTGAACCCAGACAGATTAAAGAGAGAGAGAGAGAAAACTGGGAATGGAGGTAAGAAACTTAACTGGATTCTGTGCAGGCAAGAGGGAGAGTGTGTGGGATGGGGAGCAAAAGTGAAAAATGTTCCACAGAAACTAGAACTGTCAGTTCTGAATTTCTATCCTGGACTTAAAGTGATGACATTTGTAAACTCCTTTCACAGGGCATTAGAAAGGGAGGATTTACAGACAGGAAACTCAAACCAAACATCACATCAAGATCTGACAGAACCACTCAATGCATCTGGACCTGAATATCATTGGCATTTAAATGTGAAGGAGAAATATTTGTCTCTTCTGTCTGTGGGAAAAGATTTCAAACATCAGTGTGACAGGAAAAACACTGAGACACACACACCCGAGTGAGTGTGTTCCAATGCACAACTGTGGAAAGAGCTTTAACCAGTTAGCCTGAAAAAGCATCGCATTGTTCACAGTGGGAGAAACTGTACATGTGTTGTGTGTATGGATGAGGCTTCAACTAATTATCCAACCTGGAGAGAGACATGGACACGGGGACCATGGAGAAACCGTGGAAATGTGAGGACTGTGGGAAAGGATTCAATTATCCATCCCTTCTGGAAATCCATCGACGCAGCCACATTAGGGCCGACACTTTGGAGAAACCGTGGAAATGTGAGGACTGTGGTAAAGGATTCTATTATCCACGCCAGCTGGAAATGCATCAGCGCAGTCACACTGGGGAGAAGCCGTTCATCTGTTCCATATGTGGGAAGGGATTTACTCGAACATCCTGCCTCATGTTACACCAGAGAATTCACACTGAAGAGAGGCCGTTCAGCTGCACATACTGTGGAAAGAGGTTCAGGCGGTCATCCCATCTCACTGCACACCAGCAACTTCACACTGGGGAGAGGCTGTTCACCTGCTCTGTGTGTGGGAAGGGATTCACTCATTCATCCGGTCTTCAGTCACACCAACAAATTCACACTGAAGAGAAGCCATTCAACTGTACTTCCTGTAGAAAGAGGTTCAGGCATTCATCTGCCCTTGTTGAACACCAGCGAGTTCACACTGGGGAGAAGCCATTCACCTGTTCTGTGTGTGGGAGGGGATTTGCTCGGTCATCCACCCTGCTGTCACACCAGCGAATTCACACAGGGGAGAGGCCATTTTACTGTACTTGCTGTGGAACGAGGTTCAGGCGTTCAGCCGACCTCGATTCACATAAGCGAGTTCACACCGGGGAGAGGCCGTTCACCTGCTCTGTGTGTGGGAAGGGATTCGCTCAGTCATCCACCCTGCTGACACACCAGCGAGTTCACACTGGGGAGAAGCCATTCAGCTGCACTTCATGTGGGAAGAGTTTCAGGCTGTCATCCGCCCTCACTGCTCACCAACGCACACACACTGGGGAGAGACCGTTCACCTGTTCCGTGTGTGGGAAGGGATTCACTCAGTCTGGGAGCCTGCAATTACACGAACGCACTCACACTGGGGAGAAGCCATTCACCTGCTCCACGTGTGGGAAGGGATTCACTCAGTCTGGCAGCCTGCATTTACATGAACGCACTCATACCGGAGAGAAGCCATTCATCTGCTCCGTGTGTGGGAAGGGATTCACTCAGCCTGGCAGCCTGCTGAGACACCAGCGAGTTCACAAGTGACTGCAAGGATTGGATTCTGCTATTATTGCTGCTGTTAATCACGTCCAGAACTGATAGTCTGACAATATCTGGTTTGTTTCTGTTGATGTTAACAACCCAATAACTGGCTGGAGTTTAATACTCTGGAGATGTCACTGATTTTCGGGGCTGCAGTATCCCTTTTTAAAAACACCATCTGTGATCTTTCCCCTTAATTCAAGAACCCTCAACAGGAACTCATTTACAATAAAATTATGAACTTTTACTTCAATCTTAAATTGGCCTTTGCAAATTCAGTGTCTGACAGGTTCCACTGATTAACATCTCCAATTAGAAAGTGCGAATTAATCTTTGCTGACAATCAGGATCAGTTCCACAGGACATGTGTGATACAAATATTTCGGAAAAACAAAGGTGACGGAGGAGATTGCAACAAACTACAGGGACATCTCACTCCTTCGTGTCACTGGGAAGGTCATCGCTGGGGTCATGCTTAAAGATTTCATCTACTTGTAGACTGAGTGTATCCAGAAGCACAGAGCTGACAGATCTACAGTGAGCGTGATCTTCTCCAGATGCCAGCTATGAGAGAAGTGCAGAGAACAGGATATACCTCTTTACCTTACAGCGTAGATCTCAGGAAAGCATTTGGCACCCTCAGCAGGGTAGGACTCGACAAGATTTTGGAGAAAATTGACTGTCCACCAAAACTACTCAGTCTCAGCCACTCCTTTCATGGCAACATGCAGTGTCCTGATTATTGACGCCATAAGACTCTGATTATTAATTGAAATAATTCTGATTATTAATTAGCATCCTGGTAAGTGCAATAATTTTTTGGTTATTGAAGCGGTAGGCAGCTGATTATTATTGGGATTGGAACTGTAATTAATGTAATTAATGCTGATTATTAATGTATTAGGATGATGATTATTTATACAATAAGATCCTGATTGTTGATGCAATGGCCACCAGAATATTAATGTAATAATATCATGATTATTAATGTGTTGAGATCCTGAATCTTAAAGTAATTGGACTCTAATCATTAATTTAATAGGAACCTGAGCATTGATGTAATAGGATCCTCATTTTGATGCAATAGGATTCTGATTATTAATGTTACAGTGTCTTGATTGTTAAATACATTATGATCCTGATTATTAATACATTATGATCCTGATTGTTGAAGAAATCGACTTTTCAGAAAAAAATGAACACCGACCTTTTCGCAAGTGTTTTTTGCAGCAGCAATTGAGCCTCAGAGAGTCGTCCATTAGGCCACACCCACTAACAAAACAAAAACCGTGAGGATTTAAAGGGGCCTCGCAGCTGTCAGGAAACAGTTGGAGCTCCACGGCAGCCATTGCTGCCTCGGAGCTCGCGAGCCCAAATTCTTGTCTCACACCCCATTGCGGTCACGACCCTCAGTTTGGGAAGCCCCTCACTTACACAGACTATAAAATGGGAACTGGCTTTGAAAGCTCTTGTCACAGTCGAAGCATTTAAACCCTCTCCAGTATGAACTCGTTGGTGTGTTTGGAGGCTGGATGACTGAGTGAACCCCTTCCCACGCATGGAACAAGTGAACAGCCTCTCCCTGGTGTGCAGGCACTGATGACTTTCCAACTCAAATGAGTAATTAATCCCTTCCATTGTCCCCGCATTAACACGGTTTCTCCCCAGTGTGACTGAGCTTGTGTCTTGACGGGCCAGATGATTGGCTGAATCCTCGTTTAGGGATATGGGTTAAGAGTGGGGCAGTGGGATTAACCGGATTGCTCTTTGAAAGAGCCAGTGCAGATTCGATGAGCCAAGTGGCCTCCTTCTGTGCTGTACTATAATGAGATCATGTGATTCTATTACAGGATAATGATTCATAATAAACACCATATAATCGAATCATAGAACTGAGAAGGTGGACATTCCACACAAAGAAGGCAAACATTTCCCGCCTGATTCAGGTCACTGTGTTTATGCATAAATACTAATTGGAAATTTTTTGCTAAAAATGTCTGCAGAAGGTTTGGGTAGAATGTGGGATTTGAACTCACGTTCCCAGATCCAAAGCCTCGGCCTCTGGAATACTAGTCCAGTGACATTATCACTGTGACATCATCAGCCCAATGTTTAGGGTGAGAACACACACGGGCAGCAGAGTTTTGGATGATCTCGTCTCCAGGTTGTTGCGGGGGGGTGGGGTGGCAGGGCAGGGTGAATGTGAGAGACTGGCCAGGAATGTATTAGAATAGTCAAGTCATGGGTATGAGGAGAATTTCAGCAACAGTTGAGCTGGGGTAGGGTGGAGATGGGTGACATTACGGAGGTGGAAATATCTGGTATTAATGATGGTGTGGATATGTGGCTGGAAAGTCATCTTGGGGTCAAATATGACACCAAGATTGTGAAAAGTGTGGTTCAGCCTCAGACAGTTCCCAGGGAGAGAGATGGACTCGGTAGTTAGGGAACGGAATTTGTAGCGGTGACTGAAGACAATGGCTTTTGTCTTCCCAATTTTTAATTGGAATAAATTTCTGCTCATCAAGTGCTGGATGTCGGATAAACAGTTTGATAATTTAGTAATAGTGGAGGAATGGAGAGGGATGTTGGGGAGGTAGTACTGGGTGTTGTCAGTGTACATGGGAAAACTAACACAATGTTTTTGGATGATGTCGCCTAGTGGCAGCATGTAGATGAGAAATAGGAGGGTCCAAGAAT
This sequence comes from Cetorhinus maximus, assembly GCF_964194155.1. Taxonomy (NCBI): domain Eukaryota; kingdom Metazoa; phylum Chordata; class Chondrichthyes; order Lamniformes; family Cetorhinidae; genus Cetorhinus; species Cetorhinus maximus. Next base: position 20,636,860 of record NC_135901.1, read on the forward strand.
AGATCCTTGGGGAAAATCAAGTTCAAGGACGTTGGAGAAGAAAGGGAGGTTGCAGGTGGTGTGGCAGTTTGCAAGGAAGGTGGGGTGAAGGGGTTTTTTCAGGAAGGGTAAGGATGAGAGGGGCATAACCAGAAGAAAGCGCACTCTGTTAACAATATCAGCAACATGGGGAAGATAGATGGTCAGCAATTTGGCAGGAATAGAATCGAGGGACCAGGAGGTGGGTTGCCTGCAGAAGAAGAGCTCTGACCGGGCATGATGGGAGATAGGAGAGGAACTGTGAATTCAGGGCTCAGACAAGGGGGAACTTTAGAGACAGTTTGGCCCATTGGCATAGTGGAAGGGAGGGGAGTAGCAGAGGCAGGTGAAAGGATTGTCTCAATCTTAGTGACAAAGAAGCTCCATGATCTCCTCACACTTGTGGTTGTTGGTAAGGATGGAGGAGACAGAGGAGAGGGAGAGCCCTTCAAAAGGAATTAACTTATATATTAGCGACATCAAAGGGGGAGGCAGTGGTGTAGTAGTATCGTCATTGGATGAATAATCCTGAGACCAGCTGGTAATGGTCTGAGGACCTAGGTTCAAATCCCACCACGGCATATGGTGTAATTTAAATTCAGTAAAAATCTTGAACAAAAAGTTTAATGATGACCATAAATTGATTGTTGTAAAAACCCATCTAGTTCACTCATGCCCTTTAGGGAATGAAATCTGCCGTCCTTTCCCGGTCTGGTCTACCAAAGCACTGTGGTTTATTTTTAAATGGCCCAGCAAGACACTCGGTCGTATCAAACCGTTATGATGTCTATAAGGAAAGAAACTAGACCTACACCACATGGACTGCAGCGGTTCAAGAAGGCAGCTCACCACAGCCTTCTCAAGGGCAATTAGGGATGGGCAATAAAGGCTGGCCTAGCCAGCAAGGTCCACATCCCATGAATGAACAAAAAAAGATTCAACACACTGCATGTTTAGTACAAAGCTGATTTATTTTTTTCTTGTCAACAATATTTTCCCCTATAACTGATCTGGGATTTATTAACATGAATAGGAACAGACACCACTGAACATGGTTCAGTCTTAGATGTGATTATCAGCAAAATCTAATCATTGTAGTTACTCGTGAACTCGCTGATGTTTCAGTAGGTGGGATATCTGAGTGAATCCCTTCCCACACTCGGAGCAGGTGAATGGCCTCTCCCCGGTGTGAATTCGCTGGTGTACAGTGAGTTGAGATGATTTCCTGAACCAAGTCCCACAGTGAGAGCACCTGAATGGTCTCTCGTCAGTGTCAACACGTTGGTGGGACATCAATTCCCAGGAAGTTTTATAGCACTTCCCGCAGACTGGACATTTAAAAGGTCTGTCCTCAGTGTGAACTCGCTGGTGTTTCAGCAGGGTGGATGATTGAGTGAATCCCATCTCACATTTAGAGCAGGTGAACGGCCTCTCCCCAGTGTGAAGTTGCTGGTGTACAATGAGTTGAGATGATCGCTTGAACCCAGTCCCGCAGTGAGAGTGCCTGAATGGTCTCTCGTCAGTGTGAACACGTTGATGGGACATTAGTTCCCAGGAACTTTTATAGGACTTCCCACATTGTGGGCATTTAAAAGGTCTCTCATCAGTGTGAACACGTTGATGGGACATCAGTTCCCTGGAGCTTTTAAAGCATTTCCCACAGTCCAGACATTTAAAAGGTCTCTTGTCAGCGTGAACTCGTTGGTTTTTCAACAGAGCGGATAAATGGGTGAATCCCCTCCCACACTCTGAGCAGCAGAATGGTTTCTCTCCAGTGTGAACTCGCTGATATTTCAGCAGGTTGGAGGAATTGGTGAATCCTTTCCCACATGCAGAGCAGGTGAACAGCTTCTCTCCAGTGTGAACTTGCTGGTGTGTCAGCAAGTTCGATGATCGAGTAATCCTTTCCCACATATGGAGCAGATGAATGGTCTCTCTCCAGTGTGAGTGCGTCAATGAGTTTCCAGCTCAGACAGGTAACCAAATGCCTCCTCACAATCCCCACATTTCTACGGTTTCTCCCCTGTGTGAATGCGCTTGTGTCTTGACAAACCAGATGATTGGCTGAAGCCTCGTCTACACACACAACATATGTAAAGTTTCTCCCCACTGTGAACGGTGCTTTTTCCTTCCATGTTCAAAATCCAATGTATTCAAGTTACGATAAATTGGGTGACTTCGTCAGATCCTAGACTCCGTCAGATCCTGATGTGATGTTTGGTCTGTTTCCGTAATGCAAATCTTCTCCTTCTAACACCCTGTGAAATCAATTTAAAACAGAAAAAAAGGAGTGAGAGAGACCCCACACAAACACAAAGACAGGTTGTGAAACTGAGCTGAAAGAATCTGGTAATTTGTGGGGCCGGCACCAGGAAAAAGTGACCATGAAAACTGCTGGATTGTCACAGAAACCCAACTGGTTCACTGATATCCTTCAGGGAAGGGAACCTGTCACCCAGTCTGGGCCTACACAAGACTCTAGCCTCCATGTGGAGAGGAGAGTGAGAGAGGATTGGGATCCGAAGCAGAGGAGGAGAGGGATTTTCTATTTCTGCAACTTGACCAGAAATTTGACAGACTTTCTAAAACACTCCACCTCCACCACCTAGAGGAACAGGGTAACAGGTGTATATGAACAGCATCACCTCCAATCTCCCCTCCAAGTCACACTCTGTCCTGACTTGACTGACATCCAGTACTGGATGAACACAAATTTCCTCCATTTAAACATTGCCTTCAGTCCCCACTACCAACCCTAGACACTGACTCCAGCCCTCTGCTTGACAACAGTCTGAGTGTGAAACATCAGTATCATATTTGACCCCGAGACAAGCTCCCAACCACATATTGGCATCATCGTCAACACTTAAATGCCTTTTACCCGCACTATTCCCATAACCCTTTACATTATTGTTAATTAGAAATCCATCAATCTCTACCTTAAACATACTCAGAGCTTCCACAGCCCCCTGGGGTAGAGAATTCCAAAAATTCACAACCGTCTGAGTAAAGAAATTTCTCCTCATCTCAGTCCTCAGTGGCTTACTTTGAAATTGTGTCCCTTAGTACTAGACTCCCCAACCAGGGGACACATCTTACCTGCATCTACCCTGTCTTATTTCTTTAAGTATTTTGTAGGTTTCAATGAGATCACCTCTCATTTTTTGAAACTGTAGAGAATACAGGCCCATTTTCTCCAAGGTCTCCTTATAAGACAGTCCTGTCATCCCCGGAACAAGTCTGGTGAACCGTTGTTGCATTCCCTCTATGGCAATAATATCCTTTCTGAGGTAAGGGGTCAAAACTGCACACACTGCTCCAGAGGCAGTCTAACCAAGCTTCTATATAAGTGAAGCAAGACTTCACTACTCCTGTACTCAAATCCTATTGCGATAAAGGCTAACATTCCATGAGCTGCATCTGCATGTTAGCTTTCAGTGACTTATGGACAAGGACACCCAGGTCCCTTTGTGCATCTACACTTTCTAAACTCTTACCATTTAGGAAATGCTCTACACATCTGTTCCTTCTACCAAAGTGGATAACCTCACATTTTTCCACATTATATTCCATCTGCCATGTCCTTGCCCACTCAGTCTGTCCAAATCCTTTTTTTTTGTTCGTTCATGGGATGTGGGCATCACTGGCCAGGCCAGCGTTCATTGCCCATCCCTAATTGCCCTAGTTCAGAGGGTATTTACGAGTCAATCACATTGTGGGGTCTGGAGTCACATGTAGACCAGTTAAAGATGGCAGATTTCCTTCCCTAAAGGGGCATTAGTGAACTAGATGGGTCTTTACAACATTCAACAATGGTTTCATCATTTAGGCATTTAATTCCAGATTTTAAGTGAATTCAAATTCTCCCATCTGCCATGGCCGGATTCAAACCCAGGTCCCCAGAGCTTACCTGGGGTCTCTGGATTACTAGTCCAACGACAATACCACGATGCCATCACCTCCCCTTGTAGCCACTTCACATCTTCCCCACAACACACATTCCCGCCTAGGTTTGTATCATCCATGAACTTGGAAATATTACATTTGGTCCCCACATCCAAATCATTGACGTATTGTGAACAGCTGGGGCCCAAGTATTGATCCTTGAGGCCACGAGTCACAGCTTGCCAACACGAGAAAGACCTGCTTATTCCTGCTCTCTGTTTTCTGCCTGTTAGCCAATCCTTAATCCATGCCAGTATATTGCCTCTTATCCCATTTGCTTTTATTTTGCTAATCAACCTCCTGTGGGGGCACTTTATCAAAAGCCTTCTGAAAATCCAAGTACACCATGTCCATCGACTCTCCTTTACCAATTTTGTTTGTAACATCCTCAAAAAGCTCCAACAAGTTTGTCAAACATGATTTCCCATTTGCAAATCCATGCTGACTATGCCCAATCAGATCATGATTATCCAAGTATCCATTTATCACACCCTTTACAATGGATTCTAGCATTTTCCTTACTACTGATGTAAGGCTAACAGGTCTGTAGTTCCCTGTTTTCTTTCTCCCTCCCTTCTTAAATAGTGGGGTGAAATTTGCTACCTTCTAATCTTCAGGAACCATTTCAGAATCTATAGAATTTTGGAAAATGATCACCAGTGTATCCACTATCTCTATAGCAACCTCTTTCAACCCTCTGGGGTGCAGAATATCAGATCCCGGGAATTTATCAACTTTCACTCCCATTAAATTCTTCAATACAACCTTCTTACTTATACTAAGTTCCTTCAACTCCTCATTTTCCCTAGTCCCTTGGATCTCTAAATCTGGGAGATTCCCTTTACCTTCCTGTGAAAACAGACACAAACTAATCATTTAGATTCTCTGCAATTTCTCTATTCCCCATTATGAATTCTCCTGACTCTGCCTGTAATGGACCCACATTTGTCTTAGCCAAATGCTTCCTTTTTACATCCCTACAGAAGCTTTTATAGTCCACTTTTATATTTTTTGCTGGATTGCATTCAAATTCTATTCTCTCTTTCCTTACTAGTTTCTTGGTCTTCCTTTGCTGTATTCTAAAAACCTCCCAAACCTCAGGTTTACTACTACTTCTGCCAACATTATAAGCCTTTTCGTTTAGTCTTATGCAATCCTTAACTTCCTTTGTCAGCCACGGTTGACTGACTTTTTGGGTTTTTGCACCTTGAATGAATGTATAGGTGCTGTAAGCTATGTAATAGTTCTTTGAAGCCTATCCATTGCCTATGTACAGACACATTTTAATGTATTTTCCCAATCCATCTCAGCCAATTTGTCCCTCACTCCTTCATAATTTCCTTTGTTCAACTTTAACACCCTTGCTTCAGAGTGAATTACCTCACTTTCAAACATAATGTGAAATTCTATCATATTGTGGTCACTCATCCCTAAAGGATCTTTTACAAGATTATTAATTAGCCTCTTTTCATTACATAATACCAAATCTAAAATATCCTGCCCTCTAGTCAGTTCCTTAATACACTGCTCGAGAAAACCATCCCTAACACATTCCAGAAACTCATCTTCCACAGCTTTAGTGCTCAATTGGTTTACCCGGTCTTTATGCAGATTGAAGTCATCCATGATTACTGCATTGCCCACGCTACATGCTTCTCTCACCCCTGATTAATACCATGCCCCACATTACCACCACTGTTTGGTGGCTGATAAACAACTCCAATCAATGTCTAATGCCCTTTGCTGTTTCTTAGCTCCACTCAAACAAATTCCATGTATTGTTCTTCCGATCTGAGATCCACCCTTACTAATGCACTGATTCCATCTCTTATTATCGGCGTAAGTCCACCTCCTTTCCCTTCTTGTCTGTCCTTCCTAAATGTCGAATATTCTTGAATATTCATGTCCCAGCCTTGGTCACCATGCAGCCATGTTTCTGTAATGGTGATTATATCATACTCATTCACCTCTATTTGTGCCTTCAGATCATCTACCTTACTGCAAATGCTGCGCGCATTCAGGTGGAGTGCCCTTAACTTTGTCTTTTTGACATAATTTCATATTCAAAGCATACTCAAAGCTCTGTTATTTCTTTTGCTTTATGGTCTCAATACTACTTCCTGTTACCAACTTTACTTTCTTCCAATTTGGACTACCCCCCCGACAAGCTTGTTTAAACCCATGCGAACAGCACTAGCAATTCTCCCTGCAAGTATATCAGTCCCAGTCCTGTTAAGATGTAATCTGTCCAGCTTGTACAGGTCCAACCTGCCCCAGAAATGGTCCCAATGCCTCAGAAATCTGATGCCCTCCCTCCTACACCAGTTCTCCAGCCACGTATTTAATCGATCAATCCTCCTATTCCCATGCTCAGTAGCATGTGGCACTGGGCGTAATCCTGAGATTACTGCTCTTGAGCTCCTGCTTTTTAATTTGCTCCCTAACTCCTTGAAATCTACTTTCAGGACCTCACCCCTCTTCATACTTATGTTGTTGGTATCATTGTGGACCATGACTTCCGGCTGATCCCCCTCCCCCCGAAGGATATCTGCAGCCACTCTGTGACATCCTTCACCCTGGCACCAGGGAGGCAACACACCATCCCCGAGGCACGTTTCTGCCACAGAAACACGTGTCTGATCCCCTGATTATGAAATCCCCTATCACTATTGCCCTTCCATTCTTCTTCCTCCCCACCCCCCGTACAGCTGAATCGCCTGTGGTGCCACAGGCTTGGCTCTGGCTGCACTCCTGAGAAACTATCGCCCTTATCAGCATTCAAAATGGAAAACCAATTAGCAAGCAGGTTAGACTCAGAGGCTCCTGCACTACCTGCCTGGTTCTCTTAGACTGCCTGGTGGTCACCCATTCCCTCTCTGGCTGTACGTTTCTGATCTGCGGTGTGACTACCTCCCTAAATGTGCTTTCCACGTAGTCCTCTGCCTTGCAGGTGCACAACAGTGACTCCAGCCGCCACTCAAGTTCTGAAACCCAGAAATTCAGACAATGTAAATATTTTTCTTGGTTTGCGTTTACTGTGTGTGAATCCTCCCCTTCTAACCCCCTGTAAAAGGAGTTTCCAAAATCTATCCCTGTCAGTCCATGATGGAAATTCATAACATTCTCTTCTCGTGCTTCCTGGCCCAGGATGATCGCGTAAGCGCCCTGCTGCACATTGCCTTTTGTGGTCATTAGCAGTCCCTCGATTTGAGGATGATGTCTACTCAGGGTCATGAGTTTCTGCAATGGGTCTTCATGTCGCTGAACAGAGATGTGGGTGTTTGGACACATGAGGCAGAAGAACCCATGAGGTATTGGGATCAGAAGAGCAGGATTTGCTTCCTTTTCTTGCCTTCTGTGCACCGCACTGCCTCATCAATAAGAGACTGGGATTTAAAGGGTAATGCAGGTTGATGGTCAAGTTGTCGCCATTCTGAACTATGGGGAACAAACTTTTCCCAATCATTAAAAACATTGCCCCCTACAAAGATGGCGGCCGTACATGCGCCTGCTGCACGTTGCCCCCAATAAAGATGGCGACCCGGTCACTGGAAGTTGTGGCCTCGCTCCATGCAAACGGGGGACCGATAAGATGTTTTTCTGGGTTTGGGCTTGCCCAACATGTTTACGAAGCCTCCCCGCCCACCCGCTGGATCCATCGCTCTCTCCGTCCCGCCATCTCCCTCTTACCGATTGCGGATCTGACAAGAGTCTCTGCATCACCATTACCTGCACTATGCATGCTTCAGTCACAGCCCGGCCCCGCCCCTCGTTCACTCCGATTGGTTGGAGAACCAACCACCCCTGCGCGGTCCTCCAACCCCACCCCTTCTGATTGATACAAGCTTTTCAGAGATCTTGGGATTCACCTCAAATCGTTCCAGGGTGTTGCCCTTAAAGGGTAAATACACATCGTATTTTCATATAATTCTCTGCATCCAGATCTTTTTAAGCAAGCCTCGGAAATTAGGTAATAATGAGTTGTTGCCCAGATTTAAAGTGATTTGCAAAAGAAGCAAATATGACGTGAGAAAAAACTTTTTCACACAACGAGTGGTTTGCTGGAAATCTGAAATAAAAACAGAAAATGCTGGAAAACTCAGCAGATCTGGCAACATCTGTGGAGCGAGAAACAGAGTTAACATTTAAAGTCCATATGACTTCTTAAGCTTTGAAGAAGAGTCATACGGACTCAAACGTTAACTCGATTTCTTTCTCCACAGATGCTGCCAGAGCTGTTGAGTTTTACCAACATTTTCTGTTTTTATTAAACTATTAATTTCTGTTCACAGGTTCTGATCTTATCCTAACCATGACTTGCTAGAACCAACTTTGATTGCAGATCATCAATTTTAAAATGTGTAAGTGCCTTTACATAGAAAATAGGAGCAGGAGTAGGCCATTCGGCCCTTCGAGCCTGCTCCGCCATTCATTATGATCATGGCTGATCATTCAACTCAATAGCCTGCTCCCGCTTTCTCCCCATATCCTTTGATCCTTTTCGCCCCAAGAGCTATATCTAACTCCTTCTTGAAAACATACAATGTTTTGGCCTCAACTACTTTCTGTGGTGGTGAATTCCACAGGCTCACCACTCTCTGGGTGAAGAGATTTCTCCTCATCTCAGTCCTGAATGGTCTACCCCATATCCTCAGACTGTGACCCTTGGTTCTGGATCCTCGCACCATCGGGAACATCTTTCCTGCATCTACCCTGTCTAGCCCTGTTAGAATTTTATAGGTTTCGATGAGATCCCCCCTCATTCTTCTGAACTCCAGCGAATATAATCCTAACCGACTCAATCTCTCCTCATATGACAGTCCCACCATCCCAGGTATCAGTCTGGTAAACCTTCGCTGCACTCCCTCTATAGCAAGAACATCCTTCCTCAGATAAGGAGACCAATACTGCATACAATATTCCAGGTGTGGTCTCACCAAGGTCCTGTACAATTGCAGCAAGACATCCCTGTTCCTGTATTCGAATCCTCTGGCTATGAAGGCCAACATACCATTTGCCTTCTTTACTGCCTGCTGTACCTGCATGCTTACCTTCAGCGACTGGTGTACGAGGACACCCAGGTCTCGTTACCCATTCCCCTCTCTCAACTTATAGCCATTCAGATAATAATCTGCCTTCCTGTTTTTGCTTACCCCTTTAAATTAAGTTAAACCTTTTGGAATATACTTAATATCAAATAATACTGATTACTCTAGGGCCCTTCTTCCCTGCTCCTCGTTGTTACAGAATATAGCCCTTACAAATGATGAATCACAAAATAAGGCCTTAAAAACTATAAGCGATAAAAGTAGTAAATACTTACCCGACCGCACTTACAGGATCACCCCGTTCCCTCCTCACTGAACTCCCTCAGTCACCTCTGCTGTCCTAGCTTCTCTTCAACTCCCGGCTCCTCTCGCGCTTCTCCTCAACTCTCGGCTCCTCTCACGCTTCTTTTCAACTCTCGGCTCCTCTCGCGCTTCTCTTCAACTCTCAGCTCCTCTCGCGCTTCTCTTTGACTTCTGATATCTTTCCAGCTGCCGGCTCCAGCAGGAGATTTTAATATTGGAAACTGAAATTGCTTCAGAGGTGAGTACTTTTGACCATTCATTTACAATTTATAGCTGTTCGTGCTCTGCTCTGTTTTCTGTGAGAGGTTCCATGGCTCTGGGGCTGGTGTGACTCCTTTACTGTGAATCTGACTCCATGTCCATCCATTGCTCTGTTTCACCTCTGCCTTCCTTAATCACCTCTCTGCCATTGTCTAACTTCCTCTGTCTCTAATAATGAATGTATTTTAGTTATGTTTCGCATTTTACTGTTCCCTCTGCCAACCATATCTAAATGAGGTTTCCACCGCTACCCATCCCCCGACCATGTTCCGCTGGCTTACCAGCTCTTCTGCTTTTGAGCTTTTATTGATCATCAAATTTTGCACCATTTTTGTTGCCTGTAATTCATTCTACAGATCCTGAATCATTAATTTTGTTTCTCTCCACTGATTCCAGCATATATTGTCAGTCCCAGTTGCCTGTGGAGATGATGTTTGACCTTCTTGAACTGCTGCAGTCCATGTGGTGAAGGTGCTCCCACAATGCTGTTGGGTAAGCAGTTGCAGGATTTTCACCCAGTGATGATGCAGGCAAACACTTCTGTCTCTGATCTACAGACACCACATTCTGAGAAGACTGAATTGAACAGTAAAGTTCCCCCAGGGCTCATGAGTGAGATGGAATGGCAATTATTGGAATTCTCCACTTAGAATAAAAGAGCAAAATCACACCACCAAATGGTAATTGCAATGACTCACCCTGGGTACAGTTAATGGAATTTGTCAATCCATCAGGGGGAGATGGTGGCGTAGTTGCAATATCACTGGACCTGTAACCCAAATGTTCAGGCTAATGCTTGGAGACATGGGTTCAAATTCCACCATGACTGCTAGTGGAATTTAAAGTCAATTAATTGAATCTTGGGTTCACTACAGAATCTGCTGTCCTCACCTGGTTTGGCCTACATGTGACTCCACAGCAATGTGGTTGACTCTTAACTGCGTTCTGAAATGGTCTGAGTGCAATTAGGAATGGCCACATTCCATGAAAGAATAATTTTTTTAAAATTGTCATCGTGAAAGTGTCCCTGAAACTAATAAAATGTCTAGGGAGATGTTTGTATTTTTTTTAAGGAAAATTGCATTTAAAACCTGGCCACTTTCAGAGGGAGTAAAATTAAAGTGGAGAGGGATATAGAATCTGGATTTAGAAAATATCCACAAGCTGGATGCAGGTGAACAGAGAGCTGGAGAATCTTTAAGGTTCATGCATGAACTTTTGTTTGAACCATATGTATTTACGACTTGCCAATAATTTAGAATTCTATGAGATAAACTGCAGGTGGGGAGGACGAATCAAAGTCAATAGTTATCACCATTTACTGGAAAAGTTTTTACATTTATTCTTGGTGCAGTTCATGGGTTTGTGTTGCTGATTCTGATAATTCTAGTAGCTTTAATATGTTATTTACGGAATGTAATCAAGACATTATGAAAACACAGCTTAGAAATAGCTGGGTTAAGCAGAAATCAGTTTGTGAGAGGTCAATAAGAATGTTCCCTTCTTGAGGTGGGGAGATCTGTAATAAATCACTGCCCAATAATCTTATAAAATCTTAAGAAATTGATTATTATAGGAATGACTCGTTCTCTCTTACTTACAAATAAAGCTTCCTGGGTTGACAAACACAGGACAGTGTAGGCCTGTTATCTCTGATAAGGACATGTCTCTAGCACAGAAACTGAAACAAGACAAATTTGGTAGGGTGGGGAAATCTCATGACCCATATGTAAACCAACTGTCTGAATAAAGATTAAACAGGATGTTGCAGCAAGCAATGAGCCACAAAATGACTTAACAGACTTCCAATAAAAATAGCAGGGATTTTCTTGAATATCTGTCCCTTGCTAATGGACAAGTGGATAAGTGATTGACAGAAGATCCTCAGAAATAAGGTACATGAATGGGCTTTCGAGAGGGAAATCACTTCAGACAGGAAAGAGCTTCTCAAAATGATGCATGTTGGCATTAGCCAAACACTTTGGCTCAAGGAGACTGAGAAACTGCGACCTCCAGCCATGGAGATCAGCATCCCCCCTGCACCTCCCCATCCATTTGTCCAATCTGGGAACAGTAAACCATTCTCACCTGTTATGGGTCGTATGCCTTTTCTGCCTATTTAACTGATGTATCACATCTAAATTACTCCTTCTTAATAAAATGCTTTAAAATCACTTATGCCTAGACCCCTTTTTTGGGGAATCTGTGACTCCCAGACTAAAATCTTACACTTGTCCATGAGAGTAACTGAAGGTGCTGAAACTGAAATAATCTGGAGTAATGATGAAGTGTTAGTTGTGGCTCAGTGGTTGCATCCTTATCTCTGAGTCAGGAGGTTGTGGGTTCAAATCCACATCTGGAAACATGAGAATAAAATCCAGGTTGATATTCTGATGCAGTACTGAGGGAGCACTGCACTGTCAGAGATCCTGTCTTCCAGATGAGACCTTCAACAATGGCCCCATCTGCCCTCTCAGTTGGGTGTAAAAGTTCCCATGATGTTATTCCAAAGGGAAGGGGAGTTTTCCTCGATGTTCTGCTTAATGCTTATTCCTTAGTTTTTGACATAAAAGCTAGTTGGAAGTGTGAGTTGTGAGGAGGATGCAAAGATGCTTCAAAAGGTTTTGGGGAGGCTAAGTGAGTGGCCAAAACATTGGCAGATGGTATACAAGGTGGAGAAATGTGAGGTTATCCACTTTGGTTGGAAAAACAGAAATAGAGTATTTCCTAAATGGTGAGGGGCTGGGAAGTGTTGAACTTCAATGGGACTTTGGTGTCCTTGTACATGAGTCACTAAACGCTAATATGTAGATACAGCAAGAAGGTAAATGGTATATTGGCCTTTATTACAAGACGGTTTGAGTACAGGAGTCAAGAGTCTTACTGCAATTATACAGAACCTTGGTAAGACCACACCTGGAGTATTGTGTGCTGGTCTCCTTACCTAAGGAAAGGTACACTTGCCATAGACAAAGTGCAATAGAGGATCACCAAACAAATTCCTGGGATGGAGGGATTGTCCTGTGAGGAAAGATTAAAGAGACTGGGCCTTTATTCTCTGGAGGTTAGGAGAACGAGAGGTGATCTCTTCAAACGTACAAAATTCTTGCAGGTGTCAACAGGGTAGATGCAGGATGTTTCCCCTGGTTGGGGGTCTAGAACCAGGGGATACAGTTTCAGAATAAGAGGCAGGTCATTTTAGATTGAGGTGAGGAGCAATTTCTTCACTCAGAAGGTGGTGAATCTTTGGAATTCACTGCCCCAGAAGGCTGTGGAGGCTCAGTCATTGAGTATGTTCAAGAGTGAGATTGATAGATTTCTGCATCTTAAAAACATCAAGGGATAAGGGATTAGTGCAGCAAGATGGTGTTGAAGTAAAAGACCGGTCATGACCTCATTGAATGACAGAAGGACTGAATGACGTATTCCTGCTCCTATTCCTTATGTTCTCAACAAGTATCACTGAACAGATTATTTGGTCACAATCACATTTCTAATTGTGGGATCCTGCTGTGCATATTTTGGTGACTGTATTTCCTACATCACAACAGTGACTAGACTTCAAAATAACTTCATTGGCTGTAAAGCACTTTGGGACATCCTGAAGTTGTGCAAGGCGCTATATAAATACAAGTCTCCATTAACAAAAGAGAAAAGGCCCAAAAATGGAAGAGTCAATAAGAGGACATCAATCAGTCTCCTCTTAACTTAGAGAAATCTAGGACTCAAACACTCTGTGTTTGACACAAAACTGATTTATTTAACCTAAATGCAGAATATTAAATTCCAGCCCAGTTAGAGATTATTAACATTAACTGAAACAAACCCCAACTGTCAGATGAATGTGGTTCAGTCCTAGATGTGATTAACAGCAGCAATAACAGCATAATCCAACCCCTGCAACTTGTGAACTTGCTGGTGTGTCTGCAGGGTGGATGAACGAGAGAATCCCTTCCCACACATGGAGCAGGTGAACAGCCTTTCGCCAGTGTGAGCTGGTGAGTCAGAAGATCCATTTTGCCTTTAAAGCTCTTCTCACAGTCGGAACATTGAAAAGGTCTCGTGTCATAGTGAACACATTGCTGTGAAGTGAGGTGGGTGAGCTGAGTGATTCCCTTCCCACACTCAGAGCAGCTGAACGGCCTCACCCCGGTGTGAATGTGCTGGTGTCTCAGCAAGGTGGATAACTGAGCGAATCCTTTCCCACACACAGAGCAGGTGAATGGCCTCTCCCCGGTGTGAACTCGCTGCTGATCCAACAGGCTGCATAACTGAGTGAATACCATCCCACACTCAGGGCAGGTGAATGGTTTCTCCCCATTGTGAACTCGCTGATGTAACTGAAGGCTGGATAACTGTGTGAATCCCTTCCTGCACATAGCACAGGTATACAGCCTCTCCCCAGTGTGAACTCGTTGGTGTGTCAGATTCTTTTTGCTTTTAAAGCTCTTCTCACAGTCAGAACATTCAAAAGGCCTTATGTCAGAGTGAACAAGTTGGTGTGTAGTGAAGTGGGTTTGTTGAGTGAAACCTTTCCCACAATCAGAGCAGATGAACGGTCTTTTCCCAGTGTGAGTTCTCTGGTGTTTATGTAAGCTAGATGACTGAGTGAAGCCCTTCCCACACTCGGAGGAGGTGAACGGCCTCTCCCCAGTGTGACTGCGTCGATGAATTTCCAGCACAGATGGGGATCTGAATCTCTTCCCACAGTCCCCACATTTCCATGGTTTCCCCATGATGCAGGTGTCCTTGTGTCTCACCAGGTTGGATGATCAGTTGAAGCCTCGTCCACACACACGTGTACGGTTTCTCCCCACTGTGACTGGTGTGATGTTTTTTCACGCTGTGTAACTAGTTAAATCTCTTTCCACAGTCAGTTCACTGGAACACTCTTCACTCTGGTGTGTGTCTCTTTGCTTTCCCAGTCACACATTTTTTTCAAATCATTTCAGTGAACAGAACATTTCTCCTTCCACATTCAAAGGCCGATGATATTCAGGTCCTGATGAATTGAGTGACTGTCAGATTTTAAAGTGATGCTGCGTCTGAGTTTCACATCTGCAATCAATTTTCTTCTAATCCCTTGTAAAAGGAGTTGACAGTGTCAGCATCACTCAGTCCAGGATAGAAATTCAGAACAGACAATTCTAGTTTCTATGAAACATTCTCTCTTCTCTTGTTTCCCCAAACATGTTGTCCAATCAAACTGAAAGAGCCCAAAATCACCAACAAACTCCCAGCAAAAGCTCCTTCTCCAGGGCCACCCAGACACAGACAAGACAATGGAAGAGAGGTCGGCAGCTACTGTGATCACCACCAGCCCCCGAAAGGGCTGCAACTACCCTGCATCTACAAATTGCTGTTTTAACCAGGCCCAAGAGAAGACCCCCTGAGTTACTCAGTCCCTGCCACACTGGGTAGTGAAAGGTTTGTAATCAAATGGTTGAAATGTAACCAAATGTTGAGCAGCAGCCCCTTTAGGTAACTATACAGGGGCTGCAACCTGTCTGAATAAGTACATGTCCCGTGGACAAGGCTGCAAACATCAGCTGCAGCCTGAGACTGGGTGAAGCTGCTTAAAAACCTGTTGCCTGGGATGCCTTGGGGTGGGGAATGGGAGGATTCAGGAAAGGGTAAATTCAAAAGCAGCAAGGGAAATGTCAAGGCTGCAGAACAGAGCAATGCTTGGTAAAAATAGACAGAGTGTGTGGAAAGGAGAGTGAGTGACACAGGGAATATGCCAAAACCTATAAGATGGATACGGGGAAACCAGCAGTGAATCAGGATCCTCCCCCGTCCCTCTGTGTCCCCCTGGGAGTAGGAATCTTCTCTGTCCCCCCAGGGGAATCCCCTCCACACCCTGCATCCCCGCCCTTCCAGGGGCAGCAACGGGGAATCGGTCTGATCCCCTGGGTCTGCTGAACTGAACCCAGAGGGAGGGAGAAAATTCCCCCTGAGCTGTGATCCTGGGATCTGCAGGATCTTATTGGGGGTTCTGTTGAAGGGTCATACGGACTCGAAACGTTAATTGTGTTCCTCTCCGCAGATGCTGCCAGACCTGCTGAGTTTTTCCAGGTATTTTTGTTTTTGTTTTGGATTTCCAGCATCCGCAGTTTTTTGTTTTTATCTTATTGGGGGTTTGCGGCCTCCACCGGATGTTTCTGAATCCTCCCCTCGGTGCAAACGCGGGTCCGGTAGCTTCTTATTGGGTGTCTGAATCCTCCGGAAGGAGTTTTTAAAACCTCCCGGTTCAGCCGCCGGCGCCATTCCTCTCCCGCCCGGGGACATTTCTCTCCGACTGTGGGTTCCGCACCTCCAGCACTGCGCATGCTCTTGTCGTGTCTCCTGCAATAATGGGGCTCCGCCTCTCATTCACTCCGATTGGTTTGAGGACTGGTTGCTCCCGCCAGGTCCTCCTGTCCCGCCCCCTCTCGTTCCATTGGTCCGGCTCTGCCGTCAATCAGCCGGGCATTGTGAGCTGTCAGGTGAGAGGTCACTGTCGGGAGCGGGTTAATAAACCCCGAGGGGGCGGGGTTTACAAATCCCGAGGGCGGCCCCAGAGCCGAATATTAAACAATGAACATTCTCCTCTCTCTCTCTCACTATCCGCCGCTTCCGGCTTCTCTCCGGGAACAACCTCAAACAAAGAGCCCAGAGGGAGACAGTGGCCTAGTGGGAATGTCACTGGATCAGTAATTCAGACACCCAGGGTCATGTTCTAGGGACATGGATTTAAATCCATTAAATTAATACAATCTGGAATATAAAGATAGTCTCAGTGATGGTGACTGAGGCCCCTCTGAGAAAATCTCCACACAGTCAGTTCTGGACACAAGGTAAATGTCTGTTATTCTGCCTGGTCGTCAGGGTGATTCAGGTTAATGTTGTCATGAATGAAGTGAATTATCAAACATGTTACTATCTCTCATTGTACAAATTTGTTAAAAGATTACAGAAAGAATTATCCAACACTTCATTCAGATTTCAACCCAGGGAGGAGGGAGAGTGTGTGGGACGGGGATTTACAGCTTTGGGGAACCAGGAGAGGAAAAATGTTTCACGGAAACTAAAATTGTCTGTTCTGAATTTCTACCCTAAATTTACAGTGATGACTTTTTTGGAACTCTATTTACAGGATGTTAGAAGGAGGATTTGCAGACCAGAAACTCAAACCAAACATCACGTCAAGATCTGACAGAGTCACTCCATTCACCAGGATCTGAATATCATCGGCCTCTGAATTTGGAAAGAGAAATGTTTCTCCATTCTGTCTGTGGGAAAGGATTTCAAACATCAGTGTAACTGAAAAAGCACTGAGACACACACACACCCAATTGAGTGTTCCAGTGAACTAACTGAAAGAGCTTTAACCAATTAGACAGCCTGAAAAAACATCACACCATTCACAGCGGGGTGAAAGTGTACACATGTTCTGTGTGTGCACAAGGCTTCAACTGATTATCCAACTTGGTGAGACACAGGGCTCCAGCTTTATGGAGAAACCGTGGAAATGTGAGGATTGTGGGAAAGGATTCAGTTATCCATCCCATCTTGAAATCCATCGACGTAGTCACATTGGGGCCAGCACCATGGAGAAACCATTGAAATGTGAGGACTGTGGTAAAAGATTCTATTACCCATCCCTGCTGAATAACCATTGACACATTCACACTGGGGAGAAGCCGTACACCTGCTCTGTGTGCGGGAAGGGATTTAGTCAATTAGCCGGCCTCACATTACACCAATGAGTTCACACAAGGGAGAGGCCATTCACCTGCTCTGTGTGTGGGAAGGGATTCACAAATTCATCCCATCTGCTGACACACCAGCTTATTCACACTGAGAAGAAGCCATTCAGCTGTACTTACTGTGGAAAGAGGTTCATATCTTCAGCCAACCTTACTGCACACCAGCGAATTCACACTGGGGAGAAGCCGTACACCTGCACTGTGTGTGGGGAGGAATTTGCTCGGTTATCCAGCCTCCAGTATCACCAGGGAGTTCACTCGGAGAGGCCATTCAGCTTCACTTCCTGTGGAAAGAATTTTAGGTCTTCATCCAACCTAATTGAACTCCAGCGAGGTCACACCGGGGAGAGGCCGTTCATCTGCTCTGTGTGTGGGAAGGGATTCACCAAGTCCTCCAACTTGGTAATACACCAGATTATTCACACTGGGAAGAGACCGTTCACTTGCTCAGTGTGTGGAAAAGGGTTCACTGAGGCAGCTAAAGAGCGGAGGCACCAGCGAGTTCATAAATAACTGCAGGGCTTGGATTCTGCTCTTATTGTTGCTTTTAATCACGTCCAGCATTGATAGTCTGACATTATTAGGTTTGTTTCTGCTGATATTAACAATCCCTATATCTGACTGGAGTTTAATATTTTGAAATTGTCGTTGATTTTCGGGGCTGCAATGCCCCTTTTTAAGGGACTATCTGAGATCTTTCCTCTTAATTCAAGAACTCTCGACAGGAACTCACTTACAATAACATTATGAACTTTTACTTCAATCCTAACTTGATCTTTGGTGAAAAATCTACAATTCAGTGTCTGAAAAGCTCCATTGATTAACATCTCCAATTAGAAAGTGCTGAATAATCCTTGCTGATGATTATCAATAACTTACACATTCTTCACAGTGGTACCTCCATTATGGAAGTAAATTATCAAGGAACAAATCTGGCATCCGTGTACATTCTAATGAAACTGTATATGAAACTAGTAAATCTCTTGGAGATGCTTGTATTCTTGCCTCTGAGCTTTTTCAGAAAACTGCACCTGGCCATTAGCTGAGGCATCACAACATGCAGAGGGAGATAAGCAAAGATCTTGAGACAGACACCACTGCACCCCCACACCCCTGATCTTTGGTAAGTTTACCTAAAAGTCTAGAGTGACTTGTATCAATATGAGATATTGGTGTGAGTGTGCAGATGTGATTTGTTATGTATTGGAGTAACTAACATGGGGAAATGCAAGTTGAGCCTGCACTGAAGAACAGGTCCCAGACATGCTCAATACTAGACAACAGCATCTCATTGAAGTGGTTAATGTGGTCAGGAGAATGAGACAACATTTAAATCATCAAGATATTGACACAAACTCCATAGATAAACTGACTTTAAAACAGTCCAGATAGAATTAATCACACTGGTCTCTATCAGAGGGAGAAAATTAAAGTGAAGGGGCATATAGAATCTGGATTTAGAAAATATCCACAAGGTGGATGCAAGTGAACAGAGAGCTGGAGAATCTTTAAAGTCCACGCATGAACTTTTGTTTGAACCATATGTATTTACGACATGCCAATAATTTAGAATTGTGAGATAATCTGCAGGTGGGGAGGATGAATCGAAGTCAATAATTATCACATTTTGCTCGGAAAGTTTTTACATTTATTCTCGGTGGCAGTTCAAGGGTTTTGTGTTGCTGATTCTTCTAATTCTAGTGGCTTTAGTATGTTATCGACAATATGTAATCAAAAAATTAGGAAAACAAACTCGTAGCTTAGAAATAGCTGGGTCAGTTGTGAAAACTCAGATAGAGTGGGGGTTCTCATGAACCATGTTATTTTTTATTATTCGTTCACGGGATGTGGGCGTCTCTGGCTAGGCCAGCATTTATTGCCCATCCCTAATTGCCCTTGAGAAGGCGGCAGTGAGCAACTTTATTGAACCACCGCAGTCCATGTGTAAACCAACTGTCTGAGTAAAGGTTAAACAGGATGTCCTAGGAAGTGATGAGCCATGAAATGACTTCATGGATTTCTGATGGAAACAAGAGCGATTACCTTGAATATCTGTCCCTTGCTAATGGACAAGTGAATAAGTTATTGACAAAAGACCCCCAGAAATAAGGTACACGAACGGCCTTCCAAGAGGGAAATCACTTCAGACAAGAAACAGCTTCTGAAAGTGATCTATGCTGGATTTGGCCAAGCACTTTGGCTCAAAGCGACTGAGAAAAGATGAAACTGCCATGTCCAGCCATGGAGATCAGCTTCATCTGTCTGTCCGATCCGGGACCAGTAAACCATTCCGAGGAGACTGCCACCTCCAGCCACGGAGATCAGGATCCCCCTGATCTGGGACTGGTAAACCATTCCGAGTAGACTGCCACCTCCAGCCAGGGAGCTCAGCATCCTCCTGATCCAGGACCAGTAAACCATTCCGAGGATACTGCCATCTCCAGCCATGGAGATCAGCATCCCCCCTGCTTCTCCCCATCCATTTGTGCAATCAGGGACCAGTAAACCATTCTCACCTGTTATGGGTTGTATGTCTTTTTAACTGATGTATCGTATCTAAACTGTTGCTTCTTAATTAAATGCTTTAAAATCACCAATGACTTCGATCCCATTTTTGGGTAATCTGTGACTCCCAGAATAAAATCTTACACATGTCCATGAGAGTAACTGAAGGTATGAGAACTGAAATAATCTAGCGTAATGATGAGGTGTTAGTTGTGGCTCAGTGGCTGCATTCTTATCTCTGAGTCAGGAGGGTGTGGGTTCAAATTCACATCAAGAAACATGAGCAGAAAATGCAGGTTGACATTTTGATGCAGTACTGAGGGAGCACTGCACTGTCAGAGGTCCCATCTTCCAGATGAGACCTTCACCTATGGCCCCATCTGCCCTCTCAGTTGGGTGTAAAAGTTCCCAGGATGTTATTCCAAAGAGCAGGGGAGTTCTCCCTGGTGTACTGCTTCATATTTATCACTCAACAAACACCACTGAATGGATTATCTGGTCACAATCACATTTCTATTAGTGGGATCTTGCCGTGCACAATTTGGCGACTGTATTTTCAACATTACAGCAGTGACTACACTTCAAAAGAACTTCGTTGGCTGCAAAGCACTTTGGGACATCCTGAAGTTGTGAAAGGCGCTATATAAATACAAGTCTCCATTAACAAAGGAGAAAAGGCCCAAAAATGGAACAGTTGGTTACAGGAAATCAACCAGTCTCCTCTGATCTTAGAGAAATCAAGGACTCGAACTCTGTGTGTTTGACACAAAGCTGATTTATTTAACCTATATCCATAATATTAAACTCCGGCCCAGTTACAGGGATTATTAACATCAACTGAAACAAACTCCAACTGTCAGAATGAGCATGGTTCAGTCCTGGTTGTGATTAACAGCAGCAATAACAGCAGAATCCAACCCCTGTGAGTCACTTGTGAACTCGCTCGTGTGTCTGCAGGGTGGATAAACGAGTGAATCTCTTACCACACACGGAGCAGATGAATGGTCTCTCTCCACTGTGAATGCGCTGGTGTGTCAGCCGGTGGGACGGGTGGGTGAATCTCTTCCCACACACAGAGCAGGGGAACGGCCTCTCTCCAGTGTGAGTGTGCTGGTGTCTTAGCAGATCAATTTTGCCTTTAAAGCTCTTCTCACACTCGGAACATTTGAAAGATCGTGTGTCAGAGTGAACACGTTCATGTGAAGTGAGGTGGGTGAGCTGAGTGAATCCCTTCCCACACTCGGAGCATGTGAACGGTTTCACCCCAGTGTGAACTCGCTGGTGTGTCAGCAGGCTGGATGACCGGTTGAATCCCTTCCCACACTCGGAGCAGGTGAACAGTTTCTCCCCAGTGTGAATACGCTGGTGTCTCAGCAGAATCTTTTTGCTTTTAAAGCACTTCTCGCATTCAGAACATATGAAAAGTATTTTGTCAGAGTGAACACGTTGGTGGGAAGTGAGGGTGCTTAACTGAGTGAATCCCTTCCCACACTCAGAGCAGCTGAATGTTTTTTCCCCAGTGTGAATGCACTGGTGCATCAGCAGGTGGGATGACCGAGTGAATCCCTTCCCGCACTCCAAGCAGGTGAATGGTTTCTCCCCAGTGTGAACTCGCTGGTGTGCCAGCAGATTATTTTTGCTTTTAAACCTCTTCTCACAGTTGGAACATTTAAAAGGTCTCATGTCTAAGTGAACAAGTTGGTGTGAAGTGAGGTGGGTTAATCGAGTGAATCCCTTCCCACACATGGAGCAAGTGAATGGCCTCTCCCCGGTGTGAGTGCGTTGATGAATTTCCAACACAGACGGGCACCCAAATCCTTTCCCACAGTCCCCACATTTCCACGGTTTCTCCATGGTGCCAGTGTCCTTGGGTCTCTCCAGGTTAGATGATGAGTTGAAGCCTTGTCCTCACACAGAACACATGTATGGTTTCTCCCCACTGAATGGTGTGATGTTTTCTTCAGGCTGCATAACTGGTTAAAGCTCTTTCCACAGTTCACTGGAACACTCACACTCGGGTTAGAATGTGTCTCATAGACAAATATTTCTCTTTCCACATTGAAATATCAACTATATTCAGATCCTGTTGAATCGATAGACTCGGTCAAATCCTCTCCTCGTAATATCTGTAAAAGGAGTTGACGGCGTCAGTATCACAAGCAATCCAGGATAGAAATTCAGAATAGGTAATTCTAGCTTCTCTTGTTTCCCCAAACATGTGGTTCAATCGAACTAAAAGACGCCAAAATCAGCAACAAAGTCCCAACAAAAGCAAAGGGAATCTTCCCAACTAAACCAGAATGTTTTTACCAGTGTCTCGAAGACACTCTGTACCCTGAGGTGCTCACCGGTTGTGGAAGGTATCTAAAGTACCGGTGGATACCACATGCTCCCTCTCCAGAGCCACCCGGGCATGGACAAGACCACGGAAGAGAGGCCGTCAGCCAAAGTGACTCCCCTGCCCGTAGGCCCCAACCATCCTGGATCTACAAATTGCTGCTTTAACCAGGACCCAGAGCAGGTCCAGCACAAGATCCTGTGACCTACCCAGCCCCCTCCACACTGGGCAAAGGTAAGGACCATGGGGCTAAAGTGTAAAAACAAAAGTGCCCAAAAGAGGAGAAACAGCCCCTTCAAGCAGCTATACAGGGGCTGCAACCTCTCCCACTGAATATACACATTTCCCATGGACTCCTCTCGGCCGCAAACATAACCTGCAGTCTGGGAGTGGGTGAAGCTGTTCAAAAACCTGCTGCCCAACTGATGCACCGTCTGGGCACTAGGACCCGGTTGGGAAGCAGAGACCATGAAGCCCCGCCCACATGCTGTTACGTCACCAAGCTGCGCGTGCGCTCTGAAGAAGTCATACGGACTCGAAACGTTAAGTGTTTCTCTCTCCACAGCTGCTGTCAGACCTGTTGAATTTTTCCAGCAGTTACTGTTTTTGTCGCGCGTGCGTTCTGCTGCCCGACGAGCCAAGGGCGTCCATTAAATTGGGCCTGTTCCCGGGAAAATGACCCGGAGCTGCAGACGCGGGAGCTACAGGGGTTTCGGGGTTTGAGGCCTCTACCAGGTGTTTAGAAAGCCTCTTCATCCACCCGCCGGTTCATCGCTCCTTCCACGTTTCCAAATCGTTACCAGCTGCAGATGCGAGAAAATAACGTCCTCTCAGCGCCATTACTCGCACTGCGCATGCTTCAAACATTGGGCGGGATCGCGCTTGCGCAGTTCTCCCCAATGGTGTGGATAGGGGACTTTCACCGCCACGTGGAATGCTGGGTAAAGTCCCCGCCATCGCAAGTCCCAATTAGTGCATGGTGGTTCTTTGCTACGATGTGGAGATTGGGGAGGGGGTCGGGCAATCATAAAATTAGGAACCAAATTTTACAGAAACCCAAGTGCTCAGACCCCCCATTATGCCCCTAGAAATAAGAAGAGTGGAAATTGCCCATTGCAGTGTCTGAAACATACATAATATTGGGGAAATAAATCTCTATCTTTAACAAAAATCGATATGCAAAGTGGGAAATGAATAATCTTTAAACACCTCGTCCTTGGCACAGAAATGTGTGAAAACCATACTTGGAGCTCCAGGAAACCGGTGAATACCGCCTAGCTCCATCAGAAGAGCCGCAATGCGCAGATGTGGGAGATGTGGAGCATGCGCGGTGCGGCTCTAGGCTGGGGCCTTCCCACGCCTGCGCGTTGCAGCCCGTCTGATGGAAGTAGGCCATATTCACCGGTGCGGAGAATTCTGGGTATGTTAGACTGCCATGGTTCTGAGCTCCTCAGCACAGAACAGAAGGCTCTTTCACAACTGTGTTTCAAGTCAGGAAGAAGAACGATGAAAGCTAAAAACGTGCTGCCAAATCAGAGATTGGTGTAAAATTGTGATCTGTTCCTGAGTGAAAGTGAAACCGCAGGATTAAGTTTAAGCCTGAAAATGACTGTGGTTTTGTGAAGATTTAAAGTGTTTCCGTGACAGTCTCAAATCTACAGATTTAAGGCTGGTGTTAATTCACTTAAAATAAAACAATTTTTTAAAAAAATTCATAAGTCTACATTGAAATAGCAGATGGTGGAGTTCACAGGAGCCTGTTAACTGCTGGGACAATTATACCACAGACATTTGATTTCCAGATAAAGAAGGAGCTAGGTAGAAAATTAGCAAGTAGATCCTCAAATGTAGTAATCTCTGAATACTTCCAGTGCCACATGCCAGTCAGTACAGAAATAGGAGGATAAGGCAGATGAGTGCATGGCTGGAAAGATGGTGCAGGAGGGAGGGCTTAAGATTCCCAGGACACCGGGGCTGCATCTGGAGGAGATGACACCCGTACAAGCCGGACAGGTTGCACCTGAACAGAGCTTGGACTGAGTTCCTTGTGGGGTGCTTTGCTAGTGCTGACGGGAGGGCTTTAAACTAACTCAGCAGGGGTGTGGAATCCAAGAGAAAATATTAGAGATACCAGGGTGCACAAAATACTGGGAGGGACAGAAAGCACAAGTATAGAGAAGAGTAAGTTGATAGGTGAAGTCGGGGTGAGGGAGAAGGGAACAAAATCTAAATCAGGGTTACTATGCATGTATGCGAATGCACAGAGTAAAATAAATAAGATTGAGAGTTACAGGTGCGGATTGCCATGTTGAAATATGACGTTGTGGCAATAAAAGAGACCTGGCTCAAGGAGGGGCAGAACTGGTTGTTAAATATTCCCGGGTACAAGGTGTTGGTTAAGGAGAGCATTGCAGTGCTGGAGAAAGAGGATGTCCCAGAGGGTTCAAGGAAAGAACCAATTTGGCGAGAGCTAAGGAACAAAAAGATGCAATTACATTGCTTGGTGTAGTCTATAGACCACCAACTAGTGAGAATGATTTAGAAGAACAAATCTGTAACGAAACTGCAGAGAGATGCAAGCATTATAGAGTAGTTATACTGGGTGACTTTATTATCCTAAGGTAGACTGGGACAGTGGTAGTGTAAAGGGTGGAGAGGGGCAGAAGTTCCTAGATTGTATTCAAAAACATTTTCTACAGCAGTATGTCCAACACGAAAAGTTGCACTGTTGGACCTGGCTCTTGGAAATGTGATGGGCCAAGTAGATCAAGTGTCAGTGGGGGAAGATTTATGAGACTGTGATCATTGTTTTGTACATTTTAGGATGATGATAGAAAAGGATGATAAGCAATCCAGAGTAATAATAATGAATTAGACAAGAGCTGACTTTAATAGGGCAAGAATGGAGCTGGGCCAGATAGACTGGAATGAAAGATTGGCGGGAAAAACTAGCTAAACAATGGGCTACCTTCAAAAAAGAATTGGATCGGGCACAGTCAAGGTATATTCCATCGAAAGAGAAAGGTCGGGCAAACAAATCCAGATCTCCCTGGATGAAAAAGGAGACAGGAATTAAGATAAAGAAGAATATGTGTGCGAATGACAGGTGTCAGGTAGAAAATACAATTGAGAACCAAGAGGAATACAGAAGGTTGAGAGGGGAAGTGAAAAAGCATATAGAGAAGTGAAGAGGGATTATGAGAAAAGATTGGCAGCCAAGATGAAGGGGATTCCCAAAGTATTATACAGGCATATAAATAGTAAATGGGTGGTAAAAGGTGGAGTAGGGCCGATTAAGGACCAGAAAGGGAATTTACACATGGTTGAAGCGGCCATGGCTGAGGTTTTAAATGAATACTTTGCATCCATCTTTACCCAGGCCATGGTAGCAGATGAGGAAACTCTGTCGCTAGAAGCTTTCAAAATTGATAAGGAGGAAGTGTTGATTAGACTGTCGGTGTTTAAAGCTAACAAGGCACCAGGACCAGATGAGATGCATCCAAGGATATTGAAGGAAGTGAGAGTAGAAATTGCAGGGCACTGGCCACAATTTTTCAGTCTTCCCTAGATTCAGGGAAGGTGCCAGAGGACTGGAGAATTGCAAACATTACGCCCTTGTTAAAAAAGGTTGTTAGGATAAGCCCTGCAATTACAGACCAGTCAGTTTAACTTCAGTGATGGGCAAGATTCTAGAAACAATTATTCAGGATAGAATTAGTAATCACATGGAAAAAGATGAGTCGAGAAGGAAGAGCCAGCATAGATTTCTAAAGGGGAAATCGTGTTTAAATAACTTGCTGGAGTTCTTTGAAGAGGTAACAGAAAAGGTCGATGAGGTGCTTTGATGTGGTGCACATAGACATTCAAAAGGCATTTGATACAGTGCCACACAACAGACTTGTGAGCAAAGTTATTGCTCATGGAATAAAAGGGACGGTAGCAACGTGGCTGAAAATTAGGAAGCAAAGAATAATGGTAAATTAATTTTTTGGCTGGAGAAGGTTTGTAGTGGAGTTCCCCAGGGTCAGTATTGGGACCCTTGCTTTTCTTGATATATATTAATGATCTAGATCTTGGTGTGCAGGGGAAAATTTCAAAGTTTGCAGATGATCCGAAGCTTGGGAGTGTTGGAAACTGCGAGGTGGACAATGCTGAACTTCAAAAGGACATAGACAAGTTGGTGGAGTGGACAGATAGGTGGGAAATGAAGTTCAATGTCTGTGTGAGGTGATGCATTTTGGTAGGAAGAACATGAACAGACAATATAAAATGAGGGGTGAAATTTGAAGGGGTGTAGGAGCAGAAAGGCCTGGGTGTCTATGTGCATTGATCATTGAAGGTGGCAGGGCAGGCGGGAGAGGTCAGTTAATTAAGCATATAGTATCCTGGGCTTTATTAATACTGGCATAGAGCACAAGAGCAGGGAGGTCATGCTGAATTTATATAAAACACTCATTAGACCTCAGCTCGAATATTGTGTAAAGTTCCGGGCACCATGTTATAGGAAGGATGTGATCACATTGGAGAGAGTGCAGAAGAGGTTTACAAGAATGGTTCTAGGAATGAGAAACTTCAGTTATGAAGATAGGAGAGGTTGGGTCTGTTCTTCTTGGAGAGAAGAAGGCTAAGAGGAGATTTGATAGAGATGTTCAAAATCATGAGGGGGTGGACAGAGTAGATAGGGAGAAGTTGTTCCCGCTCATAAATAGACCAGAGACGAGAGGGCACAGATTTAAAGTGATTTGCAAAAGAAGCAGATGTGACGTGAGAAAAAACTTTTTCACACAATGAGTGGTTTGGGTCTGGAATGCACTGCCTGGAAGTGTGGTGGAGCCAGGTTCAATTGAACCATTCAAGAGGGCATTCGATGATTATTTGGATAGAAACAACGTGCAGGGGTATGGGGAAAAGGCAGGGCAATGGCACTAGGTCAGAATGCTCAGTTGGAGAGCCAGTGCAGGCATGGTGGGCCAAATGGCCTCCTTCTGTGCCAATAACATTCTGTGACTCTGTGATATTCTTCAGGATTCTGACTGGTAGGATATTCAACCTCGCTCCCTTGTCAACTTTAACTGTAAGTGTCTGTTTGCCACTTTTCTTTGGACAATATGATGTTGATAGTAATGGAAGCTTCTAACTGTTTGACTTCATCCACATTGTGTCACGTGGACAATGTGGAAAGCCTGTTTACTTTCTAGCTGAACATCTTTCCACTCTGGTCTGTCTTGCCATGAATCTCATTTTTGTCTTTGTGCTTATGTGGGTCTCTGATGCACTGTTGCTGCTGCCAGTGTGCTGCACATTATTTTTCTTTGGCTGCACCTTGCCTCTGGTCACACCTCCAGAACCAGATTTCCTGCACAGACGAGTCCAATGTCCTTTTACACCACATAACTTACAAACTTATTGGAATGCAGGAGAGTTTCACAGCAGACCATGCTTCCCATAGGATGTGCTTGCTCTATGCATCCTGGCTACTGCGCCAATACTGGCAGTGCACCTAATTCTTGCAGGTGTTGTTGCCCAGCTATAATGGCTTCATATTTTTTGCCATCCTTCAGGAGTGTGTCAATATCATGACCTTTCTTTTTCTTCAAAAGGTGTTTTTGGAAAGCCTCTTCAACTTTGAAGCTTTAACTAACTCCATTATCCGTTCAGGCAGCTCAGCTTCTGAAAAATCATAGTCCTTGCCCTTATCATGGTGCCTGCTCATGAACCGATTGATTGATTCTTTGGTTGTTGTCTGTGAGCCTTCAGGTCCAATCAGTGTATTCTGAAGTTCACCTTCGCTGAAGTTGCTCCTGCAACATATTCCACAGCTCAACTGGGTCCTACTGATCCACTTCAGGCAGCCCCCTACTGTTGACTTTGTACAACCCCTCCTGTTCAATGGCTATCTTTATTTTCACCCCTTGTTTACCCAGTTCTATGATGGATATAGTGTCATCCTTGGTTTGAAAAGCCTAAATACGGATAGGATATCTGTGGCCTTCCACCTCATGTTGGGGAATTTGGTGGCCAACTTCCTGATGTTCCCAATCTTTTTTGGACACTCCCAATGTGTAAGAGATTTGCAACCTCATCACTCTGTGGAAAGGTTCACAATGCAGCTGTTGTGTTTTTTTTCTTGCTTTTTTTTTGGCTGCAGTTCTTCACGTGCTTTTGTCTTTTGCGCAGGAATGGCACCCGAGGCTGTCTCAATGGTCCTGCAGCTTCTACCGCCAGATTCAAACTCAACTGCACATCACAACTCTGAACTGACTTGTTGCTCTCATTCACCATCAGTCTGGCAATCACACAAATCAGATACTCACTGTTCTGAAAAGCACTTTTTGTAGAGGGACTTTGCCTTCCAGGGTTTCAACACACATACGGCCTCTGTATTACACCAAACCTTGTCTGTGGCTCCTTCTGCGGTTCTCAAACCCATCGCTGCCACCATGCTGTGTTTCTGTGTCTTCTTCAGACAAACTCAGCAATCTGACACATAGGACTGGTAAACCATACATAGGTTTGGTTTATTTCAAGATATATTACAGGATAGCTCAGCAGACAAATCTACGCTAGAATCTTTAGTTGCACAGAGGGACAGCACAGCTGCGAATCCTACACACAATAATCGCTGCAGGTCACATGCTGCTTTAATTCCTGGTTACTTGCTCATATACATATCCCCTTTAAGTGATATCACAACAAGGACATCAATTAGTCCCCTCTTAGCTTGGGGAAATCAAATACCTGACAGTGTTTGAAAAAAAGCTGTTATATTTAACACATATCAAAATATTAAACTACAGTCCAGCTACAGGAATTATTAACATGTGAACAGTCCAGTGTGAATTCGTGTCTCAGCAGTTGGGATGACTGAGTGAATACTTTTCCGCACACAGAGCAGATGTAAGACCTGTCCCCAGTGTGAATTCGCTGGTGTCTCAGCAGGGCAGATGACTGAGTTAATCCCTTTCCACAGATGGAGCAGGAGAATGGATTCTCCACAATGTGAATTTGCTGGTGTCTCAGTCGGCTGAATGACCGAGTGAATCCCTTCCCACACACGGAACAGGAGAATGGGGTCCGACTAGAGTGAATGTGTTCGTATTTCTGTAGATCCGTTGTGCTTTTGAAGCTCTTATCACAGTCGGAACATTTAAAAAATCTCATCAATGCGAACAAGTTGGTGAGAAATGGGGTTAGTTAAACAAGTGAATCCCTTCCCACACTCAGAGCAGGTGTATGGCCTCTCCCCAGTGTGAACTCGCTGATGGATCAGCTGGCTGGATGACCGAGTGAATCCCTTCCCACACTTGGAGCAGGTGAACGGTTTCTCCCCAGCAAGACTGCATCGATGAATTTCCAGCTCAGGTGGGGATCCGAATTCTTTACCACAGTCCCCACATTTCCAGGGTTTCTCCATGGTGTGGGTGCCCATGTGCCTCTCCAAGTTGGATGATCAGTTGAAGCCTCGTCCACAAAAAGATCATGCGTACCATTTTTCCACTGTGAATGATGTGATTTTTTTTCAGGCTGGCTAACTAGTTAAAGCTCTTTCCACAGCCAGTTCATTGGAACACTCTCACTCACTCATGAGTGTTTGTGTATGTGTGTGTGTGTGTGTGTGTCTGTGCATTTCCAGTCACATTGTTTTTGAAATCTTTATCACAGTCAGAACAGAGAAACATTTCTTCTTCCACATTCAAAGTCAGGTGATATTCAGGTTCTGATGAATCAGGTGACACTGTCAGATCTTGATGCAATGCTTGGTTTGGGTTTCCCGCCCGCAAATCCTCCCCTTCTAACACTCCATAAAAGGAGTTTAGAAAAGTGATCACTAAGTACAGATAGAAATTCAGAACAGACAATTCTAGTTTCTATGGAACATTTTTTCCCTCTCTTGTTCCCTCAAAGCTGTAAATCCCCGTCCCACACACTCCCTCCTCTCTGGGCTGAAATCCAAACCCACCTCACCATCTCCACCATTTCTTTCCTGCACCCCCAGTTTTCTCCCTCCCTCTACTCTAGCTGCATTCAGTCCTCCAGATTGAGAATAAAATTAATCAATCATTTTCTCTCTTGGTCATGGGGACTCGGAAGCCCCGCCCACCCTCTGCTCCGGCCTCACAATCTACAAGATTCATTCCGCTCAATTTCATAACCTGCCTATGTGTTTTTGTGGGTTCTCTCACACTCCTTTATTCCCGTTCTAAATTCATTTTACAGCTTAGAAGAAGGGGACGATTTGCAAATGGGAAGCTGAAACAAAAATCAAGTCAAGGTCTGACAGAGTCACCCGATTCTCCAAGAGCTGAATATCATCAGGTTTTGAATGTGGAAGGAGAAAGCCGCATTAGCAGCGGAGAGAAACAGTACATGTGGTGTTTGTGTGGACGAGGCTTCAGATTATCATCAGACCTGTTGAAACACAAATGCAGTCACATCAGGGAGAAACCCTTTTTATCCTTTAGTGGGACGTGGGCATCGCTGGCGAGACCAACAGTTTTATTGACCATCCCTCGTTGCCCTTGAGAAGGTGGTAGTAAGCTGACTCCTTGAACTGCTACAGTCCATGTGGTGTAGGTACACCCACAGTGCTGTTAGGGAGAGAGTTCCAGGATTTCTACCCAGTGACAGCGAAGCATTGGCAAAAGAGATGCAATTAAGGATGACATGTAACTTGGAGAGGAATTTGCAGGTGCATCTGCTGTCCTTGCCCTTCTAGGTGGTACAGGTCATGGGTCCTTTAAATGTGGGGATTGTGCGAAGGAATAAAATTACTCATCTGAGCTGGAAAATCTTCCACACAGTCACACGGTGGCGAGGCTGCTCACCTGCTCTGAGTGTGCGAAGGGATTCACTCTGTCATCTAGCCTCTATTCACAACAGCTGGTGCTTGCTTCAGGGAGGCTGTTCATCGGCACTGAATGCGGGAAGGGATTCAATGATTTATTACACTTTCTATCACACTGATGTGTTCACACTGATAAGAGACCTGCTCGTGTGGAACGTGAATCGCTAATCCATCCCAACTCTCTGAACAACAGCAAGTTCACACCGAGGAAATGCTGTTTACCAGCACCGTGTGTGGAAAGTGAATCGCTAATCCTTCCCAATTTTCTAAACAACAGCAAGTTCACACCGAGGAGATGCTTTTTATCTGCTCAGTGTGTGGAAAGTGAATTGCTAATCCATCCCAAATCTCTAAACAACAGCAAGTTCACACTGAGGAGATGCTAATTACCTGCTCTGTGTGTGGAAAGTGAATCGCTAATCCATCCCAACTCTCTAAACAGCAAGTTCACACTGAGGAGAGGCCGTTCACTTTGCGGAAAGGAATTTAATCGGTTATCCATATTTCTGAGCCACCAGCGAGTTCACACCAGGGAGAGAGCATTCACCTGCTCTGCATGTGGGGATGGATTTAATCGTTCATCCCACCTGAGGTACCAGCGAATTCAAAACTATTTTAAAAATGTATTATTTCATGGGATGTTGGCGTCACTGGCAAGCCCAGCATTTGTTGCCCATCCCTAATTGCTACAACTGAGTGTCTTGTGTGGCCAATTCAGAGGGAAGTTAAGAGTCAACCACATTGCCTTGGGTCAGGAGTCACATGTCGGCCGACAGATTTGATTTTCTCAAGGAACATGAGTGAACTAGATGTTTTTTTTTACGACAATCAGTGGAAGTTTCTTGGTCACCATTACTGAGACTAGATTTCAGTTCCAGGTTCATTAGTTAACTGATATTACATTTCTTCAACTGTTGTGGTGTTCCCAGAGTATTAGCTTGAACTTCTGGATGACTAGTTCAGTGCCATTACCACCATCTCCCCCTGAGTGACTGCAGGAGTTCGATTTTGCTGGTAATCACATCCAGGACTGAACCATGTACATACTGACGATGCCAGTTCCACTTAAATTCCACTGAATTTAATAATTCCTATAACTAGGTGAAAGTTAATATTCCAGCAATCACTTTTGCTTTACTTTGTGACCTTTAGTCTTTCTTGAAGATTTTGAGGGATGAAACAAATAGTGATTTACTTGCAATACTTGTAATTTAGTTACTGTATTCACTGCTCATCATGTGGTCTGCTCTACATTGGGAAGATCAAGCACAAATTGGGTGATCACTTTGTGGAACAACCTCCGTTCTGTCTAGAAGTTTGACCCTGAGCTTCTGGTCACTTGTCCTTTTAATTCTCCGTCCCACTCCCACCCTGACCTCTCTGTCCTTGGCCTCCTGAACTCTTCCAATGAACACAAGAATTGGCAGTAGGAGTAGACCACATGGCCCATCGAGCCTGCTGTGCCATTCAACACAATCATGGCTGATCTCGGGCTTCAACTCCATTTTGCTGCCTGCTCCCCATATCTCTTGATTCACGGAGAGACCAAAAATCTGTCTATCACTGCTTAAAATGTATTGTGTGATGGAGCATCCACAACACTCTGGGGTAGAGAATTCCAAAGACTCGTAGCACTTTGAGTGAAGAAATTTCTCCTCGTCTCAGTCCTGAATGATCAGCCCCTTATCCAGAGACCATGCCCCATGAGGTAGATTCCCCAGCCAGGGGAAACAATCTCTCAATGTCTACCTATAAACCCCTTCATAATTTTGCAGGTTTCAATGAGATCACCTTTCATTCTGCTAAACTCCAGATAATATGAGCCCAATTTGCTCAGCCTCTCATCACATGGCTACCTCCTCATCCCAGGGACCAATTTAGTGAACCTTTACTGAACCACCTCCAATGTAAGTATATCCTTTCATAAATGTAGAGAACAAAACTGCACATAGCATTTCAGGTGTGGTCTCACATCTCAAACCTCGTGCAATTGCAGCTAGACTTCTTTATTCTTGTACTCCAATCCCCTTGCAATAAAGTCCAAATTGCCATTTGCCTTCCTGATTGCTTGCTCCACCTGCTTACTAACTTTCTGCATCCCTTGTACAAGCAGACCCAAGTCTCTTCGAATATCAACACTTAGAAGTTTCATACCTTTTAAAAAATATTCTGCTTTTCTATTCTTACAACCAAAGTGAAGAACTTCATACTTTCCTATATTATATTCCATTTGCCATCTTATTGCCCACTCACTTAACCTGTCTGTATCTCTTTGCAGCCTCTTTGTGTCCCCCCACAGCTTACCTTTCCACCCATATTGGCATCATCAGCAAACATTGATATATTAATCACTGTCTCTTCATCTAAGTCATCAATGTAGATTGTAAATATGTGAGGCCGCAGCATTGACCCTTGCAGCACTCCATTTTTCATTGCCTGCCAACATTAAAAAGCCCTTTTTATGCCCATTCTCTGTTTTCTGTCCATTAACCAATCCTCTATCCATGCTAATATATTACCCCCAAACCCATGAACCCCTATTTTGACTTTTAACCTTTTGTGTGGCACCTTATCGAATGCCTTTTGGAAGTCCAGGTATACTACATCAACTGGTTCCCCTTTATCTGTCCTACTAGTTACATTCTCAAAAAACTCAAACACATTTGTCAAACAGGATTACCCTTTAGTAAAACCATGTTGACTTGTTCTCATGATGCTATGCTTTTCTAAGTGCATTGTGAAGACTTCCTTAATAATGGATTCCAGCATTTTCCGAACAACTGATGTTAGGCCAACAGGCCTGTAGTTCACTGTTTTCTCTCTCCCTCCTACCTTTAAAAACAGTGTAATCTTTACCAACTTCCAATCTAATGGGACTGTTCCCAAAATGAATTTTGGAAAATCATAGCCAACAGATCCATTATCTCTGCAGCTCTCTCTTTTAGAATTCCAAGGGTGTAGGCCATCATGTCCCGGAGATCTGTCGGATTTTACTCCCTTAAGTTTTTCCAATCCTTTTTCTCTGCTGATATTAATTTCTCACTCTTTTTAGCTCTATTTTACCACCTATTTCTGGTATAAAACTTGTGTCTTCTACTGTGAAGACAGACATAAAATATTTGTCCAATGCCTCTGCCATTTCTTCATTCCCCTTGATAATTTCTCCTGTCCCTGCTCAATGGGAGCTCGAGGAACAGCAGCTCATCCTTCCATTCAGCACTTTCCAACCTTCCAGACTCAATATCGGGTTCAGCAGCTTCTGCACCAACAGAGAGTTGTCAGGATCCGGAACTCTGACCCCAATAAGGTGCTAGAATCAGATCCTATGTTTAGACTCAGCCCACTCGTCCTAGATTCCCCACCAGTGGAAATAGTTCCTCTCTATCTACCTTGTCAGTTCCAATTAATATCCCAAAACCTTCGATCAAATGACGTCTTAATCTTTTAAATTCCAGGGATTACAACCCTTACAATGGCGTGATGTGTATTTACAGAAGGGATAGCGAGAGTTTATATCTACTTCATTGCACATTTGTAAAGCCATTGCAGGGTCAGAAGGACCTGGGGCTTCATGTTTACAGGACATATTAAGAGAGTTTTAAGGAATATTATATCAAATAGCAAATCAAATTGGATCTTGAGCTTCATAAATAGTGATATTGAATACAAAAGCAGGGAAGTTACGCTGAATATTTTTGAAACTCTGGTTAGGCCACAACTCAAGTCATGTATCCAGTTTTGATCACCACACTTCAGGAAGGATGTTAACGTCCTCGAGAAGGTGCAGAGAATATTTACCAGAATGGGTTCAGCAAAGGAGTTTGAGGAGAGATTTGATTCAGGTGCATAACATTCTGACAGGTTTAGATAAGGCAGACAAAGAAAATGCGTTCCCATTAGCTGACAGTTCAACGTCTAGGAAGACAGTTAATTTTACATTGGGTATGAGATGGGGGGGGGGGGGGGGGGGGGGCGGTATGAGGGAGAGAGGGCGAACATTTTTACATAATGAGTGGTAAAAATACCTGGAGCTTACTGTCTATGAGGGGTGTGGAAATGTACATGATGAAAGATTTCAAAATAAAATTGGATAGACACTTGAGAGAAATAAACTTGCAAGGATACGGGGATAGAGCAGGGGGATGGGACTGCCTGGAATGCTCTAGAGAGCCTAGAGGCATGGACTCAATGGGTCGAATGGTCTCCTCTGTGCCATATTGACTCTGACTCTTTTGTGTAATATAACTTTATAATTTAACCCTGGGGGTTCAGGTATCATTCAGGTAAATCTGCACTCCCTCCAAGCCCATCATATTATCCCTCAGGTTTGTTCCCCAGAACTGAACACAGTCCTCCAGGTGTGCTCTAACCAGGATTTGTCAATCTCGGTGCTTTTCGAGGTCACACTGGTACCTGGAACTTTTTCTCACAGAGGGAACAGCCAAACCTTTTTCCTTCCACATTCAGATGCTGATGATATTCAGGTTCCGATGAATCGAGTGACTCTGTCAGGTCTTGACGTGATGTTTGGTTTGAGTTTCCCGCTTGTCAATCCTTCGATTCTAACCCCATGAAAAGTAAATTTACAAAAAGGCAACAGAATGAGTTCAGGATAGAAATTGAGAAGAGACAAACATTTCTCCTCATTTGAATTTGCTGTGTATAAATTCTCCTCTTCCAACTCCCTGTGAAAGGAGTTTCCAAAATTCATCCCTGTCAGACCAGGATAGAAATTCACAATATTCTCTCCTCCTGTTGACAGGGACAGAGATGATCGCGCATGCGCACCTCTGCAAGATGGCGGCCGTTAACTCGGCCCCGCAGCTGTTGCCGCTGCTCGGTGCAACCGCGGGTCCGGTAGCTTCGTATTTGGGTGTTTATAAAGCCTTGAGCGGTTCTTCCATTCCTTCCCATGTACTGGCTGCACTTACTTGCCAATCCTCACCATTTTTCAACTTCTTCGGCCAGCTCCCGACGCAACCCGCAGTGCGCATGCTCCCGTTGGAAGCCACAGAGCGCATGCTCTGTCTACAGAGTTCTGCGCCTGAGCCAGTCGCTCCTGTCGTGCGATGGGCACTTTCTTCCTTGCGCAGAATGCTGGGTAGGCACCCTGCAATTGCAAGGTGTCATAGAGCTAAGAATACAATTCATTAACGATATCTTATGGCAGCCTAAGTAAACGGGCGTTCCACCATTGTTCTGTCCTGGTTGTAACTGGCAGCAGAACAATCTCCTCCAGTGAGTTGTGAGTCTCAACAGGCGGGGTAAAAAAGTGAGTTTTTCTTCCCATGCACGAGACATCTAAACTCCGTAAGATTGTGGCAATTGTGGATCAAATCCTCAAAGTTTTAAAGCTGGACTATTATCAGGTTGGCGACCTGAGTAAATCCCTTCACACACATGAAGTATCTGAATGGTCTCCCTCAGGCGTGACTGTGCTTCTGTGTCATAAAATGGGATGTACAAGTGAATTGTGTTCCACATTCAGCTGGTCATGATCTTCTCACAGTTTGATTTTACCCATGAGTTTCCAGCCCAGACTAAGATTTCAGAACGTTCTGACAATAGGTTCCACATTCTCAATCATCTCCAGATAGGGAAAAGTAGATGCTGTAAATCTGAACTATGAACAAAACTTGCTGGATTTCTCAGCAGGTTTGGTAGTGTCGATGGGGAGAGAAACGGTTTAAGTTTCAGGTCTGTA
Organism: Cetorhinus maximus; assembly: GCF_964194155.1. NCBI lineage: Eukaryota > Metazoa > Chordata > Chondrichthyes > Lamniformes > Cetorhinidae > Cetorhinus > Cetorhinus maximus. Next base: position 20,673,575 of record NC_135901.1, read on the forward strand.
ACTTAACATCTGAACTGTACCTCGTCAGTGCACAGGCCTGAAACATTAAATCTGCTTCTCAATCCATAGATGTTGTTAGATATGCTGAGTATTTCCAGCATCTTTTTGCTTTTATCTCCAGTTAAAGAAGTTGCTTCTGAATTGCACATTAGATTTATTGGTGACTAGCTTATATTTATTCTTGCCTATCTGCAAGTGGAAACATCTTCCAATTATCTACACTATCAAAGCCTTTCATGATCTTAAAGGCTTCGATCAAGTTATCCCTCACTCTGTTTTCTAGAGATAACTTTTGAAATCTATTCAAACTTTGCTGATAGATTTGACTTTCTGCTTCGGGCATCATTCCACGAAATCTTTTTTTGTCCCTCTCCAGTGCTTCTAGATCCATCTTTTAATTTGGAAATGGAGCTAATCTGAGTAACAAACTCACCATTGCCCCCAAATGTTGGAAGGACCAATATTGCAGTGGAAGAGAAGACAATGGTTTCGAGCTGTTATTCAACATCTCCATTTCTGCCATTTTTCCATTAGCAGATAATAAGATGAGATGAAATTAGCAGATCTAGTGAAAAGATTTGGAAAGTTGGTGTTACTTTTATTTGTGACTCACTCATTTGGGTATTCTCTAAATGTGGCTTGGAGGTTGAGTGACTGGGATATAATCTCCCTGCGTTTTCCTGAGCCTGTGCTTGGTGTATTGGGAAGTTTGGCTGGGTTGTCGTATTTTGCTTCCCTGGGTTGGGCAGGAACCCGCTAATTGAATTTGCAGTTCCCACTTTCTGCTGGCAATGGGTGATTGGAGAGTGTGGTACTGGAATATTGCTGCTTTTCTTGTCTCACTCACAATGGAGCTGCGGAAGAGTGAATCATTGCCATGTTTGTTTGAATCCGATAACTTCACAAATTTCGAATGGGTTAGATGTGGGGACACGGCAGGCCTAATTATAATAAATAATTATAATAAATTAGAATAAATGGACATTGAAGAAAATTATGTGCAGGAACTTACTTGATAACAGCAGAGTTGGAAACATTGGGAGATATTTTCTTGCAGCCTAAGTACCCATTGGCAATCTGGAACTGTGTTACAATGGATGCTGATGGGGAGAAAACAGGGAAGGTTTCACCCGGGATGATTTAGAACTACCAAACTTTCAGTTAGCAGCTAAACGTGCTGGCCAATCGCGCCGGAGAGACTAATGCAAAGTTACAATGCAAATGCCCTTAACCAGGATGTCAGTGAGTTAAAACTTCAGCTTGCCACTGCTGAAGTAATAATTGTTCTCGATCAGTTTTACTCTTCCAGATATTGATGTGCATTAACGACAATCCTTTCAATGCCTCAGATAAGTTAATTTTACTGACAATATCAGAGTCAATGCTTCAGTGTCTTAAAGAAGGGAAAGGTGTCTTGACTGTCTCTGGTCAGTCGGACAGTTCACCCTTCATTCTCCTCTGATTCCGGTTCCCAAAAAGTTTCTAAAGATTCACAAAGCAGGAGACTGGGTTTTCTGCTTTGGTTCCTTCTCCATTTTCCCACCAGCCCTCTAATAGCATTTTCCAAAACCTTGTTGCATCCCTCCAACTTGCATCATACGCAGGGATAAGGAAATTCAGTTTTGTGGAGAGATTATAGAGAACGGGACTTTTCTCCTTAGAGCAAAGAAGATTAAACGGAGATTTCATGGAGCTGTTGAAAATTTGGAATGGGTGGGGGTGGGCGGCTTGTTTGAGCAGAGAGGGAAAAACTGCTTCCACTGACGAGGGTCAGTAACCAGAGGACTGGGATTTAAAATAATTAAAGAAAACCAGATTTGCATTTATATAGCACTTTTCCCGACCATCACGCGCCTCAAAACGCTTTCCAGCCAATGAAGGACTTTTAGAAGTGTCGTTAACGTTGTGATGTAAGAAACACAGCAGCCAATCACCGCTCAGCAAACTCCCGCAAATAACAACGTCAAATTTGAGCAGATAATCTGTTTTGTAATGTTGATTTTAGCATTTACAAGATACCCGAAGGAGTGAAACTTCAACGCATCAATTTCAAATCTGTTCCCTGTGCTCAATTTCAAATGAGTACCGTATCATTTGCATTACCTAGTGACTGGCATTCTTTTATCTATCAGTCATGTTTGCAATAAGGTATTTTATACTTCAGTGTCTCAATTCACATGAAGGCATCGATATCAAATCAAAAGATTAATAATAAACATTGCTTTCACCGAGGTCTTAAAATGAGTGCGGCAAAATCAGAAGTGCTGAAATTTCATGACTGTGCAGAAATAGATGTTCATAATTTCGCTGTGCTTACATATTAGCAGTTCGTTCAGTCAACTAGAGAAGTTGCTGGGTATTTCGATACTCATTAACACAGTTACTCACATGTCAAAGATGCCTCATAGTAATATGTGCTCATAAAGACAGTCAAAGAGGGATCAAGGACAATTAAAATTGCAAACTCCAAGCATGCTGGTGGATCAGCACTGCCCTGTTTGCTAAATACATATTTACATGTGTAAGAACCGTCCCAAGCACAAAATTATTTCAAACTAAATGAAATAAACGAACAATTGAAGCACCTGATCTTGGCAGGGCCATGTTAAACTTCTTAACAAACATTTTCCACTGTAATATCGCACTCTCGATTGAAGGGCTGTGGATAAAAAAATAACAAGATTGTATAAATCAACTCGGATATAAATTGATGTTTGATCAGAAAAAATTACACTTTTGTAAATTCGATATGAAATCAATTGCATAATTGCACCATGTTCATTTGGTAAAGTATATTAGGAACCCAAGTCCAAATCTTCATGTCATTGAGTCAGGGAAACCTTGTGAATTAAGGCAAATTAGGCATGGATTCTACAGAAACTTCTTTTTTATAAGGGAGTTAAACAATTTAATGAAAGGGAGAGATAAAGAAACATTTTATAAACGAGAGAAGAAAATTGTGATTAATTAGTTTGCTCGTTTAAAAAGGCGACAGAGATCGGATGATGGATGAGCCTCTTATGCCATTGTATGGATGCATGGTGCTGTGCCATTTTATGATTACATTGTTATATCAGTCTCGCTGCAGCGTTCCTGAGAATAGCAGCTGAATTCTGTTTCTCCAAAACAGAGACCCAGAGTGCTGCTGCGTTACAGCGCAGTTTAACATTTCAGATAGACTCATTGTAACCAAGCTAGTCACTTGTTTCTGTAGTGTGGTGGTTATCACATTCGCCTAATACATGAAAAGTACCCGATTCTAAACCGAGTAGAAGCATTATTAAAACTTACTCATTTAAAAGTGAAGATGATTTGTATCGGCGAAGGTGACCTCAATCTCATATGTTACAGGCATATTGTATCTGCTCTCACTGACGTTGTAAAATGAATGCAGCAAAATCAGACGTGCTGAAATTTCATGGCACACTTGAGTGGAAATAGATGTTCATAGTTTCACTGCGCTCACATGTTAGCAGTTCCTTCAATCAACAGCATAATTTAATGGGTCTTTCGATGCAGAATAACATAGTTACTCACCATGTCAAAGATGTCTCATTGTAATATATGCTCATAAAGACAGACAAAGAGGGATCAAATATAATTAAAGCATCATTCTCAAACCTGTTCCTTGTAAAATTCTTTGATTTTGATGAAATGCTGACTGTTGTGCTAAATCTCAAATCAGACCCACATCAAGTGCATCACCTGGTGACTGGCATTGTTTTGTTCGCCAGTCACGTTTGTAATTCGATGTTGCTGTATATTTCAGAGAGTCTCAAGTCAAATGAGGGCATCAATATCAAATAAAACATATTAATATTGAATATTGAGTAATGGAAAAAACTACAGAGTAAAGTTTGTTGAATTTCGTCTTCTGAGGAGAAGGCTGTTTCTAATGATTGAGCAGTAAGCATTGCTGCCTGAGACATTTGCTGGACCGAGCCTTCTGCGTTTTGAAATTCAAAACAACTGAGACACCAACAGCTGACTTCCTGTAACAAGAGTCATGACCCCTCAGTCTAACCATTGGAATCCTCCAAACATTCTGGTAGATCAACACTGCCATTTTTCCTAAACAAATATGTATTCTGTAACATTACATTCCCAGAACAAATGTATTTTAAACCAAATGAACGAAACAAACTATGTCAGCATATGATCGTAGCAGGGCTCTGTTTAACTGTAACAATGATTTCCCTCTCTGATATAACACCCTCGATTAGCGGTTTGTGGAGCAAATGTAATTAGATTGTAAAAATCAACTCAGAAACAGTGAGGTGTTTGATCAGAAAAATAAGCACTTTTGTCAATTCGATATGAAATCAACAGAAAAAGTAAATAATGTTCATATGCATAGCTATGTGAGGAACAGAAGTCTAAATATTCATGGCATTGGGTGAGGGGAAAAGTTTTAATTAAGGTAAACTAGGCATGGAATCTGCAGAAACTCCTTTTTCATAAGGGAATTGTGCAATTAATTGTTATTCAGAATAATAACAGGTTTACCAAAAGAGGGAAGGAAACTGAGATTAATTCGTTTGCTCTTTTAAAAAGCTGACAGAGAAAGGATTATGGAAGGGCCCTTTATACCATTGAATAGATACATGGTGCTTTGCCATTTTATGATTACATTGTTATATGAGTCTGTCTGCGGCATTCCTGATAATACCAGCTGAATTCCATTTCACCGAAACAGAGACCTAGAGTGCTGCTGCATGACAGCATGGCTTAACATTCCGGATAGGCCCTGGTCAGTCGGACAATTCACCCTTGATTCTCCCCTGATTCCATTTCCCCAAGAGTTTGTAAATACTCAAAGAACTGGAGACTGGGTTTCCTGTTTTGGTTCCTCCTCCATTTTTCCACCTGCCAACTAACAACATTTTCCAAAATCTCGTCACAATGTTCCGCCTTGCGCCATGTTCAGGGGTAAACACATTCCGTTTTGTGGAGAGAGTATAAAGGCCGGGATCGTTTTCTTTAAAGCAAAGCAAATTAAACTGAGTTTTCATGGTGCTGTTTAAAATTAATGGGCTGAGGAAGGGATCGGCGGCGGGCGGTTTGATAGAGCAGGTAGGGAGAAACTGTTTCCACTCTCGAGGGTCAGTCACCAGAGGACTGGGGTTTATGATAATTAAATAAAGACAGGCTTGCATTTATATAGCACCTTTCCCGACGCGCGGACTCCTCAAATCGCTTTCGAGTCAATGAAGGACATTGTGAAGTGTCGTCATTGTTGTAATGTCGGAAACACGGCAGCCAATCACCGCTCAGCAAACTCCCACAAACAGCAACGTCATAATGAGCGGAGAATGTGTCTTTGTGACGTTGATTGAGGGATAAACATTGACCAGGAAGCGGGGAGAACTCCCCTGCCCTTCTTTCAGATAGGCTCATGGCATCTTTTACATTAGGCGCCTAAATCCCGTTCATGTCTCTTCTTTCCCTGCTGAATAAGAAAGGAGGGATTTCACCATACCTGCACTGAGCCTCCGTTTCCTCGGACATTTTATCGCACCCTGGCAGGTTTTCCTCTTCCTCTGCTGAAGACCGATACAAAGTGATGATGTAGCGTGTCTGCTATTTCCTCTGTTTCAATTACAGTATCGCTTTCGGCTGTCTTTAGGAGCACACATTACTGTTATTCATCTTTGAGACGACGAGTAAGGATGTTAACCTGCAGCAACAAACAGATTCATTTATTTTGCCATCTGAACGAACTGTTAAAATGTCTGTCGAGTGACAGTGGAAAGTGTTTTACAACCTTTACTGCACCGGGTGCAATAAAATGTCACTTATGTTTTATTTGTGGGATGTTCTTTGGTATTTCGAGAAGGCCAATTGTCACGTGGCCGTAAACGCAAGTGCCCTTAAGCGAGCGGATTTTGGTAACATTTTCCCGGGTTTCGAACCGGGAGACTATTTGCGTGTTAGGGCCACGACGCTAGAGAAACACTGCACTGCCGAATCCTCAATGGGCTTGGCTGAAACGGTAACCTGTGCGGCCATGCAGCAGCACTTTGGGTTTTTGTTTTGAAGAAATAGAATTCAGCTGCTATCATTAGGAATGCTGGAGACAGACTGATTTAACAATGTCGCCATAAGATGGTACAGCACATGAGGAGACAATTCGGCCCATCGTGTCTATAGCAGCTTTTTGCAAAGAGCATTCCAATCAGTCTCAATGACTCTTCTTCATACGGACTCGAAACGTTAACTCTGTTTCTTTCTCCACAGCTGCTGACAGATCGGCTGAGTTTTTCCAGCATTTTCTGTTTTTGTTTCAGATTTGCAGCATCCGCAGTATTTTGATTTATTTTGATCCTGGAGTCTCTTTCCCCCGGGATCTACAAAACCCGTCACTTCTCTTCTTTCATTCTCACGCTTCCATTTCCAGTTTGCGCCGGTTCCCCCTTCGGGCTCTTCAACAAATCCATTTGGACGGACAAGTGGCATCTGAAATTTAAGGAAGTGTGAAGTGATTCATTTTGGTCGGAGAGGAGAGGCAACAGGAAATAAAGCGTACAGAATTATGTTGCACACCGAGTGGTTAGGATCCGGAATGTATCAATGCGTTTCAGTTCCACAAGCAGGTGAACGAATTTTTACCATCGCATTCACTTCACGCTTTACAACTACATTCATTTTAGTTTTGTAGCTTCATATTAAAATGGTTCAGAGAGAAAAAGCAGATTGGAAAGATTCCTTTTGTATCGTTTTGAACTGGAAATGTCTGAGATGGAGAATACGAGTTAAAAATGTGACGTGAAAGTGAAGAATTTGCTTTTAGTGATTAATCTGCCGTGCGTTGCATTGTCAGTTTCACAGGAGCCGCAGTGATTAGGTTGGTGGGTTTTGGAAATTGAATTTTGCAATTCACAGCTTTGGTACTATTTCACCACACTGTCGATTTCATGTTCCGGCCAATAGCTACGTTGGTTTTCATTGGCTGAAGAAATAATTTGTGTTCTATCTCAACATGACATTTTGTCGGAGAAACTTCGCCCTCGTGAAAATGGTCCAGAATGAAGAAAATGGCAAAAGCCGAGTGGATATCCCAAGATGCAAGCGCACCAAGCAGCTTCCTTGGTAGTCCAGTGGTTAGGATTCGGCGATCTCACCGCTGCAGCCTGTGTTTGCATCCCGGTCAGAAGCTAGCCGCTTAATCCTCTTGTTAAAACGACTTAATTAAATTCCTGATTGAAAACAGAAAATATATTACAAGCTCTGCCCGAATCAGTGGAGTTGGAACTGAAGCTCCGCATCAGGATTGAAAATGTCACATGTGCAACATGTCAAGAACAATTGTAGATGTTGGGCTGGAAGGTAAGAGAATAAAAGAGAAAGGCTGTGATCGGTTGCAAAGCACTGGCTACAACGATGTTGGTACAAGACAGAATATGGATGGGAATGGGGCTGCTTTTAATGGAGCACTGTGTATAGTTCTGAGAATTCTGAGTATTGATCTTGGAAACAGGGCAGCGCTGATCCACCAGGATGTGAGTTTTGGAATGTGAGTGGACATTCTACCCTCTGTAAACTTGAAGTCATTCAAAATTCTGCTGCCCGTGTCTGAACTCGCAGCAAGTCCCATTCCCCTATCACCCCTGTGCTTTCTGACCTACATTGGCTCCTGGTCAAGTACTATCTTTCGTTTAAAATTTTCCTGCTTGTTTTCAAATCCCTCCATTTCCTTGTCCCTCTCTTTCTCTTTAGTCTCCCAGAACCCCAAAACCTTCTGAGATGTCCACACTCCTTGAGATGTGGTAGATGAACGGAAATAGGAAAACACAGGAGAGTTTATTTTCTACAATTTACCAGTAATTTATTCTGGTTGAAATCGGGAATAATGAGAAAACGTAGTCGGCAAGATTCGAAACTACGTGGGAAAACCCCAATGGATTTCGAATCCATCGCCTTAACCACTCAGCCACGACTACGAGCATGCTTGCGTCATCATATAAAATGATAGGTGGCTACAGCAGAGCAGGAAGACATTCGCCCGGGCATGTTCGTGCCAGCTCTCTGGAAGAGCCAATCAGCTGGTTCCACACAGGCTCCTTTTCCCCCCCACAGAAATTCATATTTGTATTGTCTCTCCTTGTTCTTCCCATCAAAATAAAACACGGAACACTTCACTTCAACTGAAGCTTCCCCGTATGAAGTTTTAATGACACGGCGCGAATACTAGCCCATTGGAAATGTGGGATTCGAGTCCACGCCCACAACGAAAGGGTAGTTTATAACACACCATTTTAGACCGCTCGGCCACGTTAACATAATGGGCGCCCTTTACCTTACCTGGTATTTCCATTGAAATATAGACAGAAGGAAAAGAGCAGGAAGCAGCCTTCAGGCGCCTCGAACCTGCTCCACCACTTGCTTAGATCATGGTGGATCCCCAGCCTCGACACCAATTTTCTACCCCATCGCGCTAACCCTTTATTTCTGCAGCATCGAAAAATCTATCCATCTTAACCTTCAATGTACTCACCGACTGACGATCTGCAGATGTCTGGGATACAGTACTCCAAAGATTCACAACCCTTTGAATGAAGAAATGTCTCCTCATCTCAGTCCTAAATGGCTGACACATTATCCGCAGAAGGTGAGCCCAGTTCTCGGCGCTCCAGCCAGGGGGAAAACAGCCTCTCACCATGAACACTCTCAAACTGTCTCAGAATTTTACACTTTGCAAAGAGGTAAAGGAGACCGAGACAGAGAGACTGTGAGGGCGAAAGCAGATATACGGAGACAAAGAGAGACAGATAGAGACAGAGAGTTAGCTCGACACTGCAAGGAACAGATACACTTCACCATTGATAGCTTAGATTGAAAGACGGAAAAGAAGCAGAGAATAAAAGACTTACGTTTAAACAGAGCCTTTCACGAACTCAGGGCAACAGAAAGTGCTGTACAGCCGATGGAATGCTTTTGAAGTGTAGTCAGTATTGTAATTTAATGACAGAGACAGTTCGACAAAAATGCTGATCCAGCAAATGACAAAATGTGATCTTAAGAACTACACCTCAATGTAAACATTTCTTTCTATGTTTCTAAACTTTTCATTATTTGTTTGATCAGATTCAGCAGGTAGAATCCTTGACAAAACAGGGACAAAGCATTCCATTTCCATAAGGCCAGCGTTCAGCCTTCCCTTTTCTAGAGTAAAGAGCTTCAGACTGTTCAGCCTTTCCAGGTGATTATAACATTTGGGATTGAACTTTCATTTTCCTGTTCCTTCTGAGGTATGACCGCAGTAGAAACAGTTCCTATGGTCTGAGGGATTTCAGTTCGGACTATTTGTATTTACAAATTCATTCTCTCGGTGTGTCCATTGCCTTAACTCCTCGACCACAAGGACTCGGTTTCTGTCTGTTTTAATGTTGCTCAGTGTAAATGTCAACCATCCCCCACTTTGTAACATACGGGCACTTAGGCGCTGAGCAGTCTCCATTCAAAAACAAATAGAGCCGGAATTCCCCTCTTGCATGTTTTAAAGCTGCTCTTTTTTGTTTGTACGATTTTAATATGAAGCTACTCAACTAATATAAATAAAGTTTTGATTGGTAAAAGTGGGGAACTGAAGCGCATTGACACACACACAGGAACACACACATACATATAAGACCGAGAATGGCAGATACCCAAGGATAGGCAAACACTCAGAAAACAAAGATATCACAAATTGGCTAAGTTTTGTTTTCACAAATCCGACAGCAAATTCCTTAAATGCTTGTAGATGAATGGCAATAGGAAAAAACCAAAGTGTTTGGCTGTGTTTTTTATTCCATTGAACAGATAATCAATCCTGTATCTGTGGACACCTGGTTAAAATCAGGAATGAGGAGAAGTGTAGTTGGCAGGATGGGACCCTGGGTGGGGACAATCCATCACCTTAATTACTCCGCTTTCACCTGCAGAAATAGGGGTCATATAAAATCACAGATTGATTACAGAAGAGGAGGAGATCATTCGGCCCGTCATGTTCCTGTTGGTTATTTGGAAGAGCAACTCAACTCGCCTCACAATGCCGGCCTTTTCCCAGCCGTCCTGTAATTTATATTCACATTTTCTCTCCTCGGGATTCCGACCAATCGGAAACACAGCTCACTTTCCTGCTATAAATTTTAGCAGCCTCCAATCCGCCGGAAGCGATTTGCACGAAGTCCCCAACATGATCGTCTGGCAGTGGTGGGATTCGAAAACACTTCCCGTTAGAGACTGGAATTTAAGTCCAGCGACTTAGACCGCTCGGCTACACTACCACGGTCCATGCAGCTAGTCATCGTCGTGACCGGTATCGGCACTGAATGAGAACATAAGCAATCAGACCAGGAGTCTGCCAAAAGGCCCCTCGAGCCTGCTCAGCTACTTCATAAGATCACGGAGGATCCTGGGCCTCAACACCAATTTCTCAGCCGATCCCTATAGCCCTTGATTCCTTTGCTGTACCTCGTCTTTGTGGCATAAGTGGTGAGTGCGTTCCGACATTAACAGAAAAGTTGGTGGTTTGACATCATCCTGCAATGACATAAGTCTCTTCCTCACCCTCCTCCCTTCCTACTTCCATTGCCGTCACAGTTCCGGATTGTGCGCTTTGATCTGATGAAAATATTCCCCAAACTTTGTCAGCCATCTGTTGTCCAGTATGTTCTCACACAAACAGGCGTTTAAATAGTAATTTCAAACACAATGAGAATAAAAATAGTTCAACTGCGTACATACATCCAATTCATGAGAAATATAGGATTCAACGCTGCGAATAGAAATTCATTCTCTGAATATATTAAGAGAACTGGAGCACACCATTGCACTGTGTGAAGTTCCATTTAATTTGTGGAAGTTACACAACTGGTATCAAGATAACTGGTATTAAAATAATCTCAGAATCAATATAAGGAAACGGTACAAAAAGGGAAACAGTTACAATAATAATGCAATCAACACAATAAAAACATATTAATCATAGGTAAATGAGCTTGTGGCGCAGATTGAAATTGGCAGGTATGATGTGGTGGGCATCACGGAGACATGGCTGCAAGGGGGATTAGGACTGGGAGCTAAATATCCAAGGATATACATGCTATCGAAAAGATAGGCAGGTTGGCAGAGGGGGTGGGGTTGCTTTGTTAGTAAGAAATGAAATTAAATCGATAGCAAGAAATGACGTAGGGTCAGATGATCTAGAATCTGTGTGGGTAGAGTTGAGGAACTGCAAAGGTAAAAAACCCATAATGGGAGTTATGTACAGGCCTCCGAATAGTAGTCAGGATGTGTGGCACAAGATACACCAGGAGATAGAAGAGGCGTGTAAGAAAGGCAAGGTTACAGTGATCATGGGGGATTTCAATATGTAGGTAGACTGGGAAAATCAAGTTGGTAGTGGACCCCAAGAAAAGGAATTTGTGGAATGTCTACGAGATGGCTTCTTGGAGTAGCTTGTGGTGGAGCCCACTAGGGAACAGGCAATTCTAGATTTAGTGATGTGTAATGAGGTAGGTTTGATAAGGGAGCTTAAGGTGAAGGAACCCTTAGGAGGAAGTGACCATAAAATGATAGAATGTACCCTGCAATTTGAGAGGAAAAAGCTGGAATCAGATGTAATGGTATTACAGTTGAATAAAGGCAACTACAGAGGCACGAGGGATGAGCTGGCCAGAATTGACTGGGAGATGAGCCTAGCAGGAAAGACAGTAGAGGAGCAATGGCAGGAGTTTCATGGAGTAATTTGGGAGACACAGCAAAAATTCATCCCTAGGAAGAAGAAACATACTAAAGGGAGGGCGAGGCAACTATGGCTGACAAGGGAAGTCAGGGAAAGCATAAAAGCTAAAGAGAAGCATACAATGCGGCGAAGAGCAGTGGGAAGCCAGGGGATTGGGAAGCCTACAAAGACCAACAGAGGACAACTAAAAAAGAAATAAGGAGGGAGAAGATTAAATATGAGGGTAAACTAGCCAGTAATATAAAAGAAGATTGCAAGAGGTTTTTTTTAGAAATATAAAGGGTAAGAGAGGGGAAAAAGTGAACATTGGGCCGCTGGAAAATGACGCTGGAGAAGGAGTAGTGGGGAACAAAGAAATGGCGGAGGAACTGAATAGGTACTTTGCATCAGTCTTCATGGTGGAAGACACGAGTAACAACCCCAAAGTTTAAGAGAGTCGGGGGGCAGAGGTGAGTATGGTGGCCATTACCAAGAAGGTGCTAGGAAAACTGAAAGGTCTGAAGGTGGATAAATCACCTGGACCAGATGGATTACACCCCAGAGTTCTGAAGGAGATAGCTGAAGAGATAGTGGAGGCGTTAGTAGTGATCTTTCAGGAATCACTGGAGTCAGGGAGGGTCCCAGAGAACTGGAAAATCGCTAATGTAACCCCCCCGGTTTAAGAAGGGAGTGTGGCAAAAGACGGGAAATTACAGGCGGATTAGCCTGACCTCGGTCGTTGGTAAGATTTTAGAGTCCATTATTAAGGATGAGATTTCAGAATACTTGGAAGTGCATGATAAAAAAGGGCAATGTCAGCAGGGGAGGTCATGCCTGACAAATCTGTTAGAATTCTTTGAGGAGGTAACGAGTAGGTTAGACAAAGGAGAGCCAATGGATGTTATCTACTTGGACTGCTCAGTAAGATAAGAGCCCATGGTGTTAGAGGAAAGGTACTAGCATGGATAGAAGATTGGCTGCCTGGCAGGAGGCAGAGAGTGGGGATAAGGGGGTCCTTCTCAGGATGGCGGCCGCTGACTAGTGGAGTTCCACAAGGGTCAGTGTTGGGACCACAACTTTTCACTTTATACATTAATGATCTAGATGAAGGAACTGAGGGCATCCTGGCTAAGTTTGCAGATGATATAAAGATAGGTGGAGGGACAGGGAGTATTGAGGAGGCGGGGAGGCTGCAGAAGGATTTGGAAAGGTTAGGAGAATGGGCAAAGAAGTGGCAGATGGAATACAACGTGGGGATGTGTGAGGTCATGCACTTTGGTAGGAAGAATAGAGGCATGGACTATTTTCTAAATGGGGAGAGAATTCAGAAATCTGGAGTGCAAAGGGGCTAGGGCGTCCTGGAACAGGGAGAGAGGATCCCTGGGGTGATGTCCCGTGAGTTCAGGAGGATGGTATCAGAAGGGAATGGAGCAGGGAGAGAGGGTCCCTGGGGTGATGGTCAGTGAGTTCAGGAGGATGATATCAGGGGGAATGGAGCAGGGAGAGAGGATCCCTGGGGTGATGGTCAGCGAGTTCAGGAGGATGGTATCAGAGGGAATGTAGCAGGGGGAGAGAATCCCTGGGGTGATGGTCAGTGAGTTCAGGAGGATGGTATCAGAGGGAATGGAGCAGTGAGAGAGGATCGCTGGGGTGATGTTCAGTGAGTTCAGAGAGATGGTATCATAGGGAATGGAGCAGGGAGAGAGGATCCCTGGGGTGATGGTCAGTGAGTTCATGAGGATGGTATCAGAAGGGAATGGAGCAGGGGGGAGAGGATCCCTGGGGTGATGTTCAGTGAGTTCAGAGAGATGGTATCATAGGGAATGGAGCAGGGAGAGAGGATCCCTGGGGTGATGGTCAGTGAGTTCATGAGGATGGTATCAGAAGGGAATGGAGCAGGGGGGAGAGGATCCCTGGGGTGATGTTCTGTGAGTTCAGTAGTTTGTTGCATCAGGCAGGCCGCATGGCCTGGGAATTTCCACGATTATGCTCTCTGGTGTTCCTATTAAACCCCAAACTGTGGTAATAACTTGCAGGATTACTGCTTGAAAATGTGTCTTTGTCAGATCAGCCCCAGCCTCTAGGAAACATCCCTGGGTTTGTACCAAATGTTCCATGTACGGTATATATGTATTTTTTGTTATTCATTTATACGATGTGTGAGTGGCTGTCTGGGCCAGCATTTATTGCCCATCCCTAATTGCCTTGAGAAGGTGGTTTGTGACGTCTCTGCCTTGTGAGTGTTTAATTGGACAAGGTACAGAGAGTCCAGGCGAATGTTCTGGGGGCTTGGGTTCAAATCCCAACATGGCAGCTGCTGGAATGTGAATTCAATTCATAAAATCTGGAATTGAAAACTGGACTCAGTAATGGTGACCATGACAACTATCACCGATTGTCGTAAAAACCCAACTGCTTCACTACTGTCCTTTAATGAAGGGAATCTGCCCTCCTTACCCGGCCTGGCTGACATGTGATTCCAGGTCCACAGCAATGTGACTTAACTGCTCTCTGAAATGGCCTCAGAAGCCGGGATGTTGGGCCGGCCTTGCCAGCGACACTCACATTTCATTAAAGGATAAATGGAAAAAAACTTTTATTCTCTATCTAACCCCTGCTGCACAGACCCTGGGAGTGTTTGATGGGACAGTGTAAAGGAAGCTTTCTTTCTCCATGTACTGCCCTGCATCGGCCGCTGATGAAGCAGAGTCCTGCTGTTTACAATAAGCTGACATATGACTGTGACATACCAGAATATGACTGAAATCACCAAGACTCCCCTCGCTCTGGAGTTTGCCATAATAAGGCAGAGGGAAAGTTGTATTAATACCAATCAGCCGCTGGGTGGCTTTCACTGACAGTACTGCTGAAAAATACCTGTCTGGGAAAGTGGTGGTGGGGGGTGGGTGGGGGGTGGGTGTGGGGGGGGAACACACCGTATAATAGGGAAAGTGGAGTGGTATCGATGGGCCTTGGAGAAAGGATTTCGTCAACACCATATTTCGTTTCACATTAATGATTTATTAACAATTTCAGAGAACATTTTACAGAACAGGTTATTTTAAAGTTAACTGAAATGAATATGAGCGTCACATTCAGAACAGAACACATTCCATCTGAGCTGCCAACTGTATGTACAACTGTAACAGCCACCAGAAAGAGAAAACAGGAGCTCAACATAAAGGGAAGGGAATAATTGTGAATGAGGAATGAAAAAAGTTACTTATTTACACAGGGAATTCAAACTACAGGGAAATTATAAGCTACAATTGCAACACAGCCAAAGTTATCTCGAACATTTCAAGCAGGAAACCAGAAATACCGTCCATGATTGTCTCAGTTACAAATTTGGAAACATAAACTGAAGGTGTTTTCTTTTTAGAGCCACCAGAAGGTTATATTTTAAATTCGGAATACAGAGATCTCAATAAAGAGCTGAGGAAAATCTACAGTGTCCAAGTTTCAACCGATCACTTGGTCTGTAAAAGAGGATGACATAATGAAGCAGATGTTTAAGATCTGGGACATTTATGTTGAAGTTTTAATCAATGAAGCATTGAGAGATTTTTCAAACTGCTCCTGTCAGTTTGAGGTGTGAGAGGATTGAATCTTCTCACCTTCACCAGAGTTACGGCAGTGCTGTAGCACATGCTCAGGAAGAACAGGATGATGAATGTGGAAGCGGTTGTCCAGATATTGCCGTTATCATCCTCAGAGTCTTCAATCCAGATGCGGTCTGTGGAATCTACGGGGATATAGCGCCCGAAATATAATTAGATTGCTTATTAATCCATCATTTTTTTTATGTTCTCCTTTCTCTTTCTCAAGGTATTAATGTATTCTCTTATTTAATGTTCAATGTATATCTACTGTCAAGTTCGTGACACTCAAAGAAATCTCTGTAACTATCTTCACAGCTGTTCTTCCTTTACATTCCTCGTACTGTTCGTGTCAGAAAATATGGCAACTTTTCTCCAATATCAGTTCATTTTCGAACAATTTCGTACGATCTATTATTGGCGGATATTATGATGGGTATCGAGGGAGGTTCACTGAGATACTTATTTGGAAACAGTGAACATTGCTTTTTAAAAGCTTGGATGTGAGTTTCCATCTTGTTTGTTTATTTGTTTGGTGCGTCGTTAAATTAAATCAGTTTCTCAGTAAGAACATTGTTTCAGCGTACTTCGGGTCATTTTATAATGGGGAGAATTGCCGGAGGATATGTCCGTTATAAAAGAACGGTTGAATTATACTTTCTTCAACGGCTTTGAGTTTTTATTTGTGCTTTAGCTTTTGTGTATGTCTGCATGAGTATCTCGTGCTTTGCATCACGGTTTGTTTGTGTGTCCATATGCGTGTATGAGTGTTAATGTGTATGTTCAAGCGCCAATGACTTGTGCATTTGTATGCCCGCGCCTGCATGTATACTTTGTTTTCTGTCAATGTGTATGTAAGAGTGTGTTATTGTGTGTATGTATTGATGTATTTGTTTATTTGTGAATTCCTGTGTTAATGTGTGTTTATGCGTTCCTGTCTGCTAATATGCGTGTTAATGTGTCCTTTTGGCTCCACGTGTGTGTCAGTATCTGAATGTTTGTGTCTTCATGAGTGTGTCTCTGTGTGTGTGTGTTAATGTGCAGTATGTTGATGGATATTTACAACTATGTATTGATGTGTGTTTATGTCCCCATATGTGCTAATATTCGTGTTTTCGTGTGTATGAGTATGTTAATATTTGTGTCAACATGTGCGCCTGTGAATGTATTACTGTCTGTTTATCTATGTGTTTGTGTGTAATCCATTACTATGTGTCTATCTGTGTCCATGCAAGTGTGCTAATGTGTATGATAGTGTGTGTCTTTATGTCTATATTTCTGTCATCATTAATGTGTGCTAATACACATGTCAACCGTTGCATTTATATTTCGTGTACTTGTGTGAGCCTGCTTGCCTGGTTTTATTTGATTGCATTTGTGTCTGTTTGTGTATGTGCACATGTGTTTGTGTGTGAATTTATACATGTGTGCATATGTACGTATGTGTTTGTGCATTTGCATGTATGTATATGTGTGTGCATATTTGTATATGTGTTTATGTATATATGTGTGCCTGTGTGTGTGTTTGTGTGTCTGTGCATTTGTGTGTTGTGTGTGTTTGCGTGTTTGTGTGTCTGTGCATTTGTGTGTTGTGTGTGTGTTTGTGTGTCTGTGCATTTGTGTGTGTGTGGTTGTGTGTTTGTGTGTGTGTGTGTGGTTGTGTGTTTGTGTGTTTTGTCAGTTGTATATGGTTTTGTCAGTTGTGTGTATTTTCACTCTTGTTCCATGTTTCACTGGATATCAATAACCAGTCTGATCATGAAGGTATGAATTATGGAGAATATTCACAACTTTCTGTGTATATTTTCTGTGAAATGTAAGGTGACATCAGGTGAACGAATGCAAAAATTCAACGATGTGCCTCCTAAAATTCTGGGAGGAACCATGAAATAGTCAGGGAGGATTCAATCACCAGTTTAGATTTGGATCATAAGAAATCAATGTTAGAATGAGGATGATAGGATCAAGAGTATTAAAACTTTAAAAATTATGTTGCATAAATACAAATTTTACATTTTTAGTATGACGGAAGTTAGGGCCTGCGGACAGTAAGCTAGAAGCCGACTTGTACTGTTGGGAACTGAGTCCTTACAGTGGAACCCCGTTCTGTTCCAAACTCTTGGCTCGGGGAATGGGAAACCTGTGAGGTAGTATTTTCATTTTGTCTGGTCGGCTAAGCAATTTCCCTTTCTGTAAGGTACACTGGCTTAACTAATGATGTTCCTCATCTTCATGTTGGGCAAGTGAGGGTAGAATGGGTTAATTTCCCTTTCAGCTCTTGCTGTTGGGGAAGTGGGGGAACAGCGGCTTAACTAATTACCCTCCCCCTCCCTCTGTTAGGGAAGTGGGGGTACAGCCGGTTAACTAATTACCCGCCCCCTCCATCTGTTGGGGAAGTGGGGGTACAGCGGGTTAACTAATTACCCTCCCCCTCCCTCTGTTGGGGAAGTGGGGGTACAGCGGGTTAACTAATTACCCTCCCCATTCCACCGTTGGGGAAGTGGGGGTACAGTGGGTTAACAATTTCCCTCCCCCCCGCTCTCTGTTGGGGAAGTGGGGGTACAGTGTGTTAACAATTTCCCCCCTCCCCCTCCCTCTGTTGGGGAAGTGAGGGTACAGTGGGTTAACAATTTCCCTTTCCCCGCTTTCTGATGAGGGATTGTTGGGACATGTTTCTGTGTGACCCTCACTTCAGTTCCCAGTGGGTGTGGTGCAGCAGTTTAAAGCTGACATCCATTTTAAAGGGATGGACAATAAGAGAAGCAGGAACACTGACATCTAAATGTGCTGTGTATGTTTGCTGGAAATGGGAAATTGTCAGATTTCTCCTCAGCGGGAGGAGAGTTGGTGAAGTTATTTTGCAGAATCCTGTAATGAATGAGCTTAACTCTGTCTCTAACCCAGGGTGTATCTGAGCTGGGAGCACTGGGTGTACAAGACTTGGGCCTGAGCGCTGTAAATATCTGATTTTAACTGAACAGGTCTAACATTAGCAAAAGTGGAAAACAACATTAATTAAACGCTTGTGTTTTTAAATCACTTTTGGAGGAAAAGGCTTTATTTTTTTTATTGAAGTTTGAAATGTAACCGAGAGATTCTCATTGACATGAATTAACGGTGTCCATCAGTGCAAGGGAAATGTTCACTAAACTTGGTTTACCGCTGGATTTATCAACTGTTCTGTTGATGATCTTCAAGGGGATCGCTTCATGTCCCACCACACAGGAGTAAGAAGCGCCGCTGGCCCACTCCTCCGCTGCAATGGATAACAGGCTGTACATGAAAAAGGAGCTATTGCCGTTCTCCGCCACCACCTCGGTGTTCTTGTAGTTCCCGGGATTCACTGGTTTGTCATTGACGGTCCACTTGACGAAGATCTCTCGGGGGGAGAAACCTCTCACAAAGCAGCTCAGGGAGATGAATCTCTGAGCGGAGACATCTTCTGCCGAGGGCAGGAGGACAGACACGGACGGTTCCCGCGGATTTTTAACTGCAGAAAATGTACAATAAATGTCAATAAACTTCGGAGACAATGAAACCTCTGATTAGATATGAGAGAAATGTGTTTTGTGTTGAATATTAAACGTTTTTATTATCTACCTCTTGGAAATATATCGCTGTTGCTTCACTGTTGCTGAGTCAAAATCCTGGAACTCCCTCCCTAACAGCACTGTCGGTGTACATGCACCACATGGACTACAGCGGTTCAGGAAGGCAGCACACCGCCACCTTCTGAAGGGCAACTAGGGATGGGCAATAAACGCTGGCACATCCCATGAATTAATAAATAAAACACTTTGGATCTGTCCGGTTTCCCAGCTCGGAGCAGAGGTGGACACAGTCCTTTTTCCCCAAGAACCTGTGGGGTTGGACTAGAAAGTTTCTCAAAGTTTACAGCACAGAAACAGGCCATTCGGCCCAACTGGTCTGTGTTGGTGTTTAAGCTCCACAGCAGGCTACTCCCACATTACTTCATCTAAACGCAATAGCACAGCCTTCAATTCATTGTTCATTCATCTACTTATCAATTTCCCCCTTGAAGTCTACAGGCCCAGAGCATTTATTTAGTGGAATTACCAATCGGAGTGGACCTTAATACACTGAATACTAAATATTCACCCTCACACAATGATTCACTTATTGCTTCAATCTCACCGCTCACCTGGTTCCTTGTGGATGGAACTTCTTAAAGGAGTCGGCAGATCCTGATTGCTCACCACGCAGTAGAACTCAGCCCCACTCAGCCAGGCTTATGTCGAGATGTTTACGTTGCTGACCACGCTGTT
Source organism: Cetorhinus maximus (assembly GCF_964194155.1). Lineage (NCBI taxonomy): Eukaryota > Metazoa > Chordata > Chondrichthyes > Lamniformes > Cetorhinidae > Cetorhinus > Cetorhinus maximus. Next base: position 20,693,167 of record NC_135901.1, read on the forward strand.
GTGATCCTCTCCCGGTTGGACGGCAATCTCTGATTTCAAAGGCTTCTTTTCTTGGGTCCAGGACACGAGGACTCCATAAGGGGCATGAAAAACGATGCAGGTTAATGTCACCGTCGCCTCCAGTAAAACCTGTTCTATTGGCGGTGACAGTAGAGTAATTGTGGGATCACTGCATTGGGAATGTTCTGTGAAACAGAAATGAAAATCAACCAAAGTTTCACGTTCAGAATCAGGACAGCAGTATTCAGTCTTCACTCTCTAAAGGAGAATATATCACCTTCGACACATCAACCTCTAACTATCGTCTTTAATCTTCTTTACACAATGCAAAACCAGCTTGGTCTGTGTAAATTGTTCTCATAATTTAAGTCCTTCAGCCCCGGTAACATTCTAATGAATCTGCGTTGCCCCAGTCCCAATACAAATACATCATTCCTGGGCCTTGGAATGCAGGACTGAAAGCTGTTTTATAAATAAGGTGGATGCACTTTCCAGCACTCTATCCCGAAGCTGTTACCAACTTTAATAAATTACAGATTTGATTAACATCGGAGTGCAGAATGCTCTATTGATTCCTCCGTTTTTATTTCTTACCCTCACACTTGGTGGCGTTTCGACTTTGGGTGACCCCTAGATGAGTGACCTGACAGGTATAGGCCGCGTCGGTGAACCACTCCCCAGCAGAGACTTTCAGCCGACTGATCGCCGAGAAGTTCCCGTTTATTTCAAAGGCGGGAGAGGTGACAATTCCTGAATCCATGGGTTGTCCATTCTTCAGCCACTTCACGGTCATTGAACTTGGACGGAAATCGATGATTGAACAGACGGCGGTTGCAAATTTGTTGGTTGTGATTTCTTCCCGGGTACTCACGGTGAGGAGAACAGTTGGAGGGAAGACAGGTCCAGCACCTTCAAAAAACACAGGTTAGACATTTCTTGCAGAACAAATTGATAACAAATACAATGAGTTCGTATATTTTAACAGGCATTTTCCGTTAATAGGCACTAACCTGGATTTTCCAGGGATCAGAACTTTGCAGAGTACGATAAATGCGTTATAACCAAGGCCCTATACAGGTTAATCACAGCCTTTCTGTTTCTCACAGGTTCCCCAACACTTACATTGCATTCCAATGCTCTTGTCTGAGCCGCTGTATTGAACCTCACACTTGATTTTGCTGCATCCCCCCTCTGACTCGGTGATGGTTAGCTGGCTGCTCAGGGTGTAGGTTCCCTTCTGGTTTCTCACTGACGGGTAAGTCTTAAATCCAGTGGTGATCGGCTGCCCATCTTTCTTCCAAGTTAGGCTGGTGATTTCTGGGGAGTAGTCTGTCGCCAAACAGCCGTAGGTGACGGAGCCGTCGGTGTTGTGTTGCTGACAGGGGGAGACCAGGCTGTAGAGAGTGGGCGAAGACGGTGTTGCTGGGAAAGAATGGCCGATTGAACAAGTTAGACTCTGATTTGTGATCATTAAGTAACCAAACAACTCAAAATTTGACTATAACTATAAACATATCCTAATATATTCCAACTAAAACCCAAATCCACATTTGTTCATTTATTATTTCCATCATTTGGTGACCCTTACCTGTCGGTTCCCTCTTTAGAAACCCACACCTCTTTTTCCGCCTCTATCCCATTACTAAAAGAGAACATTCTGATGTCATCTGAATGACGTACCTTTCATTGGGTTAAAATGGATGAGCAGAAGATTTTCCCAATTATTTCGGCCACCAGTTATTTCTCAATCAACAGCACTTGGTGTTAGAGAAGTTCTCCCGTTATTTATATCATTGCAGTTTGGAAATTGGCTCTGTTCAAATTGACTGATGCCCCCTCCCCTCTCCACGTCCCCTCAAAAACAAAGAATAGCAACGACCCTTCGAAAGTACCTTTGTAACGGTAACTATATAATGACCATAGAACTCTAAATTGAATACCGGTTACAGTAATTACGACATTTTCCAATCGTATGTACATATGAACATGCGGATTAGGAGCAGGAGTAGGCCACTCGGCCTTTCGAGCCTCCTCCATCATTCAATACGATCATGGCTGATCTGATTGTGGCATTAACTCCACATTCCCGCCTATTCTCCGCTTCTATCCCAGCTGCCCCTCCAATCACAGCCCCTCCTACCCCGTTAGCTGCTGATAGGCTGACCAGTGGGCCTATCAGCAGTAGAAGTGGGGGACAAACAGGTTGTAATTGGAGGGTCAGCGAACACCCGCTTGAGAAAGGCGCAGGGAGCCGGGGGGAAGCGCACAGAGACATTGTCTCCCTTCTATCCCAGGCACTGAGTGTCTTTCCCCGGGAATGGAAAGGATTTCAGGAGGGGGAGAGACAATGAGGGAGAGAGAGAGAGAGGGAGAGATAGAGAGAGTGGGGTCCAGGGCATCTGGGGCCTGGGCTCGCAATTGCTTTCGCCCAGCTCTCCCCGCTAAAGCCCGGCTCTCTGCACTTTCATCCGCCTCTTTGCCCTTCACCACTCACCGGATCTCTGCCCTTTCCCCCCCCACCTCTCTGCTCTTCCCCCCTCCTCTCTGCCTCTCCGCCCTTTCCCCGACGGCCCTCTGCCCTTTCTCCCGCCTGTCTGCCCGTCCCACCCCCCCGCCCCCCTGCCCTGTCCCCCCTCCGCCTCCCTGCCCTTCTGCTCCCCGCCTCTCTGCCCTTCCACCTCGCCTCTCTGCCCTTTCCCCCCCTGCCCCCCGTCCTCTCTTCCCTATCCCCCCTCCTGCCTCTCTGCCCTCTCCCCCCCTCTCTCTGCCCTTTCTCCCACAGCTCTCTGTCATTTTTCCCTCAGCTCTCTGCCCTTACTCCAGAGGTCTCTGTGCTTTCGTCCGGCTCTTTGACCTTTCCCCCTACTCTTTGCCCTTCCACCCCCCGCCTCCCTGCCCTTTCCCCGGCTCTATGCGCTTTCCCCCCGCCTCTCTGCCCTTTAACCCCGCCTTTCTGCCTTCCCACCGACGCTCGACCTCCCTCGGCCATGCTCCACTTTCCGACAGATCTAGGCCTCAGTCCTCGCTTCCAGGACTGCATTCCCCGCATAGTTCTCGCCCTCCCACACACCGATTTAGGAAAAGTGATCGTGTGAGTGAGTGTGTGCATGATTGACAGAGTGAAGGTAGCTGAGTAACAGAATGAGGGTGGGTGGCTGAGTGTGTGAGGTTGCGTGGGTGAATGAAGGAATAAGTGAGGGTGGGTGGTGAGTGAGCGTGGGTGGGTGTCTGAATGTGGGTGAGTGAGGGTGGATGAGTGAGTGAGGGTGGGTGATTGAATGAGGGTATATGAGTGGGTGAGTGAGGGTTGGTGGTTATGTGAGGTTGGGTATGTGAGTGAGCGTGAGTGGGTGTGTGAGGGTGCGTGGATGGATGAGTTATTGAGTGTGAGTGAACGTAGGTGAGTGAGGATGGGCGGGTGAGTGAATTTGAGTGAGGGTAAGTGAGGGTGGATGAGTGAGGATGGCGGAGTGAGAGTGGGTGAATGAGTGTGAATGAGGCTGGGTGTGTAAGGGTGAGTGAGTGAGGGTCCGTGAGTGAGGGTGAATGAGCAACTGGTGGTGAATAAATGAGCGTGAATGAAGGTGGGTGAGTGAGTGAGGATAAGTGAGGGTGGGTGAGTGAGTGAGGGTGGGTGAGGGTGCGTGAGTGAGGGTGCGTGAATGAGGGTGCCCGAGTGAGGGTGAGTGAGTGAGGGTGGGTGGTGAGTGAGGGTGAGTGAGTGAGGGTGGGTGAGGGAGTGAGGGTGAGTGATTGTGGGTTGTGAGGGTGCCCAAGTGCAGGACGCTCATCAAGGCGATGTTTCTCTGGATGATTTTCCGCTCCGGCTCAGCTTTCCGTTGCTTGTTGCCCACAGCCGAGCTGGGGGCTCCTCCATTCGGCTCCACCACCTCCACCTCCTCCTCTTCCTCTCCATCGATCCTGTCCTGATTCTCTATATTGATCAGCTTTCAGTAACACCGGCTGTGTTAAGTCAGGCAGCAGTGTAGATCTCTGGCCAGCTGCTTTAATGCCGATGCCTTTCTTTGAGAAACCCATGTCAGTGCACAAATAGGCAGACTGAGGGGGCTGGAGGGGAAGGTTACAGCAAAACCAGGATGGGCCGTGCAGGCATTTTGCACCAAGTGTGCACCAGTATTGGGGATCCAGGCGGCCGTGGTCTCCGTCACATCCTTCCCTTTTTCTTGTTTCTTTGTGGTTGGTTCAACACATGGAAATTCTCCACATTTTTAGTGATGTCACCTGTGTAATTTAATTTTACACAACAGGTCCTCAGAAATGGAACAATGAACATGCACGCAGCTTAACGGATTTTATTCTGCAAGTAATATTTTCAGCCCACTGCTGTGTGTGAGAATGTGTGTATGTGTGTGCGTGAGAGAGAGTGTGCATGCATTTACACAGAAACATAGAAACTCGGAGCACAGAATCACACAGAATCACACAGTGCAGAAGAGGCCCTTCGGCCCATCGAGTCTGCACCGACACGTGAGAAACACCTGACCTACTTACCTAATCTCATTGACCAGCACTTGGCCCATAGCCTTGAATGTTATGACGTTCCAAGTGCTCATCCGGTACTTTTTAAAGGATGTGAGGCAACCCGCCTCCACCACCCTCTAAGGCAGTGCATTCCAGACTGTCATCACCCTCTGGGTAAAAAAGGTTTTCCTCACACCCCCCGAATCCTCCTGCCTCTCACCTTGAACGTATGTCCCCTTGTGACTGACCCATCAACTAAGGGGAACTGTTGCTCCCTATCCACCCTGTCCATGCCCCTCATAATTTTGTACACCTCGATCAGGTCGACCCTCAATCTTCTCTGCTCCAACGAAAACAACCCAAGTCTATCCAACCTCTCTTCATAACTTAAATGTTTCATCCCAGGCAACATCCTGGTGAATCTCCTCTGCATCCTCTCCAGTGCAATCACATCCTTCCTATGATGTGGCGACCAGAACTGCACACAGTTCTCCTGCTGTGGCCTCACTAAGATTTTATACAAATCCAACATGACCTCCCTACTTTTGTAATCTATGCCTCGATTGATAAAGGCCAGTGTCCTATATGCCTCTTTCACCACCCCACTAACATGCCCTTCTGTCTGCAGAGATCTATGGACACACACGCCAAGGTCCCTTTGTTCCTCAGAACTTCCTAGTGCCATGCCGTTCATTGAATACTTCCTTGTCAGATTACTCCTTCCAAAGTGTATCACCTCACACCTTTCAGGGTTAAATTCCATCTGCCACTTATCTGCCCATTTGACTATCCTGTCTATATCTTCCTGCAGCCCAAGACACTCAACCTCACTGTTAACCACCCGGCCAATCTTTGTGTCATCTGCAAACTTACTAATACTTACTAATCCCACCCCCCACATACTCATCTATGTCATTTATATAAATGACAAATAATAGGGGACCCAGCACAGGTCCCTGTGGTACGCCACTGGACACTGGTTTCTAGTCACTAAAGCATCCTTCTGTCATCACTCTCTGCCTCCTACAGGTAAGCCAATTTTGAATCCACCTTATCAAATTACCCTGTATCCCATGTGCCTTTCCCTTCTTTATAAGTCTCCCATGTGGGACCTTGTCAAATGCTTTGCTGAAATCCATATAAACTACATCAACTGCACTGCCCTCATCTACACACCTGGTCGCCTCCTCAAAAAATTCGATCAAATTTGTCAGGCATGACATCTCCTCTGACAAAGTCATGCTGACTATCCCTGATCAAACCTTGCCTCTCCAAGTGGAGATGGATTCTCTCCTTCAGAATTTTCTCCAATCGTTTCCCTACCACTGACGTGAGACTTACTGGCCTGTAGTTCTCTGGCTTATCTCTACAACCCTTCTTAATTAGCGGGAGTAAGCCATTCGACCCTTCGAGCCTGCTCCGCCATTCATTATGATCATGGCTGACCATCCAACTCAATAGCCTGATCCCGCTTTCTCCCCAGACACTTTGATCCATTTCGACCCAAGAGCTATATCTGACTCCTTCCTGAAAAAATACAATGTTTTGGTCTCAACTACTTTCTGTGGTAACGAATTCCACAGGCTCACCACCCTCTGGGTGAAGAAAGTTCTCCTCATCTCAGTCCTAAATGGCCTACCCCATATCCTCAGAATGTGAGCCCTGGTTCTGGACTCCCCCACCATTGGGAACATCCTTCCTGCAGCTACCCTGCCTAGTCCTGTTAGAATTTTATAGGTTTGCCTGTGCGTGTGCGTGTGTGTGTGTGTGTGTGTGTGTGTGTGAGAGAGAGAGAGAGAGAGAGAGAGAGTAAGTGTGCGTGAGAGAGAGAGTGTGTGTGTCAGAGAGTGTGTGTGAGACAGGGAGAGAGAGAGAGTGTGTGTGTGTGCGTGTGTGGGAGAGAGGGCGACTGTGTGTGTGTGAGAGAGAGAGAGAGGGAGAGTGTTTGTATGGGTGTGAGTGAAAAGTAGTATAAGTGTGTGAGAAAGAGTGTGTGAGAGAGAGAACGTGTTTGTGTGGGGAGAGAAAGAGTGAGAGAGAGAGTGTGCCATGGTGTGTGTGAGAGGGAGAGGGAGTGTGTGTGTGTGTGAGAGAGAGAGAGAGAGAATGAGAGAGAGTGCATGTGTGAGAGAAACAGAGTATGTATGTTTGAGGGGGAATGTGTTTGTGCTTCTGTGTGTGCGTGAGAGAGAGAGAATGAGGATGTGCGTGTATGTGTAAGAGAGAGTGTGTGATGTGTATGTATGTGTGTGTGCGAGGGGGGGAGAGAGAGAGAGGGAGAGTGTTTGTACGGATGTGAGTGATAGGTAGATTAAGACTGTGAGAGAGAGTGTGTGAGAGAGAGAACGTGTGTGTGTGGGAGAGAAAGAGTGTGAGAGAAAGAATGCGTGCGAGAGAGAGCCACGGTGTGTGTCAGAGGGAGAGAGAGTGTGTGTGTGTGAGAGAGAGAGAATGAGAGAGAGTGCATGTGTGAGAGAAACAGATTGTGTATGTTTGAGAGGGAATGTGTTTGTGTTTCTGTGTGTGCGTGAGAGAGAGAATGAGGATGTGTGTGTGTGAGAAAGAGAGTGTGTGATGTGTCAGTATGTGTGTGAGAGAGAGAATGGAGAGTGTGTGCATGTGTGAGTGTGTATTTGTGTGGGAGAGAGGGTGCATGTATGTGAGAGAGAGTGGATGTGCGTGTGTGTGTGTGTGAGAGAGAGAGAGATTGTGTGTGTGAGAGTGCATGTGTGAGAAAGGGTGAGTGCATGTGTGTGAGAGAGGTACTGTGCACGTGTGTGTGACTGTGTGTAGGTGCGAATGTGTGTGTATGAGAGAATGTGAGTGTCTGTGTGAGTGTGAGTGAAAGAGAGAGGCAATGTGTGAGAGACAGAGTGTGTGCATGTTAAAGAGAGTTTGTGTGTGAAAGAGAGAGAAAGAGAGAGTATGTGTCTTTCAGAAATAGTGCATGTGAGAGAGAGTGTGCATGTGTGTGAGAGAAAGCGTATGTGACAGAGAGAGTGAACGAGTGACGGTGTGTGGTAAAGAGACTGAGTGTGTCGAGGTAGATCAGCCATGTTCTTACTGAATGGAGGGCACGGTCGAAGGGCCGAATGTCCTCCTCATGCTCTCATTTCTGTCATTCATTCCACCCCCTGCAGGCGGCAATCCAATGACTCCGTTTTTGATGGAGCGATAGCGGCTCCTTTTCCCTAAATCCCCCGCGGCTGGTTATTTGGAGCGGGAGCCTGGTCATTGTCCATTTAAGTCGTTTAAATAACTCGCAGCCTCTGAGCAGATCAGAACAGGCGCTGCTCTCTGGAGCCTCACTGTCACTCCCTGATTCTGTTTGTTCTGAAATTGTGCTCAAGTTCAGGTCACTCGCATTGAATGATTTTCTGATACTCAAAATGCTTAAACGTAATTAATTAATTAACATTTATACATGTTCTCTCCAGGAATATTGTTAAAAACCATTAACGTGCGTCACTTCAACCGAGCAATGGAACAATTTTCACAGATCTGGTTCGAGGACTCACAGCCAGTTAGTTCGATGCTGATTCAGTTTGTTTGACCTCTGCAGGGAGAAGACTCTCAGGTCAGGAACAGGCCAAGTTAAGATATGGATTAAAGCCCCCACTCCTCCCCCACAACACTCCTGTCATCAACTGCAAGGGTGGGGTTCAACAGGAAGCCAATTCTCCACTGAATTGTCAAACACTCCGGGTCAGGTACAGCACCGGTTTGATAGAAAATATAACTCCCTCTACATTGTCCTATCAAATATGCCCAGGGGAGGGTTCAAACCGCTTTTCATATAAATGCTGTGGCTGCAAGAGCTGGTGAGAGGCTGGGAATTCTGTGGCGAGTAATTCAACTCCTATCGCTCAAAGACAACTCCCCATCTACAAGGCACAAGTCAGGACTAGGATTGAATCGTTTCCACTTGCCTCAATGGTTGAAATTTCAAAAAAACCCAAGAAACTCGATACTATCCAGGACAAAGCAGCCTACAGAATTGGTACCCCATCCACTACCTTAAACATTCACTCCCTCCCCACCGACGCACAGTGACAGCAGTGTGTGCCATATACAAAATGCACTGCAGCAACTCGCCAAGACTCTTTCGACAGCAACTTCAAAACCCCCCACGACCTCTCCTAACTAGAAGGACAAGGGCAGCAGGTTCTTGGGAACATCGCCACCGGTATGTTCCCCTCCTATACACCCACCATCCTGACTTGGAACTATATCGCCGTTCCTTCACTGTCAATGGGTCAAAATCCTGGAGCTCTCAACCTAACAGCACTGTGAGTGTACCTGCAGCTATTCAAGGAGGCGGCATTTCAACACTTCCACAAGGGGTAATTAGGGATGGGCAACAAATGCTGGCTTTGCCAGCGACCCCAACATCCTATGATAGGATTAAAAATAAGATACAGACTAATTTCTTCCTCCTAACTGTCTCATTAAATAGGTCAAGGACTGCTACAGCACGGATTAAAATAGAATTAAACTCTCTCTGCATTGCCTAACCGAACACTCCCAAGACAGATACATCACTGGTTTAAAATCGACCAAATCTCCAGTCTGACTGTCGTTTCTGAATTGTCCTTTCTGACTGTCACAATGGGTTGGGTATCTCATTTCCGAGGCACCTGGTCAGTCAAACTTTCATATTTCTCACAGATACAAGTTTTTTGAAGAAATAAATCAAATTGCACTTCCTGAAATACAGGAGAGCGAACCAGAAGGTTTACAACCAGTCAGGAAGATTCCTGGTCCCAGCACAGTGACCACGCGCACAGAAACAGAACAGACACAAATGGTGCAACAAGCGAGTTCCCAGCAGATAGATCTGTTCAATCTGTGCATTTCAGTCAAGCTGTTTGATTCTAATTAATCAATGTTCAATTTACTACAATTATTCTATAACTTCTTTGAAATTAATCTGATTTTCATTTCAAAACTCCCTTTGAAGTCCATCTAATTCTCCCTGTCTGTCTGAAACCTCCAAACAGTGAATGAAATGAGCACATCAAATATTACAGATTCAGGGTAATTTGGTGTCCGTAACAGAGACTCAGTGACCGGGTAAGAATTAAACAAATCAGGAAACACTCACATTGAAAACCTATCAACCGCTGATTTGATTTGATTTTAGGTATAAATAGAACCAATAAAATCATCGAAGCGAAACATCTGATCGAGCTGAGCTGAGTAAGAAAAGTATTCTTTTCTAAATTCATTTTGGATACAATTAAAAATTCTCTCCACTCTTTGAGATTCGCATTCATTATATACTTGATTGTTGGAGATCATTTATGTTGAACTAATATTTTATTGTAAGTTAATTATCTTGTCATTTTCTTGTTAGCTGATTTCTACACTATAATATTAAAATTAAAATGGTTTTCAATAATTGAAAACTTATTTCTCCCTGGGGCGTGGTGAAATAATTGGGGTTTATTTAAATCAACTGACACTGAAACAATGTTAAACAATAAACTTCAAATTACTAGATGGTAACATGCAGGCAAGTATATCAATTTTACTTAAATCTAATCACTATTTACTATTACCTCTACTGCTATATTTTCATGTACAAAATTGTAAACTATGCGCGTTTCTGAACGCATTGAGAAATCATAAATTCCATCTATTCTCATCGAGCAATTCATATGTCGAATTTATGAGTGGAATATTTTAATTTTTTTTCAAATCTGGCCGGGGTCACATCGCATTAACTGTCGATGAGCTGTAACGTCATCTGTTTGCTAAAGCAAACTTGTCTTAACTCAAATCTATATGTAAAAAATGTTCCTGACAGTTACTTATTATCAATAAAAGTGCTTCCTAAATCATAATCCCTATAATTTAATTGTTAAATATACTGTCCATTGAAAGAAGAACCAAATTGATCAATATGAAACTTGATGAGAACAATTCATTGAGATCGTCTGTGCCACTGGAATATAATCAGAAAATTGATTCCAGATTTTGTTCTTCAATTTAATATTTAATAAGAATTAAGCATGAACCTCAGATATAATCTATTCTTCTCCTCTAATTCTATCCTGTGTGCAGCACGGCTATGGGAGACAGGATGTTGTTATTAAACTCAAAACGAATATTAATGTTTGCAATTAAATTAATCTGTTCGAATTTCAATTCTTGCTTGTCCATTTCTATTCATATTCAGTCTGCACCTTCCTACAGTTCAAAAAAATGTGAGAACAATTCCTTTACTGCCAGCGAATTCCACCCCCCCCCAGAAAACAGTTTAAGATTAGATCAGTGATAATTATCTCGCTATCCAAATCCCAATGACATTGAAGGAATAATATTGTTACGGCTGCACAGGAAAAATGTAATAACCGGACAGACAAACTGCAATGTCAAACTCCTCTTTAAATCAATGCAAAGGTTATCAGGGATATAAAAAAAAAATTGAAAATCTCTTGTGAAACTGAACAATTCTGTAGAATCAGTATATTCTTATTGAAATTTTTCATGCATAATCACAAAATGTTTCCAGCCTAATAACGTTCTCGTTCATGTTAATTGTGTGCAATGCACAGCAGAATTGTGAAAGGCGATTAATGATCAATTAGGTTAATATGAAATCTGTTCAGTCAATATGGAGAAATATTACCACTTCATAATTGTTTGAATTATATTAATTTTACTCTAAAATTTGAAAACTTGTTAATTATGTAGTTTCTGATTGCAGGAACGAATTATATTCTGAATGAGCGTCATGATCCATGGTTTAGTTTAATCTGCAATTATCACTTAAAAGAAAAACAAAAAGTTCTAACGCATCTTTAAACGCTTTTCCCCCATTCCTGAAACCGTTCTGTTTTCTACCTACAATCGTTCTTCAAGCAGATACAAATGCGTAGACTGTTTCCATTCAATTACAAAACATGTAACCTCTCAATACCACCGAGTTTAAACAATGCAGAAACAATGCAGAACCGCCAAACCATATCACAAATTCTACTTGTTCAAAGTCACCCAGACACACAATCTCCTCAGGAGAAAAACACCAAAATCACATCACTGAGGGGCTGAAATCCGTTTCATGGAGAAGCAACTCAATTCTACAAACACTTCCCACAGAATCCAATGTAACATTGCAAGAAAATCTCAATATCGAATCCAGACAATCCGCTCGTCACCAAATGAATGAATAATTAAACTAAACAGAAATATGGAATAATGTCAACAGCATTGTGAGTAGGCGGAACATGTTCAATAAATTAACATTGAAACTTAAGCACATTTTGTTCATATTGGGCTTGATTTCAGACCTATTTAAACCCTTGTGCAGTAGACGGTGAAACCCGCAGCCATTAGATGTCACCGAGATTAAACATTGCAGAAACGTCAAACTGTTTTAACAAACGTTCGATATTTCAAGTAACTCGGCCACACAGCATCCTCAGCAGATAAACACCAAATTACAACAGCCAGGGACTGAATCCCTCAGCAGTACGTTTTATCAAGACACAGAGCAATTAAATAACTCAATTTCAGCAGAATCACATGAAACATCGTAAAAAAAAAATCTTTATACAGAATCCACCAAACCCACGTTTCCGTGAACGAATAAATTATTAAAATAGACAAAAATGTAAAGCAAAGACTCAAATAAAACAATTACCAAATCAGTGCATGGCTCTTACCTGCAGTCACCGTCACCATGGTCCCTTGTCCCCAGTAGCCCTCAGCGTCACAGTGTTACACTCCCTGGGCTGTGCCATACAATAACTGTCCCTGCACGAAAAAGACAAAAATCCAACATTATTTTAAATATTCCTCAGTCAGTGGCAAAGTAAGGTCACGATGAATCTTCACGAAATTATGTTTGTGTTTGTAGATATATTTAGCTATTCATCAATGACCCTCATGTTTTATCATTCACAGAGTAACACATGAAGATGTTATTGAAATCACCAACTGATGACTGAATAATTATCACAGCTTTTCCATCTTAAACCATGATTTTTGGGCAGTGTTGGACAAAAATAATACTTCACTGTAAATATAACAGGATTGTATAAGCGAGCACTGGCCCAGGCAGACTGAATTGGTGCTGAGGAGTTTTTGCATTGACAGCAACTGCTGTGCCACCTAGTGTATCACAGTGAGACACACCATGTCAAATACTGCGGCAGGCTGTTCACTGTAAATACAGAGATTTAACTTCACTGCGCTTTCCAAAAACCTGATTCCGAATCGCCTAGGATTGAATCAGTGAGATATTTCAGCCTGTGCCGGTCAATATATTTATAAATATGATTGGAATTCTTTTAAAGCGTCTGTGCAGTTTTAGCGTGTCCGTCAACTCTAATAAAGCTGAAGACTCTTATACCTTTTTGCAAACCTCTGCCCATTATTTTATTTAACTCTCATTTTCTTTGACGTTCCTGCTGTGTTAGTGATCACCAATTTAAATAAACTCATTCTCCAAGGTTTTTGTATGAGGATGTCGCTGTGCACAGCACTGTGACCCGCTGCTGTAATATCACAGTGAAATACACCCGCACAAGAACTGCACCCACTTTCTGTTCAGTGCTGCCTCTCAATATTCACTTCAAATAGACGTTAACTTCTGATCTAGTTTAGAATTCATGCAGCAATTTACAAAACTCAATGAACAGAGACCCTCCTCCAAGTATCAGCCATATTAAAATGAACATGATATCCAGGCCTGTAATTGTGGAAACTGTTAACAGTAAATATAAACACAGCAAAAGCTCAGCCCATTATATCAATTGGTTTGTTAGGTTTTAATTTTAAATTTGCTGTTTTACTTTTGTCAGAAGCGGCTTGTTGTCTGGTTCTGACCATTACAGTTAATATTACATTTAAAACAAGTACTGACCGTCAGGTTATGATGGAAGTTGTTGAGTTTCTCTCGATCTGTCCTTGTTCAGGTCCAGCCCTGGTTCCTCTCGCTGTGACGCTCTTACACAGTAATAGATGGCGGTGTCTTCAGTCTTCAGGTTCGTCATGTCAAGGAGATGTTCCTTGAAGTGTCTTTGGACGCAGTAAATCGGTTCTTAATTGCTGGGCCATAGCCGTTGTCCGATGAACTATAGTAATAAAGCAACCACTCCAGCCCCTGTCCGGGAACCTGTCGGACCCAGAACAAGTGGTAGCTGCCAAGATCGAAGCCGTTGGTTTTACAGGTCAGTCTCAGGGAGCCTCCGGGACGCCCGGTCTCTGCCTCTGGCTGAGTCAACACAACCTCCGACTGGACACCTGTAAAAATATATCAAAAACCCCGAGCGTTAATCCTGGTGAAATGATTCCTGACTCTAACATTCCAGAGAGAGACTGACACTGAGACAGTAACAGTGAGAGGCTTGGACAATAAAAACTACTCACGGGATAAGAAAGTCAGCAACAAACTGAGACAAATCGCCGACCTCATCATTCTGGTCATTTGGGGAAAACTGTTCTGTCCAGGACTCGGTGAACAAACCAACTCCCGGACTGTTGGATTCCGGTCCCAGTGAGCTGCATTTAAATACCAGGCAGAAGGGGGCGGGTTTCCAGGCGTCACCTGTTGATTCCCTGGTGGAGGCGGCGATTGGATCCACGCCCCACCTTCCACATCCCCAACAGAATGGACTCAGATATTTACAATAGGTTATTGTTAAAAGTGGACATTTTATCCGTATCGGGATATTCGGCTGAATGGATTCATTGTAATGTATCCATTGGTTCTAATGGTGAAATTTCAGTTGAAGATCTGTCCATAAAAATAACTAATTCAATTGTAAATTAAGTCCATTAATTTCTACACTACTTCACAAGGGGTTGAATCTAAAAAGATTTCATCACATTATCAGGGAATAAAGGGACTGTCAGTCTGTTTTGCAGCAACTCTGGGTCTCTATCGCATTACAGCAATAAATTATCATCAGTCATAGGAATTATTATTGATTTATGTAACTAAATGCGGGGGATGAACAATGTGATTCTATTTACAGTGTGGGTGGCTATCGCTGTAAAATTTGGGTCCAGAGATAAGAAGAAATTCCTCACATTATACAATGTCCCTTCTTGCATTTCTCGAGCTGCCCCGACCCCAAGACAGCCCTGTGAAAATTAGCGGTAAAAGAAGCCCGCCTGTCTGATAATTAAACAGTGAATTTACAGAGAAACGTAAATTTACATCAACTTTTGACCGAGAAGTTAATGAATCAGAACGGACACGGAGATCAGCAAAGTTGTCCTTCAGCATCCAAATCATTGCAGCTAATTTGATTGGTCACCGGCTGTCTACCATTCATTGGTATTGGGAACACAGGATATCAGGACTTTGCGGCATATTACACAATATCAACAAGAATAAATGGTTTATCTTCCACTGAAGCGGGTCATGAACTGTTAATTTCTCCACTCATTGGGAGCTATGAGAGGGGCTGTTAAATAATCGAAATCAGCACAAATTAAACTGTACAGTGCACGGTGTTAATCAGGAATAAGAGACCCCTCAGGTTAAATGAGGTGCACAACTTTGAGAATATTCAAGGAATTGCTGCGGGTTTAAGGCAATTCAGCAATTAAAAAAAAAAAATTTCTTTTTAATTTTTGCCATTCCACTTATCTCATTAAACTGGGGACTTGGGACAATCAACTTCGCTCTCTCGCACTTCATGAAGTTCCTCATAAACAGGCTTTAATAACTGGAAGGACTTTTGCTTGGAAATAATATAAATTAAATAGTATATGGTCAATTTAATATTTTTTGATCGTGTTTAATCTCATAGTGAACACAGCATTCATTAAAACATTTCCTTGGATGAAATACCATTTCAAATGTTTCTTTTGTGTGCGACTGAAAGCAATATTGTTTGAATGGCTCAATCCCATTTTGTTCATTCATATCCAGGCTAATCTGCCCCACACAGCATTTGGCAGCAAGCCAGCCAGCTGCAGTCAGGGAAGCTCGAATGTCCAATGTTATTTACAGGAAGCATCTGGGGGTTTGTGCAGTTAATCAAAGATCTGTTTCTTCAGTACTGACTCTTGGCTGCAAACCAACTTCAAACCCTTAACATTGTCAACAAGGCCTATTTATAAACAAATCTACCCAGCAACAACACTGGAGTCAGTTTAATTTTTTAAAATTATGAACCTTTGTGAACTGTTTCAATCTCCCAGGAAAGAAACCTTTTCCAGCTTCCCTGACACCCTGTTAGCATCAATAGCTCATTGGAGGATCTCTCCATAATATTGTGATGGATGGATGGATAGAAAGAATTACAGACAGACTATCAGAGAGGTAGCAGAGATAGGACACATTTTGTAATAGACAAACATATGTGTTTGTGTGATTTGTTTTTTCCCCTTACTCTTTCACGGGATGTGAGAGTCACTGGAAAGGCCATCATTTGCTGCCTGCCCCTAATTGCCCTTGAACTGAGTGCCTGGCTAGGCCATTTCAGAGTGCAGTTAGAGCCCACCATAGTGCTGTGAATCTGGAGTCTCTTGTAGGCCAGACTAGGTACAGTGGCAGATTTCCTTTCCTAAAGGGCAAGAGTGAACCAGATGAGTTTTTTCCACAATCGGTGATAGTTTCACGGTTCCCGTCACTGGGACCAGTTTTCAATCCCAGACTTCCAGTTGAATTTAAATTCCACTTGCTGCCATTGTGGGATTTGAATTCGAGCCCCCAGGAGAATAGCTTGGGTCTCTAGATTACTAATCCAGTGACATTAACACAACATCGTCTGCCAAGGAAAAGAGGGATCACTGCAGTGATGCAGAAATGAATGATAGTTGAATGCCTGAATATTTTGATTACGTAATCAGTGAATGGATTGATCGATGTATCGATTTTGTTCTCCATTCTCATCTTTGCGCTTGACTACTTCATTCCTTGAAGCAGGTCCTGTATTTCATTTGTGTCAGGCTGGGGGACAGATCTTCAGTCCTACCAGATTTTCCGGATGAATTCCATCACCAGGCTATCCGGAACTAACGAGCTGAACGTCACCTCTGGAGATGATCCTGCGGTCCTGCTGATGGTGAATCATCATCTATAAGACAGAAAGCAGGTACATAATTCGGTTTAGGGTGGAGCGTTGTAATATTTGGTACATGTGGTCCTTTCATGTGCAACATACCCTCAGCAAAATTAGTGAAGGTAACAGATTAAACATTATTACTGTGGAAACATAGTGTGAAACTCACTGGAGAGCCGCAAATGTTTCATTACCTTCCAAACGAGGGAAATAACAAATCTGGATTTAAATATATATTAACTTAACGTCAGGTCCAGGTAGTATTATTTATACCATCACTTTACAAAGCTTCACACACTCCAGTTATATATGAGGAGTTTCTGTGTGATGATGAGGTGATTACTTGTCAATAAAGCGCAGAGGCTGCTGGGTAGCTGCTCATTATCATCGGTCTGATTTAATTCCATTTCCCAACGAATTCTGGGACAGATGTGATTCCTTGCTGACAGAATGGTCAATGTGATCTCAATCAATGTTAATGATATTAAATGAACCGCAATAACATTTTATATGAAAGAAAATGCTGAATATAATTGGTAAATGCAATTTTTTGTCTTTGTGAATGCATGATAATTGGTGAATTTAATTATTTATCTTTGTGGATTCATGATAATTGGTGAATATAACTATTTATCTTTGTGAGTTGATGATAATTGTTGAATATAATTATTTATCTTGTGAATTGATGATAATTGGTGAATATAATTATTTATCTTTGTAAATTGATGATAATTGGCGAATATAATTATTTATCTTTGTGAATTGATGAATATAATTATTTACCTTCTTGAATTGATGATAATTGGTGTTTTTTATTTTTCTCAGCCTTTACGATTTTCTCCTTCTCTGCTGAAAGATAAGATTCGTTTTGCATGAGGTGCATAATTCAAAAACCATTACACTAAATGAAAGCAAAGCCGGCAGGTGTGACTGCAACAATTACACGGACATCTCATTCATAGAGTCACGGGGAAGGCCTTTGCTTGGGTCATACTTTAAAGGCTTCATCTACTTGCAGGCCGAAGCACAGTGTGGTGTTTGTGTCGGAAGGTATACTCTAGGAATGATCTGCTCCATACGCTCGACGTTGTCAGCAGGACAGGACTCTGCAAGATTTTGGGAAAAATTGTCTACCCATCAAAGTTCCTCAGCCTGATTCACTCCATCCATAACAACGTGTACTGCACTGTACAGATTGATGATTCCACGGAGTGAAGAATGGAGTGAAACAGGCCTGTCTCCTAGCCTCACTCTTTTTCGCATCTTCTTCCCCATGCTGCTGATCTTTGCCTTCCCTCTAGATAGGGGAGGAGTCTACTCGCACACTCGGTCAGTCTGCAAGCTCTACAATCCACAAGACTGAAAGTGAAGATATAAACACATTGCATCCTGATCAGAGAACACCTCTATGCTGAAAGCGCTGTCATCAAAACGGAAACTCATCCACAAAGACTGATGGACTGTCTCTCCAATGCCTGTAACATCTTCTCCCTGACTATAAGCATGAAGAAAACCATAGTCACAGGACAAGGTGTTGTATTTCCGCCATTAATCACACTAAATAACATCCGGATGGAAGTAAATTCCGCTACCTGGGTTCCACGTTGACAGGCAGCCTGTTCTTTGATGCAGAACTTGATACCCGCATGGGGAAAGCAGTTGCCACCTTTGTTTGACTCATGAAACGCCCCTGGAATAACACCAAACTGGCCCTTAGGACCAAGCTGATGGTTTATAAGGCCTGTGTTCTCAGCACCTTGCTGTATGGCTATGAAACATGGGCAACTTACGGCTATGAAGGGAAGAAGATCCACAATTTCCATCTTCACTGCCTGATGCGCATTATATGTACGTACTGGCAGGATAAAGTCACGAATGCAGTGGTACTCTCAAAGGCAGATTTCCCAAGACTGTAGAATCATCAAACAGAGGTGTTTTTTATGGCTTGGGAATGTCGGCAGGATTGACGTTGGTCACATACACAATGATTTTCTGGTCTGGTGATGTAGCTGGAGCCAGACAACGAGTGGGATGCCCAAAGCTCCGCTTCAAGGATACTTGAAGTAAAGGCACTAAATATCTATTATCACAACTGAGTGTAACTAGCTGACGACTGAGGAAAATGCGACACCTCCTGTGGGTTGGAGTGAATCACCACGATGACCAGCGGCTCCAGCGGCTTGGCAATCCAGGCCAACAGCAGAATAAAAAACAAGCCACATTTTGCAGCTTCATGTGCAGCATTTCTGGCAGAACCTGCCTCCCAACAATTGGCCTCCTCAGCCATCAGCACATCTGCAATGGATTTGTTTCCATTGTGTGTCTGTGACCTTTCATAGATGGAAGGTTGTCCAGGATCTTTGTGTAATTCAGTTGCAGACAATGTGATGTGCTTCTCCCTCTCCACCCCCCTCTCCCTCTCCACCTCCACCCCTCACACACAAACACACACACACACACAAACACACATACATAAACACACACAAATACACATACACCAAGGTGGCATCTTGTGCTTCAACTTAAGGTCCCATCTAGACTTCCTGGGACGCTCCGTAGCACCTAACTATCCAAGAAAATGACTCCAATTCTCTTTCGTATCATGAACCAATAAACTCCCCGCAACACTATGTTTGTTGGGGTGGACATTAACGTTCCCATCGTCTCTATACAGCTACCTGGTCAACATCCCTCCCTTTAATCAAGATGAACAAAGATGCATCACCAGGAATTGGGCCGCTTTAATCTGGTGCTGACTTTAACGTGCGCTAATCAACCACGCTCACTTGCAATTAGTTTAATTTTGTTAAATTTTGACACCCCCCCACAGAAGGTGATGTGGGACTACATCTGGGGAAGTGGATTATTTTCCAATAATAACAAAGATCGATCCTGACAGCGATATTTTCACAGTAGTTGCAATTACAAATTTTGGCCAGCAGATGGACTTGAAACCTTGACAGATCCATTATATGAAACAGGCATTGTCTCAATTGACACTGCACTGGACCCTGTCTGTCTTTTTAACTTGGACTCCATCTATACTTATGTTAGGCTAAACACTGCCTCTTGTTTATATTTCACTGCACCCGGTTTCAATTAATACTGCACCAGTCAATACCAATATTTATATCACACAGTCTCAAAGATCCCACATCCAACGGATTGGGTCTACCTCTGCAGTCCTGTCACATCCAGTCGTTAATGGTGGTGGACAATTAAATAAATAACTGGAGAATGGGGCTCCACAAAATTGTGGGTCTGGAGTTATATGTATGGCGTAGTGGTGTTCTCACTGGGCTGGTAAATCGCTGGGGATCTGGGTTTGAATTCCACACGGCAGGTGGTTAAAATGTGAATTCAAAAGTCTAATGATGACCATGAAACCATTATCATAAAAACCCACCTCGTTCGCTAACGTCACCTGGTCTGGACTACATGTGACTCCAAACCCGCAGCAATGAGGTTGACTCTTAAGTGGCCTAATCAGCCACACTGTTCTCAACGGCAATTCGGGGTGTCAAAAAATGCTGGCCTGGTCAATGCCACCCCTATTCCCATGAATAAATTTTTAAAAAATGAAGGCCAGACTAGGTAAAGACGGCAGATTTCCTTCCCTAAAGGACAACGCTGAACCAGATGGATGTTTATGATAATCGATTATAGTTTCATGGTCACCATTATTGAGACGAGCTTTCAATTCCAGATTTATTAATTGAATTTGAATTCCACGTGCTGCCATAACGGGATTCAAACCCCTATCCCCAGGGAAAAGGCCTGGATCTCTGGGTCACTAATCCAGTGATGTTCCCGCTACACGATCTTCTCTCCCATATTGTACAAGATCCTTTTTCGAATGCACTCGGCACTACCTCATTTCTATTGGACTAGATCAGGCCTCTGTTTGTATCAAAATAGACCCTTTCTCATTAATATTCCACGAGAAACCATCTCCGTTTGTATTGCAATGGACCCTTTCTCTGTTTAGATCATGTTAGATCTTGACTATGTCTATATTACACCAGACAGGGTCATTGTAACTACGACACTTAGACTATGCCTCTGAAGAAGAGTCATACGGACTGGAAACGTTAACTCTGTCTCTCTCTCCACACATGCTATCAGACCTGCTGAGCTTTTCCTGCATTTTCTGTTTTTATTTCAGATTTCCAGATTCTGCAGTATTTTACTTTTATCTGTGTCCCTGTTTAAATTATAGCTGCATTTCTCTATGTTTCTGTGAGATGGAGAGATAATATTATAAATAACGGTGTTTGGACCAAGGACACTTATCTGAGGGCTCCTGGAATGATGTCCTGGTGCTGAGACGATTGGTCTCCAACAACCGTAACATCTTCATGTGTGCTCGGTGTGACTCCAACCAGTGGACAGACTTCCCTTGATTCCCATTGAGGTGACTCCTTTCAAGGCTTCTTGATGCCACACTCAGTCAAACTCTACTTTCACACAAAGTACTAAAGCACTCACACATCATGTCTGGACGTTCGCCCTCCTTTCCATATTCAGACTAGTTTGAAGCTGGCTGATCCGGGTGCGATCCAATCTGAGCCTTGGTGAGCAAGCCGGCGACACCTTCAATCACTTTAATAATGATCAAGAGTTGACTAAATGAGAGTCAAGGTGACGAATTTGATCTATCGTCCATTGTGTATAGTGTTCTGGATTCACACTATGGTTCATCATTTTCAGGTATGCCTGGTGTTACTTCTGACCTGCTGTTCTACATCCCTCATTGTACCCAGGCTGGATGTTAGGCTCAGAGACTCATAGACGTTTACAGCACAGAAGGAGGCCAATTGGCCCCCCATGTCCCCGCAGGTCAAGAAAGATCTGACTACACTAATCCCATTTTCCAGTGCTTGGCCCTAGTCCTGGAGGCTACAGTAACGCACATTAATATCTAAATACTTCTTAAATGTTACGAGAGTTTCTGACTCAACCACACTTTTAGGCAGTGAGTTCCAGACTCCTAACAGCCTTTGGGTGAAAAACATTCTCCTCAAACCCCCTCTTAGCCTTCTACCTCTTACCTTAAATATATGTCCCCTGATTATTGACCCCTCTACTAATGGAAATAAGTGCCTTCCTATCCACCTCATCTATGTCCCTCATAATCTTATACACCTCTATCAGGTCCATTCTCAACCTTCCCTGCTCCAAGGAAAACAACCCCATCCTATCCAAACTTTCCTGATAGTTCAGGCCCTCCAGCCCAGGCAGCATCCTGATAAATCTCCCCTACACCCTGTCCAGTGCAATCACACCCTTCCTAAAGTTTGGTAACCAGAACTGCACGCAGTAGTCCAGTTGTAGCTTAAGCAGCATTTTATGCAGTCCCAGCATAACCTCCCTGCCCTTGTATTCTATACCTCGCCTAATAAAGGCAAGTATCCCATATGCCTTCTTAACCACCTGATCTACCCCCCCACCCACCCCCTGCTGCCTTCAGGGATCTATGGACAGGCACACCAAAGTGTGAGTGGGGCATGTTCTTGTCCATGAGATTACAGGATGTGATTGAATGCAATTATTCTGTTGCTGATGGCCACCAGCATCTCGTTGATGGAAAGTTTTGAGCTGCTAGGTCTGTTCGGAATGTGTCCCATTTAGCACGGCGGCAGTGCCGCACAGCACAATGGAGAATGTGCTCAGTGTGAATACCAGCCTTGGTTTCTGCAAGGACAGTGCAGGGTTCAATCACACTTATATTGATAGTGTGATGGGCCAGAGATCGGTAAGGCTAGCCCTCGTGTTGGCTTTCTCACCATCTGTGGCAGGTCCAGTCTGGCTGATACGTCATTCAGGACTCATCCAGCTCAGCCATTAGTGGTCTTGTCAAATGGTAATTGGCGTTGCAGATCCACGGCTCATTTGTTGCCCTCAGTGCTTCTTCCAAGTAGTGCGAAAGATGAAGGAGTACAGATTCATCAGCTGATGGAGGGCAATAGGTGGTAATCACCAGGTGTCTCCACCCATATCTTATCTGGTTCTGTGGGACTTCAGGACATCTGGCGTCATTATTTTTGCTCCCCACCAAATAGAGACATGTTGAGTGTAATGTAAACAGGGACAGGGCCTAGTACAATATAAACATAGACATGTCGAGTATAATATAAACAGAGACATGCAATGCATAATATAAACTGAGACAGGGCCAAGTGTAATGCAAACAGAGACAGGGTCCACTGTAATATAAACCGAGACAGGGTCTGACCTGTGTAATATAAACAGGAACAGGGTCACTGTCGAATGCAATATCGAGACTGGGCCTATTGCTCCATCAAGCACTCCCAAGACTGGTGCTGGGGGCAAGGCACAGAATTTAAAGCTCCCTCGACATTGCCACATTAAATACTCCCAGGGAAGGTACAGCACCAGTTAGATAGAGTGAAACTCCCTCGAAACTGTCCCCTTTAAATACTCCCAGGGAAGGTACAGCACGGGTTAGATATGGTTAGACACGGTCTAGTGTAATGCAGAGACAGGGCCTTCGGCTCCATCAAGCACTCCCAAGGCAGGTGCAGTATGGGGCTACTTTAATAATGTAAAGCTCCCTCTATGTTGCCACATGAAAAACTCCCAAGGCAGGCATAGCACGCGTTAGATTCAGAGCGAAACACTCCCTATACTGTTTAGTCAAACACTCCAAAGGCAGGGACAGCACGGGTTAGATACAGGGAAAGATCTTTCGGCACTGCCATATCAAATCCTCGCTACTGCATACAGCACAGGTTAGATACAGAGTAAAATTTCCTCTCCAGTTTCCCATCAAGCACTCCCAGGTTATTGCATGCTCAAGACACAGATTGGAGTAAAGTTCCCTCTACGGAGTCCAATCCATTTCATTAGATCCATTTAGTTTGAAGTGTATGAATCGGGCTGAGAGAATACATTAGCGAAACGTTGACTTCCTGTTGTGGAATAAAGACAGTGACCCATGGTGGAGAGACAAGTCAAAGAACCAGAGAGGAGAAAGAGACAGAGAGAGATAGGTTACAGGACATCCCTACAAACACATTCGCCGTGTCATAATATTTCATGATAAGTGGGAATCTTTCTTATTTCTGAACATAGATATCACCGTTACATCATTCTCATATAACTGATTTAAAGATTGCCCAAAAAACAATTGTTTCTGAAATCGGTTGATGTATTTGCATATTTGACTCTATTTCTGTGCTGTGTCGGTGGGGAAATATTTGCTGTATTTTTTTTTCTCAATAATCTAATCTGGGGCTTCAATTGCTGTGTTTATTTACATAAACACCTCGTTAGTTTCAATGAAGTATTCATGGCAGCAAAACCAGATAAACACAGACACTTATTGATTGGTTTCAACTCAAAACAAAGGTTTATTTTAAGAATATTGATAGTTAGTACAAAATGAATGGAAACTTCTTCAACATCCATAAGAGCACATGTTATTTATTTCAAATAAATAAAAAGCATTTAAATTAAGAATTTAATTCCTAAAGTTCTACTATCACAATCTTTGAACAGGCTGGGATTCCACTGAATGTCAATTTGATTGAAGATTTAACCCATTTAAACTGGACAAGTTAAAACGGCAACCAGAGGAGTGACCGACAATCATATTATTCTGAGTTCTCAACATATCGCAACTAGCATTTTAAAATGTTAACATTTAGAAATAATTTGCATTTATAGAATGATTCTCACGACCCCAAGGACGTCCTAAAACCCTTAACACTCGTTGATGTAGTTTTGTTGAAGTTTAGACACTGCTGTGATGTTGGATATGCATCCGGTGATTTGTGCACAGCAAGCTCTTACGAATAGAGCTGTGAAAAATGACCAGATAACATGTGATTTTAGTTGAAGAATGAATATTGTTCTAAGATAGTGGGGCGAACAGTCCTGCTCTCAAGAATGGTACCAAGGGAGATTTTGCACCTGCCATCGACCTGAAAGTTTGATCTGTTTCTGTCCGAACTGATGCCCACTGGCCTGCTGAGTGTTTTTTTTTTGTTTTGCTTTAGATTTCCAGAATCCACAGTATTCTTCAGCGCTTTAATTCATTCTTGGGATATGGGTGTCACTGATGAAGTAATTCTTGCACTTGTCCCTGTCTCACATTTTACTAGTCCAGATCATACATCAGTACATCACTGCACCACACCCTGTCTCAACTTACCTTAACCTAGAGCCTGTATCAGTAATCAATGCACTTGGCCTTGCCTCAGTTTCTATTAATCTCGACCTTGTATCAGTAATCACTGCACTATGCACTGCCTCAGTTTATATCAATCTAAACCCTATGTCAGTAATCAGTGCACTGGATCCTGTCTCAGCTTATAAAAATCTAGATGCTGCATTAGTAATCAGTGCACTTTCTTATTATTCTTATTAAAAATTAATATAGTCCCTTTGTCAGTAATAATTCACTAGATCCTGTCTCAGTTTATATTAATCTTGGCTCTGTATCAGTAATCACTATGCTAGACCCTGCCACAGTTTATATCAATCGAGTCCCTGTATCAGTAATCACTGCAGTAGAGCCTGTCTCTGTTTATATTAATGAAGACCCTGTATCAGTAATCACTGCACTACAGCCTGTCCAGTTTATATTAACCTAGACCTGTATCAGTAATCACTGCATGATGTACTGCCTCAGTTTATATCAATTTAGACCCTGTATCAGTCATCACTGCACTAGACCCTGTCTCAGTTTCTAATAATCCAGACCATGTATCAGTAATCGCTGCACTTGGCCCTGTATCAGTTTATATTAATCTAGATCCTGTGCCAGCAATCACTGCACTAGAGCCTGTCCAGGTTATGTTAATCTAGACCTGTATCAGTAATCACTGCACTATGCCCTGCCTCCATTTTTATCAACCTAGACCATGTAATCGTTATAATGGACACTATCTCAGTTTATATTGATCCAGGCCCTGTATCAGTAATCACTGCACCAGGTCCGGTCCCAGTATATATTAATCTGGAGCTTGTATCAGTAATCACTGCACTAGACCTTGTGTCAGTTAATATCTCGAGACCCTGTATCAGTAATCACTGCACTTGGTCCTCTTTCAGTTTCTATTAATCTAGATGCTGTATCAGTAATCACTGCACTATGCTCTACCTCAGTATTGATCAGTCTCGACCCTGTATTAGTAATCACTGCACTAGGCCCTGTCTCAGTTCATATTAACCTAGGCCCTGTATAAGTAATCAGTGCACTAGGCCCTGTCTCATTTAATATTGATCTAGGCCCTGTCTCAGTTTATATTAGTCTAAATCCTGTATCACTAAATATGGCACTGGAACCTGTCTCAGTTTCCATTAATCTAGGCTATGTATCAGTAATCACTGCAATAGACAATGTATCAGCTTGCATTGATCTAGACCCTGTATCAATAATCACTGCAATGGACACTGTCTCAATTTATATTGATCGAGATCCTGTGTCAGTAATCACTGCACTAGCCCATGTCCTAATGTATATTTATTTGGGCCCTGCATCAGTAACTACTGCACAATGGCCTGCCTCAGTTTATTTCAACCTTGACCCTGTATCATTAATCACTGCAGGACAACCACTTTCGTTTTATATTAATCAAGACCCTGTATAAGTAATCACTGCTCTAGGTCCTGTCTTGGTTAATGTTGATCTAGACACTGTATCAATTATCTCTGCAATAGAACCTGTCTCAGTTTATATTAGTGAAGGCCCTGTATCAGTAATCACTGCCCTTGGCCCTGTCTCTGTTTATCTTAACCTAGAGCCTGTATCAGTAATCACTGCACTTGGCCCTCTCTCAGTTTCTATTAATCTAGACCTTGTATCAGTAATCACTGCACTATGTACTGCCTCAGTTTCTATCAATCTAAACTTTATGTCAGTAATCAGTGCACTGGATCCTGTCTCAGCTTATAAAAATCTAGATGCTGTATCAGTAATCAGTGCACTCGACCCTTTCTTATTAAAAATTAATATAGTCCCTTTGTCAGTAATAAGTCACGAGATCCTGGCTCAGTTTATATTTACCTTGGCCCTGTATCAGTAATCACTATACTAGACATTGTCGCAGTTTATATCAATCTAGACTCTGTATCAGTAATCACCGCAGTAGAGACTGTCAGTTTATATTAAGGAAGACCCTGTATCAGTAATCACTGCACTCGGCCCTGTCTCAGCTTATCTTAACCTAGAACCTGTATCAGTAATCACTGCATTATGCACTGCCTCAGTTTATATTAATCTAGACCCTGTATCAGTCATCACTGCACTAGACCCTGTCTCAGTTTATATTAATCCAGGCCCTGTATCAGGAATCACTGCACAATGCCCTGCTGCAGTTTATATCAATCTAGACCCTATATCAGTAATCACTGCACTAGGCCCTGACTCAGTTTATATTAATCTAGATCCTAAGTCACTAATCACTGCACTGGACACTGTCTCAGTTTGTATTAATCAAGGCCCAGTACCAGTAACCACTGCACTGGACCCTGTCTCAGTTAATGTTGGCGTCGGCCCTGCATCATATTCTGCACTAAACCCAGACTCAGTTTATAGTAGTACACACCATGCATCAGTAATCCCTGCAATATACTCTGTCTCAGTTCTCAGTTCATATTAATCTTGACCCTGTATCAGTAATCACTGCACTAGGCCCTGTCTCAGTTTGTATTAGTCAAGACCCTGTATCCATAATCACTGCACTTGGCCCTGTCTTAGTTTACATTAGTTCAGGCCGTGTATCAGTAATCACCGCCCTGGACACGGTGTCAGTTTATTTTGATCTAGTCCCTGTATCAGTAATCACTGCCCCAGATCCTGTCTCATTTTGTATTAATCTAATCCCTGTATCAGTACTCACTGCGGTATGCCCTGCCCCAGTTTATATAAATCTAGATCCTGTATCAGTAATCACTGCATTTGGCCATGCCTCAGTTTCTATTAATCTAGACCCTGTATCAGCAATCACTGCGCCATGCCCTGCCTCAGTTTATATCAATCAAGACCCTGTATCGGTAATCGCTGCGATTGGCCCTGCATTAGTTTATATTAATTGAGATCCTGTGTCAGTAATCACTGCACAATGGCCTGCCTCAGTTTATTTTAACCTAGACCCTGCATCATTAATCACTGCAGGACACCCTCTTTTGTTTTATATTAATGAAGACCCTGTATAAGTAATCACTGCTCGAGGCCCTGTCTCAGTTTATCTTAATCTAGACTGTATCAGAAATCACTGCACTAGACCCTGCCTCAGTTTTTATCAATCTAGACCCTGTGTCAGTAATCACTGTACTAGACCCTGTCTTGGTTAATGTTGATCTAGACACTGCATCAGTTACCTCTGCAATAGAACCAGTCTCAGTTTATATTAGTGAAGGCCCTGTATCAGAAATCACCGCACTTGGCCCTGTCTCAGTTTCTATTAATCCAGACCTTATATCGGTCATCACTGCACTAGACCCTGTCTCAGTTTATATTAATCCAGACCCTGTATCAGTAATCATTGCACAATGCCCTCCTGCAGTTTATATCAATCTAAACCCTATATCATTAATGACTGCACTAGGCCCTGCCTCAATTTATATTAATCTAGATTCTTCGTCACTAACCACTGCACTGGACACTGTCTCAGTTTATATTAATCAAGGCCAAGTATCAGTAACCATTGCTCTGGACCCTGTCTCAGTTAATGTTGACATCAGCCCTGCATCATATTTCTCCGCACTAGACCCTGACTCAGTTTATAGTGGTACACACCATTCATCAGCAATCTCTGCAATATACTCTATCTCAGTTCTTAGTTCATATTAACCTAGACCCTGTATCGGTAATCACTGCATTAGGCCCTGTCTCAGTTTGTGTTAGTCAAGACCCTGTATCAGTAATCACTGCACTTGGCCCTGTCTTAGTTTATATTAGTCTAGGCCCTGTGTCGGTAATCGCTGCACCGTGCCCTGCCTCAGTTTATATCAATCGAGACTCTGTATCGTTAATCGCTGCGCTTGGCCCTGTATCAGTTTATATTAATTGAGATCCTGTGTCAGTTATCACTGCTCTAGACCCTGTCTAGGTTATATTAATCTAGACCCTGTATCAGTAATCATTTCACTATGCCCTGCCTCAGTTTTTATCACCTATACCCTGTATCAGGAACCATTTCACTGGACACTGTCTCAGTTTATATTGATCTAGACCCTGTATCAGTAATGACTGCACTGGACATGGCCTCAGTTTATATTGATCCAGGCCCTGTATCAGTAATCACTGAAATAGAGCCTGTATCAATTTATATTAATGAACACACTGTCTTAGTAATCACTGCACCAGGCCCTGTCTCAGTTTCTATTAATCTAGAGCCTTTTTCAGTAATCACTGCTCTAAGCTCTGTCTCAGTTTATATCAATCTAGGCCCTATGTCAGTAATCACTGCACCAGGCCCTCTCTCAGATTATGTTAATCTCGACCCTATATCAGTAATCAGTGCAGTAGGCCCTGTCTCAGTTAATATTGATCTAGGCCCTATATCAATTATCTCTTCAACCAAGCCTGTCTCAGTTTATATTAGTCTAGATCCTGTATCACTAAATATGGCACTAGGACCTGTCTCAGATTATATTAATCTAGACCCTGTATCAGTAGTCACTGCAATAGACACTGTATCAGTTTTCATTGATCTAGACTCAGTATCAATAATCACTGCAATGGACACTGCCTCAGTTTATGTTGATCTCGATCCTCCATCACTAATTACCACACAAGCCCGTGTCCTAGTGTATATTTATCTGGGCCCTGAATCAGTAACCACTGCACTATTGCCTGCCTCAGTTTATTTCAACCTAGTCCCTGTATCAGTAATCACTGCAGAAGACCCTCTTTTGTTTTATATTAATGAAGACCCTGTATAATAATCATTGCTCTAGGCCCTGTCTCAGTTTATATTGATCTAGACCCTGTATCAGTAATCACTGCAGTATACCCTGTAACAGCATATATCAACCTAGATCCTGTATCAGTTATCACTGCATTAGGCCCTGCCTCAGTTTATATTAATCTAGAGCCTGTATCAGTAATCATTACACTGGGCCCTGTCTCAGTTCATATTAGTCTAGACCCTGTATCAGTAATCACTGCAGTATACCCTGTAACAGCATATATCAACCTAGATCCTGTATCAGTTATCACTGCATTAGGCCCTGCCTCAGTTTATATTAATCTAGAGCCTGTATCAGTAATCATTACACTGGGCCCTGTCTCAGTTCATATTAGTCTAGACCCTTTATCAGTAATCATTGCACTAGACCCTGTCTCAGTTTATATCAGTCCAAAATTTGTATCAGTAATCACTGCACTAGACACTCTTTCAGTTTATATTAATCGAGAGCCTTTACTAGTAATCACTGCACTAGGCCATGTCTCAGTTTAGATTAATCAAGGCCCTG
Source organism: Cetorhinus maximus (assembly GCF_964194155.1). Taxonomy (NCBI): domain Eukaryota; kingdom Metazoa; phylum Chordata; class Chondrichthyes; order Lamniformes; family Cetorhinidae; genus Cetorhinus; species Cetorhinus maximus. Next base: position 20,723,124 of record NC_135901.1, read on the forward strand.
TATCAGTAATCATTGCACTATCCTTGTCCTAGTTTATATTTATACAGGCCCTGTATCAGTAATCACTGCACAATGCCCTGTCTCAGCTCATATTAACCTAGACCCTGCATGAGTAATCAGTGCATGAGACCCTATCTTGGTTAATATTGATCTAGGCCCTGTATCAGTTATCTCTTCACTCAAGCCTGTCTCAGTTTATATTAGTCTGGATCCGGTATCAGTAATCACAGCACTAGGCCCTGCCTCCGTTTATATCAACCTAGACCCTGTACCAGTAATCACTGCTATAGACACTGTATCAGGTTGCATTGATCTAGATCCTGTATCAGTAATCACTGCGCTAGGCCATGCCTCAGTTTTTATCAATCTAGACCCTGTATCAGTAATCAGTGCACTAGACCCTGTCTCGGTTAATGTTGATCCAGATCCTGTATCTGTTATCTCTGCACTAGAGTCTCGCAGTTTATATTAATATAGTCCCTGTATCACTAATTACTGCACTGGAACCTGCCTCAGTTTATGTTAATCTAAACCCTGTATCAGTAATCACCATACTAGACCCTATCTCGCTTATGTTAATTTTAACCCTGTTTCAGTAATCAGTACACCAGACCCTGTCTCAGTGTAAATTGATCTAGACCCTGTATCATTAACCACTGCAATAGACTCTATTTAATTTTGTATTCATCTACACCGGGTTTCAATAATCACTGCAATGGACCCTGTCTCAGTTTATATTGATCAAGACCCTGTAACAGTAATCACTGCACTATGCTCTGTCTGAGTTTAAATTAATCTAGACCCATATCAGTAATCACTGCAGTAGACCCCGTCTCAGTTTATGTTAAGATAGTCATCACTGCATTAGCTCCTGTCCTATTTTATATTTATCTGGGCCCTGTATCGTAATAACTGCACGATGGTCTGCCTCAGTTTACATCAACCTAAACCCTGTATCAGTAATCAGTGCAGTAGACCCTCTATCATGTTATATTTATCAAGGCCCTGTATCAGTAATCACTGCACTAGACCCTAACTCAGTTTATATTGATATAGATCCTGTATCAGTAATTACTGTACAATGGACTGCCTCAGATTATATCAACCTAGATACTATCAGTAATCACTGCACTTGGCCCTGTCTCAGTTTATATTGATCTAGCCCCTGTATCAGTAATCACTGCACTACACCTTAACTCGGTTTACATTGGTCTAGATCCTGTATGAGTAATCACTGCACTAGACCCTGTATCAGTTTATATTAATCTAGAGCCTGTACCAGTAATCATTGCACTAGACCCTGTCTCAATTTTTATCAATTCTAGACCCCATATCACCAGTAACTGCACTCGGCCCTGTATCAGTTTATGTTAATTTAGACCTGTATCATTAATCACTGCACTTGGCCCTGCCTCAGTTTTTATCAGTCTGGACCCTGTAGCAATAAGCGCTGCAGTAGAGCCTGTCTCACTTCATATTAATCTCGAGCCTGTATCAGAAATCACTGCACTAGGCACTGAATCAGTTTATATTAATCTAAACAACGTATCAGTAATCACCGCAGTTGGCCCCGTCTCAGTTCATATTAATCTAGACCCTTTACCAGTAATCATAGCACTGGACACCATCTCAGTTTTTATTAGTCCAGACCCAGTTCCAGGAATGACAGCACAAGAGAATGCCTCTGTTTATATTATTAAAGACCCTGTATCAGTAATCAGTAATCACTGCACTAGACTCTCTCTCAGTTTATATTAATCTAGGCCATGTATCAGTAATCACTGCTAAATGCTCTGTCTCAGTTTATATCAATCTAGACCCTATATTAGTAATTACTGTACTTGGCTCTCAATCAGTTTATATTAATCTAGATCCTGTATCAGTAATCACTGCATCAGACCCTGTCTCACTCATGTTAATTTTGACCCTGTGACCCTAATCAGTGCATTAGACTCTATCTCAGTTTAAATTTGTATAGGCCCTGTATCAGTAATTACTGCACTAGACGCTGTGTCAGTTTATATTAATGCGAACCGTGTATCAGTAAACACTGCACTAGACCTTGCCTCAGGTTAAATTGGTCTAGACGCTGTATCAGTAATCACTGCACTATGGTATGCCTCAGTTCATGTCAACCTAGACCCTGTATCAGTAATCACTGCATTAGACACTATCTCAGTTTATACTGATCGAGACCCTGTATCAGTAATCTCTGTACTAGGCCTCGTCTCAGTTTATCTTAATCCAGGCCTTGCATCAGCAATCACTACACTAGACCCTATCTCAGTTCATACTGATATAGACCTTGTAACAGTTATCACTGCAATGGACACTGTCTCAGCTTATATGATCTACATCTTGTATCAGTAATCACTGCCCCATCACTTGTCCTAGTTTATATTCATCTCGGTCCTGTATCAGTGATCACTGTACTATGCCCTCCCTCAGTTTGTATCAATCTAGACCCTGTATCAGTAATCACTGCACTACGCCCGGCATCAGTGTATATCAATCTAGACCTGTATGAGTAATCGCTGCACTACCCCCTGTCTTAGTTTATATTAGCCTAGACCCTGTATCAGTCATCACTGCAGGAGGCATTTTCTTAATTTATATCAAAAGGGATAAAAGCAAAATACTTTGGACGCTGGAAGTCTGAAAGGAAAGCATAAAATGATGGCAAACCTCAGTACATCTGACAGCACCTGTGGGGAGAGAAGCAAAGTTAACATTTAAAGACCCTATGACTCTTCCTCAGAGCCAAAGAACAATGAAAATGTGACAACCTTAATACTTTTTAAGCAGGGTGGAGCAGCTGAGGCTGGATAGAAGGCAGGTGATAGGTGGGGGTAAGGTGACGCTGACAAACACATCATGGGCAAATAGACTAAGGGAGTGTTAATGGTAGTGGTAAGGCTAAAGAAGGTTCTGATAGTGGCATAAAGGTAAGAAAGCAGAATGTGTTAATAGCAGAACCAGAGTCAACACACTGTGAAATAACAACATGGAACAAGTAACAGATGGCCCTTTTGGGGGGTGTGGTTGGTGGTTGGGGAAAAACTGTATGAAAAGGTACAAGAAAAGAGGGTAAAAGGGAACTAAAACAATTAACAAATGAATAAGGCTTTAAAGTGCATCATCAGAAGATGAAGTGCTGTTCTTCCAGTTTGTGTTGGGCTTCACTGGAACATCGCAGCAGGCCAAGGATGGACATTTGGGCATGAGAGCAGAATGGTGTGTTGAAATGGCAAGCAACAAGAAGGCCTTGATCATGGTTGCGGACAAACCAAAGATGTTCCACAAAGTGCTCACCCAGTCTGTGTTTGGCGTCCCCAAGCTAGAGGAGATGGCATTGGGAGCAGCGAATGCAGTGGAACAAATTTAAGGAGGTGCAATGAAGCGGTCCTTCACCTGAAAGGAATGTTTGGGCCCTTGGATGGTGAGGAGGGAGGAGGTAAAGGGGCAGGTGTGGCATCTTCTGTGATTGCATGGGTAGGTGCCCTGGGAAGGGGATGAGGTATTGGGGGTGATGGAGGAGTGGACCAGGGTGTCCTGAAGGGAATGGGCGCTACGGAATTCTGACAGTGGTGGAGGGAGGTGGGGTGGTGAGGACAAGATGTGTTTGGTGGTGGCGTCATGCTGGAGTTAGCGGAAATGGTGGAGGATGATCATTTGAATGTGGACGCTGGTGGGGTGAAATGTGAGGACAAGGGAGATCCTATCATGGTTCTGGGTGGGAGGGGAAAGTGTGAGCAGAGGCTCGGCAGATGGGTCTGTCAACCAAAGTTGGGGAGTGGGGTGGGGGGCGGAAACCTCGGCTAAGGAAGAAGGAAGACATGTCAGAAGCGGCGTTTTGGAAAGCGGCATCTTCGGACCAGATGCGAAGGAGGCGAAGCAACTGAGAGAATGGGATGGTGTTTTTCCAGAATTTTCTGGTTTTACATTAATCTAGACCCCGTATCAGTAAACATTGCATTAGACCCTATCTCAGTTTCTAATAATCGAGACCCTGTATCAGCAGTCACTGCACTAAGCCTTACCTCAGTTTATGTCAATCAATGCCCCGTTTTAGTAATTCCGAAACACCTCTGGTTCAATTTATTTTGCACCCTCACCTGCAGCTGTATATGCTATACTACACTCTGCTTTAGTTATTATTGCACTATTGATGAACTTTTGTACAATGGGACCTATCTTATTTATTACTGCAGTCGTCCATATCTCTATTTATGCTGCAATTGCACCTTTCCCAGTTATCACTGCACCTGACCCTGCTGCTGTTTATATTATTAGATCTTGTGTCAGTTGTTATTATATTATGCCATTCTTCTGTGGACACTCCAATTACCCTTTTTCAGTTCGTACTGTAGTACAACCATGTCTGAATTTATTTTTCACTGCACCTTGTGTTTCATTATTTTACACTGTAACATGCTTCAGTGATCACTGCCTATGGCCTGATGACCTTGTCTTAGTTATGACTGTACTGGACCATACGAACATACGAGCATACGAACAAGGAGCAGGAGTAGGCCATTCAGCCCCACGAGGCTGTTCTGCCATTTAATAAAATCATGGTTGATGTGATAGTAACCTGAAATCTGAACATCACCTATCCCAGGTAACCTATCACCCCCTTGCTTACCAAGAATCTATCCACCTCTGCCTTAAAAATATTCAAAGGCTCTGCTTCCACTGCCTTTTTAGGAAGAGAGTCCCAAAAACTCACGACCCTGAGAGTGAAAAAAATTCGCCTCATCTCCGTTTCACATGTACGATCCCTTATTTTTAAACAGTGACCCCCTAGTTCTAGATTCTCCCACAAGAGGAAACATCTTCTCCACATCCACCCTGTCAAGACCACTCAGGATCCTAAATGTTTCAGTCAAGCCGCCTCTTACTCTTCTAAACCCCAGAAGATATAAGCCTAGCCTATCCAACCATTCCTCATTGGACAACCCACCCATTCCAAGTATTAGTCTAATAAACCTTCTCTGAACCTCTTACAACACATTTACATCCTTCCTTAAATAAGGCGACCAATACAGTACACAGTACACCAAACATGATCTCACTGGTGCCCTGTATAGCTGAAGCATAACTTCCGTACATTTGTATTCAATTCCCCTCGCAATAAATGATAACATTCTATTAGCTTTCCCAATTACTTACCATTTCTCCTTTTATCTTTCTCTCAGCACTGTATCTGTGTATATAACATTATCTGCAGTTTAACTTATTAATGCGCTGGACGATGCCTCAACATACACTACAATTGACCCTTTCTCAGTTATTACATTTTATGATGCTTCATTTATTAATGAACATAGCCGTGCCTCTATATATACTGCAAGTGACAATTCCTGAGCTGCTGTTGCATTGCACAAAGTCTCCGTTTGTATTATGTTAGGATTCAGCTCACAACCGAATTGTGAGATAAGTTATTGCTCATGAAATAAAAGGGACAGTAGCAACATGGATACGAAATTGGCTGAAAAATAGGAAGCAGGGAGTAATGGTCAATGGATGCTTTTAGGGCTGGAGTAACGTTTGTAGTGGAGTTTCCCTGCGGTCCGAAATTGGACCCTTGCTTTTCCTGATATATATTAACGATCTAGATCTTGATGTGCAGGGGACAATTTCGAAGTTTGCGATTGATACGAAGTTGGGGAGTGTTGTGAACTGCGAGGAGGACGGTGTGGAACTTCAAGAGGACACAGACAAGTTGGTGGAGTGAGCAGATAGGTGGCAGATGAAGTTCAATGTGGAGAAGTGTGAGGTGATGCATTTTGGTAAGAAGAACATGGACAGGCAATACAAAATAAGGGGTGGAACTTTGAAGGTGTGCAGGAGCAGAAAGACTTGGATGTATATGTGCATAGATCATTGAAGGTGGTAAGATAGATGGAGATGGCAGTTAATAAAGCATATAGTATCGGGGGCTCTATTAATAGGGACATAGATTACAAGAGCAGGGAGGTTATGCTGAATTTATTTAAGACCCTCATTAGACCTCAGCTGGAATATTGTGTACCGTTCTGGGTATCATATTAAAGGAAGGATGTGAACACATTGGAGAGAGTGCAGAAGAGGTTTACACGAATGCTACCAAGGATGAGGAACTTCAGCTATGAGGATAGATTGAAGAGGTTGGGACGGTTTTCCATGGAGCGAAGAAGGCTTCGAGGAGACTTGATGAAGTTTTCAAAATCATGAGGGGGCTGGACAGAGTAGATAGGGAGAAATTGTTCCACTCGTAAAACGATCAAGAGCAAGAAAGCACAGATTTAAAGTTATTTGCTAAAGAACCAAATGTGACGTGAGAAAAAACGTTTTCACACAATGAGTGGTTCGGGTCGAGAATGCACTGCCTGGAAGTGTGGTGGAGGCAGGTTCAATCGAGGCATTCAAGGGGGCATTAGATGTTATTTAAATACAAACAGTGTGAAAAGGTATGGGGAAAAGGCAGGACAATGGGACCAGGTCATAATGCTCATTTGGAGAACCGGTGCAGGCATGATGGGCCGAATGGCCTCCACCTGTGCGGTTAAGATTCTGTCATTCTGTGATTTTACTGCATTAGACTGCTTCATTCATTACCATACTCCCCCATGTCTCCCCTCATATTTTAGAGGTCCTATCCCATTTATTGATACACTAGACCGAGCCTCAGTTATTACTGCACTATAAAAGGTCTCTGCTAACTAGAGATAGAGAGAGAGAGCCAGATGGATATTAATGGGTATTAATTTTAAGAATGTTTTAATATCCTGTTTGTGATAAGGGGTTGAAACAATACATTTACTCTTGTTAATAAATATTAAGCGTTGGGTGCAATTTCTAATTGCTCTCGTATAATGTGTGTAATGTTTGTGTCGAAATGTTGGGGTGAATCTTGGAACATTCTCTTAATAAATGAGATTGAGGAATAGAAATAAAGGTGAACCACATTGCACTGCACATTGCACAACTTAGTCACACACTGCATTGTGTTAGAGATGACTAATTCATGCTTGAGTTAATCTATGGCAATTGTTCACAGTTTTCTTTAATTTTAAAAATTTTCCCCCACTTTTCCAATCGGACTTTTGGTTTGCTTTTGGCATGGCCACTGATTGTGAGAGACAGAGTCTGAAATCGCATCCTCAGGCGAATGGGCGGCCGTAGCGTTCTAATGGCCCATGTTCCTGTGTGTCAGAGTCTGTGTGTGCGTGTGTGTGTGTGTGCGTGTACGTGTGTGCCGGTGTGTCGGTGTGTGTGTGTGTGTGTGTGTGTGTCTGTGTGCCTGTGTATGTGAATGTGTGCATCTCGGTCTGTGTGTGCCTGTGTGTGTGTGTGTGTGTGTGTGGGTATGTGCAGCTGCATGTGTGGTTGTGGAGGCGGGTACGTCTGGAACACATCATTTTTCATTGCTTGCAAAAGACATTACAATTATTTTTCAGCACGTTATGATACTTATTGAGAATATACTTACAGATCCTATGCTACCGTTAATATTTATCGGTAATGCATTGTCTTGCGTGCAGTGCAAAGTAATGTCAAGCTGGCCATTCCGTTGTCAAGGCAAATACATCTTTCAAATGACTCACTGAACTTCTTCCCTCTCTTCCTCTGCCTCAGACTACACCTAAATTAGTTAACTTCTCTTCTCTCTCTCAGACTTCACTTAACTCACTTACACAGATGCACAAGGGCCGGACCTGGCAGCTACGAGGGGTCAACGTTTAAATATTTTGCTTAAGGCACATTATCACTGGAAAGGTTAAGCGCCAAAACCTCATCAGATGAAAATGCAGTGCCAGAACGACACCAGCTCACTCACTTAACCTCTCTTCTCTCTTTCTTTCAGACACCACCGAACTCACTTAAAGCTTTCTATTTTAGAGTAACTCTTTATGGGGAACTTATTGTTTTTATTTCCCATCTTCTTTCCCAGTGATACCTTCAGTCCATCTCTCCTTCAGTTAATATGTTATAACCAAAATAACCTCATTTATTTAATTCTTTAAATTGGAATGGAGCTGAATGTAATGCTGAGACCGGCAGCAATCTGTGTGGTTGTTCTTGCTGCTGTCAGAGTGAGTTCACCCTCACAGGCAGGAAGACTGTTCACGGTGATAACATGAAACTGACGCCTGCTGTTTCATTCTCAGGTAACACAACTTCCTGTTTCTCTGCTGCCGGTTCCAAACCGCACATCTCACTTCTGAGCAGAAAGTAAATCCAGGGGCCACAATCTGGTGAGAGCATCTGTCAAGGCGGCCTATATCTGACCACAGGGTCAGGGTAGAGTCACACAGATCACATTGCGGTGACATTTACAAATGAGCCTGTTGTGATCTGTTTAGAGCTTCCATTACAAGACACAACTGGATGGTCAGTGGATCAGTCACTGAGCTCCCTCGGGTCCCTGAAGCGGGGATATGAGAGCTTGCTACCTTTCATTTTTCGTTGTCATTCTTCACCACCCCCACTCCCAACTCCACCACTCCCCACCCCCCCACCGCCCCCCACTCCCCTCCCGCCCCCCCACCCCCCACCCCCCACACTCGCCACACACACACACACACACACACTTTCTGCACACACTCTCTCTCGGAACTTGTTTCCTCTGTTTCTCTGCAATATTCTATCTCCCTTTTACATTTTAAGTCCCCTTCGCTCAGATTTTTCCTCTGTCTCTCTGTGTATCTCCCTCCACCTCACTGAGTCTATTAAATAAAAGTGTTCAAAAGCATGAAGGTTTTGATGGAGTGAATTAAGAGAGAATACTTTAACTGCCGGGCGGGTTGGTAACCAGATGAGACAGATTTATTTTATTGAAGAGGAAGACAGGAGGATAATTATTGATTTTTTTACACGGCGAGTAGTTATGAACTGGAATACACAGCTTGATACGATAATGGAATCTGATTTAGTTGTAACTTTGTAAAATGAAGTAGATAAATGCTTGAAGAGGTTCAAATTTGAAGGAATATAGAGAAGGGACCAACTGGGTCATTCATCTATATCATTGCCCCAGCACCTTTTCTGTATCTTCCTCTGTCCTTCATTGAGTCCGAATAAAATGTAATAATTGTACAGCTTTCGCCTTGTGCTAATCATGGCCTTTGACAGTACTTGAGTGTGTGTGTGTGCCGACAATTACCAGGAAGCCTTCAGAAGTTCATAAGTTTTTTTTTACAAACCACTACTTTGAACAAAATAACACCGGATAGGACTTGTTTAGGAAAAGCACGATTATCCTTAACAATTGTGGCACTGATTTTCCCTCTGGAGAGGTTTCGGTGTTTAATATTTTCAGCCTTACGCTGAAGATTTAAACATTGGTTTCGACAAGCTGCCGGGTTCCACCCTTGCGTGTCTATGTAAATAGAGAACTGTCGGCAAGAATGAGAAGGAACAGATTGTTTTCTGTTCCTCTGAGAGATGCACCATTGACCCCTCAGATATCAGAAATCTCTGGAGTCCGCCATGATTGTCCTCCCCTTGAGTAGAAAGCTCTTAATCAGTTGGAGTCAGTCACACGGGCCTCTGTCATTATGTTTCCACTCCGTTTTTAACACACAAACCTCTGTGTCACTTACCATAACACAGAAGCCTGCGCTGAGGCCCTGAACATCATTGCTTCGTTACACTTTCATTTCCCGTTAAAATAAGATGTTTATGAGACACCCCTGCCTTCTTTTATGTAAGATTACCAGCAGCCTCTGTTATTGATACACTGGAGCCGGCCTCTGTCATTATTATTAGACCAGGCCCCAGTCCGGCCGGGGCCCGGCAGTGAGATCTCCCTTCGCAAATCCAAGGAGGGAGAGGTTGTTTGTATTTTTGGAGAGGGCGGGAACGCCAAAGCTGCAACAATGTCCCAGGAACCTGTCCTTCGCTGGATGGAGAAACTTCCCAGAGTTGCTCTGTCTTTAATTCATCTCACTCCTTCTGAGTGCAGGAAAATAATGAATAAAATAAGAGAACGACTTGCATTTAAACTGGCGTCGAGAGCATTGTCCGTTATTAAGTGGTCAACTCTCTGGACTGAGGCTTAAACCCACAGCCTTTTGACTCAGGAGTGAGAATGACCCTAATTAGGGAATATTCCCATTATATCAGCACAAAGGCAACATATTACAGATGTTGGAAATCTAAAATCAAAACCGATTATGTTGGAAATCCTTAACAGATCAGACAGCAGATGTCGGGCCTGTTTGTTTTCCGGATCATCATATTATTTGCAGCCTTGGGGCAAGTGTGGAGAGGCGGGAGGATTTTGGAGTCTAATTAAAAACCGACGCTCTGTCACACGAACACTCTTCCCGTGGTCAACGGAGCCTGGAGTGGAATTTGAACACAGATCTTACAGCTGAAAAGCAGGAGGACCACGAACTGTACCACTCGGGAGTGTAGTGGCTGTGGAGAGGCGCAGAGTTAAAGTTTCTAATCGATGACCCTAGTTCTGCTGAAGGGTCATCGCCATGAAACGTTCACTCTGTTTATCGCTACAGATTCTGCCTGACCTGTAGAGTAATTCCAGAATGTTATGTTTTATTTGCCATTACACTAGACTGTGTCAGTGTTATTGCACCAACTCCATCCCATTCATATTGCAGTGGCGTTTGACTCTGTTATTAGGCATTAGGCAAAACATTTGCGATTGTATCAATTGGCTCTGTCTCACACACACTATTATATCAGGCCCAACTTCGATTTGGGTGGATCAGGTGTTGACTGTGCCGTTATCACACTGGATCCAGTGATGTATTCAGTGAAGCACTGCACACAACTTTCCTGTTTTTAATCTGTTCCTTGTGTCCAGTCCTAATGTATAAAACGCTGTCTCTGTAATGGTTACACTAAGAACCTACCTGTCATTTAAATTCTAATGCAAACCTCTCTCATTATTTCTGAAAACCTTGTGCCTAACAGTTTTCAATAGGAACCTGTTTCTGATATTGTTAACGTTAACCCTGCTTCTGTTAGTTTTCCACCATGACCTTTTTCAGTTGTTATTTCATACTAAGTATTTTTTTATTATGATTACACAAATACCGCTTCATTCGAATGTTATAACAGGTCCTCTCTCTCTCCCTTATTCCTGAACTAGCTCATTTCTCTGTTTATGTGACTCCCAGGGCCAGTTTGTGTTATCACTACACTAGCGCATGCCTCTGTCCGCATTAGACCACGTATTATATCTGTTATTACCGCGGCAGCTGATATCTCTGATAGTATGTGACCTGTCTCTCCAAATTATTAAACTACTCCACATCTCTGTTTCTATTACACTAGGTCCTGTTACTGTTATTACTGCACTAGCCTATATTTCTATTTATATTACACCAAGCCAGACTCTGTTATGACTGCACTTCCCCATATCACAGGTTACATTACACAAGACGCTGCCTCTGTTATTACTGCACCACCCAATGTCTCCTTTTATATTACATGAGATCTTTTCTTTGTTGTTGCTGCACTCGCCCAAACCTCTGCTTATGTCACACCAGGTCCGGTCTCCGTTTATGCTCCATTGATTTACTTTCATAGAAACATAGGAACATAGAAACTAGGAGCAGGAGTAGGCCATTCGGCCCTAGAAGCCTGCTCCGCCATTCATTATGATCATGGCTGATCATCCAACTCAAAAGCCTGCTCCCGCATTCTCCCCATACCCTTTGATCCCTTTCGCCCCAAGAGCCATATCTAACTCCTTCTTGAAAACATACAATGATTTGGTCTCAGCTGCTTTCTGGGGTAACGAATTCCACAGGCTCACCACTCTCTGGGTGAAGAAATTTCTCCTCATCTCAGTCCTGAATGGTCTACCCCATATCCTCAGACAGTGACCCCTGGTTCTGGACTCCCCCACCATCCGAAACATTCTTACTGCATCTACCCTGTCTAGGCCTGTTAGAATTTTATAGGTTTCTATGAGATCCTCCATCATTCTTCTGAACTCCAGCGAATATAATCCTAATCGACTCAACCTCTCCTCATAAGTAAGTCCCGCCATCCCAGGAATCAGTTGGGTAAACATTCGCTGCACTCCCTCCATAGTAAGTACATCCTTCCTCAGAGAAGGAGACCAAAACTGCACACAATATTCCAGGTGTGGTCTCACCAAGGCCCTGTACAGTTGCAGCAAGACATCCCTGTTCCTGTACTCGAATCCTCTGGCTATGAAGGCCAACATACCATTTTCCTTCTTTACCGCCTGCTGCACTTGCATGCTTGCCTTCAGCGACTGGTGTACAAGGACACCCAGGCCTCTTTGCACATTCCCCTCTCTCAATTTATAGCCATTCAGATAATAATCTGCCTTCCTGTTTTTGCTACAAAAGTGGATCACCTCACATTTATCCACTTTTTACTGTATCTGCCATGCACTTGCCCACTCACTCAGCTTGTCCAAATCACACTGAAGCATCTGCATCCTCCTCACAGCTCACCCTCCCACCCAGCTTTGTGCCATCTGCAAATTTAGAGATATTACATTTAATTCCCTTATCTAAATCAATAATAAACATTGTGAATAACTGGGGTCCCAGCACCAATCCCTGCGGTACCCCATTACTCACTGCCTGCCATTCGGAAAAGGACCCATTTATTCCTACTCTTTGTTTCCTGTCTGCCAACCAGTTTTCTATCCATCTCAGTACACTACCCCCAAGCCCATGCTCTTTAATTTTACACGCCAATCTCTTATGTGGGACTTTATTGAAAGCCTTCTGAAAGCCCAAATAAACCACATCCATTGGCTCCCCCTCATCAACTCTACTAGTTGCATCCTCGAAAAATTCCAGTAGATCTATCAAGCATGATTTCCCTTTCATAAATCCATGCTGACTCTGTCCGATTCTCCCACTGTTTTCCACGTGCTCAGCTATTAAATCGTTTACAATGGACTCTAGAATTTTCCCCACTACCAACATCAAGCTGACCAGTCTATAATTCCCTGTTTTCTCTATGCCTCCCTTTTTAAATAATGGAGTTACATTAGCTACCCTCCAATCTGTAGGAACTTTTCAAGAGTCTATAGAATCTTGGAAGATGACCACTAATGCATCCACGATTCCTAAAGTCACTTCCTTAAATACTCTGGGATGTAGATTATCAGGCCCTGGGGATGTATCGGCCTTCAATCCCATCAATTTTCACAACACCATTTCCCTACTAATACTGAGTTCTTTCAGTTCCTCCCTCTCACTAAACCCTGTGTTCCCCTAACTGTTGGCATGTTATTTGTGTCCTCCTTTGTGAAGACAGAACCAAAGTATGTATTTAGTTTGTCAGCCATTTCTTTGTTCCCTATTATAAATTCCCCTGTTTCTGACTGCAAGGGACCTACATTTGTCTTCACCAATCTTTTTCCCTTCACATACCTATAGTAACTTTTACAGTCCATTTTTATATTCCCTCCAAGCTTACTCTCGTACTCTATTTTCCCCTTCTTAATCCCTTGGTCCTCATTTGCTGAATTCTAAACTGCTCCCAATTCTCAGGTCTGATGTTTTTTCTGGGCAATTTGCATGTCTCTTCCTTGCATCTAATACTATCACTAATTACCCTTGTAAGCCATGGCTTGGCCACCTTTCCTCTTTTACTTTTGTGCCAGACAGGAATAAACAATTGCTGCAGTTCACCCATGAGCTCTTTGAATGTTTGCCATTGCCTATCCACCATCATCCCTTTAAGTAACGTTTCCCAATCCATCATAGCCAACTCGTGCCTCATACCATCATAGTTTCCTTTATTAAGATTCAGGACCCAAGTCTCAGAATCAACTACATCACTCTCCATCTTCATGAAGAATTCCATCATATTATGGTCGCTTATCTGCAAGGGGCCTCGCACAACCAGATTGCCAATTATTCCTTTCTCATTACACAATACCCAGTCGAGCATGGCCTGTTCTCTCGTTGGTTCCAAAACACATTGGTCCAGAAAAACATCCCGTATACATTCCAGGAATTCCTCCTCTATGGTATTGTTACTAATTTGATTTGCCCAATCTATATGCATATTTAAGTCACCCATAATTACAGATGTTCCTTTATTACATGCGTCTCTAATTTCCTGTTTAATGCCATTCCCAAAATCACCACTACAGATGGGGGTCTATATACTAACTATAGTACTAACGTTTTTTGCCCCTTAGTGTTTCTCAGCTCTACCCATGCAGATTCCACATCGTCGGAGCTAATATCTTTCCTCACTATTACGTTACTTTCCTCTTTAACCAGCAATGCAACTCCACCGCCTTTTCCTTTTTGTCTGTCCTCCCTAAATACTGAATAACCCTGGATGTTCAGTTCCCATCCCTGGTCACCCTGCAGCTACGTCTCCATAATCCCGACTATATCATGCCTGTTTACATTGATTTGCGTGGTTAATTCATCCACTTCATTGCGAATGCTCCTTGCCTTAAAGCACAGAGCCTTATGGCTTGTCTTTTTAACATTACTTGTCCCGCTCCCATTATTTTTCACTGAGGCTTTGTTTGATTCTTGCCCTTGATTTCTCTGACTATCACCTTTCTTATTCCGCTTTCAGTCTTTTGTTCTTGTCTTTGATTCCCCTTCCTCTGACTCCTTGCATAGGTTCCCATCCCCGTGCCATTTTAGTTTAAACCCTCCCCAACCACTCTAGCAAATGTTCCCCCTAGGACATCAGTCTTGGTCCTGCCCAGGTGTAACCTATCCACGTTGTACTGGTCCCACCTCCCCCAGAGCCGGTCCCAATGCCCCAGGAATCTGTAACCCTTCCCTTCAATCCATCTCTTCAGTCACGCATTCATCCCATATATCCCGCTATTTCTACTATGACTGGCACCTGGCACTGGTAGTGATCCTAAAATCACTACTTTTGAGGTCCTACTTTTCAACTTACTTCCTAACTCCCTATATTCTGCTTTTAGGACCTCATCCCCTTTTTTACCTATGGTATTTGTACCAATGTGTACCACGATCACTGGCTGTTCATCCTCCCCCTTCAGAATGCCCTCTAGCCGTTCTGAGGCATCCTTGACCGGAGCACCAGGGAGGCAACATATCATCCTGGAGTCTCGTTTGCGGCCACAGAAACGCCCATCTAATCCCCTTACAATTGAATCCCCTATAACTATTGCATTCCCACACTTTTTACTGCTCCCCAGTGCAGCAGAGCCAACCACGGTACAACGAATTTGGCTATTGCTGCTTTCTCCTGAGAGGCCATTCCCCCCAATAGTATCCAAAGCAGTATATCTGTTTTTCAGATGAATAGCCACAGGAGATTCCTGCACTGCCTGCCTAGTCCTCTTGCTTTGTCTGGTGGTCACCCATTCCCTACCTGCCTGTGGACTCTTAGCCTGTGGTGTGACCACCTCTCTATACATGCTGTCCACGACACTCTCCACCTCGTGGATGCTCCACATTGTCTCCAGCCGCCGCTCCAGCTCCAAAACCTGGGCTTCCAGGAGCTGCAGATGGAGACACTTCCCGTGCACATGCTGGTCCCGGACACTGGAAATGTTCCCGGCTTCCCACATAGAGCAGGAGGAGCACAACACGGCTTTGATGTACCCCTTTAAATTAAATTAAGCCTTTTGGAAGATACTTAATATCAATTACTCTCGGGCCCTTCTTCCCTGCTCCTCGTTGTTACCGAATATTGCCCCTACAAACGGTGAACCAGAAAATAAGACCTTAAAAACTATAAGCAATAAAAGTAGTAAATGCTTATCCTGCCGTACTCACGGTACTCAAAGGATCACCTTGTTCCCTGCTCACCGAACTCCCTCAGTTACCCGTGCTCTCCCAGCTTCTCTTCAACTCCCAACTCCTCTCGCTCTTCTCTTCAACTCCTAGCTTCTCTCGGGCTTATCTTCAACTCCCAACTCCTCTCGCGCTTCCCTTCAACTCCCAACTCCTCTCGCGCTTCCCCTCAACTACCGACTCCTCTCACACTCCTCTTCAACTCCCGTCTCCTCTCGCACTTCTCTTCAACTCCCGACTCCTCTCGCGCTCCTCTTCAACTCCCGGCTCCTCTCGCGCTCCTTTTCAACTCCCGACTCCTCTAGGTGCTGCTGACTGCCTTTCGGTAAGATTACATTGAATATGCAACCCACATACAGGCCAATCAGTCCAAAAATTATTCGAGTGTTTGTCGCGGAATTTGTAAAGATAACAGTTTAAAAAGTGGAAACAGAAATAATGAAAGTTCTCTGGAGAGCAGAAGGAGTTTCAATACTTCCCATTAATAGGAATAATAAGTCGGAGAGTTACAGGTGTATTAACCTCATGTCAGGTATGTGTAAAGTTTGATTTTTTTCCATCATTTGAACAAATCATCACATATTCGAGATTATCTGGAGCTTCTGCGAGATGCCGAGGTGATTTTTTGTTAATAAACTGCTGGTTATTCTGGATGTGATTTAATCCACTTTCCAACTGATCAGCGGAGACAGATAAGCCTACCTTAGAAACTAAACCGTCAGTCTGACATCACTTAATAAACAAATGCGCACAACAGAATGGTTATCAATAAATAGTTACAGTATTAAATCAGCTGCTGTTACAATTTTAATAAAAGAATAGAAAATACTGAAACATTCTGATGAAGATCATCGTTTATCTTTGGGAAATGACAGTACAAGCAAGAAGAATGTCCTTTTTCCAGTAGCACACACATAACTGACCATAACTGAAATATAATTTCTTTGAATGGAGCTAAATGAAACTAAATGACAGGTGCTGCAAAGAACGGGTCATCCAATACCGCCCGTTTTAGGCCAACGCCAATTCTCAACTCAACATCTTTGTGTATAATATTGTCTCTCCAACTCAGAGAGACATAGGCCACTGCAGTAATAACAGAAACATAGTCTAGTGTAGCAATAACTGAGGCAGGGTTATCGCAGTAATTATTGAATAAAGGCCATGACTAATATCAATTGACATTAATCCACCCTCGGGGCTAGAGCAGTAATTATTTATAGGGGATATGGATTAATAACATCCTAGACAGGGTCTGGTGCAGAAATAGCTGAGATTGCCTCTAGTGTAAGATAAATAAAAACATCAAATATTGGAGAATAAACAGGGACAGGGTGAGTGTAATAAAAGGAGATGTATGGACTAGTGCAGCAACTACCAAGGCAGGTTTAGCGTTGTATATACAGAAAGTGGGTCCAGAGCAGCAATAACTGAGACTTTTTCGTATGTAATGCGACCAGAGCCAAGGCTGAATCCAGGAACAGCTGAGTCGAGGCCGAGCACTGATATAACTAAGGCAGGAACTGGTGCAATATTATCATAGAGAGAATCTATTTCTAAGGCAAAAAATGCCAGGGTCTTGTGTAATGTAAACCGAGTCAGTGTCTCGTGTAATATAAACTGAGGTAGGGTCTAGTATAATATAAACTGAGATAGGGCCTCGTGCATTATAAACTGAGATGGTGTCGAGAGTAATATAAACTGAGGCAGGGTCTAGTGTAATATAAACTGAGACAGGGTCTAGTGTAATATAAACCGAGATAGGGTCTAGTGTAATATAAACAGAGACAGGGTCTAGAGTAATATAAAGTGAGATAGGGTCTAGTGTAATATGAATTGAGGCAGGGTCTAGTGTAATATAAACTGAGATAGGGTCTTGTGCAATATAAACTGAGATAGAGTCTAGTGTAATATAAACTGAGACAGGGTCTAGTGTAATATAAACTGAGATAGGGTCTTGTGCAATATAAACTGAGATAGAGTGTAGTGTAATATAAACTGAGGCAGGGTCTAGTGTAACATAAAATGAGGCAGGCAGGGGAATGCAAACTGAGATAGGGTAGAAGAGAATTCAAACAGAGATGTAATCTAGTGTAATATAAAGAGGAAATATAGTGTAATATCTCGTGGAATAAAAAGTCAGGCAGTGCCGAATGGAGTAATAATTGAGACAGTGTCTTGTGTAATATGAACACCGACATGGTCTACTTCAGTAATAACTGATACAGGATCTAGTGAAAGGAAACTGTCATGGGGTCTACAGCAGTTTTATCTGATACAGGGCATTGTCTAATCTAAACTGAGACAGAGCCTCGTGCAGTAATTGCCAACAAAGAGCCTAGATTTATATAAACAGAAATATGGAAAATTTCAGCAACAAGAAAGACACGGTATTATAAAATAATAACAGAAAGAGGGCATTGGGCGATATAAACAAAGACATGGACTGGTGCAGCATTAGCCAAGAAATCCTCTAGTTGAGCATAAATGTGGCAGGGTCTAGCAGTGTAATAACAGAGACAGAGCCTTGTGTCATGCAAACTGGAACATGCTCTGGTTTAGTATAAACAGAGACAAGTACTAGTGCAGTAACAACTGAGGCATGGACTATTGTCATATTAGCCATGACATGGTTTAACGCAATCATAACTGAGAGAATGTCAAATATAATATGGTCTTGGTCCAGTACATTGACAACTGAGATTGAGCTTATCACAGAAGCAACTGAGTCACAACCTATTGCAATATGATCAGAGAGGTGACTTAGTGTAACATACACATTCACGGGGTCACGTTTAATAAGAAACTCTTTCGAGTTATCAACAGTCACAGATTGCAACTCTTTCGAGTACAATCACAGTTCTTGGTTTCCGGGAGTGGGACATGAACCCACAACCCTCTGATTCAAAGGCGAGGGTGCTATGAACTGAGCCACAGCTGACACCTCATAAGTTTAATAAGAACAGGGACAGGGTTCTGTGCAGAAATGATTGATGCAGTGCCTGTTTGACTTAACGTCAGTATTCACTGTTTCACTGCCACCTACTGGCCAGGCTCTGCTATTGCAGATGTTGTGAAAATGTCAATTTCAGTTACTGCTTCTGATATTAATGATAGAATCATAGAATTCTTACAGCACAGAAGGATGCCATTCGGCCAATCGTGTCCGCGCTGAACCTCTGAAGGAGCCATTGACCTGGTGCCGCTGTTTTCCCCGTGCTCCAGCGTTTTGTTCCCTTTTCATATAATGATCCAATTTCCTTTTGAAAGCATCAATTGCCCCTCAATCCACCACACTTGCAGACAGTGCATTCCAAATCCTAACCACTCACTGCGTGAAGACGTTTTTCCTCTTGCCTCCATTGCTTCTTCTCTAGGTTGCTTTAAACCTGTGCCCCCCACTTGTTCTCGAGCCTTCCACCAATGGGAACAATTTCTCCCTATCTACTCTGTCCAGATCCCTTATGATTTTTAATACCTTGATCAAATCTCCTTTAAACCTGCTCTTCTCCAAGGAGATTAAAGCCAACTTCTCCACTCTTTACACATAACTGGAGTTCCTCATCTCTGGAAGAATTTCCATGAATCTTTCTTGTGCCCTCTCTCATGCCTTCAAATTCTTGCAAAAGTGTGGTGCCCAGAATTGGATGCAATTCTCCAGTTGAGGCCTAACCAGTGTGTCACAGTTTAACATAATCTCCTTGCTTTTATACTCTTTTCTCCTGTTGATAAAGCCCAGGACGCTGCATGCTTTATTAACCTTTCTCTCAACTAGTCTTGCCACCTTCAATGATTTATACCCATAAACGCTCAAGTCTCTCTGCTCCTGCAGCCTCGTTGGAATCATACCCTTTCTTTTATATTGTCTCTCTGCGTTCTTGCTACCAAAATGAACAACTTCCCATATTCTCTGCGTTAAATTTCATCTGTCGCTTGTCCGCCCTTTGCACCACCCACTCCATGTCGTTCTGAAGTTCTACACTATCCTCCTCATGGCTCACAATACTTCCACATTTCGCATCCTCCGTATATTTTGAAATTGTGCCCTATACACCAGCGCCCACTTTATTAATAAATGTTATGAAAAGCAGGCGTTGTAGCATTGATCCTTGGGGAACTTCATTATAATCCTTTCCCAAGTCTGATAAACAACCGTTCAAAACCGCTCTTCGTTCCCTGGCACTCAGCCAATTCCCTATCCATGATGTTACCGTCCATTTTATTCCAGTGAGCTCCAACTTTGTTCATAAGTCTGTTGTGCGGCACTTCATCAAATGCCTTTTGGGAGACCATGAACCTCATCACCCATCTCTGTTACGTCATGAAAAAACTCAAGCAAGTTAATTAAATATTGTTTACCCTTTGCCGGTCCATGATGGCACAGGTAGACACATAGCAGTAGAATGTCATTGCTATAACGGAGACCTGGCTAAATGAGGGTCAAAACTGGCAGCTTAATATCCCTGGTTATAGAGTCTTCAGACACGATAGAGTAGGAGATAAAAAAGGAGGGGGGTGAGGTAGCACTAATGGTTAAAGAATCAATTCCAGTTGTGAGAAGGGATGATATAGTAAATGGGTCAACAAACGAGGCTTTATGGATTGAGCTTAGAAATAAAAAAAGGGGCAGTCACACTACTGGGAAGATACTACAGACCCCCAAATAGTGAAAGGGAGATAGAAGAACAAATATGTAGGCACATTTCTGTTTGTAAGAACAAGAGGTCAATAATAGTAGGAAAATTCAACTATCCTAATATCAACTGGGATTCAAATAATATAATGGGCACTGAGGGAGAAAAATTCATGTGGTGTGCCCAGGAAAAAAATTTCAATCTATTAGTGACAAACCCAACAAGAGGAGATGCAATTCTAGACCTAGTCTTGGGAACGAAAAAGGGCAAGTGGGTGAAGTGACAGTTGGCGACCATATCGGGGACAGTGATCACAATTCAGTTAGATTTAGCATTACCGTGGAAAAGGACAGAGATAAGGCAGGAGTAAAAATCTTGAACTGGGGGAAGGCAAATTTTGCAGAAATGAGAAGGCTGAGGTGGAGTGGACGGCACTGCTGGAGGATAAAACAATGGAAAACCAGTGGGAAGCACGAAAAAGCGAGATCCCAATTGTACAAAGTAGACATGTCCCCTATAAAAATAAGAGTGGTACTGGCAAATCTAGACTCCCCTGGTTGTCTCGAGGAATACAGGGGAAGATCAAACAGAAAAAGAAAGCGTACGATAGACACAAAGAACTAAGCACTACAGGTAGCCTAGACAAATATAGGAAGTGCAGGGACGAAGTAAAAAAAGGAAAAAAGGAAATCAAAGATAGGGCATGTGAAAAGATTAGCAAGTAAAGTTGAAGATAACCAAAGATGGTTTACCAATACATTAATGCTAAAAGGTTAGTTAAGGGAAAAGTGGGACCTATCAGAGATGAAGATGGAAACTGTGTGTAGATGCAGAGGCTGTGGGAAGGGTTTTGAATGAATATTTTGTCTCCGTGTTTACAAAGGAAAAGGAGGATGTAGATATAGTAGTCCAGGAGGAACACTGCTAGGTATTGGACGGGATATTCATAAAGAGAGAGGAAGTACTCGAAGGGTTAAAATCCTTGAAAGTTGATAAATCACCAGGGCCAGATGGATTGTTTCCGAGGCTGCTGAAGGAAGTCTGGGAGGAGATAGAAGATGCTCTGGGGATGATTTTCCAATCTTCACTTGATACAGGGGAGGTACCGGAGGACTGGAGAAATGTAAACGGAGTTTCATTGTTTAAAAAAGGATCAAAGGAAATGCCAAACAATTATAGGCCAGTTAGTCTTACATCGGTGATGAGCAAATTAGTAGAATCAATCCTGAGAGATAGAATTAACTGTCATGTGGAAAGGCATGGATCAGTCAGGGACGGTCAGCATGGAATTCTTAAAGGAAGGTCTTGCCTCACAAATTTGATTGGATTCTTTGAGGAAGTGACAAGAAGGGTTGATGAAGTTAGTGCAGTGGATGTTGTGTACATGGATTTTAGCAAGGCATTTGACAAGGTCCCACCTGGCAGATTGGTCAGGAAAGTAAAAGCCCATGGGATTCAGGGTAATGTGGCAAACTGGATAAAAGGTTGGCTTTGTAACAGGAAACAAAGGGTAATGGTCGATGGATGCCCTTGTGAATGGAAAGTTGTCTCAAGTGATGTTCCACATGGCTCGATGTTGGGACCATTGCAGTTTGTGTTATATATTAACGATTTGGACATAAACTTGGGGGGCACGATTGGGGGATTTTCAGATGACACAAGGATTGGCCGAGTAGTGGATAGTGTAGAGGATAGCCATAATCTTCAAAACGTTATAGATGGGTTGGTGGAGTGGGCTGTAAAGTGGCAGATGGATTTTAACAAAGAGAAGTGTGAAGTCATACATTTAGGGAGGTCAAACAGTTACAGGGATTACACAATAAATGGGAATATACTAAGAGGGGTAGATGAAGTGAGAGATCTTGGTGTACAAGTACACAGGTCCCTGAAGGCAGCAGTTCAAGTAGACAAGGTTGTAAAGAAGGCATATGGAATGCTCTCCTTCATTGGCAGAGGTATAGAATACAAAAGTAAGGATATAATGTTGAAATTGTATAAAACACTGGTGAGACCACAATGGAGTATTGTGTGCAGTTCTGGTCACCACATTACAGGAAGGACGTAATAGCTCTGGAGAGAGTGCAGAGGAGATTTACAAGAATTTTTCCGGGGTTAGAAAAGTGTAGCTGCGAGGGGAGATTGGATAGGTTGAGGTTATTTTCCTTAGAACAAAGAAGACTGAGAGTTGACTTGATCGACGTGTACAAAATTATGAGGGGAATAGATAGAAGGGACAGGATAAAATTGTTTCCCTTCGTGGAGAATTCTAGAACCAGGGGACATAAATTCAAGATGCGTGGCAAAGGGTGTAGGGGGGACATGAGGAAGAACTGTTTTATGCAGAGGGCAGTGGGTGTCTGGAATTCGCTGCCCAAGTTGGTGGTTGAGGCAGAAACTCTAAACTCTTTTAAAACGTACCTGGATCTGCACCTTAAGTGTTGTAAACTACAGGGCTATGGGCCGGGTGCAGCAAGGTGGGATTGGAAAGAGCACCTGGGCTGGCAGGGACAAGATGGGCCGAATGGCCTCCTTCTGTGCTGTAACTTTTCTATGGTTCTATGGTTCTATGTATCAAGAAACCACTTGTGCATCAGCTCATTACCTCCTGTGGGAAGTTCCAATATTTAAGGTGCAACTATTGCAGATTAACGTGGCTGATTTGCGCACTTCAAGGTCAGCAAAAGGCAAAGTGTCTCAATTCCTACTGAGTAATTCTTGACGATCTTGGTTCAGCCGAGGAATGTGAAGCAAGGTACATTGTGGGAACGATGGGAGCTTTAATGTCCAACTCTACCGGTGTGAAGTGGGGAGAGATTTTTTCTTCATGCAAGCACCTGAAATGTGGTGGCGGTGATTTTCTCCGATTCTTCAGGCACTACAGAGCCTCCGAGGTAGGAAAGATGGGACCTTCAGCTGAAAGGTACATGTGTGTGTGTGTGTGTGTGCGCCTGTGTGTGTGTGTGTGTGCCTGTGTGTCTGTGAGCCTGTGTGTGTGTGTGTGTGTGTGTGTGTCTGTGTGTGTGTGTCTGTGTGTCTGTGTGTATGTGTGTGTGTGTGTGTAAACACGCCAGCTTTTCTTATAAGTGAAGTCCACAAAGATAAATCACCAGTTTTACCTATTATGTTCCAGAATTTATTTTATTAAAAATGTTACTGCTGTTCGTTTAAGATTGTTAACATTGATTGAGAAGACATTGAGCATTCCCTCACCAAAGGACACCTCTGTCCCTGGTATTCAGTTGGAAGTTGGGCTGAATTATTCCAAGGATGGTGAGCATATACCCACCAGTCTCTGCGTTTCAGTGTTAAGTGCTTCGCTCAGCATTTAACAGAAGCTCCTGATATAAATGTCGAGAGTGCGATAAGTTGTGCAAGTGATTGTAAATAATCAAACTACCTATACCTGACCTGAATTTATTCAGTTTTAAAATCCCGATTAATTATTTCCCTTGCTTGGAAAAGAATGAAACACTTGCTGCTCTCCAGCAAGTTTCACATTATTTCTGTTGCCATGTTATTCCTTCTCACCCTGTTACATTCATCATTTCCGCTCCAATGCCTTCCAATATCCATGGGTATGATCCACTCAAGTAATAGTTGAAAAACAGCTTTACATAATTTAAAAGGCTTCATGCTCCTGATTAATATAAGTGGCACACCTGGAAAGAGTCTAATCCATTACCTACGAAGACACTGCCTCCAATGGGCATAAAATGCAGGGCTATGGAGAAACAGCATGGGGGTTTTGTTGAGCGGTGGGGTGGGTGGGGTTGCGGTGGGGGTGGGGGGCGTGGTTAGCGGTGTGGTGAGAGTGCATGAGATAAATTCGATAGTTTTTAAAAACTGCTGGTACAATCGTGAGGAACTGAATGACCTCCTTCCCAGCCGGGAGCACGGATTCATTCTAGAAGTCTATGACCTATTGGCTCAATCCAACACTTTTCATTGTGCACCTATATTTCATAGAAGGGAAAAGGAAAAAGAAGAAAAATATATTACAGCTCCTTTCACGATCAACGGACGTCTGAGTGTTTTACAACCAAAAATGCAATTTTGATGTGTATTCACAGTTGTAATGTAGGAAACACAGCAGCCTGTTTGAGCACAGCAAGCTCCCACAAACTGCAATATGATAATGACCAGGTAATCTGCATATTTGCGTCTGTTTTATGTTTATTGACTGATAAATGCTAAGGCACCGGGGATAACTCCCAGATGGAACAACCCATGGAATCTTTCACATCGACCTGAGAGGGCAGATGGCCCTTGGTTTAATGTCAGAGGGGAAAGTACTGCCAACTGAGCCAGTGTTGACAACTAAAGTTCCTTGTGAATGAATATATAGACCAAGAAGACATAAATAAATAGAAATCCAGCCATCCAATGGCTGAACTTTCTATGTAGATACATTGTTAAATCAGACGGAATCCGGCCCCAGCGGTACCCAAACCCTGTCATAGAGTCCCGCTGGTAGTACAGGCACTGACTCTGGGTGTGACCTTGAATCTAACAAACCTAATACCTCCTTCATTGTGTGAGCTGCACAAAAGATCCAACCATTTTGTAGGTTCACAGAATCACACAGAATCACAGAATCACAGAGTCACAGTGCAGAAGAGGCCCTTTGGCCCATCGAGTCTGCGCCGACACGTGAGAAACACCTGACCTACCGACCTAATCCCATTTACCAGCACTTGGCCCATAGCCTTGAATGTTATGACGTGCCAAGTGCTCATCCAGGTACTTTTTGAAGGATATGAGCAACCCGCCTCCAACACACTCCCAGGCAGTGCATTCCAGACCGACACCACTCTCTGGGTAAAAATGTTTTTCCTCACATCCCCCCTAAACCTCCTGCCCCTCACATTGAACTTATGCCCCCTTGTGACTGACCCTTCAACTAAGGGGGACAGCTGCTCTCTATCCACCCTGTCCATGCCCTTCATAATCTTGTACATCTCGATCAGGTCGCCCCTCAGTCTTCTCTGCTGCAACGAAAACAACCCAAGTCTATCCAACCTCTCTTCATAAGTTAAATATTTCATCCCAGGCAACATCCTAATGAAACTCCTCTGCACCCCCTCCAGTGCAATCACATCCTTCCTATAATGTGGTGACCAGAACTGCACACAGTGCTCCAGGTGTGGCCTCACCAAGGTTCTATACAACTCCAACATGACTCCCTACTTTTATAATCTATGCCTGGATTGATAAAGGCAAGTGTCTTTTTCACTACCCCACAACATGCACCCCCCCCACCCCCCCCGCCGCCACGCCTTCAGAGATCTATGGACACACAAGCCAAGGTCTCTTTGTTCCTCAGAACTTCATAGTGTCTTGCTGTTCATTGAATATTTCCTTGTCAAATTACTCCTTCCAAAGTGTATCACCTCACACTTTTCTAGGTTAAATTCCATCTCCCACTTATCTGCCCATTTGACCATCCCGTCCACATGTTCCTGTAACCCAAGACACTCAACCTCACTGTTAACCACCCGGCCAATCTTTGTGTCATCCGCAAACTTACTAATCCTACCCCCCACATAGTCATCTATGTCGTTTATATAACTGACAAATAATAGAGGACCGAGCACAGATCCCTGTGGTCCGCCACTGGACACTGCCTTCCAGTCACTAAAACATCCTTCTGTCATCACCCTCTGCCTCCTACAACTACGCCAATTTTGAATCCACCTTATCAAATTACCCTGTATCCCATGTGTTAGCCAAACATTCACAGTAATTCAAATGATTTGTGGACCAACTGGTCATTTCCTTAAACAAATGAATATCCATTGGACCTTGAATCTTGAAGTATAATAATTTCATAATATTTTTCTCTTTTATAGGAAAGTAGGTTTATGGGATTGTGTATAGTTGGTTCTGTCTGTGTGATTTAATTACTGTGGGAGTCAGATGGACTACAAGCTTGGAATTATCAAAAGAAGCTCAGTGTAGAAATGTGTATGAAATGCTAATGAATAAACACGGGTGCTGGCTTAGCATGTAAAGTGCGAAGGGAATTTGACTTTTTAGATAAACGAAGGGATTGTTTGGATTTGAACGTGATGTTAGACTGTTTACAGCTGGCCAGAAAAGCCAGGCTAACGAGTGTGTTTATTTTTTGCAAAGGTTACTGGCAATATTGGCAACATGAAAATTTTTATCTTATTGGAAAGGTGCTGTTCCAAAGGCATGCAGAACAATAGAATTTACATATTATAGCGAGAGAAAATATATAAAGGAGAATGAAAGGCTGTGTGAGTCGAGGGCCATGTAAGGCCTAACAGGTGTGTGTGAAACAGCTTTCAAGAAGCCTCCAGCTATTTGTGCATAAGTCGGCTGTGTCCAGTAACTGACGTTAGAGGAAACCATTTGGAATTCCACTGTCAAGTGGGCACCGTGTTAACCTGTTGGTTTTCTTTGAAATCTAAAAGCTATTTTGGACTTTTGCCTTAAAGGGGGTGTGCAACTGGGAGTCAAGTTAATTAGGAACTTTGGGAGTTGTTATAGTATTAAGTAATTGTTGTCTTATGTATGTGCTTGAAATATTTCATTTTGTTAATAGACATTTTAATTTAGGTATTGAATTCGCTGAAAGCCTTAGTTGACTTCATTACTTCTGAAGGCTGTTCACTCATCTTCTCGTAATAAGCACAAATTGCAAAACATTTGTGATGGTGTGCCCAAGTTTCCCTTGTGGATTTGGTCCAGCTGAACACACATCATCTGCTACGCCTTAACACTATGGATCTGGAGCTATCTCTCCATTTGTCTGTCACTGTTTCTGTTAGTTGGCACAGCGACAGTTACTCCTGATAGTGGGACATTGAACATGAATGGCAATGTGCACAGAGCATGTTGTTATCCTCGTTAAAGGTGGAGATCCTCTCTGCAACGAGGGAGGATCAAATGTGTATTCAAGAACTCTGTGCTGTTTAGCTAAAAATATTTCACCAATATAATATTAATGACTATATTAAAAACAATATTAATGATTTATTTGGCCGCAGTTTTGAACATTCGCAAAGGGGTTCTAGGCCTAAATTCACAACAGAAATTTGTGTGGAAAGGTAGTTACTGAATATCCCCACATCGACTTCTTGTTGGAGGTTTGATATTGCAACATTATTTCTCCCGGCCCTAAAAAGCCTCACAACGTAGCTGCAACCGTATGAAAAACATGAGGTTGGATTCATATCGTTCCATAGAACACTGACCCTAGATTCATGTTCAAAACTGTGATTCAAATCACTTCAGCTACTTCACCGACTCAGCTCTGTCCAGCTGATGCACCATGTCCGATCTAACCAGAATCTCTATCACGGCGACCCTGAGCACATCTCATTGGAGTACTGACCTTACCCAACCAACTCGTGAAGAATTGATCCTCTGCACGAATGTACTGAACGGAAAGCTTCTCGGGAGTGTGCTTAAAGGGTTTAAGGGCTTTTGAACTTGCGGCAACAATCTGTAATACCCATCAGATATATTTCATTGTGGCAATAGTTTTCAATCAATATTTTGCCATAATGAAAGTCACAGTTCATGTACTTTTTTCCCGTGCTGTTTATAATAGCCTGACTGCACCAGTATCACAGAACAGCAATAAATTACCAGGGAAATGGAAAAAAAAAATGTATTCAATGATCTGCTATGTTTGTGCTGTGACGGAAGTGATTTGGTTGAGGATATGCTGAGTGTTTTGTTGTACGTGAAAAGGCCGCATGTTGCACATGTTATAATCCCCGTTTCTCATCGCAGTCATGAAGCCGCTTTCTAACTCTGAGATGAAGATTCAGCATCACCAGAAAAGGATCATCAGTACCGCAGGGATGTCTCCAGGTTGAACTTGGTACGTCCAGCACGTCAGTTTTCAACAGCCAAGGAATTGGAATGATCCAGAAAATCGGGAAGGACTGAAAGTACCAGACACGCATGGAATAAAGGACCTGCTGTAAGTTATGGATCGTAAAAATGAAAATGTGGAACAGTGTCTTTCAGGCACATCCACCCACACATCCACCGATCCATCCGTCCATCTGAAGAAGAGTCATACGCCCTCGAAACGTTAACTATTTCTCTCTCCACAGATGCTGCCAGACCTGCTGAGCATTTCCAGCATTTTCTGTTTTTACACCCATCCAACCCCCCAACTGTCCATCCTCCCATCGCTCCATCCGTCCATCTGTCTATTTATCCATCCATCCACCCATCAACCCATCTATCTATCTATCTATCTATCTATCTATCTATCTATCTATCTATCTATCTATCTATCTATCTATCTATCTATCTATCTATCTATCTATCTATCTATCTATCTATCTATCTATCTATCTATCTATCTATCTATCTATCTATCTATCTATCTATCTATCTGTCTGTCTGTCTGTCTGTCTGTCTGTCTGTCTGTCTGTCTGTCTATCTATCTATCCATACCTCCATCTACATATTAATTCATCTATTCGTTACCTGTTCCTCATTTTGTTTCTATGGTTAACCATGAAATAATTTATGCAGGGGTGAGTTCTGGAGGTTCAGTCGGACAGTGGTCAACAGAAGCCCAAGAACTGGAAGAAATCTCGAGGAGCATAAATTGCATCTTTTCAGCTTCCGATGTGAAGTATTTGCAGCTTCACCGTCAGAACCAGAACACGGCTCCAGCTTTCGTAATTCGGGCACATTCTTATGGAATGTCTCAGTCGTTCGAAAAATACCCAAGAATATAGCTGCTTTCACCTTGACTGGGCTTCAGGTCGCTGACAACCCCGTGTATTACTGTGTGTTGAGGAAGGCCTCGGGGCAAATCGTACCATTACCGTGTTTTGTGAGATCAGTGAAAATAAGATTCATTAAATGCGGCCACCAGGTGGCGCATTAGGCCGTGGATCCCCAGCTCCTGACATAATTTCTTCAAAATACTTGAGGAGAAATTGCGTTTGATCTAGTATTTATGCCCATTAACGTGACGTTTCCTTAAAGACCCATAATTGGGAAGTTTATTTCAGTGTTAATCAACAGCTCAGGTCCAGTACATTGAGATGGGCTGCCGATTTGTTCTGTTCCCCACTGACAGGTTCAGCCCCTTGTTTTAACTGATTTCAACTATGAAGGCACCTGTAATAATAGAATGATACAGCAATCCCCTAATTCCTGTCGCCAGACTGTTTGCCCCAGGTTTTAAATGACTATGAACGTAACGCTGTCCTTACAGACAGGCAGAATTATATAATTTCTGTTGGACTCATTGGTCTTGAATTCAGCTCATTATAGACAGATTTTACGAGTGACAACATTGTCCGTGGCCGCTTCTCCTATAGTTCCGTTTGTTTCTCTCGCTCTGACCTTCCTTGTCTTTCCTGTGTTTTGGAAAAGTGTTTTCCATTGTTCCCGGTTTGACGTTGGTTGGATCAACAGTACAGTGCGCCGGGGATCTGCATTTCTGCCCTGTCAGAGGATTTGGCGGACTGTTGAGTTACAGACTCAGGAAGTATCATGGGGAATTGCATCGCACCCGGTCAGCGTCATCATATCACTTCTTAGTAAGTATTTCCTTCCCAGAAAAATTCCGTTCTTCCCCCGACTGTTGTAACCCACATATTATTAATTGTAAGGTGATGCTGCTGATGATTAAGTTACTTGAGATGATGATCCTGATTATGATGACATCTACCCAACTACGTTATGTTAGGATGGAGCCATCCAGACACGGTGGTCGGGTCGGTTACTGAAATGATGCCGAAACTGAAATGATGCCTAAGACGACAAGAACACCACGTGATCTGCATCTTCAAAACAAATCTCCTTCACCATTTGCCCTGTTATAGTCAGCAACCCGGGCAACATCCACAGCTCCCGAACCAACTGATCGGTGTGAATGCGAACAAGATTCAGACATGTTGGCCAATTCTCTTCGACATTTTACATAACTATCAAGGTAACGGAGCTGAGGCTCTGATCAGCGACGCAGCCGTGTATTTCTGTGCCACAAGCCCCAAACTGCGGCAGAGTTACAGCGGATCCCGGTCAACATCCCGCAACCAGCGGCTCAGTTAATGATCAGCAGAAGGCGCTCGAACACCGAGATAAAAGGGCAAATATTCAGTGTCAGTGCAAGGTTCAGGGGGAGCTTTCTTAAAGGAGAAAAAAATGCAACATTCTGTTGGGCCATGACTTCCGAGCTCCAGGGCAGTATAATGGAAGATACCCCAAAGATGCGCCGGGGAACACATCGCCCGGAAGTTCCCAGGCAATGTTTACACGGCAAATGCCGGGAAGTGCAAACTTCCCATGGGTAATTGCCCTGCACTGGGAGAAATCGAAAAAGTTAGAACTAAAACCACTTCTAGCTCCTGGGTAAATAATTTACAGAGCCACGCCGACGCCCACGACACTCTCCCCACACCCCGAATTGCGAGGGGACTCCTCCCACGCGTCAGACTCCCCCCAACTCTCAGGTCCCCTCCCAACCCCCGAAACCCCACGACTTCTCTCAACTGCGCAAACCCAACTTCTCATATAAGGAAAGTCCAGCGAAGTCAGTGAATACACCTGGAATTTCCCACCGCCTGGCAATGAGGGATCCTGTGCATTGTAAACAGAAGAGGGAGACGAGGAGAAGGGAGTATAAATAAAAGCAGAAGTTGTTTAAATAATTAGAGTTAACAAATCCAGTCAGGAAGCAGAAGAGGAGACAGCGGGTTAAAAATATTGAATCGTGCGATGGCAGTGATTGAAAGGAAGATCTGAACATTGTCCCTGTGCACGCGAGTGCCGCCTGCGCCACAGTAGATCAGCCCCACACTTTATACCGAGGGTTTAATACCTGAACAATATTCCGGTGACGGTGAGTGAAACGCTCTCCTTCCGCCGCCGCCTCCACCATCACCGTCGTATATCGGCTCAGTGCCTGTCTGGCCTCAATGGTTAAAGGCCTGAGAGATTTACCTGTGAAGATCAGCGAATGAAGTCCCCAAGGTGAATAATTTCGGTGCCATCTGCTCTCACTAGTTAAAGATTTGAAACATTGCGCTGAGACAGGCCAGTAAGTAACTCGTCTATAGATTATCTCTGTGTCTGCCTGTATGCTTTGAGACACCTACACAATGCGGAATATGAAATTGTGACTAAGAACGATGGCTGATGCAGAGGGAGTTTGATCATAATGAGACTCAGTACGATGCGTATATAGAGAAAGACTGACAGAGGGGCATACGTGAAAGTGAGATTGATTACATTGAGTGGTAGTGAAGCACTTCAACAGAACGAGATGTAATGATGCTGAGGCTGGGGGCAGCTAGTGATACAAAGAGAGAACAGCAGAAGGACATTGATGGGGATATTTAATTATAAATATAAAGGTACAGAAAATAAACAGTTGATAACGGCTATTCTCCCATGTGACACTTGGTGCAGTGAACTGCGGTAAAGAGACCATCACTGCTGTGTAATACAAATGGACAAGAGAGACGAACACTGACTGAAGTTCTTGGACGCACACACAGTCTGTACAATCCTCAGTGACACCAGGAAACATGAAAATTGGTGAGACGTGGAGTTTTAATAAGGAAAATGGGGATGACGCTGGAAGAAACAATGGGAAACAAAGGCAAAAATTAACACACAACTAACAGAAATAAACAGCAAGTTAAAATAAAATAAATTCGTGGCACAGGTATTTGAGCAACTTAACTGTGCAGTTGAATGACGGCCACCTCAATGCATTAGCTCAGTGCCTGGTTGTGCACAATTATTCAAGAATTAAGCAATAATCACTAATTAGTGCATTGTTGAATCCCTGTGTTTTTATTAAACTAGAGCTCGCCTCATTCATTATCGCACTGGACTGTTACACTAGATAATGTCTTAGCTATTACTGCATTAGATATGCCTCCACTTATATTACACCAGGCCCTATTTATTTTATTACTGACGACAGCATTTTACTTCTTAAGTTTATATTACATTAGACACTGCTTCAGTCGAAGTACACTCGACCACATCTCTCTTTATATTGCATTCGTCCCTTTTTTCATTTATTTGCAATAGGATGCACCTCTGTCGATGTTGCCCTAGGCCATATCTCATTTATTACTGCAATAAATCATTTCCGTTAGTGTTAGGCAACACACTGTCTCAGTATTGCGCTAGGCAATGTCATTCTTCATATTACAATAGCCTCTATCTCGGTTATGCGGCATTAGACATGTCTCTGCTTGTGTTACGCTAGGCCCTGCCTGAATTACTACTGCATGAGACTCTGTTTCAGTTCATATTACACTGGACTATCGCAACGGTATACTGCATTAGAACATGATTGAGTTTACATTATATTTGGCCGCTTCTTTGCTGATATTGCACTACGACAGTACTCACATTATACGACAAAAGCCTATGCCGCTGTGTACATTACATGAGGCCCTGTTTATATTTCAGTAGGTGCTATCCTTGTTATCACCCCTCTAAACCATGCTCCCGTTTACATTACACTAGACCCCATTACTAGTTGTTTTACCCCTGGCCTTGTTTCAGTTAATACTGAAACAGACCCTGTCTCTATTTATATTACACAGGCCATGTCTTTGCTAATATTATTGTAGACTTTATGCCTATTTATATTAAATACACTAATTTGCACCACACATTTGTATGATTATCTGAACAATGATTTACACTAACTATGAATCTCATTGCGACAACTTTAGTACATTAAAAAAAGCTGACAGGAATTGGCCGGGCGTGCAGAAAAAATGGTGTCTTCATCCACTGCAGGTCAAGTCATCGGCCATGTTTGTATGACGTACTGTCGGCCATGTTTGTGTGACGTACTGTCGGCCATGTTTGTGTGTGTGACTTTCTGCGGTTCTTAATTTCCTTTCCGTCCTTTTAGGGCCTTTCCGTTCCTGCCCGCAATGTTGAGCAGCATTTCCCTAACTCCCCTGTCAGTTTTATGAAGCCTCTGACTTCGGCCTTGTCACGTCGAGTGTTGCTGTTGTTGGGTAAGAGATAATTATACAACATAAACAGGTTTCAGAACAGAAGGTGATGACTTTGATCTTTAAAGAACGCCCCAAGCTCACAGTCCCCCAATGTCTATTGTCCTCCCGAGTGTCGTTTCATTCTGTGTCCCTGCAAACAGAAATTCTGAATATTCCCAATCTGGAAATCAAAAAAGGCTGAAATGAAACATCATTTTACATGTAACGCACTGCAGGGTTGGTGCAGGGAAGCAAATGGTTAAATGACAGGGAGAGTTTGCTCTTATCATTCATTCAGATGGGCTCGGCGCCTGGGCAGGTCCTTAGCTCATTTTCTGCAGTTGCTTCTGTTGAGCTGTTTTCTTCGGGGCATTCTCATTGCTTTCCAGTCGCAGGAATAGGCAGGACCCATGTCAGCCTCAAGCAGAACGCGAACAGAACCCGTGCTATTGGCATTATTCCGAACTAGATACTAGCCAACAAGCCAACTGAGCTGACCAGCTGCTATTTAGCCTCTGTCTATGTTGTGTACATCTGCCAGGATATTGGCAATGTCACTGGACTCCTTCATATTGTAACCTGACCCCCAGCCGCTGGGCCAGGGAAGATGCCGGGCCTGAGGCGCCGACCTTCATGACAGCAGTCTAACTGAGGTCCCGCCAGCCCGTTCAGGGCGATGTTAAACAATATGCGGAATATGGGAAAAGAGCGGGGCGGAGGGATTCTCCTGGTGTCCTGGGCCCACATTCCACCTTTAACAAACACCACCCAATACAAATACATGCACCGACCTCGCAGTTCATCACTGCAGGGAAAGGAAGGCGGCAACACAACTGGCAGAAAGAAAACTCCCTTCCCCCACCCCTGTACACCAGAGTATTGTGGGAGGGGATTTCACATCCGGATCACAATCCAAATGTAGAGTCAGAAAATAGTAGCTTCCTTTTATAAACTTGTCTCTTATTCACACAACACTTAGACAGCGACCCGGCAACAGTGCGGCCCATCAATAATCTCAACAACACTGCCTTGTGAAAATCAACTCAGCACGCCTTTAAATATTTCAGTCCAGCTCTGAGGTCCGGTCTCCCAGTGCAGTCCAGGGCTGCAGTCTCCAACTCCCTGTCATATAAACCCTCAGCTCCAGGCAGCTAAACAATGGGAATCCTCCTTGTTTTCACCCTGTGTGTCTGTTAACCCCGTGAGTACCGATCAAACAAACCGACATTGTGTGGATTTAATATAAAGCTGCCCGAGTCCATCCCAATTACAGACACTGTCTGGGATTTTAACCCCGTTCTATGGTTCGGCTCTGATAGCCCATTAAACTCTCTCTGTTTAATTTCCAGGTTCTTTCAATCAGTCAGTGATATAGAACCCGGCAGCGGTGACCAGGAAGGAGTGTCAGTCTCTCACCATCAGCTGTGTTTTACTACATGGTGGAATCTAAGCTGCTTATCTGAACGACGGATATTTCTTCAAGCAAACCCAGACCGGGACAGAGCGGGAGTGGATCTCCAGCGAAGGGACATTTGCGGTCTCGGTGAATAACGCAGAAAATACATTTTCGTTGGAAATTCGGGATGTGAGAGTTGAAGACACCGCCACCTATTACTGTAAAGCTCAGAACGAGTACCAAGAACACGGTGATGGGCCTCGGCTTCCCGCGATACAAAAACTCTCATTGCAGATTATCACAGAAACAAATGAAAAGGCGGAGTTAACCTGCCGTTAAACCCCCACAGTTCCGCCTCACACCGTCTGCCCCACAGTCTAGTTTATAATGAGATTGGACTATTGCCATTAACATCTTGAGTTTTATAAATGCCGAGTGTGCGCGGATGGTGATGTCTTTCCCGGGATTGGTGTCAATGAATGGGGATTGGGAATGACTGATCCCAGTTACAAACCCCTAACACCAGATGTGATCCTGGTCTAACAGCTGGAACCGGGAACCGCAGTTCCCGCTGTTTAACTAATGTCCCCACATCTCACCAAGTACCCGGGGATTTTACATTGACTTGTAACACTGTGTTATTTTGGGACAGTCACAGTGGGAGAGACCCGAGCAAATACCTCTGTCAGATCACAATATAAATTCTCGGGGCCCAGATAACGAATTGTCGGGTTCATGTTATTATCGCTGGAATCTGGTTACCTTTCATTGTAATTTCCACCATTCAGTTATCTTTCTTTGATATTATTCTCGGTTTACATGAAGCGAACATCTCGTTCCCGGGACCATTTACTCAGAGCTCAGCGCCTCACAAAGAACCGTTTGAACAGACAGAGACTTTGAAACATTGAATATTGTTTATTTATTTAAATCCGCTGAATAATTGGGCAGTTTCTACTGTCTGATGATGATTTCCCGCCAGCTTGAGGTGTCGGTGGTTGTTGCAACGGGGAGACTGAGAGCGGTGTCACTGTGGTGGTATACTGATTATGCGGATGGATGCGGGACGGTGGTGACTGTCACAGCCGGTAAGTGACTCCAAGCCCCGCCGGATTACAGCCTGTCTCGGGTAGTGTTCACCGTCAGTTTATTATTGATACCAGTGGAGTTTGGGTGGGATGTGGAAGTTGACAGAATCTGGACCATTATTGGTTTAACGGGCACATCGGGGACACCATCAACATCACCGATTCTCACACTCTGAATCGCTTTTAATGAGCGCAGATTGTCGACACTTCCGGTATTAACTCTGACCGAGGGAACTGTATGTCCCTTAGAGCCCGGGAGCAGGGTCACAGAGCTCTCTCCTGGGCAGCAGATTGCAGTCCGAGCCGCGCAATGTGAATGAGGTACCGGGTGAATAAACTCAACACAACTGCGGCCAGTTCGGATACTTGCCAGTTCAATACCTGACCCGGGAGAAAAACGGGAGAGTGACACAACGAGCTTCAGATATAAGAGATCCTGATATGCGTCCAGTTGGAAGTTTATTATTAGACAATCTGACTGAAAGTGGTGACATTGTCCCCGCCATTTCTTTCAATTGTCCTCATAGAACCAATCACTTTCCTCCTTTTCCGTCCTCAGACCGAAATGTGAAAGTTTGGAACTGCAAACACTTCTCTATATTGAATGTTGTTGTTTGAGAGATGTGATTGCTGTAACTTATCTCTATCCCTGATTACTGTGAATTAAAACAACACAGTGCAGTGAGAGAGTGAGGATGATGCATTGATCTTATAAAGGAGAAGAAGGACATAAGGGAACAGTTCTAAACTGGGGGCATGTTCATTGAGAACCAGCAAGTAATAATTCACCGAAAGGGAGTGAAGGAATTGATGATTTCTGGGCGCCTTTCAAAGTACAATCCGACCCCGTGGTGGGTGAGGTTTATGGAGGAAAGGACTGAAGTGGACTCCAGTCTGGAATGCTGTGTATAGTTTTGGTCTCCTTACTGAATAGAGATCAATCTGCATTGGAAGGAGTGCAAAAAGAATCACCAGACTGAGTCCTGAGATGAAGGTATTGTCCAATGGGAAGACATTGACTCGTCCAGGTCTATATTTCCTAGAGTTTAGAAGAATGAGAGGTGATCTCATGAAAACATATAACATTCTCAAAGGGCTTGACAGGGGCGATACTAGGCCGGAGTTTCCCCAGGCTGTGGAGTAAGGAATTTGGGGTCACTGCTTCAGAGCAAAGGGTCATCCATTAGAATTGAGAAGGAAAGAAACATCTTTCGTAGAACCATTGTTGTGATTCTGTCATTCTATAACCCAGAGAGCTGTGAGTGCTCAGTATCTGTGTGTACGCAAGGCAATATTCGATAGGTTTTCTGATAGTAAAAGAATCAGGGGGTATGGCGAGAGTGCGGGAATGTGACGTTGAGGTTCTAAATCAGCCAGAATATTACTGAATGGCTGAGCATGTTTGAAAGGTGATATGGTGGCTGCTGTTTCTATTGATTGGATTCTCTGCTTTGATGCCTTACACTCCTGAGAAAAGATATCAGCAACAATCCACATCTCTCTGGGAACTTTGAACAGGCTGGGTCTCTTTTTCGGAAAAGAGGAAAACTGGTAAAATTTATATGAGTCTTTTAAATAATGAACCGTTTTAACATGGAAAACTGTTTATTTGTGGCTGAGTCCAAAGCAATGGGCAATCAACATATGACAGTCATTAAAAGAACAAACAAAAATATTAAGACAAATAAATTTAAACAAAGACAAGTCAGAATGTGGAACTTGCTGCCACAGGGAGTGGTTGGAGATATTATTGATACATTTATTGGAACACTTGGAAATACAGGAGACAGAACGGAACAGGCCGACAAAGGGAGCAGGATGGAAATGGTCAATTAGATTTCGGGTGGGGTCAGGCTGGAATTGAATATATACATAGGCCGAATGGTCCATTCCTCTTCCGCATTTTCTCCCCTATAATGTAAAATTGAGAGAAAACTCCGCCCAGAGAACGCGGAGAGGATCAGTCAATGGGCGGGAAGAATTGAAATTGTCAGAGAGCCGAAAGAGGCAGTTCCCAGTGAGTAACAGTAAAACCACTGCGGAAGCTGAACAGACTGAACCCAACCGACAACTGAGAGAGTTTGGGACAAATTCCCACGATTGGAAGAACCGCAAACAGCAGAAGTGTGAAATAAAGGAAATGTGAAATAAAAGAAATAAAATGAAATTCACTGTAAATATTTCAAATGAACTGAACTGCAGGAAGTTGCACCCTATTGATAGAACATAGAGCAAAAGGCAGAGATAAATTCCAGGGCAGTTTTAAACCGCAGTAAATGATTGACCTTTGACCACTGGTGTTCACTTTCGGTTTGGCCCAATCGGTGCTGATGAACCCCATCAGTTTGTGTTGGAACTTGCTGTGCACAGTGACGCCACGCAGCTGTGTTTCTCTCCAACAAACATGTTCTTTTAAAACTGATTGCCTCGCTAAACATAAAATGCTCCAAGGAAAATAGAAACGGGAATGTAATATAATTCATAGAATTATCCAGCACGGAAGGATGACATTCGGCCCATCGTGTAGGTGCTATCCCTTTTAAAGTGCAACCCAATTGTTTCCCATTGCTCATGAATTTTCTCCATAGCTCTATATTTTCATTTCAATTTCCAGCACATTTGTTTGAAAGTTGCTATGGAACCTGTTCCCACCACCAATTCAGACAGTGCAGCTCTGATCGGAAGAATTCGCCGTGGAAAAGAAAATATCACCTCACTCCCCACTTGATCCTATTTTATTAACAGTAAATACGGTTCGCACAGGCTTCAAACGAATAAAATTACCGCAAACAGCGGAGCTATTCACGCGATTGGCAAATCCCCCTGGACAAACAGTGGCTAAAAAAAAGATAATGTTCATTTTTTTTTTATCCTCCAGATTCCAGTTCCATAATTTCCCGGGATCCGCCTCTACAAACCTCTGCTGCCGGTGACACCGTTAATTTAAGCTGTGAATAATCAAGGTTCTGTCAGTACACAGTATACTGGTACCCAGGGCAGGCGCTGGAATATCTGCTTCAGAGACACACTTCAGGAGAGGAGAATAAAGAAAACGCTACCGGGGGGAGAATTTCTGCTTCTATCGATCCTGCCGAGAAAATCACCCGGTTAACTCCAAACTACAACTGAGCGACTCCGCTGTGTATTACTGTGCACCGAGTCGGCACGCAGCACAGTGATACAGAAACCGGAGGGCGCTGCACAGAAACCTGAACACGGTGGGATTACAGACACACAGTTTTACAGAGCACGGAGAGAACTGCACAAAAACCTGCACACGGTGCGATTACAGACACACAGTGATAAAGAGCACGGAGAGAGCTGTACAAAAAACTGAACATGGTGGGATTACAGACACATACTTACTTATACACACATGGAAGAGGGTTGGGGTGGGGTGGGGGGCGTGGGGGGGGCGTGGGGTGGGGGGTGGAATTAGCTAATCTGCACGAATGTATTTACAATTGAGTTTATAATTTTGTAGCACAGAATAAAGCCGTTAAACCCATCAAGTTTGCACATTTCTTCTGGCTCCTCAGAGCCTTTAATATTTTTATACTTCGAGCCGTCTACAATACTCCTGCTAAAATAATTCATTCAATTATCCATTCTTCAAAAAGAGATGTGGACTATTTGGGCATAAATGGTTGAAAGTGCCAGACAGCCTGAGAAAGTGGTGCTTAAACATCTGGTATCATTGGATTCAGAACAGCACAGCGGCATAGAGTCCAAAAGCAAGGAAATGCTACTGATCCCCTGGAGTGCACTTGTTCCTCCTCAACTGGAGCATTGTGTCCACTTCGGTGCATCCCACTTTTGGAAGGGTGTGAATGGTTCAGAAAGGGCGCAGAGAAGTTGACCAGAATCGGTCCAGGGATGCAGAATTTCAGTTAATTGGATAAACTGGGGAAACTGGGCTATTTCTCCATGGAGAATGGAATGTTCAGGGTAAATCTGATAGAGGTGTTCAAAATCACGTAGGTCTGGGCCGAGTAGATCAAAATAAACTGTTTCTGTTGGTGGAAGGGTAGAGAGGAAGAGCAGGAGGTTGCGTTTCGATTCGCTTCCTTGGTGAACGGGCCATGGCCGTGTTTATGCACAGTGAACAGATATCACTAGATAGTGGCTGAGATCGTTAAAGCAAAACCCAAGTGTAGATTGGGCTTCAGAATGTTTCCTTAATGCTAGAACGCTTTCTGTCACTATTAACAATCCCGAGTTTGCTGGTGATAATGAACAAACCAGGGTTTCATTACCTCCCACCCCTGTCTCTAAAAGCGCAGCCATTCATCTATCAAGATAAAAGCAAAAATCTGCGGATGCTGGAAATCCAAAACAAAAACAAAAATACCTGGAAAAACTCAGCAGGTCTGGCAGCATCTGCGGAGAGGAGCACAGTTACCGTTTCGAGTCCGAATGACCCTTCAACAGAACGAAGTAATAATAGAAGAGAGGTGAAATATAAGCTGGTTTAAGGGGGGATGGGACAAGTAGAGCTGGATAGAGGGCCAGTGATAAGTGGAGATAACCAAAAGATGTCACAGACAAAAGGACAAAGAGGTGTTGAAGGTGGTGATATTATCTGAGGAATGTGCTAATTAAGGGTAGAAAGCAGGACAAGCAAGGTACAGATAGCTCTAGTGGGGGTGGGGTGGGGTGAAGGAATCAAAAAAGGCTAAAAGGTAGAGATAAAGCAATGGATGGAAATACATTTAAAAATAATGGAAGTAGGTGGGAAAAGAAAAAAACTATATAAATTATTGGGAAAAAAAGGTGGGGGGGTGGGGTGGGGTGGGGGGGGGGGGGTGGGGGGTGGTGGAATCTGAAAGGGGGTGGGGATGGAGGAGAGAGTTCATGATCTAAAATTGTTGAACTCAATATTCAGTCCAGAAGGCTGTAAAGTGCCTAGTCGGAAGATGAGGTGCTGTTCCTCCAGTTTGCGTTGAGCTTCACTGGAACAATGCAGCAAGCCAAGGACGGACATGCGGGCATGAGAGCAGGGTGGAGTGTTGAAATGGCAAGCGACAGGGAGGTCTGGGTAATGCTTGCAGACAGACCGAAGGACAGATCCTCTATCAGGACACTGACTGTAGTCCAGCTCGGGGCGTTTCCATTCAATGTCAGACAGCTCACCACTGACGGATCTCACAGGCCAACGGAGACACAAGGAAGTGAAGTGGAGCATCCTGAGACGCGACAGCAAATTATTGAGGGCGGGGATTAGAATGGATGTCTTCAAATCTGATCCTGAGATGGCTCTCTCGGTCCGATCGGGTTCTTTTCTGTTAATCGATATGCAGGAAAAAAAAGTTATTTAAAATGTGAGATGGGCAGCTGTTTTACTCAGAGCTGAAACAAGGTACAAGTTGTTATGAATTTTTTTGACCTTCGACTCTGCCGCAAAGCAACACGTGAACAAAGGGCTAACTTGAACAAAGTGCTATTTCTATACCTGGGTGGACATTAGGACATTGTGGATACCCTGCTCTGCTGTGATGTCGATAACACCGTCAATCATGATTGTATGACCTATTACTATTTATGTTACACGACATGTTGTCTTTGTTTATATTACCCGAGACCATATCTCTGTTTATATTGAACTGGATCCTGTCTCTGTTCATACAATGTTAGACCTTGTCTCTGTCTGTATTACACTAGGCTCTGTCTCAGTTATTTCCACACTGAACGATGTAGCATTCTGCATTACATTGACCCTGCCTCTATTATTGCGGCACTTGGCTCTATACCTGTAATTCTTGCCCAGTAATTACTTGACGTGACAATTTCCTGTCTGTGTTAAACAAGGCCCCAGCTCAACTATTATTGCACTAGGGCAATCTTTTGTTTGTATTATATGAAAGGTGAATTATTGCACTCGACTGTGTTTATATTGTATTTAACTATCACAGCACGAGACAATGTTTCTTTTTTTATCTTCCACTACACCCTGTTGCTGTTCACTTCACGCAAGGCTTTGTCTCAGTTATTACTGCACTAGAGCAAGTATCCTTCTACATTATGTTGGTCGTGTCTCCATTGCTACTGCACTTGGTGCTATTAATTTTAAGCCATTTCTCAGTAATTACTTTCCCCAACGATACCCCAGTTTGTATCACACTAGGGTATGTGTCACTTGTTCCTTCACTAGAAACTCTCAATTCAAACTCGGGCATTTGGAGGCACTTTCAGCATTTGTGGTTTATCAGGACAAACACGTTTTCTGCTGTTTCCACATGGCCCAGGATTTGCAAGCGATAGGCTCAACCTCATATGTCCTCCCATGTTAGTTAACAATTATTTCAGATTGTTCAGCTGTAAATCTATTTAAATATTTGAATAACATTAAGACACTAAACACTAGAGCACTTACAAGGAAACCAAACAGATAAACTCATCTGAAAACTAAAAGCACAAAATAATTGAGAATATGACGGGGCTGGGAAGAGATGGTTTTGAATTAGAGATCAGTTCAGCATTTTCAACAGGGGCTATGATTGATGGAGACGCTAGGACATGGTTTCTGGGGAGGAGGGACCGCAGGATTTGAAGTTCACCCTCACTGGCAATGGATTTATCTACCTTACTAATGTTAGAAATAAAAGTCATGAATCTATCGCTTCATCTGTTTGTTCACCGACCTGTAACTAAAGTGTATGTTGCAGCTTAATTACCCCTCTGGAGACTGTCAACTGGTATAAATGAGGGACCCTTTGAAAGCATCACAGAGTTAAGATGCGCAGCATTCAGAATCTCTTTGGTTTCTGAAAGACGATGCATGGGCCAGCGAATGGAGCATTCTATGCCATTTACTACCCTGTTCTCGCTTTTATTGGTGTCCCGGGTGAGTTATGAATTCAAAATAAATTATTTATTTTTTTGTAAATCCCCAAAATTCTGTCCATTTCCTTTCTGGATCGCGCTGAACTTTCGTAATACTCGGCACTGTCTGAGTATAGAGGACTTATTGGATTATGGTGTATTATAGTGCATTACTTGCACTT
This sequence comes from Cetorhinus maximus, assembly GCF_964194155.1. Lineage (NCBI taxonomy): Eukaryota > Metazoa > Chordata > Chondrichthyes > Lamniformes > Cetorhinidae > Cetorhinus > Cetorhinus maximus. The sequence continues at coordinate 20,765,975 of NC_135901.1, forward strand.
GTATTATTCGATAAATTATGCGATGAACTTAGAGAACAACAGCCTATTAGATTGCAGAAATGTTAATATTAATGCATGGCATTTTCCGCACGTTATATTGTTGAACAATAGAAAATATTCTAATGTATTAAAATGCATTCTGGTGTTTTGAGTGTTAGATGGAACAATAGCGTATCTTATAGTCATAAAATGCATTCCCGTGCACTGATTTTATTAAAGTACCTGAAAACGAATCTAAAGCGCAATCATTATTCAAGATGGACCGTGATGTTAAAATTTATTCAATGATTCCACTAATCTGCAGGGCGACGCCTGAAAGCATGTTCTAGTTACATTGTTGTGTGTTCCCACTGGGCAATTCCTTTTGTAAATGTGGCCATAGGAATGAATGATGGAAACGTTTGGCAGAGTTCAATGGGGGTGCAAGATGTTTAACCAATTGTCTATTTTGTTGTGTGGTGCTAGGTTTTGTGCATTTGGACTTTATTTTGGATAATTATATTTTTTTATTGAATCACGGGATGTGGTTGGCAATGGGAGGGTCACCATTTATTGTCTATCCCTCCTTTCCACTTGAGGAATTTGAGTTGCACTTTTTTTCTTGAGTCTCTGCAGCACGAATGGTGCAAATGGTTCACAGAAGTTTTGACAAACAAATTTGATAAGGAACGGCACAAAGATATATGAGGCCAGATGACAAAACGTTTGATCAAAGAAGTACGTTATTAAAAACAATTGAAAAATAAGGAAAGAGAGACGGAGCCGTTGAGGTGGGGGTCGGAATTCTTTATCTCAGAAGATGAAGGCATAACCTTTAGTGATGGAGTGGTTAATATCAGGGATGCTCATGGGAGCAGAGTTGGATGTATGCTGTGATCTCAGATCGTTTTAAGGCTGCAGGATTTTACAAGGATCTGGAGTGGCGACGCTAAAGATCGGTTTGAAAATCAGGAAGAGAATATTGAAATAGAGACTTTGACGGACAAGGGTCCAGTGTAGCTCAGTGAGCAAAGTGGTGATTGATCAACGGGACTTGGTGTGGGTAAGGGTATGGGGAACAAATTTTTTTTGAATGAGTTGAAGTTCAATAACGATGCGAAGTTAGATACCGCCCAAAAGACTATTCCAATGGTCATGAGCCGAGTTATAAGAAAGGCTTGGATACGGTTTTAACAGCGGTTAAGCTAAGGCAGGGTTAGAGACGGGTGATATTATGGGCTGCATTAGAAAGGTTGAAGGATGCAATGTCGGTGTTTATGATAGACATGGGGATGTGGGCGTTTGGAAGTTTATCTCACGGTCAAACAAGAGATCACTATTGTAAAGAGTCTCAAACCTCAGAAGGTAGCGAGCCACGGGAATGGGATCTGTGGCCAGAGGGCGGAGTTTGTGGCGAGAACTGATTGTAATGTCCTTTGTGTTGACAAATGTTCAATCCAACATTGGATGTCGAACAGTTAGCAACTGATTTGGAATAATTGGAGTCTGGAGGTGATGAAGGGACTGATCATGAGAGTTTCAGAACCAGATTGGATGAGGCAGTAGCTGGTGTCCGGAGTTCTCTCAGTTACCTCTCTCTCTTTTTATTTCTTACAGCCAACTTGGTGGCGATCATAATCCTGTCCCGAGGACGGTGTGGACTCTCCCGGTGTATCACCTACTACCTGGTGGCGATAGCAGTGACCGATTTCCTTGTCATGATCGTTGCCGTTATCCTCAACCGGATTGGTGGCATTTACTTTAGGTATAGTGTCCTATCTACCACCCCGGGATGCGCTGTCAGCACCGTGCTTGTCTATGCCACCCGGGATGGCTCAGTCTGGCTGACTGTCGCCTTCACCTTCGACCGTTTCGTGGCCATCTGCTGTCAGAGTCTGAAGACCAGATACTGCACTGAGAAAACTGCAGTGCTGGTTATAGGATTGGTCAGTGCCCTGAGCTGCGCCAAGAACGTCCCTTTCTACTTCACCTACCAGCCCTTGTATAGTCTGGACGGGGTGTCCTGGTTCTGTGACATTAAGTCCAGCTACTACATTTTGCCCGCCTGGCAGGCCTACGACTGGCTAGATCACATCTTGACTCCTTTCCTCCCTTTCTTCCTCATTCTGCTGCTCAATGCTTTGACCGTAAGGCACATCTTAGCGGCCAGCAGAACCCGCAGGAGGCTCCGGGGCGCCGAGAGTCACGGAGACCCGGAGATCGCCAACCGCAAGAGGTCCATTGTCCTGCTCTTCGCCATCTCCCTCAGCTTCCTCCTCCTGTGGATCACCTATGTCGGACATTTCCTCTTCGTGTGGATTACGGGTGAGGCTTACTTCACCGGCCTGGATTTCAATGACCCACAATTCATCCTTCAAGAGACAACCAACATGCTGCAGTTATTCAGTTCCTGCAATAATATTTTCATCTATGCAGTAGCCCAGACCAAGTTCAGGGATGAGCTGAAGAAGGTGCTGAATTGCCCCTTTGTGACCCTCACCTTTTGCTTTAAATGGTGTGTTATCAAGCAGTTAGGGGCCAGTAATGTTTTGTTTAAAGTAGCCAAAGTTTGAAACCCCGGTTGCTTACTAAAAAAATACAGCCGCAATATTTCACGGTTTTGAACAAGCAAAATAAACTTTACCATATAAAGGTAGCAAAGTAAAACAATTTGCATTACCAATCTGATACTCTAACATTCAGATCTAACATGAGGTAAATATGAAATAGCGAGCAGCTGTGGTCGAACACACCACACTGCATTTTAAAAGGCAGATGCGACCAAGACAGACCCCACAGATTTCTCAGCAACCCACCCAGACGTCAGTGAGTACAGTGAGTCACACAATCTCTGCCTCCCTCACGAGGGATTCCTCTCTTCAGTTTCAAAGAACAAGCACCTGAACTCCCTTGAAAGTTGCTCTGACTTGGGTTGCCTCAGGGCTGTTCACCTCCTAGTGGTTTAACCTTGTATCCCGAGATAACACAGCAATCTCTGATCATTGGCACAATTTCAGCTCTTTAACAGACAGCTAGCTTCACTGCTGCCGCTGCCCGGGCATTTTACTGATCTCCAATCTCCCCAGCTGCACCAAGCTATCAGTGGCTCCCACAGCTTCCACGGAGCCCTAACTCTGTCAACAGCGTGGAGACTGCCATCTTCTGCCTTTCTCTGGTCCGCAGAGCTTCCGAACCCTAAGTGCACGGAGTTATCAAACGGGACCTGTGACTTTTCCTGTGCCCCATCTATACAGAGCCATCTAACAGCAATCTGTTTGCTGCCTGGTGCCTCTTCCTTGCTGCTCGGCCCGCACAGTCACCTGGGTTTATTTTTCCCCACCACCTATACCCATGCCCGGGTCCCGTAGTCGTGTTTGTGACTCATCACCACCACGCAGGCGCCTTGGTAATGACTGCAATGCTCCCAACTGCCGATCACTGGGCTGAGTATGCGCAGACTGTCACATTCAAAGGTCCCGCTGAAACCCCCAGGGCATTCTGTGCTTGTTGTCCCCCGCCTCTGCCTGGAAAATACCCCAGACAGACAGGTAAGTTCATATTCTTAACTGGTGAAAAATAATAAAACCCCTTCATGGTGTTTCTCTTCCATCAGAGTGTCTCAGTGCATTGAACTTTCTGTCATCTTATCCATAAATCGTACGCTCAAGCTCCCACATTCGAAGTATATAAAACTCATAGTGCAGCGCCAACAGTCTGCTGTTGTCTACACTGAAGGAATCCTGAGCGATTGAACATGCCAACTTTCTGGATGAGACGCTGAACGACGGTCTCTGTCTACGCTCTCAGGTGGATTGCAAAATGTCTCACCGTCTCTATTCAAAAATTTAAGAAAACAGCAAAGAATTCTCCCCAGTGTCCTTGGCCATTATTTATCCTTCATTGAACACCACTGAAGACAGTTTTGTGCTCATTTATCTCATTACTTTTGGTGGAATCTTGCTCTGCCCACCTTTTGCTGCCACGTTTCCTGCATTACAACAGGAACGTTTCTAATTGTCTGTAAAGCCATTTGAGCGCCCTGAGGCCGGGTACGGCGCTATGTAAATACCTGATTGTTTTTCTTTCTTTCATTCATTCTTTCTCAGCAACAACTCCACACTGCAGAGACTCGATCTCCACGTTTAGTCCTTACACTTAAAATAAAGTATTTGATAACATGAGAATTTATTTTTGAGTTTTGATCCCGAATGTGCTGCCCGAAAAGGAAGCTAGACCCAGATTAAACAATAAATTCCAAATGGGAATTGGATAAATGCTGGAAAAGAAGGACATAGTGAAAAGAGCAGGGAGTGTAAGGAACTGCCAGTTATCTACTATTTCTAAAGGAAAATACAGCTAGAGTAATGGACACAATCCCTTCCTTTCAGTATGAATAACGTTATCTGTTGGAAAGTAGAAACAAATTTGCAATTTACTCATCAATACAATCACGGCCAGCTTTCAGCTCCTTTTTAAAAAGCCGGCAGTTTTTTTTTTGCCCCCGCACTCCCATTCCCTACCCCTTGTCCCTCGAAACATTGCAGTCCGAGACCATCACCTAGTTCGCCGAGTGGAGGTGCCTCTCCTGCTAACTGAATAGTTCTTTCAGAAACCCAGCAAAACACAGTGGTCGACTGGCTTCACCCGATGCTGTGTGGGTGTGAACTGCGCTTTTCGGCGACCTCAGGCGAACCGAAGAGTGCTTCACAGTGGCTCAGGGGGCGAGAGGTTATCGGGGATTGGCGGGAATCTCAGGCCGAGGTTACAATCAAATCAGTCATGTCCTTATTGAATGGTGGAACGAACTCGAGGGGCGGAGTGGCCTATTCCTGCTTCTAGTGCGTATGTTAGCATGGTCCAGTGTAATATGAGCAGCGACAGGGAAGGTCTGGTGTGATAGAAAGAAAAACCGTTTTAAACGTAATATGAATAAAGATAAAAGGTGTCATGACGTAATCACTGGGGTAGTATTTAATTTGATAAAAGGAGATATGCTTTAATGTGATGTAGGCAATGTGTAGTTGATTAATACTAGAGCCAGCAAGTACTGTAATATGAACAAAGACACGGTGCACTGCATTGATAACTGAGGCCGGGACTTCCGTTATGTAAAAGGAATCGTGCTCAAGGACAATAACAATGGAAGCATGATCGTGCGTAAATTAAAAAAAGGCATAGCCGTCTGTAGTAATAAATGAGACAGCGTTTAGTTCAATATAACCAGGGGTATGCATTAGTAAACATTAATAATGATGTGCTTCGCACAGACGTGCACTCTATGTCTTATGTCCACAGGGTAGATGTGGAAAATATGTTTCCACTTATGAGGGAGACTAGAACTAGGGGACAGAGTTTAAAAATAAGGGATCTCCAATTTAAGATGAAGAGAATTTTTGTCGCTCAGAAGTTCTAAAGTCTGGGTAGCCTCTTCCCCAGAGAATGGTGGAGGCAGGGTTATTGAATATTATTAAAGCTGAGTTAAATAGATTCTTGACTGACAAAGGAGTCAAAGATTATCAGGGGATTTATTGATGGTAGTGCCATTGAATGTCAAGCGGCCATGGTTAGATTCTCTCTTGCCTGGCACTTGAGTGGCTTGAATGTTATCTGCCGCTTCTCAGCCAAAACCTGGATGCTGTCGAGATATTGCTGCATTTGGACATGGGCAGCTTCAGCATCTGAGGAGTCGCGAATGGTGCTGAACATTGTGCAATTATCGGCAAAATATCCCCACTTCTGACCTTATGATGGAAGGAAGGTCACTGATGAAGCAGCTGAAGGTGGTTGGGCCTAGGACATTACTCAGGAACTGCTGCAGTGATGTCCTTGAGCTGAGATGGTTGACCTTCAACAACCACAACCATTTCAGTGACGGTGATTGGTGGAGAAATATTGTCCAGGCCAATTCCCCTTCTCTGCTTTAAAATAGTGCTCATGTGATCCATCATGTCCACCTGGGAGGGTAGGCGGTGTCCTTGATTTTACATCTGATCCGAAAGCCGGCCCCTCTGACGGTGCATATTTCCCTGAGGACTGAAGTGATGAGATCCTGGGGGTCAAGTCTCCAGAGAGGGACGAAATCCTGAAACTTCTTGTTCAAAGGCGAATGGGCGGGTAACTGAGCCTCGGCTGACAAGCAGTGTTTGCGGAATGGCCTTTGTGTTGTTAGGCATGTGCACCTTTATGCAAATGTATACATAGTTTATATACACACTTTCAGGGAAATGAGTACAAATCTTTCATAGTGGTGATCAGGCTGATGAGTGACATACGGGGTGCAGTGACCTCTCGGCGCCTCGATCACTGGCCCTCCCTGATCAGAAAGCCAGTTTCCATCAGGGGCTACTCAGTAAATTCCAGGATTGTTGTTTCCGACAGATTACGTGTGTCCCGTGAGCGGACAGAATCTGTGAACAGACTGGAGACAGAATCCTGGTAATCCCAGGACGTGGGGACCCTCAACAGCATAATCCAGGAAAAAGGTTTGAAATAAAGAGAAGGAAATTTAAAGAAATAAACTTTACTGGCCCCCTGGAAGCAGGGGGACATTCATTTTTAACCCTGGAATCAAATATCACTCGGAAAGAGAAATAGCCTCTTACAGACTCAGGGTGTCAGTAAGCACTTCCCAACCGAACGAAGTACCTTTCCAGTGTAGCCGCTGTTGTGATGTTAGTAATATTATTTACACAGAGGGTAGTGGCAATGTTTGATTCTCTACCAGAAAGGGTTGTCACTCTGACCCTTGTAGTGGAGTGAAGGGATTTGAGTGTCCAAGTATTTTCCGGATACTTTGAAGTTGTGGCCAATAGTGACCAAAATATTCGGTCACGAAAAGATGGACTGATCTCTCTCTGCCGATCTCTGTCTCTCTCTCTGTGTCTCTCTGTCTCTGTCTCTCTGTCCCGCACTCTGTCTCTCTCTATCTCTTTCTTTCTCTCTCTCTCTGTTCCTCTGTCTCGCTCTCCGTCTCTCTGCCTCACTCTCTCTCTCTCTCTCTCTGAATGTGATAACCTTTTACATCGGACTATGCAGTGACATTGGACCATGAAATATAATGCTTTATAGGCCTCCACCTCTAAGTCTCTGTGTAATTCACCTATCGATTGTTTACAGCAACGTATCACAGCGCCAAAATATTTCCTGTATTCCCCAGCTGCCACATGTCAGAACATGAACTAACGGCGTGGTAAGTTTTCTGCAAAGATAAGATCCTGGAACGCCATCTAGTGGCATCCTGCCTGTAAAACAACGACTCTCAATTTATTCTCGAATATTGCTGCATGATTTGGTTTTAGTATTACTGTAAGTTCTATCTTTTCATTGTTTTGCTTATACTACCTTTACTATTTAATATTCATTCCTGGACTACTTGCCTCAGTTTTCTGACGTGCCACGTCATTAGGACAGTGCCTGTTCATTTGCATAAATAGATGAGCGTTTTGTTCATAAACTCATACATCTGCAACTGATGAGGTTGTGATTGTTCATTTCAGAAGAATGTAAGGTTTGCGAGCACCTTAATCATCAAAGAACAATGTCAATCAAATTTCAGGATTCCAGGTATCTACTAGCATACAAATGCCCCGCCATCCAATAAGGTCATGTCTGATCTGGCTGTAACCTCCCACCTACCACCAGTTACCTTCCACTCCTTTGTTTATCAAAAGTCGATCACCCTCTGCCTTGAAAACATTCAACGACCCTATTTCCCCTGCCCTTTGAGGAAGGGGGTTCCAAAGACTCACTACTTTCTGAGAGAAAATTTTCTTCTCATCTCTGATTTAAATAGTAGACCCCTCATTTTTAAACAGTGACCCCTAGTTCTAGATTTTCCCACAAGAGGAAACATCCTTTCCATGCGTGATTTATTTTTATAGAGGTCGTTAATCTGTATGTTATATTAGTATGAAATAATAAAAAACATTTTCATTCAGTTACTCGGATGATGAACTGTTTTTTTTTTTATGCAGAGTATCTCACGCTTCTAAAGCCCATGTACTGATTGTCTCCCCAGACCCCATGTCGAATGAGTTCTAGAGCAGCCTCCACCCCTCCGTGCCTCCCCGTGTTTCACTGCACTATTCTACACCGCAGCATCTGAGAACTGAACCGAGTGAACGGTGAGAGTGGTAGAGCCTTTCGCATGGTCCACAGATACTTTAAATCTTCCTTCAACTCTTCCATCACTGAATATGGAGAGAGATGCTCTGGAACGCGATTAGAGAATTGGCGGTGCAAGAATATAAGTTCATTTGCAATGAAAGTAGAGTTATGGTGAAGCAAAATGATTGTCCTTGCGTTCCCGATAAACCAATATCAGAGATAAAAACAAAAAACTACTGCGGATGCTGGAAATCCAAAACAAAAACAGAATTACCTGGAAAAACTCAGCAGGTCTGGCAGCATCGGCGGAGAAGAAAAGAGTTGACGTTTCGAGTTCTGCTGAAGGGTCATGAGGACTCGTAACGTCAACTCTTTTCTTCTCCACCGATGCTGCCAGGCCTGCTGAGTTTTTCCAGGTAATTCTGTTTTTGTTTTGGAAACCAATATCAGAATTTGTTTCCCAATGACAAATAGTAGCTGCCAAAACAAGAATTAAATTAACATAATGATAATTACAAGGAAAATTAAACAAAGTGCTTGTGGAAATAGGTAGAATAAACTGATCAATCCACCCATCCACGAATCCACCCTGGGTCCACCTGAGTTAACGGTTCTGTAAGAACAGCCCATAATTATCAGCTATAGGAACTCCACTTCTGAGAGCTTTCTTTACCTCTGTTGGCAAATCGATATTCTGGGTAAGTTCGGAGCTAGTTACGCTATAAATGGCGGCATGGAGATAGCTTTGCTTGTTTGGAGGCCATGGCGTACTGGTATTATCACTGGAATTATGCTTGAAAAATCCTGGTTAATCCTCTGGGGACTCCAGTTCGAATCCCCGCTTTGGTAGAATTTAAATTCAATTTAAAAGGCTAATGATGACCATAAAACCATTGTCGATTGTTGTAAAAACCCATCTGGTTCACTGTTGTCCTTTAGGGAAGGAAATCTGTCGTCCTTACCGGGCCTGGCCTACATGTTGCTCCAGGCCCACAGCAATGTGGTTGACTCTAAAGTGTCTTCTGAACAAGGGCAATTTGGGGATGGGCAACAAATGCTGGCCTATCCAGTGACGCCCACATCCCATGAACGAACAAACATCTTTTTCCCACAAAATTGTTTCTCTGTGGATTAAGACAAGGACAAAGAGAGCAATAAAACTGCAGTAAATAGACCTACCTGTTTTGCTTCTCTGGAACCAAGGATGAAACTGTTCCCGTCCACAAAAGCACAAAATAAAGCTTATCGGAGCTGCAAATACTCGCTGAGGTTTTTTTACGGGGCTCTAGCTGTGATCTAACGCTGTACTTCATTGCACAGTAATACACCGACCCGTCCTCCACACTCAGCTCGCTTATATTGAGGTAGCCGTTCTTTTGAGACATGTCAGCAGCCGCCAGATACCGTCCTGAAATTTCAGCTTCCTTCAGTGCTAAAATATTGGTGATAATCTATCTTGGCGGCTGTGCCGTCTGCTGCCGATACCATTGCATGTAGTACTTATTCCGATCTGTATATTCACAGTCTAACTGCACCGAACCCCCTTCTGACACCGTTATTGCGACCGGGGACTGAGTTACTGGATCTGCGCATAGTCCGCCTGTGAGGTAGATGAATGAAATATCAAGCGGTTAAACAATGTTGATCTAAATTTGTTTGTAGCTGTTTGAGTTCGCGGAACCTCCTATCTACCCAGCTGTCATGATATGGATATTTCTGATCGCGAATTGAATTAAATGCTATCGCAATCTCTGTACATTAATCTGCTAATCTGCCTTGAGTAATGTAATCCAGTATTTACTGCCGAACAGCGCCGCCAGTATTATCAGCAACATGTTTTACTGAATCTCTCAGTGAATGTGAATGGAATAAGCAAGAGATGGAGAAGGAGAGAGGAAACCCGGGGTCTGTTCAGCTCATTGCTCCACCCGCACAGCGCAGGGGCCAGGATCATTGTGACCTCATTCAGGAATCCCCATTGGCTATGGCGTTTACACCACGTGATTTAGTGACGCCCATGCTTGTATTTGGCGCCCTCCGCTGGTGATTTCGGTTCAATTCGTGTTCGGATGCAGCCATTGAATGGATTCAAAGTTTATTGAAATGCATATCAAGAAACGAATGTTCCCTGGAATCTGAATTGGAGCTGTTCAGGCTCAGTCTCTGTGGCTGCTGATGTTTAGGTTGGGGCGTGATGTTAAATCTGATGAGATCATCGCTGGAGTTCTCTGTCCAAATCCTGGGCACTACGAAGCAGAAGGAATGTCAAGATTTTGGAGAAAGTGCGGAAACTGTATATCAGAATGGCACCAGAGATGAGGAACGTTTACGCGAACAGACTACGCAAACGTGGATTTTTATCCTCGTAACAGAGAAGGTAGAAGAGATTCAATTGGTGTGCTAAAAATTGTCCTTTATTCAGAATAGATCGCAGTTTCTTCCATTGTCAGAAGATTCAATAACCAAATCATCTCAATTTCATGAAAATATTTGAGATGGAAAGATCTGTTTTATTTATTACATTATATGTTACCACCTTGAATACGATGCTTGAAATGATGGGGGGAGAGGATTCAATCATAAACTTCAAAACGGAATTGTTATAAATTGAGAAATGAAAGCAACGTGGAAAATGTGAGGTGTGAAAGGCGATTGGGATGGCTCTTTCAAATAGACACAGATACGGTAAGCGGAGTCTTCATTCCGTTCCCTAACTTTCTATGATTCTGCTCCCTTCCTGCCCCTCCCGCACTATTTGTTCTCAATCACTTGATGTGTGAACAGATGCAGGATGCTCACAGTCTCCTGGAGCTTCAACCGTCTCTATTTCCGCTCCATCAGTTCCGGCTGCAGCTGATCACCGCCGCGCACTTTTATCAGTTTTCAATCTGCGGCATCCCCGGCCACAGCTTCCGTTTGTTCCTCTCCTCTGACCCGATTTTGTCAGAGACAGTTTGATCTTTAATTGATTTGACAGTCTAATCTTTAATCGATCTGAGAGACTTAAATTGAAAAGTGAAGTAATTCCTGGAGGTGATGTGGCCCATTAATCACATGTCCAGAATTAGCACAAAAAGACGGAAAAGAGATTAATCTTTAATGGATCAGAGAGATAGTTTAATCTCTAATCGATCATGGAAGACAGTTTAATCTCTAATTCATCTGAGAGACAGTTTGATCTTTAATTGATCTCTCTATAGACATATGCCTCTTTGTGCATGTATGGTTCTCCTTGCCCTTGTGTGCCTGTGCGTGCGTGCTTGAGTCGATGCACTTCAGAGTACGTGTTTGATTTTGCATGTCAGTGTGTGCACCTGGAAGCGTTTTTATGTATTTGTCTGTGTGCTTGTCTCTGCGCGTGTCCGTTGTGTGCGTCTGTGCCGCCATACTTTTTCCAATGCCGTGTAAGAGGCTTCGCCTGGACACAGCAGGGCTCTACTGGGCCATTTGCTGAAGAACTTTCACCCCAAACACAGTTGAATTAGGTCAGTAACTTCCATCCTTTTGTGCTAATTCTGGACATGTGATTAATGGGCCACATTACCTCCAAGAATTACTTCACTTTTCAACTTAATAAAAAACAGGAGCGAATACTCCCACAGAGAGAAAAGAGAGTGAGATAGGGAGAAAGTGCTATCGAGAGAAAAAGGGTAACCCAGAGGGAAACAAGTCGAAAAGCTAGAGGAGAAAGGGGAAAAGAGAGGGAGAAAAAGGTGGTGTTGGGGGCGAGGGGAAGAGGTGGGGGGGAGGGTGCGGTGTTGGGGGGAAGTGGATGGTGTTGGCCGAGTGCAGAATGTGCGGCATTCTATGTGAAATCCCTCTTTATATCGGCTGTGAGTATTTTTCATGGTCATCGAGAAGCTCTTTTAGTGGGAGACTCGAACACTGGTCAGAGAATAACTTTAAATATTACCCATCATCGTTCCGCATCAAAGATTGACCCCCTTAAAGAAACTATATCGGCTTCAATGCAGTTCTCATTATTCTGTACTCCACAGTGTAGTCGCTGAGTGTATTTTAGACTGAGGTTGCTAGATCTATGGGTATGAAGGGAAACAAGGGATCTGGGGATAGTGCAGGAAGGTGGATGAGAGTTAGATAGGTAGATTAGAGATAGGTGGTGCTGCAGGATCGAGAGGCCGAATGCCCGACTCCAGCTCTTGTTTCATATGTTCTTATGCTCTCTCTCCTTATTTCGAGCTCTCTGGCGTCACGGATTGAAGGAACTGTGAGCTGATTGGGTGAATTGAAGGACAAAGAGCTGTGAGCTCAGTCAGGAATGAACCAATCGGGCACGGGGACAGATATTACTCAACATCTTCTTAACTCTTCACCAAAACAATTCTGGTTGGAATCAGTCTATTGAAGTCTGCCATCGCCTCTGCAAACATGTTGTCTGTTCATTCTTCACAGCTGCGATTCTCTTAACTGGTAAATTGCCAAGTTACGCAATTTTCATCTTGCAGGTTACACTGGCATAGTGATCTTCCTTTTAACTATGTTTTCCCTTTATTTGTAAAGGGCTCCATTAACTTGATAACCCTGATTGTAATAGTGATAATAAAACGTTGAAGTTCTGTACTTTGAATTTTCTGCAGACTCGGTGTTACAGGAGCCGGTTGCAGGGGCACAGTTTGAAGGAGACTCATTGGCCATTAATTTCAGCTATTCGGCCATGATTGGTTTCTGCTCCTTGCAACTGTACCTTCAGGATGACGAGAAAGCCCCTACAATATTGACCTATATCCCTTCCGCTGGGGGTGTTTTCAATGCAGAGGGCGCGGGGGCTCGATTATCTGCATCTCTCGACACTTCCAGGAGTGAGGAGAATTTCACCATCTGTGACCTGTGTGGTGTATTACTGCGGGCTGAGAGACACAGTAACAAGAACCAGATGGAGCCTTCCTCGTACAGAAACACTGCAGAAACGTGACCAGGTGAACGGAATGGCGGGTAGAGTGGGGGGAAACAAAGACTTTTAAAGCATATAACCGGAATGTGCTCATTGAAAGTAAATCCAAATAAGTAACAAGCCGATCGCAACAGGTGCGGCATTTCGAAATTTTCCATTTACATCAAATGCATTCTGAACATAATGTAAAATGTGTTCAGAAAATTCATCCCATTTTGTAAATGAAAGATACAATGGCAGAAATGCTGAGCAAAATAGTTGACCTTGTGTTCCAGCCGTTACAGGGGATACACACAACACATAAATGCAGTTTTATATCACTGAAGGGACGCACAGGAAAAAAGAACAAAGGCTTTGCATTTTCATAAAGCCTTATCTGGTGTGTTCATATTTCCCAAAGGGCATCCAGTGCTCAAACTTTCTGACACTTTAAAAAAAAGCTTTAGTATTCAGTCGGTTTTCTGGTCATCTGTTCCGGTGCCTAGGTCACACCAGCCTGTCCTTGTGGATTATTCAATCTATTAATCATTGTTCATCAGCTTCTAATCATGTCTTGAAAATAACCTCTTTGTGCCTGTTTATATTATAGATTATTAATTTCAATATATGGAAGAATCTAACATTGAGAGATGTTTAATGAGGCCATTATATTTATTCGGATTCTCCTCACCTGGTGGTCTTATGTCTACACTACTGGCTATTTCAACTCAAAAGAAACATTTGTTCCCTTGCCTTGAGTTCTTTCATGCACAGCAGTGCACGGATATAAATGGACCCCGGCCATTTTCATGTGTTTGTTTTCTCAATGGATATGGCGAGCTCTCAGACATTCCCAAATAAACAACAGGATTCTGCCCCACACATTTAATACAGTAATCAGACAGAATCAATATTCAATGTGAGTGATTTTAGATGGTGCTTATGTGGATTGTGCTCGTACAGAATGGATTGACGTGTCTGTCTGACCCGCTGTTATAAACAGCCCTCAACAGACAGCAGCTGTGCCCCAGAAAACTGCAGCAGTTATTGTACGAGGCTTTCACTCGTTCCCATCACTGTGAGACTCTGTGCACAGTAATAGACCGCGGTGTCAGAGAGCCACAACTCCGAGATAGTCAATCGGTATGACTTGTCTGTCTGCTGGACTGTATCAGAAAACCGGCTCTGAGCGAAATCCGCCTTAAATTCTGAACCGCCGCCCGTGAGCCTCCGGACTGCAAACTCGGGCTCTCTGCCTGGGTACTGCCGGTACCAGAATAAGTAATTGGCATTGTCGGTATAGGTGCAGTTTAAAGCAACATCTTCTCCCTCTGTCTTTGTGAGTGAGGATTCCCGCTGAGTAACAGAATCTCCATCGCTTAGATCTGGAACACACGGTTAAAGAAAGAGGAAATCAGCGATTAAAACTTCAACTGAACAGAACTGAGAGTGAAAATTCACAGCCAGTGTGACATAAATTAAATGTAATTTCGAGCACACAACAGTTCATTCGGCCCAAATGGTCCATCTCCGTGTTTCCAACCCCGAAGAGCATCCTCTGCCCCTCTTCATCTCACTCTCTCAGCAAATCCTTCCAACCTTTTCTCCCTCTTCCGCTTATCCCGTTTCCCTTTATTACAACTAGACTCTTTGTCTCAACTGCTCCTTGTGGCATTGAATTCCTCATTCTAAAAAAGTAAAGGTAATTGTCCTGAATCCCCTATTGAGTCTTTTCCGTGACTCTTATATTTATAACCCATACTTTAGGAACCCTCCACAAGTGGAATTATATTTTCCGTCGAACTCCTTCATCATTTTGAAGACCTCTATTCGGTTCCCCCTCAGTTTCTCTTTAGCAGAGGGCAGACCCCCAGTCTGTACAGTGCTTGCTGAATTCTAGTACCATAATTGTAATTGGGTTTCTTTTCATTTTCGTTTGTGGCCTGTGTTCGTCTGATTAAAGACCAGAACATTTCACAATAAATCCAAGTGTGGTCCTATCAAGATCCGAAACATGGTTAACATGAATTTTCCACTTTTTAAATTTATTCCCCAAGAAATTAAGTCCCCTTTTCAAAATTTAAACTTCTTACCGACAATGAATGTGACCCAGACCACAGCGAGAACGGAGAGCTGCATTGCTGCTGTTCCGGGGGAAGTTCTGTGTCTCAGAAACCTGCAAAAGACCAGACAAGAAAAAGCTGAGTCAATTAGCTGAGGCGGATCTGATGTCGCTTCCTGAGGATATGGAATCGAAAGAGCTGAAATCACTGGATCTGATTGGCCTGATGTGACTCCAGCAGTCACGATTCGGTGCTTATTACAGAGAACTGGGACATTAAGGTCGCATTCTCTCTCTGTGACCTTATGAATTGGCAACGGGTCAGACACTGACTTTCCTCCATGTGGGACCTCGGTCAAAACCGGCCAGGGAGAGGGTGATGGTCTCCAATCTGTGATTGGTTACAGGGTGTGGCAGCGGGACAAACACTGACCTTTCCCTCTCGATGAATTGGGTTCGAAACCAGTGGTTAGGACATTTATTATTTGTGATGGGCACGAAGCACATCAGTGGGTTTAATGTTCCTATTTCTCCTGTACTTAAATCGAGCACATAAAATGAGTAAAGTCCGCTTCGGGTTTTGGAAACGAAGGCCATACTATTTTGCGGGTTGTTTGAAGCCTTTTTTGTGGTTGGGCCCAGATATGAACGACTTGTGCTGTTTGCATTGGCTGCACATTATGGACCAGAGCAACACCTGGCTCCCCATTCGCCTAAATACTTGTTTTTAAACCCGTCTGTGAGGAAGGTTTGGGAGAGAAACAGATTGAGGCTCAGGGAGAAAAACTGAGGGAGAGATAGAGTTGAATCACGATTAAACATCCGCAGTCTATATTTGGCTTATGGTTTTCATTGCAGTTTTCATGAAACGGCTATTATACTGGGTGGTTAAGAGTCACCCATATTTCTATTGGTAGGCGGAACGGGCATTCAAAGACATTATCGGACCAGCTGGGACTTTATGACCATCCAACAGTGTCATGTCACCACCAGTACTAGCTTTAACTCCAGGTGTTTATTTTATTAGCAGAACTTAAATTCCTCAAGTGTCGTGGTCTGAATGGAAATCAAGTAGTCGGATTATTAAACCAGTTATCTCAGATTACCAGTCTGGCAACATAACCACTGAATTCGCGGACCCGTACCTGCTGCAGTGCACAAACACGACGTGTGCGCTCCCTCTTGTGCTGATGTGTGGCAAATGGCCTTTTCCTGACAGTTCATTGAATTCTCATATTACGGAATGATGTTCTTGCTTGATTATGCCGCGTTCTTCTTGTTCTTCTTACCCCTATTATAATATTCTTTAATACAGGTGAACATATGCATGGAACCAGTACCAACTCCAGTTCGAATTCTAGTGATTGTCTTTGTTTATTTTCAATATGCCAGGCATACCTGTTAATTCATGCTCGTTTTAAACAGAATGAAATGACAGAGGCCCCGGTATGATTCCGTCTTTTAAATGTCCACGCAAAAAAATCATGTCAGTTTGACTCCTGATTCACACCTCACCTATATAGTGTGGGATTTAAGTGTAGCTGTTTCCATTTTAAACATGTTTCTGATCCATGGTTTTTATATATTGTCTATTATAGCTTCCACTAACACTTGAGCGCGTTGTTTGGAGAACTCTTTGAATGGTAGATTGGGAGATATTGGACTTTCTACGTTCAGCACTTCCAGGAACACGACAGAAGGAGACAGAGAGATAACAAGTGAAAGAGGGGACGGGGCGCAGAGAGACAGGAGAGAAAGAGGCTCAGAGAGACGGAACGACTGAGAAAGAGAGAGATAAAGAGATTGAAAGCCAGACATAGGTACGAAGACAGAGCCAGACAACGCGGAAAAACATAGGGATACAGGAAGACAGCCAGATCAAGTCGTTGATCTACAATTAACATTAATTGATGCAGAACTGTCGTCAGTACTGAGAAACCAGCCAATCCTGTACCTGTGAATCGCCCCCGCGTTTCCAAATGGAAAGTGAAGCCTCCCCCTGATATCGGTTAACTCTTTCATGTCAGAATAGAAGTCACTCTGTTAGTCTAAACCAGGCACCATGTGACCCCTATGTTCCTAACATTGGTCTTGCTGCCCGGTGAGTTTGTTTTTAATGATCAATGTATCTTCCATGGATTATATTCACTGTCAGATATTTAGTAAGTTCTGTAATGTGTTACAGGAACTAATGGCGAAGATGAATTGTCTCAGGGCCACTCTGAATTAACAGCTCTGGAAGGGCAGACCATAATACTGAACCGCAATTATTCGACAATTGCAGCTCGAACTCTCTTCTGGTGCATCAAATATCCCAGGAAGTTCCGGGATATTTATTGCAGGTATACAGCGCGGAAGATACGTCTCAGGGTTTTTTAGACAGGTTCTCATAGAATCATAGAAAGATAGCGGAGCTGAAAGAGGCTACTTGGCCCACCGTTGTCAGCGCCGACCGAAAAACGAGTCACCCAGTCTAACCCCACTTTCCACTTTAAACTCCTGCCACTTTAAACTTATCGTTGAGTTACCAGTTGAAATCACCAAAATATAAAAATGCAATTGCACAGGTGAGACTTGTCTGTTCTTGTTGAGTGCTGTTTTGTTACTATTTTGGGTGGTGAGGGGGGGGTGGGGGGTTGCTGTTGGTGGGGGACATCCCAGATATTTTCACTGTGGAGGCTGTTTGGGAGCTTAGTTTTCTCGGTGTGACAGCGCCCTCTTGCGAGCACCAACTGCAAACCTCAGTGTTGTTTATTGTACGGAGTCCGCTTTTCTCTTCAGCAGTGTGGGTCTCATGGCACAGAAATACACGGCGGTGTCAGAGATCACGACCTTACCGATCGTTAGCTCGGTGATCTTGGCTGTTTTATCAAACGCAGAATTGAAGCGGACAGCCAAACCTGGGTTGCGGTTTATTATCCCTCCAATAATATAAAACATTTTCTGTGGAGGCTCTCCGGGGTGCTGACTGTACCAGAGCACAGTAGGACTACCAACGTTTGTTTTTAAGGTGCAGTTTAGGGTGACATTGCTTTCCTCTTCAGCAATCTTTTCAAGAACCGGCTGTTCCACTTTGTCTTGGCGGCTCCATTCGAACATAAAATAATAATAAGAGACATCGTTATTGTTAACATCATCATCATTTCACAACCAGTGGCATCTGGGTGAGGGTGTTTCTGGGAATAATGAAATTATCGTGGGCGTGCTGAAATGCATGTCCACCCTGCTCTCATGCCCACATGTCCGTCCTTGACTTGCTGCATTGTTCCAGTGAAGCTCAACGCAAACTGGAGGAACAGCACCTCATCTTCCGACTAGGCACTTTACAGCCTTCTGGACTGAATATTGAGTTCAACAATTTTAAATCATGGATTCTCTCCTCCATCCCCACACCCTTTCCGATCCCCCTTTTTTCCAATAATTTATATAGATTTTTCTTTTCCCACCTACTTCCATTACTTTTAAATGTATTTCCATCCATTGTTTTATCGCTACCTTTTAGCCTATTTCGATCCCTTCCCTCCACTCCAACCCCACTAGGGCTATCTGTACCTTGCTCGTCCTGCTTTCTACCCTTAATGTCACCTATTAGCACATTTCTTATCTAACATCACCACTGTCAACATCTCTATGTCCTTTTGTGTATGACATCTTCTGGAAATCTCCACCTATCACTGGCCCTCTATCCAGCTCTATTTGTCCCACAACCCCACCCCCCTCAAAAAAAAGCAGCTTATATTTCACCTCTCTTCTATTTTTCCTTAGTTCTGTTGAAGAGTCATACGGACTCGAAACGTTAACTGTGTTCCTCTCCGCAGATGCTGTCAGACCTGCTGAGTTTTTCCAGGTATTTTTATTTTCGTATTAGATGGGGGTTCGGTGCAGTTATATTGTGAATATAAAACCCTGAATATTGACTTCAGGCAATGGTATCAGCAGAAACCGGCACAGCCTCCATGCTGTATAATCCGCAGAACAGTGGTGCTGAAAGAAGGCAAAATCTCAGGACAAAATCTGGCAGCTGCTGACAGGTCTACAATGTCTGCTTAACTCAATATAAGCGGTCTGAGTGTGAAGGCCAGCGCGGTCTATTATGGTGCAGTGAAGCACAGTGTCAGATAACAGCCAAGTCGCCGTATAAAATCCTGAGCGACTACTCACAATACCGTAAAGTGCTCTTTTGCGCTTTTACCGGTGGGGAATTTGATCC